>NC_050071.1:98572963-99859991 GCF_009764565.3 Dermochelys coriacea | reverse complement strand
GTGAAAGTATATGGCAATAAAGATTGTTTTTCAAGGTGCTTATTTATGTTTTAAGGCAGGCATTGGTCCCTGGGAAAGGGAGGTGGGAGAAGGTCATATATTATACTGACATGCTTGAACCTTTCATAAACTCAAGGTTGGATGTGTGGGAAGAACATCTCCCTACAGAAGAAACTAACACAACAGAAACAGAGCTTCTTTGTTCTGTTTGCAACTTTGAATAAGATGCAATTATTGCCCCCAACATCTGGCATTTTGCTGACCAGGCATATCTTAGCAAAAGCAAGGTTATCTTTAGTTATTCTGCTTTCTCTTAGCTAACCCCTATTTGCTAGGCCTCCGACCTCTTGATCAAACTCTGGATTTTTTTTCAGTCTGTAGAGACTCTATAGTCTTTCAAAACAAAAAAAAGGAACACTGAAATGTTTTGAGCATTTGCGGTTTGAAAAATAGAATGTCAAATAGAAATATTGATTCTTTTAAATCTAGTTACTTAAATATCCTCTCTCAAATTTCTCTGAGCAATTTAAAATTAACATAGCAGTCAGACCACCCGAGATTGTCTGATAAAAGCTAGGCCGTTTTAAGGTTTATACATGAACTGGAGGCCTCCATGGTAAAAACATGTAAGTGTTTTTTCCCACTTATCTCAAGGTCTGTCTCTTTTTTTTTTTTTTTTTTTTTTTTCTTGGACTGTTCTGTGCCCCAGAGTGTTTGTTTGCTCAATCCCTATCCAGCATCATGACGTTTAGATGCAAATTTCCACTGCTGATTATTTCTTGGAGGGTTAGGTTTTTTTTTGACCAATCACGCTTGTTTTGGGTGGGTTTATTGACAATCGTTGGTCCACTTTTTTGTATGAAACATAAAACCAAATTTGGGACCACTTCTAGTCATTAGAAGTAAGTAAGCTCAAAAACTTACCTGACGTGACTAAGTACTAAGACAACTAATGGCTTTGAAAAATTACCTCTACTTGCATTCCTCCCTTGATGCAGTGCCCTCTGAATTAAAGATTGCAACTTTCTAATCGCAAAAAACTGAACACCCTTGCCCTGCCCCTTTTCTGAGGCCCCATCCCACTCACTCCATCCCCAATTGATTTTGGGGACAATTGGAACATCGAAAGAGGAGAAAAAGGAGACACATTGAGCCACTGTCCTCTGTTAATGCGACCAATTAACATCTGACAGCATAACAACACGCCTGCTCATCCTCCAATGGAGTGTAATATGTTGACACCTGAATGGCAAATGAGAAATAATTGCTTTTGGTCCTGGGAGCTGTGGGTAGAATACTCAGCCATCAGGGCATAGTCAAAGGGAGAGGCAAGAGAAGGCTTCATTCTTTCCTTCCTTCCTCTTTCCTAATGTCCTGCTCTGACAGTCTGTACCCCTATATTTATTCTTTTACAGGATTATAATAAGTTTTGTACAAAGTATGCCTTGTGAGGTGTCATTTGAAACTCGTAATCTGGTGAATATTATTGTCTTGTTGAAATACGTGTGGCAATACTGTGTGTAATGTTGTAATATTTTATTGCATGATGTTACTGAAGTATGTTATAATTTTTGGGGCGTGCCCACAGACCAATTCATCAGAAACAGAAAGGCTAGCCAACACCCTAGCCAGATTTCAACGAAATCAACTGGTTAAATGGCCATTCTTTAGCAGGAGAAAAGGTGTGAGTGAGAAAATCTACATCTTGAACAAAGGAACAGTTTAAAGTTCCCTCCAAACAGACTTTCTGTCACTCATGGCTCAGCTGGAAACAGGTTTTGTGAAACAGCTGGAGATGCTTCTAGCACAAAAGATTGGATTATAAGAGAGGACAATGCCTTAGGGCACTCCTCCCTTTCTCTCTGTTCATGGTGTCAACAACTCCTGAAGTAGGGAGAGGAGGAGTCCTGTCTGAAGAGGCGTTCAGCCAGTAAAAGACTGCAAAAAAGCATGTGGTGAGAAAAACCTTTGCTTTTAATTCACTTAGCTTGCTAAAGTAGGCCTGTCTACACTGCAACTTTACAGTGTTGCAACTTTCTCGCTCAGGGGTGTGAATCCTCTCCACAGTCAGAGCGCTGCAAGTTTCAGCACTGTCAAGTGGCAGCGTAGGCAGTGCACCCAGTGCTGGGGGCTACTTCCTTCCTGGAGGTGGGTTGTTTTTTTTTTTATCATCATGCTGGGAGAGCTCTCTCCTAGCACTGGTGCTGCAACTACACAGCCATGTTAAATCGCTGCCTTAGCAGCACTTTAACGTTGCTAGTGAAGACGTACCTTTAGATGGTAGCTGTGTTTTACCTTTTATTTTCTTCGTAACCTCATTACTTTTTGCCCCAAAACTCCTCAGTTGCAGCGCTGTAATAAAACCACCCCAATGAAACTGATAAGGCTTTTTGCGCTAAGGCTGCCCGTGTGAATGCCTTGATTGCTTTTATCGCTGTAATTGGTCTCATCCAGAAGTGTCCCACAATGCCTGGAGTGACCACTCTGCTTGTTGTTTTGAACTCCACAACTCTGCAGGGGTGCACCCCTCCCCTTTCAAAGCTCTGTTCTGACAGCTGGCATGCTGTGCTGCTCTGCTCCGGGACACAAAGCAAATCGTTAATGTGGAATGCCCCTGCTGTCATCCACAATATGAACAGAGGCAGGCAGGCAGGGGTGGATATGTGTGTTTGACGGCGAGAGAGACTCTGTGCTGTGCAGAGCCAGAGAGGGAGGCGGGAGCTGAGGTCGGGGTCTCCGCCTTCCTCGTCTCAGGACTGGTAGCTTCTTGCGGCTGTCTGAATTCACGAGACAGCATGCCGACACATTCTCCCCCAACACACGCTGTCTGTTCCCCCCCTCCCCCTCCATACACAGGCTCCCTGTTTCACACGCTCCCCTCCATACTTCAGCTGAAAAGCAGCTGGCAATGGGATTGAGAAATCTGCATCATGTGATGCTGTACCTGCCCCATGAGGCATTGCAAACCCTTCCCAAAGCACCCTGCGGCCAGTTGCATAGTGGGATAGCTACAACAGTTCACTTCTCTTTTTGTCGTTGCAAGAGCTGCTAGTGTGAGTGTGTTCCAGAGATACAAGGAGCTAGTGTGGACATGCAACAACGCTTTTAATTAAAGTGCTTTAATAAAAGTGCTATAACTTTTGGTGCAAAACTTGTAAGTGTAGATATACCCTTAGTCACTTAAAATCTTTCTTTGTGTCATTAATAAATTTATTTTATTTGTTTTATGTATCCAGTGTGTTTGGATTAAAGTGTGTGGGAAACTACAAGGCTTGTGCATGTAATTTTCATGGATGAAATGATGGACTTTATATGAGCTTGCATTGTCTAGTAGCGTGCTGGGCAGTACAAGATGCCTATTTCTGGGGAAAGTCTGGGTTGGAGAGTTTGCTGGTGTTTTCCTGTGGTGTAATTCATGAGCGGCTGGTTATAGCATTCATTCTGTTACACTTATAGGCAATTCTAGAGACTGTGTGTAAGTAGACCAGGAGTGGTTGTTCCCAGAGTGGAGCACGGTAAGAAGCACCCCAGGTTGGAGAACTGAGAGGACACAGCAGTTCAATGGTCCAGATTGTACCCTGGGGAATGTCACACCTCTTCCTCAAAGTCTGTTCCAGGTGAGGCAGAGAGGTTCACCCCTCTCTTCCAGTCCGGGGGAAAGAAAGGTACTTTGGGGATTGGGAGGGAGGAGAGACCAACAGAACCCTTGGCATGGTGAGAAAATGGGGGGCCCTGATTTGGGGTGAGAGGGGGAAGGGAAAGGAACACAGCTGCTGGGATAGTGGGGAGAATGGGTGACCCTGCTGAGGCATGGGGCTGCACATACAATCCCTGTCAGGAGATTGGGGAGCATTGCTAGGAATCCCTGAAATAGAGATGGATGGGAGGCTGGCACACAGAGAGCTTGTAGGGTGAAATGGAGGACTCAGCAAGGAGCTGGTTTGTGCAGTAAGCTTGGCCTACAGAACCTAAAAAACATGCATCCCCCTTGTTTTTTAAAGAATACATCACTTGCAAAATGAAATTGGTTAAATTAAATAGTTTTTAGGCAGCATCTGATGTTCTGGGGAGCATGTGGTGGAGCTGTCTCGGTAGCAGTGCTTCCTAAATATTTTGTGGTATTTCTTTTAAATTTTCAAAATCAATATCATTTAAAAAAAAAAAAGCTGTAAAGTAACGTGGTGTGAAGAGAAAAGAAAAGTAGTAGTCCTTTTTCATTGTTGTTCATTTATATAGGGCATATCAGTATGGATTTAACAGTTTTAACCTCAGTTTTATATACTACTTCAACAAAGAAATAGCAATAATTGAGATGAGAGGGAAGGAGAATGAGCTAACTTTTCTTATATTAGCACAATCAACATATAAAAAATGTATTTGTATAAAATAATTTAGATCTGTGACAACAATGGTTTGGATCGAAGCAGAACCTGAAATATTCAATGGAGGGTATCCATGTGTGTTTGTATACACCCCAATTAAAAAAGGTGTAATAAATAGTGGGAGTGGCAAAAATTTTCTTCTGCCTCCTTTATTTACTTTTGCCATTACTGTCATTATTACTAGAGATGCTGAATGATAGCATTACCAAAGCTCCAAACAAGAGACAGCACGTTGTTATGGAGAAGGCCAGGAAGCAGATTGTGATTAAGTCAGTTGCAGTCATCTTCTCAATCTCCCCTTTTCCAAAGTCTCCTTCCCCTGGTGTTGCTATAATAGCCATTGCAATGCAGCGCTCACCACTCCTTTCCGATTCGGAGGCAGATAGGCCTATGTATAAAAACTGAACGACACAGTTGCGATTTTTAGAAGGAAAAGACTTTCTTGCTCAACCAAGTTAGTCTAACCTTTCAGCCAGATTTTGTGTGTGCAAGTCAAACTGTTGAGTACCACAATATGAAAGAGGAAATTATAAGCATCTGTCTGTAGAAGAGGAAGTATTCTATCTACATGGCTGAGAGAATGTCTGATTGGTATTTTCGTATTTTTTTTTATTTCAAATTTTTTATTAGCCTTGCATTTTTTAAAAAAAAATGTTGACCTTTTGACTTTTGTAGGTTTTGTTGAGAGAATGTCTGTAAACTGACCCATGACCTGAAGAGTGTCAAAATATGTATAGACCTGCTGACTAGATATATTTTTGGATCTGTGGGATTTCGGAGCCCAAAATTACTGGAATGGGGAGTTGGGATTTTTATTTTTGTTTTGTTTATTTAAATGTGACCTCTGACATCACCCAAAGGGGTAGGATTAGACTTGAGAAGAGGAGTATCTCATTCTGAATTCATCTAAGAAATTTAAAGGAGGAGGAATCAGGTAAGCCACCGTCCTAAAAAAGTGAAGGAAAGAAGAAGCCTTAGCTTTTGGCTAATGGCTTGTTGACCTTTGCTTTTTTGGCTTGCTTGCCTGCAATGGCTGCTCACCTCTGGCCATGTGTTGCTTCCATGTCTGACAAAGAGGTCTGTACTTCCTCCATTTTCCCAGCTGGCCACTGAGATAGGAGTCCAGTAGCGTGCAATGTTAAAATCTACGATCAAGGAAATCCCAGCTGATGGCGGGAAGGGGGAGGGGTGCATAGAACCACAATATTTATTTGAGAATGGCACCTATACACCAGTTCCTAAACAGTTGTGCTGTCTAAAAACTCACATTCATAAATATAATGAGTTAGGAGTCGTATGTTTAATCCTGAGAGGTCATCTTAATTTCATTTTGTGGGGAGAATGGAGGGAGAGAAACAGACTATTCCCAACCACCAATAATTTGTGTAGATGGCCTTAATTGGCATCAGTCTCGATTAGCTTTATTCTCAGATGATTTTGATCCTCCATGTATCAAATCAGTTTGGCCGGAATATAAATATGCAAGTTGTTGTTGTGATTCATAGTTAAGCATGGAAGGAATAGGTTTTTATTGATGCATGCCAATTTCACTGTACACTCACAAATCTTTGAAAAAATATTTTCATATAATACTGATGATAGTTGAAATTTACAGACTGGCAAAATAAGAAACTTCTTGAGAACTTATTAGAGTTTGATTTAAGGCAATTTACTTTGTATATTTTAGCATATGATGTTGACAATTTGTGTTTTAATGGCTATAAAGCTTTAACTTTTTTAATCTCCACATCTGTTGTCATTAAATAATTTTTCACACACACACACACACCCACACCCCAACCAATTTCCCACAACTGAAAATTTAACTGTCCCTTTTTTTAGGGCTGGCATTAAATTAAAAAATTGTCTTAAATGTCTTTCACCAAATTAAAGTCCTTTCATCTGTTGTTTGGATAACTATGGATTTTTTGATCAATTTCATTGCAGTCTTGAAGCATTTTGATCTAAATTTGAAAGATTCCAGTGTCTCTGGGGAGTAATTTATATAACACATTGTATCCAGCACAAAACAATTTAGTAAGTTACAGGGTATGGGGGATGTCTGTGAAAGGGAGAGGTTTTGGCTGCATTCTAACTTGAACATCAGTCAGGGTCTCAACAAATTGTGTTACATCTACATGTGGTAAATCAGAAAGCTGGATTGACTCTGTGTCCTGTTTCTCATTCTCCAGTTTCTTGACAGATGGCAGATACTTATGTTCAGTCCATCAAGAAATTAGAAAAAGACATGTCATTCATCAAACTTGGAAAAAATTCAAGTACCTTCTATCATCAGGGTGTGCACCAATACCCTTAGTAAGGCAGATATTTTGATACACATACCTTTTATCCACTCACAAAATACTACCAATTTTTCAGTATAATTCTTGGGACAGATGTCTCCTGTAGAAATTTCTAGAAATATCAGAGTGAAGGAAATTGCCAAGTATCAAATATGTACTCAGAAAATATGAGCCCTGCACATGTCTATAGCATACTACACTTTTGTTATTAAACGCAAAATAATTTATATTCTGCATAAATCATGAGTCTAAAATTAAGAGGCAAATGCATACTACTGATAGGACAAAGGGGTTACTCACTTTCAGGTGCATGTCTTGAGCCTTTGTAAAGAAACATTCACCAGACATTCATTTGCTGAATAACTTAAATCTCTTTTTGATGAATTAGTGTGTCACACTGTCTTGCAGTGGCTCATGAACATGAGTACCAACCTTAGGGCAGGTTTCAGAGTAGCAGCCGTGTTAGTTTGTATTTGCAAAAAGAAAAGGAGTACTTGTGGCACCTTGGAGACTAACAAATTTATTTGAGCATGAGCTGTCGTGAGCTACAGGTTAGGGCAGACTGTTAGGAACCAGGGCACAAGTGAAATCTCCTCAGGTACTATAATAGCCTTAACATGGAGTCACAGACAGTTCCCTGGAGTACTCTGATCTGTCTTCCCACACAGTTAAGACTACCTTTGTGATAGATGGTTCCTTACACCAAGGATCACAGCAATATTCAGATTTCTCTCAGGACCAGTTACCTACCCCAGGTCAGTTGCACTTTAGATCTCACATCAAAGATGATGCTTGTAGCCAATCCTATAATAAACTATCTAAAGATTTATTAAAAAGGGAAATGAGTTATTTGTAAAGTTAAAGCAGGTAAACATATATACACAAATGAGTTACTATCTTAAGGATGAAAAGGTAATAGAAAGTTCTGTAATAAGCAAGCTCTATATGTCCTTTAGGGCTAACCCAGGCTAAACAGCTAGGTATCGCTTGCTCATGCTTAGGGCATGGCGACACTGGAAACTTCAAAGCGCTGTTGCGGGTGCGCCCCCATGGCAGCGCTTTGAAGTGCGAGTGTGGTTGCGCACAAGTGCTGAGAGAGAGCTCTCCCAGCGCTCCTGGTCATCCACCTCCACGAGGGGATTAGCTCTAAGCACTGGGTGCATGGCTCCCAGCGCTTGGAGCCTGTTTACACTAGTGCTTTAAAGCGCTCAGACATGCTGCGCTCACGGGAGTGATTTTTCACACCCCTGAGCCAGCAAGTTAGAGCACTATAAAATGTAAGTGTAGCCGAGCCCTTAGAAGACTTTACCCTCCTTCCCCCCTCACTCCAAGCAGCACAGAGATGCAGTTCCTTCTTGTTACGGATATTTATTCTCTTCCCCTCTTCTGCTTAGAGCTGCAAACTCAGCTGATGGGTGGAGGGATAGCTCAGTGGTTTGAGCATTGGCCTGCTAAACCCAGGGTTGTAAATTCAATCCTTGAGGGGGCGATTTAGGGATCTGGGGCAAAAATTGGGGAGCTGTCCTGCCTTGAGCAGGGGGTTGGACTAGATGACCTCCTGAGGTCCCTTCCAACCCTGATATTCTATGAATTCACTTACAAGACCCGTCCTCATGGAGGAAGGAGAGTAAAAATAAGTCTTTTGTGCTCTTTAATGTTCCACGCTAGTCCATCTGGTGTTGATGTGCCTTCCTTGTAAGGCAGGAACACCTTCTGTTGGAGATCAGCATTCCACATGAGTTAATGTCTCTCTCCTATCTGGTGATTTACACAGTTGCAGAGGCTTACAGTGCAAACACTCAAATACTACATTACAATAAGGGATACAAATATTATAAGTGAGGGCATGGCTACACTTGCAGATGTAGAGCGCTTTGAGTTAAACAAGCCTTTGGAGAGCGCAGTAGGGAAAGCGCTGCAGTCTGTCCACACTGACAGCTTCAAGCGCACTGGCATGGCCACATTTGCGGCACTTGCAGCAGCATTGGGGGTGATGCATTATGGGCAGCTATCCCAACAGGCAAGTGACTGCAATGTGCTTTTCAAATGGGGGGTGGAGTGTGACAGGGAGTGTGTGGTGTGTATGTGGGGGGAGAGCATGTCAGCATGCTGTCTTGTAAGTTCAGACAGCAGCGGATCTTCCCCCCCTCTGCCCCTCTCTCACACACCCAGCATTCCACACTAATGGTGGTTTTGTCTCGGAGCAGATAAGCAGCGGGATATCAGAAATGGAGCTTTCAAAGGGCATATCTGCATTCCTGCAGCAATTCAAAAACAATGACAAGAGTGGTCACTTGATTTAAGGGGATTATGGGACGTTTCCGGAGGCTGATCAGAGCACAGTAATGCAACACCTCGTTCACACTGACGCCGCGGTACTCCAACGGGGGCACAGCAAACGTTATTCCACTCACCAAGGTGGAGTACCAGCAGCGCTGTAGCCGCGGAGTCAGAGCGCTCTACAAGCCTTGCCAGTGTAGATGGGTATTGAGCTAGTGCGCCCGGGGCTCCCTTAATGCACTGTAACTCGCAAGTGTAGCCAAGCCTTGAGATTAATGCATGCAGCAACTCACAAGCATTCAGTAAAGTCTAATACTAACCACATTCTTATCATTCTAATACCTATTTTAACAATACTAACATAGAGGTGAGCCAAACTGATCAGCTGTGTATTTATCAGTATTCAGTTGAGGCATGTGGGACGACATTGGCATGAGGTGGAACCTGGTCTGCCAGTGTCATGTAGTGGACAAAGAACATAATTTCCAATTGCACTTCAATATACAGACCTGAAGGACAGCCTCAATTGTAGGTTCCAGGTAACATAACATGAATCAATTTGTATTTAGGGCCCTGTACTGAGCTTTAGATGGGAGTTCTTTCACCTAGATTAAGATGGGGCAGTAACAGCATGCTGATGTAGATGTAGTGAAGGCTAGGGCTATGCTGAACATGCAGAAATGGATTTCTAATTAGTTAGCCAGAGGCTGTAATATGCTCCGTAGTTCATGGTGTAATTCTAGGTACCTCTGTTGTACACATATCCAGTTAGAATAAGCAGCTGTTTCATTTCAGCATTGATAAAGAACCGTGCGCCTCTGGCACAGTCTCAACTTCACTGTTTTCACACATATCTCTTCCCTGATAACTGCTTCAAGGACACACATTTCTTGGAATTAAATATTCATCCACAAGATGATTCAAGTACACAAGTGAGTGGACGTGCAGAGTCCACTTTTCTGAAAATTGCTTTCTTAATAACTCTTCTATTAATCAAATCAGCTCATTAAGAAATGGGCATTTTCTGCAAACTAAGATGGTTTTTTCAAATCACCGTACTTAAGCAGTTATCCTTAGCTTGAATTCTCCAGTGTGGATGAGAGTAAAGAGAGGCAGCTGCAGGGAGCCAGTTGCAGTTCCGTGATCTTCCGCTATTTCCCACTCCAAAGCGAGTTAGAACGGCAGGGCTGATGTAAAGTCCCACGAAAGCTTATGGCCAAATAAATTTGTTAGGTCATGTCCACAGTACGAAAGTACTTTGATTTTGCAGAAGTCAATTTTTGGGAACAGATTGTATAAAGTCGAGTGCATGCGTCCACACTAAGCACATTAATTTGGCAGTGTGCGTCCACAGTACCGTGGCAAGCGTCGACATTCCGAGCGGTGCACTGTGGGTAGTTATCCCACAGTTCCTGCAGTCCCCGCTGCCCACTGGAATTCTAGGCTGAGCTCCCAATGCCTGATGGAGCCAAAAATTTGTCGCGGGTGGTTATGGATAAATGTCATCAGTCAACCCTCCCTCCCTCCATGAAAGCAACAGCAGACAATCATTTTGCACCCTTTTCCATGGATTGCCTGAGCAGTTGCCATAGCACAGCAAGCATGGAGCCCGTTCAGTTCACCGCAACAGTTATGACCATTGTAAACATCTCAGCATTATCATGCAGTTTATGCAGAACTAGCACCTGAAAAACCAGGTGAGGAGGCGACGGAAGTGTGGTGATGAGGACATGAACACAGATTTCTCTAAAACTGCGGTCCCCAGCAATTTGGAGATCATGGTGTTACTGGGGCAGGCTCATGCCATGGAACGCTGATTCTGAGCCTAGAAAACAAGCACAGAGTGGTGGGACCGCATAGTGTTGCAGGTTTGGGATGATTCCCAGTGGCTGTGAAACTTTCGCATGTGTAAGGGCACTTTCATGGAACTTTGTGACTTGCTTTCCCCTGCCCTGAAGCGCAAGAATACCAAAATGAGAGCAGCCCTCACAGTTCACAAGCAAGTGGCAATAGCCCTGTGGAAGCTTGCAACGCCAGATAGATACCGGTCAGTCAGTAATCAATTTGGAGTGGGCAAATCTACTGTGGGGTTGCTGTGATGCAAGTAGCCAATGCAATCATTGAGCTGCTGCTATCAAAGGTAGTGACTCTGGGAAATGTGCAGGTCATACTAGATGGTTTTGCTGCAATGGGATTCCCTAACTGTGATGGGGCTATAGGCAGAACTCGTATCCCTATCTTGGTATCGGACCACCAGGGCAGCCAGTACATAAACGGCAAGGGGTACTTTTCAATAGTGCTGCAAGCACTGGTGGATCACAAGGGATGTTTCACCAACATCAATGTGGGATGGCTGGGAAGGGTTCATGACGCTCGCGTCTTCAGGAACTCTGGTCTGTTTAAACAGCTGCAGGAAGGGATTTACTTCCGAGACCAGAAAATAACTTGGGGATATTGAAATGCCTATAGTTATCCTTGAGGACCCAGCCTACCCCTTAATGCCCTGGCTCATGAAGCCGTACACAGGCACCCTGGACAGTAGTAAGGAGCTGTTCAGCTATAGGCTGAGCAAGTGCAGAATGGTGGTAGAGTGTGCATTTGACATTTAAAGGGTCGCTGGCGCAGTTTACTGACTCACTCAGACCTCAGCGAAACCAATATTCCCATTGTTGTTGCTGCTTGCTGTGTACTCCACAATCTCTGTGAGAGTAAGGGGGAGACATTTATGGCAGGGTGGGAGGTTGATGCAAATCGCCTGGCCGCTGAATACGTGCAGCCAGACACCAGGATGGTTAGAAGAGCCAACAGGAAGTGCTGCATATCAGAGAAGCTTTGAAAACCAGTTTCATGACTGGCCAGGGTACTGTGTGACACTTCTGTTTGTTCCTCCTTGATGAAAACCCACCCCCTTGGTTGCCTCTAAATTCCCTGTAAGCCACCCACCCTCTCCTCTTTGATCACAGCTTTCTTGCAAAGGAAATAAAGTCACTATTATTTAAAAACGTATTCTTTATCAATTGATTATAAAAATAGGGAGATAACTCACAAGGTAGCCCGGGTGGGGTGTGGGACGAGGGTAGGAGGGAAGAAAAAGGCCACTTTAAAACTTCTTGAATGACAGCCTTCTGTTGCTTGGGCTGTCCCCTGGGGTGGAGTGGTTGGGTGCCCGGAGCCTTCTGGCCCCCACCCCCACGTTCTTGTGCGTCTGGGTGAGGAGGCTATGGAACTTGGGGAGGAGGGAGGGTGGTTAAACAGGGGCTACAGCAGCAGTCTGTGATCCTGCTGCCGTTCATGAACCTCCACCAGACGCCGGAGCATGTCCGTTTGATCCCGCAGTAGCCCCAGCGTTGCCTCATGCCTCCTCTGATCTTCCTGCCGCCACCTCTCCTCACATTCATTGGCCACTTTTCTGTACTCTGCTATTGTGTCCCTCCACACATTCTGCTGAGCTTTGTCAGTGCCGGACGACTGCATGAGTTCAGAGAACATTTCATCGCGCATGCGTTTTTTTTGCCGCCTTTTCTGATATAGCCTTTGGGACGGAGGAGGGAGGTTTGAAACATTTGCATCTGCTGGAAGAAAAAAAGGGAGTGAAGTATTTTAAAAGATACATTTTACAGAATAATGGCTATACTCTTTCACGGTGAACAACATTATTCGCATTACATAGCACATGTGATTTTGGTACAAGGTCGCATTTTGCATCTTCTATTTAGTGCCTGTGGCTTTGGTGTTAGAGATCATACACACAGTGCTGGGCATCAGAATTCGGCTTGCAGGCGGCCATGGTAAGCTATAGTCTTTCGGCTTTTGCAACCTTCATAACAGCAGTGCCCTTCTCTCCCATACCAAGCAAAGCTCGTTGAGTTGGCCATTTAGTGCTGCGGTTTTCCTGTTTAACGTGCAGCAGCAGAAACCAAATTAACCTCCCCCTATCCAATTCTCTGGGATGATTGCTTTACCCCTCCCCCCACCGTGTGGCTGGTATCAGGGAAGATACTTGCTAGCCAAACGCGAACAGCTCAGCGCCAATGCCCCCCTTGCCCCTCCCCCCAACCGCGTGGCTAACTGCAGGGTGGATTTCTTTTCAGCCACAGGCAAACAGCCCAGTAGGAACGGCCACCTCTGAATGTCCCCTTAATTAAATTCCCTTATTTCAACCAGGTTACCATGAACAATATCACTCTCCTGAGGATAACATAGAGATAAAGAATGGATGTTGCTTGATTGCCAGCAAACACCGGGACCATATGCTGCCAGGCTTTGTCATGCAGTGATACCAGATTACTTGCTACGAGCATGGCGTGGTAAAGTGTCCTACCATGAATAAGGCTGCTCTCCCCAGAAACCTTCTGCAAAGGCTTTTAGAGTACCTCCAGGAGAGCTTCATGGAGATGTCCCTGGAGGATTTCCACTCCATCCCCAGACATGTTAACAGACTTTTCCAGTAGCTGTACTGGCCACGAATGCATCCCAAGTCCTCAGGGCAACTTAATCATTAAAAAATGCTTGCTTTTATAACGTATTATATTTTAAAAGGTACACTCACCAGAGGTCCCTTCTCCAGCTTCGTTGAGTTGGGAGGGTATTTCAGTCAGGGTGATAAAAAGATCCTGGCTGTCAGGGAGAACGGTGTGCTGTGTGCTCTCCTCAAGCTTGTCCTCCTCCTCATCTTCCCCATCCGCAAAATCCTCGGGCATGGCGGAGAGTACTCCATCATTGGAGTCTACGGACAGGAGTGGGGTAGTGGTGGCGCCCCCCTCCCCCAGAATTGCATGCAGCTCAGCGTAGAAGCGGCATGTCTGGGGCTCTGTCCCAGAGCGTCCATTTGATTCTTTGGTTTTCTGGTACACTTGTCTGTGCTCCTTAAGTTTCGTGCGACACTGTATTGCGTCCCTGCTGTAGTTTCTGTCCCTCATGGCCTCAGAGTTTTTTTGAAATGTTTTAGCATTTCATGTTTTGGAACGTAGTTCTGATAGCACAGATTCCTCTTCCCATACAGTGATCAGATTCAGTACCTCCCATTTGGTCCATGCTGGAGCTCTTTTTCGATTCTGGGACTGCATGGTCACCTGTGCTGATGAGCTCGCCTGGCCAAACAGGAAATGAGATTCAAAAGTTCCTGGGGCTTTTCCTGTATACCTGGCCAGTGCATCCGAGTTCAGAGTGCTGTCCAGAGTGGTCACAATGGTGCCCTGTGGGATAGCTCCCGGAGGCCAATACCTTCGAATTGCGTCCACATTAACCCTAATTCGAAACAGTGATGTCGATTTCAGCGCTAATCACCTCGTTGGGGAGGAGTACAGAAATCGGTTTTAAGAGCCCTTTATGTCGAAAAAAATGGCTTCGTTGTGTGGACAGGTGTAGGGTTAATTCGATTTAACGCTGCTAAATCCGACTTAAACTCATAGTGTAGACCAGGCCTTAGTCTTAAGGTGCCACAAGTACTCCTCGGGTTTTTTTTGTTTTGCTGATACAAACTAACACGGCTACCACTCTGAAACCTTACCCCAGTTGAAGATGAGTCAAAGGGGAGCTGTGATCCATCTTGTCTCTCCACCAAAACACTCCTCCGTTCTCTTACACTGGTGGAGGAGGAACTGCTGGCACAAGAGGAGATGGAACTGTTTCCACTGGCAGAGAGTCTCCTACAGAAGAGAAATTCTCCAATAGCTATTCCTGGCTGTTCAAGCAGCACACAGTGCTCTTAGCGGACTAGAGATACCAACCCCACCACTCTGTGCAACTTGTAGCTTTTGGGGTTATTCTTAGACTGTAAAAGAGCTCCTGGATATAACAAAATATGAACTGCAAGAAAAAGCAGAGGTGTGTTTCGGAGTACCAAATTGGGTTAGTATAAGCAGAGGGTGGCATAAAAATGCAGCAGATAATATGCTCAATTTGTGCTACTAGAAACCATGTTCTAAGCACATGGTCAGCAGAGCTGGCTATGTACAGAGGGAAGCACACTCCACCATCCTAAGGATGGATGTACAGAATGCACTCTCCCTGGATGCCAGGGGCCAGCCCCCCCCTGCAGGGGGGCTGCACAGGACTCCACAATATCTAGGGATGGCTCTGACTGTACCCCACCACCAGGGCAGGGTTTTGCTTATCACACACAACTAAACTCACAATGATTAGACATTAGAGACCCCACTTTTCAAGTATTTGTGAAGAACCTGTAGGAATTTGATGCTAGGCAGTTATATGTTTTGCATAGACTTCTGAGTATCATTAATGAGTAATTCTGGATATATTTTTAAAATATTGCCTCTAATATTGATGGGGGGCAGTGGGCAGGTTGTATGTATGTGATTGATTTCATCAGCTTAGCTCATTTCAAAACTTTCTTTCCTAAGTACAGTAACTCCTCACTTAAAGTTGTCCTGGTTAACTGTTACGTTGCTGATCAATTAGGAAACATGCTCATTTAAAGTTGCACAATTCTCCCTTATAACGTTGTTTGGAAGCCGTCTGCTTTGTCCACTGCTTGCAGGAAGAGCAGCCTGTTGGAGCTAGCTGGTGGGGGCTTGGAACCAGGATGGACCGGCAGCTCCTCTAAGTTCCTTGTGCGGCAGCTGCCCAGCAGGCTAGCAATTGCCAGGCAGTTTAACTGTCCCTCCCCGCACTGCCATGTGCTGCTCCTGCCCTCTGCCTTGGAGTTGCTCCTGGGAGCCTCCTGCTTGGTGTGCAAGTGAGGCGGGGAACGGGGGGGCTAATTTCAGGGGTCCCCCCCCAGGGCCAGCTCTAGGCACCAGCAAAACAAGCAGGTGCTTGGGATGGCAGATTTCTAGGGGCGGCATTCCGGCGCTGGCCATGCTGCCCCTAGAAATGTGCCCCTGCCGCCCCAGCTCGCTTCCACTCCGCCTCCGCCTGCTCCCCTGAGTGCCGTTGCCGCTCTGCTTCTCTCTCCTCCCTCCCAGCCTGTTCGCGCGGCAAGCTTGGGAGGGAGGGAGGAGAAACCGAGCAGCAGTGCTCTCGGGGGAGGCGATGGTGCAGGGAGTGGTGGTGCGCTCGGGGGAGGCGAGCTAGGGCGGGGAGCGGTTCCTCTACCCTCCCCATTACTTCCTGCGCTCCCCCCCACCCTCGCTCACCTCTGCTCTGCCTGCTCCCCTAACGCGCTGCCCCTCCCTCACCTGAGGAGCGGCGGCGTGTTCAGGGGAGCAGGTGGAGTGGAGGTGAGCTAGAGTGAGCGGTTGGGGAAGGAGCCGCAGGAAGCAATGGGGAGGGAGGGAAATGCAGCACGCCCCGGGGAGGAGGCGGGGCCAGGGATTTGGGGAAGGGATTGGAAAGGGGCGGAGTTGGGGCGGGGGTGGGAGGGTACGAATAAAAAGTGGGGGCAGCCAAAAATGTTTTTTGCTTGGGGCAGCAAAAATCCTAGAGCTGGCCCTGCCCCCCACTTCTCCACAGAGCCGGGGCGGGGGGAGGAGAGGAGAACAACCCAACAGGGCTCAGGACGGAGGGAGCTTGCTTGCAGCAGCTGCTGTCTCAACTTGCTGATCTACTTAAAAAGATTAGGGTGGAGTCAGTGTACTTAAAGGGGCAATGTCTCTCTCTCTCTCTCTCTCTCTTTCACACGCACGCGCACACACACACACGGTGTATGTCTCTGTCTCTCTCTGCCATACTGCCTCCCCCCTTCCATTCATGCTGCCTTGTAGAGTGTGAGGCTACATTAACAACAATGAGTTAACCCTTGAGGGCTCAGACAATTGCTAGTTCATGATTTAGCAGTAAGGCATTCCCTGGGAAAATATGCCACCCTCTTCCACCCTCTGACTTCACCACCTCAACCAAGCTTAACAATCATCATAGCTGTGTATAGTATTAAATTGTTTAAAACTTATACTGTGTATTTATGTGTGTGTATATATATAATATATAGTCTTTTGTCTGGCAAAAAGAATTCTCCTGGAACCTAACCCCCTTCCTCCCCATTTACATTAATTCTTATGGGGAAATTGGATTCGCTTAACATCATTTTGCTTAAAGTAGCATTTTCAGGAACATAACTACAACGTTAAGGGAGGAGTTACTGTAGTTTGCTTTCAAATGTTTATTTTTCATTGAATCAGAATGCAGTATCACCAATGTTGTAGCCAACATGGAAGATATGAAATCGTTTGAAAATATAGCTCCCATTTATTAAAAAAATATTATGTATATTGGAAGAAATGCTTAATACATAAGTGAATTTTCCTTCAAAAGCTAAATGTGTTCTGGTTTGGACACCAGCTCTAGGAGAACTGTAAGATACTTCTGAAGGCGACTGTTAGATCCTTCACAGAGTTGCCTCTTCCATCTACCTCAGGGTTTCTCAGGCCCATAACCCTGACATCTAGGGAAAAATATGTAAACCACATAGATTTCCAATTTTATGAATGAAACTAAATAAATAAGCAAAAGTGTAAACAAGTCAGATTAGAATAAAGTGGGTTAATATACAATTAATCTAATTATCAGGTTAACTAAACCATATCAAATAGAAATTTTAGTAACAGCCTGTACATAGTTCTTTGTAAAGTTGTTAAACTGAGTTTATAGTGTTTTCTGCTGCTGTCAGTTTGAACACACAACAACAAAACTTTGAAGTTCTGCATTATAAAGAAAAAGCAGCCTCACTGTATACATATACTGGCTAAAGATATAGAAAACTAATTGCTTTCCATGTTGGCTTGGTGTAATAATTAGTGTATATCCAAAGTGCTATTTCATTTTGCTAGCTGAAAGTCAAAGAATTTTTTTTTTTTAAAAAGGGCTTCTGCACTTTTTCACTTCATAGTGTATAAGCTCGTGAAAGGCTTTTTACAAGACTTCCTTTTGCTTTTTTTTTATCTTTAGAAATATCAGGAATGTTAAGTTTAGTCTTTCCTGATTTTAGTGGAAGACCTCTGGAAGATCTTGGAGATGTTTATTGTGATCTCTAACACCTTAATAGTGGGAGTGAGGGTGCTACATCTTTAACAAAGGCTACATTTCCCCAAAATGATGATTGGTCATGGAAATGAAATGTGTTAACAAAAAAGGGTTTAAAACTGATTAAATAGTCCTTCCTCTTTCACTTGCTTAACTTTCACTTTCTTGGATCTTGTAATATCATTTCACTCGTTCTTCCGTCTAGACAGAACCTGAATGTCTAGTGTAAAAAATAAAAATAGAAGTTCTTCCTTTCCATCCCCTGAAAAAATAGCAAAGGACCCCCCCCTCAAAAAAATAAAATAAAAAGCTT
This sequence comes from Dermochelys coriacea, assembly GCF_009764565.3. Taxonomy (NCBI): domain Eukaryota; kingdom Metazoa; phylum Chordata; order Testudines; family Dermochelyidae; genus Dermochelys; species Dermochelys coriacea. Next base: position 99,841,794 of record NC_050071.1, on the reverse strand, counting down.
TCAGACCTTTAAATAGCTAAGAGTTAATGCAGTGGAAATTCAGTTGCCTATTTTTAAGCATTTCTCCATTCTCTTCTTTCTAGGTCTGCTATTGGTAATGGGACCATCGGAGATATGAAAGGTATCTTGCCTTGTTTTTTCTGAACTTGACAAAATCAACATCATATGGACAAAATAAAACAGAATGGAAACTTGTTCTGAATAACAGAATGCCAAAGAAAAGGAAAAATCCAGGTGTGAGTCCCTCCAGAAAGATCATGGATTCAGAGAGAATGGCTGCTTCTGGTGAAGGACTGGTACCACCTCCAGGAGATGTGTCAGTGTCACAAGCAATTTACAGTGTCAATAAGGAAGAGCTCTTCAACAACATGTCAGAAATGTTTTCTGACCTGGATCCTAGCGTAGTTTATATGATGCTATCTGAATGTGATTTTAAAGGTAAATAAAATGTTTATTATGTTAACAGTTGGATTTCATAGGGAAATTCTGCTTTCAGATGGGCAGTGCAGCTCCCAAGGACTTCAGCAGTATTTTTACAGGTCAGAATTTAACTTTTAATGAATACATGAGGGTGATGGGGGTGTTCACCACACATTAGCCCTGGAGGGGTTAATATAGGCAAGAGGCCGATTAACCATTGGCTGCACCTGAAGAGGAGCTAGGATGTGATGAGGTTTAACTGGGAATGAAGTTTACCTGGACAGAAGCAGGTAGGGCTTCTGTAAAGCCAGGAAGCTGGTAACAGATTGCAGTGAGGAAGCCTACAGTCATGTTCTCTGATACAAGGGAGCAGAGTACGAGCCTGTACTAGGAGTGCACTGGGGTTTTTGGTTTTGGGTTTTTGTTTGTACCACAGTAGAGGAGGTGGTGAGAGCTCTGGTGTAAGCCACAGCAGCTCAGTAGGAGGCAAACCGGGTTCAGGCGATGGCACAACAGGATTCCATGAGGCTACAGCAGGAAACCAACCAATTATTAATGGGCCAGGTGACCCAAGATCAAGTCCTCTTGCGGGAGGTGGTGGACCAACTGAAGATCCTCAGCACCCAGGCCCGGGGGTCTGAAAGGACACGAACCCTGAGGGTCACCAGTTGTCTGCCAAAGGTGATGGCAGAGTATGACATAGAGGCATATCTCCTCTCATTTGAAAGGACTACTCAGCGTGAGGCGTGGCCCCAGGAGCAGTGGACCAGCATTCTCACCCCTTTTTTGTGTGGAGAGGCCCAGAAGGCCTACTTTGATCTGCCCACCGAGGATGCCACTGACTGTTCCCGGCTGACGGCAGAGATCCTAACACGATCAGGGGTGACGGCAGCAGTGTGGGCCCAGAGGATCCAGGAGTGGAAATACAGGGAAAACAAACCTCTGAGGTCCCAACTATTCGACCTCATACACCTCGCTCGGAAGTGGTTATGGCCTGAAGCGTGCAGCCCGGAGGAGATTTTGGAGGGAACCAGCTGGAAACCCAGAAGGAAGGGAAAGGCATGGGGGGAGGGAGGGACCCTGGGACTAAACCCCCTACCCCATGTGATAGGGGAGTGACTATAAGCAATTATAAGTGTTATGGGTGCAGGGAGTTGGGGCACATAAAGGCCCACTTCCCCAATGTCATAGAGCCCATGCAGTGTAACCTGCGGGATGGGGCAGACCCCATGCAGCCTACTCAATATTGTAAGGGTTGCAGTCACCCCAGATAAATATACAAGGCAGGTAAAGTTGAATGTGGTAGAAACCATGGCACTCGTAGACTCAGGGAATGCTATCACCCTAATATCGGGTAAATTAGTGAAGCGCAGCCATTTAATGCAAGCTAAGCATATGGGGGTAACCGGTGTCCATGGGACTGTTACTTACTATCCCATCATACCAGTGAAAATTGAAATTCAGGAAAATGTCACCGGGGTGAAAGCAGGGGTAGTCCCAAACCTTCCATACCCCGTGCTCATAGGTAGAGATTTCCCCGGGTTTGGAAACTTGCTCCCACCGGAGGGATTGGAGGGAGGGGAGCTCCCCGAACTTCAGGAGTCTTCCGCGGCAGAATGTCACGTCCCATTTTTTTGCAGAAATGTCCCAGGAACTATTCCCTGTCCCAGGGAAAGGGAGCAGAGTAGGAGCCTGTACTAGGAGTGTAGGAAACATTCCAGAGAAGGAGCAGTAAGGGCTGAGAGAATAGACCTAAACTGCAGGTTCAAGGGTCCTTGGATTGGAACCCAGTGCAGAGAGCGGGCCTGGATTCCCCTACAAGCCATTGTGGGAGTGGCACAGTCAGTGCAATGGCTATGAAGACTGCCTGAGACTGTGTGGAGAGATACTGATGAGACCCTGGAAAGGGAGGACAATTGTGACTTGGCCGGAGGGCTAAGCAATGAAGGAGATGAACTGCAGCTCCTCACCAGTGAGAGAGGGGCCACAGAGCGAGTGACTGTGGCAGTAGGCTGAGCAACTGCCGGATGGGGCATGGAGGGTGGAGAGCTAATTCCCCAGATGAGCCACAAGGAGACTCCACCGAGTGGCGAGTAGCAAACACGCCATTACAATGAGTCATAATACTTAGGAATTTTATAGCACTTCCCATTAGTGACCAGATAGCAAGTGTGAAAAATTAGTACAATTGGAGGTAATAGGCGCATATATAAGACAACGCCTGGAATATCGGGATTGTCCCTATAAAATTGGGACATCTGGTCCCCCTACTTCCCATGTCAGATTCTCAGATTCATAACGTTTTTGTAATGTTGGTAAGTATTAATATGTTTTACTTAATGAAGTTAGGTGGCTTGCTGTAAGCCATACAACAAGACAGTGATTGGGAAGAGAACCCTGCTTTCCTGACTGACATTTCTGAGCTTTAACCACTACACAAGACTTACCCACATTCTGTATGGGTGTATGTTACATATCAATTTCTTGTGATTTTACTAGGAATACCCACCAAGGGAATTGTCATTTGCCATAATTTTGTTAGATATGTAAAGTGTAACAGTTGCGTGTTTTATTCAAAAGAATCTATCCACAAAGATAATCCTTTAAAAATAAAAACCAATAACACCCACCCCCCGCAGGCCACTTATGTGACTAACAGAAGGAAGCATGCTTCATAAACAATATGTTAGCAAAGAAACTGGATTTTAGACCAATTATTTGAAGTATTGAAGATTTCCCTTTGCTTGTCTTGAAGTCTGCTCTGTTTGTTCGTGTGTGTGAGAATACGTGTGCATATGTGGTTGTCTTTTTTTTTTAAATAACTCCAGTGTCTTTCCTGTCCTTCAATATACTCCTTGTTGTGTTTCTCTATACACATTTTGGCTGGATGTGCTTTTCAGATAGGCCTGGCCAAGTACTCTGAGGGAGCAAATAAGATGGAAGGGGGAGAGAAGATTGTTCACAAGAAAAAGTCTGTTTCTCTTCTCAGTAGATTCATTGTGTCGTCTTTGGCATGGAGGGGTGGTTTTTGACTATATTTTGTTATCTTCCTCCTGTGAACAGATTCAAAAAGGGAAACTTATCACTATCACTTTTTTTATGGAGTGGTAATTGGTATAATAAACAAGGAGGAAAGGCTAGCCAGATTCTCTAAATTAAAGAGAAGATCTACCCAGCTGTGCTTAAAGAGCTGGACTTCAGAAACCCCCCCCCCCTTTTTTTTTTAGTGTGCAATTTCTTTCTACATAGCTCTTTGGAATAAACAGATCAGTTCCAGTTTATCTGAGTCATCTGAAGACTCCCGTGTCTCCTCCCCCCCCCTTTTTTTGTCATTAACGCTTTTAACTAGCCCTGACTATAACAAAAAAGGTTTCTGTGCCTGTCTTTTTTTAATTTGTACTGCTACAATTCTCCTTTTAGTGATTATTTCAATTTATTTAACCCTATTTCTCCTCTGTTGTACAGACTAGAAACAGGTATTCCATTTAATCAATCTGTGTAATCTTTTCCTTTGTACCCAGAGTTAAACTTAGCTTCACAGTTTATTTACTTTTTTGCGTATTATAGTGGTGTATTGCAGTGTGTGCAGATTCAGTTATGTCTTGTCCCCGGTGAGCAACATTTGTTGTAAAGGTAGGAGGAAAATATGTTAGTAAATGGATCGGTAAATTTTCTGTTTACTATCTCTGAAATTCAGGGTTTGTTATAAATAATATTTCTTGAATTATAGATTGTAAAAAGTTATTTATATTGGATTAAAATTAGGCTGTATTGCTTACCATGATCATTTTCTTTGATTTATTTTCTTTATCTTATTTAACAGTTGAAAATGCTATGGATTGTCTGCTAGAACTTTCCACAGCTGCTAAGGGAGTAGCATCTTCAAAAGTCTCAGGTTTTGATTCAATAACGTCATCTCTGTCTCTCGTTAACCAGCAAAGTGCTGTTTCAAATGAAATAGTGGGCAAAAGTTGTGCAAAAGAAGATATTGTGAACTTTAAAGAAGAATCAGTAAAGATCCCCTCACCTGATACTCAGCTGACTGAAGAGCTAGATTCCTTGATACAAACTGCTTTTGAGAAATACAGTCTGAGAGACAAATTGTATGATTCCACAAATGACAAAATCACAGGAAAGCAGCCTATGACATCTGACCAGAGTAATTCTAATGGCATTAATGAATTTCCTGAGAGTGAAAAATCCAGTTTAGGGTTTAATGTCCTGTTTTCTCTGCAGCAAGCAGAGACAGAGAATGAGAAATTTGAAAACTTCTCATCTATGTTAGTCTCAGAGGGTCACAAATCTTCTCAGCCAGCTATAAGTAAATCTAGCATTCAAACAAAGGATAGTTCATCAGCTGACATGGACATTTTTGCACAAGTATCAGTAAGCTCTAGTCTGCCAGAAATTGATACTGACAATGCTCCAGAAGTCATTAAACCAGCAAACTTGGAAGTGGCTTGTAGAAATCTTAATCAATCACAGAATATTGTTTCAGACCATGGAAGTTTGTTTGATGCATCTAGTCATTTTTTCCAGGGATTTGTAGAAGCTGGTACAACAGCTAGTGGAAATTCCAGCTCAAAATACCTTGAACAACAGGAAGGTGTAATGGCTGTGTGTAGTGGCCAAAAAAGCATTTCTCTCCCTGAAGTGTCTGATTCTCTTGAAGGATTCAGTTTCAAATTGCCACCGCTTGTAGATGTTCAGCAGGGATGGAATTTACATTTTTCTCCACAACCGCAGCAATCTCCACAGCCTCCTTGGAATCCAGTGGCTCCTGTGTTTTATCCATCAAGTGGAAGGCACAGCTTTGTAACTCCAGTAGCTATCAGTCCGGGACAATGGAGACCTCTTGCAGACTACAGGACGCATGGCAAAGGAATGCCTTTTCCTCCTCCAGTGGTTTCACATGTCAGGGATAGCAACACTTCTCCGAAAGTATGGGGAAATCAAGATGGAATCCAAAAAATGAACCTCTCTCAAGTACACCAACCACCTCTTTGTTCAGTGATGAGGAAAAAGGCACATCTTGTAGGTCAAGTACTTGTTCTTCTCAGAGGGGTTCCAGGATCAGGAAAATCTTTTTTGGCAAGGTAGAACACTTATATTATGTATTTATAAGAGAAATCACTTAACACAGTGGTCCCCAAACTGAGGTGAATGGAGGAATGTTTGGTGGGGGCTTGGTGGGTCCCAGACCAGCCCTCACAGGGGGTGTGGAGGGAGCGCCCCCCAGCCCCGCTCTGCTCCCCAGCTCCACTCTGGCCCCAGCCCACAGGTCCGGCCTTGGTCATTGGCCGCAGCTCCCAGCCGCGGACCTGCTCTCAGTTGCAGCCCCTGGTTCGCAGCCCCGACCGGGGCCCTGTGCACCAACTATGCCCTGCTCCCAGTTAAGGCCCCAGCTGCAGGGCTGGTCCCGCTCCCGACCACGGCCCCAGCTCTGACTGTGGCCTGGCCCTGTCTCCGACTGTGGCTCCCAGAGTGGCACGGACAAAAAAAGTTTGGCGATACTGACTTAACAGTATTATTGTAGGATTTATTAACAAGAGAAAGCAACAACAAAAAATAGTTTTCTGGTGTTGGCAAATGGCCTCATTTAAGCCCCAGTTCATCATCATGTCCAAGCTGCACGCAGACATAGTGGACATTGGTAACTGCAGGGAGCTGAGCCAGTTGCATCTCGCTGATCCTTGGCCAGCTGTTGCTGGTGGAGGTTAGAACAATCGGAGGCCTATTCTAATGTCTGTCACTGGTGCGAGCTCCATAATGGAGCTTATGCGAGCAGAGAATCTGGTTTAATACAGCTCAGCTCCACCTTGCCCCTCCTGTCCCTGCGCCACTTCTGACATGCCCCCACCTCCACATGGCATCAAGGATGGGTTTAGCTAGGAATATGTCAGGTCTGACAGGTTCATAATTGTTGATTCCCCCTGGCAGAATTCTGCGGAAATCTCTGTCCTGTTTAAGTTCACTTTAAAGCAAATGCATAGTGCATAGTGAACTTGAGAATACAGCCCTTTGTTTTCTGGGGAACTCCAGAAAGCTTTTTGATAGTTAGACTTTTAATATACATATAGTAATCAATTTTAGACTTCTGTAGATACGTCATACTGCCAGTTATGCAAATAAAACTTTATGGGGGAATGTTGATGCAGAAGCATATCATTATATACAGATATTTATTTTTTCTGTTAGGTTCTATTATTAGGTATTTTTTGAAATTATATTTTTCCCCTTGCATTTTTCCTGTCAAATTAGTCTTTAATTTCTTTTCTCTTATTCTGTAGTATGAAGTCTTGAAGTGTCTTTCCCATTCTTCTTAGATATGTTTTTACTCCAAACTATTATCAATTTCTTTCAATTACTTTAACTGTCCCCTTCCATTAAAAATATTTGAGGGTCCTGTCATCCCCAGCACAATAGTCTCGTGCACAGAATACTTGGGATACATGAGTTGCATGCTCATTCTTCCAGGAGGGCATGGGGTTCCACCCCTCCACTGCTGCCTAGAAGGAATAGGGGCATTCTGCTTCCAAAACCTCTGAGTTCCTAGGGTTTGCAGAAGTATTGGACGATTAACATGGAGGCTTTGTCCTTCTCTACCCCATCCTATTCTTCCCTCCAAAACCTCCCCTCTGCTCCTCAGCATAAGGAACTGGAGGAGCCACATAGCTAGGGTGTTTTCCAGCAGCTGCTTTAATAGAGACCAAATGCCTATAACCTCCCCATTAGAGGGTGACAGTTGTATTGTCACCTACCCTCTTCCTGGGGCTGAACCTTCCTTCAGATGCATTTGCTCCCTGTGCCCCTGGGTATGAATCAAGAAGTGTGTGCAGGAGTCGGTAAACCTGTCACTGAGACACATCTACTACTGGTTTGGAGGGTGTATGCCCCGTTTGTGGGTGTCCATAGGTGGATAAACCACGTATAGCACTCTGCACATGGCACAAGGAGAAATTTTGAAGGCACCTAAAGCACACACTCTTTTTTTCACAGAAAGTGCTAGAGGATCTTTAATACCATTAAGAGAAGAAAAGACTTCAGTTTCAAAGGTCTTGTTCAAAAAATCTGTACACAGTAGACTCCATGAAACTTAATTTTTCTGCAGTGGAAGAAAGTAAGGTTGAGGCAACCCTACTTGCTAGGAATGAAAACTGGTTTTTAGAACCTGAGGCTTAGATAACTAAGCCATTCTCTGTTGTATATCTTATGTAAACCCAAAAGGAGTTAATATTTGGTTCACATATATTGTTGATAAAAGGAGGCAAAAATTCGGAAAATGTATTGTTTTGTCTTTGTGATATTTCACAGGACTTTGCTTGAGGATAACCCAAGTGGAATCATTCTTAGTACTGATGATTACTTTTACAAAAACGGACAATATCAGTATGATGCAAATTGCTTAGGAGAAGCACATGAGTGGAACAGGAAACGAGGTAAGAACTATATAGGGGATTAGCTCAACTGCTTTGCGGATTGCTTAAAACTATTATAAAAGCAGGCTTTCCTGTAATTGTACCATGGGATGAGCTTTAATCCCCTTTTAGAGGTATACATTTTAAATAATATTGACAAAAATAGGATCCTAGACTCCAAAATGGCCTATCTAATGTGCTTTTTGCTAACAAATGTCCAATTCATCACTGAAGGATTATTTTCTCCTGGAATTATATCGGTATATATGTTGCATTAGGTTCTACTTAATGCGTGGTAATCTGTGCTACTCTCAGGAGGATTCCTTCCAAGATTAAGATCAATAATGATTATTTGCACTCAGCTGCTATCCATGACAGTGGATGTGTTACACATATGGCAGCTATCCAGATCTTTTCCCTGCCTTTGAACTAATGTTCCTTATAGAGCACTACATTGACAAAAATTAGGAAACAACCAAAAATAGAGGAAACCAGTAAACGGCGATTTTCACCAACAAAAGATTTTTTTTCTGTTTCTCCTCCTGAAACTCTTTACTGAGTAATTATTTTCAAGCTTTTATGTGCTAAATTTTAAATATGATATTTTTGCAGGCGTGTTCTAAACCTATTCAAAAAATGGGTTTATAGGAAAAGTACACACTTAACAGCAACTCTGGTTGTGCAGCCTACTATAATACTGTCTTCTGTTTTTTTTTAAAGCAACTGATAAACATTTTATTATTGTGTGTAAAAACTACACAATTTTTTTTTATTTTTCATATTTTATACAGTTTACAGAGTGGACTTTTCTTAAGACTGTTATAAGGCCAAGAATTTTGTATGCAACAAAGAAGTCCACTTGAAGGTGATCATGTAGTTTTTAGTATAATTTACTGATTAGTCATATTGGTGTATTACACATCTGCATTTCCATTTCTTTATTATCATACATATATTATTTCAATGTGTAATACAATGTAATTGTAGTTTTTATATTTGGAGGGTGGTGAATTTAAATAAAAAATGTGCTTGGGTGGCAGAGAGATCAGACTCCAAAAATAGTTATTTTGGCAACTGGTTAAACATGGTGTATTTTAAAAAATTAAAATTAACATTAGATGTCGATTTTTATTATCAAGAAATTAACCATACCTCGCTCTTTTATACGTGTTTGTGTTTCAGCCAAAGAAGCCTTTGAAAAGAGAATCTCTCCTATAATAATAGACAACACAAACATACAGGCATGGGAGATGAAGCCTTATGTTGCTTTGGTTAGTATGATGATTTGAGCAATGTGAAAAGAGATTGGTAACCAACCTGAGAACATTTTAAAGAGTGGTTATGGGGCTCAGTCCAGCTTCTGTTTGAGTTCAACAAGAGTTGGATCAAGCACACAATAAAAAAAATGTGTAAAAACAGTACCATATCATTAAATATTCTGCTTTGTGTAGGTCTGAGTGTTTTATCTGCTTATTTTACTGACAAATTCAAGTGTTTTGTACTTCAGAGCAAATACACATTTTGAAGAATAAGCTGGATTCTGTTCTTCCTTATGCATAATCAATAACACTGTTAGCTAGTTTTTCTTACTGCTCAGATTAGCTGAGTACCAACAATGGAGTTGGTGGTGCTCTACAGAAAGCTAAGAATACAGTCCCTGCCTCATCCTAAATTTGACATCCAGTGTAGTTCATTGACACAAGCACCAAATGACAGATGGAGGCCTAACTTTCTTTTATTTGCTGGACTGCCATTGATAAGTTTCATATAAGAAGTGTGTCTTAAATTATTGATTTGAAGATCAAATTGTCCTGTAGTGTTATATTTTATTTAGCTGAAATATTTGAAAATAAATATACTCGACAACTGGAAATCCCACTAAAGTGTTTAAGTAGCAGTATTACAGGGTTTTATTAGGATACAGGTGAGCCTACTTATAAAGCTTTTCATATCTTCTATAAGCAGTTATGAAATACTGTTAGCTCTGTTGAAGGCAGGCTAGATGAATCAATTTGTATTGAGTATATGACTCATATTTAGTTAGTCAAAATAATGCTGCTGTAATGTTTGTTAGTGATACATTTTTCTTGTAATATTGTAATGATCTTCTGATAATTTCGCTCCCAATTCTGTGAGGCCCTTAGTGCGAGTAATGCCTATTGGAATACATCCTCAGTTGATATAAATTGTCATAATTCCATTGTGGAGCTTTGACAACATATGTCATCTGAGGATTCCCTTGAATTCAGTGCGAGTTGAGGAATCTCAGCCCTTTGAAGCAATGGTATCTTAGGGCTTGTCTGCACTTAAAATGCTACAGCTGCAGCCACACCACTGTAGCGCTTCAATGTAGAAACCACCTATGCTGATGGGAGGGATACTCCCATTGGTGTGGGTAATCCACCTTCCTGAGAGGCATCGCTAGATTCACGGAAGAATTCTTCTGTTGACCTAGTGTTGTTTACATGGAGACTTAGGTTGATTTAACTACAGTGGTTAGAGCTGTGGATTTTTCCTGAGCCGCGTAATTATGCTGACCTAATTTGCTAGTGTAGACCAACCCTTAGGAATGGCAGAAATTCACAGTACTCTTCTGGTCCTTCTATATTTGGAGCCCAATTCTGCATTCTTATGTCAATGATTTCAAACCGGTATGCATTTTTAGGCTTTTAACAAAAAGTGGTCTTTTTTTTTCTTTTTTTTTTTTTTTTTAAAGGGTGCTATGCATGTGGAACACGCTGTGATGGGTCATAGAAACTCCCTCAAGACTGTCACTAGATGTGCTGGGATACCACTGAGAACAAACCCCCCTGCCAGAAGAGGCTTCCCTCCACTCCTGTCTTGCTGAGTTAGACACTTCAGTCAGCTTCAGCACAGACCCAGAGGTTGGGCCACACCTCTTTGCAGTTCACTGAAATTGAGATCCACTCAGCTCAGGGGCTTCTTAGTTAACAGGGACTTTCCCAGCACCCAGTATTCAGTCTTTCGGGGAGCCTAAACCCTGAATAAATCCGTTTTACTCTGTATAAAGCTTATACGGGGTAAACTCATAAATTGTCTGCCCTCTCTAACACTGAGAGAGAGATATGCACAGCTGTTTGCTCCCCCAGGTATTAATTACTTACTCTGGATTAATTAATAAGTAAAAGTGATTTTATTAAGTATAAAAACTAGGATTTTAAGTGGTTCCAAGTAATGACAGATAGAACAAAGTAAGTCACCAAGTAAAGTAAAACAAAACACGCAAGTCTAAGCGTAATACAGTAGGACACTGAGTACAGGTAAATCTCAACCTCAGAGATGTTCCAATGAGCTTCTTTCACAGACTAGAGTCCTTCCTAGTCTGTGCCCAGTCCTTTTCAAACCAATGTTGTGGCTTATGGCGTGGGTCCAGCAATCACTCACACTCCTGTAGTTACAATCCTTTGTTCCAGTTTCTTTCTGGCATCTCTTTGGGGTGGAGATGTCATCTCTTGAGCCATTTGAAGCCTTTTATATTCTCTCTCTTGTGGGTGGAAACCCCTTTGTTCTTCTGTTCAAAATCACAGCTACAAGATGGAGTTTATAGCCACCTGGGCAAGTCACATGTCCATAAATGATTCAGCTTTTTGAAGGCTGATGCCATTGTTAATATGTTAGTTTGAATGTTCCTAGGAAAGCTCAAATGTGGATTGGCGTCTCCTGAAGTCCATTGTCTGTTAAGTGTTTCTTGATTGGGCACTTATTCAGAATAGTCCTTTCTCAAGAAGCTGGCCAAATGCTTCACTGATGCTACTTAGAATCAAACACATTGAGATACAAGTACATAGCCAATATTCATAACTTCCAATACAAAAATGATACACACATACGGACAGCATAATCATAACTAGCAAATTACAACCTTTCCATAAAGAAAAGGAGTACCCGTGGCACCTTAGAGACTAACAAATTTATTAGAGCATAAGCTTTCGTGAGCTACAGCTCACTTCATCGGATGCATTTGGTAGAAAAAAGTTTTTTCCATCAAATGCATCCGATGAAGTGAGCTGTAGCTCACGAAAGCTTATGCTCTAATAAATTTGTTAGTCTCTAAGGTGCCACGGGTACTCCTTTTCTTTTTGCGAATACAGACTAACACGGCTGCTACTCTGAAACCTTTCCATAGACACCTTACTTGACCTCCTTTGTACAAGATTTGATGCAACTATAGGACCTTGGTTGCAACAATGATCTGTACGGTCACAGTTCATGTCAATAACATCACACATGCATTTTACTTCTTAGATTTTATTTAGTTTTTAAAGTAACTTAACTTACTGAACCATTTTACAGGATCCAGTACTAGAGCTGGTCAAGAATTTTCCAACCAAACATTTTCTGGGGAGGTTTCTCAGATTCAGGATAGATATTCTGATTAAAACTTTCTTATTTTCCATTGTTCCATTCATCACTATGTTTGTAAGATACTTTATATTTAAGAGGTACTTTCAAATCCTTATATTAAGGAAGCTCACTTATGCTTGTTTAAAAGAGTACCAAGGACTGGAAATGGTCTCTTTGTTGGATCTCCCACTTGTGATATGGCATTGAAGCCTAGTTTTAAAAGTCGTCTATGTCAGTATTGCGAACAAACCAAACCAAACCCTCAAATTAGAACTAATTGTCAACTTTGTTGGCAGCCTCAGCCAAGAGACTGAGAGTTGAATTGGGATGAGGATTGATCTACTTTCTTACCCCTAGAGGTTTTCATCCTAGTCTGGGTTTAGGCACATCAGTGGAAAAGTGTTAGAATCTTCTGCTGCCACTTCCTATATTATAACTGGTTTTGTTGCTAAATAGAGGACTTAACTCAGCAGTACTGTCAGGTTGGTACTTTTCAGCACAGTAAATTAACTTAAAAAATAAAAAATAGGTCTCCTCGGGATTTAATGTCCTTGTAGATATGAAAGTACTTCTTTGCTCAAAAGAAATGAACGCAGGATTGAAGTGGTTAGTAAAAAATATTGTACCTTAGCTGCATAGAATCATAGAAATATTGAGCTGGAAGGGACCTTGAGAGGTCATCAAGTCCAGCCCTCAGCATGTGTGAAGGAGAGGTGAAAGGTGGGACTTGTTCAATATTTAGATTATTTTTATGAATGGGGTCTAATTTTATACCCGGTCATAGCTACAATGTTAATTGTGGAGGTTTTAAAAAGGTACTTTAGAGTGCCATCAATTCATGGTAGTGTTGCTTTCTTACTTCTTGGTAGTGTTGCATACTGCATGAAAGTATAAGGAAAATACTTTAAGTTCTGTTTCCAGGAAAGTGCTTTGGTATGTCTCCAGGACAATAGGAATGGTCCTGAAGATAGGAATGGGGAACAGTCACCTCCTAAGTGATTTCTCTTGGCTAGATTTAAAGCAGATTTGTTTTTGCCTTGAGAAAATACCACATAGTATTCTAGAAGGAGAAAGAGCTCCATGCTTGCAGCTAATGGAAATAAGAAAAGGTTGAAAAAAGGGAAAGAAATGGTTCTTAAAATAGTGAGATTTTTCAGAATGTTGCTTGGACAAAACTAAATTAGCTCTGTCATGTAGAGACTGGTTGAGATGTGAGATACATTTCATTAATTTTAAAGGAAGATATGTATCTAAGAAACCTAGACTGCTTTGAAAAATCCCATCTGTGTAACCATAAATGAAGCCTGATACATGGTTAGTGTATTTTTGGAGTGTTTAACTTGTTTTGTAAAATGGGAACCTGATATGTGTCTGTCTTGTACATTGTGTGCTCTTTCATGGAAATATGACATCACTGATATATTTTGTATTTATTTTTATTCAGTCTCAGCAGTACAAATACAAAGTTATGTTCCGAGAGCCTGATACTTGGTGGAAGTTTAAACCAAAAGAGCTTGAAAGGTAAAAATATTGTAGAACATATTGAAGTAAGCTGCTTCACCTTTCATTTATCCTCTTTAAAATAACGTTTTTTTTTACCTTGACAATGGCCATTGAGGCTCCAAAACATCAGTAAGTCCCTTGTTAACAATTAAATAAACACCTGATTAACTTTATATTTTAACTGTTCTGCTTACAACTTTATTATGTCTGTGTAGGGTTTGAGAAATTCCTTTTGTTTATTTTTATATCCAGTTTCAAAAGAAATTAGCTTGCAGCCAGAAAGGCACCTTTGTCATTTATATGACACTTTAAATCTTCAAAAAGAAAAGGAGTACTTGTGGCACCTTAGAGACTAACACATTTATTTGAGCATAAGCTTTCGTGAGCTACAGCTCACTTCATCGAATGCATCTGAAGAAGTAAGCTGTAGCTCATGAAAGCTTATGCTCAAATAAATGTGTTAGTCTCTAAGGTGCCACAAGTACCCCTTTTCTTTTTGCGAATACAGACTAACATGGCTGCTACTCTGAAACCTTTAAATCTTCAGAAAGCTGTACAAATGTGTATTCATCCCTAAAATATCTCTTGGAAATCCAGGCACAATGATAGATCCAATAGGACCCCTGGAAAGCATCCAGGGTTTGTCTCATCATATTGGGTCTGTCCTTGCATTGAGGTGATCTATTCCGCTGTTGGCCGTCCTGATTCCAAGTGTCCCGCCTACCTTATGCACTAGAGTAGCAGTCACGTCTTCATGTGAGCAGAACAGGCTCCTGGGGACAAGCTCTGTTGAACCACCAGTGGAAGCTTGGTTACAGTTTTTCCTAGGCATTACCATCTGGGTTGAACACATAGCTGATGCAGCTCTCAGATGGTGGGTGCTTATGGGGATCCTTCTGGAGCAGCTGTGAGTTGATTTTCTTCCATGGAGTGGTGGGTACCACCATTTCTTGCTGCTAGGGCTTACTTGATGTTTTCTCTCCTCCCCTCAACCCCTTTTCCCCTCTGCTTGCCACACTGGCCAGGATTTACATACCCTAGCTCAGGCCACTGCCAAGCAAATTGCTTTCTGAGACGTAACAAAGTTAGTGCAAAATCCTACTTAGAGGGATAAGATTCACTGACAAATGGCTAGAAGTGGGGGAGATCAGAGTAGGCGAATATGTTTTCTTCCCACTCTGAGAAGTTCTCAGCTGAGTATAGCCTACAGGAGGAGGACTGAGTGCCAGAATCTCCTTTATGCAGTTTGACTTCCTGCCTGCCTAACAGAAGGTGAAACACCAAGCATCTGGTTTACAACATCCCAGAGAGCAGTTTAAGAAAAAAATATTTTAGCCTAATTCTTAGGTTTAATATTAAGCAAAACTAGAAATATAACAGCATAAAGAGAAATGACTCCATCTTTCAGTCTGTTTTGTTTGAGTATTAAAATCTGGAATGTTACTTTTTTATCTTTTAATTTCTAGGCGAAACATTCATGGTGTATCTAAAGAAAAGATCAAAAGAATGTTGGAGCGATATGAACGTTGCCTTACTGTTAACTCAATCTTGAATTCTACTGTCCCAGACAAATCAGAAAATGCTGATTGGAATGAAGATCCTTGTCAGGGGGAAGGTTATGGGTAAGACATACTTGCTCTATGTGCCTAAATAAAAAACTTTGTTACACAATTCCAATCTTAACCTTTTTTTTTTTTAATTTTTTTTTTTTTAACAGTCAACTGGCTAACTCCTCCTAACCCAGAACTGTGCAAACCCCGCCCCCTCAAAAAAAAAACAGTTTAATAAAAATTCAGTGTTTTTTATATTTACAAGGTTAAGAATTTTATACCTGAACAGTTAAGGGAATTGGCTATTTCTCCATTTCTATATGATACACTATTAGTCCACTAGATTATTGCTGTCCACCAACCTTAACTTTTTCCTCTTGTTTTCTTCTGTACTGGAAATATACTTCTGGGTGTACAGTATAGATTTTTATATACTAGCTATTAAATGTGTACTAAAGTTTTTAAAAGGAGTGTAGTCCTATATATATATAAACACCCTAGGTCTGCATTTTGTACTTATAGAGTGGGGTGTTGGTGGAGTAGATGATTTTTATGGCTAGGATTGGAGTGATTGATCTCTTTGGTATTATGGAATATATTTATTATATAGAGGGTTATATGAGTATATGTAGACTGAGAGTATATTTCCAACCGTATTTTGTAAGCAATTAGCATCTGTGGCCTTCTGTAGTGGCTAATGTAGAATGTGTTTATAGTATCTTGGAAATGGATCCCTTAAATAGAATAATAGAACTGTAGCGTTGGAAGGGTCTTTGACAAGTCATCTACTCCAGCCCCCTGTGCTGAGGTAGGACAAAGTAAACATAGACCATCCCTGACAGGTGTTTGTCCAACCTCTTCTTAAAAACCTCCAGTGATGGGGAATCCACAACCTTCCTTGGAAGCCTATTCCAGATCTTAACTATCCTTCTAGTGAGAAAATTTTCCCTAATATTTAACCTGAATCTACCTTGCTGCAGATTAAGCCTATTACTACTTGTCCTACCTTCAGTGGACATGGAGAACAATTGATCATTGTTCTCTTTGTAACAGGCTGTAACACATTGGAAGACTGTTATCAGGTCACCTTCAGTCATCTTTTGTCAAGACTAAACATGCCCAGTTTTTTTTAACCTTTCCTCATAATTCAGGTTTTCTAAACTTTTTATCGTTTTTGTTGTTGTCTTCTGGACTCTCTCTAATTTGTCCACATCTTTCCTTAAAGTGTGGGGCCCAGAATTGGACAGAGTACTCAGCTGTGGCCTCATGAGTGCTGAATAGAGCAGGACAATTACCTCCTGTGTCTTATGTATGACACTCCTGTTAATACACCCCAAAATGATATTAGCCTTTTTTGAAACTGCATTACATCATTGACTCATATTCAGTTTATGATCCTTTATAACCCCCAGATCCTTTTTAGCAGTACTACTGCCTAGGCAGTTATTCCCCAATTTATAGTTTTGCATTTGATTTTTCCTCCTTAAGTGTACTACTTTGTACTTATCTTTATTGAATTTCATCTTGTTGAATTCAGAACAATTCTTAATTTTGTCAAGGTCATTTTGAATCATAGTTCTGTCCTCCAAAGTACTTGCATCCCCTCCCAGCTTGGTATCATCAGCTAATTTTATAAGCATATTCTCTACTCTGTCATCCAAATCATTAATGAAAATGTGGAATAGTACTGGACCCAGGACTGACCTCTGCAGGATCCCACTACGTATGTCCTCCTGTTTTAACAACGAACTATTGTGACAAGGTTGGGCCATATGGCTACAGGAGAGTGATAGAAGGCAGATATATAAGCCCCAGATTAAGCAGGTTCCTTTTCTCTGAGTAAGGTAATGGGCGGTTCCAGAACAATCAGGAATTTGCTGGAACCAATTAAGGCAGGCAGGCTAAATTAGGACACCTGGAGCTATTTAAGAAGCTTCTAGAATCCATTAAGAAGGCAGGCTCATCAGGGCACCTGGTTTAAAAAGGTGAGTGAGTGAGTGAGGGGCGTGCAAGGAGCTGAGAGTTAGAGGGCATGCTGCTGGAGAACTAAGGAGTACAAATGCTATCTGGCATCAGGAGGAAGTTCCTATGGTAAGGATACAGAAGGTGTTGGGAAGAGGCCATGGGGTAGTAGCCCAGGGAATTGTACCTGTCACACAGGTGTTACGTGAAACACTGTGGACAGCTGTGATCCATAGGGCCCTGGGCTGGAACCCGAAGTAGATAGCGGGCCTAGGTTCCTCCCATCCCCCCAACTCCCTATTGGATACAAGAGGAGTTGACCTGGACTGTGGGTCCCACCAGTGGAGAAGGTCCCTGGCCTGTCCCCCGACCCACTAGGTGGATCAGCAGAGACTGCGGAGATTGTTCTCCTTCCTTTTCCCCATGCTGGCCAGTGATGAGGTTAGCTGAGTGAACGGCAGGTTTGAGCCACTAACAAAAGTGGCCAAACTGAGAGCTGCCATGAATCTCTGAGGTGAGCAAATCCGCCAGTAAGCGCAGGACCCACCAAAGCAGAGGAGGAACTTTGTCACAGTATCTACTCTTTGCGTACAGGCTTTCACCCAATTATGTATTCACCTTATAGTAATTCCATCTAGACCACATTTCTCTAGTTTGCTTATGAGCGGGGATCCTAGAAATCCGTTTGCCATGGAAAAATTCAGAATTTGCATTTTTATACAGAATCTTTATTTTTTCACAAAATGTAAAAACTAAAATCATATGCAATAGAACTCTGTTTATACGAGCCTCCATTATCTATCTCTCTGTATTAACCAAACTAGGATTTGACAGCCCGAGCCCCAGGCAGTGAGAGCTTTGTCTGTCAGCCCTGCCACTCTCTGGATTATCCAAATTTTTGATTATCCAATCTTTAGCCTGTTCTTTCCCTGTTTTGACTTGCATTCCTTTCACCTTGTTAACATTAATTGTGTTGAGTGATAATAAATGGGATTTCATTTTAATCTAGTTATTTATTATTTTGATCTTTTGCATACATTTCTGTACAAGTTAGGGGGTACTGTTAAAGTTGGGTGGGCTGTGAAAATTAAATGGAATTACAATGGATTGTAAAACATCATATGCCAATGGGGACCTGGGTAAAACCCTTAATTAACCCTGTTAATTTCTAGAGTTTTTATTGAACATCTGAGTTTGGGAAAGCTATGAAACTCATGACATTTGAACATAGTCACCATATCTGTTGAAAAGGTGGAAATATCATCCAGGCTAGTTCTCCTGTTGGAAACTGCAGGTTGGGGTAGAGGGAGATAGACTAATGGAAAGAGAAAAATGTAATCCCTATTTGGAATCAAGGAGGGGTCCTTATCAAGTAAAAATCTGTGCTGTTTTTTTTATTCGTGGGGAGTGTTCAGGTTTGAGCTAGTTCTTTTTAACCTGTTTTCCTCTCCCTAGATTTCATGGGTTGGGAGTGTGTGAACATTTTATATATCTCTCAGGTCAATGATTTAATAGTATCCAAAACTAAAATATGGGACCCTGGTTTAAAGAGCTTATGAGCTTTAATTTAAATTTGTTTAGTACCCAATCTGGAATAGAAGTTTGTGGGGAAGTGGGGTTGGCTTTTAAGTTTTCTTTTAAATGTCTTCTGTTTAATTATTTGTCTTGCAGGCAAAAAGAGATACATGCTTATGTGAAAGAAGAGAGACTTTTTGCTTCAGCTTCGAAGCCTCCTGAATTAGCTGAAGAGGAGAAACATGCATCTGCTATATCTTCATCACTAGAAAATAATAATTTAGCTAATAAATATTTTCAAAAAGAAGAGGAGGAAATTGAAAATAATTTAAGAGAACACGTTTCTGAGAATAGCATTATTCAAGGTGGTGTGGATATTAGTTTATCAGATTATGAAGAAAAGGAAGTGCCTTTGGGGGAAAAAGCTGTAAAGAGAGAAGAAATACATAGAATTACTGAAACAGAAACTAGTAAAATTGATGAGATGAAATCTGAAGAAACCACACACTTGCATATCTGTTCTTGTGAACATATTCAAGAACATAGTGACAAGATTATGAAAGTTCAAACTGAAAAAGATCAATACAATGAAATTGCCGTAGAACCAATATTAAAATGTGAAAGGAACATTATGAAACAAAATGATTCATCTTTGGATGTATCAGTGAGGCCAGAATTATTAAACTTTCTGGGTGACTGGCCTGTAGAACAGACAATTGGGCAGAGAACCAAAAGGACTAGAAGAATAGACAAATCTTCTATGAAGAGTGATAAAGAGGATAAAGCAACCAGCCAGCATCTTCTTGATTCACACAAGGCACAAGTGGACCTGGCAGATATTGGACAGGAAGTACTACTTGGTGAAAAAAGACAGGGGGAAGAAAATTTAGCCTCTGACTCTTTCTGTGTTCTTGGTGCAGATACACCAGAATTGCAAATGATGGGAGACTGGCCTGCTATGAGCTCTTTACAGCAGAGGCAACATAGATCAAGGAGAATATCAAAGAGACGTCTAAGTGAATCTGATGAAGCTGGAAATAATAAATGTGATATACACAAAAATGTTCTTGACGCAGTGGATGTGCTTCATGAAACATCTGTGAGCACTGAAGAGCTACAGGAGACAGAGAAATCAAATTTTCAAGAACCTGAAAGAGTAGCTAGTGAAAGTATCTGTGAGAAAAAGCCCCAACAAAATAAAAGAACACGGAAGCATCATAAATTAGCCCTCACATTTACCAACAGCAGTGTGGCCCTCTCCAAACCAGAAGAACAGTTGTCTACACTTAATTTGCTGGAAGAGAAACACATATGTAAACAACCAAGCAGGTATTCACAGACTGAGCCACAGGATTTCGCGCTCTTATGGAGATTAGAAAAGAAAATTATTACTTCTGAGAATATTATTTCCGAGAATACCAAAGTATTACATGGCAGATTAGAAGCGTTCAAACCAAAAGACATGGATGCTGCTTCAAGTTCTCAAGAAAAAATCCCCTATAGAGTTATGTATGATAAAAGCACGTATGTGGAAGAAAGTGAACTTATCAGTATTGATGAATCTGAAAATCTGAAAGTTCTTTGTAAGCTGTTTGGGTCCTTTTCATTTGATGCTTTGAAGGACTTATATGAAAGATGTAACAAGGACATTGTCTGGGCCACAGGCCTGCTATTGGATTCTGATGAAAAGTTGTGTAAAGGCGAAGACATTGAATGCTTGCAGGAGGCAGGAACTGAGCCAGCTACCACAGATCTTGAATTCAAGGCAAATACAAACTATGGAGAGAATCTTAAAAATTCTGATCAAACCAGCCAAATAATTATTACTGATGGTATCACTCAACTTTCAGAAAATAATTTATCAGTGTGTTATGCAGAGAGTGAAACTACAGACATACTTGAGACAGATGCTAAAATATCTGACTCACTAACAAGACTTCCATCGAGTGCTTCAGTAAAACTCAAAAATACCAGTGATATTGCTCCCAGAACTCAGGCAGAAGATTCAGGAACAGATATCATTGAGCAATCTGTTTCAGAGACGCAGAAAATAAACTCAAAGGCAATGAGCTTTGTTAGTGAAACAAAAGAAAAACCAGTGGTGTCTCAGTTTGATGTGGGCTTATGTCTACCTGTGACTCTGCCTAAGGTGATTAACACTGCTCCAATAATTTTGAAACCCAAATTAAATAAGGAGATAGACAATAAACTTTCAGAAACATATCAAGAGAGTTCCAAAGTAAATAATATGATTCTTCCGTTACTGCAAATGGATCAAGCACCTTTGAAGAACTATGCAAGTGATGAAGAAGAACTGGAAACCTATAAAGAAACTCAGGGGAATCCTATGATATCAATTGGAGCTGATAGGGAAGAAAGCAAACCTTCTAATATGGATGAATATAGAATCAAGTTATTGAACCCTAGTTCATTATCCTCAGGATCCATGAATATAAATTGCCTAGAATTGGCATTACCTCCTGAACTAGCCCTTCAGCTGAAAGAAATATTTGGGCCAGTTGGCATTGACTCAGGTAAGGACATGAAAAATTATTAATACAAATACATATTTAATGTAGTTCTTTTTTTAAAACTATTTTAATTTATTTGTTTATGCTTACTTTTGAATTCCTCATGATATTGTGGTGCTATTCAAAGGTTCTTGTTCATTTAAAAACTGAACTGAACCAGAATATTACATAAAATATAGCAGCAAAGATAGCTATCATTCCTTTTAAATTTTTTGTCTCTGCCCACATATATATTTGAAGAGTATTGCAAGAAAAATATTTCCACTTGTCTGGCTTGGAGCAGAACCTACTTTCTGTCTCCCCAGAGTAGAGAGGTAGATAATAATGAGGAAAAATTTTGATTGGTTGGGAAAAGAGAGAACCTTTGACGGGCAAGTAAATGGGGAAGGGAGATGCCAAATCCAGAAATGAAGGAAAGTTAGAGAGAGATAAAATAATATGAAACATTTTTTTTAAATGAAAAATTAGTCTGAGAAAAAACATGCATTGAAAACACCTGAAGATGCATCAAGATCTAGAATTAAACAGAGAGAGATCAAGAGAAAATGGAAAGAAAGAAAGAAAGAAAAAACAAAATAATCATCAAACACACAAAGTCCACTGGGGACTGTTGTGCCAGCAAGAGTGACCATGGTTGGTGGTAACACATCAGGCATTGTTTAGTGAAGTTCTCAGATCTGGCTCAATCCTGCAAATCACAAATCTCTAGGGTGGCCCCGCAAGTAGGGTCAGAGGCTTCATCCCTTCGTGGGATGATGGAGAGTTTGAGAACATGTATCTATCCTGGCAACATGGCTGATGAGCATGCAGCACCACTTTTGAATGTAATGAGGGATTGAAGAAAAGCCAAATCTTTATGAGACTATGACATTTGACACAATATCAAACCATTTTTTATGCTCAGGATTTGGTGCTGACTGTGCAAATGGAATGCCTCTAGCCACTCCAGGTCTGCCTGTAAGAGGGTCCAGGTTTCTGACCCATATAGTAATACAGGTAGTACACAGGTTTGATTGGTCTTGAGCTTGGTTTGAAAAAAACAAAACAAGGTTTAATAATCTTTGAAATTATTTTTCATAAAGTTTATTTGATATAACATTTTGAATCTATAATTTATTGATGTGTTTGGCTGTGAGAAAAAAAAGACATTTTCTTGGGTTGGGGTAAAAAGGGGGAGTGTGGTGTTACTATTTCTCAGACCTGTCCCCTTTCTTTGCATGCTCTAAATCACCCTCCTTTTCTTTTTGAGAAACTGACAAGTGTACTAGTATCACGTAGGTGTGCTGGGGAAAGATTACATTATGCTGCTACCATGGTCACTCTTGCTGTCTGATTAGCGTAGAAAAGGTTTCTTGGCTTTTATGCTTCTTAGGGAGGATGCTTCCCTAAATTGGGTATGATGCAGGGACAATGAGGACACTAATGCTTGATGTATTCTTCAGGGATGATTATCCATGGAGAGAGATTAAATAAGGGAAAAATACTGCATCACAATTAGTCACAAGGTTCAGAGTTAACTGCAAAGATGTTAAATTCTAGGTTGGACTTATAAAAGAAAAATATGCATTAAAAATTATATGGGTATAAAAGAGCCAGTCATTCCAATAGTCAGGCTTAAACAAGATGCTATTAATATTAACTTGCCCTCTCCTGCCCCTTCCAGATTGTGTTGGTTTTTGAATCCTGTTGGGTGAGGGCTCAGAACTCAGTGTCTTTATTTAACTTGGCAGTCACTGCAATTTTCGGGCATGACATTTTTATGCAAAATTTCCTAAATGCAAATTAATTAGTGGTAAACCACAGTGCTATACTTGATAGGATCCATTTTTGTACAGTGCTTTAATGAGTATATTTTCTTTCTTCCATAAGGATCACTAACTATCGAGGATTATGTGGTTCATATAGATCTGAATCTGGCCAAAGTGATTCATGAGAAATGGAAAGAATCTATTATGGTTGGTAGGCTTCTTTCTTATAAGAAGTTACACTTGGGCTTTGTCAATCTATTTGTTTCTCTTTCTTCATTTGTCTAAATATTTATATAAGGTATTTAAATATTTACTGTAATAGTGAGAATATTAGCTATACTTTGTAAAATACATAGGGTAAGTGGAAATGTAGCACAGAAATAATTATTTTAGTTACATAATGTCATCTGCCCCTGAAACAAATTAAACCCAAAGGCAATATAATACCAATCTCTTAAAATACAAACTATGGAGTATACTTTCAAAATGGGCATCAGTGCTCCACTGTAATGCTTCTAAAATACATTTTTGGAGGGAAGGAGAGGAAGAGGAAATCTTTGACATTTTTCAGATTTTGGGAGGGATAAGATGAGAAGGATTTCAGGAAGAATAAATTTCACACCGTAAGGCATACCATTAGCAAAAATTAGATTCATGATGGGGGAAAAAAGATCATAACATACACATTCTCACAAAAAGATCAGTTAACGTCCAATCTATTATTATGTATTGCCCATTGTTTAAACATGAATTTTAAAACCATCCACCAACAATAACATTTGACCTTAAAAAGCCTTGATTTTATTCTTTAAGAGGAAGTCTCAGTGCACATTACCTATTATGTACAGAAAACAAATATATTTATATTAACTAATTGAGAAAGATTCTCTTTCTAAGAGTCTCATGTCATCATGAATTCAGCCAGAGTAAGAAGAAAAACTGCTTCAAACTTCATTTTATTTTTTGGTACAATCTTCTCTTGGTTTGTCTAATCCTTAATTTAATTATGAGATCTGATTTGATATCTTACCACTACTTTGATCTGTCACTTGAAAAATAGTATTATTTTCAAAACTTTACCTCTTAATATATTTCTTGTCTTAGATATATACACATTTTTTCCAGATAAAAAGTTTAAAAATTGTAATGGAATTTGAAACCTGTTTACCTGAAAAGTAACATTTGTTGAGTTAACATCAGGGGGAAACCTATATCTGTGGTTCACTAATGTGATTTTTTTAATATTTGTAATTAGAAGAGACAAAGGAAAGAAGAGGAATATTATAAGCTGCTTATGCAAGGTACAGTGTACTGTTCCCTTAAATTACTGTAATAACCCTTAGTTTTCGAAAACTAAAACTAGTAAGGTTAAAAAATTGCAAATTGTTGAAAATCAACTGCTTCATTTGTTAAGTTCAGCTTGCATTTAGTGGACTTGATGTGCTACTCACCATTATTTTACAACCCTAGCAGTGATAGTAAAAGTAAACATACCACTGACTTTAACAATGTCATTAAAGCACTCTGAGGATTGGCTTTTCTCATGTCTACCTGGGATCAAAATGCATAGGGTGAGATTGTGACTGAGTCTGTATGGATGTTCAAGGGCCTGATACAATTTCCGTGGGTAGAAGAGGCACTGATCCAGGCTAGTGCTACAAGTGGGGCTACCCTTCTGCAAGAAGAAAGTGGGAGGGGCCATGGCCTTAGTGAGCATCCCATCCTTTCACCTTGCTCACCAGAACTGGCCCAGCATGGAGGTAATGCATGTGACCCTCTTTCAAGTGGTGATGGATTTGCTAATCAAGCATTCAGTCCCCAATGAGGAATCCTTCCTCTGCAGCAAACACCCTCTCTACTCACCCACAACCTGGGCTGTGACTTCAAGCTGCAATCTGGTCCCTTTGACTAAAAAAGTTTTTGCCTAATAGCTAAACTGTGCCATTAACATCGTAGGAGAAACACATGACCGAGTAGTTAAATATCTGTTCATAAGTTGTGATGCAAATATATATATACACACACAAAGGTAACTGTGAGTATAAAAACCCCCACACATGTGCAGTTATTTATTTGCAGGTTTAAGTTAGGTTCCAGCATTTAAAATTCCACCTGGATTGTCGCTTTTTATTAGTTAGAAGAAAAATGAAGCGGGGGAGAGGGCGAGGAGGAAAATTGAAGCAATGTAATATTATTTTTGCTAAAAATATAAGTTGCTTAAATAAAATTAGATTATTAATAAATAAATTAATGAAAATGTAGTAAGGTGAAATGTATTTTAATTATTTCTGGCTTTGCTTTAATTAAATATATTGACTTTTTCATTTTGTCACCTTGAGATTTTTGTTGCTTTTGTACTGTTTGACCAATTAGATCTGGATGATTCCGACACAATCTTATCTCAGAACACAGACAGTAAACTTCAGAGGAAGAAAATGGTCTGGCCCTCTCGATCATCAACAGAGAGACACAGTGAAAATCTAGCAACGTCAGAAATTTTCCCTTTTATGGATCACTGGAATGCACAGATTCAAAGAGTATCACTCAGAGAAATAATGTCTGAAGAAATAGCCTTACAGGAGAAACAGGACCTGGTACGAATATTGCCACTTTTTATGATGTCTAAGTTGTATCACACTGATTTTTTCCCCCCCGCACAGTTTGGTATGGTTAGAAGCCATATTTTGCTTCTATAGTTGCCTGTCTTTGTACAGGCTGACTAATGCTGAGTTTCTGAGATGGATGTTAACTAATTTTATTAATTGTTTTTTGGTAGCTAGAGTTTACTTAAGGTGCTAGATAAAAGCCAGCTGATGTTTCTTTTTAAAATAAATCTGTCATTTGAAAGTTTAATATCTTAATTGTTTCACAAACAGATCACACTATATCTTGGTATACAGGTTAGCATTTGCATTTGGCTGAGCTGCATTTTTGGTTGTTTACTTTTAGAAATGTATTTATCAAATTGGCTTCATGCATTCTCTGTGAGACAGCCATGCAAAAATTTGTAATTAGCACCATGCTATGCTTGTTCAGAAAGAGACTTAATTGCTTGTGATACTTTTTAAAAGAACCCACAGCATTCCAGACAGCTGACACATTTAAAGGATATTTAAGATGTAATTCTCTCTCAATTTGGCACACACTTATTATTTCCTAAAGTTTTGTTTTTTTCCATTTTCTTAGTTTCCATTTAGTTTTCCCCTGTTTTCAATTTGAAGCTTGTAATGATCTAACTAACTGCGCTACTTTCCTTTCATGGATGCAATGACAGACTAGTGCAATTATGTCTTTCTTTGTAATTCTGTTGCCCTGTAAGTAGTTGTCCTAAAAATAAAATGTCCCTATTTCTGTTGATATTGATGTTCAAATACTATAAGCCTGTATTTCTGAAGCAGTGTGTTATGGGTTCTTTTCCTTACGCTTATATGTGGCTTACTATGGTGTCCAAAGATTGATTTCAGCTTGATGTAATCTGGCTCAGTTTTGTTTTGATCACTTCTTTTATATGAGCACTGCAATTTTCAGTTTATAATTAAGACCTGTCATATCACGTTCTCTAGGTCAGTGTTTCTCAATCTTTTTGATACCAGGGACTGGCTTGCTGCCTTCTCAAACTATGTCAGAGAGATCTGAGGGACTGGTGCTGATCCACAGGCCAGTCATTGAGAAACACTGCTTTAGGTGATTTCTGAAATTTGAATGCATAATACATCGAAACAACTGATACCTGCCTCAAAACAAAACCAATATTTCCCATTGTCAATAAAACCACCATAGCTCAACCCCAAACACTCAGTATGCTCCTTGCCCAGTTGCCTGAGGGGGAAAAAGGTGGGCTTTACAGCATGCCTGGACTGTTCAGGAATCTGGACGTTTATAGACCAGCAGGGTAGTAAATTCCAAAATTTAAGGTCCCTCTTGAAAAATACCTTGCCATCTGCCTTCTCTTAGTTTAAATTAAGAGAACTCTAGCTTAGTCACTTCCAATGATTGCAGACTGTGGCAATACAGTATCTCATAGCATGATGTGCCCGTCCCAGCTTTCTGTGCACCAGATGAATGTGTGTGGCTGATCCTTATATGTAATTAAAATCTTTAGCATGATAGGTGCCTAGGTAGTGAATAAATTTTTTGGTCATAACAAATTAGTTTACATTATTGGATCAGTTTTATTAATGTAGACTCCTCTAATGATGATTTTACCGTTTCACTGACTTTACTTTCTGGATTAGAAACATGTTTCTTCCATGGCCAGAAAAGACTGTGCTGCCAGGTTGAAGGAGAAGCAACTCTTTGAGATGTTCCCAACCATAAACCAAACTTCTTAATGGACATCTTCAAGGACAACAAGTGAGAGATCTTTAAATATTTCCTTTGTAAAATGCTGTATAGTAATAGCAAGTACATGGTTATTCTGTCACCATAAGTGCTCAAAAGTTAATACTTTGCTAAAGAATGGTTCTATCCAAATAACAAAAGTTTAGCTTTAATTAAAGGCCAAACTTCATGGTCCTGAACAGCTAAGATTTTTTTTTCAAATTTATACATGTTTTCACTTGTTTTAGTCTTGTCTTACTACTTTGAGAAGACTCTTCTCTCATTCCCTCACTTTCCCTCTACAACCTTCCTTGGATGATGTTGACTGTCTGGAGCCACTTTCTATCAGTGGTTCTGCTAACTCAAGGAGCAGCCATCCTAAGAATTGACTTGGAGATATTGGCAAGTAATGGGAGCAGTATGGTCAGTGAGAATGGCATGGAGCCAGAGGGAAAATCTACCGTGGCCTAACATCTGCTGCTAATTCTCTACTCCTTACCACAGCATCTATGAAGCAGGCCGTGGCAGAGTCATCTCTCCTTCCATCCATTCTTGCATCTGATTCTTTTCAGCTTCTTATCTTTGATGTCCAGCTACTACTTGAAACTCAAGATTGTGAAAACTGAGGTCCATCTTTCTTCCTAAAACTTCCCTTCTCCTTCTCTTGCTATCACCCTTGACCATTCCAACTATCTTCCTCTTCACACAGGTTGCTTGCTTCCTGCACGTTCTCCCTACACATATAGGCTGTCATCAAAGCTTGCAAGTTATTTCTCTACAGCATTTCTAAAATTTGTCCTTTTCTCCATCTCAGCAGTTCAAGCACTTGTCCATACCTTGGTCATCATTCACTTTTACTCCTGCAGCCACCTCCTCTCTCTCACCTCTCTGTAACTTTCTTCAGTCCATCTAAAGTACTGCTGCTAAAATAGTCTCTCATTCACTGCTCAGGCCATTTCACAGGCCTCTCTGAATCCATTCACTGGTTTCCCTTAACCTTTTACATTAAGTTTAGGGATCCTGTCCTCCCTTTCAAGCCCACACAATTCCACTTTTGTAGTATCTTTGTTTTCATTTATTTCTTTCCCCAGAAGTTTCCCTCCTAACTCCTTCCTTGGTATCTTTTCCTTTATGGCTTCTTCACAACACTTCATTGATTTAAAACAGTCTCCCTCTTATCAGCCTATCGAGCAGAATGAAAAATAGAGGGCTACCAAAGTTGTGATAGTAAGAACAGGATTAATTTCTTCCATAAATCTATATAGCAAAGGCTGATTGAAAATAAGACTAAATATTACATGGTTTGCTTAATGTTCAAAGGTACAATGTCAATATATTCGTCATGATTTTTAAAGTCACTTTTCTTATTGTTGGTTATAAATTCCCAGAAGCTTGAAAAATGAATCTGTTTTCTTCTCACATTATTTCCTCAGCCACACTTATGCACGTGATTGTTGTTGTAGTGTAGGTCTGAGTGCTGGACTATTGTCTATGATTATTTTTTTCTTAATGAGCACTTCTGTTTAAAATGCACACAAAGAATACCATGACCTTTTCAAACAGAAATAAAGTTCAGTTTTGATTCTACAAATCTTAGCAGTGTCTGTCCCTTTTAATTACTGACAGTCAAATGGCACTGGGTACATCTGTTAGCACCAAGGCAAGTATAAGTGCAATGAATATCTGAGTCTGGTGATGTATTACAAGGAATTTTGCTGAACTACTGAGTAGAAAAATGACAACTCCAGTACCGTTATGATAGCATTTACTCCCGTAGCTGTATGAAGGTCTACTGTACATATTTTAACAAATGCAGCTGCTGTTAATATGCATTGGGACAATATATATGCAAAGTTACTGATATTTTATTGACTCTCTACAGCTACTCCTTAGAACAGACCGAGCAATTTCTGAACTGTGTCCTGGAGGCAGACCCTGTAAAACGGTTGTAGCTCAAGAGATTGCTCAGCAAAGTGAGTCTCCCCCTTCCTGCAGTGCTATAAAGAACCGAGAGAAAAAGGTACAAGCCAATTTTTTTCATAATTACAAATATATATACTGAAGTCCTGTCATCAGTGTTAAAGTACACATTTTGCTGCAACATTTGTGGTTTGTATTTTTTTCACAGCGAATGTGGATATTTTTGACATTAGCTTCTTCCTTGAATGTGAAGCACTGAGTAAAGAACACTCGGTTCTACTGAGATTTTTAGAAGGGCAGTACTAACCTGTCTTTATTATCTAACAAGCTTGAACCATAAAGTGCTATTCTTCTGAAGTTTAGCAGTTTTGGTGTTTTGCCTAATTTTCTCAGCCACATATGCACACTCCCTTCCTTCATGGAGTGAATACTGAGATTGGGCAGGGAAAAGGGGTGCTTAGAACATTCCAATTGATCAGAAAAATCGATCAGAAAAATCCAGTCTAGAATTGGAAAGTTTGCACTTGATCAGCTGCCCTCCTTCCCCTTCCCAAGGGGTATTTATTTTAAGGATCTACAGTGAAATATTCAAAAGGCCTTTTTGGAAATTACCAAGGCACCATCCTTCAATTTAACTGAAAGCAGGGACTGCTGTTTCTTCAACTGATTTCATTAGCTCCACCATCCTCTTAGAGATAGAATCATAGAACTGGAAGGGACCTCGAGAGGTCATCTAATCCAGTCCCCTGCACCCGTGGCAGGACTAATTATCTAGACCATCCCTGACGGTGATTATCTAACCTGCTCTTAAAAATCTCCAGTGATGGAGATTCCACAACCTCCCTAGGCAATTTATTCCAATGCTTAACCACCCTGACAGTTTGGAAGTTTTTCCTAATGTTCAACCTAAACCTTCTTTGCTGCAGTTTAAGCCCATTGCTTCTTGTCCTATCCTCAGAGATTAAGAAAAACAATGTTTTTTCCTCCTCCTTGTAACAACCTTTTACATACTTGAAAACTGTTATCGTGTCCCCCCTCAGTCTTTTTTTTTTTCCAGATGAAACAAATCCAATTTTTCAGTCTTCCCTCAGAGGTCATGTTTTCTAGACCTTTAATCATTTTTGTTGCTCTTCTCTGGACTCTCTCCAATTTGTCTGGACACAATACTTCAGTTGAGGCCTAATCAGAGTGGAGTAGAGCGGAAGAATTACTTCTCGTGTCTTGCTTACAACACTCCTGCTAATACATCCCAGACTGATGTTTGCTTTTTTGCAACAGTGTTATACTGTGACTCATATTTAGCTTGTGGTCCACTATGACCCCCAGATCTCTTTCCGCAGTACTCCTTCCTAGGCAATCATTTCCCATTTTGTACGTGTGCAATTGATTGTTCCTTCCTAAATGGAGTTCTTTGCATTTGTCCTTATTGAATTTGCTTACTTGTGCTTGTACAATTTCTTAGTACATCTCTACCCCGATATAATGCGGTCCGCAGGAGCCAAAAAATCTTACCACGTTATATGTGAAACCGCATTATATTGAACTAGCTTTGTCCCCCCTGCTCCTTGTCCCCTGACCCGCCCCCTCCAGAGACCCCCGTCCCTAATCACCCCCAGGTCTCCACCCCTTACCCAGCCCCCCTGCTCCCTGTCCCTGACTGCCCCGACCCCTATCCACACCCCCACCCCATGACAGGCACTCAGTGCCAGCGGCAGGAAGTGGAGCAATGTGGCCCCAGCCCGCTCTACTCTGCCAGCTCCCGGCTGCGGTGCTCTGCTTCCGCCGCTGCCGGTGAGTGCTGGGGGGATCCCTTCCCCCAAGCCCCCTCTCCTGAGTGACATGGCTGGGGCGGGGTGAGGGAAGTGGAAGCGGGCTGCTCCCAGCCCCTTGCTAATCACCCAGGCCACTCTGGGCCTGTGGGGCCCCCCAAAATGCACCCCCACAGCTCCTGCCTGCCAGACCTTCAGGAGGGTAGGGGGAGGCCTGCTTTACCGCATTGTATGCGAACACATGTTATATCTGGTCGCGTTATATCAGGGTAGAGGTATAATAAAAAAGGAAATCGGACGCTTACTCCTGTATATATGCATTAAGCAGACAAACAGAGACTACAAACATGGGGGATATTTTCACTTGTCACAGATCTGTCAGTAAAACGTTACAGTTTTGCTTGTAATGTGTTAATATTTTCTCTCAAGTTTGTTTTCCTGCAATAAGTTTGTATTTGCTATACTGCAATGAATAAATATCACATAGCCCATGTTTCAGACACAAGTAATCTCACTTAGGGGTTGATACTGCTCTAGTGAGATCAATGGGAGCTTTGCAGTGGACTTCAATGGAATTTGGACCAGGCCTTTACTGTAAATGTTACCTGTTGCAGGCAAAAAAATCCAAGGAGGCTGAAGATGTTCTGAATGAGATGGTGTTCCAAGACATTGAATACCCTGGGTATGATGACTTTAGAGCAGAGGCTTTTCTTCACCAGCAAAAGAAACAGGAATGCTTAAAAAAAGCAGAGGAGGCCTATCGCATTGGTATGAAGCCTGTGGCAACATTTTATGCACAACAGGTAAAAAAGAGAAAAATGCGTTGTGTTTTGATTTGAGGATGTATTTAAATACCCAAGTGAATGTGATTTGAACATGAGTTCACCTACTGCACTTGTTTGGATTTGCTTTATTATTAACCTTCCAAAATATGCAAATCTTGGAAAGTCCCCCAACTATCACAGGTGCATTCATTGGGTTAGAAAGTAAAATGTAATTTTACACTGCTCTGAAGGCTTTTGTAAAATCAATATTTTTATAATGCAAATTTCTATTGAAAGTTTTAAAACTATGAAATACTCATCACATCTTACTATGCAGTGATATAGAATTGTTACTATAAAATTATTTTTTCTAGGGCTGTCGAGTTTCTCAGTTAACTCATGCGATTAATTAAAAAGATTAATCATGATTAAAAAAATTAATGCGATTAATTGCACTGTTAAACAATAGAATATCATTGAAATGTATTAAATATTTTGAATGTTTTTCTACATTTTCAAATATATCTATTTCAGTTACAGCACAGAATACCAAGTGTACAGTGCTCATGTCAAGGTTCCTTCCCATTCTGAACTCTAGGGTACAGATGTGGGGACCTGCATGAAACCCCCTAGGCTTATTTTTAGCAGCTTAGGTTAAAACTTCCCCAAGGTACAAACTGTTTTACCTTTTGCCCTTGGACTTTATTGCTGCCTCCACCAAGCGTCCTCACAAATATATAACAGGAAAGAGCCCGCTTGGAAACGTCTTTCCCCCAAAATCCTCCCAAACCTTAGACCCCCTTTCCTGGGAAGGATTGATAAAAATCTTCACCAATTTGCATAGGTGAACACAGACCCAAACCCTTGGATCTTAAGAACAATGAAAAAGCAATCAGGTCCTTAAAAGAAGAATTTTAATTGTAGAAAAAAAGTAAAAGAATCACCTCTGTAAAAATCAGGATGGTAAATACCTTGTAGGGTAATCAGATTCAAAACATAGAGAATCCCTCTAGGCAAAAACCTGAAGTTACAAAAAGACACAAAACGGGAATCTACATTCCATTCAGCACAGCTTATTTTATCAGCCATTTAAACAAAACAGAATCTAACGCATAATCTAGCTAGATTACTTACTAAGTTCTAAGACTCCATTCCTTTTCTGTTCCCGGCAAAAGCATCACACAGACAGAGAGAACCTTGTTTCTCCCCCCCCCCCCTCCAGTTTTGAAAAGTATCTTGTCTTTCTCATTGGTCATTTTGGTCAGGTGCCAGCGAGGTTATCCTAGCTTCTTAAACCTTTACAGGTGAAAGGGTTTTTTCCTCTGGCCAGGAGGGATTTTAAAGGTGTTTACCCTCCCTTTATATTTATGACCTCTCACTTTATATTATTTTGGCTATATGAATCTTTAGCATATCTGATAGTAAATATCTTGCGACACTGGCCACAACGGTGCCATGCAACTCTGGTTCTCACTTTCAGGTGACATTGTCATTAAGAATGGGCAGCATTATCTCTCATAATGTAAACAAACTTGTTTCTCTTAGCGATTGGCTGAACAAGAAGTAGGACTGAGTGGACTTGTAGGCGCTAAAGTTTTACATTGTTTTGTTTTTTTTGCGTGCAGTATGTAACAAAACATTGATAAGTTGCACTTTCATAATAAAGTGATTGCATGACAGTACTTGTATGAGGTGAATTGAAAAATACTATTTATTTTGTTTATCATTTTTACAGTGCAAATATTTGTAATAAAAATAATATAAAGTGAGCACTGTACACTTTGTATTCTGTTGTTGTAATTGAAATGATATATTTGAAAATGTAGAAAATATTCAAAAATATTTAAATAAATGGTATTGGATTATTGTTTAACAGCGCGATAACCACAGTTATTTTTTTAATTGCTTGACAGCTCTACATTTTTTCTAATAGAATATTTAATATTTTATACATATGTGTGGAATGTTAATAACCATTATTCATATTGGTGAATTGAGAAATTTTATTAAAATATTTAGTATATGATTCTTTTTTAAAAAGTGGCTTTGTTATATTCTAATCTAGATACTGTTATGGCTTGTTCCAGGAAGATTCTAAATAGTGGTTCTCTGCATGATTATTGGACAGAAATATAATTTCAACCACTATCCTTGCCTCTTCATCATGGACACAAATTATAAGTGAAATTTGCAAAATAAATTAATTTATTATAGGGCTTTTAGGGAAAAGCTAACTGTTACCTTCACTCTCGTGAAATACTTGCCCTCTTGTGTTTAATTTTTTCTTTGTACTTCAATTTGATGGCAAAAATTGTAAAAACTAGATTTTGTTTGTGAGCCTGAGTTTGAGACTTGAATGTTAGTGGTGTTTGCTGTGCTTGCAGCCCCCCTGCAAGTGAGGATTGCAGGGTTGGTATCTCTGAATCTGCCACTAATACTGGTCAGCCACTAGAGAAACTTTAAGACAAAATGTCACCTGCAAGCTCTTCTTCTGCTTATTGCACCATCAGGCCCACTATCCTAAAAGTATTTCCACAGTTCCTAAAACTGTAACTACAGACCTTCAGGGTCACTCTTTGTGCTATACTCCCTATGGTGGTGGTATCTGAGGGCTTTAGATGAAGTGATTGCATAATAAAATAGAAGTACATTTATAGCAGTTACAGGAAATACTCAACTATCATGGATCAGAAAATGCGGACAACTGTAAATCAGGAGCCCAATCTTGCAGACACGATACCAGCTGTATTGCTTAGTGAGTAGTAAGTGTCTATGGCAGAGGTGGGCAAACTACGGCCACGGGCCACTCCAGCCCACAGGACCCTCCTGCCCGGCCCCCTGAGACCTTGGCCCGAGAGGCTCACACCGGGCCCCTCCCCTGCTGTTCCCCCTCCGCCGCAGCCTCAGCTCACGGCGCTGCTGATAATGCTCTGGGCAGTGGGGCTGACGAGCTCCTGGGGCAGCGCAGCTGCAGAGCCGGCCTGACCCAGTACTCTGTGCGGCGGCGGCGCGGCTGTAGCACCGCCAGACACCGGTGCTCCAGGAGCAGTCGCGGTAAGGAGGCAGGGGGAGCAGAGGGGTTGGATAGAGGGCAGAGAGTTCGAGGGTGTGGTCAGGGGCCGGAGATTGGATAGGGGTCAGGGCGGTCAGAGGGCAGGAACGGGGTTGAATGGAGGCAGGGGTCTTGAGAGGTCAAGAATGTCAAGATGAGAGGAGGGGTTTGAATGGGCAGGGGGGCAGTCAGGGTCAAGGGTTCCAGGGCGGTCAGGAGACAGGGAGCAGGGGTGGTGGATGGGGCAAGCGTCCCAGTGGGGCCGTCAGGCGGTGAGAAGCGGGGGGGTCGGATAGGTGTCGGGGGTTTGGACCACGCTGGCTTGTTTGGGGAGGCATAGCCTCCCCTAACCGGCCCTCCATACAATTTTTGAAGCTTGATGTGGCCCTCAGGCCAAAAAGTTTGCCTGCCCCTGGTCTATGGGATTGGGCTCTTAGTTTGGGGTTGTTCCAGATTCCTGGTCCATGATATACTCTCATAACTCAGGCTACTCATTGTAGAAATCACTGCATAGGTAATGCATGTTTGTAAGACTGCACTTGGGTCTGTAGTTTAATATCTCCTTTGCAAACCTCTTTTTATTTAAAACATCTGTCTAATTTTTTTTAAAGATTGTTTCTGTTCAGCTGCTCCCTGCTGTATTGACAGTTACAGTGCTTGTTCTTTGTCTCTTCACCCTCTTCTCCTTAGCAGGCTGCACTATTCCCCTGATAGAGGTGCTGCCTCCATCATGGAAGATTTTCCATAAAGTAAATTAGGAGATTTGGCAGCTATGGAGGAAATGTTCACAACTGCATGGCTAGTCTGATCTGAATGAATACATTCTGTAGACTCAGACTAGATTTAAAGTATTTTGAGAGGCTGTTCTGGCCTGTGGGCCAATTGTTTGAGACTTCTGATTTAATGAATGTACAGCTAATATTTTCAAAAACAGTACATACCATTGTTAGGATAGAATATTAAGTTAAACAAGTTAAATTCAACACTGAATGGATTTATGTTAGTGTTCATGTAGGCATCTTATACTGTTTATTTCTTTCTCTCTGGCTTTCCTTCGTTTTCTTGTCTGTCTTGCATTCTGATCTCTTCTCTGTGCAAGCTTTGACCAGTGTCCCATGAACAAGTTTGATTAAATCAGCACATGACTCCCTCTAAATAGGTTTTAGTGACACACTTGCAGAATTTTAGTTGTAATTATAGTTCACAGTTTGATGCAATGAAATTTAAAAACACCCTGCTTGTGCTGTCATCTTGAATCCTGATAACCAGTATGGAGCTTAGATTAAATCTTAAAATTTAACAGTTGATGTATTTATGAATAAAGGGTCGCCTTCATGAGCAGAAGATGAAAGAAGCAAACCATGATGCTGCTGTGCAAATCTTTGAGAAAGTAAATGCATCCCTGCTGCCTGAGAATGTTTTGGATCTGCATGGTCTTCATGTAGATGAAGCCATTAATCACTTGTCCAGAGTACTACAGGAGAAAAGCCACGGTAGGAATAAACTAATAATCTACGCACACAGTTATCTTTTTGACACTACACTCAGGAGGCCAAAGTAGAAAGAATACATTTTATAAACAGGGAAATATAAGGGGTATGAATATCACTCCATCCCCCATCCCTCCGTCGCTTTCTCTCCCCCACCCTCACTCACTTTCACCAGGCTGGGTCGGGGGTTGGGGTGCAGGAGGGGGTGAGGGCTCTAGGCTGGGGCCAAGGGGTTTGGAGTGTGGGAGGGGGGCTCTGGGCTGAGCCTGGGGCAGGGGGTTGGGGGCAGGAGTGGGTGTGGGGTGCAAACTCCGGGAGAGGGCTCAAGGCTGGGGATTGGGGTGTGGGAGGGGTGCAGGCTCCCACTGGACAGTTCCTGCCCCACACCGCTCCTGGAAGTGGTCAGCTTGCTCCTGCAGCCCCTGGCAGGGGGCACATGGCTCCGGGCGCTGGCCCTCCCTGCAGGCATTGCCCCTGCAGCTCCCATTGGCCACAGTTCCCCGTTCCTAGACAATGGGAGCTGCGGGGATGGTGCTTGAAGGCAGGAGTAGTGCGCGGAGACCTGTGGCACACCTCCCCACCCCCAGGGGCTGCAGGGGTGTGCTGGCCACTTCTGGGAGTGGCACGGGGCCAGGGCAGGCAAGGAGTCTGCCTTAGCCCCACTATGCTGCCGGACTTTTATCGGCTGGAGATCACGATCGACTGTCAGAGGCTCCAGGATCGACCAGTTGATCGCAGTCTACCACTTGGTGACCACTGCTATAAACCTGAACCCCTGCTTACTAACGTACTCTATATTTTCCCATTAATCCATAGAGGTTTAATTTTCCTCAGCTCAATACTTATTGTCAGCAGCTCTGGAACGCTGGTAGAGTCGTCCTTGCTCAGTGGCCTCCTAACTCTGAAATATTTATTTATTTGTTTCAGTTTACATAAAAAGAAACCCATCCTAGACTCTAGGTGCTTTGAAAGTTGTCAAAGATCACAGATAATACGAAAAAGAAGTAGATAAAGGGGAGAGAGCAAGATTAGGATAGCACCTACAGAAAGTGCCTATCTGTAAGTGCTCCCTTCAGTTTAAAAAATAAATGAAAGAAAGAAAGAAAAAGTTAGCACCTCCAATTATTTAGTTATAAAATCCAGATTAATTTAACTCTTCCTTCCCCTCCCCCAGTAGTCCCCATCCAGAGGATATAGTAATAGTAGATTACTGTAACCTTTTCTAGAGGCAGATGATTTGTGACTACTAGCGAAGGCCTAGAGAAAAGCCCAAGTTAGAGCCCATACTGATGTATTGAAATGCTATATTGATCCTTAGGATGTTCCCAAGAACCTGCTCCAATGTTTGAGAAATTACTACCTTGCTAGTCTGATTTTGATTCAGAAGTTAAAAATTAATGTACAGTTTCATGTTTCTTTCTCATCCTATCTGTATGTGTCTTGTGAAAATTATTTCAGTTAAAAAAATTTCCTCGTGCAAAACTGATATGATTTGTTTAGATTTAAGAATTTTGCTTCATGTTCATGATGAGTTTGTTCTTGTAAACATGTTCTGTACTAAAAGATCTGTTTTTTATTATGCTCTTCTAACTACCGTATGTTCTAACTGGCTGTAAATTCCAAGTACAGGTCTGACATGAATAATGAATGATGTTGCTATAAAATCATGAGGTTTCAGTGACAGAGCACAATGTGTAGATTTCAAGATATAGTCCAGATTTGAACAGTTCATTCAGACATTTTTCTTAAACTCTAAAGGCAAATTTAATTTACTTCTTATGCCAGAGGAAAAATGGATGGCAGTGATGCATACATAACAGTTAAAGCTAATGTAGGAAAACAGAATTATAAATCACTGTGGTGAAAATTTTCAGATGTATGGATAAGAAAGTTCTGTTAAATGCTGAATCTTTTCAGAGAGAACATTTTAACCGTTACAATTCCTCCTGTAACAGAGTACAAGCAGACTGGTGGTAAATCATATCTATGTGTGATCACGGGAAGAGGAAACCATAGCCAGGGAGGAGTTGCTCGTATCAAACCAGCAGCCACTAAATACCTCACAAGCCACAACTTCAGGTGAGCTTAGATTTCTGTTACTGATCTTTTGAAACAACATTCAGCTAACTAAACACTGAAATGTGTTTTAGAAAACTATACAATATGTAAAATAATTAAGGCAGATCAACTATCCTAATAGTTAAAGTTGCCAGGCATCCGGTTTTTAACTGGAATGCCCAGTCGAAAAGAGACCTTGGCGACTCTGATCAGCACTGCAGACCAGGCTGCTAAAAGTCTGGTCGGCTGCAGCAGCCAGCTCTTTGTGGCTTCTGGAAGTGCCGGCATGTCCCTCCGGATTATAGGCGCAGGGGCAGTCAGGGGGCTCTGCACACTGCACCCACCCCTAGTGCTGCCCCTACAGCTCCCATTGGCTAGAAACAACGGCACCAGAACCCCCTGGCTGTCACTGCGCATAGGAGCCAGAGGGATATGTCTGCCGCTACCGGGAGTCTCCTTCACTAAGCAGCGCCCGGAGCCTGCACCCCAAACTCCCTCCACACCCCAATCCTGAGCTCCCTTCCTCTCCCAAACTGTTTCCCAGAGCCTGTACCCCTCCCACACCCCAACCTCCCTCCCCAGCCCTGAACCCTCTCCAACATCCAAACTCTCTCCCAGAGCCTGAACCCCATCCTGCACTTGGCTCCACCCCAGAGCCCCTTCCTGCATCCCAAACCCCTCATCCCTGGCCCTATCCCAGAGCCCACACCCCAAGCTGGAGCCCTCACCCCCTGCAACCCAATCCCCTGCCCCAGCCCGGAGCCCTCTCCCACACCCTGAACCCCTAATTTCTGCCCCACCTTGGAGCCAACACTTCTAGCCCAGAGCCCATATCCCCTCCTACTCTCCAATCCCCTGCCCCAGCCGGAACCCCCTCCCATACTCCGAACCCCTTGGCCCCATCTCCAAGCCCGGAGGCTCCTGCACCCCAAACCTTCATTCCCGGCGCCACCCCAGAGCCCACACCCCCCAGTGAGAGCCCTAAACCCCTCCTGCACCCCGCTCCAGCCCAGTGAAAATGAGTGAATGAGCAAGTGTGGGAGAGCACGAGCGATGGGGGGAGGGAGGATGGAGTGAGTGGGGTCAGGGCATTGGGAAAGGCGGGGTCTCAGGGAAGGGGGCAGGACAAGGGTGTTTGATTTTCTGAAATCAGAAAGTTGGCAACCCTATAATAGTTCCAGTGGAGATAAAATTTCATGACATAAAACTGTCCCATAAGGGAAGTTCGATACAGTTTTCTTCTGTCCATATTTACTTTGGAAGGTAGATTAAAACATTAGATGAGTTTGTTTTTGTGTACATAATTGAGTTACTGTCAAGGTTACGCCAAATTATGTCAAAGACCCCTTTTAGTCCCTCACAAGTACATCCCTCAGGTGACAAGCCTGCCTTCCTGCACCTTACCCTGGGGGGAACCCCATAGACCATCCATTCTTAGGCTGGATCTCTGGGCTGCAGCCCCAGTCCCCAGCCAAGTTAACAACACAAGTTCAACTGGCATCTGTAAGAGTTTCCCTTTTGGAGCCTGTGATAGCTCACTTTTTGCATTTTGCAGGGGCACAGAACCAGCATCTTCAAAACACATTGTATTCATTCCCAAACATACAAAGCATATGGTGCAAAGGGTAAAAATAAGAGGCCTATACATGTGGATATTACTTAGACCTTTTAAAGTTTTCCCCTCAGCCCAGCTGATTCTGTCTCTTGAGTTGGGAGAAGCAGACTGCACTTCTGGAGTTTTTACCTCCCTCCCTCTGTGTGAGTTTCCTTGCCTGTGAGCTTTTCACTGACACACACTGGGAGCCTTTCTCAGATCACCCAACCCATCCTCCTTTTTTCTAGGATCTTGAGGTTTTAGATCTCCTTTGATCCAAGGTTTAGGCTTCTGAAGAGTAAACCATTCTAACCTTGATGGAGCCAGACTGGTAGTTTCTTCTCTATTAATGGCCCAGCCATTGTTATCTTGGCTACTTTGAAGGTGTATTCCTGCGGCGGTTATATCTTTGATATCGTTATCTTTGATATTGTTAACTTACAGCAAGTAACCCATCATAATCAACCACACAGAAGCATGCACGTATTCGTAAAAAATACAGATATTTCCCAGTTTGTCACTATTACCCATTTCCAATCAGTATTACCAGTCCGTGAAGGGAAGCAAATACTTAGAAACATATTAAAATTAAGATTTGTATTAAGAATGTATACACGCATGCCAAACATTTCATATGCTTACCCATACTTTAAAATCTATCAACTTTTTTTTTTCCAGAATACTCTTAAACTATCATTGAATCAGAGAAATAAGATAGAGAAATACTATAGTTCATCCAACAAATTGACAGGGCAGTATTATTCCCTGTTGTGCT
Organism: Dermochelys coriacea; assembly: GCF_009764565.3. NCBI lineage: Eukaryota > Metazoa > Chordata > Testudines > Dermochelyidae > Dermochelys > Dermochelys coriacea. The sequence continues at coordinate 99,801,040 of NC_050071.1, read as the reverse complement.
TTGTTTAGTTCTTGACCAATCATTAGAGATGTCTGCCCCGTGGTGATAGAGGAGCCACTCACATTGAGAGGGTGCATGATTTTTACCATCTTGTGTTTAACTTTGTGATCTGTTTGCAAGGTGATTAAAAAGCTTGCAACCCAATCCTCTAGTGCTCCTGTTATGGTAGCTCCCAATGGAGTGTACATCAATGCCAGATCACCAACTGGACAAGCTCTGAGAATGCACAGTGTAGACAAGACTTAGCTGTACATGCAACGAAGCATGTAGCATTTCAAATAATTCTGTAGTCTATGAGCATTTTTTCTTGATATTCAGCCTGCAGTTTTCCATTTCTTAATTTCATCCCATTACACCTCGTTTGTTTACACCATTGAGCTCTAAATAAATTCCTCTCCCTTCTACTATATCTTCAAATATATTCCTCATAAATCAATCTCTCCAACCTCTGAACTCCCTCCAGTTTGTTACTGTTTCTAGTTATGAGGCGCCCATACCAGTGCAATATTCAAGGTACAATCATATCATAGCTGTCTGAAGAGGGATCATTGTCTCCTTGCTCTATGAAGTGATGCATCTGCATATCTTGCCCAAAATTGTATTGGCCTGTTTTGTTGCCATATCACACTAGAAATGCAGCTCTGATTCATCTTCTATTCTCACTCCAAAAATCTCTCTTCTTAGTACTTCTTACCAAGTTTTTCCCTCTCATTGAAAATCTGTTTCTTATTTCTCCTTAGGTGTACTACCTTGCTTTTTTACTAAAATGAATCTAATTTTTTATTTTATGACCATGTTTCTGATCTCTTTAGGTCCCTTTTTATTTTTTTGTCCTAACAATCCTCCAATTCTGTATAATCTCTAAAGTTCATTAAACACCTTCATTAATGATGATCTCTAAAAAAGATGAAGTACAATCAGTTTAACATCAATACTGCAGTGCCACCCTAGACACCTCTCTCTGATAAATGACAATGTCTAAAATCAATCCAAGTTTGTCTGCCATAATTCTTACTTTATAAATTCATGCCGCAGGAGTTTTGGTCAACACTGCACGCTTCTGAAAATCCTACCATCAATATTGTGTGATCTTTCTTTTTCCCACCCTTAATGTTGGTTTCATTATCCTATTAGGAGTTGAAGTTAGATTTACATGATGGCAGTTACTGGAATCTTCTTCTTTCTGTTTCTGTAGATGAGTACCACATTTGCTTTTCTTCAGAAGACTAGGGGAGAGTGGAAAAGATAAAAGCATAGTAGATATAAGAAGGAGGATTGGGCAATTTTTTTTCTCTCTCCTGTTCCAGTGGCCAAAACCCTCCTGTTCACAACTCTCTTACCATACCAAAACCATCCCATGTAAAACCTTCCACTCTCTATATAAAGGATGTCCTGATTTCTTCACTTTGGAAATCTTGTGACTCTACTCCCGGATGACAACCTTATTCACTTTCTAGGATTAGGAAATATGGTGCTGGCATAATATAAATTTTGAATCTTAATTTCTTCTTGTTTAACAGGTTCACAGAAATAAAACCAGGCTGCCTGAAAGTCATGCTGAAGTAAAAGGATGTGAAGAAGGGGGGTGTGAAACTAGAAATTTTAAACAGAGTCAGTAATTATAACTTAATGTACTTTAAAAACAGTATTTTTATTAGAAATTTTTTCAGCTTATTTTATAGCAGTTAGTTTTGTCAGCATGTGTTTCCAACAAAATGGTAAGAATGAAGTGTATTTTTTCATAACTCCAAAGGGAAGACCCTTTTATAGAGATTGAAATATAAGAAGTACAGACCTACAGTACTGCTAAACAATGTGAGAAGTATAGACCTACAATACTGCTGAACAACAGATGAGGATTTAAAGAGAAATTAGGGTCCCATTTTCAAACACTGCTTCCTTCTCAGTGCAGACAGAGCCTAAGATTATCTCTGGCCCAATACATTTTAATAGTTGTGGATTTTGTAATTTTAAAATATATACAGTAAAAGTTAACTTGTTTAAAGATAGTTATTGTGTGTTTTAGAATTTTGAGTTGAGATTTTCAAAGGAGCTCATGGAAATTTTAAACCCAAGGCAGGTAGGTGCCTAACACTCAAAGGCTCTTTTTGAAAATCTGAGCCATGATCTTTAAGTGGTGGTTTCTTGAAAATATGGGCCAGTTCTGCTGTCCTTATTCATGCACAACTCTTCTTGAAGTCAATAGGAGTTGTGTGTTATAAGGAGTCTGGATTGGGACCTAAAGTCTGTTAGGAAATTTTATTAATGCATCTTAATTCTTTACGGAGAAAAACATAACCCCATAGTCTCATCTCTGCCTACATTTTATCTGTGTATAATAAAATAAACAAATAAGTAGAAAAATTGATACTTCTCCAGTAGTAAATATTATGTTTAACTGCATGGCATTTCAAGCACATTTTCTAGTAGCAAAACAGATTATAGTAGTATAGTGGTAATTGCTCAACTGGAAAGATCAGATTAGAGGAAGAATTCCTTTGACATTAGCGGTTCTTCAGGATCCAGAAAATGTGCTTATAAGGCTTCTGCCCCTGCCCCCCATCCACATAATTAGAAGATTTTTTCGGTAAACGGAGTGTTTATTTTAAGAACAAAATGGAACATCTTAAAATATGCTTTTATTATAGTATGTAACAGCCTTGAAAATTGAGAGGCATAAATTTCCTTTAATATAATAGTTTTTAAAGCTTTGCTATGAAACATTTTTGTAACAATTGAATTTATGTACTGGAAATAATGTTGTTAGGTGAATGTGAGGTATTTTTCATATTCTTAAGTTATTATGTCAGTAAATTTTGGGGGAAGATTTCAAAACAGTACCTTTGTGCTCACACACAGTTGTATGCACACAAATATTGGTATTTACACACACCACCCCATTTGTATGTGCCATTGAGGCCTTGGGGGTCAGGCAGGCTTGTATTCAGCTAGCCTGGGATGCCTCCAGTGTCGCAGTGTCCAGGCTGTTATGTTTAGCATGCTATCTTGAGCTGAGCTAGCATGAGTCTGTCTACCCCTGCTAGGAATCATGCCTCCCAGCTGCCGTGTAGACATACTCTATAATAACTGTCTTTTGGTTTGTGGGTACTTACGTACACTGTTTGTGTCTCCACTTTAGCTCTCTGCCCTGTTCCTGTAGGCAAAGTGTTCAAATATAAAAGAACCCTGCTCTTCAAGTCCTTAAGAGCAGGGTTCTTTTTATGCTTCTGGACTGTGCACTAGTGGCCTGAATGTGGTAATAAACAGTAGTGTCATACCATAAGATAAATAGATCCTTCTCCATGGAAATCAATGGCCAAACTTCCATTGATTTCAGGGGCGTATGATCAAACCCTAAGGTACAAATTAAGCAATGCATTTTAAACATGTGCTTAAGTCTCATTAAAGCAATGGGACTTAAGTATTCTGCTTTGCTGAATAGGGACCTAAAAAGGAGGAGAAAACCAGAGTGGAAGAGGAGTGGTGGATATACAAAAAACCTCCTCTCTATCTTGGATTATTTGCCTAGTTGTCCAGAAGAAACACTGAAACTTTTTTTCATCTTTATAGCCTTTGTTTTGGGAGCCCAATAATTTATTTTATAATGGGAAGAACTGTTTTAAATAACAGTATTTTAAAATATTTTGAAGTAGGTAAAATTTTTTGGACTTCCAGCCTTTACGGTGTCCTTTTTAGAAGAAACCAGTGACATCTTTTTACTATGAAAATTTCAAACCTTAAAGTATTACCACCAGCACTATGAAAGAACATAGACTGTTAAAATAAGTATGCACCAGTTTCTTCTTTTCCTTTTATTTAACAGGACACTGTAGAGATTAGTAGTCCATGACTCCTTTCTTTTAAAAATACTTGTTCTTAAAGTTCACTCAATTTGTTAAATTAAAAAAATGCTTCAAAACCTTTTCCTAAAGAAAAGTTAATGTCAGCAGCTTAGTATTCATAAGCAATCCTCAATAACAGACCAGTACATGCACATGCAATGAAAGAAACATGATTCTGTAAAGGAACAGATTTGTTTAAAAAAAATTAAAGATCATCTTTCAGATTTCCAGGGATTATATAAATAGTAAGGCAAAACTGATTTTTAAAATACTTTTAAAAATTCTTTGATGGTCCTTTTTATTAATGCTTTTGTTTTTCTTTTATAGTTTGTGGTTCAACTTCTTTTAAACTTTAAATATTTTTCTAGACTTAGGGCATCTTAAACACAGTAGTGGTACATTTTTGAGGTTAAGAAGTTGGAAACCTTTGTAATTCAGGAGTCCCCATTCTTAGAGTTTTATAGATGCCCCATACTAGCTAGTAAGGAGACCATTTTAATAATCATTGCATTGTATATAAGTGATATTCATTGCATGCCCTACAGAACTTGTATTCTAATTCAGTTTTACTGTGAAGAGGTGGAATTTAACCACTTTGACATCCATCGTGTTCATCAAACATGTGCAGAACATGTGTGGATAAGAGAATAATCCCAGTGTTGGTATTATTAAACCAATGTTGTTGTAAATGTGCTGAGGTGCATTAGACATAGAATTTGCATTACCAGTGTTTATATCTTTAAATGTAATTCACGTCTCTAGAATGGTAATTAGCCCTTTTCACAGAATTGAAGAGAGGATGGAGTAGAACACACTGAAAAAGAAGAGTACTTTGACTTTTCACAGTTCTGTGGCAGCAAGGTTATTTTTCTTTACAAAGAAAAAAAAATTATCTTGCTATCTCAACTAATGAGCAAGCTCTGATGAGAATTTAATGACTGATACCCATGAAAGTGCACATAATAAAAGTACAGGGCTGCAGCTATCAGTTGTAAAAGTTATTAGGACCTGTATAATAGAGGATATACACTTCTATTTTTTAAATTAGAATATGAAAAAAAGAATTTTATTTGTATAAAGTTGTACATTTACTGTTAACTATCATGCTCATTTTTACTGGAATACAGTTTTGTAATTTTATTTAGGGTTTCTTATGTCAAAATGAATTTACAAATGAAATCTAGATTAATAAAGGAATTTTACCACAAACATGATCTTCAGTCTTTCCTTCAAAGACTAACATTGTTAACATTTGAAATAAAATAAAATGTAGTTGTGGAATTTTATAAGAAAGCTTGTCTTGAGTTCAAGAAAGAAACAGTCTTTTGGGATACAAAGTAACAGATTCATGGTCTAATTTTCAGTGATGTGAATGGAAAGTGAGTGCTCAGCATCTCTGAAAATCAGAAAATTGGTTCAGTATTCCCTTGTGTTTTTTCAGTAGCTGAAAGGAAGCCAAATAATACTAGATACTTCTGTGTTTTGCACAGGTGAACTAGAGAGAATGTCACCATAAAATGCCCCCTCCTGCATGTGGTCTCCTGGGTAAGCACCAGCATTGTATATTGCTAATGCCTTTCTATGCATTGGGAAGTATCTTGGGAAGGGTTAAAGGTGTGAGTGTGGAATGGAAGATTCCTTTGTAGATTACAAGAGGCCAAAGGGGGAGGAAGGGAGAAAGGAATGGGTTAACTCAACAATCCAGCTAGGCCCGAAGATAAGGAATGAAACTGTAGTCCAAGGCCAGCGTTCACAAACAAGCTCTCTGCTGCCAAACAGCCAGAAGCCTGTATCTCAAACCCCGGCCAGCTGTGAGAAAGGGAGAACTGAGCCAGACAGAACTGAAGGGGTTGCAAAACCAGTAAGATTGCAAAGGTTAGTGAGTTGAAAAACAACAGTCTCGCAACCCTGAAACCGGTGTGTTTTGGGGAAACTAAGAAAGCTGTGGAAGACCGGTTTGGACTGGTACCAAGAGCACAGGGGGCAAAGGTCCTTGGATGAAAATGCCCCCGGAAGAACCCAGGGCTTAAAACCCTCCCGAGAGCTGAAGCAAGTCAGAGATTTACAGCGGATCCTAGACGACCTGTGCACAGGACAGAACTCTCATCTACCCTTCCCCCGCTCTTCTTCTTACATTACACCCAGGCTAGGCCAGCCTTGGGTTGTGCATGTGTAAGTATGAAAGTGGGTTAGGGCTCAGGCACTAACGCTTTCTTCCTCCCTCTGAGTGACGTGGGGTGTGCCCAGCACTCACCGTTGTTATTTGGTTAATAAAGCTTTAAACTTAGTCACTTGGTTGCTTCTTCATCTTCTCCCCTAAAGATCCTGCAGCCTCAGCCTGATCACCTGAAGCCCCAGGCAGACTGATAACATAAATCTGTCACAAGAGAAAGGTAGAAGGAGCCATTTCTCACCAACTCCCAGTGCACCTCTGCAGCCACAGGGTAAGATAGATTCCAACCTTGTATCAAGAGAGCGCTAGGAATAGAGTCCAGCTGCCATACTAACAGCCACTTTACAAACTCTAGGGGGTAAAGAGATGCAGCTGGTGGCATGTGTGCATGCTAATGCTAGGGTGAAGTACATGCTGAGGTTGGCACTGTTCCCTTGGCCTGGCCTGAGCCATCCTGTTCTGTACAGGCAAGTTGGCTCTGGTAACTAACAGGTGACATGTTATGCTTCATCCTTATACATATTTAGCTCCAGCAGTTGAGGACAAGAATTAGTCCTTATCACCCAGAGAAGAAAGAAGAGTATCAAGAGTCTGAGTAATCCCTGAGAGATTTTATTGATTCATCTTTACCTGTAGTCAGCAGAAGGTCATTCAGCACCTTACAAGACCTGACCCTAAGTCTACATTGATCAGGAGACTTCATTAGGTAAAGAGGCAGCCTATCAAGTTTGGAATCCTAAATTAAAGCACAGGGCCACTCTCTTCCTGTGGCTGAAAAGGTGATAGCAAAGCTAATGAAATTTTTATTTTCATTGCTGTGCATGGAGTTTCTTACTTCTAGTGCACCTGTGTGTACATACACACACACACAACCCCTCCCCAACACTAAGAGAACATTATTAAGGTTGCAAAGTCAAGCAGTCAAACGTTAGGAAATGCCAGAATTAAGGTTGCCAGTGTAACCTTAATTCATCTTCCTTCTGTGCATTCTGATAGTCTTTAATTACATGGTCACATACTGTTTTTTCCACAGGACCCCTGCCTCATTCAGTGCACAAGACGGATGGTGCTCACTGAATGAGCAGCTATTCAATATTTATTTTTCTCATTGTTCAATGTGGTGCCCCAGCTCTTATTTAGAGCACACGAGTCAAACCCTGATCTGAAGACAGAATTATTAATTTCCTCATGGGCTTTTCTGTGTCCCTTGTCACTATAGTACGAGTGTTAATGAAGGTATTTTTGCACCACCCCGTGAGATGGAGTGGTAATTCCCATTTTACAGATGGGGAACTGAGGCACAAAGAGATGAAGGTCAAAAGTATTCACTAATTTTGGATGCCCAGTTTGAGATGCCTGACATGATTTTTCAGAGTCCTTAGCATTATACAGTATTAAATGTGTTTGAAGCACAGCTCCCAGGCACTTCAGATCTAACTGTGAGCACTTAGCACTTCTGCAAATCAGACCCAAGGGTCTCCATGTCAGGCACCCAGAAAATGAATGCAGAAGTAGTCGCTACCTGTAAAAAGTTTGTTTTAAGTGACTTGTCTAGCATCATATAGTAGAACTCTGTGGTGGCAGCAGGGATAGAATCCAGTTCTCCAGGGAAGCATTCACTTACCTTAACCATGCCTGTCTCCTTGTGGCTATCTAGCCATCAGCTCACATGCAACTTGTCTGAACCAGAACTCCTAATCTTTTCCCCAAAAGTCCTCCTCCCACCTCCTTTCTCAATTACTATGTAAAACACTGCCATCCTGCCTGACAGTCCCATAATCTGGGCATCATTTGATCAGAGACCTAGGTCTAGGTCCTCATATCCAGGCTATATTTAAAATTTCATGCAGATTTTTTTTCTATATAACATCTCTTAAGATATGGCCTCTCTTATCCATTCACACAGCTAAAACTTGTGTCCAGGCTCTCATCTCACATCTCAGTTACTGCAACAACCTTCTCTCTGGCCCTGACAAATTAAGTCTTGCGCCAGTCATAGCCATTCAGAATGCTGCTGCAAAGATATTTTTTCTAGCCTGTCGCTTTGACCATGTCACCCCTCTCTGAATCCCTTTGCTGGTGCCCCCTTCTCTGTCACATCACACGTGAACTGTTTCCCTTTCAAGGTCCTTCATGGCCTATTCCCATCCTATCTATAATTCGCTATCATAATGTCAATTCCTGCCTCCAATCAGCCCATGATGCCAGCCTCCATTGCCCACATGTTAAATTTTCTAACAAGCACATTCATACTTTTGCCCATGCTACCCTTCATGTTTGGGAGGAACTCCCTGTGAACATCTACAAAGCTACCTCCTTCAAATCCCTCTTTAAAACTCCCCTTTGCCACAGTGCCTATAAAAACATGACAATGGTTAGGCCTTGCCTATAATACAAGTTCTTGCACTACCCTCACCACTGGTTTCTCAGTGCTTTCCAGTGGTGCATGAAGCAGTGTTACTAATGTATTGCATGTGGTTCATTATCTCTCATCCTCTCTCCGGGGGGAGAATGTTGTGTGCAATGTAGTGATTTGTTTTGATAGGACAGGGTTTTTCAGAAGGGAGGTTGTTATTAATATCCACATGCTGCTTCGTGTTTATGTTGGAGATGGCACGTCAAAGAAGTGCACCTTGCGCTTGGAAAGGAAGATTGTGATGTCCTTAGTTCTTGAGTGAGTTCGTTCGCAGTCTTAGACCTGCATAGATGAATAACCTGCAATGAAGGATAGCAGTGCATGTACATATTGACTGTCTTTGTTCTGTGTTTGTGCAGCCCTTAGCAAAATGAAGTCCTTGTCCATGGCTGAGGCTCCTAGGGGCTATGATATTACAAATAATAATAATAGGGGTGTCCCTTGGGTTCTGGGCAAGCTGACAGTACATCACTAGGTTTTGATTGTGTTGTGAGGCAGGAAGGAGATCAAGACTTGACATCTGCCACAGTACTTCATTGAAATGGTGGGGAAGGGTGGGTCCGCAGTTAGGGCACTGGCTTAGGACATGGGAGTCCTGGTTCAGTTCCCTGCACCACAATGGGCAAGTCACTAAGCCTCTCTGTGCTTCAGTTCCCAATCTGTAAAATGGAGATAATACACAGGGATGTCATGAGATCTATTGATGAAAAGTAGAAATAGACATTATTATTAAAATACTCAATTTGCAGTTAAATTATTGAAATTTATAGGAAAATATTTTAAAAGGTTCATTTTCATTCCATTTATTTTCAATTGTCATTTTATTGTGATGGCTGTGTGTACCACACACACACAACTCTCAGTCCATCCCTTTTAAAAGGATGTCGGCACTTGAAGTTCTATACACCTACTCTATACAAAGAGGAGAGTCTTGTATTCCATGTTGGATGCTTTATAAATTAATTTAAAACTGCTTCTTTAATTGAAATAATTTAATGCAGCAACTTTTTTACAATCTTGACAATCTTTTTCCTGTGGACCTTTCTATTGCTATCAGTAATCATTGCACTGCCAAAAGCCTGTCATACCAAAAGAAAGTCTTTGGCAGAACTAGAATCCTGGCTCAAAAGACAGATGAACAGAGAAAAAATGGACAAGGAATGTTGGTCAGTAGAGAGCTACTTCCCTCAGGATTCTGTAAACTAAGAAAGCTGGTCTCCGAGACACCATGACTTTTCTACCCTACCATAGATCTGATTAACCTGATCCTGACGTTTATAAATAGGGGAAGAGGTAAGAAACTCTACTCATTTCTTTCTAAATTGGAAATGGGATACTATCTCAGCTGTCTCTACCAAATCTAGCTTTCCTAGGACATAGACTGTGCCCTCAAACCAGACTTCCCCACCTAGATGAGCAACTTTGAGAACTGAGGATTTATTGAATTAAACATGAATAATACAAATGGGTTTTTTTAATTTTTATTTATTTATTTATTTTATTAGCATTTTTTATTACTTATTTTTATGTTAACTTCAGATAATGTAGCTCCCATATTTTTTCTATGCTACAGATATTTGTCTTGACAACATTATTTTAATTGTAGAAGTTGAAAGCGGGATTGGAAGTTTTGGCATCTTGTTCAGGAAAAATGGGAGCTTTGGTACCAAGTTATGTAGCAGGCACATTCAGTGGCTTTGAAATCACAGAAAATGCAGAACATTGCTTATCACAAAGAATTTGGCAAAACAGCAGTGTGTCTTTACCACCACTAGAGGTCACAGTTGATATAACACAAGGTCTGGCCCTAAGGATTTTTTTTTTAAGTTCTTGTTATTTATACTGTTAAAAGAGAGAGAAAAGATCCACCATATTGCTCCGTACCCCGTCCCTCCTCCCAGCCCTCCCAGGTTGTTTTGTTACCTTTTTCATTGTGTTAGGTCTAAAATTAGATTGCAAGTTCCTTTGGGGCAGAGACTGTGTTTGCTTATTTATACTCCAAGCTACCTGGCACACTTTTGGGCACAGGAAAATACTAGAAAAAGTGTATTAAAATATTAAACACATTTACAATATCACCCGTCACATTAAAATCAGCAGATTGACATAGCCTTTTGGCTTCATGGTAATCTTTTGGATGTGAGGTTTCTTTTTTCTTTTTTGATTTCTACAATGTTGAAAGCAAATGGAGTCAACCTTAGCATTTTTGCACAGGCCCAAGAAACAATTCCACCACTGTTGCATTTCTACGCACAGCATTGGCCTACAGAATTTGGGAGTATGAGTAAAATGAATCTTTTGGATACACCCCAAACTTAAGTCTAATGGTCTAATGTTGGCAGCTGGGCGATCCGGATTCTAATGCTCGCTCTGCCACAAAATGTGTGTATGTCCTGGGGCAAGACATACTCTGTGCCTTAATTCCCCATCTGTAAAATGAGGATAATAATACTTCCTCCTAACCTTTGTCTGTCTGGTCTTTTCAGATCCTCTGTGTAGCACTTGCAACAATGGGGCCCCATTATTGGCTGGGGCCTGTAGGTACTATTGAATAACAATAACATTAAGTGTGTATGTATAGTAGAGGCAGAATTTTTATCTCCTCCTGCCCCTAGCCCATTACTTCCTAGTAGGATAGTGGAGTCCAGCTGCTTGTTCTTTTTATCCCTAGTGATCAGTTGTGCTTGGGATATGGCTACTTTTAAAATGCTATTGTGGCACAGCTGCAGCAGTGCAACTGTGCTGCTGTAGAGATTCAGTGTACACACGTAGTACTACGGTGATGGGATAGGTTCTCTCTTGTAGTTAATCCACCTCCTGAGGCTGTAGCTAGATGGATGGAAGCGCTGTCTACACCGGGGGGGAATCAGCAAAGCTACATCTCTCAAGGTGTGGACGTAGTTATGCTGATGTAAGTTTTCAGTGTAGACCAATCCTGTTTGCATTTACAACTTATATTATCATAGCTATGTCTGTCAGGAGTGCAGTGACAAAATCCCCAGTATAGTCACGGCTGTGCTGATAGAAGACCGTGGTAGTGTTCCTACACTGACCAAAAAACCCTCCTTCAGCTGGTGTGTAGTCTGTGTCTACGCTAGGGGAATATGCCAACACAGACCTTTTAGTGCAGATATAGCTTTTGTTTACAAGGCTTTTTTCACAAGGAAAAGGGCAAGAAAAGATGTTTAAACAAAAACGAAGTGTCTTCCTTACGTATCTGGTTCCCCCAAATCAGGGGCTCTTGTGACTTTGGGCTTTGTCAGAACCAAAGACCTGCTCTGTGGTGAGTGTTTTTTAATATACAAATCTCTCGCTCTCTATAAGTTTAGTATATTACTAGGGGTTTTTTTTTTAAGTCCTTAGCTCGCATTCCAGAATAAGATTACAAGCAGTACACACTCTCTGTTGCCCCTTATCCTCATATTAATTATTCTATGCTGATTTTACACTGTTATTCTCCACTTACTATATATCTTGCCTAGTGTATGAGAGTGTGTGGGAGGGGCTGGAGTTGAGCTGCCCATTATGAAAGGGTTGTGGTTTTTTTGGGCGCGGTAGTGCAGTTTTTGTATTTGTATTAGTTACTGGAGGAGACAGGAAAGGCAGGCGGGTGGGTATCGGAGGCTCTTGGGGTCAGTGGATTGTATGTATGTGTGTTCTGATCATGAGAGCCTGTAAAAGAGAAAGTATTTTCCTAGAGAAAGGATGATGGTGGCTCAAGAGCAGGTCCCATTTCCTTTCAGCTACCCCAACTCCTGTGAGCAGGGTGGATCAGAAACTGTTCTGAAGCTACAAAATAGCCACAGCACTTGCTAATGCAGCCAATAGCAACCTGCATTTTAATCTGCTGCTGAAGCACATACCTCTGTGAGTTAAATTTCACAGTCATCTGTACTTGAATTGTGAGCAAAAAGTTGGTGGACTCCCCCATTATGTCACTCGTTCACCCTCCACAATCCTTCTCCCCTAATAAAACCCTCAGAACCAAACCCCAAATTTATGCCGTCTCTTCTCCCTACAAAAATAAAGGTTGGGGTCAAGTTTTTCACAGTTCTTTTTCAGCATTTTTCTTTTCTTATTTCCCCTCCCCACTTCCCCCACCCCCCAACCTGTAGCAATGAGAAAGGGAAATGCTGCACAACCATCTCTGCCAGCCCAATAATTCTAGTGCTAAGAATGTGGAAAGCTGACCCTTCATGGAAGTTATAGAATAGTTTTCACAGCAGATAGGACTATCATAAAGAAAATAATCAGAAATTCCTCCTTCACTTTACCATAGCCCAGGGTTGTTTACATGTTCACTACACATGTGATGTGATATAATAATACCAAGCTCCAATATAGTGTTTTTCAGCAGTAGATCTCAAAGCGCTTTGGTCTTTAAAGTATTTATTCTCACTACACCCCGTGAGATAGGAATGGGGAATTGAGACACAGAGGCGTTACAACTTGCCTAAATTGAAGAGGAAAAATATCACTTTCCTTTCGCTTATGAAATAGAAATGTCAGCATACGCTTTGAAATGAATAAATAAACAGCATAATGTGTCGCGCCAGATGCTGCCCTGCATTTGGACAGATTTGTGCTGCTTTAAGTCTGGCTGATCCAACTGCAGGAGGAAGGCCCCAGTGCAAGGTGACAGTCAGCCGCAGTTCTTATGCCACCCACTTGCTTTCCAATTGGGCAGGGCAGATGATGCGGCTATGGGCACCTGTTGTGCTCTGGTGATCTCATATACAAATAAACAAATTTGCTGAAATGGTGACTTGGGGCTGTAAATAGCTAAGACCGACAGAGAGTGGGGGAAATTAAGTGTTTTCACCATTTTACAGAGTCTCAAAGAGATCACGTCTCACACACGTGCATAGTAACACATGTATGCATATATGGGAATTAGTACATCTTTACACACTCAGTTTTATCTTTGAAGAGGGGAATTTAACTTGTTTTCAAAGGTTTTTTTGTTTTTATGGTAGAACATCAGTGGAAATAATATTTAAACTGGGAAGGGGGGAATTAAGTAACTGTAAATGTAACAGCTGAACAGAATTCCAAGTTGCAACCATTTAAAAGAAATGAGAAGTAGAATTTCACAGTACCACAGAGGAAGGCTTGTAGAAAGTAGATTCATCCAAGCTGCACATGCCACTGCTTCTTTATTGGCATCATGATGGGAATTCCCGTGAAAAGTTATCACATTTTTTTCTTCCCGTCAAAAGCAAAAGGTGTAAATATTAGACTGGGCACACAGCATAGAACACATACAAACAGTCCTCAGCATTTGATTTGATTTGCTATTAGTATCAATAAGTAGGAGAAACTATTTAAAAGTGGTAAAGAAACAATTCAATACTTCTTGTATTAAAAAGCAGATTATAGAGCAGATGTGGGCAAACTACAGCCCACGGGACCCTCCTGCCTGGCCCCTGAACTCCTGGCCTGGGAGGCTCGCCCCCCTGGCTCCTCCCCTGCAGTTCCCCCTCTCCCGCAGCCTCAGCTCACTGTGCCACCAGTGCAATGTTCTGGGCAATGGGGCTGCGAGCTCTTGCCGGGCAGCACGGCTGCAGAGCCGCAGCCTGACCCTGCGCTGCGTGGTGGCATGGCTGGCTCCAGCTGGGCGGTGCAGCTGCCTGGCCTGGTGCTCCGGGTGCTGCAGCTGCAGCACCGCCAGCCACCAGTGCTCCAGGCAACGCGGTAAGGGGGCAGGGAGCAGGGTGGGGTTGGATAGAGGGCAGGGGAGTTTGGGGTGGTGGTCAGGGGGCGGGGGGGCATATAGGGGTTGGGGCGGTCAGAGGGCAGGAAAACGGGGGTTGAATGGGCGCAGGGGTCCCGGGGGGGCAGTCAGGAAGGAAGGGGGGGTTGGATGGGGCAGTGGGGGACAGTCAGGAGCAGGGGTTCTGGGGGTGGTCAGGGGACAGGGAAAAGGGGTGATAGAATGGGGCAGGGATTCGAGGGGGACAGTCAGGAATGAGAGGAGAGGTTGGATGGCGCGGCGGGGGGCAGTTGGGGCAGAGGGTCCGGGGGCTGTCAGGGGACAGGGAGGGATGGATGGGGCAGAGGTCCTGGGGGCCCATCAGGGGACAGGGAACGGGGCGGGTTGGATGGGGCAGGAGTCCCGGGGGGGCCATCGGGGGCAAGAAGCAGGGGGGGTCGGATGGGGGCGGGGGCTGGGCCACGCCTGGCTGTTTGGGGAAGCATAGCCTCCCTTAACCGGCCCTCCATAAAATTTTGGAAACCTGATGTGGCCCTCAGGCCAAAAAGTTTGCCCACCCCTGTTATAGAGGGTTCAAAAGGTAGAGAAACATCCACCTTTCTTAGGTTATCTATAGTACAAATTACACACAAAATCTACATTAAAAGATCAATTATTAAGAATATTGCACTGTCAAGCACTCAGAAATTAGGAAATGCCAGAATTAAAGTTGCCTGTGCAACTTTAATTTGACCCCCTTGTGTGTGTGCATTATGATCTAGTGCAGTTACATAATCATACTTTTTTCCCACAGCATTCCTACCTCATTCAGTGCACAGGATGGACAGTACTCATTGTCACTGGTAACTACACTGTATTTCCTCTCTGTCATCCCTCTAGGCCACCCCTGTAAGGTTTCTGGTTTCCAGTCATCACCTCTCTTGGGCAGAGACCTATGTCTCTCTCCCTCCTGACCGCGATTTTAAGGCTGCACAGTTCCATGCCTTAAACTGTGAGATCGCCAACAATCCAAACTGCCTAAAGTTCAGCACTTGTGCTTTGTTTTCTCTACAGTGGCTATGAACAGTGTACTGCCAGCACTTCCACATTACCACACAGTTCTTTCTAAGCAAGTACCTTTTATTTTGAAGATGAAATCATTACAGAGAAAACATGTAGAAAACAATAAATGTCTTTATACACAGGCTAAAAGCTTACCAGAGGTCACCTATCCGTCTTGTGAGGCCCTAGTAGGCCAAAGTCTTTCCAACCCTTCTGCAACGTTTGAGGCCTTTGTACAGAAGGTCCTGTTTATTCATCCTGATCCAAAAAAAGACTCTGATTGAGTCAGTTTAACGGCAGTCTTTTCATGCCAAAACCCCTCGCTTTGTCTGTTGCTGTAGGGAAAATACAGTCTGAACCAGGACATGCAAGCCTCTGCAGGACTTGTTCCTCTCTGGAGATGTTTAAAATCTCAGTGATTCACCTTAATCACCCTGTGACAGGGTGTATAAACCCCTCACTGGACAGGAGGAGATTAAGGATGATCAGGTTGGAGACAGGGTTTAAAAGCCAGCCATGAAGCTCAGTCAGGGACTGGCAAGCCAGGGAGGAGGACATGCCCTGAGAGCTCTAAGGGAGGACTGTGAGTGAGCAAAGGAGCCACAGCATCAGGTGGTTAGGATGAGGCCTGGAAGCCCAGAAGGTGATGTTCCCCAGAGATGGGCATTGTCTGGATGGGCTATGGATTGGGTCAGAATCCGGCAGAGTGGGAGGGCCTTGGTTCCAGTACCCCACCTACTTGTAGCCACTATGCGGGATAGCTGCTGTATGAACTGTGTCCACTAGACAGGATTGCCATCCTAAAGATTGTAAGTAGTAGGACGGACTACCACCACCTGAACTCTACTAATTAGGCAGGGGGCTGTGCCCATCCCCTCTGCTTATACACCCCCACAGTTTTTGGTTCATGGTAGAGCTGTGGTAACCCTCCACCACTGAGTAGAACACAATCTTACACACAATCCCTGGTCCACAGCAATAATACAATATGGTCTCCCAAAGATACTGTATGTGTTTGCAGTATCATTTATACGCACTTAATGAGCAGCTGTCCAATACTTTGTTTTCTCCTCATTGTTCAATGTGTAACCCCAGGCTTTATTTACTGCACACTGTTCACACCCTGCTATGAAGACAGAATGAATTTCCTCTCTTTGGCATTCATCATTACATTATCTTAGTGCTTCGCAAATGTTAATTAATTTATTTTTGCACAACCTTCATGATGAGGTGATGTTATCCCCATTTTACAACTGGCAAACTGAGGCACAGAGAAATTAAGGTAAAAATATCACTAATATTGGATGCCCAATTTGGGACTTAGGACCTGATTTTTTGTTAAGTGGCACTTTATATGTTCAGAGCACAGCTCCTGTTGACCTCAATTGCAGCTCTGGGTGCTCAGCAATCAGTGACCCAGAAAATGAGGAACACAGTGACCATGTGTGAAAAGTTTAGTTTAAGTGACTTACCCAGCGTCACACCAGAGTTCTATGGTACAGTCACAAATAGAATCTAATTCTCCAGAGCACCAGATTTAACGGAGCGACCATCCTTTCTTTTTCTGCCATTCTCTTCCTCAGACACTACACACTTTCCAACTTCTGCAACAAAGGAGGCCAAGGTCACTACACTCTCTAGAGCAGGCGCAGCCTCTGCACTGAAGGAGACAAGGGTCTTGGGGATGGGGTGGGGGAATGTGATCATGTATTAAAGATTGTATCATAATGCATACACACATGGGGATGAATTAAGATTGCACAGACAACCTTAATTCTGGTACTTCCTAACTTTTGAGTGCTTAGCTTTGCAACCTTAATAATGTTCTTTTAACATAGTTTTATGTGTGTAATTTCCTAGATTAAAAACCAAAACCAAACTAAACCGACTGTCTCTCTCCCTTGCAGTTGCCAACCCCTCCTCCCTCACATTGCTTGTCTTCACTGGCTTGCAATCCTAGGGCTGTTCTACACTGGGAATTTACACTGGCATAGCTACAGGGTGTGAAAAATCAAAAAATCAAAACCCCTGAGAGACATAGCTATACTGACCTAAACCCTGCTGTAGACAGTGCTAGGTTGATGAAAGAACTCTCCAGTTGACTTAGCTGCTTCTTGGGGAGGTGGATTACCTATGCCACTGGAGAACCCGTCCTATGGGCATAGGTGGTGTCTATACTGAAGTGCTACCGCAGCTCAGCTGTAGCTGTGCCACTGTATCATTTAAGTGGAGACATAGTTCTAGTTTCCTTCCCTGGGTTCTTTGTCTAATCTCACTGTCTCCTCCACCCACATCTCCTTGCCCAATCTCTTTATCCGGCCAGTCCCAGTTCTCCCCCTCCACACAGCTTCTTGTCAAAGATGTCTCCTCTCCCCCCACCTTCTTTCCCCCACCACACTGTTTCCCAGTCACAATCTCCTTGTCCTGTCAGTTTCAGTCTCCCCCGCCCCCAGCTCCTAAACCAATGTCAGTTTACTACCTCCAACTACTGACTCCCTCATTTTCCTTTCCAGCTCCCAGACCTAGTCTCCTTGCATGGGCAATCCCAATCCCCATCCCTGTCTCCCAGTCCCAGTCTCCTTCCTCGTGTCGCTGCCAGTTTTCAATTCCAGTTTCCATCTCCAGGCTCTTTGTCCCATTCTATTGCCCAAGCCCTCCCTCCTAGCATCCTAGGTTTGGCTCTTGTCCCCTGTGCATTTGAATCAGATGGCATCCTTCTCCACTCTGCCTTCGTGCCAACAGGTGGGGAGAAGGGGGAGGAGGTCATTGAGAGCACAGGAGAAACAGGCTCCCTGTCCTCAGTTCCAGTGCCCAGCCCCACTCTGGCCCAGAGCACTTGGAAGCAGCAATTACAGGGAAAATCTGGTTTCACTCCAGTAGCCCTGGGCTGGAAGGAGCATTCTCAGTTGCTTTGTGGGGAAGGTACATGTGCAGTCTGAATACTAAGAGCGATGAGGGGCTGGAGCATGCTCAGTGAGGATTGAATCTGTGGCGATTTTAGCTGTTAAGACTTAGCAAGTCTTTACTGAGCACGTGTAAACTGTGATATTTCAAAGGCTTATAACTTATCCAAATTTAGGTGGATTTTCACAGAAATAGCAAAAGGCATATCCCTGACACAAAGCCCACCCCCTGTCTCAAATTTCAGGTCCCTGCTCACAATCATGGGGCTGCTAGAGCTTTCCAAATAAAAGGTTACAAGAATTTTTTTAACATTGAAAAACAATGTATTTTTCCCTTGCTTCATTTTTCAAAATGGCTGAACTGTTTTGTCTGAATTTTTTCAGAAAAAGATCAGCCCAAGGCAGACATCTGGCATGGGAAATTTCAAGCTGAATGGATAAAGCCTGGTAAAGTACGAAGCAACTAAAAACATGATCTTGTAATGAGAATTGTCATGCAACCTAAATAATAGGGAGCACTACCAGCTCCACATGTAATGTGCAACAGTTTAGCTTACAGAGTAGTTATATAACTCTTTTGATTCACTTAGGGCATATCTTCACTGGCAACGTTAAAGTGCTGCCACGGCAGTGCTTAAACATGGCTTGTGTAGTCATGGCACAGTGCTGGGAAAGCAGCAGCGCTTTAACGTTGCCAGTGAAGATATGCCCTAAGTGAATCAAAAGTGTTATATAATTACTCTGTAAGCTAAACTATTACCGGTGGAGCTGGTAGTGCTCCCTATTATTTAGGTTGCATGACAATTCCCATTACAAGATCAAAATTTTGCTTCATGAAAAAGGGGACTCAGCCAGGCTTCATTGAAAAGGCTGAAGAGAATACTGGGTGAGATAAAACTTCTATAGACAAGAGAGTAACTTGTTAGTTAAGTTTAATCTCTAGACAGCATGTTATGATTTTATTTTACCTAAGAAAGTGGGTGAGCTCCAGAGCTTGAGCTGCAACTTCAAAACACTGTCTGCCGAGCTATTTTTGGTGAGGTAGCACAAGCTCCATGAGCCCAAGTTTGTTGACCCAGGCCGGGAGGCTTGATTCCCTGAGCTGTGCAGACATACTCTTGTGTCTCTCTGTTTCAGTTCTTCATCTGTAAAATGGGGATAACACGTCCCTACCTCACTGGAGTGTTGTGAGGATAAACATATTAGAGATTGTGAGATATTCAGATACTGCAGTAACGGATACCATGTATTTACCCAAGATATATAGATCAAGCATGATGACTTCATTGGGATTGAACGACACCGGGGGGGAGGGGGAGGGAAGCATTTTCATGAGCAGGCGCTACTACAGTAAAACTACTTATGACTGTGTCAGTACTATGCCTGATAGTATATTATTGCTTGGTGCCTAAGGGCTTGTCTACACTGGCACTTTACAGCGCTGCAACTTTCTCACTCAAAAACACCCTTCTGAGCACAACAAGTTTCAGCGCTGTAAAGCACCAGTGTTGACAGTGCACCAGCTCTGGGAGCTGCGCTCCTATCGCTGGTAGTGCTTCCCTTTGTGGAGGTGTTTTTTTTAGCGTGCTGGGAGAGCCTGGCTGAGTCCCCTTTTTCATGAAGCAAAATCATTGTCCTTTTGCTTCCTCTGCAAAGGTGCCAGAGTGTCTTTTTTGTCTCCCAAATATAGTGAAGCAAACATTCAAAGTGCACCCCAGGATAAGGTTCTCTTCCCCATTGTGTTTTTCTTACTATTAAACCCTTTTTTGAAGTTCATTCTTACAGTCCTTCATTTGCATTTGGTTTAGACTTGTGGTAGGAGACCCATTGTAAATGAGACAATACTCCATTTACAAGAAAACGGATAGATGAATAAACATCTCTTGTCTGAGAAAGAACCTCTTTTTCATCTTTGCTGGTGACCAGCCCCTAGACACTTACTTTAAGAACATATTTTCAGGATATATACATAACTCCTTACATAGCAGCTGTACATACATTTCACAATGATATTAATGATCAGTGTGTCAGCAGCTCTCACATGACATTCTTTGTTGCTCCAGAACTTACACATCAGAATTCAGAGTTTTTGCAACCCCTTTGCCAACTGGCATTAAGAGGTTCTTGGCTCACGTACCCCAAGTGACTTGTCCAAGGTCACACAAAAACCTTGTAGTAGAGCACAGAACTGAATTGTAGTTTACCATATCCTAGACTAGCAATCTAACCACAGAGTCTTCCTTCCTTCCTTCCTTCCTTCCTTGTTAATGTTAAGAATATAGTATGTAAATCAATTATATATAGAATTGAGCACAGCTTTAGTTTTATTATTGATTAAAGTTTTTACAAAGTGTCCAAACAGTTAGTCATGAGTGTTATATAAACAACTTAAAAATAAAATAAGTTTGTCCAATGTTAAGACATCCTAGGATATGAGGCGGGCTTGCAGGCATCAATGTAAACAGATATCTTAATGGAGATTCCTCCCCCAAATCATTTAAAAGTAGTTCACTTTACTTTCTGAGCATGTGTGTATACTACTGAGGAGGAAACAGCAGTGTTTTCTATCACTTAGAGCTGCCCAAAGCATAGCTAAGAGAAGCTGAGAACAAAAAGGAAATCAGACAGCGGTTACATGAAAGAAAATTCTGGGCTTGATCTCACAATCCATACTGGCATGAGTAGTCCTTACATAGGTAGCAGCATGGTGCGTCTCAGTGTTATAGTATGGACACTATTTGAATGAGTAAGGATTGCAAGCCCAATGACTTTATCATAGAAACTGTTAAAAGACCAACACAAACTTGTATGTAAGTCAGGTTGCATTATACATTAGTGCCCAAAAACCTGAGTATTGTTATATTATGTAACTTGACACAAACTGAGTTCACCTGATGTTCCTTTTTAGTTTCTGAATCATTGTTAACTGATTTTCAATGCAAAACCAAAATGCAGTCCTCTGCACCTCCCCCACCAGTCTTCCACAAGTAATAGGTGGTTTCTGCAAAGCCCCGGAATTGTGACTCATACCGAATTTCAAAAAAAGGAGAACCAATATATTCTGTTGTGTGCTAGTGTTAACAGCACTGTTTCTCAGCCATATGTTTCCCACCATTGCACGGCACAGAAAGGAAAAAAGGAGCAGAAAAACAGCAAGAAAGCCAAACAGAAAAGTCCTGAGACTCAAGGAAGGGAGAAGTGACAGCTATGCTATGTGATTCTACTCTTGCTCCTGAGCTTGTGGGTTCTCTTGTAATTTAAACGGGTTGGCCTGTTTAAATAGAAAGAGCCATGGAGCAGTTGTTGCCTACAGCATGCTTCCCTAAGAAAGGTCTCAAACTTTTATTGAAAAAAGTAAGAGAAGAAAAATATCTTCTACAAATCTTCCTAGAAACCTCTAGGTTGAGATAGTTCTAGGAAGAACAGTGAATTTTGCAATCTAAAAGTGGAGGGAATGGATGGAAATCAAGATAAATTAAAACCAATTTCTTACTCCCAGGCTGCTTTTCCACAGAATTCAGTTTAGATGAAAGTTGTTTATGAAATATTTAGCAGATGGCTGTATAATTTCAAAATGCAAACAGTTTACCAGATGGTCTTCACATCTGGGTTAATCAGTAATAATAAAAAACAAGAAAAACATTTGCATTTCTAGGCAACTGTTTTGTCTGTAACTCCTAAAAATGGATGGTGATCACCTCAGATGTTTAAATCAATAGCAGTTGAGTATTGTATTTGCTAGCCCTGATCCAGACAAACCACTGAATTCCGGGGGAAACAGCCCAAGACATCTTAGTGTATTATAATAGAAAGAGACTGATTTTCTCTTTATGATAAAGTGCTAATAATCTTTACAGAAATTTTTAGCCTGAGTGCACAAACTAGTCTTGGGAAACATGAGCCTGATTAAGTGGATATAAGAATTAAGAACTAAAACAGTTTATTTGTAATCAAGTGACTCAAGCGCTCTTATCTAAATCAATGATGTGCTGAACCCCTTTGTCAAAAAAATTGATAGAAAGATCAGGGTGATTTTCCTGTAATCGCCCTTTTCACTTCTTCCAGAGTGACATCCTTTCTAGATTCTAAATCATCCCTTTCAGAGGTGACATCCTGAAAGCCTGCAAAAGTTCTTTTGAAGATCAATTTGTTTCCATCGAAATAGACAAGGTGGCACCAAATGTTAGGTGTGTCTTAAAAATTCCCTGGTGAGGATATTTCTGGGCCCATTACAGAGTTGTCACCCTCACTCCCTTTTCAGATTATACAACAATGTACTGTCCTAAACTTAGTTATTTGCTGACTCTATAATTTTCAGAACAGAGTATTCCAGCAAATGACCTTTGTTTGTCAAATGATGTTCCCTTCTTTCTTAAACATGATTATCAGAATGGATTTTAATGTAAATGGGAAAAGTAGATTCCCAAGTCCTTCATGCCTCGACTCTGAAAGAACACTCAATACTTTTGTGTGGTTATCTCAGCAGGCTTAAAACTTGTCTACACAGGAAAGAGTTTTTTTCAGTACATCTTTAGATATTTTTGGCAGAAACTGCCTTGTGTCCACAAGCAAATGACCTTTTGTTTTTTTCACTTTATCTTGCATCTTATTCTGCTATAATGAATCCTCTTTGGAAATGACATAACTATTTTAGAATGAGTTACACCACTATAAGGTTTGTGTGGATGCATCCCCGTGACAGAGTGCTGGGCAAAAGCAGTTGAGCCAGCACTCTGATCACTGCAGCTCCAATTAAACATTGCAGAACAGATCTTGTTAAGAAGAGCTGTGCCTAATTGGTGGGTGGAGAAGAGCTGGAAGGCTAATTAAGCCATTAGACAGAGGATACAAAAAGGCACAGGAAAGAAGTGGGGGGCGGAAGAGATGGGGTAGAGGGAGAAGGGTGAAAAAGAGATTGTGATTGCTCTTCCCTGCTTGCCTCAGGAGCTGAGGGTCCCCTAAGACTGTAGGAGTAAGGCTGTACAGTGTACAAGGGTGGTGGGAACTAACATTGTAAATAAACTGCACCAAGTGTTTTACCAGCATAAAGGTCTCTGAGCTGTTTGTGGACTTGATCAGAGGCAGGAGTAAGTGGGCCCTGCCACAATCCCCATTTTGAATTATTAATTATATTGTTTCAGGGAGTCCTCCCGTTGATGCAATGTAGTATGCGATAAGATATCTGGATTGCCTTGTCTGTTTACATGCATGCTTTCCCCTGCTCGAGGAGCATCTTCCGTTTAAATGCAGGCATACCCCCAAGCATATCTGTTTGCAACTCCTGCTCATGGCAAGTTCACAGTCCCTAAGTCTAGTACAGCCATGTGTAACAAGGCAATCTGCTCCTTCCATGATCGGGGGTGGGGGACAGGGAACAGCTGACCTATACTCCAGAGAGAAGCCCAGAGGCAGGTGCTGGCAGTCAGCTGACCCATGCTGAACAGCACTTCATAACTGGCCCATGCTCTCAGTTGGAGATATAAAGGAGGACTCAGCTCCATGGGAGGTGGAGAATCAGGAGAAAGTAAGGCACATACTCTCCTGTAACCAGAGCAAGAGGCAGCAGCCAGGAGGCCTCTGTGGCTCCCGCTAGGATTGGAGAAGGCCCTGCCCAATAGCTGCCAGAGGGCCCAGTCTGAAAACCTTAAACCAGATTGTTGTTTGTGTCACTTTTTGCACATTTTTCTTTGTTTCTTTGTAAAGATAATAAACAGAGCCCTGAAGAAAGTGACAGAAACTAATCTGGGCATGGCTGACTATTGGTCCCCATCTGATGATTAGGACCACCAGGGTACACCACCATGCCCTGTGCTTCTGGTTGGTCTTGTCAGAGACCCTGGACTTCCTTGCCTTCAGGGGCAAACAAATACTAGAGAAATTATAGGTTGCTGTAGAAGGAATCTTGGGAATTTGACACTAAGTCATAAAATTTCAGTAGGTTCTGCTAGGTATCTCACAATCCACCATGAACAGCAACTCATAATGCATAGAGCCTAGCAGCAAAAGATTGCCCCCGGGGATAACTGTACACTTATTTTAAAAAGCATAGTGCTGTGTGAGGCAGAAGGGAAGTAGTTTAAGCAATTTTAGACAAAGCACAGTGAACATACTCTTTTGGTTTAGTTATACGGGTATAATTATAGCAAAACAAGTATGCTGAAAAAAATTTCCTGTGTGGTCAAGGCCTGAGACTCCATCTGGACATACAAAAAGGATGTGTTTTTAACTCATGCTAGCTCATATTAGCTTAACACAACTGAGATGCCCTCTTAATTCTAATTAAGGACTTTTCTACACACAAATATTGTATTGCTTCAACTAAACCAACTAAACCAATATAAATAAAGCAGTATGACAACCCCCCTTCAGTATGAACACAGTTATACTGAAAGGCACCTTTACACCGATATAACTATGTTCACACAAAGGGTTGTACTGATGTAATTATTTAGGTAGAAAATCACACCCTTAGTTAGATCAATAAAACAAACAAACAAACAAACAAATGTGTAGACCACACTTAAGCTGTAGGCTAACATGTTGCAAGCCATTTTGTCTGGGCATGTTGTAGCCTAAAAGGGAGCTGAAGCAACAACACAGACAGACAGCTAACATGGGTTCAAATATGTTAACCTGAGGCTTTGTCTATATGAGAAAGTGTGGTTTATTGAACATTGTGTTAAAATGATAAACTATCACTTTAAATTCTCATGGGTTTTCTAGGTCTTGCTTGCAGGCGAGGGGCTCTATAGGGAAATGTATGATCTGGGTCATTCAGCAGCCACCCTAGAGGAAGGTGGGATGAGCTGTAACTCTTTGCCTTAAAGAGCAGCCTGCTTTCTTTATCTCTGTTTTACTATCTCTATTTAGCTTGGGAAGGGATTTAAGCTAAAACAAAAAAAACCAATTCATATAAGAATCAGTATGTCTACAAAGAGCACAAGTCCATAGGGCCGGATGCGCTGCATCCAAGAGTGCTAAAGGAGTAGGTGGATGTGACTGCAGAGCTATTGGCCATTATCTTTGAAAATTCATGGCGATTGGGGGAGGTCCAAGATGATTGGAAAAAGGCTAATGTAGTGCCCATCTTTAAAAAAGGGAAGAAGGAAGATCCGGGGAACTACAGGCCAGTCAGCCTCATCTCAGTCCCTAGAAAAATCATGGAGCAGTCCTCAAGAATTCAATTCTGAAACACTTAGAGGAGAGGAAAGTGATCAGGAACAGTCAGCATGGATTCACCAAGGGCAAGTCATGCCTGACTAATCTAATTGCCTTCTATTATGAGATAACTGGCTCTGTGGATGAGGGGAAAGCAGTGGACATGCTATTCCTTGACTTTAGCAAAGCTTTTGATATGGTCTCGCACAGTATTCTTGCCAGCAAGTTGAAGTATGGGCTGGATGAATGGACTATAAGGTGTATAGAAAGCTGGCTAGATCATCGGGCTCAACAGGTAGTGATCAATGGCTCCATGTCTAGTTGGCAGCTGGTATCAAGCGGAGTGACCCAAGAGTCGGTTCAATATCTTCATTAATGATCTGGAGGATGGCGTGGACTGCACCCTCAGCAAGTTTGCAGATGACAGTAAACTGGGAGGAGTAGTAGATAGGCTGGAGAGTAGGGATAGTATACAGAGGGGACCTAGACAAATTAGAGGGTTGGGCCAAAAGAAATCTGATGAGGTTAAACAAAGACAAGTGCAGAGTCCTGCCCTTAGGATGGAAGAATCCCATGCACCACTACAGACTAGGGACCGAATAGCTAGGCAGCAGTACTGCAGAAAAGGACCTAGGGGTTACAGTGGATGAAAAGCTGGATGTGAGTCAACAGTGTGCCCTTGTTGCCAAGAAGGCTAACGGCATTTTGGGCTGTATAAGTAGGGGCATTGTCAGTAGATCGAGGGACGTGATTGTTCCCCTCTATTCGACATTGGTGAGGCCTCATCTGGAGTACTGTGTACAGTTTTAGGACCCACACTACAAGAAGGATGTGGAAAAATTGGAAAGCGTCCAGCAGGGGGCAACAAAAATGATTAGGGGACTGGAACACATGACTTATGAGGAGAGGCTGAGGGAACTGGGATTGTTTCGTCTGCAGAAGAGAAGAATGAGGGGGGATTTGATAGCTGCTTTCAACTACCTGAAAGGGGGTTCCAAAGAGGATGGATCTAGATTGTTCTCAGAGGTAGCAGATGACAGATTAAGGAGTAATGGTCTCAAGTTGCAGTGGGGGAGGTTTAGGTTGGATATTAGGAAAAACTTTTTCACTAGGAGGGTGGTGAAGCACTGGAATGCATTATCTAGGGATGTGTGGAATCTCCTTCCTTTGAGGTTTTTAAGATCAGGCTTGACAAAGCCCTAGCTGAGATGATTTAGTTGGGGTTGGTCCTGCTTTGAGCAGAGGGTTGGACTAAATGACCTTCTGAGGTCCCTTCCAACCCTGATATTTTATGATTCTATGATTACTTGCATATTAAGGTTCTAGATTGTAAGGAATTAAAGGTTTCAGAGTAGCAGCCATGTTAGTCTGTATTCACAAAAAGAAAAGGAGTACTTGTGGCACCTTAGAGACTAACAAATTTATAAGCTTTTGTGAGCTACAGCTCACTTCATCGGATGTCCGATGAAGTGAGCTGTAGCTCACAAAAGCTTATGCTCAAATAAATTTGTTAGTCTCTAAGGTGCCACAAGTACTCCTTTTCTTTTTAAGGAATTAAAGTAATGTTACATTTCAACCTTCCAGAAAGAGTATTTTATGTCTGTATCTAACTTCTTTGTTTGTATGCTGTTGTAACCCACACACCTCCTGGGTATGGGGTTCTGTTCCATCTAGTGGCACTGAAACCACTTAGAGAGAGAGAGATCAATGAGTCTGCTCTACAGCCTTAGCTAAGATCCATGTGGCTTTTAGCTCATTCAGAAGAGGCTCATTCATTTAGCTCCAGAGGTCCCAGGTTCAATCCCGCTTGCTGCTGATGGGGGTCTGTTGGCATTACATTATGAATATAACAGAAAGTTTTACTATTTATCCAATACAGTTGTATGGGGTAACCCACTTTGTAGACACACTGATTCTGATATGAATTGGGTTTTTTTGTTTTTGCTTAAATCCCTTCCCAAGCAAAACAAGCAAAACTGAAAAGGCCGTATTATACCAGAATAAGGGCTTGTCTGCACTACAGTGGTTGAGCTACAGCCCTGTAGCTATGCCACTGTAGTGACATAGCATAGATGCTTCTTACAGAGACAGAAGGGATTTTTTCCATTAGTGTAGATAATCCACCTCTCCAAATGGCAATAGATATGTTGACTGAAGCATTCTTCTATTGTGGTAGCTGTGTCTACATGGGGAGTTAGGTTGGCGTAGCTACCTCACTCAGGATTTTTTTTCTGTGGCCATGACAGCCTCCTGGGCAGAGAAGGGGGAGGGAGGAAAGCAGCGGCCCCTCCCTGCAGCACCCAGGGCTTCCAGGGGAAGGGCTTCAGTCCTCCACTCCCCCCCCAGCCTGGCTTCAGCCATGAGATTCCAGGAGTGGGCTTCAGCCCCCCCAACCCGGATTCAATCAGAGACTCTGATGGCAGGCTTCAGCTCCCCCCAGCCCCCCGCCCCTGACTTCAGCCACAGCACTGGGGGGGTGGCTTCAGCCCCCGTCTTCTGATCCAGCTGGAGGCTCTGGCAGCAGGCTTTACTCTCCCCCCACCCCGGCTTCAGCCAGAGGCTCTGGAAGCAGGCTTCAGCTCCCCCCCACATTCAGCCACAGGGTTCTGACGGCGAGTTTTGGGCTTCAGCTCCTCAGGGTGGCGGGACTCTGGGCTCCAGCCGTGGGGCTCCTGCTCAGGACTTCAGCCCAGGGCGGTCAGGCTTCAGCAGGGCCGGCCTTACTGGGTGCCATGGTCAAGAGGCAAGGACTGGGGTGAGCCTGGGGTATGAGGCCGCAGAAAGGAGTTCAGGGCAAATGGGGGAGGAAGCAATGGAATCTCGGGAGTTTTTTGGTTTAGCTTATGTTGGGGTAAAGCGGTGGGATCTGTGGGGGGTTAAGGGAGGCAGCAGGGGCTGGGGGAATCCGTGGAAGGCTGAGGGAGGCAGCGGGAGCTAGGGGCACCAAAATACAACTGTACATAATTTTTATTATTGAGTCTGCACAAAAACCCCTACATAAAGAAATTACAATGATTTGGACATGTGTATGTGCATATTTATTTGTGTTCCTAAGGTTAATTAAGTATTTTAGCAAAACTTGTCAGAGCGACCACCAGGAAGAGTTGATGGCCACTCTCTGAGGCCACCAAAATTTGTTGTGAGAACCCCTGTTTTAGGGTATACCAAAAAACCTTTCCCGTGTAGACAAGGCCTGAGTCTTAAAGGGGCTTTTCAATCATGTTAAGCTAACTCAACTGAACGAACTCAACTGAAAAATGGACCCTTTTAACCTTTCAAGTCAGGGCCTAAGGGAAAGAAAGCAGCACATCGTTCAGCTAAATCAGTCCCTCTTTCCCTTTTGTGATTTAGACCTTGACTCAGGGTCGCACTGGTTTGTCTAAAGGAGTGTTTTTAAACACAATTTAATTAGATATGACAAAAACAAGTGTGGAAATTCATCAGTCAATGTAGCTTAATTAATTTCCTAACTGAATTAAGCCAAATCCCTATAAAACAAGGTTAAATCAATTTAAGAGTGTCCAAACTGTTTTGCACCTGTTCGATTTAAAATTGCACTTTTTAGGGTTGGTCTACTCACAGACTGGAACCAAAATGTTCAATGGTGTGAATTAAAATCAATGTAGCTATTTTGACCTAAGCCTGTGAGTAAATAAATTACTTGTTAAACCGATGGAAGATTGAATTATAGACCAGATTCGTGGGCAGTTGTTGAACTGCTCTTCCTTTAACTGGTTGCTAGTGAGCGGGCTGTGCTGTCCCCATGTTAGTAGCAGCAGCAACAGAATGGAGGTGGCTGTGGAAACAGCAAGCTGCAGAGAAATCTTTATGCATCAGAGCCTTGCTGTGCCCCCTCCCCCTCTCTGAGTAGGTTTTACATGTACGTTCTGGAGTCATCACAGAGAGAATAGGACACACAAACCCACAGCAAAACCCACACAGGCAAAGCTGAGAACTCTTCAGGAAGCTGACTTGAACTAAACCACTTGCTTATTTTTCATCACATTACGTCTTTCTCTGCTGCCCCATCACCAGATGAACTAAACTCAGTCTCTTACACCGGGCTTATTTGGAAGGTATGTAATTCTCTTTTCTTTTTTTCCCCTTCTCTCCCCAATCCCTTTTAAGAAAAAAGAAAATGTACTGTTAATCCAGCAAGGAAAATTCTACTGGAAAAACAAAAACCATAGAGCTCCAGTTTTCTTCTTTATCCTCCACTTGCACTAAGAGTACTTCACTTCCGTAACATTTATTTTCAAGAGCCATGTTCAACATCCTGTGTCTGGTGAATTTTTGCCTCCTCCCCCCAAGTGTCTTAATATAAATATTTATATTTTAAATAGGGTGACCAGATGTCCCGATTTTATAGGGACAGTCCCAATATTTGGAGCTTTTTCTTACATAGGCACCTATTATCCCCCACCCCATGTCCCAATTTTTCACACTTGCTATCTGGTCACCCTAATTTTAAATCAAGATTAGTGTTTTTAGTTGTCACCATTGTCTCATCTTACAAAACTTGACTTGAAAACTACAAATACTTTCAATTTTTATACAAAATAGAACATTCCTTATTGTGATATCATATTAAAAGACAACCTAGTCCCCCTTGTGTACTTCCCCTGGATTTTTTTTATTATATTTTATTCTTATTTTCTACTTCAGCATAAAGAGAACACACTGCTGTCCCTGGACTTTTGATTGTGTTTTAAGGGTTTTTTTGGTACTTCAGCCTAAAATGACCCATTATAAAGGGAGGACATAAGTGAGGTTGAACATACCAGAACATACCAGTAACTTTATATGTTAATCGATGTAGGTAAAAAGATAGAAAACAAATAAATCAAAAAATCCTGGGTCTGATTCTGATCTAATTGACAGTAGTGTAGCTCATGAATAACTCTACTGAAGTCAATGGAGTTATACATGCGTAAACCTGGTGCAAATGAAAGGAGGATCCCATCCCTTGTTTGCAAAATAAACTGTCACTGAGGGGAAAATTTATTGTTTTATTTTCATAATTTACATTTAGAATGAGAATTGTTTTGTAATAATTTTTTCAAAGAGGTGAAATGTTAATGTTTTATTAACTGAAGTTAGTATTAAAAGGTTTTTAATTTGCTAATTTCTTCAGCTCCATTCCTAGTTTCACTTGAACCCTGGTCCAGCTAGGATCCTACTGATTTTTCACCTCTTCATGTTGAGAATGAATTAACTTGCCTTCTAAATGGCCACAAACACAATTCTCCTCTTCCTTCTCAGAGCTACTTCTCTCTTCTATTGAACAAGTACATTATTTTCACAACACATGGTCTGGTTACATATGCAGTGGTGTGTATATACATATAGACCTAGATATACACATGCATTTCAAGCTTCTGTTTTCAGAGGCTGCTCCTCCAAATGTATAAGCTATTCAATAATGGTCACCTTACCAATGAAAGGTAGCTAATGTAAGAAGTGGATAAGGACAGCGTCTAAGGGTGCTGGATCACATAATATCTATCAGACACAGTCAGGTCTAGATGTCTCTCAGGTACCCGTAAAAATCTGAATGTAATTCTTAATTTTCCTATCCTCCTCTTTCAGTGCTATTTCCATTAGTGCATGGCATAGGAGTGGTGCTTGACCATCTGGAAGAGGCTGTCTTTAACACAAATTTGTCATAAGGAAAATATTTGCAGAGTGGAAAGGTAGGATAAAAAAGGCTAGACGATCCTTGCTGGGCTGATCTGCCTGCTTTTTGCTGTACCTAGTGTATGGCTGACTTCTACTGCTGTAGAAATAAGGTGGAACTTTGCATTAGATTGTGTAGTAGTTTACATTTATAAAAAATCTAAAAGAATTTTTATACAAATAAATTAATCTAACTTTTGATGTTACCATAAATATGAAAGTGATTTAAAAATGTGATTGAATCTCATCCATCAAAGAATGACTTAAATATGTATCACATAATTTAATCCAATTTCATTAAAGAGGCAGAGACTCGGCATATATCTACTGTTTAGACGTTGGGCAGAATTAAAGTTATAGGAAGGCTTTCGTGAGTTTACTTCCTACAGCAAGAAATACCCTTGGAAGGAGGAACTGGCTGAATTTACTTTAGGGTTTTACACTCACTAGAATAGAAGCTCTACAATGGGAAAATTAGACATTTATGTGTTTATATCTTTTATGTATTTATAAATGACCTCCACCCATTGTCTAAGCATCTGAGCTTATTAACCATTAAATTGTAATATATTGGCCTGAGTCTCATTTACACTAAGACCAGTTTACACTGTCTGTTAATACCAAGTTGCCTTAAATTTGGTATAAGTGTAATTTATGCCCATTTTAAGGCTTCTTCACCCTGTACACTATAAAGTGGCCATAGTATAAATGAGAATCAGGCCTCAAACATTTAACTTTTTTCTGCCAATGTTTAGCTGCATCAGAGGACACGTCTCACATGTCCATCTGCCAGAGTAAGAGCATAAATTTAAGTCTACATCCCCAGCCGCTGGACCTGGTCTACATTTAAAAATTAGATTGACCTAGCTACGTTGCTCAGGGCTGTGAAAAATTTTGCACCCTGAACACCATAGTTAGATTGATCTAACCCCCAGTGTGGACGTGGCTAGGTCAACTGAAGAGTTCTTTCATAGATCTAGCAACCACCTCTCATAGAGATGGCTTAACTATTTCAATGGAAAACCCCCTTCCATCAATGTAGGAAGCATCTACGCTACAGCAGCACCTCTGCAGTGCTTGGCAGTGCTGCTGTAGCAGCTATAGTGTAGACATAACCTTCCCAGAGACATTCTTAAGGGTCTGACCAACCTTCTCAGGAAAATCGTGAGTAGAGAGATGGGTTTTACACCATGTGCTGAAGTTCAACAAATTCTGGCTCTGTTAGACCAATGTGGGAAGTGAGTTCTAGGGTAAAATGCCCTCCAATTAAAACACCCATGAAGCAGCCTGCAGTCATGGAAACCTCAAGAGAGCATCAACTGATCTCAGCTATCACAGTGGGGGACAGCAGAGAGTCAATCTCTTGGGTAGATAGGACTAAACCATAGGCCTTTAAAGGCCTAAATGAACATTTTGCATTACACCCCGAAGCAAACCGGAAACCAATAGAACTAGAGATGTAATGAGCTCCCTGTGGCCAGTCTTGCAAAGCAAGAGATCTGCTATATCTGCATTCGTGGAACCTTCTGACTGGTCTTTCTGGGTAGCCCCATGTATGGTGTACATATAGTAACCAATATAAAGGTCACAAAGGCATGTGGAGATCAAGAAATTAGCCTATCTCTCACTTCATGGTCTAGAGCTGGTTGTAATTTTTCATTGACAATGTGGTTAGCTGAAAAATGGCCTTTGAAAAAGAAATATTTCTTTTGTTGCAAAAAGTTCATGGGTTTTTTATAGTTAAAAATAAGGAAAACATGTAAAAAGTTGTTGCAATTTTTTATTTACCGTTACATGAAAACCTTCAATAACCTTTCCAGTAATGTTTTTGTTTAAAAAGAATTTGTGGAAAAAGAAATGAAAATCATGAACAATTTCTAATACACTAAAAATGGGTCTGTTTCAAACACTTACGTATGAAAATAACTTTGACTTTTCAGAGTTTTTCACAAAAGTAGCTTTTTAATTTTTTGACTAGCTCCAGCTGGATCTTTTAAACAGTGGTTCTCAAACATCACCATGCCATGACCCCATAAAAAAATCAGAAAATAGTTTTGGGATCCTTCTCCCACCTAGCCATGAAGAAAGGGAGAGTGGCTATTACCCTGTCAAACTCACCAGTGAGAACACATTTTAAAATATTGCGCCGATACCTCTATGTATTGGAAACATACAACAAATTTGAGGCCCATGACTTGCCATTACCCCTTTCACATAAAATTAAACATATTTTCATATATATTTAACATAATTTAATTGTGCTAAATTTCTAA
This sequence comes from Dermochelys coriacea, assembly GCF_009764565.3. Taxonomy (NCBI): domain Eukaryota; kingdom Metazoa; phylum Chordata; order Testudines; family Dermochelyidae; genus Dermochelys; species Dermochelys coriacea. The sequence continues at coordinate 99,767,845 of NC_050071.1, read as the reverse complement.
TGTTCACTGAAAAACCAACAGACTCCCCAACAAACAAATGAGCTCTGATCTGTGTTGAGAGGAGAATAATATGCATAGGCAAAGGTAAATATGCAGAGGCAAAGGCTCTGGTTATGCAGCTGCTAAGTATGAACAATGGGAACCACTTGTACAAAGCAGCTGCCTAATCAGATCTAAAATGTATCTCTCACCAGAGAAAGGAAGGGCAATTGAGAGATTCGGCTCTCAGTTATATCAGAATACCCCTATTGATATTAATGTTACTGCACCAATGGAACTAAGAGCAGAATTTCACCAAAGATTTTATCTGTTTGTATGTCCAAAAGAAAAAAGGGATAACCAGTGGCATAAATTATCACAGATTAGGTTACCTTTCCTAATTACCTATGTCTTAATATATGTAGGCAAACATACTTTTTGTGCAAAGGACCCTATTTTGCCCTCTGATACTTCTGTCCAACCCCCCCACAGGAGTCAATGGCAGTTGTAAATTCATATGTGATGAGAGTGGAATTGAACTCAAGATACATATTTTTATCCACATGGGTCAGTAAAATAGGCAGATCAAACATTTAAAAATGTTAAAAACCAAAATTGATGCTGTTGTTGGTTTTGGGGGTTTCCCAAAGGGGCACCACTGATGACACACTGTGTGGGAAAGACCCGACATAGATGGGAAGAGAAAGAACACCTTCTCTTCCAGCAGAGGCCAGAATGAATATTTATTGTTAATGGTAATGCGTGATACTGTTTTCAGTACACACGTTTGCAAGGTTGAAAATTAATCTAAAATAGGTGAAATTCACCCAATTTGAGCTAGTGGTAACATTTGTTGATTTCTTCACGTCTCACAAGTGATATTGATTTGATTTTGAAGGTTACCCTTGTCTACTTAAAATAACACTGATTCTCTTCATGCAACCAGGGCCGTAGTTAGTTAAAGATTTTTTTTTCTTGTCTTTCATATCCATGGGCTTTGAAAAGTCCTGAAATCTTTCACTTTAATAGGAAAGGCAAATGTTTTCCCTTCTGATGAAAGTCAGTTTGGGGATAAGCAGAAATATGGATAAATTGCACTTTGGATTTTTCTATTTACAATGGTTATGATTAAAAACTTGTCAAAAACTGGAAAAGCTTTAAGTGTGGCCATTATATCAAATTACTTCCAACAGTGTATGGTATACTGAATAATTTATACCATCTTCTTTTAATCACATTCATATTTTTGATTTCCTCTTTTTACAAAGGTGTGTTATAAAATAAATTAAACAAAAGCTTTTCAAGATGGGATGTTTCATTATTATCAAACTAAAACCAGGTTTGAAAATTCACTTATGTTTCAATAAGGCTTTAATGCTGAATGGGAGAATGTTATAAAACTTCCAGATGGGCTTGGACCCCTGAGTCGAATAACCCAAATTTTGCAAATGTTGGTATACAAGTCCAAAATGTGGCATTCAGTCATATTGCCAATAAAAATGTCTCTTTTTCATGTAAATGGCTGATTTCATGCAAAATGTACTAAGACTTTGCCAATAAAGAAAAACTTTAAAAAGTTCCCGACCACCCTCAGAGAACAGAAATACTCTGCCAAAGTCTACCCCGGCCTGGTAATATGTATTATCTATTCACTCGATGAAAAAAGACATTCCAGCTGGAAGAATCTAACATGAAGTCCGACAAAACTGTACTGGGGGATGAGAAAAGGAGTATCTATTTTTGGTAGTGGAGAGAAGTTGGAAAATCCACTCTTTTTTTTCTTCTGAAATATTCCATATGGTCCAATGCTGCTTGTTATATTACACATTTTATATAAAAGTGATAGGATGTTAAAGTTGCACAGGAATCAGAGAAAGCTAATAAAGCAGGCATTCTCAGGCCAAATTCCACAAAGACTTACACCACGGATTGCACAGCATATACATCAATGTAAATCTGACCCTCTGTGTACAACAGGTGCTACTTCAAAAATAAATTAAATAAATACAAGCATGACAGCTTGTTAAGGCTGGGGCATTCCCTTTATTTTATTTTATTTTTTTGTCATAACTGCAGCCCTGACCCTGAAATAAGATCCATTCTCAAGGGCTCCTGCACCCAGGTGGAGAGCCATTGACTTCATTGTGACTTCGTGTGAGCAAGAAAGGTGACTTCAGTGACATTTATACATACTTTTGTATTTAATTTCTTTTGTTAAAATAAAGCATTCCTAGGGAAGCTATGAATGTGAGAAAGGAGCCTTTCCAGTGTATTCCATAAATATGCTTTTATACTAATTTTACAACTGCACGGTATAAAGTACATGAAGATTGGATTATCGAATAGACCTTGCAAGGTAGCCACATATAAATTAAATACAAAAAAATAGAAAACAAAGGGTTAAATAGATTAAACCACCAAATGCAGGAATAATTATTATGACCTTCCATCCACAAAGTGCTTTATAAAGTGATTTGCTAACTAGGTACAGACATATTGCCGCACAAAACCTGTAATTGATAGTTAGGTTCAAAAGGGGATACTACTTACTACAGCTAAAATCTAACTAAAGATTTTATACCTTCCTACCATACACACAGGACAGAAACTGTGGACATTGGCAATTCTGGAAATACATGGTTAAAGTATGTAGTCAGTTCCTTACTACCTTGACATAATGAATCATTCATCATTCACCACCCCACCCAAATTTCTACAGCTCACTCAATTTTACCTTTGCCCCGTTAAAAATCAACACATAACTTCAGACATGAAATAGGGAAAATATTTTTTCTCTAACTAATAAATGTTCACCATAATGTAGCAATAACACAATATCCTGAATTGTTCGCTATGAAATACAACATACGGTATTTCAGAGTGGTAGCCATGTTAGTCTGTATCAGCAAAAACAACGAGGAGTCCTTATGGTACCTTAGAGACTAACAAAAGTTATTTGTTACACAAAACAGTTACAAATTCAACATAGAATATCTTATACCCACATCCCCATACTTGGAACAACAGCACCAAAACCAACCAAAAACACACCATGTGTGTTTTAGTATACATGAATTTATAGATTCATTATTGAATTGTTCATGTTTTTTAAATATATGCTGATTGATTTGTGCATACATCTATATACCTACCCAGGTTGGCAAATAGTGCCATATTCTGAATAAAGGTATATATTCATTTTATATACAAATTTGAATCCATTTTGTGTGCATGAGGGATGGACACTTACGTACATTGTACTTCCTAATGGGTGTTAATCACTCTTTAGATATCCAATAAATTATTAAAAATTCAAACAAAAACAGTGAAAGGCATCAGACTTTGTGATAAGATAAGTCCCATCTATAGAGAAATCAATACCTGAAATTCAGTAAAACAAAAAACAATAGAAGAATTTTAAAGAGTTAAACCGCTAAAAATGTTTTTACCAAATATTATATAAATATTTACATAATATATATGTTACTATAGATATGTCTTTTCTGATTTACCTCATACTTCAAGAAAAAAGTTCTGTGTTTAAAGTAGGATGTGTTGTCATGAGAAATTTGAAGTGGTTTGGGGCCCAGTGGTGCAAACCCTTATACATGTGAATAACTTCACACACAAGCAGTGCAATTGAAGTCAATGAGACTATTTGCATGCCTAAATGGTTACAGGATCGGACCTTTGGTTTGATTATACTGAAGTTAGGCATGGCCTTAGGACTGGAACCTAGCTCATTTTTAATTATGAAAAGATGTCTCTTCATAATATGTACATATAATAGGAATATAATATGAGTGTATTTATATAAGTTTAAGTATGTTGTGTGTGTATGCATATCTATACCTAGATGCACACACAGAGGTAGCTGTATTTCATTGATGGATACACATACACTAATGCGGGCCATTAATTATCTTAGATAGATAAATATGGGTGTACGTGTGTAGAATACCACCCCCCAATATGTATATGCATATCCACCACTGAAATGCAGCCATATCTGATGTAAAACTTGTGAATTGTTTAACAGCAAGAACAAAAGGGTGTTACAGCTGAAAATGGGAAACAAAGGCTATTTTATCCGATATACAGTGTACCAGAACAATTTTACATGGCACAACAGATGAAGTTCACCGCTATTCAGGTAACCAGTAAAAGGCGTGAGCATCACTTGCTTAGGACGTGAAACAATGTTCCCTTTCCATTGACTTCAAAGGATGTTGGATCAGGGACTTGTATTGCCCCCCGTAAAGGGTGAATTTCACCTCCAAGAATTAACTTCATATGAATTTGGGCAGCACACGGGGGTTAATGTTGAAAATCAGTCATTTACTGTTGAGTCTTGGGCACCCAAATAGTGAGTTATCTGACATTTCGTACCATATGCCGTACCTAAACACAATGAGAATGAGGTAGTTTAAGGATCCACCTGATCCATGCCTTGATTATGAGAGGTACTCAGCTCTCATAGTTCCCATTGGCTTCAATAGTTCAGGAACCCTAAATATTATCCCTTTACTCAGACTTTTTTGACCTTTTAAGGTTGTTTTAATTAATGGGTGTGCATGTTTAATTTTCATGATGTGGTTGTATCAAAAGTGTGATCAGACACAAATAATCACGGTACGCGGCTTCATCTCTTATTTTTACTCCTTAATACTGTTGGGCCATATCATGCTACCCTCTTTGAAGTAGAAATCTCTATTCTCAGCAATGGAGATTTCAGTCTCAAAACTGAGGGCATGAAAAAGCCTATTTAATAATAACATAGTTACAAATGTCTGAAAATTTGGCCTTTTCCCCTTGTTTTTAGTTTCAAGCTTTACATCTTCTGAAAAAGCATTTTAGGAGTTCAAAATGTTCATGCTTTGTCTGATCTCAGACGTGAATATTTTTAGGGAAGTTTAACACCAAGTTTGACTGTTTTTGAGTTGCATGAAGGTGATTAAAAGACAACTTTCTATTTTTTAAAAAAGAAACAAGTCTTTACCTTCCATTTTTCTTATTTAGAAAACTGAAAATCTTTGTTAAATTTCACTGGTTTGAATTGGGACTGGTGTCTTTGTCTTGTTTGAAGAAATGTAGTTTTGAGACGAAGTTCTCAAGGTTTGAAAGTAAAGATTTAGCTCATGTGCTTTGTTATCCTAACTTCAGAAAGACATGGAAGGTGTATTTTCCCATTTATTTATTTAAATGTATAATAACCATATAAAGAGTGCTCATTGCAACCTCTGAGCACTTTTAAAAATGCTTAAAACTACAATTAATCATAAACTATCAATTGAACATAATTCTGGCAATTATGCACTAACAACACGACACCAGCAGTAACATAAATATAACAGACATTTAAAAAACCTTACCAATGAAATTACCATAGTCTGCCAACCTCATCCTTTTCCCTGCTCCCGCTCGGTCAGGAAAAAAGAGGGACCTTGTAGCCTGCCCTGCAGATTAACAAATTGAACAAAGGCTGTTATGGACCAAGTGAGAGAAGAGAGTTGGAAAGGGGAAAACACTCAGGCAGTATCCCGTTCACCCCCACCTTCTCTTTCGTACCAACGGTGCCATAGCTCAAATTCTTCCACAGACTGCAACTGTGGTGCTGTTTTATGAGGAAACAGATTGTCTTATGTCTACACTACAGCTGGAAGATGTGGTTCCCAGCGTAGGTAAACAGAGTCATGCTAGCTCAGCTCAGACTAGCACCGTAAATAGCAGAGTGTACATTGCGGCACTGGCGGCATCTTGGGCTAGCCACCTGAGCTCGGACTTAGGAAGTTGGGCGGGCTTGGACTGGGGTGGCTATGTAAGCCACCACCAACACCGGAGAGTCCATACTGCTATTTTTAGGTGATAGCTCAAGCTGAGCTACTGTGAGTCTGTTTACCTGTGCTGGAAATTACACTTGCCAGCTGCAGTGTAGATAGGTAGGTCATTTAGGGTTTTACAGGTCAAAAGCAACATCTTAAAATCAAATTACAAACTAATAGGTAGTTAGTGCAGATAATAGAGCATTGGATGAACACAGTGGTACACAGACTTCAGGAGTCAAATAGTGATCAACATTAGTGACCAAATTAGTGATCAACGTTACCCAAAAGAGCTATAGTAGTGAATGTATTGTTTAATTTACTATAGTACTGTATATTCATATTTAAACAATATGACAGGGGAAATATGTAGTTTTTATATATATCTATATATCTATATATGTATATATATATATCAGCAAAATAACTGACCAAGTATTATTATTTTATCAACTACAATTGGTTACTAACATAATAAAAGCACCCCGATTGGTTAATAACTTAGATTGGTTAATAATTAAATCACACAGTTGAGTCTTGGGCACCCAAATAGAGAGTTATCTGACATTTTGTACCATATGCCGTACCTAAGCACAATGAGAATGAGGTAGTTTAAGGATCCACCTGATCCATGCCTTGATTATGAGAGGTACTCAGCACTCAGAGTTCCCATTGGCTTCAATAGTTCAGGAACCCTAAATATCATCCCTTTACTGCAGGAGGCACATTAAAGAGCCACTTGCAGCTCGTGAACCTCAGTCTGAGTATCACTAGTTTAACATTTTCATGAAAAGAAACCCTCCCTACCAAGTGGGGTCCTGAATTCTGCACCAGTTGCAGTTTCCAGATGGATTTAAGATGTAGCCCATACATTTCAGTACTCTAACGTTGGGGTGACAGAGGCATGGATGACAGCTGCAAAGTCTGTATCTTAAAGAAACAGGCACAACCTGATCCAAACTGTAGCAGCTACTTGTCCTTCTAATACCAGCTGGGAGTCTAACCAGAACCCCAGACTGTGAACCTGATCTACAAATGGCAGACCCACATCCTCAATCAAAGGGGCCAGTATTATTTCTGCCATATCTTCTGGTTGCTTCCCCCAACCAATCAGCATTCACTTCTCTGCCAGCTAGCCCTCATCCATTCCCCAGTCTCCTCCAGACACTTAGTACTGCAGTCCACAGTTCTGGCTGTATCAGTAGAGATGGAGATATATAGCTGTATGCGATAAGCAGACATTTCCACTGCTATGCTATTTCCTCACTAGCCCTCTTAAAAGCCTCGGATATGTGTAAAACGAGAGGGGTTACAGATATAGTTATACATATGGCAATAAATTCCAGTTGCAGGAGCAGTTGCAGGATAATGATGATAATACTTAGCATATGCATTGTATTTAATCTTCAAAACACTTTGGCTGGCCAACCAGACTAGCATGTGTTAAAGGCCTTGTCTACACTATTCTTTGTACACATGTTAACTAATCCAAATCCTAGTCTAGAGAAGGCCGGAATCATTTTCAAAGTACCCCGAAGACATTCTGTGCCAAAATATGAAAAATTATGCACCAAAAAATTAAAAATTCTGTGCATAATATTTTAAAATTCTGCAAAATTCTGCTGATTTTATTTGTCAAATAAATGTGGAGGCTCCAGCATGGCATTGGGGCACACTGGCCACTGGCTGCACAGAGGTGGAGATCTGTGCAGCTCCCCACCTGGGAAACAGAGTCAGGGGTGAGGCTGCACGCAACTCTGATGCAGTGCAAGGACCTGACATAGTGCAAAGAGTGCGGGGGAGTGAGGCTCAGTGGAAAGTTCTGGGTATGAGGGGGTCTGGATGCATGGTGGTTGGGTGGATGGGGGAGCAGCTCCCTGTATAGGGATCCCTCCCACTGCAGCTGAGGAGCAATGGGGGCAGGAAGCAGGGAGAGGGGGGATTTGCAGAGCTTCCTGCAGTTGGGGAAGAAATAGCGTGTGGGTCTGACCCGGCTCTGGATGCTGTGCAGGGGAAGAGGAAGTCCTGTCCTCCCCAGCCCAGCCTAAACTAGCAGCTGAGACTGTTACAGGATAGGAGCTACCAGACGGGTCTTTCCCAGTCTTGCCCCCTGCCCCACAGTGATTTACCTCTCTGCCGGCTGCCCTGGGCACCTGAAACATACTGGTGGAGAGGTTACAAGACCGCTCTTGTGGCTTCTCTTTGCTTCTCTATCAAAAAGTCATTTTTCTGCGGGGAAGCAAAGAAATCCACAGGGGACATAAATACTGCACATTTGCAGTGATGCAGAATTCCCTCCAGGAGTATCAAAGATAGGATTAGAATGTAGGAGTTCCTGATGTATCTTTCTGAGCTCAGGGATGTGTTTTCATATAGATGTTTGGCCACACTGGATGACATTTTATGCTTTAAACTAGAAGCCAGCATTATTTCTAGCGAAATTGAAAAACAGTCTCATTTAGTTCAGCAGATAAACCTGCCTCATTAAGCTATAAATGTTCCTGAATCAATTGTGTTTGTAATTGTTTCTGCACAATTAAAGGTAGTTCTTCATGTGATGTATACTCACTCAGGCCCTGATCCTGCAATGAGCGCTGTGTCATGAGTCCACTGCTCCCATGTGGAGTCCACTGCAGGATCAGGGCCCTGGTTACTTTCCTGTACTACTCACAAACCACATCAGGCTTTGCAGTGTTTAAGTATTTTTCCAAGAAGTCACTTATGCATTAGTCTTTCTTCTTATTTTTTATGTAACCATTACAGATTATAAACTGTTCTTTATATATGGTAAAATTAATCATTAGAGGGCCTGATCCTGGAACCTCACAAACAAATATTGTGCCTTTACTTGCATCAAGTACTGACTACTGATGTGAACAAAGGTACTCCAATGCATGTGTACTGGATGAGGCCTAGGGCAGCTGCTGTTGCTACAGAAGTGTGGTGAGTCCTAGATACCATCAGTCGGATATGGTTTGATTGTGTCAAACAGCCTCAGTCTCCCATTGAGTGTGATGGAGGCACAGTGTGCCAGCGGGAGCTCTAGGAGACACTGTGCATGGAGCGACCAGACTCTGGAACTCCTGGGAGCATGAATACTGCACTATTCCTGGAGAAGGAGCAACATCTGCTCTGCTCTGTGCCCAGCTAGCTGCACTGCTCCGTATGCAGAGGTGTAACCTGCTCTCCTTAGTGTTGCTAGAGTTTCCATACAGTCCTGGAAGTCTCTGAGCTCAGAGATTCCATGTGATTAACCCTTTCATGGGTGGTGCATGTAAGGAGCGGTTTCTTGTGCCTTCTCCCTACAATGTGCATGCATGCAGGTACTGGACACTAATTGGGCTTTAGTTCAGTAGATGATATGAATCAGTTGTGTTATCAGTGCATATCAATGATTGACATGGGGGAGGGAGGGTAGAGGGGAACAGGAGGAAGCAAATTCCTGGCTCCATTGAAATTAATGGGAATTTTGCCATCAACTTCACTGGATCCAGGATTCTGTAGGTTTCCATTATATCCTATAAGAAAAGGAGTACTTGTGGCACCTTAAAGACTAACAAATACAAATAACAAATAACAAATAACAAATTTGTTAGTCTTTAAGGTGCCACAAGTACTCCTTTTCTTTTTGCGAATACAGACTAACACGGCTGCTACTCTGAAACCTGTGATTATATCCTATTGCACTCAATCTTTGCTTGCTTGTTTTTTTAATATTTCTTTAATTTAGAGTTTTTCTCCAATATTTTACCGTTGTGGGTGGAGGGGAGAGGGAATTTTTCAAAAGCTCAAAGTGCATTTAGGCACCCAGCTCCTCTTAAAAAACAATGCAAAGGGAGTGTCTATCTATTCGGGCCTGGGGAAATCTCCCTAATGATATTTTAAATTTTTACTCACTTTTTGTCTTTTTCTTTAAAATTATATGCAAAGCCCTGCTACGTCTGCATTAAGGTTGATCACACAGAAGTTAGGAAATTCAGAGTTAAATTTCCCTTAGCAACCTTAACTCTACTCCTGTCAGCAGGAATTTCTAATAGGATCTTTTTACTTGGTGATCACACAGAACTGGGCAATGTGATATATTATTTAGCACATTCTGTAATACAATGCAGTGGAAAGAATCTGCAATATATTTTTCTAGCCTTGCAGGTGCTTATGCAGTGTGTTGTGTTGCCACTTTTGCTCTTAAACCAAGGTTTAGTACTGCCCCTCCAACAGGACTCTTTAAAGGACATCTAGTATATATTCTTCATTTAGGTTTAAAATGACTTTTTGTATAGCTTTAGCTTTACTTGTGTAGTGTTTTCTTTACTGCTTACACTGAATTTTAATACTCTTTCTACAGTAAGACTTTGTCAGTGAGACAAATTGTGCTTTCTTGATGTATGCTTAAATTGCATCTTTTCTTGTAAACTTTCATGGATGTAGGTGGAATTTTGCAATGCTGCACATATGTCGTGCGATCATGTCATTTAAGACCTTACTGTTTTGCACAGATAGTTGGCAATTACAGTGAAAGTTGTGTGAGAATTTTACATCTGACATTTTTGGCTTTTTTGTAATTAAAATCCCAAATCTAGTAGGCATTTATGTAGTGCTTATAATATATGGTAGAGTGAAAACTGCAGCCCATAGCTAAAATAAATCCAGATCTAGATCAGGATAGAGGTTCCTGGGCCCTTGGACACACCACTCAAGAGGAATCAGAAAATGGCCATTACTGGGTACCTTTTGATTTTATTTATCTATGGATTGTAGTTTGACCCCCTTTACTTTAAAAACAGCCATATGCTTTTGTGATGGGACTTATCAGTACTGTATGCGACAGTATGTGTCAGTGCTAGTCAGTGTGTGTCAGTACCAGTACATATAATAGCAGGCTTATTAGTCTGTTTTTACTATATTAGCCATCATTCTATTTTATTTTCAAAATATCCAAAGTAATAGAATCAGATTAAAGGCAAATTGTATGCCACTCCTATGTGTCTGTCGGTCTCATTTTTTTAGTTTAGAGAAAACCAAAAAGCATCTTGAATTGGTAACTTCTATTCTTTTCCACCTCAAATACATTAAAAATAACCAGACTAATACGATTGAAAATGAATTAAAGAAATTTGTGCTGTGGAGAGGAGTTTTTTATGCTGAATTTTAATAGGGGAGCAAATGGTTATGTCTGAGTTATAAGCCACTGGAATACAGGGCTTTATCACGGTAATATTGATACAATTTTCCAGTATAGCAGCACTCCAATAAACATGCTTAAATAATTGGACAGCACATCCAGTGTGTGCTTTTCAAGTCTTATATTTATATTTTTTTTTAAATCTAGTTTGATTTACTTGGAATTCTCTTCTCTGAGTAAAGTCTATTCCATGAGGGGGTTAAACTTTTACAGGTTACTTCTCACAGTTTTAAAAGTAAATTATACACCAGACACTCAGTGGCATCAAACAAACGTGAGAAGATTTCTTCATTCATGGTCTTGTTCATTTCCTGATACACAGGAGGGCACCTGGGTGTGATTCAGTCTTTATCAGAATTCTCAGAATCCATCATGTAAGGGTTGGAAACAGATGCTGTGTTTGCAAACCAGGAAATACTGCCTGTTGCAATGACTCTCTTCTAAATACCAGTAACAAGAAATCAGTATGAAAATTGCCAGTGAGGATTTGAAGAAGCATTTATAAAATAAAATACTCCCTTGAGTACAAGTCAGATTGCTTGTATGTTTGTTTTCTTTCGGTTGGCTCATGTGGCAGAAGACATGAAAGGGGCCCATGCTGTAGGCAATCCCACAGGAGTTTGGATGCTGCCTGATTATAAAATAGAAGCAGGGAATTGCACTGTCAATGCTAGCTATTGCACTGCAACTCGAACTGATGATTTTTTTTTTCCTTTGTGAAATCAGTTGAAGCACTAAATATACTATAAATGTATAGCTAGGAGAGCAGAATGCTGGGATAGTTGAAACTAGAGTTGGCTATTGTAAACTACAGAGCATTCTTCTGCCCTTTACTGTGTGGTGATAATTTTTGTCTGTACAAATAAACTCCAGAACTGTTTGCCCTCTTAACAAAATAAGGGGATGAACGGAAATCAATTATTTAAATGAAAAATACACATTAGAGGGACATTGTTAATTTAACAATCATATTTTTAGCTACTATTATTATTCAGAACATCTAAGACTAGAAAGAGAAGAAGGGAAAGTTATTTTTCTTTAGTTTTTCAGTTACTGAATTTGACAACATTTAGTGTATAGTCAGTTTCACTGTTTCCCCTGTACAATCAGACAGTTAGTTTCCCCATGTTGTTTGTGTGAATCTTTCGCAGATCAATTGGGGAAGAGGGAAACATTTACAACATAGGAAAATGTGACTGTAAAACCTTAAATACTGGCAAGGGTCTCAAGAGCAGGTATAACGCCAGAAACTACTTTAACTCAGTTTTAAAAACTAACTAAATTTTGAATTGATTGCATTCTGTTAACAAAATATAACCGTTGGGAAGGGGAATATATTTATTTGGTTTGCTCTTCTGGCCTGTTTTTTTTAAAGAGATTTGAAACAAAGAGATTTTAAGCATTCCCCCTCCCCCAGTAGCTACTGCACCATTTGTAAAACTAGAAGGGTTCCTGTCACACCAGATTTATATCTAAAGGCTTTTCCCTTGCTTCCTTGTCATCTGAGAGGTTGCATATTGTCTTTGATTGTTGAAATACTTAAATAATCAAATCAATTAGTGTGTACTTTTTTTCATGTGCTGCATTTGAAGAGCATTGCTGGAGAGGGTGTGTAAATTTTCAAAAGTGCCTAAAAAGCCTAATTTGCATGTTCAAAAGTGACTTAGATGCTTGGAGCCTTAGTCTCATTGAAAGTCAGTGGGACTTAGGTTCCTAAATTACTTAGGCATTTTTGAAAATCTTACCCCATTTGCTGAGTGAGAAACCTGAGTGGTATCTAATATAACAAACGGTTGCACTAAAGAGAGATGGATTATTGCCCTAAAAAGATATTTTTTTACATCAATTGGTGCTACCTGTGTGGCTTGAGGTAATGACATTAATACTTGCATTAGAACATTGCCCAAATAGATGTCCAGAGAAATTTACAATAAATGATGCATTTTCACTGGATTATAACAAAGATGGTTTATGAATGTTACATTTTATTTTTTCTCTTTCAGGAAGCTCGTTTTACTCACTGAAGCATTTGTCTGATAGCATCACACAGTTGTGTGGGAGAGAAGGGGATTTTGTACTCAAGTGAAACTCTCGGGTCTTGAGAAGTTAAAGAATCTGGATGAATTCCTACTGAATGGAGATTATTTCAAAAGGTCCCTGGGAACTCTCTTTCTCTCTCTACGGCTCCTGCTCTTCCTGAGTTGAAACGGTGTGTTTTGAGGTGGAATTTGAGAAAATGCTGGATTCAATCAAGTGCGTGCTGGTGGGAGATACCGCCGTGGGGAAAACATCACTCTTGGTACGTTTCACCTCTGAGACTTTTCCCGATACCTACAAGCCCACAGTGTATGAAAACACAGGGGTGGATGTCTTCATGGATGGTGTGCAGATTAGCCTAGGCCTTTGGGACACAGCAGGCAGTGATGCCTTCAAAGGCATCCGCCCCATCTCATACCAACAGGCTGACGTGGTGTTAATGTGCTACTCAGTGGCCAACCACAACTCCTTTTTAAACCTGAGGAATAAATGGATTGGTGAGATCAGAAGCCATTTGCCCCGAATCCCCGTTTTAGTGGTGGCCACTCAGACTGACCAGCGGGAAGCAGGACCCCATCATTTGTCCTGCATCAGCTCAGTTGATGGGAAGCGGTTGGCCCGGGAGGTCCGAGCTAAAGGCTACTTGGAGTGCTCTGCTCTCAGCAACAGGGGAGTGCAGCAGGTATTTGAGTATGCAGTCCGGACTGCAGTCAATCAAGCCCGAAAACAGAAGAGGAGGAAACTCTTCTCCATTAATGAGTGCAGGATCTTTTGAAGTCCCTTTATTACTCTATTAGCTGCATTACTTCTTCCCTTGCACAGAAGTACATCAGCACAGAAAATTGAAGGTGAGCCAAGAAAGGACCTCTGGTAGGATCACCATGCTAGTGTTCCTGATGGGCCAGATGTATTTGCTACCTGACTTGGCTTTTCCCTTTCCATGAATAATGCACATAAAAAGTGCAGCTAACTTTCCTTTCTCCACAAAACTGAAAATGAGCTATTTTACTCTAGGCTATCTGGTCACAGAGGACTGGAGTGAGCCTGAACTGGAGACTTATGGATAATATCTATGTTCTTTAATTTTTCATTTCTGTTGTTGGTTTATTTGTCCTCACTTATTTAATGATAGAAGGCCTCTGCTTTGCCTGAAATCCCTGCTGACATAACTTCCAATGCTGACTCTAAGAACTTTGTATATATAATCTGATTATTGTGTATTTAATTTAAAAAGACAGTTGTACATTTTGTTTTAAACTCCTCTAATATAGTTTTTCTCTAGCTAACCACAAATGCAGACTGTCATATCTGTGAAATAGTCTCCTAGGACCAAACTCTTGCAATTCTTATTGAGGTAAAACCCCCAAAGGAGTGTAAGCAGTGGGGGTGAGAGCTGGAATACAGGGGATCATTAGTGGAACAGAATCTTTCACCTTTGCTGGTCCAAATCCAGCCTGGTCTGGAAGTGACCAAAAATTATTGCTAGTTGATCTGTGTCTTACATAATATTTATTTTATGGTCTCAGCCCAGTTCCCAGCAGATCGGTGACTACATCAGAAAACATGCCATACTTTGGCATTTGATGACTGTCTCAGCAAAGAGGCCAAAGACTGAATGGGCCAGAGGAGACTGATGTGCTCCCTCATTTCTAGAGGTGCTGGCTCCCAGATAGAAGTTTTAGACTCCGGGATGGGACAGTGCAGGGGGGCTCTCACTGTCATGCAACCTGCTGCCCCTGTTCTGTAGGCAGAAAATTTCAGTCTCCAGGGATGACAGACATTTTTCATGAGCACTAAAATTCTCTCTCACACTTTTTTTTTATGAACATATTTCTGTACAGAGGTTTTGTTGAAACCAATAATCTAACATACTAAGGGTAATCAAATACATGGTGACGCTGAATTGATATAAATTGAATCAGCAGCAAACAATCTCTGGACCTGGGGTGCCAAGCGTAATTACTTTGGATTTTTACAAGATATAATTCAATATCCTTTACTTACCGGAGGAAACTAACAATATTTAGGGTCAAATCCTTGGGGCCAGGTTATTCCCCTGCACAGAAAACCTGCATATGGGTTTGCATGGGATAACTCTATTGGGGAGAGGGTGGGCTTTGACCCCCTTTCAGGATGACAGTAGTTCAACACACACAACCTGTGGATTCTCTGAGTTATGCACTGGTCTCACTGGAAATCAGGGCCTTTTGTGCTGCCACACCCATGCAACTCTTGCCCCATACAAGGGTGCTGGAACAATTTGTATAGAAGGAGTGCTGAGAGCCATTGAACCAAACTGTAAACCCTGTATATAGTGGAAACCACTTCAACCTCAGCACCCCCAACAGCCCTAGTTCCAGTACCTGTGGCCCCAAGCACACGGTTTTCCTGCCCACAGCAGCCTTCCAGGGGGTTCCACAGTGTAGTAGGGCACCGCACAAAAGTTAACATAACCTTAGGCTGTGGGGACTTTACAAAGGATGCCCTGTGGTTGCCAGGATAGATGTGTGGGGGGAGATAGATTAGTCACGTATGCAGTGCCTCTCCTTTCCACCTCTAGCTCAACCCCTCCCTTTCTGCTTTCTGTAGGGTCTGAGGAGATGATGCCATGGAAGGCAACACTTCCCTCTTGTATATAGGTAATGATCCTCTTTACACATGGATCCTGGGAGAAAGATCTGTCCCTGTTCTCACTGAGTCCTTATTTGGGCAAACTCCTGCTAGCATTTGGATGGGAGTGTGGGTGTAATAACTTGTCTGATTCAAAACTGAGTAAGAACCTCAGGACTTTGCCTTAATATTTTTAGACACCTCCAGTGCTGGGTGGGTCTGTCTTCCTTAGCGAGCAAATCATAGTTCAAATATAGCTGGGGAGTGAACTGGGTACTCTCAGGGTGCTGCTCCCAGCTTGGTAGGCTATCAGAGTTTCTCTAAAGAGAGCTTAGCAAATTAAGTCCTGCTCTTCCCAGCAATTGCAGACATGAACTTGCATGAGACAAAATAATGATGGTTATTATTTATATGGGGCTCAGAAGCATACCAGGTGCCCTCTAGAACAATTTAAGACATGACACAGTGAGTGTGAGTAGCAAACAATAGCGTGGGAATTGAGGGTTGAAAGAGGAAGAGTTCCATAATGAAATCCCATGGTTACTTAGTTTTGGTATCAGCCAATTGCTTGTATATTACCTACCTCTTAGAATTAGAGCTAAGTAGGAGCAATGGGCAGAGTCATACTCTGTGGTTTAAACACTGAGTTCAATGGGACTATTCCTATGAATAAAATGACTAATGTGAGCAAATATTTCCAGGATAGGCCCTTGAACTGTAAGTGTGCACAAAGCACTTGACGTGTTTATTACACCACCAAGTTCCAGGCTGGAAAACATTTATTTCTACTTGAACTTTCCAGTGTTATCCTAAGGGAGACCCTTTACAAACAAGTACTGGGTTCATATGGGTCATTTACACTTGTTTTAAATCCTTTCACCCAGGATCACAGCATAGGGGCTCCAGTCATTTCCTGGTTTATCTGTATTCCGCTCTTAAGTTCTACCACATCTGTCTGCAAAATTTTAGGCACAGAATGCAAGCCCATTGTCCACAGAAACACTAAAATCTAGCCTGTTAGTAAATGAATTTGAACTCAGTGGGACTCTTCACATGAGTAACATCATTCAGATGCACAGATGTTTGCAGGATGAGGTCCTCGATGAAAACCCTTTAGCCTTGGCAACCACCATGTTTTTTTCTCCTTATCAAATCTCAATAGTCCTTCATTACTGAAAACTGTGTTTTCTGTAACCCTAACTAAAGATTAACGATTGTTAATGTCATGAACATTAAAAAAATGGGTGCAAAAACTATGAGTCATATTGTAAATCTTCTCACTGTGTTTATTTATTTATAGACATTTCTATGGTGCTTATTACCAGAGTAACTGTTTTCTAACCTGACTTAGCCTGTCATCTTTTTCTCGATATATTTTTTAAAAGGGCTCTAACAAATTATCTTCTCTTCTTATGTTTAGTTTGATTAAAAGTGCTGCTTTTATGTATTGCAGAATAATAAGTGTTATGCCATGATCACTTGTGGTGATTATCGGCTGTATCAGGGATGGGCAAACTTTTTGGCCTGAGGGCCACATCAGGTTTCCAACAGTGCAGCACGCTGAAGCTACAGGGGGGAGGGGCCAGGGGCTAGCCTCCTGGGCCAGGAGCTCAGGGGTCGGGCAGGAGGGTCCTGAGGGCCGGATGTGGCCGCGGGCCGTAGTTTTACCACCTCTGGGCTACATGATGCTGTGATTATAGGCTATCAAGATGCCCCAAATAATTATCTTTATATTGAACAAAGTCAAATGAAAATGTGAGTCAGAAACACACCATTAGAGGGATATAGCATTAATGTAAATGAGTCACCCAATGGGCTTTTATATGGTATTTTACACGCTATGAAGGAAAGGCCTCGGAAGGCCTTGCATGCAGTTCAACCGAGCAAGAGGTAGGATTCAAAGAACACCACATCCTGGCTCTGCACCGCATGTTTGTGGATGGGCACTGTGCCTAGATCACATGGTAGGATTAAGGTTGGCTTGATGAGAGTGAAGCCTAGTGGAATGACTACACTGCAATTAAATAGCTCTGCAACCCAAATCAGCTGGCAGGCGCCACCCATGGGTGTCTAATTGCAGTGTAGCTATATCCTTACTGACTTGGAAGGGAGAATGCTATCTCCCTCCCAACCTCATGGACCTCACTAACACACAGCATAGTACCCAGGTTGTGCACTTGGCCAAGAGGATTTGGGCATTCTCCCCCCCCCCATACGGAAAAAGACTACTTAATTGCCCCCTCTAATCCCATCCAGTTCATCATAAAAACTACCCAAATGAGTAAGCGTATATTGATGTTTAAAATCATGTCAGGTAGAGGAATGATGAAGGCAGAGGCACTTTGTCTAGATACTGAGAGGGAAACTGAGCCACTTTTTCTCAGCCCAACCGTTTACAGAATGTCAAAGCTAAGAAGCATTTGTCACCATGAATAAACTGTGAAAGGCTATTGATTTATTATTTTTAATTATGTCTCTTTCTCAAGACTAGTGCTGGAAATAGTGATCTCGCAGTGTGAGATCCCAAATACAGAGGGTGAAATCCTGGCCCAATTGTAATCACTGGTGAAACACCTATTGACTTCAATAAGGGCCAGGATTTCACCCAGAGTCTGCGAAGTAGTTTCCAACATGCTTAAACATAGGGACCTTGGAACTGCCATATGGATCAGATCTAGGATCCATCTAGTCCAATGCCTAACAGCAGATGTTTCAGAAGGTGTAAAAACCTTATTTCAAGCAAATGTGGGATAATCTGCCCCCCTGCCCCCACAGTCTAGGTCTCATCCTTATCTCTAAGGGTATGTCTACACAGCAGCTGAGAGAGTGCTTTGCAGCCTGTGTAGACAGACATGCACTAGTCCTGCTCAGGTTAGCATGCTAAAAATACCAATGTAGCTGCAGCAGTGGTATGGCTTAGCCACCCAAGTACATAACCCCTGAACAGGCTGGTACTTGGGTGACAAGCCAGAGCTGTCACTTGTGCTGCTACAGTCATTCTGATAGGTTTAACATACTAGCTCGAGCAGAGGTAGTGCATGTCTCTTTACCCAGGCTGGGAAGCACGCTCCCAGCTGCTGTGTAAACATACTCTAAAAGTCAGAAATTGCTTAAGCCCTGAACCATGAGGTTTAATATGCCTTCCAAATTTTTTATTATCACTGATTATGATAACTCCGTCTATTGTTATTCATACATATGTCCAGTCATTTGCTAAGTTCTTGGCCTCAGAAACATTCTGCATCTTGTTGTGTGAAAAAATATTTCCTTTGATCAGCTTTGAATTTACAACCTTTTAATTTAATTGAGTGCCCCTCTTGCTGAAGTCACTTGGTTAAGGGATTCCTCGGATACAGCCACCTTCATAAAGAACTGACTTTAATATTCAAATTGCTCTAAAACCCTAATCTGCCTTTTAGCATAAACATTTTATTTTTTCTCACTTATTTTGCAAAACGTGATGATAACAGGCGATCATTTTTATATAAAGATTCAGCAGTATTTGCTTGAACTGTAATATATAAATCTGGGTGTTTCTATGAAAATAAGCATATAAATAATTATTTATTATCTGAATAAATATTTGTAGTGGACCAGAAATGGGTAAGGAGCATTCCTGTAACCCAGGCCTGATAGATATGATTTGCTTTGTTCTATTAGACTTATATGTTAACTAACAGTTGTTAACTATTTGTGGGCTTACCTTGTTCTTTCATTGTTTTGTGTATTTTGTTATGGTTGTGTTTTTGTGGCTGCCTTTTAACTATAAAACAGAGGAAAAAATAATATTGTCAAATATTGTATGATGTCCCTCAGCAATTTGGTTTGTAGGAAATGTATGGAAAAGCCATACAAATAGAGTTTTAAAATAAATCATAGGTACATGTGCAAATATAGGCCCTGATTCAGGGAAGGATGCTTAAGTGCTTTCCTGAATAGAGCCGTATTGACTAAGAGTCAAAAGGGCCTACTTCACTTAGACAATTAAAATAGGATTTAGGGTCCTAAGGTACTTTTGAAAATGAGTCACTTAGATGCTTTTGAAATTTGATATGATGTGCTTATTAATTATGTTATGCTATGGGCTTGTCTACACTTGAAATGTTGCAGATGCACCACTGTAAGGTTGAGAGATATAACTAGGTCAATCTAATTTGTAAGGGCATGTCTACACTTGCCACTTAAAACACAAAATGTCCCTTTTTTGTGCAAAAACCATGGAAGCATCTACACCTGTGAATGACTTTTTGTGGTGAAACTCTGAAGTTTCATAAGCACAGCACATGCTGTTAACACTTCCTTTCCCAAGTACAGCAGCAAAGTTTGATGATTTTCATTTGAAACTCAGCAGCCAGGTGTTTGGCCTCCATGCTCCACATCTGAGTAAACCTTTTGCTCTTCCCCTCACAAATGTTATGTAAAGTACAGAACGCCGCAATAACCATGGGAATATTTTCCTCACTCTTTTCCAGTACTGTATAAACATCTCCAGCACACTTTTAAACAGCCAAATGCACATTCAACAGCCATTCTGCACCTACTCAGCCTGTTGTTGAAACATTCCTTACTGACATCTAGGTTTCCAGTATATGGCTTCATGAGCCATGGCATCAACGGGTAAGCTGGGTCTCCCAGGATCACAATGGGCATTTCCACTTCCCCGATGGTGATCTGCTGATCTGGAAAGAAAGTCCATGCTTGCAGCTTTCTGTACAGGCCAGTGTTTTTAAAGATACGTGCGTCATGTACCCTTCCGGACCATCCAGCGTTAATGTCAGTGAAACGCCCACGGTGATCCACTAGTGCCTGCAAAACCATGTAGAAGTATCCCTTTCAATTTACGTACTCAGTGCCAAGGTGGGCCGGGGCAACTATAGGGATGTGCGTTCCATCTACAGCCCCACCACAATTAGGAAAGCCAATTTCTGCAAAGCCATCCAAAATGTCACGCACATTACCAAGAGTCATGGTCTTGCACAGTAGGTTGCAATTAATGGCCTTGCACACTTGAGTTACCATGGCACCAATGGTCGATTTCCCCATTCAAACCGGTTCGCAACCGACCAATAGCTGTCTGGAGTTGCCAGCTTCCACAATGCAATTGCCACATGCTTCTCTACAGCGAGTGCAGCTCTCAGTCTGGTGTCCTGGCAACGCAGAGCTGGGGAAAGCTCAGCACACAGTTCCATGAAGGTGGCTCTCTACGTCCAAAAGTTTTGAAGCCACTGGTCATCATTCCAGACATGCATAACGATACGATCCCACCACTCTGAGCTAGTTTCCCTAGCCCCAAAACACCATTCCACAGTGCTCAGCTCCTCAGTTGCCAAAAGCAATCGAACGTTACTTATTTCCATTTCAGGCAGCTCATCGGGCATCTCTGACTGAAGTTCTCTTTGCAAGTTTAAGAACAGCTGCACTGCGACGCACGATGTGCAAGTGACAGCTATCGGAGTAGAGGACAGCAATGCAGGATCCATTCCTGCTTGTAGATGTGTAAGGGAAAGCCACCAGACAGCAGGGGGTGTTAAAAAATGCCGCAGAAGAAACCAGGAAGTAATGGGGCTGCTGGGACATGAAGCAGTGCAGCACCGGGCACTGAGCAGGGACCAGAATGCCTTCTGCTCACCCCCCCCCCCACTTCCCACAAGACCTAGCGAGAGAGCTGCACTGTGGGACAGCTGGCCTCCAGTGCTGCTCTCATCCAGGATGGAAGTGCTGCTAGTGTAAACACTCTCTGACGCCTGAGGAATTAAGTGAGTACACAAACCAGCGCTTTACGTTCACTGGTTCCCTATCACCGGTGAAACTTACAGCGCAAAAACTCTGCAAGTGTGGACATACCCTAAATGTAAACCAGGCTCTCTTCTGGAATAAGAATGCCTTTTTCCAGTTTAGTTTATATTCATTTCCAAATAACATAAATTAAACCAAAAAAACTCCCTTATACTGGAATAAGAGTGACCACAGAGGGGATTATGTCAGTATAACTATAGAGGTATCAATTCACTCCTTAGCTTTTACCAGTATAACTTTCTGGAGTAGACAATGCCTAAGGCTACGTCTACGCTGCAGCCACTACAGCAGCACAACTACCGCACTGCAGCTGTGCTGCTATAGCACCGTGGATGTGTCAGGAATCAGGGCCTGCAGCAGAGCTAGTCTACAGGCAGCCTCATTAGTACAGCTGGCCAGCAGCAAACAGCTGCTTGATTAGCCACAACACCTGACTGGCTGCGGAGGCCAGCATCAGGCTCTTAGGTCAGCAGTAGCACCAGCTTGCTGGCTTCTCAGTGGTCATGCCCAGCACTTTGCTTGCTCCTGCTGCTCAGGCCTTGCCTCTATCCTGCCCCTGCCTTGAACCCCTCTTTGCCTGATACTCTGCTAGCCCCCAGGGGTGGCAGGTTTGTAGAAATGTTGATGGTGCCCAGAGCCCACCCCCCCAAACTCTATCCTCTGCACCTGCCTAAGGCTCTGGGAATTTGGTTTGGAGGAGGTTTGGGTTGCAGGCCCTGGGCTGGGGCTGGGGATTGGGGTGCAGGATCTGGGAGGGAATTTGGGTATGGAAGGGGTGAGAGGTTGG
The DNA here is from genome assembly GCF_009764565.3 of Dermochelys coriacea. Taxonomy (NCBI): domain Eukaryota; kingdom Metazoa; phylum Chordata; order Testudines; family Dermochelyidae; genus Dermochelys; species Dermochelys coriacea. Next base: position 99,745,632 of record NC_050071.1, on the reverse strand, counting down.
GCTCTGGGAGGGAGTTTGGGTGCTGAGTGCAAGCTCTGGGCTGGGGCAGGAGTGCAGGAGGAGGGGTTGAGGGGTGCAGGCTCTGGGATGGAGTTTGGGTGCAGGAGGTGGTGTGTGTGGATGGGGTGCAGGCTTGGGGCAGGGGTGGGGTGCAGGAAGGGGTGAGGGGTGCAGGTTCTGGGAGGGAGTTTAGGGGCAGTAGGTGGTGTGTGGGGAGGGAGTGCAGGCTCTGGGCTGGGGCAGGGGATGGTGAGGGGTGCAGGCTCCAGGCTGAGGCAGGGGTGCAGGAGGAGGGGATGAAGGAAGCAGACTCTAGGATGGAGTTTGGGTGCAGGCTCTGGGCTGGGGATTTGGGGATGGGAGGGGGGTTTGGGGGCAGGAGGTGGTGTGTGTGGAGGGGGTGCAGGCTCTGGGCTGGGGCAGGGGGTAGGGTGCAGGCTTGGGGGTTGGGTGCAGGCTCTGAGAGGGAGTTTGGGGGCAGGAAGGGGTGTGTGGGAAAGGGGTGGGGGTGCAGGCTCTGGGCTGGGGGTGCAGGCTCTGGAGGGAGTTGGGGGGTGGGAAAGGGGTGAGAGTACAGGCTCTGGGAGAGGTGGAGGGGTGCAGTGCTTACCTAGGGCCTCCTAGGCAGGGTAGGCTGGGGGTCTCTGCATGCTGCTACCCCCCAGGCAGGGCCTTCGCAGCTTCCTATTGGCCGCAGGGGCACTTGGGGCAGGGGCAGGAGCAGCGCATGTTGACACAGACCCACCCGGCCCAGAGGCTGCAGGGATGGGCCAGCAGCCACTTGGAGTGAGCAGTGGGAAGCTGCTCAGCTTTGCTAGGGTAGGTGGGGGCCCTGGGCCATTTTAAATCGCCCAGGGGACCCATGAGGGTATGGGAGAGACCCGGCCTCAAACATTGCTGGAGCTGGGCCCAGGCCAGGAATATTCCTGGTGCTCAGTCACCACTGGCCCATAGAACTCACCGCCCATAAGTTGCTCCAGTTCCTGCCCTCTGGTTTGTTCCTTGGCTCTGGCTCCTACTTACGGGCTTTGGCTCAGCCCTCCGCACTGGTATCTAGCTCCTGCCTTCCGGTTTGAGCCTTTGCTTTGGTTCCCGACTCTGACCCTGACCCTAGCCATAAGGCCTGATGCCTGGTCCCATCATTAGGCCTGATGCCCAGTCTGACCACTAGGCTTGACTGCCGTCATCCCTGTCAGCTGACAAGATGCTTCCGACAACAACAGAAGGGGTATTTCTGAGGTAGGCCTAGTCTAGGATAGGAATTTATTTCAGTATAGCTATGCCTCTTGGTGGTGTGAAAGATCCACACCCCTGGGAGACGCAGCTATATTGACCTAATCCTTATTATAGACCGGCACTAGGCTGATGGAAGAATTCTTCTTCTGTCCACCTAGCTACTGCCTCTCGGGGAGGTGGATTACCTAGGCCGACAGGAGGAGCCCTCCCCGTTGCGCTGCTGCAGCATTTTAAGTGTAGATGAGTGTGTAATTATTCCATGTCTTTGGGAAGCAGTAGCTAGGTTGATGGAACAATTCTTCCATCAATGTAGCTGCATCTACACTGGGCATTAGGTCAATCTAACTACTGTGCCCAGGGTGTGAAATTTTAGCTAGGTCAATCTACTTTTAAAGCGTAGACCAGGCCTAAATCGTGGTCAATCATAGATTAGGATTGGAAGAGACCTCAAGTCTAATCCAACCCCCTGCTCAAAGCAGGACCAGCCTCAACTAAAGTCAATGGGACTCGGGCCTTGTCTACACAGGAACTCTTCCCCTACCCCCAGGATAAGCCAAGATGTAAATTTAAACCAGTATCATCATATTTGTATAGCCCACCATGTGGCCACTCTTATTCTGGTTTCTTATTATACTGGGAAGTTTTTAATATGAACTGAAAAAAACCCAAAACTATACTTATGCCAGAGTCAGACTATCATCTACCTGGGGTGTTAGGCTCATATAACTATACCGATATAATATAAAGTAGAGACACTTTATTGTGTAGACCAGTCCTTAGCGAGTGTAGCTGTTACAGCAGCACAGCAACAACACTGCTATAGGGTGGTAGTGCAGATACTCCACCTCTCCAAGAGGTGGTAGCTTGGTTGACAGAAGAATCCTTCCATTGACCCAGCTGTGCCTACATGTAAGGGGACTGTTGCCCCCTTAATAACATTCAGTGGGGATGTTTTGGTTGGCTAGCTCCCAGTACTAAGGGGAAGGGTCTATGGGAAACTAGGACCCTAAGATGGATAGTCCCTGGGAACAATGGGGAGAGGCCAATGCTCCAGGTCAGCCTGAATGACAGGGTGGGCAGGCTAATCAGAGAGTCAGGAGGCCAGGGAGGTCCTGTCCTCTGTGTGAGCTGGAATTGCCTGGGTCAGACAGAGTGGGGCTGAGCTAAGGAGAAAGCAGGGGTGCAAGCAGAGCTGTGCCAGATCCAGAGAGAGCAGACCCTGTCCTGGGAGCAGTGCTACAGCCCCAAAGCCAGAGGCACAGCCCAGAGAGAGCAGACTTGCCCAGGGAGAAGAGCTGCAGCAACCAGAGCCAGAGGGGCCAGAAAAGCAGCCCACAAATCAGGTCGGTGCTGGGAGCAGAGTCACAGAAGCAGTCTGCAGAGCAGACCTGTCCTAGGAGCAAAGCTGTAGCAACCAGAGGCAGAGGGGCCAAAGAAGCAGCCCAGGGAGCTGGAGGCAGAGCAGCAGCAGCAGTGCAGAGACAGGGTGGTGGAGCTGGGGCTAGAGCAGTCCAGAGCTGGGTGTAGTGAGCAGTTGGGAAGAGTGAGGGGGACCCTGGGCAGTGGGCCCAGCACAGGGAGACGCCTCAGCCAAGAGGCTGTGCAGGCCAGGTTTGGATCGTACCCCCAACAGGGCGGGGGCGACACTGGGAAGAAGGGTCCTACCACTTAGAGCCTGAGAGCATGTGGCCACCACCAGAGCAAGTGTCCAACCCACAGCATCCCTGCAGCGCAGCCAGGGCCTGAGAAGGCGGCCTGGGACTTACAAGGAACAGACTGTGAACTGCCCTGACATTCCAGAGACACTGTTTGTGATGTTCCCTGCCACAGAGCGGATTGATGTGTTTCCTTTAACCTTTCCCATTTTTCCTTATTCTTTTTAAAATTAATTGTTGATTAAATAACTTGCATTTGCTTTAACTTGTATGTAAGAGAAGTGCCCAGTGCAGAGAGAGTACCCTGGAGTGGGGACACCCTAGCCCCTGTCCTAGGTGACCACAGCAGGGTTGGGGGTCGAGCCCCCCAGGAATCCTGGGCCCAGCCTTGTTGGGGCACGAGGACTCTGCCAGACAGGAGAGTGGTAGGGGAGTCCTCAAGGGCAGGGAGGCCACTAGGTAAAGGAAGTGGGAGCGAGGACTCAGATCCTTTCGCTAGCCCACTTCACCGGGTAGTACAGAAGCCAGGAAAGTTCCCCACAATAGCGGGACTATTCCCCCGCTTACATACACAAGGGGTTAAGATGACCTAACTACAATGCTCAAGTTGTGAAATTTTTCACATCCCTGAGCAATGTAGCTAGGTCAGACCTAAGTTTTAGGTGTAGGCCACGCCCGAGACTCCAAAGTTACTCAATCACTTTTTAAAATGTTACCCGTAATTGAACAATATATAAAACTGATACAGGTACCAGATATTTAACTAATCAAGCATGGTTTCTGGGAAAACTGTAGTGCTGGTAGCCACCTGCTGATGAGTAGATCTTGGTTTTGTCTGTGACTGACCATAGTTCCATATATTACATTTCTATTGGTTTCCCAAACTATTGGGTCAAATTCTGACCTCATTTAACCCCTGTGGAACTCTATTCCCTGAGAAAATTAGCTCCTACTCTTACATTTGTTGGCTCTGTTTGAGTCAGTTTAAGGAGCTGCATGTTGCTTATTATCAATCGGCTACTGATTGTTGCTATCTATCTATAGTTAAACATTTGCTGAATGAGACCTATAACTCATTTAATAAATGACTAATTAGCCACATTGGGGATAAAGGAGTGTTTACTTTTCTCACCAGAGTCAGTGTAATTCATAAGGGGACATTTCATGTCAGTAGATGTTTCTGATTTTGGAAAAGAGGAAGGAAATAGGGATGAAGTCTTTGCACTAAAAAAAATCTGCAGCGAGGAGCTTGCTGTGGTGTGCAGGCTGGCAACTTGGAAATGCTGCAAGTCATAAACTCTGAAGCAGCAGCCCAGACAGTGAATCCTGCCCTCTCTTCCACAGCTGCAGAAGACCCTGGCTGCCTGTATTCAGTAAGCAGGGGGGAGGTTAGAGTAACTGCAGGTTTATATATCCTAAGCATTGTGTAACACAATTTTATGGAGAGGGTGTGCTCCCATGAAGGGTGATTGTGTAGAAGGGCTTAGTGTATTTGTGATGCTGAAGGCCAGATTCCACTTGCAATCACAGCTGGCTTTAAAAAGAACTCCGCTTCCATTTAGGCACCAAAATAAATGGTGAGATTTTCAAAAAAGCATTGGTGCCATCTTTCAATGGTTTGTGTACTGCGCGCTCTGCCTCTTCCATCTACAGGAATGGATCCCGCACAGTATGCTACTCTCTCTGACTAACACATCACGAGTGGCAGCGGAATGGGTGTTGGAGACTTCTGAAAATCTGGCTCCAACTGTGGGTGCTGAGTACTTGTAAACCTGGCCCAGCATGGCTACCAGCCATTTATCTCCATGGAAGGAAGACACAACAGCTGAAGAGTTTGCAGCAACCTTGTGGTTGCAGTAGTGGCTGTGGACCAATTCTGTTGCTGTTCCACAATCTGAATGGGGAACTATTCCTTCTCCTGTTGGCCATCACATATGTTCACAGCACACAGCTTGTTTACTTGGGCTAAGGATATGGTCTGAGACAGGTAAGGAGCTCACGGATTGTAAAAGATAATGTATTGGTGAGTTTAAAACAATGTGCATTTGATAAATATATTACATTTGATTCTGGCTTTGCTTACCCCAGTGTAAATTGGGAGTCACTCTATTGCAGTCAGTGGAATTAGTGGTGTAAAACTGACAAGTGAAAGAAAATCAAACCCATTATTTACAGATGGATTCTGAAATCTCATGAATAAGTAAGATGGAAGTAATTGAAAACAGATTTAAGTGTTTTAGTCACAAAACCTCCATCAATGAATGAGCTACTGCGGAGTTCCTCATTCTCAGAACTCTTTGTTTTTCTTTAGAAAGTCTGGGTGAATTTTGGGTCAATGCCTCAGCCTCATCTAACCACACTAGTTCTTTTAATACCATGAGACCAGCTTACATGCCCACATTGCAGCATCAGAACCCATCCCACTATGAATGACACAGTGATGAATACAGGTTTCAGAGTAGCAGCCGTGTTAGTCTGTATTCGCAAAAAGAAAAGGAGTACTTGTGGCACCTTAGAGACTAACAAATTCATTCATTCATCATTCATTCATTAGAGCACTTCATCGATGAAGTGAGCTGTAGCTCATGAAAACTTATGCTCTAATAAATTTGTTAGTCTCTAAGGTGCCACAAGTACTCCTTTTCTTTTTAGTGATGATTACAGCTTGCCTTTGAGCCAGGTCCCTGTGTTTTCCAGCTCCACCCAGGGATCTAGCAGGATGCTGGGTGCTGCCCTTTCAATTAGAAACTTCCAATAAATTGTATTTGAATTAATATTTAATATTTTAAAGTTCTATATAAAGTTAAAGTTAATATCCTGTACTGTCAGGATTTTGCACAGGTATCTGAACTGTTAGATTTGTTAATAATCTCACAATGCAGAGAGTTAGCATGGTCTAGTGATCTGGGCTTGGGATGAGATTAGGAACTCCTGAGATCTGATCCCATTTCTGCCACTGACTTGCTATGGGTCCCACCCGAAGCCCATTGAAGTCAATGGAAGTTTTTTCCATTGACTTCAATAGGCTTAGGATCAGGCCCTGAGTGACTGTGACCAAATGTTGCTGGTGTCATTCCAATGAAGTCAGTGGGGTTACACCATGGATTAATTTGGTCCAGATTGGTTATTCTTTCTCACCTGAAAAAAGGGGGTAACTGGACTTGCTTGCCTCGTAACAGTGTTGTGGTTCAATAATTTATGTTCTAAAGATGTAAGGCGCTATGGGATGGAGCATTGGACTGGGACTCGGGGGACCTGGATTCTTCCCCCGCACTGCTACTGGCCTCCTGGGTGACTTTGACAGGTCATGTTTCCTTTCTTTGCTTCAGTTTTCCCACTGTAAAAATGGGGATAATGATACTGACGTGCTTTGAGATCTACTGATGAAAATAGCTATGTAGAAGCTAGATATTATTTAATTGGTTATTATTTAGAAAGGGCATATAAATACATTAAAGTGTGCATTTCTAAAGCAATGTAAGGGCAGAGGCAGACTAAAGATGCATTTATATTCATATAAATAACATGGCCCTGTTCATTCCTGGCTTAACTCCACTGGTTTTCATGGAATTATTCTGGTGATGAATTAGGCCCATTGTTTGCTTGTAAAAACTGTCACATGTGACTTTACAGAAATGGGGTTCCCATTCCAATGGTTCAGAAAGCATAGAGATAAAGGTGGGGTCAGCTACAGCCTCATCTCCGCCCTGAAGAAGAGAAACTGAAGCAGAGGGGAATAAAATAAATAAATATATAATACATGTGCCAAGCTGTCCTGCAGTGGCTCAAGAACATGAGTACCAACCTCAGGACAGACTGCTATGAACCAAAGTGCAAATGAGTTTCAATCTTAAGGTTGAAACGTAATAGAAAGTTCTATCATAAGCAAGCTCTTTAGGGTTCACCTGGGCTAAACAGCAAGGGACCTCTTGCTTGTGCTTATAAAACTTGCCCCCCCCATAGTCCAAGCAGCACAAAAATGCAGTTCCTTTTTGTTAGAGACTTCTCTTCCCCACTTCTGCTTAGAGCTGCAAACTCAGCTGATGGGAGGAAATCACTTGCAAGACCCATCTTCAGGAGAAGAAAGGGGAGTAAACAACAAAGTATTTTGTCCTCTTTAATGTTCCATTCTAGTCCGTCTGGTGTCAATGGGCCTTCCTTGTACCTCAGGAATACCTTCTGTGGGAGATCAGCATTTCACACTAGTTAATTTCTCTCTCCTGTCTGGTAATTTACACAGGCCAGGGCTACACTACCTCTCGTGGAGGTGGTTTTATTATGTTGACAAGAGCTCTCTCCTAGAGGCATAGAGAGGCTACACAAGCAATCTTATAGCAGCACAGCAGAATGGCACAGCTATACAGCTGTAAGCTCGCTACTGTAGACGTGGCTACAGTTATAGAGGCCTACAATGCGAATGTTCAAATATTACCTTACAAAGAAGGGACTGAGATGTTATAAGTGAGATTAATGCATGCAGCAATGCACAAGTATTCAGTAAAACCTAAACACTAAATACATTCTTATAATCCTAATACCTACTTTAACAATAGTAACACACAGGTTACTTATTCCAGCTATATATTTGTCTGTGTTCAACTCTGATATGGGGACCTTGGCATGAGCTAGTACCTGGTCTGCCAGCATCATAACATGTTTATCATGTGTCAATCAGCACATGTAAAAGACACTTTGTTAATCATACAAAACACAGGTAAAACAAAAATCATAGGTAACAGGCTGAACCAATGTCAGGTAAAGAACCTAAAACCCCATTTAAAGGGTTCAGTTAAAGTTGAGTCACTTGAAAAACTCCAGTCTTCTCCAACCCACCCAAAAGCCTTGGCAGCTAGATAGGACCTGAGTTTGTTAAGGGCACACAAAAGCCTAACAGACTAGGAAAGAATAGCTGTACGTAGATGAAGTGTGGTCTGTTCTCCCTTGGAACCAATTATAAGACAAATCCTCAGGAAAGTCGTGGTTTACTTATGAAGAGGGTTCTTAGTTCTGGTTCGGAGGTTTGGTTCTCTTTTGGTTTTCCCCAATGTTCCATTGAGATGAGTAGAGTTTATGCCCTAGTGGGAACAAAGCGCGGAGGTTGCTCTCAAACTCCATGGATATGCACAGAGCTACTGAATATAGAAGGACTGTTATGTGGCAGTTCCTGAGCCTCTGCTTAGGCTCTGAGTCTTCTGCAGCTCTCCAACGGAGCCATGTTGCCAAGGAATCCAAGGCAGCAGTGTGAACTGGCCATTCATATTAACAGGTTGTTCACTCTGAAAGAAGACTCTGTACAGGAATTGGCGGTGGGGGGGTGGCCTTGCTACCGCAACCTCATCATGGCAGTGTCCTCTTCTCAAATGGATAACTTCTCCCTCCTCCAGGATGGACCATGGCCTGTTTAAACCTGTAAGCAGCAATCTGGGGAATTGAGAGGCCCCAGCCTGCTTAAAGAGGAGTGATGATACCCTCACCAAAGAGCGCTTTTGGATGCCCATTGCCACTACCCTTCCTAACAGAGGCAGGGCTATGGCATAAGGCAGGTCCACAGGGAACCTCCATTTAGGAATGTGCCTGTGGCCCTGGAATGACTAAAATTTGGCTCTGCTGCTTCTTGACCACACCCATCTGACTCCTCTCCATCTGTCGATCTTGAATCTAGTCTGCTCCCAAGCTAAAGGAGGAATAGTCTCTAAAATAGTCTTGTGGATAGGGAGGAAGCAGTAGATGTAATATATCTTGGCTTTAGTAAGGCTTTTGATACTTTCTCATAAACAAACTAGAGAAATATAGTCTAGACCTGTGTTCCCCAGTGACCAGTCTGTGGACCGGTCCCTATCCATGGTAGCCTCCTTGCTGGTCCCTGAGATTTCCCTGACACAGTTTAGGAAGGTAGCAAGCCAGTCCCTGGTATCTAAAATGTTGAGAAACACTGGTCTAAACAAAAATACTATAAGGTGTGTGCAAAACTGGCAGGAAAATCCATATTTGGTAGTTATCAATGGTTCACAATCAAACGGGAAGGGCTTATGAAATGGTCCTGAAGGGATCTTTTCTGTGTCAGGTTCTATTCAATATCTTCATAAACAATTTAGATAATGGCATAGAGAGTACATGGATGATACCAACATGGGAGGGGCGGTGAGTGCTTTGGAGGATAGGATTAGAATTCAAAATGATCTTGCCAAACTGGAGAAATGGTCTGAATTAAACAGGATGAAATTCAATAAGGACAAATGCAAAACGCTATATTTAGGAAGGAATAATCAACTGCACAAATACAAAATGGGAGATGACTGCCTAGGAAGGAGTACTGCAGAAAAATATCGGGGGGTTATAGCAGATCGCAAACTAAATATGAATCAACAAGTTTTTTGGATGTATTAGTAAGAGTATTGTAAGCAAGATATGAGAAGTAATTCTTCCACTCTACTCGGGAATGATAACACTTCAACTGGAGCATTGTGTCAGCTTCTGGGCACCACACTTCAGGAAAGGTGTGGACAAATTGGAGACATTCCAGAGGAAAGCAACAAAAATGATTAAAGGTCTAAAAAACATGACTTATGAGCATGGGTGGCCGATGGCCTGGCTGTTGAGGGAGGTTAGCCCCCGGCCCCTCCCCTTTTTCCCTCTTTCCCCCACAGGATCCCAGAGCACCCCCACTTTGGCCCCCGGCTTAAATTGCAGCAAGTGAGATTTAAGTTAGACCAGGGATGGCCAAACTTACTTACCGAGCCACATATGACAATCTTCAGACGTTCAAGAGCTAGGGCACACCTGCTGGGGCTTTTGCCCTCAGGGCTTGAGCCCTGCTCCTGCTGAAGCCACAAGCCCCGGGAGGCATGCTCCATGGGGATGAAGCTCTGAGCACCCTCCCCACTGGGCAGAAGCCCCAAACCCACCACTCCACTGCAAAGCAGAGGTCCTGAGCTTCCTCCCCCCCCCCAAATCTGGTAGTTGGAGACTGTGTGGTGAGCATGGGGGACTCTGCAAGCCGTGCTTTAACTGTAAAAGAGCAGCATGTGGCTCGTGAGTCACAGTTTGGCCACCCCTCGGCTAGACGTTTGGAAAAAGTTCCTAATTGTCAGGGTAGTTAAGCATTTGAACAAATTACCTAGGGAGACTGTGGAATTTCCATCACTGCAGGTTTTTAAAGAACAGGTAAAACAAATACCTGCCAGGGATGGTCTAGCTAATTCTTAATCCTGTCACCATAGACTAGATGACCTATCAAGGTCCCTTCCACTTCCACATTTATTTGATTCTAAGAGGTGGCTGACTTACCCTTCTGTCATAAATATAAAGGGAAGGGTAACCACCTTTCTGTATACAGTGCTGTAAAATCCCTCCTGGCCAGAGGCAAAACCCTTTCATCTGTAAAACCCCTCACTGGCACCTGACCGAAAATGACCAATGAAGGGATAAGATACTTTCAAATCTGGGGGGCGGGGACAAAGAGTCTGTGTGTGTTGCTTTTGCAGGGAACAGATCAGGAATGCAGCCTTCTAACTCCTGTTAAGTTAGTAAGTAACCTAGCTAGAAAATGCGTTAGATTTCCTTTTGTTTAATGGCTGGTAAAATAAGCTGTTCTGGAGGGAATGTATATTCCTGTTTTTGTGTCTTTTTGTAACTTAAGGTTTTGCCTAGAGGGATTCTCTATGTTTTGAATCTGATTACCCTGTAAGGTATTTACCATCCTGATTTTACAGAGGTGATTCTTTTACCTTTTCTTTAATTAAAATTCTTCTTTTAAGAACCTGATTGATTTTTCATTGTTCTTAAGATCCGAGGGTTTGGGTCTGTGTTTACCTGTATGAATTGGTGAGGATTATTATCAAGCCTTCCCCAGGAAAGGGGGTATAATGCTTGGGGGGATATTTTGGGGGAAGACGTCTCCAAGTGGTCTCTTTTCCCTGTTCTTTGTTTAAAACGCTTGGTGGTGGCAGCATACGGTTCAAGGACAAGGCAAAGTTTGTACCTTGGGGAAGTTTTTAACCTAAGCTGGTAAGAATAAACTTAGGGGGTCTTTCATGCAGGTCCCCACATCTGTACCCTAGAGTTCAGAGTGGGGAAGGAACCTTGACGCCTTCCTTTCTGAGAGACAAGGTGGATGAGGTAGTATCTTTTATTGGATCAGCTTCTGTTGGTGAAAGCTCTTCTTCAGCTCCGTGTACCTTGAAAGCTTGTTTCTTTCACCAACAGAAGTTGGTCCAATAAAAAATATTACCTCACCCATCTTGTCTCTCTAATATTCTGGGACCGACATGACTACCACTGTGCAAACTACCTACCTTTCTGCACAGGCCAGGGGAGAGCTATGCATTGATCTGGAGTCTAATGGGCCCCAGTATAGTAAGTTTTGTTTTTTACTGACCCACACAAAAGTTGGAGGGGGGATGGTAATTCATCCTGCCCCCCTATTTTCCCTCTTTTTTTTTTTTAAGAAAAGGAGAAATGTATATTTAAACAGCATGCTTTTTAGAACAGAACAGTAATTCTCCATAAGGTGTAATACTGAGTGGGATGGATATTTTTTAATTATCAGCATTTTTAAATTTAATTTTTATTCTAGTTAATGTCTAACAAACTGTTTTTATATCTATCTTTTTAGTGGAGGGTAGGGTGTGCTGAGGAAAGATTCTGAATCTCTTAAATACAGCAATTAAGGAAATAAATAATTATACTGCTACTGCTAAACAGGTGCTAGGCTCCTCCCAAAATAGAAATAAGAAATTATCCCTGTCCTATGGAGTTTACAAATTAAGATCCAGATTCCTCAATTCTGTTCTAGTCTACTCTATATAAATTCTTATGTCCCCCTCATCACTGTAGTAGCTGAGTAACATCACACATGATGTAGTGAGGGGCAAACAATATAGTAGAAAGGAAGTGGTGTAGGAAAGACCGAGAGTAACACTGCCTGGTTTTTAAATAAATATAGGATTTTCACAGACGTACTCTCCATTTCTAGTGTTCTCCGTACGGTATGTGAGTTGTGTGTAAACCCTACATGTCAAAGATCAGGAGTACTTGTGGCACCTTAGAGACTAACAAATTTATTAGAGCATAAGCTTTCGTGAGCTACAGCTCACTTCATCGGATGCATCTAATAAATTCGTTAGTCTCTAAGGTGCCACAAGTACTCCTTTTCTTTTTGCGAATACAGACTAACATGGCTGCTACTCTGAAACATGTCAAAGATCATAATTCTTAGTACTGAGCATCCCTGATGCTAGTGTTTATATTACACAAACTTTCATTGAGCAAATGATGCAAAATTCAGAACTTAATATTTTCTTTACATACCACATATACAGAGCAAGCCTTCTGCCTTTACTACTTATCTTTAAAATAATGTGTTTCAACTCAAAATGAACAGAAATCTGTCCAAAAATAAATAAAATAAAAACTGTGGTTATACAAGCTATTTTTTTCTAATCAAAAATAGAAGACAGGATACTAAAGACATGACTGTGGTGGAAGCATTAGGCTATTGTCATATTTTGGGGAGATGTCTGGTGATTCTGAAGTACATATCAGGAGGAAAATGTACGTTCATATGTCTCTGAAAAGCTCTTCTGACTAATTCAGGACAGGGTCCTGCTAAGAGTTACTACTGCATGGATTTTTATCCTGAGTGTAGACTTACTGAATTCATTAATGACAGGTTTCAGAGTAGCAGCCGTGTTAGTCTGTATTCGCAAAAAGAAAAGGAGTACCCGTGGCACCTTAGAGACTAACAAATTTATTAGAGCATAAGCTTTCGTGAGCTACAGCTCACTTCATCGGATGCATTTGGTGGAAAAAGCAGAGGAGAGATTTATATACACACACACACACAGAGAACATGAAACAATGGGTTTATCATACACACTGTAAGGAGAGTGATCACTTAAGATAAGCCATCACCAGCAGCGGGGGGGGGGGGGGGGGGGGGGGGGAGGGGACGGACTGCTGGTGATGGCTTATCTTAAGTGATCACTCTCCTTACAGTGTGTATGATAAACCCATTGTTTCATGTTCTGTGTGTGTGTGTGTGTGTGTGTGTGTATATAAATCTCTCCTCTGCTTTTTCCACCAAATGCATCCGATAAAGTGAGCTGTAGCTCACGAAAGCTTATGCTCTAATAAATTTGTTAGTCTCTAAGGTGCCACGGGTACTCCTTTTCTGAATTCATTAAATTATGGTGAAACCATGTGAAGGAATAAAGACGTATGCACACCTAACTGTTGGTAGGTAGGATCATAAAACACTGGACTTTTTTTTTTTAAACCTTCAGAATTAGCTTAGATTAAAGATTAAAAATTTCAGTTACATGTGGGGAACGTCCATACTAGTACATAGTGTTAAGAACCTTGAGTTAATTGGCAATCAATTAATACCGGGTAAAAAGTCTAGTGAATACAAGGCCTATAATTGTAAACTCTGTGGCACTGGGACCATACCTTTCTTTGCTATGTACAGTGCCATGCACACAAATAGCATTTAAGAAATATTAATAAATAGGCAGAAATAATTAAGTTTCCTAATATAAATCTGTTTTTCAACTACTTTAGCTGGGAAATATTTCTCTAGTAACCCTACATATAGAAAGCTGAGTAATCTGAGCTTTAAAGTATGGTGGAACTCTGAAAAGTAACTCTTTAAAAATGGCATAATGCAGATCCCATCTTTATCATCTCTTAGAAGTTTCTATATCACATTAGTATGGCATAATATTTTTTTCTATAGTATCACCAGCTTATCCTGGGATTCAAACATCAAGATAACTTCTCTTTCATATTCATTATAACCAAATTAGGTATATTCAAGCGTAGGTAAAGTGAAATTTGTGTGTACCTGTAAAATATACCTTAGGAGAGTATTCTGAGCGTCTACAGACATGAATGTTTGAAAGGCTAGAAAAATGCTAGACCACTAGACCAAAGTGCAACAGAAGCTGAAATGGTGAGCTAATAAGGATGTGGTTTGTTCTATAGAAGGACATGAAAAGGTAGGTGGACAGAAAAGTGGGCTGGCTGAATGTAACAAGGTAACGAAAAGGAGTTATAATGTAGCAAAAGGAAATGGCTGAGACCTAAATAAGTGAAAAAGAATGCGAATTGGAGAAAATAGATATAGAAGAAACAATATAACTGAAGAGACTTCTATTGAGCTTATTGTACTTAGTTTTTAAGGATGTTAAGCTCTCTTTGGTTTTTATCAAGAGAGATGGAGGGAGAGAAAGCAATCATTTTAAAGGTGTTACAGTTTATTCTGATACCTCCCACAGTTCTCAGCGCAGTAATCATCTCACATCATCTGAAGGACAGCTGTGTGTGGCTTGAAAACTTGTTTCTTTCACCAACAAAAGTTGGTTCCATAAATATTACCTCACCCACCTTGTCTCCTACTAAACCAGAAACAGAATATTTGACTAAAACCAAAAGGCTATCTGAGGTCTAGTGAGTTAACACGAGTTATGTCTTAAGTGTTCCAGTTAACTTCATCCGCTTCATAACTTCATCTGCTTCAAAAACTTCATTGTTTTCACACACAAAAACCTGTCACTAGTTTGTAGTGGTGGCAATAACAGGAGTTGGCTGGTATGTTGGGGCGGGGTGGGGGGGTTTATAGGGCACGCCTCAAGTGAGCCTCCCTCAAGAGACACTTACTCCAATTTTTTGTAGTATGGATTGAAGCTCATGCCATAACAATCAAGGGTTGCTATTACTCCAGTGTCTTTCCAGAACCCTCACACACATACCTGCCACCCCAGAGCCTTTACAGAGAATGGAGGTAAAGAAAAAGTTGTGGTGAAAGAGGAAAGGATTTGGATACTTCTGTTTTAGTTATAGTGGGGTGGTATCACCAGTAGAGTTAAATTTGAGACTAACTTATTTTTTTAACATAGGATTTTTCTAAGTGCTCTAAAATTGACCTCCTTTCTTTGTGTTGCAGTAGCACCTAGGAGCCCCAGTCATGGACCAGGATGCCACTTTGCTAGGCACTGTACAAACAGAACAAAACGTTAGTCCCTGTCCCAAACAAATTACAACCTAAGTATAAAAGTTGGTCTACGCTGGGAATTTACATTGGCACAGCTATGTCTATCAGGGGTGTGAAAAATCCACATTGGCACAGCTATGTCTATCGGGGGTGTGAAAAATCCACGCCTCTAAGAGATGTAGCTATGCCAACCTGCCCTGGTATAGATCATGAATTCTTCCATTGACCTAGCTACCACCTCTCAGGGAGGTGATTTACCCAAACCGTGCTGCTGTAGTGTTTTAAGTGTAAACATACCCTAAGACCCTGTCTACACTAGCACTTATGTCAGCAAAACTTTTCTCACTCGTGGATGTGGGAGAAAAAACAAAAACAAACCCTAAGCGAGATAAGTTTTGCCTGATAAATGCTCGTGTGCACCATGCTATGTTGGCAGGAGACACTCTCCCACCAACATAGCTATTGCTGCTCGTTGAACTGGTTTTATTATGTCGAAGAGAGAGCTTTGTCCTGTCTGCATAATGCAGCTACATGAGCGATCTTACAGCAGCACGCTGTATTGGTACAGCTGTGCCACTGTCAGCTTGTAAGTGTAGACATGACCTAAGAGAAGAGACAACAAATGGATAAAGACAATCTGAGAGTGAGTACAAGTAAACAGTAAGACAGTATTAGTCAGCGTGATAGGCAGAAATCTCAGCAAGCCAACAGCCTTACCAATGTTAAGATTTTTGTAGGCATCATGGCAAAGGAGAGTTTTGAGGAGGGACTTGAAGGTGGATAATGAGGTGGCTTTGTGGCTGTTTACAGGGATCTCCTCCCAAGCATGGGGGCAGCAAAAAACTGCTTATTTGAAACAAGTGGGTGATGAAAGCTGGCATCATGGGCAGACTGTAGGCAGGAATAAACCTTACCTGGATGGCCTTAATAGGTAATGTACCTTATGGGGATCCAGGGTAGTGTTCTTGAGATGGAATCATAGAGCCCCCCTTAAAAAAATCACAACATCAAAATTGTATGCTGCTTCTCCCTCCTCTCCTCTTCCCCCCTCCTCCCCCATACACTTGGAGCTCCAACTATGGCTCAGGTCCTCCTCTAAATTGCTTTTGCCCACTTGGGCTTGATTTCAGCTAGTGTCCTGCACCCACTGCTCCTTTGGGGAACAAATATTTTAAAAGTTATTCAGGGTAAAAGTTGGCTCTACAGTGTGGCTCAAGTCAAGATGATGAGACAGAGAAAGTAATTGGTGCATGAGCAGCAGGACTGGTGCTCAGTAGCAAACTCGTATTTACTGGCAGCCTGACACCAGAGTAACTGGACAGCTCAACATAGAATCATAGGACTGGAAGGGACCTTGAGAGGTCATCTAGTCCAGTCCCCTGCACTTTTGGCAGGACTAAGGATTATCTAGACCATCCCTGACGTGTTTGTCTAACCTGCTCTTAAAAATCTCCAGTGATGGAGATTCCACAACCTCCCTAGGCGTTTGACCTGCTGATGCTGTTGAACTGAACTGTACTATGAGTTTGAGTCTTGCACTTGGCAGCTTTCTGGTTGTTTTCCACCGGGAGTCCTTTTGAAAATTTTCCCTGAGAACAAAAATTCTGGTTTAAGAATTGATATTTCCAATTGATTTAAAAAGTCCACATGCAGGCTCAGATTTTACTTCAGAAGTCTTGTCAGAAAAACAGCATTAAATAAATAGAGGGAAGATGAAATAGTCTAGTACAGCATTTCTCAAATGTAGCCACCATGGCTGCATGTGGCCACCAGGGGTTTTTCCTGTGGCCATGACAGCCTCCTCGGCAGAGATGGGGGAGGGGGCAAAGCAGTAGCTCTGTGCTTCAGCCTCCCCTCCTCAGCTTCATCTGTGGGGCTCTGGGGATGGCTTTATTCCCCCTCCAGCTCAGCCAGAGGCTCCGGCTCTGTGCTTTAACCCAGGTTGGCACAGTTTAAGCAGTGCCAGTCTTGCCAGGTGCCATGGTCAAGAGGCAAGGAGTGGAGTGATCCTGGGGTGCGAGGCTGTGGAAGGGAGCTCAAGGCAATTGGGTGGAAGCCAGGGGGATGATGATGCTCCAGGTGCAATGGGGGGCCCAGGGGATTTATTGGGGGCTCAGGGGGAGGCAACAGGTGCCAGAGGCGATTGGTGAGAGGTTGTGGGAGGCAGTGGGGGTTAGGAGCACCAAAATACAACTGTACATTATTTGTATTATTGAGGCTTCAAAAAGTCCCTACATAAATTACAATTTGGACATATAAGTAACTGCAGCTCTCACCAATGTTAGCCTTTGCCAGCCAGCCCAACTTTGTCATACTGCTTTCCAGTAACCTGTGAGTTCATGTCTCTCTCCTGCGATTAACACACATGGTGGTCCCCCTGCTCTCCCACATCTGGTTCCATAGGAGAGAAAGCAGTGGATGGGAACTTTCTGTCTAATCATAAATTGAGTCTCAACCCAATGGATGGGATCCTGCTCATATGCTCCCTAATGTTGCTCTGATGAGTTCTGTCCCAGATACCAGCAGCACAGTGCTCATAGACCATGCTTCAAATCAGAAAGTATGGACAGAGACTGTTTTTCCTGATTTACAATCTAAAAATAAACAGGTAATGCTATTTAAAAAATCCTGGGGGAGGTGGTGACAGTTATGTAGATATAAATGAAATGATTAAAAATGATCAAAAGAGTTATTCATCCTTTATGGTCTCATCTACAGATCCTCAGACAGTAAAATGAACTAATTAATCCATCACATGCCTTGTCTACACTGGGATTTCAGCTACTAGTGTAGCTGCACCAGTGCAAACCTCTTGTGTAGACATAACTTACACGGATGCTTTGAGATGTGTACCAGCGTAAACTGTATCTGTGCTAGGGGTTTGCACTGGTGCAGCTTACATTGCATGCTGAGATCCCAGTATAGATAAGGTCTTAAAAATGAATGATCATTTACTCAGCCTAGAAGGGAGTTAACCCTCTGCTTGCAGAGTGTCTAGGAATTTCAGATTTGCAACTTCAGGTTTTGTACAGCATCAGACAGACTGTCAGTGCTCAATAATAAATATTAAGCCAGAAAACTATTCCATATTTACGTGTTCAGCCTTAATCCAAATGAAAGGCACATTCTACTAGACAAGTACAATAGCTGGATGCTACTGCTGCAACAACAAACAGGTAAATTACAGTCAATTATAACTGTTACTCAAAGTGCTGGGGGGTTTTTGTGACAAAGGGGTTCCAAAGAAATTTCAGAAACTAGAAAAAATTTAGTCACATGGCCCTTTCTAAAACAGTCATTGCAAACCTCAAAGATTTGTCCCTTGTACTGCTATATAGTAAAAAAAAAAAAAAAAAAAAAAGTGGTGCACAAACCACAATGAACATTTTAAAATGATAAGCTAACCTAAAAGACAATGTTTGTAATCCTTTTTCACCCTTGTTAAAATGTAAAATTAAATTGTGTTGTAATGCTACTGCCCATTAATATCAGGGGCAGAGTTATTGGTGCAAGCTGAGGTCATTTGGAAGAGGGTTCTCAGATACAGCCCCCACAATAAGGAGCTGATTTTAATAATTCATTCAATAATTAATAAATGCTCTAAAATTCACATAAATAGGGAGATTGTATTTAAAAGTGGTGTACCACTAAAGGAGCTGGAGTAGTGTAAATTTGTAGTGCAAATTGGGAGTCATTTGGTTAGGAGTTCCAGAGATACGGCCCTCTCCAAAATATGCTGCTTATAATTTTCAAAATGCACTAAAATCCATATGCTCGTGACAATTACTTTAAAATCTTGTATGTTGCAACAGAGTCTACAGTAGGCATTATGGTGCACATGTGGAATCATTTGGTCAAGTGTTCATGAGATGTAGCCCCTCCCACCTGCAAACTGTGCTATGCATCCGATGAAGTGGGCTGTAGCCCACGAAAGCTTATGCTCAAATAAATTTGTTAGTCTCTAAGGTGCCACAAGTACTCCTGTTCTTTTTGTGGATACAGACTAACACAGCTGCTACTCAGAAACCTAAGGACAAGGAGTTCTAGTCCTCCACTCAGGTGTTTTGTGTACTGTGCACCTTAGTACTCTCAACCTGCCTTTCTGCCCAGTGTCTGGGACCACAATGGAGCTGCTTTTGTTCACTTTTGCGGTAGTTCAGAACACCAAATACAGCCCACCCCTCCCACCCCCTATTATATCCAACAATCTGCACGAGTCCTACCCAGGGACAGTGTGGTGGATAGTACTGTGTTGGGGGTATGAAGCCTGGATGGTGGAATGGGACTGGGATGATATGGGAGGGACTAGTTGCCACATTGAAAATTGCACAAGATAGATAAGTGCAAGGGTCCCAGAATCAATGCTGGGATAGGCTCAGTGAACTCAGGCTGTGCAGCACAAGGCACAATGGCTGGGTTTAGGCATGTTTGGTGCCTGGTGCAGGCACACAGTGCTGAGATCAGGGTGTGGAACTGAGAACAGGTATGGTGAGTTCTGCTTTAGAACACCCATTGAAATGACTGGAGCAGGTCACAGATCATCAAAGATTTGAAAACCCAGTTTGTTGACCAAATCTTTGAGAAGAATTGGGTTTCCAGAAATACAGATTTCCTACAATTCTTTGAGGAATAAGGGATTGTCATCAAAGGGGCAGCTGAGAGCTCCACCTGGGAGATCTGAAGTGGGAGAGCAGAACCATAAAGGGTGAAAGTTGTGCAACTTCCCCTGCAGTGACATATTGGGCATGGGGTAGGGAGTGGAGCCATTTTTTCTCTCCCTCCCTTCAAATTCTTCTCCGAACAATTCCTCCCTATGGCTGATCCTCTAGCTCTGCTTCTTTCAATCCCCACGCTCTATTTCTTCCTACCCTTCAAAAAATGCTTCCTGACCCAGATCCACAGAGCGGCCTCTACCACAAAGGGGTTTCTAACTTCTGGAGACCTATAGTGGTGCATTTTTTTAAGGTGGTGGAGAAGCAAGTTCCCTGACCTCTAAGCTATATTTGCTGCTGCACACAACAAAGCTGATCAACACTTATGGCCTGATTCTGCTCCTATGTGGTTTTAGACTATGTAACTCCATTGACTTCAATTATACCATGCAACATATAGAGAAAGAACATAACATAAGAATGGTCATACAAGGTCGGACCAGTGATCCATCTAGGCCAGTATCCCGTTTTCTGACAGTAGCTGGTGACAGATTCATCAGAGGGAATAAACAGAACAGGGCAATTATAGAGTGTTCCATCTCCTGTCATTATCACCTCACCGTTTACCCCTTTTTCCAGTTCATTTATGAACATATTGAACAGCACTGGTCCCAGTACAGATACCTGCGGGGCCCCTGCTATTTATCTCTCTCCATTGTGAAAACTGAATATTTATTCCTATCCTTTGTTTCCTGTCTTTTAACCAGTTACTGATCCATGAGAGGACCTTCTCTCTTATCCCATGACTGTTTACTTTACTTAAAAGCTTTTGATGATGGACCTTGTCAAAGGTTTTCTGAAAGTCCAAGTACACTATATCCACTGGATCTCCCTTATCCATATGTTTGTTGATATCCTCAAAGAATTCTAATCGATTGGTGAGGCATGATTTCCCTTTACAAAAGCTGTGTTGACTATTCCCCAACATATTGTGTTCATCTATATGTCTGATAATTCTGTGATTTACTCTAATTTCAACCACTTTGCCTGAGCCTGAAGTTAGGTTTACCAGCCTGTAATTGCCCAGATTGCCTCTGGAGCCTTTTTTAAAAATCGGCATTACATTAGCAATCCTCCAGTCATCTGGTACAGAGGCTGATTTAAGCGATACTTTACCACAGTTAGTATTTCTGCAATTTCATATCTGAGTTCCTTCAGAACTCTTGGGTGAATACCATTTTGTCCTGGTGACTTATTACTGTTTAACTTATCAATTTGTTCCAAAACCTCTTCTACTGATACCTCAGTCTGGGACACTTCCTCAAACTTGTCACCTAAAAAGAATGGCTCAGTTGTGTGAATCTCTCTGACATCCTCTGTAGTGAAGACAGATGCAAAGGATTTTGACTTCAGTGGAATGACTTTAGTGTGAGTAGAAGGAGATTCAAATGGATGTTTCTGTTAGCATAATTTTAACAGCTAATATTGATAGTTATGGCTAGGATTTTCAAAGGGGCCAAATGGAGCTAGAAACACAAATCCCATTGTAAGGCAAAGGCCTCTGGGGACTTAACTTCCTTAGGCCTCTTTGAAAATATCAGCCTAAATTGTCATAAATAGGTTTTACAGTTCACACCCATTGAGATGAATGGGGCAGTTTACAGCTCACTTAGAGCCTGATCAAATATCCTTTAAAGTCAATGAAAAAAGAAAAGGAGGACTTGTGGCACCTTAGAGACTAACAAATTCATGCATCTGATGAAGTGAGCTATAGCTTACGAAAGCTTATGCTTAAATAAATTGTTAGTCTCTAAGGTGCCACAAGTACTCCTTTTCTTTTTGTAAAGTCAATGAGACTCTTTCTTTTCACCTCAGTGGGTATTGGCTCAGAGTGGTTTTCTCTTTGTAGAGGCAAGGTTCCAATCCTGCTTGAAGCAAAATTGTCATTGAATCCTACTTCAGCACGGTGTCTAGTCACTTTGGAGAACATTCCTTCCTTCCTTCCTATAAAAGCTAGGAACTGACTTTAAAATTCAGAACCTTGATCTGGTTTTGCGGCTGGATTAGTATGCCAAATTTATCATATCTCACCCACAGGCAAGGGGTTTGACACTTATGGTCATTTAGGCAGGCCAGCTCATAATATCAATGCAATAATTGGTTAATTACACCAGGCAAAGTATAGAGATATCTGAGTGGATCACTTCCCTTCCAAAAAAGATGGATTTTTAAAGTAAGGTAACTAGCGTGGGTAGACAAGTCTATTTTAGAAAACATTCTGATTTAGATACAGCTGTGTACATTTTTCTAATGAAGACTCAACCAGGGTAGAAATAGCAATGAGTTGTTTTGCTACCCAATGAAATATATAAAGAAATAAGGTAAATATGTATATATGTTACTGGGTGAAGCAAGGGGGAGTCATCAGAACCCTGAGAAATCCCTCTGTCTCTCCTCATTCCTCTTTTCCTTCAAGGAAGCACTATAGCACACAGGAAAGATGGCTGTGATTCCGTCTAATGAATACTTGTAGAGGAAACTTGTAGAGGTATTCAACTGTAGTTAAAATTATCTCCTCAAATAGTCTGCAAAAAGAAAAAAAACAGTTGACATTCTAAAAACTGCTCATTTCCTTCAAAATGCCTGATATTGGACTAAATGGTTCATTTTTGGGGATTTCAAAAATAATCTGAGAAAGGCAACAGGGAATGTGTATTTAAATGTGACTCTTTGTGTGTTTGCAAGTGTGATTGTCTAGCACATCAATGACAAACCTTTGACTGTACAGGCCTACAAAGTGTAGGTGGAACTGATTGTAAAACAAATGCAAATTATAATGTCATTTATTTTCAGTGTAGCTAATCATTGAGGCTGCACTTCAATACATTATATTGATACAGTATGTATGCAAAACAATAACTGTGCAGAAAAATTCAGCAAATGTTCAGTAGTGATACAAATTCTCAGCTTCTAACCAGACACTTCCTAAAGTAGCATGCTGTGAATCATATTTTTGGACAAGCTTCCCTGCTACTGAAAGATTATCAATAAGGTTTAGTTTTTCTGTATGTGCATTAAAAACAGCCAAACGATTCAGATGCTTAGTTCAGAGTCCTGCAGAATTTGGAGAGATTGTACTCCATTGCTCAAGCACAGCACACTTCAGAGCTTCCATTCCCACTCTCAAGGACTACTATTAGGCTTTGTCCACTAAAAGTAGATGCACTGGTGCAGCCCTCTAACACACATACACACTGCATTGGTGTAAACCATTATCTTTATCAGTGCAGCTCACCCTCGGTTCAAACCCCATCCATTCCTACTAACATGCCCATCATGCCCTATCAATGGTTCCCCTTCATTCATATTTCACCTCACAACACCCTTTGCTGGAGACACAAACCCCCTGCAGACAAGGACCACAGGAGTTCAGTTGAACTCTGAGCTTGAAGTTGTCTACACTATAGATCTTTGAGCCCTAAGGAAAACCACAAATTTGTTTATTCTGAACCCTTGGGGACTATCCAGACTAGACTCTGAAAATGTGGCATCACCTCATGTTAACTGGCAATTGATTGAATCAAGAGTAATCAAACTCTAGTATAAACATTTGTATCTTCTGAGCAGTGAGTCATCTTTTGGCAATCCTCTGAGATTGTGAAGATGCACACGATGCAAACAGTGATTTTTTTTGTTGGGCGGGGGGGAGGGGGAGAAAGGAGCTATAGCTCATCTGTTCAGAACCTCTGTTCAGTTTGTGTGTAGCTTGGTAGAAAATGTTAGCTTGACCTCAGTGGCACCTTACCAACATCCAGTCCCAGCTGAACAATTTTGGTTATTATGTAAATTGGATAGCAAGCATAACTAACTTAATACCAACTGTACAATATCAAGAGTCTCAGAGGGACCACCTAAAATTAATAATAATAATAATTAATCATTAATAAAATAATTGGACTAGTCCCTGAAGTCTTCATTCAAGGAAAACTCCTGATGAAGTAAATGAGAGTTTTGCCTCTGTAAGGACTAAGGCCATGTCTACGCTACAAACTTATTTTGATGCAAATTATGTCATAAAGCCGCCATAGTTAGTACATTGCTTGTGCACGTGGTTGCTTGGCTCCTTGTGTTGGCGTTGCACATACTCACCAGGAGTGCTTGTAGCGATGCACAGTGTGGTGCACCATAGGTAGGTATCCCAGTGTCCAACCTGCCACTGTCCAATGCCCTGTCTTTTGGGAAGTTTTGGCAATCCATGATGGGGCTGAAACAAGTTGCACAGGGTTTACTGGAAGCATGGGATCAACTTCCCAGTGTGAAACTGTCTCCATCCCTTAACGTTATCTGTATACCATAACTTTCATGCCTTTTTTCAAAATCCCACAAAACAGCATGGCCCTCCTCCCTGTCGCCATCTGTGACAGAAGCATGGAGCCTACACAGCTCTGCACGATTGTCATGAACTTTGCAAGCACAGGGGACAAGATCCTGTAATATTTGCAGAGCCGCAAGAAGAACTGAATTGGTGGAGAACATGATGATTTCTTGGAGGACAGATTGCTGTGGGACACACACAGAACCAATTCAAGGTTGTTGGTAGCATATACAGAATAGCTGCAGATGGTGGAGTGCCCTTTCTGAGCCCTAGGAATGAGCACTGATTGATGGGATTGCATCATAATGCAGACTTGGGATGAAGAGCAGTGGCTGCAGAACTTCTGGATGCACAAGGCAACATTCCTCAGCTCTGTGTGCTGAGCTCACAACAGCCCTCTAGAGCAGGGACACCAGAATGAAAGCTGTACTGACAGTGGAGAAGCAAATGGCAATTGCACTGTGGAAACTTGCAATGCCAGGTTGCTATCAGTCAGTTGGAAATCAATTTGGATTCAGGAAATCCACCATGGGAGCTATTATCATTCAAGTATGCAGAGCCATTAATTGTCTCCTGCTATGCAGGACTGTGACTCTCAGCAATGTGCAGGACATACTGGATGGATTTGAAGCAATGGGGTTCCTGAACTGTGGTGGAGTGAGAGATGGCACGCACATCCCTGTTTTGGCACCAAATCACCATGCCACAGAGTACATCAATAGAAAGGGCTGCTTTTCTATTGTTATACAAGCATTGGTGGATCACTGGTATCAGTGTGGGCTGGTCAGAGAAGGTGCATGATGCTCGCATCTTTAAGAGCACAGGACTGTTCAGAAAGCTGCAAGAAGGGACTTTATTTCCCAATCAGTGGATCATGTTGGGAATGTTGAAATGACAATGGTGATCCTGAGTGATCCAGCCTACCTGTTGCTCCCCTGGCTTATGAAGTCTTACACTGGCCATCTCAACAGCATCAAGGAACAATTCAACTACTGGCTCAGCTGGTGCAAAATGACAGTTGAATATGCTTTTAGTAGATTGAAGGGATGCTGACATTGTTTACTCACAAGATTGGACCTTAGTGTGAAAAATATCCCAATGTCTATAGCTGCCTGCTGTGTCCTGCATAATGTCTGGGAAGCAAAGGGGCTGTCTGCTGAATTTGAACATCCAAACACATAGGCTATTAGAAGAGCTCAACATGGAGCTATACAGCTAGGTGAGGCTTTGAAAGACTATTTTAACAATGAGCCATAATAATGTTTTGTTCTACTGTGCTCTGCTGGCCCTGCTCTTTTGTGGCCTGTTAGGAATTGTGTGGTGATTGTTGTACATGTAGGAAAATAACACTGCCAATACAGCTATTAATTTTATTTGTGGCTTATCCTGTGAGTTGTATCACACTGTCAATAACAAGTAATTGGTTGCTTTCAGACCTGAATATTCAGTAACAGATGTTGCAAGCTAATAAAAATGAGTTATGTTTTAAATAATAGAAATTTATTTTGTAACAGAATTCAGCAAAAAACCAAAACAAAAAACCCATGAAATTTAAAAATATATATATTTAAAACTTAATAAATTCCGAGAACATAACATGAAGGGGAAAGAACATTCATGTCCAGTTCAGCTATATCTACAACAAACCCATGGCTTTCTCAGCTCAGTGTATGTGAAGCTATGATTGTCTTCAGTGTCCCCTAGATTGCTGTGGGGGTAGTGCAGTAAGCTCCTAATGGTAGGGGGAATGTTGATTGGGGGTATAGGGAGATCCCAATATTGAGTTCTCAATGGGCTGCAGAGAGAGGTGAGCCTGAGATTGTTGAACCTGCAGGTCCCCAGAGTCAGCAGCATCTGTGTTTTACGCCTGGGGGGAATCTGTGCTAAAAAATTCAAAATTCTGCAAAATTTTGCATACTTTAGTTGTCAAAATAATGCAATATAATCACATCAATTTCAATTGTTTTGGTAATTTATTTAAAATACAATACAGAAAAAAGTCACAATTCAGCATTTCCTAATCACAAGAAAGTTAAGTTACAAACACCTGATAACTAATACCCTGCATTCCAGTTTAATCCTGTATTTTCATTTAAATTACATTACAGAGCACCAAACTGGGGTGGGGGGGGGAGTAGAATGTCATTTTAAATTGCTCAGACATTCATGAAAATCATACAGTTTTGTTAATCGTTGTCCTGGATCTGGCTGGGTTCTTTGGGAAGTACTTGGTTCTGATTGTCCTGACATTTTATTGACTGCTTGGTAAATGTTTTATTTGCCCTCTATCTTTTTTTTTTTTAAATGGATAAATAAAATAAATCCTGAGCTGTAATCTAATGCCATTGTGCCACTTTGGCACAGGAAAAGAGGGGAAAAGCACATAGATCTTCCTAGCTGAGGATTCCCTTACTGTCATTTATAATAAGGCTCCTTTACATCACTCTGGCAATGTAGGGGCCTTACAACTTTCACAGGTTTTGTGTTCCTGGCCTGGGGGAATTGACTGAGAATGGGAACAGTTATCTAACAATAGCAACATTAACAATGTTACTACATAGGCAGACTGCTATATTTCCGTGTCAGAGAATGAGATCAATTAACCATTAACAGCAACTTCAACAACCTTACTACACAGTCAGGCTGCTACATTTGTGCCTCAGAGAATGAGATCAGTTAACTCAGGCAGGCTGCTATATTTCTGCCTCCAACCTGCCTTGTGCATAATAAAAAGCCCTACCTTTCCACGTCAGCAATCTGCAGTCACAAGAGAGAGAGACAGTCTCTTTCTCTCTCTCGCTTGTTGGAATGCACATACACCCAGCCCTGCCCCCTGATGGGGGGCCATCGCTGTGTAGCTAAGGTTGAGCAGGGTTGAGCAGGATGACCTCCTGAGGTCTCTTCCAACCCTGATATTCTATGATTCTATGATGGTGATCAACCATGCAGACATGCACGCCCAGCCCCCCTCCCCCATCTCTGAAGCTACTCCAGGCACGCTGGAACACCCGCTGCTTTTCCTGCTGGGACCCCTGGGCCTTTCTTCTCTCCACTCTTTCCTTCTCCAGACTGTCCCAAGTGTTCATCCTCTGGGCCCTGTGATCATGGTCTGATGCAGCACTGCCTTGCAGGATCTCATTGAACATGCCATCCTGGGTCACCTTCTTTCTCCTCCTTATCTGGCTCAGGCGCTCCGTGGGTGTGGAGGGGGAGATCCTCAAAGCCGTAATGGCAGCAGCTATAGATAAAACACCGAGGTACCACTGTCAGTACATTCACTATCTAAATAGAAACTTAAGATGCAGAACTCACTCCCCTTGTTCCCCTAACATTTTAATGCTCATTCTCACTTCTACTTGGGATTGCTTGTGCATGGTGCCAATCACAGCACCAGCCATGCTAAGTATGCCAGGGGCTAGGGAAATGAAAAGGGAATAGTTGGGTTGCACAAAACTATTAGCATAGGGCAGTGGTGCTGAATACTTGCCCCATTTTCCATAGGCGGTGGTGAATTTAATTGATCTCTCCCTCCTGAGGGTGACAAAGGTAGAGAGATCACAGATGCTGCTGGCATCCTGAAGCTGCCCAGGCCAATATTTTGCTAGCCTGTGTACCACAATGGTGCCTGTGGAAGTGATCTTTGAGTGGCATGGGAAAGTGTCCCATTGTGATGGAAGAATGAAGGCATCTCTCCCCAGATACCTTCGTCAGAGAATTGCAGAGCAACTCCATGGAAGTTTCATAGAGATCTCTCAGGAAGATTCAAGGGACATCCCTGTGTATATAAACAAACTGCTAAGCATGCCCACCCCCTCCCTCACAGCTCTAGAGGGAACTGAAAAGCAGATTGCAACTCTACCTCTCTTGGTTGTATTGTACCACTATTCTTCTAGCATGAGTAAATTAATGAAAAGTCAAAACTTGTGTCCTGCTATTTTGGAAGGTGCCATTCTGTAATGGCAAATTTATGAATATACTTACCCGAGGTTTATATTTACCCTGCACTGGCCTCACCTCTGCTTGACTGGCGGGACTGGCTGGACTGCGGTGAAGTCAAAAACAGGTCCTGGCTCACTGAGTAGCTGGATCCCCTGGTCTCCTGTCCACCATCCTCCTCCTTTTCTTTGTCCACCTCCTCACTGTTAACAGCAGGGGCATGGGTGGTGGGTAGAGTATCCCTTTGGGGAGGCTAGCTTCTGGCTCTGCCCCTTCCACCCATGCCCTCCCCACAGCCAGAGCCCCAAGACCCCCTTCCCCCCTGTGGCCGGAGCCACTAGCCTTCCCAACCCAGAGAAGCCCTGATCACACCCCCCTCGAGCCGCAGGAGCCCTGGGCCAGCCAAAGCCCTGAGCGCCCCCCTCACCGCGACTGGGGGAGTCCCAGGCTGGCTGAAGCCCTGAGCCTCCCCCCCGAACCCAGAGGAGCCAGGCTGGCCAAAGCCCCCAACCTGGAGGAGCCCCAGGTTGGCCAAAGCCGTGCCGTGCCTCCCCTCCCCGGACTCAACCTGCGCAGGGGAAAAGCATCTGTTAGAATATGCTTTTGATGTGCCCCATGCAGGTTCCTGGATGACTGAGGAGGCAGTATGTGTTTCCTCAGACACCTTGGAACCTACATGAGGCATAATAAAGCAAAAACTTCCCTGCTAAACCCTGCAACTGGGAGTCCAGCGGCCGCAGCAGCACCAGGGAAGGCAGGCCTATTATACCGGCTGCCCATGAGTAGGGGCCTGTGACTTGTGCTTCTTGGTGGTATAGATGGTGGTTTGTGGGGTGATGGTGCGTGTCTCAGCTAAGTATGGTATGCAGTTTATTGTAAAAGCAGCAGGCCTGCAGCTTGGCACCAGATTGATTGTTGGCCTCCCTGGCCTTCTGGTATGCCTGCTGCAGTTCCTGGGCTTTCCTATGGCATGTCTGCTGGTCCTTGATAAAGCCCTTCTCCTGCATCCCCCAAATAATCTGCTTGTAGATGTCAACATTTCTATGGCTGGTTTGGAGCTGTGCCTGCACAGCCTCTGCTCTCCACAGAGCCAGGAGATCCAATATCTCTTGTCTACTTCAGGCCAGAGCATGTCTGAAGCATGCAACCAGCATGGTCAGCTGGGCCTTGCACTCAACAATGGAGTGCTGCTAGGTATGCTCATCAAGCCAGGCAATCAGAAAAAGAAACTTCAAAAATTCGTGGGTCATTAAAGGGGGATGTACCTCATTCCTGGGCAGGGGCATTGTGGAGTTCATAATGGTGACCAGAGCGGTCAGTGTGGGGCATTGTGGGACAACTACTGGAGGACTGTTAGGGTACACCTAGCTCAGTGTCTACATGTGCACTTCATTAACCTCCATACATTGACCGTGACTCAATGCCACTCGGGGAGGTGGTGCTATTGTGTTGGCGTAACAGGCCACTTACGTCAGTGGAAGACAAATTTAAGTGTGGACACATGAACAACTAGGTTGATGCAAGGCAGCTTACATTGACCAAACTTTGTAGTGTAGACCAAGCCTAAATAATTCCCTAGTAAAGTCTGAGTCCTGCAAAAAAGGAAGAAATAGTTTTCTTATGTTTGTGTGAGGTTATGCTGTCTGCTACATTGATAGCCCTGGCCACTATGGTACCATATTTACCCAAAGAACGGGTAGAGCATGGGTAGTGCATACTTTTCCATGCTGCCCTTTGGAGAAGTTCAGTAGCCATGACTATTCAATCTTTGACGCCTCCGATGAGAATGCTACACAGGGATGCCAATTAACGTCATTTGTAATGTGATGTGGGTTTTGGTTTTTTGTTGTTGTTTTTTTCCCATTTGGACATCAGTTTACTGGAAACTGACTGAGACCACTACTTCTATTTATTATTACAAGCATTTTTATAGTAACCATCACTTTCTTATCAATGGCATTTGTCATACTACAGGCCACCAAATAGCAATGGACTGGAGTTAAACCTAGAGGCAAAATGTTCCCATATCCTTTGGTCTGACCCAGTCTGGCCATTCTTATGTTCTTATCCCACTGCAATTTTATTCAGCTATCTAATCCAGTGATACTCAGATCTCATTGGTTCAAGAGACAAATTAGTGATCAGTATTACCCCAAAGAGCCACAGTAGTGTGAATTCATTGTTTCATTTATTATAGTACTATATATTCATATTTAAATAGTATGACAGGAAATATTGTATGAAATATATATATTCTCTGATCAAATAAGATAAACACTTAGTGCAAGTTGATAACTTAATTGGTTAATAACATCGTAAAAGCATTCTGATGGGTTAATAACTTAGATTGGTTAATAATTAAATCACACAGTGTTTTAATATCACACGCTGCAAAGAGCTGTAGTAGATGCATTAGAGAGCCACTTGCAGCTTCCGTGCCTCAGTCTGAGCATCACTGATGTAATCCCTCTTGTATATGAATCTCAAAGGCCAAGATAAAGTTATTTCCTTCTCTCTTAGGTGATAAGCAGATATTTCAGTGTTCTTCATTGCAATGCCTGCGAGCCAGTGGTGGTTCCCATCGACCCTAAGTGTGGCTTGCTAAGTTCCCTCTAAGCTGCGCGGCTGCACAGCAGGCTATAAATAGCCGTGCAGCAGCTCTAAAGGGCCACACAGTGGGGATCTGGAGAGGAGAGAGGTGGTGGGTGGGAACTAGGGAAGAGAGTAAGTTGGGGTTTGCAAGGCTGCTGTGGTCCTCTCCCCCAGCCCCAGAGCTCCCTGCTGCTGGAGGGGAAAGAGGGGCCCCTCCCCCGGAGCTCCGTGCTGCCTGCTGGCAGGGAAGAGAGAGGCCCCTTCCTCAGAGCTAGCTGCTGCAGGCAGGGAGAGGGCTGGGGGGAGTCCTGTGGCCCCAGCCCCAGTGCAGCCTGTCTGCACCCCAAACTCCTCATCTCCAGCCCCATCCAGAGCCCACACCCCCAGCCAGAGCCCTCACCCATTCCCCACATCCCAACCCTCTGCCCCAGCCCTGAGCCCCCTCCTGCATCCTGAACACCTCATCCCTGGCCCCACCCTGCAGGCCTCACCCCCACAGCCCAACCCTCTGCCCAGCCCTAAGCTCCCTCCCACATCCCAAACCACTCATCCCCAGCCAGAGGGGTGAAAAGAAAACAGAGGAACAAATTGACCAATGACCATATGGACTGCCTTACTAGTATTGTGATGACAGATTACAAATACTGCATGAAGAAAGTCAAAGCAGAACAGGCACACTTTCACTCATCCAGTTTTTAAAGTAAGTTTTGCATTATTCTGCTCTTAAAAAGTTTACTCACATAGGTGCCTTTTTAATTCCATATATTTTCCTGGTTATTATTTTATTAAAGAAGTATCATTTTATTGTACAAGTAGACTTTGTTTTAGTTACATGAGTGGCTCTGTAACATTACATCATTAAGGAGTAGTAAGTAATGTGTTAATTTAGTAGGTGATGTGACTCTCACATTGAAGGTTTTTTGCCAAAGTGTCTCCCCTTTCAAAAATAGTGAAGAGCACTGAGATATTTGTTTCCATCCTGTTCATGCTAAGGACTGAGTTCTTTCTTAAAGTGTGGATGCAAAAAACAATTTAGCAGTTTGGTCCTTCTACCCCTCCATAAACTGTAGTAAAATTAGAAAGCATTTAGCCAAGTGGAAGGAATATTATTTCATCATAGTAAGACAATCGCCTTCAACCTTTATAATGAAGCCACATGAAAAAGTGAAACTGCAGTCTCATGAAGTTGTTTGCAGAGTATATGAGTCAGAATGGTTCTGAATTTCCATGCAACAACTCATTAGGATTGTGTATAGATTAATAATTTCCATTCTCTGACAGAGACATTTCCATATTTACTGTATATGAAGTATACTCTGTGACCTAATAAGTAATCTCCAGCAAATTTGCTGTACATTTTAAGTTCTTAAATCATTACAATGTATTGAAATGTTTAGTTTGAATTGTTTTAATACTTAGGCTTCTTAGACCATGTCTAAACTAGGAAAAAGGTGAGTTTTTAACATTTGTTAACTAACGGATTAAAATCCCAGTCTAGATAAGGTCAAGTGTAGTTTTAACACTTCTTTGCTGGTCAAGGTGAACTCCAAACTCTGATGAGAGAGGCTTTAATTCAGCCACACAACTTGCCTTGTCTACACTAAGCCTTGGTCTACACTAGGCGTTGAGGTCGAATTTAGCAGCATTAAATTGATTTAACCCTGCACCCGTCAACATGACGAAGCAAGGTTTACCGTGAAAGAGTGTACCCATTGTTCTATAAAATGTGTCTTTTTAAATACCACTGTCCCTTTTTTTTTTCTCCACCAGCTGCATGTGTTTCAAGGATCACAGGATCTTCTCCTTCCCAGACGCTAGGGAAGATTAGAAGGTGAAAAAAACGTCCCCGCGATTAAATGTTCTCTGAGCTCATGCTGTCCTCCCACACTGACAGAGCACAGACGAATGCATGGAGGCAGACAATGTCAGAGTGCAGGAAAGCACAAAATGACTGGGAGGAGTGGTGGTGGGCTGAAGAGAGGGTTGAAGCTGAAAGGTGGAGGCAGCATGATGAGAGAAGGCAGGATTCAATGCTGAGGCTGCTGGAGGATCAAACTAATATGCTCCAGCGTATGGTTGAGCTGCAGAAAAGGCAGCAGGAGGACAGACCACCTCTATAGCCCCTGTGTAACCAACCGCCCTCCTCCTCAAGTTCCATAGCCTCCTCCCCAGATGCCCAAGAACGCGGTGGGGGGGCCTCCGGCCACCCAGCCACTCCACCCCAGAGGATTGCCCAAGTAACAGAAGGCTGGCATTCAATAAGTTTTAAACTTTTAAACTTTTAAAGTGCTGTGTGGCCTTGTCCTTCCCTCCTCCAGCACCCCTCCTGGGCTACCCTGGTAATTATCCCCCTATTTGTGTGATGAATTAATAAAGAATGCATGAATGTGAAGCAACAATGACTTTATTGCCTCTGCAAGCGGTGATCGAAGGGAAGTGGGAAGAGTGGTTAGCTTACAGGGAAGTAGAGTGAACCAAGGGGCGGGGGGTTTCATTAAGGAGAAACAAACAGAACTTTCACACCGTAGTCTGGCCAGTCATGAAACTGGTTTTCAAAGCTTCTCTAATGCGCACCGCACCCTCCTTGTGCTCTTCTAACCACCCTGGTGTCTGGCTGTGTGTAACCAGCAGCCAGGCGATTTGCCTCAACCTCCCACCCCGCCATAAACGTCTCCCCCTTACTCTCACAGATATTGTGGAGCGCACAGCAAGCAGTAATAACAGTGGGAATATTGCTTTCGCTGAGGTCTAACCGAGTCAGTAAACTGCGCCAGTGCGCTTTTAAACATCCAAATGCACATTCTACCACCATTCTGCACTTGCTCAGCCTGTAGTTGAACAGCTCCTGACTACTCTCCAGGCTGCCTATGTATGGCTTCATGAGCCATGGCATTAAGGGGTAGGCTGGGTCCCCAAGGATAATTATAGGCATTTCAACATCCCCAATGGTTATTTTCTGGTCTGGGAAGAAAGTCCCTTCCTGCAGCTTTTGAAACAGACCAGAGTTCCTGAAGATGTGAGCGTCATGTACCTTTCCCGGCCATCCCACGTTGATGTTGGTGAAATGTCCCTTGTGATCCACCAGTGCTTGCAGCACTATTGAAAAGTACCCCTTGCGGTTTATGTACTCGCTGGCTTGGTGCTCCGGTGCCAAGATAGGGATATGGGTTCCGTCTATGGCCCCACCACAGTTAGGGAATCCCATTGCAGCAAAGCCATCCACTATGACCTGCACATTTCCCAGGGTCACTACCCTTGATATCAGCAGATCTTTGATTGCGTTGGCTACTTGCATCACAGCAGCCCCCACAGTAGATTTACCCACTCCAAATTGATTCCCGACTGACTGGTAGCTGTCTGGCATTGCAAGCTTCCACAGGGCTATTGCCACTCGCTTCTCAACTGTGACGGCTGCTCTCATCTTGGTATTCTTGTGCCTCAGGACAGGGGAAAGCAAGTCACAAAGTTCCATGAAAGTACCCTTACGCATGCGAAAGTTTCGCAGCCACTGGGAATCGTTCCAGACCTGCAACACTATGCGGTCCCACCAGTCTGTGCTTGTTTCCCTGGCCCAGAATCGGCGTTCCACTGCATGAACCTGCCCCATTAGCACCATGATGCCCACAATGCGAGGGCCCATGCTTTGAAAGCAGTCTGTGTCCATGTCCTCATCATTCTTGTAACCGCGCTGACGTTGCCTACTTGCCCGGTTTCGCTTTGCCAGGTTCTGGTGCTGCATATACTGCTGGATAATGCGTATGGTGTTTAATGTGCTCCTAATTGCAAAAGTGATCTGAGTGGGCTCCATGCTTGCCGTGGTATGGTGTCTGCACAGAAAAAAGGCACGGAATGATTGTCTGCTGTTGCCCTGACGGAGAGAGGGGCGACTGACGACATGGCTTACAGGGTTGGCTCACGGGGAATTAAAATCAACAAAGGGGGTGGCTTTGCGAGAAACTGAATGGCTGCCTCAAGGATAGAACTCAAAAGTGGGTTTAGCAGGCCGTTGATTTCACAGAGGGAGGGAGATAGGAGAAAATGAATACAAAACAAATCTGGTCTATTTCTTGTTTTGAGCCACTTCATCTATCTTTATACATCTTGCTGGCAGCAGTCTGTGCAGTACGACTGCTAGCCATCGTCACCTCCTGGGTGCTTGGCAGAAGATGGTGCAGTATGACTGCTGGCCATCATCTTCTGCTGGCTGCAGATTAAAAGACAGTGCACTGCCGGTAGGACTCAATCGCCATAAGACGAAACAAGAGAAATGACCTGGCTGAATCACTCCCATGTTTGCCCAGTCGCCCGGTTAAAAGAGCACCCAGGACTACGTCGACAACGGCTATCAGTCATACTGTACTGTCTGCTGCCAAAAGGCAATAAACTGTTGCTGTGTAGCAATGCAGTACCACGTCTGCCAGCACCCAGGAGACATACGGTGATGGTTAGCTGAGCGGGCTCAATGCTTGCCGTGGTATGACATCTGCACAGGTAACTCACGAAAAAAGGCGCAAAACAATTGTCTGCCCTTGCTTTTATGGAGGGAGGGAGAGAACGGGGGCCTGACGATATGTACCCAGAACCACCCGCAACAATGTTTTAGCCCCATCAGGCACTGGGATTTCTACCCCGAATTCAAATGGGTGGCGGAGACTGTGGGATAGCTACCCACAGTGCAAAGCTCCGGAAATCGACGGTTGCCTCGGTACTGTGGACACACTCCACCGACTACATGCACTTAGAGCATTTGTGTGGGGACACACACACTCGACTGTATAAAAATGCTTTCTACAAAACTGACTTCTATAAATTCAACCTAATTTCATAGTGTAGACATACCCTAAGATTTTACCATATGTTATTTAACATGTACCACAGGTTAAAAACATACCTTGTTCCTTTTGAAGACAGGCAAAGCAACTATGAACTGTGACTTGCACTGGTTACCATAGACTTGGAGTTGCAGTTTATTCTGATTTTGAGCTGAGTTAAGCTACATAGATGCAGTAATGGTTTATAGCAATTGGGCCTATATTCCATGCTAGAGACAGCCTTTGTTGCAACTAAATTGGTTGAAATCTCCAGTCTAGAGAGTGGATTTAGGCCTTGTCTAGTAATAGACATTGCACCAGTTTAACTAAAATCAATTATTGACTTTAAACCAAAATAAGATACATTTAAATGAAATCAGCATCCATACAGGCTTTGCAGCAGTTAAGAGCTTGTCCACACATGAAAGTTAAATCAGAATAAGGTCGGGTGTGAATTTATAGAGGAATATCTATATCAGAATAACTACTTGTGTAGATAATCCCTTTCTAAATCAGTTTAAAATAACACCTTAAATTAAACTGGTACAACTTTCTAGTGTAGTCAAGCCCTTATTTTCAGGTGTCTCATGTCATTCCTTTCTTCCTCCTCTTGTTCTCCTGTGGAACAGTTTTACACTTCAGGTTACTTGATCTGTACTCCTGTAATCTCATCCACAAAAACGTTTATACAGATATACACTCTGAGAATGCTATGACAGTCTGTTATGAAATATCCATTTTTTGTGTCCCAAATCCATGCATAATTTTATTCACTGCTTTGGACAAACTGTTTGTGATTCCTGTTATTTCTTTTTATGTATGTCAACTAAAGAGTCTCTCTTTAAAAGTGCCTCACATAATAGTTGTCTCTTAGCCCATCTGATCTTATCATTATCTTATTTCTTAAATAAGCACCCTCCATTTCAAATGCCCTCTGTTTTCTTTCCCTTGCCTCATGACCATCTTTTTCATGTTAATTCACCAGAGGTATCAATCTGAATCCAGACACTGTTTGCAGAAAATGACAGGATATATAATAATATTATTTGATACTTATTTCTTTTATTGCTATATATTTGTCTTATAATTCCCTCAAGTTCATTTTACTCTATACTAAAAAAACACCTAATACATTAATTCTGATCAGTCACAGAGTTATTCATAAGAGTTAGGTTTCAAGTGTTGCATGTTGCAAAAAATACCTTTGAAGTGTAATTAGGGGTAGATTCTGACCAATTAAAACAAAAAGTCTAAGAAGTGGGAACTGCCTTGATTCATCTCAACAGGGTTGTAAGTTGAACGGCTTATAATGAAAATTTAAATTTAATTTAGTTCCCTGCTTGTAATTTCAACAGTCACAACCAGTTATTGTGCTTATCTAGTAGAATGTGCAATTCATTTGAAAAGTTGTTCCATAGGAATGTAACTAACATGTAAAACATTGAATGGGGTCCTACAGGGATCAGTTCTAGGTCCGGTTCTCTTCAATGTCTTTATAAATGATATAGATAATGGCATAGAGAGTACACTTATAAAGTCTGCGGATGATACCAAGCTGGGAGAGGTTGCACGTACTTTGGAGGATAGGATTAAAATTCCAAATGATCTGGAGAAATGGTCTGAAGTAAATAGGACGAAATTCAATAAGGACAAATGCAAAGTACTCCACTTAGGAAGGAACAATAATCTGCACACATACAAAACGGGAAATGACTACCTAGAATGGAGTTTGCAGAAAAAGATCTGCGTGTCATAGCGAATCACAAGCTAACTATGGGTCAACAGTGTAACACTAAAAAGAAAGGAGTACTTGTGGCACCTTGTTGAGGTTTTCACGCGAGCCGGACAAAGCACATCAGCCAATATGGTTGGTAGCAAAGCCGTTTATCTGTTATTTCCTCATTGCTTTTATACACTCCTCCTACATAACATTTTCAACCCCCTCCCAAGTCCATCATCCGGTCACGGAGACATCTTGTTGGTCGAGCAGCCTTAGCACGGGCTGTACACGTGCATTCTTCCTCTTGATTGGAGCACAGCTGCCTGCTATCTGTTGTCAACAAGGTCTGGTGTTGCCAGTTTGTCTGGGTCACGTTCCAGCCTGTAACTCTTTCTCAAGGTTCATTAAAGGGTCATCAAAGGTTCACCGCAACTTTAACTAGCTCATAAACATTCTTAACTAGCTCATAGACACACCACGTTCCACATCTCCCCCCTTTTTATCACATGACACACGAACCATCAGCTATTTGCGTAGTTCCATCCAATTTTCGTTCATCAGCAGGGGTGACCTATCAGGGGCAGAGCAATGCATTTTACGGAATGTATCAAACAAGGAGGGAAGACATTGTAAACAGCAACAAAAGCGAATAAGACCAATACATACAAAAACTATAATTCCAAACAACTGCCGAAGCCACCCCAAGGAAGGCAACCACCCTGTGAGCCAATCCCAAAATCCCGCAAACCCGGTATCCTGACGAATGTGCTCAGTGAGGGAAGTTAGCTCATCCAAACGCTCTTCAATGGATCGGCTATTATCCGTAAGATTAAAACAACACATATGTTTAAATGATTGACATCCCATATGATGCTTAAGCAATAAAAAATCAATCGCAGCTCGATTATCTAAAATGGCATCTCTCAATTCCTGCTGTTCCATACTTAAAAGAGCAATTGCCTGTGATGTAGCATTAAGCGCTTTAACAGCAAAACAAGCTAATGCATTCAAGGTTTGTACCGTGTAATAAGTTGAAAAGCCAGGAATGCCTGCAACGGCATTCATCAAAGCTAAATATTCCGAGTGACTATATAAGGTAACATCGGCGGAACACGTATTTTGCAAAGGGCACTGACTGCCCCGGATCCCACTGAAGTGTATCCGAAACGACAGGGTGGGGGTCATATGTAGGCATGTCTCTAACCCAAGAACGGTCGACATGCTCGGTGGCATCCATACGCACTTCATCTGGTGGGAGCGGAACAGTACTTGGGTCCAGCGCCAGATTGGGCGCGGAAAGAGCCACGGGAATTACAGTCTTGGAGGCGCCGAAGAAATCTCGGGCTCCCACAGGAAGAACCTGTGGGGGATTATCCTTAGGTTTGGGGCGGAACGTCTCAGTAATCGTCGCTTGCACCTCCGCCTCAGCAGCAAGGGCCGCTATAGCTTTCTTAACCTTGCGCCAGGTCTGGCTAAGGGACACAGCCTCCTTATTCCCATGGGCAACGGAGTCCCAAAGATCCTGTCCCAATCGCTCCCACAGTTGTCCATCAAAAGCATGGTTTGGCCTCTTCAGAAACCCTCTCCTCTGTCCCCATTTCAGCAGATGAGACAAGGATTCTGCAGTTACTTTCTCGCCGTCTCTCTATGATACGAAGTAAAAATTCATGCACGGTTTTCTCTTCAGCTGATACAGCGGTACCCATTGCTACTTAAAGCCGCTCACCTGTGTGCACTTGCGTCACTCTCGGACGCCCAGGAGCCAAAAAGCCGGTACCTCCTGCCGCGGCTAGAACCCTCGCCTTTTCAGAAGGGACCATGTCAGGGTCACCATTTGTTGGGGTTTTCACGCGAGCCGGACAAAGCACATCAGCCAATATGGTTGGTAGCAAAGCCGTTTATCTGTTATTTCCTCATTGCTTTTATACACTCCTCTTACATAACATTTTCAACCCCCTCCCAAGTCCATCATCCGGTCACGGAGACATCTTGTTGGACGAGCAGCCTTAGCACGGGCTGTACACGTGCATTCTTCCTCTTGATTGGAGCACAGCTGCCCGCTATCTGTTGTCAACAAGGTCTGGTGTTGCCAGTTTGTCTGGGTCACGTTCCAGCCTGTAACTCTTTCTCAAGGTTCATTAAAGGGTCATCAAAGGTTCACCGCGACCTTAACTAGCTCATAAACATTCTTAACTAGCTCATAGACACACCACGTTCCCACAGCACCTTAGAGACTAACAAATTTATTTGAGCATAAGCTTTCGTGAGCTACAGCTCACTTCACTGGATGCCAAAGCAAACATCATTCTGAGATGTATTAGCAGGAGTGCTGAAAGCAAGATGCAAGAAGTAATTCTTCCACTCTACTCTGCGCTGTTCAGGCCTCAACGGGAGTATTGTGTCCAGTTCTGGGTGCAACATTTCAGGAAAGATGTGAACAAACTGGAGAAAGTCCAGAGAAGAGCAACAAAAATTATTAAAGTTCTAGAAAATATGACCTATGAGGGAAGACTGAAAAAATTGGGTTTGTTTAGTCTGGAGAAGAGAGGACATGATAACCATTTTCAAGTACATAAAAGGTTGTTACAAGGTGGAGAGAGAAAAATTGTTCTCCTTAACCTCTGAGGATAGGACAAGAAGCAATGGGCTTAAATTGCAGCAAAGATGGTTTAGATGGACATTTGGAAACACTTTCAAACTGTCAGGGTAGTTAAGAACTGGGATAAATTGTCCAGGGAGGTTGTGGAAACTCCATCACTGGAGATTTTTAAGAGGAGGTTAGACAAACACCTGTCAGGAATGGTCTAGACTAGACAATACTTAGTCCTGCCATGAGTACAGGGGACTGGACTAAATTACCTCTCAAGGTCCCTTCCAGTCCTACGATTCTATGGTTCTACATAAATAAAGCTTCATTTTATTATTGATCACTCAGAGTGTGTTTGATGCTGTACAAAACCTGAAGTTGCAGATCTGAAATATCTAGGTACTCTGGAAGCAGACGTTCAAATCCTTTCTAGGCTGAGCAAGCCCTTCATTCATTTAAGGCCATGATGGTACTGGGATCTCAGCCACTAATGTAAGCTGCCCCCAGTGCAAACCCCTAGTATAGATACAGTTTACACTGGTACACATCTTGAGGCATCTGTGTAATGTGTAACTAATGTGTTAAAATCCCAGTATAGATAAGGCCAGTTGTAGTTTTAATACTTGTTTTCTGGTTATGGTGAACTCCAAACAACCACACAACTTGCCTTGTTTACACTAAGGTTTTAACATACGTTATTTAACATGTACCAACCACAGGTTAAAACATACCTTGTGAAGATGGGCAAAGCCACTATGAACTGCGACTTGCACTGGTTACTGTATACTAGGATTTGCATTTCAGTCTTATCTACATAGCTGTCACCACCTTCCCCAAATTATTTTTATAACATTATCTGTTTATATTTAGATTGTTTTTCCTGATTTGCAGTCTCTGTCCATACGTTCTGATTTGAGGCAGGGGCTATAAGCATTATGCTGATAATGTCTTGGGCAGGAATCATCAGAGCAACATTAAGTAACACTCAGCCAAGGTCAAACTGCTGGGCTGGGACTCTGTTTATGGATAGACAAAAAGTTCCTGTATTCTGCTTGCTCCCTTATGGAGCTAGACCTGGGAGAAGAGGAGGACATCCCTACATTTTCACTGCAGGAGATGAACAACGATTCACAGGGTCCTGGGAAATAGTCTCACATTCCACAACTGGCAAACACCAGTCAGGCTCCACTCACCACCACTTTGGATAGTGGTAGGAGGCTCACACTTGCTGTGCCAACCATCTAGGAAGCAAGTAGACATATATCAATTGTTAATTTTAAAATTTCCCTCATATTAAAAATAGTTTTAGAACTACTATCTATGTAGGCTAGAGAGAGGTAAGATGGGATAAGAAATCAGGAAATCTAGAGGCTTACTTTAATATCCCTACTTTGGGGTACATCAGCATATTTCCTCTAAGATCTAGAGTTACACCTAAGTAAAACTGGGTATAACTGAGATCAAAACTAGGCTCATGGGTTTTATTCCTGGCTCTGCCACAGTCTGTCTGGTAACATTTAGCAAATCATTTATTCTCAATGTGCCTCAGTTTCCCCAGCTATAAAATGGGGATAGCAATACTTCCCTATCTAACAGATGACATGAAGCTAAGTCAATGTTTCTAGTATGCATTGCATACTTAGGGCTTGTCTACACTGGCACTTTACAGCGCTGCAACTTTCTCACTCGGGTGTGAAAAAACACCCCTCTGAGCACAGCAAGTTTCAGCTCTGTAAAGCGCCGAGCCGCACTCCAAGTGCTGGGAGCTACTCCCCTTGTGGAGGTGGCTTTTTTAGACCGCTGGGAGAACTCTCTCCCAGCGTTCTGTTGCGACTACATAAGCCACATTAAAGCCCTGCCGTGGCAGGGCTTTAACGTTGCCAGTGTAGACTAGCTCTTAGATGGAAGTTATTAAAGAAGTCCAAAGTATTATTTATAGTTGGTATGGTGTTTGTTTCAAAGATTCACTGGAGCAGTGCCAATATAGTTTCTCTAGTTTAGAGTTTGTGGGTATTGCAACAGAAAAGCTGACAGTGATTTTAATCCAATAATACAAGTATCTTCTTTCAGTTACCCTGAAGTTTCAACATTTGTGTAAAATAGTTATGTTTCAGTGTTACTGTGTCCTACAAACTCTGGAGTTTTTCACAACAGGCCCCAAATAAAGTGGTTGAGCCTCTTGTGCTCTGAGCTGATTGGTGAGTCTGATGAAGTACAGTAAACTTAGCAGCCTAACCACAGAGAGATGTTTTCTTTCTGCACCGGAAACACCTGCCAAAAACTCTGGGTTCACTCAAACTGTATGTAGAACAGCTCAGAATTAAACTTCCATCTGTACAAAAGTGAGAGAGTGATATATTACATTTTGTAAATCAATTTATATTCAGTATATATATATTGTATTATATCGCCAGGTATATGACAAACATAATTGCAAGTTGAAGCAAGCTTTGTAAATTGCACTTTTCACAAGTGACCATGAACTGCCAGTTTTAGACTAGTAACTAGAGACGCGTGCATATTTTTCTCCCAAATGAAATGAAAAAACCTTGGAAAACACACCATAGCACAGCAATTAAACGTGATTTGTGTCCATGTTGATTTCATACCCATATTTTATTAGCTTAAATCCAGCTTTCAACCAAGGCTGATGCATGATTGTTGCTAAGTCCAGTTACAGAAACAGTCCCTCTGTTCAGATGGGAACACAGCCATGACTGTAGCCTGGCTAGTAGGTCTTCCCAAAGCATTGCATCACACAATAACCAGGTTTCGCCACCACATTCCCATTAGAACAGATATTCCACAAAGAAGTAATACTTGAATAAACAAGAAGTTCAATACTTTTTGCCCACTCCTTGCTGTAAATAGTCACAATGGACAGCTCAATGTCAGCGTACTTTTTTTCTTTTCTTTTAAATAACTATGCCGTTTGCTAGCTATTCCCATCTCATTTCATCAAATGGAGACCTCCAAATCTGTGCATGGTCAGATATCAAGATTAAGACTTTCCTTGCAGTCTGGGGTGAGACCATCCAACCTGATCTAGCTTTTTGACAGTGGGACCAGCAGGGGGTATACACAGATTATAGGCACAAGTGCCAAATCTGGTATCATTCTGTTAGGCACACAATGATGAGAGACAATAAAAACACCAAGGATCGGGTATCACTGAAGGGCACTAATTGTAACTCAGCAGTTTCATGGCAGTCTATAAGGTGCCACAGGACTCTTTGCTGTTTTTATTTAAAATGAGATGATCCAGCCTGACATACAACCCTCACTGTGATGTTGTACTTGCCACCTCTTGAGACCAACAGTTGCACCAGTGCTAATATTGTCACCACAGATGAGGGCGTGGTGGCAGCCAGGGGACAATGATG
The DNA here is from genome assembly GCF_009764565.3 of Dermochelys coriacea. NCBI lineage: Eukaryota > Metazoa > Chordata > Testudines > Dermochelyidae > Dermochelys > Dermochelys coriacea. The sequence continues at coordinate 99,702,693 of NC_050071.1, read as the reverse complement.
ACTTGTCTCCGGAGTATTTTCAGGGGAATCAATCCTAGGACATATTGCGTTTAATATTGTAATCAGATCGTGCAATGGCATTAGCACTTGTGAGAACTAGAACTCAGGAAGGTATGGTGGGGCCCTTGCCCTGCACGACTGTCATCTGGGTAACTTTGGGTAGATGTAGATCTCACACTCCTTAAGGAATTACTAAAACCTAGCTGAGGAAAATCTACCTCCCCACAGCGAACCAGCCCTGCCCTGCGTTAGCACCTCGCCTTGCATGGCTCAGTCACTCCGCAATCCACGCTGGAGGGCGCTGCAGACGGCCCAGGGAAACGGCTTATGGGCGGCTGAGCAACAATCACTTGGGTGCGAGGGGCGCCTGCCCAGTCATTGGTCAAGACACCAACGAATCGCAGCGTCCTCCGGAGTGGGCGGTGCAACTTCGGCTTGTCAATCGCCAATTTCACCAATCAGGAGAGTCGGAAAAGGCGCCCTGATTGGCTCAAGAGGACTGGGTCGATACAAAAAAGGGCGGGGGGGGCCCCCCGCCGGCTGTTGTAAGTAGGACGCTCGTGGGGGGGCGGTTTCTTTGCCGCTTCACGTCGGGAGAGGCCGCTGCCATCGTGCCACCCATGCCCGGCTGGAGGAGCCGCTGCCCGCAGAGCCCGGCGCCTGCCCGTTCTGGGCGATGCTGGGGCTCCTGGCCCGGGAGCCCGGCATGGGGTGGCTGGCGGAGAGTCTCTCCGAGCGGGCGGCCGCCGCCCGCCTCGAGCCGCAGCAGACGCGGTGGCCGTTGGGCAGCCGCGGGCAGCGTTAGCACCAGCCCAGGGGCCCGTGCGGCGTCGGGCCAGGCGAGGATGCGGAGGCCCAGGGAGCAGTGGGGCTGCCTCGTAGCCGCGGGACAAGCCGGAGGGGCAGCTGCTGCCGCCGGCGTTAGGAGACGCGCCAAGCGGTGAGTGCTGGGCTGCGGCCGGTGGGGACTCCAATCCCCAGCGTGCATTGCGGCGCGGGCCGCAGCGGCCGGGCGGCTGGGCCCCGGTGCACGCCGGGGGCTGGAGTCCCGGAGGGGGGTGGGCTTGCGTTCCCCGCTCTGCGCGGCAGGGGCCCGAGGGGAAGTGGGGCACTGGGGTCGGGGGACGCGCGGGGACAACGGCCAGTGCGGCTTGCCGGGGAGGGGGGGAGGGGGAGTGCCGCGGCGGGGCCGCTGACGAGGGGGTGGGACTGTGTCACGCAGCAGCGACTCCGCGCGGAATGAGCGCGGGTGCCTCGCGCCACGTGCCGCCAGCAGGCTCGGGGGCGGGTGGAGTCGGGGTGCTGGGGAACGCCTGGGCGGCGGCGAGCTCCCGCCGAGCGGTGCGGTGGGCCCCGCGCTCCCCGGCAGTAGGGCGTGTCCCCCCGGCTCCCGCTTTCCCCGGCCGCTTCTAATGTACGTGCTCGAACCACCTGGAGGGTTAGTAAACAGCCTCTGACGATGCATCTGGAGACGCGGCTCCGCTTCCTTCTCTGGGGTTGACATCTGTGAGGCCTGGCGTTTGATGCTGCGGGCGGCGGGGAGAGGCTGCACAGGAAGGTAGAATATCTTTAAGTAAAAATCTACAAAGGATTAAAAAGCCTCAGAACAATCCTTTGATCTCTGACAAAGGTCTAAGCGTTTGAGGCTTTCTAATAGGGTTTATGGCTTATTTTCCTTAGACACGGTAAAAGCACACATCCTGGTTCTCTCGTTCCGAGCTCAAACCTCCAGTTGAAGAGGTGGGTGAATCTCTATTAAATGCTTTCTTACCCGGTACAAGAGGGCTTGGTGAAAGAGTCAGGCTTTAAACAGTGAAACTAATGAGTGATTGATTTTTGAGAGGGCTGGTAGTAACTTCCTTCCTTCCGGCATGAACCAAGGGTTGCACCCCACCCATGTATGTATTCGCTACCCCAATACTGACTTTGGCGCTAAATACATTTTACAGGTGATGTACCCGAGACCACTTACCACTGATGGTTTTTAAAAACTCGTGCACCCCAATCTAGGTCTAAAGTGGTTACGTACTATGTATGTATCCTGTGAACCTTGTAACCAATACTTGTAATCCCTCATAACTCAAGCCTGATTCCAGATATACAGTACCTTCCCTCTTAACTTGTGTAAATTTTAAACATTAGCTTTAATAAAATTTCAAATCTCATTTTAGTATAATGTAAAAGTAAATCTCTCAATTTACCCATTTGGTCTGCTTTCACATGGGAAACAAAACTTGCATCAAATGGGCTTTTGCGAATGTAGAGTGTTGCTGCAGCACCTACAATTATTTGATTTCTTGTCGCTTCGAGATGGTTGTCTCAGTGTGGTACCTGTTGTAGTTCACCTCTGTAGTATTTAAACTCATCACCACTTTACATATATTTTCTGGTGTATCCTTTTGGAAGGGCTAACTGGTAAACTATCTGTGGACTTGCAAATGTACTTTGCCCATGAGGGTGGCAGCTTGGTTTCAAGAGTCTGCTAAACTCCAGACTTTTGGGGGAGGGTAATCTGGCCCACTGACTTCAGAATTATTTCCAGGGACATCAGTTGCTGAATTTTCTCCCATTTTGGTGGCAGGTCTTGGATTGGGAGGGTGTTGAGATTCCTAGAATGTATGGTATCAGATGAACAAGTGCTGAGACTAGAATGGGGATGGCCATCTGTCCAACTTTTAACCCTTATTTTATGACTTGTGTCAGATGTAACTGATCCTGATTTTGTTTGTTGCAGGTGAATGTATTTCTGGACCTCATATAGGAGATGGACCTAGCCTTGTCTCTGAGCAGCATATGTTGGGCCCTTAGCCTTTGAAGGCCTTGGATTTGTTGGAGCATGCAGGAGATGCCGGTATTTGGGAAGCCTACCATGCAGGCCTGGTGCACTTTTTTCTCTTTAGAGAAGAGATGGGAATGCCTGCAGTTTGGCCAATTCCCGAGGATCAAATTAGAGGGTTTGTGGTGGCTATGAAATCACAAGGCTTGTCTTATCCAAAAATACTGATGTACTTGGCATCACTCTCCTATATCTCCAAAATCACAGGTCACCCTGATCCTCTTCAAGATTTTGTAACCTGTCATACAGTGGCAGGGTTGCAGTGGAGGGAAGGTAATCAAAGATATTGCAGATCTCATGTAACCATTGAGGTTTTGCGATCTCTCTTGGGCACAGTATAGTCTGTGTGTGGCTCTCCATGAATGTTTGGTGTTCCGTGCCTTGTTTACTGTGGCTTTTTTTGGGGCTCTTCATGTGGAAGAGGTGGTAGCAGAGCACCGCAACTGGGCACAGCCAGAGCTCCTGTACATGAGTGATGTCCAACTGACTGAGGAAAGAGTGAACATTTATCTGCATACATCCTACCTGGGCCAAGAAAGGTTTTTTGATCTCTCTTGGATTATCTAGAGAGATGGGTATGCCCTGTTGAGGCACTGTGCAATTACGTGGCAGCTAGGCCACAAGGAGATGGGCCTCTCTGTACACTGGGATGGCACACCATTGACAAGGAGACAGTTCTTGGTTGTCTTCCGTTCTGCTTTAGGTTACTTGACCTTTGTCCAGAGCAATATGGTGTACATCCTTTCTGGTTAGGAGCTGTTGTGACCGCTGTAAGCTATAATGTTCTGAAGAAGCTATTCTGTGCCTGGGAAGGGGGCAAGGTATCCACCCAAAGAGGAGACCAGAAGTAGTCAACCACAGAAGCCAAAAGAACAGTTAATGTTCTCTGGTCTGTTCCCCTTGCTGATGCAGTATTGTTTCCTACAGTGTATGATCTAGTGCTCTGATGCATGAACTTAAAAGTAATGGAGCAACTTCTTCAGAGAACATTCTAGATAATTGACTTTTCTGGAGTTTGCAGTGTGCTGTCATCTGCATTTGTTTGTAAGCTGTATCTGTCTAAGGATTGGACTTCCATGTCTCTTTGCAAAATTAACTTGCAAGAATTGCTTGCCTAGTAAAGTCTTCATGATCAATAAACTTGCAGTGCATTCTCCTTTTCAAACTTGTCTGGCCTTCATTGTGGCAAGTCAACAAGCTGTTTCTATGCCACAACTCAGCAGCAAATAAACTAAGTCTTGCATCCTTATTGCTGTTAGATGGTATTTTTATGTGGCACATGAGGACAAACAATCTTGTAGGTGGGGATTGCAAGCAGTATATTGCTAAACTGAAACTTTCTAAATAACTTTAGGCAAAGTGTGCAACTGTTAGGTCAATTTTATAAATCCTAGATAATGCAAGAACAAGATATGTTCAATGAAACTAAAAGGTGAGAAATTCAAAACAATAGTTTGAGTAAAAGGATGGCAGAAGAATGGAACTTGCTGTCACTGGAACTCATTGAGGGCAAGAACTTAGCTAATACCTTTCGGAATCATGTTATCTACATGGATATCCAAAGTGAGCATAATTGACTAAAACTGTTTTAGCATTCCTTCCACTAGCTAATGTCAGTCTGAGACCTAGATGGGGTAGATATAACAACTCCCCAAATTCTACCAGAAGTTTAGTTGCTAATAGTCATACTTAAGGCTGAGAGTTTAGAGAATTTAAACTTTCAGCATCAACTTCAGGTCTCTCCACTGACCCATTGCCTGTTGGCCAAAGAAGTTACTGTTAGAAGGATTGAGCTGTCTTCAGTATTGTTAAAGATTAGTTAACATGTACTGAACAGCAAACTGGGAGCATTAACTAGTCCTTCAGTAACTGTGAAGGGCCTTTTTCTGGGGCACACAGCAAACTCTTCCACCTAGATTCTAATTCCATCCCTATGAAGACTGGAATCCCTGCTCATTTAGCCAGGTGAAGAGGCAGAAGTAGCAGAGGTATTTAAAAGCCCTGGATGTGGCACTGAGGAACTTGACTATAAGGCTGCCTACTGAGGGGCAGCCCCTGTGTAGAGGAGGCTGTGACCTGCAGGGATTCCAGACACTGCTTGGCACACAGGTAGCTCGGTGTAGACTGCAATAACTTGGGCAGCTTCCCAGGGCTGTCTAAGGTCATGCTAGAGCAGCCAAGGAGTAGGACAGCACAAGAGCTCCCATCCCCATAGTTACAATTTCTGCACATCTCCTAATGATGTAGCACTGAATCTTATCCCAAACTAGGATCACACTGTAGTATGAGAGAGGCTTTAGGAAGCTTATTCTCCACTCCCAGTCAAACCCATTTTCAACCAATACAGATATCTAGATCCCAAGATGCTCTCTACTGGTTGCTTCCACTTCTACTATACTGCCATCTTAAACATTAAATATAAGATGTTACTTAACCCAGTTTCTATTTTTTGCTATTTTCACTTACCCTAAGATTGTTTTAGTAAACATACTTCCAATGACGATGCTAAAGTCTAGCTCAGTATGAGATACTGAAGTTGACTGATGGCTTATCAAGAGGGCTTGAGTTCCATGGGAGAAAATTCAGGCAATGATGTTCTTGGAAATAATTCTGAAATCAATGGGCCAGATTATCCTCTTCACGAAGTCTGGAGTTCAGCAGACTATCTCTGAAACTTAGCTGCTACTTCCATGTGCAAAGTACAATTGCAAGTCTATAGATAGTTACCAGTTAGCCCTTCTAAAAGAGACCAGAAAATACATTTAAAGTGGTGGTGAGGTTAAATGCTACACAGAGGGTGAAACTTTTTTAAATTGTCACTGCTTTATCTGTGTGACAATATTGGATTCTTGTCTTGCTTGTTTCAGCCTTTCTCCATTCCTTTTTGGTCTCACCTTAAGATCTAGAGTTTCACTCATTTCTGTATTCTAACTACCCTGATATTTTTCTTTCCATGATTTCAAATCTAATTACAATATCATTTTTCTCTTCTGTTTCCATATATCACATGACTCATTCCACTGTTTTTATCTAACCTGGTTTGATCAGGCTTTGGTAAAGACCAGGTTGAGAGAGACCTAAACAGCAAATGGGGGAGTTAGTCCAAACAGCTTTTCTAATTTCTCGCTGAATTGCTGTCCAAAGCTGCTTACTCTTCCCTAACTACCTTATACTTTTCAGTCTCTATTTAACCTGTCTGCCTCAGCTGCTGCTTTCAATCTTTTTTTTTTTTTTTGCTACCTTCCATTAATGCTATAGATTACTTCCAACTCTGCGATTGAGTGATTGGCTTCCCTCTAACTGTTTATAATGAGCTTGTTGCTGTAACCCTGATGCAGTTTTGAGCACTTGTATAGATTGTCAAATTCAGGTGGCCCATCTACTGTAGTGCTCTCACCATTGCTAATACTGAAGTTCCATTGGAAGAAACAATGGGAGATTTCAGAAAAAGTTGAGTAGAGAGGCTGTGTCCTAATCTCTGCTGCAGTGCTGAGGCTTTGCCTATGAGAATCCATAGCATTGCCTATGTAACCTCTAAACAGCTTTGCTTTCTGAAGTGAACTCTTGCACTGCTAATTCTTTGTCTTCTACCTTAGATCTGGAGATCAGATGCAAGACTGACATGGTCTGCTTTACATTAGAGTCCTCTTCATTCTAAGCAGCCTTTAGATGAGGACCTGGTTTTTAAGGAGTGGTATGACAGTTGTTCTCTGGAATTAGTTAAATCATTAACTCCTGCTGTAGGAAAAGTGGCAAGCCTTCTGGGATTCTTGTTTGGGGAATTATGCCTAAAGTATAAATTGAGGTTGGATGCAAAAGGCCCCAGCTACCAAGGAAGAAGCAGTTTTTGTCCTTACCTACTTTGAGCAAACTGTATGGTTTCAGGCTGGAGTACAATGGGACCTCTGCCTTCTGGTGGTGGGAGATGAAGAAATAAAATCCCAAAGATAAACTTTTGCATCTGGGAGTATTTCCCAAAAAGCTCCCCAGGAACAATTTTAATGGGTCTGTGACAGTTGGTCTTCTGGTACTCTGAGTTCTAGCCAGGTTGACATCTCATAGCTTCCTTGCTATATCCTGAGTAACCATTAGTTTGGTTTAGGCAGAGTTCTTTTTCCTGTGCTCTCTGGAACCAGCAATTGTGATTCCTTGTTATGTTGTCTTCTCCCTTACATGCTAAATGCTGGGTATCCTGTTCAAGTGGCTTTAACACATTGGTGTTCCCAGAGATGGAGATAAATTGTTCATGTAAGAATATGTAAGAAATTAATGTGTAATATAGATGACACATCTTGTTTGGGCATCTGGAAATTGTCAAAATTGATCCGTGATGCCATGTTTTTCTGGGAACCTGGTATCTTGCAAACATGGAAACAAACTTAGTGACTCACTATATAGTACTAACAATGGATGTTTTACTTTGCATAAACCAGTATTAGATCATGAACAAATGTTTTAGGGCTTTCTAGGCATGAGAGCTTGGACAAGAGAAAACTAAAGTGTTTTTCTGTTTACATCCTGTAGGCATGGCTGGAATCACTGATCTTGTACACACGGAGCAGGAAGTGAGTCTTGCAACCAGCTAGAGGAACATTTCAGAGTGGTAGCCCTGTTAGTCAAAAAACAAGGAGTACTTGTGACACTTCAGAGACTAAACCTCTCCAGCGCATCATCAAGGATCTACAACCTATCCTGAAGGACAATCCCTTACTCTCTCAGATCTGGGGAGACAGGCCAGTCCTTGCTTATAGACAGCCCCCCAACCTGAAGCAAATACTCACCAGCAACCACACAACAAAAATACTAACTCAGGAACCTATCCTTGCAACAAAGCCCGTTGCCAGCTTTGTCTACATCTCTTCAAGGGACACCATCATAGGATCTAATCACATGAGCCACGCTATCAGAGACTCATTCATCTGCACATCTAGCAATGTGATATGCCATCATGTGCCAGCAATGCCCCTCTGCCATGTACATTGGCCAAACTGGACAGTTTCTGTGCAAAAGAATATTGGACACAAATCAGACATCAAGAATTACAGTATTCCAAAATCAGTCAGAGAACGTTTCAACCTCCCTGGACACTCAATTATAGACCTAAAAGTTGCAATTATGCAACCAAAAAACTTCAAAAACCAACTCCAACAAGAAACTGCAGAACTGGGATTAATTTGCAAACTGGACACCATTAAATTAGGCTTGAATAAAGACTGGGAGTGGATGAGTCATTATACAAAGTAAAAACTATTTCCCCATCCTAATTTTTCCTCCTACTGTTACTCACACCCTTGCCAACTGTTTGAAATGGGCCATCCTGATTATCACTACAAAAGTTTTTTCTCCTGCTGATGATAGTCCATCTTAATCGATGAGTCTCGTTAGAGTTGATATGGCAACACCCATTTTTTTCATGTTTGTGTGTAGCTAGATAATCTTCCTGCTGTATTTTCCACTGCATGCATCTGATGAAGTTGGCTTTAGCCCATGAAAGCTTATGCTCAAATACATTTGTTAGTGTCTAAGGTGACACAAGTACTTCTCGTTCTTTCAGCTAGAGGAAGTGACTTGGGCTGAGGAATTTGTTATTGACTCCAATGACTTGTGATCCCAATAGAGCTGAGAACAAAAATATATTTTAAAGGAACACCCATGACTGAGAAGGTTAGTTCTTTCCTACTAGCAAAACTTTTTTGATGGTTTGACATTGGATAACAATATATGCATACTTTTAACACTTGAGCTATATACCTTGGTAAAACTGCAAATCAACCTTAAATATGACAAATTAAGAATCTCATTTGAGCACAAGTGAAACTGAAGTTATGATGTTGCACTCTATATTTTATAAAAATATGCTAATGAGTGAATATAATGTAACTGGGATATGCTTCATGCAAAAGTTCTTGTGTAAGGTATCATTACAAAGTTTATAATCTACTGAATGTATTCATCCTATTTATCTGAATGTATCATTCTTGTATCTGAAACTAGAAATATAAAATATAACTGAAGGCCTATTGTAATTATGCAAAGTGTGGGCCATTAATGGTGGCTTGGAATCTTGATGGCTCCCATTAACCAGGACAATTGACTGTAGATGGCTCTGTTTTACTTCTAAGTCTTCCTGTATACATGTGTGCTGGCAAGTGGGTGATGAAGTCTTACAGTGACGTCTGATCATGTCACCTGAACTGGAATCCATCTTTAACCTGGTGCTTTTCCATTGAGGAGGAGGGATGGGAACCCAGAGAGGGACAAAGGACTCCTGCCTTATGCAAAAGAGGTGTGTGTGTGTGTGTGTGTGTGTGTGTGTGTGTATGTATGTATGTGGGTGGAATAGAACAAAAGGGGCTGCAGTCATGAGAAATCTCCTAGCTACCACCTGAGCTGGAACAAGGGCTGTATTGGGGGAAAGGATTGTGCCCAGACTAGGAAGGGGTCCAGTCTGTGAAAGAAATTTATTGAAACGTCTCAAGGGTGAGAGTTTCTCTGTATTCAGTTTTATTACTGTATTAGGCATAGGCTTGTGTGTTTTATTTTATTTTGCTTGGTAATTCACTTGGTTCTGTCTTACTACTTGGAACCACTTAAATCCTACTTTCTGTATTTAATAAAATCACTTTTTACTTATTAATTAACCCAGAGTATGTATTAATACAGGGGGGAGGGGCAGAGGCAGGCACACAGCTGTGTGCATATGTCTATCAGTGTTGTAGAGGGCGAACAATTTTGAGTTTACCCTGTATAAGCTTTATGGATTTAGTTGGGGTTTAGACCCAATTGGGAGTTGGGCATCTGACTGTTAAAGACAGGAACACTTCTTAAACTGCTTTCAGTTAAGCCTACAGCTGTTAGGGGACATGGTTCAGACCTGGGTCTTGGTTTGCAGCAGGCTAGCGAGTCTGGCTCAAACCAGGCAGGGCACTGACTAAAACTTTTTTCTACTTAGCCTTCAAGAGTTTCATGTCTCATCAACCAGAATCCCAAAGTGACAGTTATAATTTAAGCTCCAGTACCAAAGTGTGTGTGTGTGTGTGACAGTCATCTTTTTTCAAGGATGATGCATCCCCTTTTATTCCAATTTAACAGCATTCATTGATTTAAGAAACAATGGGATTATCTCACTTTATGCAAGAAATTTTCAGAAATGATAAATGATTACAAATTCATTCAGTTCTCACCCTTAAAAATGTAACATGCAGAGTCTGGAAATGTAATAGCTAATGACTAAAGGAATTGTGATCACTGAGAGGAAACTTCCACATAGGTACATCCTGCTAGTATGATTATGGTAGTGGTGCCTTCTTCAATTACACACTACTTAAAGTGCCCAGTGTTTACTCTGCTTGTCAGAACCATACCAGTAATGCTACTGCATAAGCAGTTATCAAATGTCTAGGAAGTAGGCTGGTGCCCAGTCAATCAGGCAATAAAATTTCTCATAATTGAGGTTCTGTGTGCCAGAGTTGACTCAGGCTCTGGACTGCAGGAAAGTTGGAGATAGGGAGGTCTCAAGAGAGGCTGACAGTGCTCCTGGCTCTGTTCTATACCCCCTGAAGTTGAGTAGCTAGTTCAGGGGTGGGCAAACTTTTTGGCCTGAGGGCCACATCTGTGTATGGAAATTGTATGACGGGCCATGAATGCTCACTAAATTGGGGGTTGGGGTGCAGGAAGGAATGAGGGTTCTGGCTGTGGGGGGCAGGCTCTGGGGTTGGGCTTGGGATGAGGAGTTGGGGGTGCAGGAGGGTGCTCCAGGCTGGGACTGAGGGGTTTGGAGGCCAGGAGGGGGATCATGCCTGGGGCAGGGACACAGGAGGGGGTTGGGGGCAGGCTCCGGGTGGCACTTACCTCAACCAGCTCCCAGAAAAAGCAGCATGTCCCTTCTCTGGCTCCTATACAGAGGTGCAGCCAGGTGGTTCTGCATTCTGCCCTTTGTGCAGGCGCCACCCCTGCAGCTCCTATTGGCTGCAGTTCCTGGCCAATTGGAGCTATGGGGGTGGTGCTTGGGGTGGGGGGCAGCATGTGGAACCCCCTGGCTGCTCCTATGTGCAGGAGCCAGACTGGGGACATGCTGCTGCTTCCAGGAGTCATGCGGAGTGGGGCAAGACCCAGACCCTGCTTCTTGTTGACAGCTTGAGGGCCAGATTAAAACATTTGGAGGGCTGGATGTGGCCCCCGGGCCATAATTTGCTAGAACCAGTCCAGGACATTAGACAGATACACCACTTGTTGCTCTGGTGGGTGATTTTCTCCTTTATAGGCAAAGAGAACATCCATGCTGATTGCACCTGGCCCTTTCTACAATGCTTTGTATTGTCTGATCATCAAATTCCATGTCCAGGGAGTTACAGCCAAATGGAAATACCCTGATAAGGTTCAGGTCATTCCCCTGGGTGGGATTTTTAGGGGCAACTGTCCTTCCTATAGGAAGCTGTTGAGGGAGATCATACAGACAACATCCATTTCTATATCTTTACATTAAATGTAAGCAGTACCATCTCCAAGCATTTTCAGGGCCTGGCCAAAATCAATGACTAGATGAAAAGCAACTGGCTAAAGGTGCATGGAAGCAAGATTGAGGTTCTAGTTTATTAACTGTCTAGTATTATTCTGTACTCCATAATGCTTTCAGATGTATGAAAAACCTTTGTGCAGCTTGCCAGAAAGTTATCTGTCATGGACCTAGCCATGATGTTTCATGCATTTGTGACAGGCTTGTACTGCATTCCTATTATAGGAATCTGGCTATACTCTGCAAGAGCTTTAACTTGTGCACAATGCAGCAGCCTGTGTTCTTAACAGCAGGTTGCCCCAGCACTCTGCTCTGCCCTGTCTCTTTGTTAAATACAATCCATTTCAAGCTCTTTAGTCTGATACGAAGAGTACTCCTAGGGGAGATTCAGTATGACTATGTGTGTGCAGAAAAGGGCTCCCCCATGGAATTTGTGCAGAAAATGGTACAGAAGTTGGGAGGGGGAGAGGTGGGCAAGCTATGGCCCGCAGGACCCTGGCCTCAGAGGCTAGCCCCTGGCCCCTGCAACGTGGGCAGTGTGGCTGGCTCTGTCCAGGTGGTGGGGCTGAGAGCTTCTGCTGCTCTGAGGGGCATGGTAAGGATGGAGCGGTAGTGGGGAGTCCTGGTAGGCAGTCAGGGGGCAATTGGATGGGGTGAAGGTTCTTGCGGGGGGGGGGTTGGATAGGGGTCCTGGGGGTGCTTAGGTGTGGAGTTGTGGATAGGGGTTGTGGCAGTTGGGGGATAGGGAGCAGGGGGGGTTGGATAGGGCATGGGAGTCCCGGGCAGGGGGTCCTGGGAGGGGGCAGTCAGGGGACAAGGAGCAGGAGGCGTTGGATGGGTTGGGGGTTCTGAGGAGGGCAGTTAGGGGGCAGGGAGTAGGTGAATGGGAGCGGGGTCCAGCCTGTTTCGGGAGGCACAGCCTTCCCTGCCCAACCCTCCATACAGTTTTGCACCCTGATGCGGCCCTCGGGCCAAAAAGTTTGCCCACCCCGCTGTAGGGGATGACCCTGAATGCAGTTTTGGGCAGGATTGCCCCCCTCCAAACAGAGGTGAGGCATGGGGGGGGCATATGGGCATACTTGCCTGTGTCCCCTCTCTCATTTCTGCGGGCGCAGAGCTGCACAGCTGAAGGAGGCTGAGTCTGGGCTCTGCTGAATGCCGCTTCCTGGGTCCTAATGCCAGGCTTGCTTCCCTGGTGTGTGCTGGAAGCCTTCCTGTTTTCTGTGCAACAGTGAGTGTCTGTGATGGGGCTGGGTAAAATGAGGGAAGTGGAGGTAGGGGAAAGAGGCAGTGGGGAAGAAAGAGGGGGTGGAATAGGGCAGGGGGAGGGGAATGTGGGAGTGAGGGGAGGGGGATGGAGAAGAAAAGGGGATAGGGGATTCAGGAAGGGGAAGTGGGAGTCTGACAGGCGGTGTACCTTCAGTAGCAGCTGGGGCTCCCTGGTTAAGCAGGCCCCTTGAACCGTCACCCGGACAAGCCCTGCCCCCTTACACCTCAACCCCTCCGATGAGCCCCCCAGACCCCTCACCCCACTGAGCCTCAGCCAGCTGCAGCTGGACCCCCACCCCATCAAGCCCCATTCCCCCATCACTCGGATCCTCCACTGAGCCCTCCTACACCCAGACCCCCCCCTGCCAGGTTCTATTTCTCCACATCCTGAGTCCCAACCATCTTCACTGGATCCATGGCAGAATCCCATTGCCCCTGCACCTGGAACCCCCCAATGAGCCCCTGTGCATCCAGCTCTCCCACTGAGCTGCCCACACCCAGATTGCCCCACATAGAAACTCTCACCCCACACCTGGATCCTCCCACACTAAGCTTCTCCACACTTGGATCCTGCTGGGCTATGCCTGCCTGCCCACACCTGGTATGCCAGGCACCGAGGGACAGGGCTTTGGAGTGTGTCAGGGTCAGGTGCAGCCTCGCTGCTGAGTCCCTGTACCGGAGGAGGTGGGGGCTTCAGGGTGATCTCCCACCTCTATGCAGCCGGTGGTCTGTGCTCCCCACTGCCATGCCACATTTATTTATTGACAAATTTTGCAGAATTTTAAAATATTATGCACATAATTTTTAGGTGCATTATTTTAAATTTTTTGGTGCGGAATTCCCTCAGCAATAGAAGAGAGTGCTCACTGTTAAGGCTGTATGTATGGAATCTTCAAATGAGCAGTACAAGGACTTTTCAATCATGTTAAGCTAACATGACTGAAATACATTGTTTTGGGGTCTCTATAGTTTACAGGCAACTCTGACATCCAGGGGTCAACCTATCCAGAAACCACCTACCAATACAAGTGGCAGTATAGGCTGCATGAGGGTCAATTGCAAGCTATTTTCATAGCAGCTTCCAGGTACAGAGCTTTCTCTTTTAAGCAGGGCTTATTGAAATGCTGTGATGCACTGCTGCCTGGTCCCTTGAGGATGTCTGTACCTTCACCTCATTGTGGGGTGAGGAGCATGTCTGGAAACCTCCTAGAGAAATGCTAAGGTGCATCAGTATTGGCTGGTCAGCTGCTCACACTTGTCATTGACCACCCTGAAACAAAAAGCTGGGAAAGTACCAGAGACAAATTGATTAAAGAAACCAACCAAGGGCCACAGAGTAAATACCATGTTATCTGCATTATGTGTATGTTCCACCAGGAATTAAACTGTATCCTCAGCCAAACTCCATCACCCAACCTAAACTGGTAGTTGATAGCACAGGAGCTCCTGGAGGAGAGATATTTTGTGTTAAGGAGAGGAGCCATGAGGAGCTGGAAGTTCAGTTGGACTCTGCCAGCCAGGAGCAGTTAATGGAGATGGTAATGGAGTCCCCAGTGGACACCTTGGCTTTACCACAGGCAGAGGGCTAAGGGAAGGAGGGATCTTTTGCTGCTAGAAAGCAGGTTTAAGTTCTAAAATGTACTTGTTATGCCCCCTTTCTGCCTGTGTGGGGAACACCACTCCATACACCAAAAAATGGGCTGCTCTACCAGTGCGTAGGAGAAATTGTCAATGCCTCTTGTTAAGCATCTGGAAGAACCACACGAGGAAACATAGCTGGACCTAAAATGGCAGATAAGCAGGAAAAAAAGCACATAAAACTATAGCAGTTTATTGCCAGAGCACAAACCATGGGCACTGTGGCCAAATCATTTACATCACAGGGTATCTGCTGGCCCATGTGCCATTCAGCTATAGCTTTAAAAAGTATGCAGTGGCCATCAGTGTTGTACAATATTGTTTTACCTATATTATAGCGGAGCCGTCTTTGTTTGATGGTACTAAGTACACATTTAGTGTGTTACAGGTTGACCCTCATGTTGGCATCAAGCAACCCTTTGAAATGCATTGAATTTGACACAAATATTATATACCTTATTTATTTTAACCCTCGCTTTCTTCTGGTCAGAAGGAACTATATCTAAGTGATGCTTAAGACAAAAGTTACTGTTTTCTGACTACCAAGTTAAATGCAATGCATACTTCCCTTTGCCTCCTGATAGCTAGCAGTTCCATGTCTGTTACTTGGCTGGGGGGAATCATGCAAGAAATGAAACTTCAGTATGTCTTGCCAGCTAGTTGCTAGCTCTCTTGGACAATTCTTCTTTTTTGCAATCTCTATTAAGGTGATGTCATCTAAAGTTAAGGCTCTGCGCAGTGGATTATAGAGTATTACTAGATTTGCCCTTCAAAAAGTTTGGGCCAGAGCCCTACTGCACAGTCAGTCACCAGGCAGCCATTGGCAACTGCTTTGTGTCAGGGCCAGACTGTGCAAATGCTAGCAGTTTCGAATATGAAACTAAGGGATAATTGACACTTTTATTACATTTTTAGCATCCCTAGGCCTCTGCGGAGATTTCCTCTGGCTACTGACTTATGTTTTCTCTCTTTGACAGCATTTGTAGCTGCTGTGCCCAAAACGCTGGCAGTTTGCTGACGTGGGCCCAGGTTTTCAGGCGAGCACCTGAACAGCCAAAAGCGTGAGTTTGAACCAACTTATACCTAAATTGATTGTGCTTTCTTGATTTAGGCATTTTGGTTGTAAATTGAAAGGCCGGTGGAGACACCTTGTGAGGCCTGGTCTACTGCTGAGGGCTCCCAACATGTCACAATATCTAAAGATAAGCAAGAAATGACATTTGTGACTCCTCTCTGTAGTCCTCGTTTTCAAGGGACTACTCCAAGATGGTAAGGAACCTTGGGAGTAAGAATCAGGCTAGACCTTCCCTCCACACTCCCTTCAAGGATGAGACTACAGCTCCTGTGGCTGTATGTGGCTAAGGGTATGTCCACACTACGAAATTAGGTCAAATTTATAGAAGTCGGTTTTGTAGAAGGTGTTTTTATACAGTCGAGTGTGTGTCCCCCCCACACAAATGCTCTAAGTGCATGTAGTCGGCAGACTGTGTCCACAGTACCAAGGCAACAGTCGACTTCCGGAGCTTTGCACTGTGGGTAGCTATCCCACAGTTCCCGCAGTCTCCACTGCCCATTTGAATTCGGGGTAGAAATCGCAGTGCCTGATGGGGCTAAAACATTGTCGCGGGTGGTTCTGGGTATATATCGTCAGGCCCCCTCCGTAAAAGCAAGGGCAGACAATCATTTTGCATCTTTTTTCTTGAGTTACCTCTGCAGACGCCATACCACGGCAAGCATGGAGCCTGCTCATCTAACCGTCACCGTATGTCTCCTGGGTGCTGGCGGACATGGTACTGTATTGCTACACAGCAGCAGTTTATTGCCTTTTGGCAGCAGACAGTGCAGTATGACTGGTAGCCGTCGTTGACATAGTCCTGGTGCTCTTTTAACTGGGGGCCTGGGCAAACGTGGGAGTGATTCAGCCAGGTCATTTCTCTTGTTTCGTCTCATGGCGATTGAGTCCTACCGGTAGTGCATTGTCTTTTAATTTGCAGCCAGCGGAAGACGATGGCCAGTAGTCATACTGCACCATCTTCTGCCAAGCACCCAGGAGGTGAGGAAGGCTAGCGGTCGTACTGCACAGTCTGCTGCCAGCATGATGTATAAAGATAGATGAAGTGGCTCAAAACAAGAAATAGACCAGATTTGTTTTGTATTCATTTTCTCCTCCCTCCCTCCCTCTGCGAAATTGACGGCCTGCTAGACCCAGTTTTGAGTTCTGTCCTTGAGGTTTTGAGTTCTATCCTTGAGGCAGACATTCAGTTTCTTCGCAAAGCCGCCCCCTTTGTTGATTTTAATTCGCTGTAAGCCAACCCTGTAAGCCAGGTCGTCAGTCGCCCCTCCCTCCATCAGGGCAACAGCAGACAATCATTCAACGTCTTTTTTCTGTGCAGACGCCATACCATGGCAAGCATGGAGCCCGCTCAGATCACTTTGGCAATTAGGAGCACATTAAACACCACACGCATTATCCAGCAGTATATGCAGCACCAGAACCTGGCAAAGTGAAACCGGGCGAGTAGACGACATCAGCGCGATGACGAGAGTGATGAGGACATGGACACAGACTTCTCTCAAAGCACGGGCCCTGCCAGTGTGGGCACCATGGTGCTAATGGGGCAGGTTCATGCAGTGGAACGCTGATTCTGGGCCAGGGAAACAAGCACAGACTGGTGGGAAGCATAGTGTTGCAGGTCTGGGACAATTCTCAGTGGCTGCGAAACTTTCGCATGCGTAAGGGCACTTTCATGGAACTTTGTGACTTGCTTTCCCCTGTCCTGCGGTGCAAGAATACCAAGATGAGAGCAGCCCTCACAGTTGAGAAGCGAGTGGCAATAGCCCTGTGGAAGCTTGCAACGCCAGACAGCTACCGGTCAGTTGGGAATCAATTTGGAGTGGGCAAATCTACTGTGGGGGCTGCTGTGATGCAAGTAGCCAACGCAATCAAAGATCTGCTGATATCAAGGGTAGTGACCCTGGGAAATGTGCAGGTCATAGTAGATGGCTTTGCTGCAATGGGATTCCCTAACTGTGGTGGGGCCATAGACGGAACCCATATCCCTATCTTGGCACCGGAGCACCAAGCCAGCGAGTACATAAACCGCAAGGGGTACTTTTCAATAGTGCTGCAAGCACTGGTGGATCACAAGGAACGTTTCACCAACATCAACGTGGGATGGCCGGGAAAGGTACATGACGCTCGCATCTTCAGGAACTCTGGTCTGTTTCAAAAGCTGCAGGAAGGGACTTTCTTCCCAGACCAGAAAATAACCATTGGGGATGTTGAAATGCCTATAATTATCCTTGGGGACCCAGCCTGTCCCTTAATGCCATAGCTCATGAAGCCATACATAGGCAGCCTGGAGAGTAGTCAGGAGCTGTTCAACTACAGGCTGAGCAAGTGCAGAATGGTGGTAGAATGTGCATTTGGACGTTTAAAAGCACGCTGGCACAGTTTACTGACTCGGTTAGACCTCAGCAAAAGCAATATTCCCACTGTTATTACTGCTTGCTGTGAGCTCCACAATATCTGTGAGAGTAAGGGGGAGACGTTTATGGCGGGGTGGGAGGTTGAGGCAAATTGCCTGGCTACTGGTTACGCACAGCCAGACACCAGGGCGGTTAGAAGAGCACAAGGAGGGTGCGGTGCGCATCAGAGGAGCTTTGAAAACCAGTTTCATGACTGGCCAGGCTACGGTGTGAAAGTTCTGTTTGTTTCTCCTTGATGAAATCCCCCGTCCCTTGGTTCACTCTACTTCCCTGTAAGCTAACCACCCTCCTCCCGTCCCTTCGATCACCGCTTGCAGAGGCAATAAAGTCATTGTTACTTCACATTCATGCATTCTTTATTAATTCATCACACAAATAGGGGGATAATTACCAAGGTAGCCCAGGAGGGGTGCTGGAGGAAGGAAGGACAAGGCCACACAGCACTTTAAAAGTTTAAAACTTACTGAATGCCAGCCTTCTGTTACTTGGGCAATCCTCTGGGGTGGAGTGGCTGGGTGGCCGGTGGCCCCCTCGCACCGCGTTCTTGGGCATCTGGGTGAGGAGGCTATGGAACTTGGGGAGGAGGGCGGTTGGTTACACAGGGGCTGTAGCGGCAGTCTGTGCTCCTGCTGCCTTTCCTGCAGCTCAACCATACGCTGGAGCATATTAGTTTGATCCTCCAGCAGCCTCAGCATTGAATCCTGCCTTCTCTCATCACGCTGCCCCCACCTTTCAGCTTCAGCCCTCTCTTCAGCCCGCCACTTACTCTCTTCAGCCCACCACCTCTCCTCCCGGTCATTTTGTGCTTTCCTACACTCTGACATTGTCTGCCTCCATGCATTTGTCTGTGCTCTGTCAGTGTGGGAGGACAGCATGAGCTCAGAGAACATTTCATCGCAAGTGCGGTTTTTTTGCCTTCTAATCTTCACTAGCCTCTAGGAAGGAGAAGATCCTGTGATCCTTGAAACACATTCAGCTGATGGAGGAAAAAAAAAAGGGACAGTGGTATTTGAAAGGACACATTTTATAGAACAATACACTCTTTCACAGTAAACCGTGCTGTTAACATTACATACGTAGCACATGTGCTTTCGTTACAAGGTCACATTTTGCCTCGCCTCCCCCCGCCCGCGTGGCTAACAGCGGGGAACATTTCTGTTCAGCCATAGGCAAACAGCCCAGCAGGAACGGGCACCTCTGATTGTCCCCTTAAGAAAAGCACCCTATTTCAACCAGGTGACCGTGACTGATATCACTTTCCTGAGGATAACACAGAGAGATAAAGAACGGATGTTGTTTGAACACCAGCAAACATACACTGCAATGCTTTGTTCTACAATGATTCCCGAGTACGTGCTACTGGCCTGGAGTGGTAAAGTGTCCTACCATGGTGGATGGAATAAGGCTGCCCTCCCCAGAAACCTTTTGCAAAGGCTTTGGGGGTATATCCAGGAGAGCCACAAATGCCAGGGCAAATTAATCATTAAACATGCTGGCTTTTAAACCTTGTATAGTATTTTAAAAGGTACACTCACCAGAGGTCCCTTCTCCGCCTGGTGGGTCTGGGAGGCAGCCTTGGGTGGGTTCGGGGGGTACTGGCTCCAGGTCCAGGTTGAGAAACAGCTCCTGGCTGTCGGGAAAACTGGTTTCTCCACTTGTTTCCTGTGAGCTATCTACAGCCTCCTCATCATCGTCTTCCTCGTCCCCAAAACCTGCTTCCGTGTTGCCTCCATCTCCATTGAAGGAGTCAAACAACACGGCTGGGGTAGTGGTGGCTGACCCCCCTAAAATTGCATGCAGCTCATCATAGAAGCGGCATGTTTGGGGCTCTGACCCGGAGCAGCCGTTCGCCTCTCTGGTTTTCTGGTAGGCTTGCCTCAGCTCCTTAACTTTCACGCGGCACTGGTTCGGGTCCCTGTTATGGCCTCTGTCCTTCATGCCCTGGAAGATTTTCACAAATGTTTTGGCATTTCGAAAACTGGAACGGAGTTCTGATAGCACGGATTCCTCTCCCCATACAGCGATCAGATCCGGTACCTCCCGTTCGGTCCATGCTGGAACTCTTTTGCGATTCTGGGACTTCATCATGGTCACCTCTGCTGATGAGCTCAGCATGGTCACCTCTGCTGATAAGCTCTGCATGGTCACTTGCAGCTTGCCCCACTGGCCAAACAGGAAATTGAAATTCAAAAATTCGCGGGCCTTTTCCTGTCTACCTGGTCAGTGCATCTGAGTTGAGAGTGCTGTCCAGAGTGGTCACAATGGAGCACTCTGGGATAGCTCCCGGAGGCCAATACCATCTAATTGCGTCCACAGTATCCCAAATTCGACCCAGCAAAACCGATTTCAGCGCTAATCCCCTTGTCGGGGGTGGAGTAAGGAAATTGATTTTAAGAACCCTTTAAGTCGAAAAAAAGGGCTTCGTCATATGGACGGGTGCAGGGTTACATCAATTTAACGCTGCTAAATTCGACCTCAATGCCTAGTGTAGACCAGGGCCCAGAAATACAGACCCCTGTTGACAATCTCTGGAATCCTCTTCAGCAGGAGTCTCCACCTCTGCCATTTCTCTCCTACCACAAATCTTTTTAAAGGAGGCTTTCTCTATCAAAGCCTAGAGAGATCTTCAGAGACCACTTAGGGCCAGATAGTGAGTTTGGTGACATTGGTGTAAATCCAGAATAATTTCATTGACAGCAGCAGAGTTGTTCTGGACTTACACTGGTGTTACTGAGATCAAAATCTGCGGTTACCATCCACAGCCTCTCCTCCTCAAAAGTGCCGCGTACAGGGCTGATTTTTTTCCTCCCCACACTTAAGCTCAAGCTGAGGGAGAGTCTGAAGTATATCATCAGCTACTTAATAACCTAAAACTGTCCATCAGAAAAGGAATGTTTTAATAAACTCTCTGACAGGAATAAATGCTGCTTGGTATATCCTATAGTGACAGTTGTCAGACCTAAATAAGAAGGTTTTGCTCTGGGATAATTTATTTTGTACAGTCATTACTTTGTCACTCTTTTTTTAAAAAAAAATCACAGATATTTAATTGTTAACATGACGTTTATTATTTGTCAACTCTGGAAGACTCTGATTCCAGGAGTTGTTTACTAACATGGTGGTTCAAAGCCTTGGATGCAGCAGAGTAAGTTTGGTCTCCACCTCCAACTATTAGAGAGAAGGAAAAATCCACTTTGAGTAGCACTGGACATTAGTCAAATAAAATAAATGCTTGGGTAAGCACAAATTTTCCATTGGAAATATGTCTGTAAATATTTTTTAAAGGTATGTATATTAAAAGGGAAGCTTTACTCGCAAAACTCTACAGCAATTGTTAAATACAGTCAGTGAATGAGATAGACGGCTTGACTACACATGCGAGTTACAGCGCGGTAAAGCAGCCCAGTGTGCTCTAACTCATGACCCGTCCACATTGGCAAGGCACGTAGAGCGCACTGACTCTGCGGCTACAGCTCTGCTGGTACTCCACCTTGACAAGTGGAATAACGTTTGGTGCGCCCCCGCTGGAGCGCCGCGGCGCCAGTGTGGATGCCCTGGTCTATTAGTGCTCTCTGATCAGCCTCCAGAGGTGTCCTACAATGGGTATGCTAGCCACTCTGGTCATCACTTTGAACTCTACTGCCCTGCCCTCAGGTGACCAACCGTCAGACCCGCCCTTTAAATTTTCTGGGAATTTTGAAAATCCCCTTCCTGTTTGCTCAGCCAGGCATGGAGTGCTCTCAGCAAATCTTTCCAGGTGACCATGCCTCCACACGCCAGGCGATCCACAGTATGGAGCAATGGCGAGGTGCTGGACCTCATCAGTGTTTGGGGGGAGGAAGCAGTCCAGTCCCAGCTGCGCTCCAGCCATAGGAATTACGATATCTTTGGGCAGATATCAAGGGACCTGATGAAAAGGGGCCATGACCGGGACGCACTGCAGTGCAGGTTTAAAGTGAAGGAGCTGCGGAATGCCTACCACAAAGCCTGCGAGGCAAACCGCCGCTCCAGTGCTGCCCCCACGACCTGCTGTTTCTACAAAGAGCTGGACACAATACTTGGGGCTGATCCCACCTCCATTCCAAATACCACCATGGACACTTCAGAGCACAGTTTAACAAGGCGGGAGGAGGAGGAGGAGCAAACACCAGAGGAGGTTCCCGGTAAGCGTCTTTTATTTTGGGAAGGAAGTTATTCGGTGTGGGCTCTTGGAGTGAGGAGGGTGAGGGCTGCATGCATGCCTAGATGTGGAATGGGGCATTGATATGCTCCCTCACATCACGGTAATTGGCCTCAGTGATCTCTTCAAAGGTCTCATCCAGAACTTGGGCAATGCGCTTGCACAGGTTTCTCAGGAGAGCCACTGTGGTCCTTGTCCCAATCAGGCTAACTTGTCCACACCCCTGTGCTGTGAGGTGCATGCATGACATGCACACAGGCAAGCTGCATATGGGCCAGAGCGGAAGCCGCATTGCAGTAGAAGACCCTCCCTTGCTTCCCAGGTCACCCTCAGCAGCGAGATATCTTCCAGGATGAACTCCTGTTGAAAATGTGGGGACAGTGTTCAGTATAGGGGCTTCCTGCTTCTGTTGGCTCTCCCAAGGCACAGAAACGCAGAGTACAGTACAGCAATGAAACGATAAGTCATGCTTGACCCTGTCCTTACCATTTTGGAGCTTCTGTGGGTTATGTGCGCTCGCTTTGGGACTGGCAAATTATGCTATTGTGTAGACTGTGCTTGCCCTTAAGTGTGGGGGAATCATTGCTCTGTCTGGTGTGAACAATGCTGCCTCTGTTAAGTGTTGCATTTTGCCTTTACAGGTGCAACCTTGAGATCTCAGCCGTCTGTGTTATCGTCAGCCAAAAGACTCCAAGGAATCAAAAAGAGACCACTTAGAAGCAAGGAAGAGATTGCATGAAGTAATGCAGCATTCAAGTAATGAAAATTGAAAAGTGCCGGAGTGGCGGGACAGTGAAAGGAGGATCTGCCAGCAGAATGAGGAGTGCCGGCATAAAAGCCGGCAGCAAAGCACACATTGGCTGATAAGCATTATGGAGAGCCAAGCGGACTCGATCCAGGTGCTCGTAGCCATGCAGGTGGAGCACTACCGTGCCTGCAGTCCTTGTCCCAAAACTCTTTCCCTTGTGCCCCCATGTCACCTCCAACCCACTTTTCCGAACATCCAGGTTATTACCGCCACCAGCTTCTCCAACACCTGTAGCTTCACCACCCAGCCCTGAAAACTATGCCCCTTACCCACTGCACTCAACCCCCATCACCATGCAGGATAGCCATCCTGAAGTGCAGCACTCATTGCACAGCACTCCAGACAGGAAGGCTGAGTATGATAACAGGACATACGCAAATCTGTGATTGTACTGTTCCCCACCCCACCCCCTTGCCCTTTCTGTTTCCCAAGCAGTTGTGTTTCTTTTCAATAAATGGATTTTTTGGCTTTGAAAACTTTCTTTATTATTGCATAAAGTAAAAGATACCTTAGCCCAGGAAAGAAATGTGGCACTGCAAGTCAGCATAGCAAACATAGATTCCTACTAACATTGGAACCACTTCACTCCCATGCAGGGCACCAGGCATTACTGCTGGCTTTCAGCCTCAAATTGCTCCCTCAAGATATCCCTAATCCTTGCAGCCTGGCGCTGGGCCCCTCTAATAGCCCTGCTCTCTGGCTGTTCAAATTCAGCCTCCAGGTGTTGAACCTCCGAGTTCCATGCCTGAGTGATTTGTTCACCCTTCCCTTCACAAATGTTATGGAGGGTACAGCACGCGGATATAACCTTGGGGATGCTGTCATCGGCCAGGTCCAGCTTCCCATACAGAGAGCGACAGCGGCCCTTTAAATGGCCAAAAGCACACTCCACAGTCATTCTGCACCGGCTCAGCCTGTTGTTGAACCACTCCTTGCTGCTGTCAAGGCTCCCTGTGTAGGGTTTCATGAGCCACAGCATTAAAGAGTAAGCGGGGTCTACAAGGATCACAATGGACATTTCGACTTCCCCTACAGTGATCTTCTGGTCTGGGAAAAAAGTCCTGGCTTGCAGCTTCTTGAACAGGCCAGTGTTCCAAAAGATGTGAGCATCATGCACCTTTCCGGGCCAGCCTGCGTTAATGTCAATGAAATGCCTATGGTGATCCACAAGCGCCTGGAGAACCATAGAGAAATACCCCTTCCGATTAATGTACTCAGAGGCTAGGTGGGCTAGTGCCAGAATTGGAATATATGTGCCATCTATTGCCCCTCCGCAGTTCGGGAAACCCATTTGTGCAAAGCCAGCCACAATGTCATGAACGTTACCCAGAGTCACGGTTCTTCTGAGCAGGATGCGATTAATGGGTCTGCAAACTTGCATCAACACGATTCCAACGGTCGACTTTCCCACTCCAAACTGGTTAGCGACCGATCGGTAGCTGTCTGGAGTTGCCAGCTTCCAGATTGCAATAGCCACCCGCTTCTCCACCATCAGGGCAGCTCTCAATCTCGTGTCCTTTCACTGCAGGGTGGGGCGAGCTCCTCACACAGTCCCATGAAAGTGGCTTTTCTCATCTGAAAGTTCTGCAGTCACTGCTCATCATCGCAGACTTGCATGACAATGTAATCCCACCACTCAATGCTTGTTTGCCAAGCCCAAAAGCGGCGTTCCACAGTGGTGAGCATGTCCGTGAATGCCACAAGCAAACTCGTGTCATATGCTTTACTCAAGTCGATATTGTCGGAGCTCTCACTGTCACTTTGGATCATAAGGAATAACTCGACTGCCAAACACGACATGCTGGCGAGATTTGTCAGCATACTCCTCAGCAGTTCGGGCTCCATTCCCACAGACCGAAAGGGAAGACAGAGCGCGCAGTACAAAAAAACATTGAAAGATGGCGCCAAATGTGGACGGAAGCAGAGGGATTGCTGGGATGCGAACCAATGCATCACGGGGCATTGGAACAGGAACCAGAATGCCCCCCTTGCCCCTTCCCACAAGCTACAGTGCCAGAATGGGAAGAGGTGCTCTGTGGGATAGCTGCCCATAATGCACCGCTCCCAATGCCGCTGCAAGTGCTGCAAATGTGGCCACGCCAGTGCGCTTGTTCCTGTCAGTGTGGACAGACGGCAGCGCTTTCCCTACTGCGCTCTCTGAAGGCGGGTTTAACTCACAGCACTCTACATCTGCAAGTGTAGCCAGGCCCTCAAGTAATCATCTGTTTACCTACCTAATCTGGAGTTACAAGACTGTATCTGTTAAAGCCACAGTTACACTTTGGTTGATACATTGTGTCTTTTACTTTCCCAGTTATCTGCATCTTTTGGTACCTTGCCTGCATTGCTAACTGTGCTGCTTCAGCTCTGTTGTAGCTCACTTTGAATTTGCAGGGAACTCTTGCAGTCTCAGGAACTAAGACAGGAGCTCCAATTCTTAGGCAATTCTCATAAAAATTTACTTTATTCCCTGATGGTGGGTAGAAGTAAGTTTATCCATAAGGTAGATGTCAAAGTGCATTAGACCTTCAACAGATCCTCATTGGTGTGATGTTTTTAGTAACAGTGAAGACAGAGTTACTGTTTTTAAAGGGATGCTGTTTTTCCTTCCTGAGTCTTACAGAGGTAAAACTAAAATGTTGCCTTTTACTCTTACTTTATATAATATCAAGTATACTATCACTTTAATATCTGATATGCCCTCAGTTTGGGGGAACTGTATTTGAAGCAACTACTATAATCTACAGTTCCAAACTGCAGGAGGGCTGTCTCACTTGTCCCCTGCTCCCAGGTTAGATTAATTTTTATTTAGAGGTACTCTCCTTTGTCCTCCATGTCAGTATGCTAGTCAGACAGAGAAAGGCATTGAAGTTGTCCTCTTTACACCTGTGTAATAGGGAAAACATTTCTGTAGCCCAGTTCATTTTAAAACACTGGGATGTCTATCAAAGCCAGACCTATGATCTGTTATAGTGTCTAGGGCCTAGAGGTTTTTTTGTGTGTGTGTGTGTGAAGACAGAACGTTTATGATCAACAATTCAAGGACACAGTGCAAAGCTGAGCATGATATTAATTATAAAGAGCTGTATACGAAACATTTTCTGATCTCAGCAGATAGACTGTACTGCCAGGGACAAAATGTTTCTAAAAAGCAGACAAAAAACATTTGTTAGTTTGTATTCATCCTAGGGGAAGAAGCAGTAGTAAATGTGACACCTTATTTTAGATCACATAAATAATACCAAATCTTTCAGGGGAAAAGGCCACCCTCCTTCAGGTTTTGAATGAAAAGCAGACAGCAAACGTGTGTGTCTATGTATCTTTATCTAAAAAAAAAAATACACCGGGGGGGCCAATATTTCAAACAAACTCTAGCTGGACTACTTATATGTTTTCCTTGTCTGGAAAGTGTGGCCAAGATTCCATATTATCTGATATAGGCTGACATTTTTCTTAGTGTTTCCTATTGTGTGTGTATGTGAGAGAGAGAGAGAAAGAAAACAAAAGAGAGTGTGAATGAGTGTGCTGGTTTCAGGGGTAGGGGATTTTGAGAGAGAGAAGGAAGTAGGGAGGGAGGGAGGTGGGTGACCATAAATCACCTCCCCCCCACTGTATCTAAATATGAGAAGTGGGCCTAGTAGGGCCATATTACTGGTACTGATAGCTGACTTCCCAGTCCTATTAAGATTGCAATTAATTTGATGAAAAAAGATTGTGATTGTGAAAAGAACTAGCATGCTGCTTGATTCATCATAGGACAATATTCTATAGCAAAAAACTGCCCATGTGACTGCTTTTAGGGAGAAAAACTGGCATGAACTTAAATAGGACCAGACTGTGAGACAGTTCTCACAAACTGTCCTTGGAAACCAATCTGTTCTTCTCAGCTGTTCTCTGATGGAAGGTATTTGATTGTACAGACAGTCTTAAGGCCTGTGACAGTACAATACCCGGAGGGTTTCCAGTTAGGGTTTTAAACTCTCTTTAAAATCCTGATTGAAGCAAAAAGATAAGAATGGGTTTTTACAAAATTCTGTGTGGAGGAGGCTGATGAAACATATTTGCTGAGACCTCAGTCCAAGGAGCACAGAACTTTTTTGGGGAGGAAAAGAAGTATTGACTTTTAATAGAAAACACCAATTTTAAAACAGCTTTTTTAATATAAAAAAACCTCAATTTGTGGAGGATCAAACACCTAAAACTGGAAGCTCTTTAATTACATGTTCATGTAAAAAATAATTTTTCTGTTGATATTAAAATCTCTTTGAAAGTGCATGATCAGCCAGATGTCACTTAGATGGCAGCTATGTGCCAATCCAGAGATTTTTGCATGTCTTGCTGATGAACAGCATGCAGAACCGTCTGCTTGTCTGGATTCTCAAAGAAGTTATAAAATGTCACGTAAATGACATGGAAAATATGAACAGGCTTAGTGCATTGATGAATTAATGTTACATGAATCATCCCCAAAGGATACAAAAGAGGCACAATGTTCTGTCCATAAACAGAATCATCTGTATATTATTTTATTCAGATATTTGTCTTTGTGAGATGGCAGAACCAGCAATCGGAGCTTGTGCCATGCAACCTTAACAATTGTCTACAGCAGCAAAAGCTGATTGTACTTTAAGCGGTGTCTCAAGTTGTCCAATTGTCAATGCTGATTTATATTTGTGTGTACTGAAACCATTTTGCAACTACAGTGTCATATATTGAATAAACTAAAGAGCCAAGTGCAGTTATTTTTCTTCCTTTTATATCATTTCCTGTTTCAAATAACTTCTTGTTTCTGCTTTGGCATAGATGAGTGTGAGGCAAATAATCACTTGCTGGGATTAATCAAAATAGATTAAAAATAATACCATGTGATTTCAATAAGATAAACAGAAAGTCATCTTGAATGCCTTGAGAAGTAAATGGGATGGATAATAGAGACATCTAGTGGTTGATACACTGAAATGAAATAACTTAAGTTTGCCTGAAACCTTTTTGAAAAGCTTAATGGTTTGATTCCATTTTTAAAGGCCCATTTCTCTTTAGATTGTTTTTGTAAATGTCTTGATATTAATGCCTTTCTTTATAGCACCACTTGCTGTTGTGAAAATGGAGAACTGCTTTATTGCATATTTAACCTTTATTCAAACTTAAGATGTTTTTTTCTGTAATAGTACTTCCATAGATGAAGCTATACTTAAACAATCTCTCCCTCAAAAACCCTGTTTTATTGCTTGATCACTAATATAAGGCCATTATATAAGAATAAGAAAACTTATAATGTTTGTGAGAGGAGTACAAGTTTGTGTGAGGTTTTTTGGTTGGTTGGTTTGTTTTTAAACCATCTGGCTGATTTTCAGTGCTTAAATCCATCTGTGAATAAAACTTGATGCAATGGGGAATAATGCTTCCCCTTAGGTTCCTCTATATCAGACCTAAGTTCTTGCCTGTTACTTGATTCTCATTTTTCTGAAATGTATTTGAAACGTGGTTGGGGGGGACATAACTCTTCCAGACTTCTTCAGTAGTAAGTCCCAGGCTCTTTGTGGCAAAGTCTTTGTAGTTTTTGTAAGAGAATACAAGAATGATTTTATTTTCTCTCTAGGTAGGTGAGAATGCATAGGATTATCCATCCAATTTTTCTATTTCTCTATTCCACAATTAGTGAAGCAAGGACACACATGGCAATTTTCTATGCTACAGGGACATAGAATTGTCTGTAACTATTATTCTGATATTGGTGAGTATTATAAAACTGAAGTGCATATGAAAAGAATTGAAGAAACATAAGTACTATGTGTGGCTGAGTTAAATTTGTTTGTTGGAATAGTAGTGTTAATTCTTTATTATCACTTGATCACCCATTTAGGATTCCATAGTGAACATTAAATGGAATATATATACATGTATGGAATAAATTGATGTTATATCTTTATCAGGACACTTTGTTGCAAATCGGGGTGTTGGTACAAATAATGTTTGGAGCAGTACACTTTGAGGGACAGTCCTGTTCATACTCCTGTAATTACAATAAGCAACAGTTGTATACAGTGGTGTTATAGCTATGTTGATCCCAAGATATACGAGACACAAAGTAGGTTAGATAGTATTTTTTATTGGACCAGCTGCTGTTGGTGAGAGAGACAAGTTTTTGAACTTACATAGAGCTCTTCTTCATGTCTGGGAAACGTGTTCAGTGTCACAGCTAAATACAAGGTGGAACAGATGGTTTAGCATAAGTAAAGGAGTATGAACAGTGCTGTCCCTCCAGTGTACTGCTCCAAACATTATTTATACCAACTCTCAGATTTGCAACAGAGTGTCCTGATAACGATGTACTCAATTATGTCAACATTACGTATTTGAGATATACTGTAGACTGATGTGCTGTAAAATTTGCATTATAATGCATAAGATTGTCTGATAAAAATTTATACTTCTTTTGCAATGCAAGTTTTACATTGGAACAGTATAAATCATGCAGCACCTCAAATATAAGAGGAAGCAAGTGTGTTCCCATATGTATTTGTATATATAACATATATATTCAATTTATTCCATATATAACACACATTTCAAGAGACCATTCAAGGTGAAGTGGCCTGTTAATACCCCTCCATTCATAGGGAAGGAAGAAAGGTGGGTGTGGGAGGTCAGCAAAGTAGGTGAGGGTGGGGTTGTTAGTGGGTTACAGATTGTTGTGATAAGCCACAAATCCAGTGGTCCCTATTTTATTTACTCATGATTTTTAGTGTCTAGCAAAGTTATGAATTTAACCTCTCAGGTTTGTCTTTTGAAATTGTTGTGCAGGTTTCCTTTGAGGATGAGGACTGATAGGTGAGATATAGAGTGATCACTTTGTGAAAAGTGTTCACCCACAGGTGATATGGTATTTTTGTCTTTTATCATTTTTCTGTATGAGTTCATTTGAGAACATAGTGACAGGGCCGGTGCAAGGAGGTTTCATGCCCTAGAAGAAATTTCCACCTTGCACCTCCCCAGCCTCCGCGGCAGCTCTCCGCCCCTTCCCCTCCGCCCTGAGGCGCCCACCCCACGGCAGCTCCCCACCCCCATCCCCCCCGGCCAGGGCAGCCCCCCCATGGCAGCTTCCCACCGCCCTCTCCCTCCCCCTCGGCCCGGGGAGCCACGTGCAGCAGCTCCCCACCCCAGCTCACCTCTGCTCCGCCTCCTCCCTGAGCACACTGCCTCTTCTCCCACCTTCCAGGCTTGCGGTGCCAATCAGCTGTTTGGCGCGCAAGCCTGGGAGGGAGAGAAGCAGAGCAGGGTGATGCTCAGGGGAGGAGGCGGAGCAGAGGGGAGCTGGAATGGGAAGTGGTTCCCCTGTGCGCCGCCCTCCCCATTACTTGCTGCAGGTGGCCCTCCCCGTGCCACCCTGCCCCAGCTTACCTCCACTCCACCGCCACCCCCAACCACTTGGCGCCCTAGGCAACCGCCTAGTTCGCCTAGTGGTTGCACCGGCCCTGAATAGTGATTGTTTGTTTTCGCCCTATGTTTACTATTGGGGCATTTAATGCACTAGATGAGGTAAACCACATGTTGTGGTAGCCATGGGTAGGACCCATGGATCTTTAAAGGTGTGTTGTCGTGGGGTGTTGATCACTGTAGCAGTGGAGATAAGTCTGCAGGTTTTGCATCTGTTTCTGGCTGGATCTGGTGCCACTTTGAGTTGATGTGTCTTGGTATTGTCAACAGCTCTCCAACACCACCTACTATAAACAACTCAAAGACAACCTCACAACACAATTTATCAAGGAATTTAAGAATATCATCAATCCTTCCCCAAACAACTCCTAGAGAAACTCTACAAACTCCTCCTCCACGAACTCACCCCAGGGACCTTATACATGCTTCCCAAGATACACAAACAAATGAACCCAGACCCATCATATCTGGCCACAGCACTCTTACTGAAGGAATATCGGGACTCATAGAAACCATCCTCAAACCACTCACAACACGGTGCCAGCTTCCTCCAGGACATAACCAACTTCCTCCACAAACTATAACATTAACAATCTCCTTCAGAACACCATCCTCACCGCCATTGATGTCACTTCCCTCTACATCAACATCATTCACAATGAGGGCATAGCTGCCTACCTCAAATATTTACAAGACAAAGGACAACCCACAGATATCTACTACAAGCACATCTCATCCATTTCATCCTCACCCATTACAACTTTACAGTCAACAACAAACACTTTGGTCAAACCAGCCACATGGGAACAGCCATAGGTACTGGGATGGCTCCTCAATATGCCAACCTCTTCCTGGGCCACCTTGAAGAAGAATTTCTGGATATAAGTCCCACATAGATTTCCACCACAACTTCATAGCAGTCTTCAACTACCTGAAGGCGGGTTCCAAAGAGGATGGAGCTAGGTTGTTCAAAGTGGTGGCAGATGACAGAACAAGAAGAAATGGTCTCAAGTTGCAGTGTGGGAGGTCTAGGTTGGATATGAGGAAAAATGATTTCACTAAGAGGGTGGTGAAGCACTGGAATGGGTTACCTAGGGAGGTGGTGGAATCTCCATCCTTAAAGGTTTTTAAGGCCTGGCTTGACAAAGTCCTGCCTGGGATGATTTAGTTGGGGTTGGTCCTGCTTTGAGCAGGTGGGTTGGACTAAATGACCTCCTGAGGTCTCTTCCAACCCTAATCTTCTATGATTCTATGACCAAACTCTCTCTGGAACACTCCCACACCAGCACCAATTTCCTGGACACCACAATCAGCTTCAGCCACAGAACCCTACAGAAAACTATATACAAGAAACCCATGGATCATCCCATCACCCACATCTACCTTCATAGATCCAGTAACCACCCCAAACACCAATAAATCTGTAATCTACAGCCAGGCACTCAGATACCACAGAATATACTCTGAGGAAAAAGTGCAGGATATACACCTTACGCACTCAAAGCCACCTTCACCAAACAAGGACACTCCACTAGAGAAGTAAATCGCCTCCTGGAACAGGCCAAATACTCCGAGAGAACCTGCTTCAATAC
Organism: Dermochelys coriacea; assembly: GCF_009764565.3. Classification (NCBI taxonomy): domain Eukaryota; kingdom Metazoa; phylum Chordata; order Testudines; family Dermochelyidae; genus Dermochelys; species Dermochelys coriacea. Next base: position 99,670,929 of record NC_050071.1, on the reverse strand, counting down.
AGAAATCCAAACCTCCTCTGACCACACACCTCTAGTTGTCCATCATACTGGAACCTATATGATCATCAAACTGCTATAATTCATTCTCAATGGGGACCCCATCCTGAAATAAATCTTTCCTGAACCTCCTCTTCTGGCCTTCAAACAACCCCCTAATCTCTCCAATCTCATCAGAAGCAAGCTCCCCACAGACTAGGACACACCAATAGTATCTACTCCCAGACTAATGACAAATACACTACAAACTGATGTTATTCCCTGAGATCACATTGACCTGACAATATCACAGCTATCCCCTTTAACGCTGTGTGCCCCTGCTTCCTAAAGAGAAAAGCAACATGTTACATACAATCTATGGGCCACCTTGACCTCTCTTATTTCTAAACTACTTAAAACCTTTTTCCTTTTGGGAATTCAGCAGATGATGTGACACAGAGAGATTTCATTACAAGTACTCTTATTGAAATTACTGGTTTTAGCTGTTAAACTTGGCCACAAATCTCAGTGGTGTATGTAGCCAGCTAAGCACATACACTGGTCACATGGTACCAAGAATGCTACTAAAAGGAAAGCATTTTTTGTTTGGAAATATCCATTCACTTTCACCAGAAAGAACTGGTGAGTGTAAACTGGTGAGTGCAGTGTATAATCTTATTACACAAGCCAGCTGTGTCCTGACTAAATTCTGTTATTGGTAATTTCATTCTATTATCTACACTTCCTCTTGCAGTTTCAGCTAGATATATAGTCTTCACTGCCTATTCTAAAATGATGGCAAAGATGATGATCTAGGACCCCTCACTGAACCCTGGTGCTTTTCTTCAAACTGGATTATTCTATATGGAAAGGAGAGAGAGCAAGGTGGAAGTGGACAATGACCCTATCAGTTGAAAGGCACCTACAATGCCAGCAAACTACAGTTTGACCACAAAGAGAGTAGCGAATTTCTTTGGCTAACAATATGAGGAATATAAACAAATGAGTAACACTGGGCTTCCATCAAATTGGCATTGAACTGTCCTGGAAGAATTCTATACTTATGGGGCCAGATTCTGCCACTGTTCCTCATGTTGAGTAGTGACCTACTCTGCAAGAATTTTCATTGATTTCAGTGGACCTACACAGACTGAGTACTACTAACATAAGGGTGACAGAATCTGACCCAGATTGAGGGAGTGTGAATGGACTATTCTTCATATACTAACTTTCTACTGATGCATTAGCAGTAAGAAGAAAGAACCAATAACACCGTGAAAAGAATGAGCTTTACATGAAGTGTTTCCTCTTGATATCCCATCTGTCTGGCTTCTCACTGAGCATCAGAGCGGGCAGCTCTCAGGTTACCAGGGCAGAGTGGGGTGCGCACCGGGGACCCGCTCAGGACACAGGAGACTTGCTGCCGCTGAGAACAGAGCTCTTACCAGCAGCACATCCATGTCTCCACTGCTTTTGTGCTGCTGCACAACTAATTTGTCTCAGCTTTGGAAGGTGAAAACAATTTTTGTGTTCCTGGAGGAGCAGAGTTACTTCAGGATTCAAAATGAAGAGAAACAGCCTGCCCTTCTGCTGCTTCTCCCTTTGGTTGGTTTTCACAGCAGTGATACTTCAAGGTGAGAGCACTTCCCCATACCAGTGTGCAGCTTATGGCTTGCTTTATACACTTATGACTTCGTCCATCATTCCTTGTGCATCCACTGACTTCACAATGCTGAGTGCACAAAAAATGTAGTTTGGGCATCTGTGTATCCTCTTAACTGTTTCAAGCTATTTTATCTCATTGCTGAGTAAGCACTGCAGAAATATAACTATTTTCTGATTACAGACTGTTGAACCTAAATGCTGTTTAAATAGTTTCATTAGCTTTGATTGCTTTTTTTCCAGTGAAGGTGGCGTTTGAACTGTAGTTAGTCCTGAATTGCAGTACTAATAATTGAACAGCTAAATGGCTGAAGAGTGAAGTACTCTGAAATACTTACTGCATACTTGTGTGAATTTGAATTTGCGTAGGTCAGACAAATGTTAACATCCTTGTCCTTTGCTTTGTGAAGTCTATGACTCCATGTAAAGATAATGCAGTACAACACAGAGAAACTTCAGAGGACAAAGCAATCTGTAAATCTATGATTTTAAAGAAAGTATTTCAGTGGATTATCTGTAGAGCCGGATGAATAACAGAAAAAAAATCTTTTTCACATATATGCTATTCTTTGGAAAAGATTGCAAAAATTAATTGAAGGAATTATTCAATGAATGTATTCACTAATTATTCAACCAGCTTTATCCATTGTCCAAATAATGAACAAAATTCATCTAATTTTTTATTCAAACATGAATGCCATAAAAGAGGAGCAAATTTTAGAAGTAGTATTCAACTTTCTCTTGTAGAGAACAATATTTATGTGTAGGGAGACAGCACAAGTCATTGGCTAGGGTAGAGGACTGGAAGTCAGACCTGGTTTCTATTCTTAGCTCAGCAACTGAGTGACTGTTTAAGCAAATCACTTTGGGCCAGATTTTGAAAAGTATTTTGGCATTGTGCGCTCAGTGTTGCAATATCTAACTGATTTAGGAGCCTAAATCTCATTTTCAAAAAAGGATTTAGGCACTTGGGAGTCTAAGACCATTGACAGTTTCTGTGATTTAGGCACCTAAAGCCTAAATCCCTCTTGAAAATGAGATTTAGGCTCCTAAATCGGGGTGGGCAAACTACAGCCCACGGGCTGGATCTGGCCGACAAGCTGTTTTAAGCTGGCCCCCAGCTGGGGCGCAGGGTCAGGGGCCGCACCACATGGCTCCTGGAAGCCATGGCATGGCCCTGCTCTGGCTCCTACCCACTCCAATGGGAGCTGCAGGGGAGGTGCATGCGGACAGGGCAGCGTGCCGAGCTGCCTGGCCATACCTCCACATAGGAGCCACAGAATGGACATGCCACTGCTTCCAGGAGCTGCTTGAGGTAAGCGCCGCTTGGAGCCTGCACCCCCTGAGCCTCTCCCCATGCCCCTACCCCAGCCCTGATCACCCTCCTGCTCTCCATACCCATCAATCCCAGCCCAGAGCCCACTCCTGTACCCCTCATCCCCAACTTCTCATCCCCAGCCCCACCCCAGAGCCTGCAACTCCTGCTGGAACCTGCACCCCTTCCCGCACCCCTACCCCAGCCCTGATCCCCCTCCTGCCCTCTGAACCCCTCAGTTCCAGCCCAGAGCACCCTCCTTCACCCCAGACTCCTCATCACCAGCCCCAATTTTGTGAGCATTCATGGCCCGTCATACAATTTCTATTCCCCGATGTGGCCCTTGGGCCAAAAAGTTTGCCCACCCCTGTCCTAAATCAATTAGCTGTGCTCGCACTGCAATGCCTGTGCCTGAATTCCTTTAAATATCTGGGCCTTATTCTCTCTGGGCCTTATTTTCCACCATCAATAAAATAAGGATAATGGTATTTGTCCGCCTATGAAAAGGACTGTCTTATCTATGGATGAAAAGGGCTATATTATTGCAGAGTGTTATATAAAATGGGTGTAAAACATTAATTTTATAATATCCATTTAGTTACTACAACATAATGACCTGTTCTGCATGGGTCTCATCAGATTTGCTACATATGTTCTATATTAAATATAGTATAGTACAAAAAGAAAAGGAGTACTTGTGGCACCTTAGAGACTAACAAATTTATTAGAGCATAAGCTTTCGTGAGCTACAGCTCACTTCATCGGATGCATTTGGTGGAAAAAAAACAAAACAAAAAAAGTTCTAATAAATGCTCTAATAAATTTGTTAGTCTCTAAGGTGCCACAAGTACTCCTTTTCTTTTTGCGAATACAGACTAACACGGCTGCTACTCTGAAACCTGATAGTATAGCACAGTATGTGTATAATACCAGCTGGATGGCAGTATGTATTCTAACAGTAACAAATGCTATTTGGAGCCTTGGGGATAGCACGCACACTACTTCATGTGATATATTTGATATACTATTTGATGTAGGTGTGGAGTCTGCACAAGGAAAATATGCTCAAATGCTATTCAGTGAACTGTTTGGAGACTATTCAAATGCTCTGAGACCAGTGGAAGACACAGATAAAGCACTGAATGTCACCCTTCAGATCACGCTGTCCCAAATTAAAGATATGGTGAGTAACAAGACAGTTTCATGTTCTAGAAATGTGCAAACTTCCACACCTACAAATTGGAAACTCTTAGAACAGCATGGGTTTCAGAATTTAAAACTTCATGTTTCACTTAGAGATGTGCGGACAATTTGCATTTTCCTGCATAAAGTGATAAATTTAATAATGTTTCTTCATAAGTTTCTGTTCCTAATATGTACTCATCCGTTTACACCATTATGACCTAACTGGTTAAGATGTTAGAATTCTTTTGTAATAACAATTAGATACTGATTTTTTCAGCATCAAAGCGTTTGTTTTGTCCCATTGCACTGAAGCAAAAAAAAAATGATTGGATATCTTATTTTTCTCTATACCTGTTGTTTTGCAGAAGTAGTAGTTCTTCACAGTTAGTGCAGTATCCAGTTTCCAATAAAAAGTCCTAGTTTAATCCCCCCCCCCATAGCTTTTGCTTGGAAAACTGGTTTGGTTCGAAAATTGTCAGATTCACTTTGAAGGCAAAGGAGAATGTGTCTGCAAAGGCGAATGTGTCTGCAAAAAGTGAAGAAAATTCCTCACATGATTTTTTAATTACAGGTAATTTAAAATAATGTAAACATTAACATGTGTACGTACCAAACTAAGATCTGAGCCTGCACAGCTTTCAGAGAAATCAATGGGAATTGTCATAATTGGTTCCTCTGAACTGACGTTATAGACTTCTTACTGTACAGTAAGTCTTAGAAGAAACACGTTATGTCTATAAAATGAACTCCCCCTGAAACAAAGTGTGTCTTTGTTGAATCATAGATTAGAAATGTTTATGTATATAGTAACTCCTTACAGGATGAAAGAAACCAAATTTTGACTGCGTATTTATGGATTCGACAAAGTTGGTATGATGCATATCTCAAGTGGGACAAAGATGAATATGATGGTTTGGATTCTATCAGGATTCCTAGCAACTTGGTATGGAGACCAGACATTGTCCTGTATAACAAGTAAGTACAATTGAGGGGCAGTTTCTTAGCACAACCACATAATTAGATTTAATATTTTTCTTTTATAAATGAATATATATGAAGAAATTTCCCTATGGGTGAGTTAACCCATAACCATCCACTTCCAGTTTATTGCACCTTCCTTTGGAGTGACTGGATCTGGCCATAAAATATTGGACTAGACAGACCACTGGTCTCATCTGGTATGGCAATTTCTGTGTTAATATGATGCTGTGAATAGGGGTCTTGAGTCCTACTACTACAGTCTGGTCTCTGCACAAAGTATGTATGGTTTCACTTAATTTTATTTTTACTGCTTCTTAAGACACTATACTGAGCAAATGTGACTTATGTGAAATTTTGGAGCAGTGGTTTGGAGGTTACTTCAAAACCTTTCTCTGGCCATAAGAGATTGATTTTGAGCATATGTCTGTAGTCCTGTCTACACTTCAGTTACAGCTGAATTAGGAATCAAGATACAATAGGTAACAACATAGTTTGTGCCCTTTCCCCCTCTCTATGGGGCTGCGCCAATGGAGCTTCAGTGTTTAATTTGTACCAGGGCTTGCCAGGACTTAGGTTTGGCAGTTCTTAGCCCCAGTACCTCTGGGTTTGCCGCCTCACTTATGAAAGTAAAAAAATTGCTTGAGCCCCAGCACCTCTTTCATTACAAATTAAGTACTGGGGAGCTTCCAGATGATTGACTCATTACGTGGAAAAAGTACCTTTGCTGCTTCTTTAGAAAAGAAGTTGAAATGTTTTATAAGGAGAAACTATCTTTCAAAATCTGTTTAAAATTGTTTGATCAAGCATTTACATTAAAGAGCATGGGTTCACAATATCACCTACTAGAAAGGGACACCACAAGAGAAAATAAAAACTTTGGAAAAAATATCTTTACCTGTGTTGTGAATTAATCTAATTTTCAAACATTGAAGTACCATTATCTGAGCTAGTTTATTTGTTGTTATGACCAATAGTAAACTAGAACAATCAGTTTTACTAGCACAGTGGTACTGTATTTAGGCTTTTGGCTTGGCAGGGAATGTTTTAATAAGGTAAAATGTAGCCCCAAATGTTTACACTCCACGAAACCAAAAGACACATCTTTGTGTTGCACATGATGTAAAGGGCTCAGGGGTTCCTCACATGGGATAGTTCTAAGGCAGCTTTACTGGGGTAGCAGCAGAATCAGACCTAGGTCTGGGAGACCTATGGACTCTGATCTGACTCTGCCTTAACAACAAGGCCATCTTTCTTCTTAATGTTCATTTGTGACAGCCTAAATACTGTAACAAATCCATGGTCATCTAGGATTTCAAGTTTGTCGTTAGTGCTGCACACTGAACTTTATACTTGCATCAGGAATAGCACTCAAATCCCCTGCTGCAAAAAGCAGAGACCCTTACTGCTTGAGCTAAGGAGAATTTCAGTTATATGTTAGCAGTATTGGGTCTTTGACACACAGCCGAGTCTGTCCAATTATAGCCATTATAGTGGCCATTCGTAACAGCCAGTACAATATTCAGTAAACGATGTGATGATGTGATGATGTAAATGATGTCAGAGGTGGGTTTAATAACCTTATTTTCTGATTTATTTTGTGTTCTAATTTTTTTTATCATTTTGTCTTTTTAGGGCTGATGATGACTTTTCAGAACCAGTGAACACAAATGTAGTATTGAGATATGATGGAAAAATTACATGGGATGCACCAGCTATAACAAAGAGCTCATGTGTGGTGGATGTTTCTTATTTTCCCTTTGATGACCAGCAGTGTAACCTTACCTTTGGTTCCTGGACCTACAATGGTAATCAGGTGGACATAATAAATGCTTTGGACAGTGGAGATCTATCTGACTTTATAGAAGATGTGGAGTGGAAGATTCATGGGATGCCAGCTGTTAAGAATGTAATCACATATGGCTGCTGCTCTGAGCCGTATCCAGATATTACATTCACACTGATCTTGAAAAGGAGGTCTTCCTTCTATATATTTAACCTGCTGCTCCCTTGTGTTTTGATCTCTTTCCTGGCCCCACTGGGATTCTACCTTCCTGCAGATTCTGGGGAAAAAGTGTCGCTTGGTGTTACAGTTCTGCTTGCTCTAACTGTATTTCAGCTAATGGTTGCAGAAAGCATGCCTCCTTCTGAAAATGTGCCCTTGATAGGTGGGTATTTCAGATTTTTATCATGGCTTATAAATAGTGGTTGTATAATGTCAGGGAGACTATACATACAAAGATAAACATTGTGATGCAAAGTTTCTAAAACCTTGTGTAATACTTCAAATGTGTATGGAACTTGTACAAATATAGTGAAGTTCTATGACAAGATTATTTTGTTCTGCATGGGGATAAACTAATAATAAAACATGGATGTGCTAAAACCTGGGCTGCAGTGTTAATGAAGGAAAATTGAGGGTGAAGTCAGACACTTCAGGATGTCATCTTTGCAGGTTCACAAGCTGTAATGGGTCAGTAATTGGCTGAGAGATCACAGGGTGCTCCAGGTACTGGTGTAGTGATTCATTTGGTTGAAGTGTGCTGTCTTGAGACATTGGATGAGAGCATTGTGGGTTGTGTGTTGGAAGCAAAAGGGAGTTTGTGGGGGTGAGGATCACGTGACTTGTTGGATGGGAAGAGGGAGAGCTGCAGGGAATGCAGAGGTGTGATGGAGAAGGGGTGAGCACTAAGTCTTCCCTGCCTTCTGCACCTGTTAGACCTGCTGTGGCTCACCAGAGATGACCACAAGACATGGTGCGGCAAACCATAGCAGCTTCGTCAAGCAGAAAAGCTAGATAAGCATTAGTGCTCCCTATGAGTGTTTCTGCACAGCTGAGTTGTGGAACAGCACCTTTGCTATGACTAGGGGATTGGCGAGGTCAGGGCATGTTGGGTGGGTTGGCACTTTCTCTCCCCTCAGGGCCATAAAAGGAAATCTACTGGTTCAGTTCCATTCTAGACTCTGATCCTGGCTTAAATCCCACAGGCAGCCCCAACTCCAAGGAGTAGGGTCTGGCTGTCAGGGATTTGAGCTAAGGACAGAGGTTACGTGAGGATTTGGGGACAATTCACTGGAGAAGAAGTCAGATGTGGGAGCTGAGGAGCAGCTCAATTATACAGGAGGAGAAGGTGGGGGAAGCGCTAGTGTCTTCTCTGGCCCACCTGATGGATATTCTGTGGCTTGTCTAGGAGTGGGAGAACCCTTTTAATACAATCCAGAGCAGGTATGCTGCAGAAGACTTTCCTTATGGTGCAGGTTCCTAGCTTCCCATGAACCATGCAGCCCACTATCCCAGGGTATAGCTCCCATATACCGACTGGTTCCTAGGTGGCCTGGTTTGAGAACCTGTTAGGCTCTATAGAATCTGAGCACACCTACAGCACAGCTTGTTCTGCCATGCAGAACTAGGACTCCTCCTAACCCCTTCCTTTGGTGAGCCTTAGCTGATCTATTGGAGAAAAAGTAAACAAGCGTGTATATGCCTTCTTCTCCTGCATGGCTCAGCTTCCAGGCTCCCCTTTTCCCCCATTAGTTTTGCCAAGCTTCAGACATTCCCAGCCCCTCATACATCTGGAAACCCAGAGATGAAAACTGTGATCTTCACTACTTCTTTGGTGAAAATCAACAGTTATGACAATTTCATATAATCACCTACATGATAGGTGGGCTTTTTTCCAAATTAATTTATGAATTTGGAAAAAAAAAGTGGTGTAACAAATGTGAAGTGTGTAAATGTTGATACAAATTTTGTAGGGATCCTAAAAATGTGAAATTCACTTTGAACATTTTTTAAAAAGACTTTAACATGGTTGCTTTTGAAATTGGGGCATTTGAGAGTGTGAATATTTACCTTGATAATTAGGTGGTGATTCTTTTGAAATGGTATAATATGGGTCATGATCAGTGGGAGATTTTATTTATCTGAATGGACTTAAATGTTATTTTAAGTGGCAAATCCCAATGCAACTATAACTACAGAGCATAAGGATGATTCCAGAATTCTGACCATAGCTTCTCACATTTCGCTTTATGTTGAGGGATTTTTTTTTCTTTCTGCAGAGGTGATTTTAACTTGAATAATACTTTTAATATACATTTCCATATTTTTTACATTACAGGCAAATATTACATAGCAACTATGACAATGATTACAGCATCCACTGCACTGACCATCATTATAATGAATATCCATCACTGTGGAGCAGAAACCCAACCTGTTCCACAATGGGCCAGGGTAGTTATTTTGGACTACATGTCAAAGATCTTTTTTGTTTATGATGTGGGTGAAAATTGTACAAGTCCACAAAGAGTGAAAGCACAAGAACATAAATTAAGAAAGGATTTTAAGTATCAGAAAAAGCAGGAGAGACACAAGAAGGTGACCAGTCAACTTTCCAGGAACAGAAACAATGACAGTGATCTAAAGAAGAAGCTAAATGGACATTTAAATAACAGTAATGGAATTCAATGTGAAAATGCTCAGGATGCTGTTAACTGCTGCTCCTGTTATAAAGTACTGATAAAGAATATTGAGTATATTGCTAATTGTGTTAGAGACCACAAAGCAAGCCGCGCGAAAGGAATTGAGTGGAAAAAGGTAGCAAAAGTGATGGACAGATTCTTCATGTGGATTTTTTTTATTATGGTCTTTTTCTTGAGCTTCCTGATTATTGGCAAAGCAATTTAACTGAAGATATTAGAGTGTATTTATTTTTATGTATGAAGGAATGTTTAGCTAGTTTGCCTTGATGGTACTTTGTTACTGAGGGATGTACCTGAGGTTTCTGTATCTTTACTTCTGTAAAAACAAACAAAATAATTTGAGAGATTGCCATTACGTGAGTCATCTTGTCAGAATGATTCCATCAGATCAGATTCATCCAAACTTTGCTCAGCTAAGGTCATATTAGCAACTTGCCAGGAGTTAAGGGCGGAGTCTAACTTGCATTAAACTGAACAGTTGCAACTGCCATTATCTGTAACATGGAAGTGCACCCTATGAAAGAGCGCTGGACAAGTATGTTGTACTCTGTCTTGATTAAAACAGGTTATGGCATTGGGTTGACTCAGGAAGGAGCATTGTGTCCTAGAAGCAGTGATTCCAATGGGATGCACCTCCATATTAAAGATAATAGAATTCCAAGGGCTACATTTAATCTGTGGCCTGCAATGTGGCCAACTTGCTGTGTGCTAGATGGAAAAACACACTCTAAATGTGAATGTTTGACAATTCCCCTGAGACCATCCCTGCCTAGCTGCTGCTATCTCTTCCTCTTTCTCTTTCATTCCCTCATTTTGTCTCATCCTTTTCTCCCGGCTTCATCCCATGAGTGTTCAAACATGTTTATGTCCTAACACCCATCTGCCTCTAACTACTGTCCCATCTCCTTGTTCTCCTCTCAATTCTTTGAACTGGTTAAAAACAATAGCTGCTGTGATTTCCTTCCAGCTAATTTCTGCCTGGATCCCTTCCAGTATTACTTTTTTACACCATCAAAACCAGGCTCACTGTGATTTCTAGGACTTTTTTCTGGCTAAGTCTTGCACCCCCTTCCCTATCATTCTCCTTGAACTTTCTGCTGCCTTTGACACTGTTTCCCTATTTCCTCCTTGATTCAACATCTTCCCCTGTATTTGCACAGTGTAAAGATGTACTGTGTGAGGTGGGAGGGGGGCTGATCCTGTTTGGAACCTTTAGGTACTACCCTAATACTGCTAAAGCATGGAATTGTGACTTTTGCTCTTTGTTCAACACTGCTCATTCTGTTACTTCATCCTCCCACCCATCCCATCTCATTTGTCTATCTTGTCCATTTGTTGCATCCTGTTTTGATATCTAGATTGTAAACTTGCTGGGCTAGGATCTGTTTTCTTTGGCACTTGCCTATGCAACATATAGCACAATAGGTGTGATTATTGGGCGACTCCCTTTACTCTAATACAAATCATAAATTTTAAACAGTCTTATTAAACTGATGTGACAGTCAGTCAATTGACTATACAAAACTGTCTCCTTGCTCAGCACATCTACTGCTTGTGTGTTTGCTTGCTTTATGGACAAACAATTCTTTTACTGCTTTTTACTCCTTTTAGCCCTGCAGACCTTGTATGCCTAAGGAAGATGTCCCTTGCAGTGAAGCTAGAAGCTGATACATGAGGCATACCCAGGGCAAGTGAATGACCTTTACTAAGCACCTTGAGCTTTGAAACCATGATATTCTAGATGCAGTGAGAGACGCAGAATGACACTGAAATGGATCCCAGTCAAAAGTTCATGTGATAAAACTCATTTTCATAATTGTTGCAACTAATATGAGCGAACCAGTGAAGATGTAATTTAAGATGCTGAGGAGTCAAACAGCAGAGCGTTGTCATTGTTATCCAAAAACTCATAGGAAGAAAGGGATTTGTATTATCATGTAAATGATACACTGAATTCTTAATGACTGATTTTGTCTTTTGTGTGGAATAATTAAAGCTGTAAGCCTATCTGGATTCTCATACATAATGCAAGCCATAAAAGCCTAGGTTCTAGTGTAAAGATAATTTGAATAGCTATCGGAATAAACTAAGTATCTGACGAAATATTGGAAGTTCTTTGTACCATACCATGTGTTCCCTGGAAATCAGGCACTTTCTGGTACATATTCTATTCAGAAGTCAAACTGTACATTTTCACAGTGCAGACAAATTGCACCATCCATTTGCTGTGGACTTCAATGCTTAGCTTTATGGCATATGTCTGAGGAAATGAATTTGTTCTATGCCATGGAAAAAATACTGTCCAAAGGTATGAGAAGAGGAGAAATATTGAAGAAGAGGCTAAAATGTGGAGAGACTTCAAACTGCATTCAAATATGCATGCATCATTTCATACACAATATTTGCACTCATATGTGCACTAGCTGTAAAATTTACATGTGCAAATATAAGTGTGCAGATATCTGTGGAGCTTGTGCTTTTTGAAATAAAAATTGTGCCCCTAAGTGTTTTTCCCCTTCAAGGAATGTAAGGGTTAGAATATTTTGCACTTCCCTACTACCTTCTGTTAGACGATCTCAAAGCATGAGAGAATTACCTCCCTCACAGGAATGGTGTTAAGGAGTGATTTGATTACAGTCTAACAACGTACATGGGAGAAAAATTAGATAAAAGAGGGGACTCTTCACTCCAGCAGACAAATGTATAACAAGATCCAATGGTTTGTAGGTGGCTAGATTAGAAATAAGGTGCAAATTTTTAACAATGAGGGTAATTAACTATTGGAACACTTTATCCAGCATTGGGATGGATTCTCTATCACTGGAAATCTTTACATAAAGACTGGATGTTTTTTCTCACAGATATACTCCAGTTCAACTACAGCTATTGGACTTGAAGCAGGAATTAATTAAATCATAAGGCCTCTGTTATATAGGAAGTCAGACTAGATCATCACAGTGGTTCTTACTAGTCTTAAAATCTAAGCGAATCTATGATCTTGGGCAGGTGATGTTGAAACTGAGGCACAGAGAGGTTACATGACCTGCCCCATATCTCTCACAATGTCTGTAGCAGAAGATGAAACAGAAAGCATATGTCCTGACATGACTGACCTCCCCAAAACCCTTCTAGCCTTTCTAGACTCCTAAGCACTGCATACAGCCTGTGGAATCTGGGAGGTCATTTCTCTTTTAATTCTTCCACTACTCTGGTATCTTATGTCTGTTACAAGTGCTGCCCTATCATAATTTTCTATTCCCAGATGTGGTCTTCGGGCCAAAAAGTTTGCTCTCTCCTGGTTTAAAGTACTAGTAACTCTGTGGAGGAGAGCTGGGAGTCTCCTGTTTTAAGACTGACTGTTTCATGTACAATCCACTTGCAGGAGGAGGGCTGGGACCTCCTGAACTGTGGCAAGAAAACTTATTGGGGCTCTAATATGGGCCCAGAGTGGGTGTGAACCTGAGCAACCAAGAAGTGAGTTAATTGTTAAACCAGAACCACGGACAGGATATAGGTTTTTAACTAATCTGGCCTGGGTAATTGATTGAAAAAACCTGAGTGGGTGCTGTGCAAGGGGGCATGCCTGAGAGCAGTGCTGCATGACACCTGCCTTCTCTTATGTAACAGAACAGTTCTACTTATACTGCCAGGAACTCCTCCTGTGGGATCTGCCCCAAAGGAGGTAAAACCCAGGAGTAGAAATCCTGCAAGGTGGGGTTTTCAGAGAACCAGAATCAATAGCCTGTAAGTGAAAATTACATACCAACATCATACACGTTTGTAATAATAATAGCATAGTTACTAATAGTCAGCTCATACATTCCAGACCAATACACTAACTGCAAACATCTCTTGTATTGCATAGAGTAAAAATTGTCCTAGACCATGTCAACTGAGAGCGTTGGGAATCTAAATTGTATACAATATTTTTAGTGTTGAATGAAGACAGAGGAATCTAATATTCTCATTGTCTCGCTTTCCTTCTCCCCTTCTCTTTTTATGTCTTTCACACACTTCCAATAATCTTTGAAGACTAAATAATACAATGATGAATGTATGTGATTACAGTAATATAGAGAAATATGTATTAATGCACTCAGGTGAGAAGCCTTGTTGAGAATTAAGACTGTAGGATGACATTCTGGTTATATTTGCTCAGAAGGACAATGAAGGCTGTAAATATTGTTTGTGATCTGTATGCTGTGCCCTGAGTATGCTGTACTTTTAAGTATTGTGGGCCGGTAGGGAGGGGGGCTGTCCCAGCAGGATCTCTGGGCAGCTTTGCAGTGCAATGGTGCTCAGAGCTTCAGGGAATATGGCTGCTGTGCTACTTTTGTGTAAGGAACAAGGCTTGTTCCCTTCTGTTCCTGGTCAGCACTGCTAGCTGAAACAGAGGCCCACTCCCATCCTCCTTATATTAGAGAGGCTTATGCTGACAGTAGCTCTCACCTTGTATAGTCTTTTTGCTTAGGGAAATGTAACGGATACATTATGCCTGATGACTTACAGGCAGCAATGAGAGGCTCCAGGTGCCCTTTTTCTCTCTGACTCCTTCCTACACAGCCTGACAGTCTACGCTGTTGTAGGGGCAAGGTTGTGGAAGATTGGTGAGGAGCTAAGTGGTAGACTGAGTATGTGACTGGAGGTAAACGGAGGATGCAGGCAGTTTCAATGAACTTTGTCCAACAGACCCTGCCAAAAGATATTGTAGCATAGCTCAGCATATTTTTGCCTGTAAACAAGTCCGTTTATGTACTAAGCATAAATCGTACATATAAGCATGTAACCAGCTGTGACCCCATATAACCTCGAGATAAGCACGGAGAATATAGTGCCGCAGAAGACTCCCCCCCCCCCAGCGGAGTCCTGCCTGGTCAGCTGTCCCAATGGCCAGAGTCCCCGCAGCCCCTCCACACATCCTAGGGCTCCCTGCGCAGATTGGAGCGTAAGTTCTTCCTTCCTTCAATAAAGCATAGTTTACTATTCTTAGGCCTGAGTGTCCTCCTTTCGCTGGTATCTCCCCTCGCCTAGCCTTGCACAGCTGTCTACTCATTAAAAGCTTGTTAAAGAAAGACAAGCTCCAAACAGTCTGGTTTAGGGCATTTTGTAATTGAAATACTAACAATAGCAATCCAAAGAACATTATTGTTCATTATCATTTTGTAGGCAAATCCAGCCCCTGATGGGAATTGTTCAAGCATTATGACAGAATGTAGTTCTGAGGGGCTTCAACTTTCTAACAAGCTGAAGTGGACGAGAAGGAAAGGAACAAAACAGAAGAATAATATAATGCTGAATTAGCCCATGAAAAGCTTACAAATGGTGGAATATAATGTCCAGAGCTGTCAGCAAATAGTGTTATTGCCAACAAGAGTTTGCATTTTCAACCCAAGTGTTGATAATTTGTAATGTAATCTGAACTTCAATCTATGGCCCACCCAATGGGGAGCAATATCAGACTTCATTTGGTCTGTCATGATTTTGTCCCCACTAATATATTAAAAATGAGTAGTTTTTCTTTCTCATGTATTCTTCATCTGAATGGCCAGGGAATGATGTTGGTTTACTTCTTTTCCCAAGCATGACTGATAGATATTTTTTTTAACCTCACATCAGTATAAAGATTTTAACCACTTATTCAAAAGTGGGGGTTTCATGTCATAGGTTCTTTGTGTTGGAGATGTTCATTGCCCATCAGACCCTCCAAACACTTATTTTAATAAATTACTGTGTTTGTTCTTGGTTAACTCTCAGTGGTTAATTTGCATTCTGACTGGCTGTTTGACCTAGTTGTTTAGTTTCTTCTGATTCTTGGTTTTAAGACACTGAGCTGCTAAAGTTACTTCATCTCATTTATTTATATTAAAGTAGCACCTAGAGGCCCCAGCCAGGATTAGGACCTCATTCTATTAGGCACACAGACTAAGAGACATTTACTGTCCCAAAGGTTTACAATCTAAAATGGGAAAACCAGATTTAGGATGGGAGAAAAGGAATATTATCTTCCCTGTTCTACAGATGGAAAACTGAGTTGCAGAGAAACCATGGTGTGACAAGGGATATGCAAGAAATCTGTGGCAACACTGACAACTGGACTCAAACCTCCTTTCTCCTAGCCCAGGACCTTAACCACCGACCAGACCATCCTTCCCCCATCCCCCATCTTCTGCCTGGATTTTGCTATTACAAGATTTTGTCCCATGGAAGGTCTTCCATCCAATAAGCCTTTACTTTGAGATCATAATTTGATTTCCCATAGAAACTTGTAAAATTTCAATGCTATATATGTTGGTTCAGCACCATAATCTGAGCGGGGTGTGCGTCAATCTCCATGCTGCTTCTTGTGATGAAAGGTATAGAATGGACAATATTTTCCCGACACAGGAAACCTGTAATCACTGGCACATTTGTCACCTTGTTCACATACTACTGCAACTCTTCACATAAAGCCATGCAAATTTCCATCACAACAGCACCCACCATGACACCTCAATCCTCACTGGTATCCAGTTGACTGACAGCTATATGGGAAAGTCAGCTTCTACAGCATAGTTGCTTTTTTCCCCTGCAGTTAGAGGTGCTTACTAACTATAGACTAACCAGCACAACAGTGGTCTAGCACAACAGTGTTTGGGTGAGCTTCCTTCAGAGGTACAAAAATGTCTCGATTCAGAAATTCTGTAGTCACAGCTGTTCATCCCAGGTTTCAAACAACTCAATCCCAACAATCTGTAGACATGAACTAAACCCAAAAATGGCACTCTACCCAGTGAACCTCATCTTGAAGTAGAGCTTGTCTGAAAGGTATGAATCTTGTATCATGAGTTAGATTAACTACTGGTCTCAAATTTTGGTTCTCCACAGGTACCACAACCCTCTTCGCTACCTCTTCTGAGTTGTGTGAGATTAGTTTTTCAAGGACTCCAACAGAAATGTATATAGCTGAACAAGGAGCATGTTCCAGTTGTTTGGCCTACCTCACTCTTTGAGACAATACCTTGGAAACTACAATGGGTTATAGGAAGAATTCACTCCTCCCTCAATCCCCTTGGGTATCTCATTTGGCTCTTCAAAATCTCCCACAAGTCACTGCAGTGATGCAAGAAGCTGTGAAATAGGGTATCCAGAATGCAGTACAACTGCAGTAGTGGACTGAGAACTAGGATGGACATAGAGCGACATGCACCTACTAGCTGATAACTAATATGAATGCACTGCGCTTCTGATACACTGGTGGAATTCCACTGATGCAATTCAGTTTTTTAGTGTAGTAAATAGTGCAGATCTCCCTGTTCTGTTTTGATTGGTGTAGGTTAGCATTTGTGAGTCTCCAGGAAGATGACTCAGGGATATGAATGAGGAGAGGGTGGGGTCTTGGTGCACTGGGATTTGATCCATGCATAGGGGCCAGAACAGGAGACATGGAGGCTGCATGTTGAAGGTATCTCTACATTGCATTGTAGACCTGGGTTTGTGGGACTTGGGCTTGTGGACTTGGTGTTCCCATGCTTGAGCATCCACACTGCAAACCTGGGATTACAATTGCTGGACTGGGTCTCAGCCATGCTAATGCATCCATATTACAAAGGCTTTCTGACTAGGGGCTGTGGCTTGACCTGTGGCCAGACTGCAAAATGACAGGGCTTGGATCTGACTCACAGCATGGGCTTAGTGCTTGCTGACTTGAGTCAGACTGATTTATGTGGGGATGGAAGGGAGGAGCTTGGGCTCATATCTGAGTCAGAGCCCAGGCCTAGTACAGAGTGTAGTCAAACCTGGAGATAAATACCAAGCAAAGAGAAAACATACCAAGAAACAGATTAGACATTGAGTTTGGGTGCAGGGGGAGTTGGAGCTGGGCAGGACTTTGAAGGTGGAGATGAGAAGTTTAAACTTTATTACAGTGAGCAAAAAGAAGCCGGTGGAGGGATTAAGAGTGGGGACTGACATGGTCTGAACAGGTAAGGAAGATCAGTTCAGCAGCTATGTTCAAGACAGATTGGAAGTGAGTGATATTGGAGTTACATCCTATGAAGAAATAATTTGTCTGATCTCCGGATTGAACTGTGGGAATGCCTCAGGGCTCGGTCCTAGATTCTCATTAATTTTTGTGTTGACAACTTGTTAATTAACAGGACAAAACTCACAACTGCTATTGATGACAGGTTTCAGAGTAGCAGCCGTGTTAGTCTGTATTCGCAAAAAGAAAAGGAGTACTTGTGGCACCTTAGAGACTAACAAATTTATTTGAGCATAAGCTTTCGTGAGCTACAGCTCACTTCATCGGATGCATTCGGTGGAATTCCAAATGCATCCGATGAAGTGAGTTGTAGCTCACGAAAGCTTATGCTCAAATAAATTTGTTAATCTCTAGGTGCCACAAGTACTCCTTTTCTAACTGCTATTGATGATGCTCAGATTGTTTTTCTCTCTTTCCCGATAGTTCTGAGAATATTCACCTTCTCTCACAATGATTGACATATGTATTATGACGGGGCAAGGCCAGATGGCTATAGAAAAGTAGTGGGAGATACATATATTAGCTCCAGGCTAAACAAATCCCTGGTTAAGTGAAATGGAAGCTGCTCCAGGTCAATTAAGACACCTGGGGCAATTAAAAACTTTCCAGAAGGCAGAGAGAATGCTATGTTGATTGGGACACCTGAAGCCAATCAGGGGCTGGATGAAACTAGTTAAAAGCCTCCCAGTCAGTCAGATGGGTGTGCATGTCAGGAGCTGTAGGAAGAAGTTGTGCTGTTGGAGAGGCTGAGTAGTACAGACCATATCAGGCACAAGGAAGGAGGCCCTGAGGTAAGGGTGAAGTGGAGCTTGAGGAAGTGAGGGCTGCTGTGGGGGAAGTAGCCCAGGGAATTGTACATGTCATGTTTCTAAAAGGTCAGCTACCATAGCTGATACTATTAGGGTCCCTGGGCTGGGGGCTGGAGCCTGGAGTAGAGGGTGGGCCTGGGCTCCCCCCCCCACACCTTTGCCCCCTGTTTAATCACTGAGACTGGGAGACAACAGAGACTGTGCAAGGAAGGATAACTTCTCCTCACCTCCCTCGCTGGCTTATGATGAAAATGGCTCAGTAGACTGTGACCCTTGTCTCAAGAGAAAGAAGGGTTATGTGGAGTGTCACAATGAGCCTCTGAGGCTAGCGAAATCCGCCAGGAAACGCGGGACCCACGGAGGCAAGGACAGAGCTTTGTCACAGTATTAACATAGTGAATACATCAGAATTCCCCCAGGCTGAATACACATAAAAGTGAGGCTTTGTTCCTAGACTTCAATGCCATCCCCCAGTTCCTATTCCCTCAAGATGAAGTCTTCTTGCATCACGGTGAGTAGTGAGGTTTCTTGGTTTTGGATTCTGATGTACACTTTGCTTTTCATGTTAGTTCCGTTGCTAGATCCTTTAATTTGAATTTGTTTAATATTAATTAATATATATATATTAATATATCAAACAGATATAATTATTCAGCTATACCTGCTGCTAAAATGTCTGTTCTCAAGTAATATTTTGCCTTAACTATTATAATCTTGCTGGTCTTCCCTCTTCTTCTGGCCACCATCTGAAAGCTCTTCAGGTTTGGTGCTCTTACTTGTACTTTCCATTTTGGTATGGCTCGACTGTCTATTTGCTACTTCTGAAACTGAGAATCAAATTAAAATATTACTATTGACTTTTAAAATGTTGGTCCTTTCTTTGAAACTGCATGTGGCACCTTAGAGACTAACAAATCTTCTCAGAGTTTACATATATGCAATCCCTCTGAAGTCCATGAGGTTGTGTCAATGTGCCAGACTGGAATTTGGTCCTATATTTTATTAATAATGCTATAATACATATGAGACAATATGGTATTATGATGGGGGCAGGGTGCACTATTTTTTCTTTGGTGGGCAAGGAGTTAACCTCAGCACCGCTATCCCTGTCTTTTGTACAAGAGCTCAGTAAAAGAGGTTTTTTTTTTTTCTTTTCTGCTTCTTTATATTATAAACGTCTGTTTCTTAAGGACAGGGCATTGCTGGCTTTTGTTTTGTTCTGCTGAGTCATTCCACCAGCTACAAGCACATGAAATTATGAGGGGCCAAAATCTTCAAAAGTGGTCGTGTAACTTTTATACGTGTAACCCCCACTTTTGTACCTGCAGTCATGGCATTGGCACAGGCAAATCACATTGCTTGGCGCTCAACAACTAGATCAGCACAAGCAAGTGCAGTAACTGGACAAAGCAAGTGCAACTTCTGGACAAAAACAGCCCCTTCCTGTGCAGGAGTTTGCACCTCCTTTGTGGTGTGAAACTTAGCACCACAATGGCTCCCAGTGTGTAGGTATGAGTGTGCTCTGAACCACAAATGGGGTGGGAGCAAGAGTAGTTGATTCACTGTTATAGCAGATCCTCATGTTTTTCATGCACATCAGGATGGCAGGTTCGAGGGTGTGGCAGTGGCCATGGAGCTGTTCTGCAGCCTGACATGAGGACACAGGAAATTTCTTTTCTCTCTTCACCCTGAAGAGAAGGCTACACAGTGGGTGTGAGCTGGATGGTAGAATTGGAACTTTAGGGGCCATGTTGAGATCAAGACCAAATATGACTGAATAGTCAAGCAGGTTGGTGACTGCAGCATGGGTAGGTAAGTGCAGCCCTGCACTCAGCTAAAGGTGCAATTGATCTTTTGGAATCTCATAATTTGACTCATGGTCACTTCTGGCCTCAGAGTCTATCACAATCATCTAGTCTGACCTCCTGTACACTGCAAGCCACAGAACCTCACCCTCCCATTCAAGCAATAGGTCCATCACCTCTAGGTGAGTTACTGAAATCCTCTAACCTTGATTTAAAGACTTTAAGTTACAGAGAAACCACCATTTATACTAGTTCAGACCAGCAAGTGGCCCAAGCTCCATGCTGCAGAGAAAGGCAAAAGGCCACCAAGGTCTATGTCAATCTGACTTGGGGGGAGATTCCTTCCCAACCCTAAATATTGTAACAGACCCTGAATATGTCAGCATGACCCACCAGCCAGACACCTGGGAAAGAATTCTCTGTAGTAACTCAGAGACCTACCAATCTAGTGTCCCATCTTCAGCCATTGAAGATATTTACTAATAGCAGTCATGGATGGGCCATATACCGTTGTAGAAAACCTCATCATATCAACACCTCCATAAACTTATCAAGCTCAGTCTTAAACAAAGTTAGATTTTTTGTCCCCACTACTCCCCTTGGAAGTGCGTTTCAGAACTTCACTCCTCTGGAGGTTGGAAACCTTCTTCTAATTTCAAGTCTAAATTTATTGATGGCAAATTTATATCCATTTGTTCTTGTGCTAATATTGGCCCTTAATTTAAATAACTCGTCTCCCTGGCTGGTGTTTATCCTGCTGACGCATTTATAAAGAGCAGTCATATGTCATCATAGCCTTCATTTTGTTGGACTAAACAAGCCAAGCTGCTTAAGCCTCCTTTTGTAAGGTAGGTACTCCATTCCTCTGATCATCCTCATAGTCCTTCTCTGCACCTGTTCCAATCTAAATTCATTGTTCTTAAACATGGGAAACTTGAACTGCACACAGTATTCCAGATGAGGTTTCGCCAGTGCCTTGTATAATGGTAATCCCTGTCTTTGCTGGAAATACCTCGCCTGATGCATCCTCGGACTGCATTAGCCTTTTTCACGGCTACATCTTATTTCTATGATCTACTAATAGACCAAGATCTTTTTCCTCTTCTGTTGCTTCTAAGTAAGTCTCTAGCTTATAGCAAAAATTCTTGTTGTTAGTCACTACGTGCATGTTCTTAGAATCATAGAATATCAGGGTTGGAAGGGACCTCAGGAGATCATCTAGTCCAACCCCCGCTCAAAGCAGGACCAATCCCCAACTAAATCATCCCAGCCAGGGCTTTGTCAAGCCTGACCTTAAAAACTTCTAAGGAAGGAGATTCCACCACCTCCCTAGGTAACGCATTCCAGTGTTTCATCCCTCCTAGTGAAAAAGTTTTTCCTAATATCCAACCTAAACCTCCCCCACTGCAACTTGAGACCATTACTCCTTGTTCTGTCATCTGCTACTACTGAGAACAGTCTAGATCCATCCTCTTTGGAACCCCATTTCAAGTAGTTGAAAGCAGCTATCAAATCCCCCCTTATTCTTCTCTTCCGCAGACGAAACAATCCCAGTTCCCTCAGCCTCTCCTCATAAGTCATGTGTTCCAGTCCCCTAATCATTTTTGTTGCCCTCCGCTGGATGTTTTCCAATTTTTCCACATCCTTCTTGTAGTGTAGAGCCCAAAATTGGACACAGTACTCCAGATGAGGCCTCACCAATGTTGAATAGAGGGGAATGATCACGTCCCTCGATCTGCTGGCAATGCCCCTACTTATACATCCCAAAATGCCATTGGACTTCTTGGAAAAAATGGCACACTGTTGACTCATATCCAGCTTCTCGTCCACGGTAACCCCTAGGTCCTTCTCTGCAGAGCTGCTGCCTAGCCATTCGGTCCCTAGTCTGTAGCGGTGCATGGGATTCTTCCGTCCTAAATGCAGGACTCTGCTCTTGTCCTTGTTGAACCTCATCAGATTTCTTTTGGCCCAATCCTCTAATTTGTCTAGGACCCTCTGTATCCTATCCCTACCCTCCAGCGTATCTACCTCTCCTCCCAGTTTAGTGTCATCTGCAAACTTGCTGAGGGTGCAATCCACACCATCCTCAGGATCATTTATGAAGATATTGAACAAAACTGGCCCGAGGTCTGACCCTTGGGGCACTCCACTTGATACCGGCTGCCAACTAGACATGGAGCCATTGATCACTACCCGTTGAGCCCGACAATCTAGCCAGCTTTCTATCCACCTTATAGTCCATTCATCCAGCCCATACTTTTTTAACTTGCTGGCAAGAATACTGTGGGAGACCGTGTCAAAAGCTTTGCTAAAGTCAAGGAACAACACGTCCACTGCTTTCTCCTCATCCACAGAGTCAGTTATCTCGTCATAGAAGGCAATTAGATTAGTCAGGCATGACTTGTCCTTGGTGATTCCATGCTGACTGTTCCTGATCACTTTCCTTCCTCTAAGTGCTTCAGACTTGATTCCTTGAGGACCTGCTCCATGATTTTTCCAGGGACTGAGGTGAGGCTGACTGGTCTGTAGTTCCCAGGATCCTCCTTCTTCCCTTTTTTAAAGATGGGCACTACATTAGCCTTTTTCCAGTTGTCTGGTACTTCCCCCAATCGCCATGAGTTTTCAAAGATAATGGCCAATGGCTCTGCAATCATATCTGCCAACTCCTTTAGCACTCTCAGATGTGGCACATCCGTCCCCAGGGACTTGTGCTCATCTAGCTTTTCTATATAGTCCCAAACCACTTCTTTCTCCACAGAGGGCTGGTCACCTCCTCCCCATGCTGTGCTGCCCAGTGCAGTAGTCTGGGAGCTGACCTTGTTCGTGAAGACAGAGGCAAAAAAAGCATTGAGTACATTAGCTTTTTCCACATCCTCTGTCACTAGGTTGCCTCCCTCATTCAGTAAGAGTCCCACACTTTCCTTGACTTTCTTCTTGTTGCTAACATACCTGAAGAAACCCTTCTTGTTACTCTTAACATCTCTCACTAGCTGCAACTCCAGGTGTGATTTGGCCTTCCTGATTTCACTCCTGCATGCCTGAGCAATATTTTTATACTCTTCCCTGGTCATTTGTTCAATCTTCCACTTCTTGTAAGCTTCTTTTTTGTGTTTAAGATCAGCAAGGATTTCACTGTTAAGCCAAGCTGGTCGCCTGCCATATTTACCATTCTTTCTACATATCGGGATGATTTGTCCCTGTAACCTCAATAAGGATTCTTTAAAATACAGCCAGCTCTCCTGGACTCCTTTCCCCCTCATGTTATTCTCCCAGGGGATCCTACCCATCAGTTCCCTGAGGGAGTCAAAGTCTGCTTTTCTGAAATCCAGGGTCCGTATTCTGCTGCTCTCCTTTCTTCCCTGTGTCAGGATCTTGAATTTGACCATCTCATGGTCACTACTGCCCAGGTTCCCATCCACTTTTGCTTCCCCTACTAATTCTTCCCGGTTTGTGAGCAGCAGGTCAAGAAGAGCTCTGCCCCTAGTTGGTTCCTCCAGCACTTTCACCAGGAAATTGTCCCCTACACTTTCCAAAAACTTCCTAGATTGTCTGTGCACCGCTGTATTGCTCTCCCAGCAGACATCAGGGTGATTGAAGTCTCCCATGAGAACCAGGGCCTGTGATCTAGTAATTTTTGTGAGTTGCCGGAAGAAAGCCTCGTCCACCTCATCCCCCTGGTCCGGTGGTCTATAGCAGACTCCCACCACGATATCACCCTTGTTGTTCACACTTCTAAACTTAATCCAGAGACTCTCAGGTTTTTCTGCAGTTTCATACTTGAGCTCTGAGCAGTCATACAATGCAACTCTCCCACCTTTTCTGCCCTGCCTGTCCTTCCTGAACAGTTTATATCCATCTATGACAGTACTCCAGTCATGTGAGTTATCCCACCAAGTCTCTGTTATTCCAATCACATCATAATTCCTTGACTGTGCCAGGACTTCCAGTTCTCTCTGCTTGTTTCCCAGGCTCCTTTCATTTGTGTATAGGCATTTGAGATAACTCCCTGATCGTCCCTCTTTCTCAGTATGAGGCAGAAGCCCTCCCCTCTCGTGCGCTCCTGCTCGTGCTTCCTGCCGGTATCCCACTTCCACACTTACATCAGGGCTTTGGTCTCCTTCCCCCGGTGAACCTAGTTTAAAGCCCTCCTCACTAGGTTAGCCAGCCTGCTTGCAAAGATACTCTTCCCTCTCTTTGTTAGGTGGAAC
This sequence comes from Dermochelys coriacea, assembly GCF_009764565.3. NCBI lineage: Eukaryota > Metazoa > Chordata > Testudines > Dermochelyidae > Dermochelys > Dermochelys coriacea. Next base: position 99,646,486 of record NC_050071.1, on the reverse strand, counting down.
CCGTCTCTGCCTAGCATTCCTCCTTCTTGGAACACCATCCCATGGTCAAACAATCCAAAGCCTTCTCTCCGACACTACCTGTGTAGCCATTCATTGACTTCCACGATTCGACGGTCTTTATCCAGGCCTTTTCCTTCCATGGGGAGGATGGACAAGAAGACCACTTGCACCTCAATCTCCTTTATCCTTCTTCCCAGAGCCACGTAGTCTGCAGTGATCCGCTCAAGGTCATTCTTGGCAGTATCATTGGTGCCCACGTGGAGAAGCAGGAAGGGGTAGAGATCTGAGGGCCTGATGAGTCTCGGCAGTCTCTCCATCACATCATAAATCCTAGCTCCTGGCAAGCAGCAGACTTCTCGGTTTTCCCAGTCGGGGTGGCAGATAGATGACTCAGTCCCCCTGAGGAGAGAGTCCCCGACCACCACCACCCACCTCCTTCTCTTGGGAGCAGTGGTCGTGGAACCCCCAACCCTAGGACAGTGCATCTCATGCCTTCCAATCGGCAGAGTCTCCTTCTGTTCCCTTCCCTCAGATGTATCATCTAGTGCACTCTCCGCATTAGTACCTGTGGAGAGAACATGAAAACGGTTACTTACCTGTATCTGTGTTGCTGGTACATGGACACTCCCCTTTCTTCTTCTGGAGGTCACATGCTACCAAATTTCTTCACCGTCCTCCTTTCCTCGCAGTGCAGCCTGCTCTGAATCTTCAGAACGTTGTGTCCGTAGAAACATATCCTGATGTCTGTCCAGGAAATCTTCAGTTTCTCTTATGCAACACAGGGTCGATACCTGTTGCTCCAGACCTTGAATCTTCTCTTCCAATATGGAGCCCAGCTTGCACTTTGTACAGACAAAGTTGCTTCTGTCCTGTGGAAGAAAGACAAACATGGCATATCCAGTGCAGGTCACAACAGCTGAACGCTCCCCATCCATATTCCCTTCCTTCTATGAGCTTCCTCAGGAGTTGTAGTAACTACTCAGAGAACCCGGCAAGATGTAAGCCTCTGTGGGCTCTCCCTGGGTGAACTCCTAGGCAAACTCCCTCTGTTAGCCTCTCTGCTGTTTGCAGCTCAGCTGGTTCACAGCTGACTGGCTTTTTATAACAGTCCAGGCCCACTCAAGGCTCACCTGGAACAAACCACTCCCAATTCACACTTTTCAAACGGTTAAACTGTCAAACTGTCCCCACAGCAGACACTCAGATACTCACCAACACAGCCTCCTTAATGCAGCCCTTAGTGTACCTCCTCTCAGGCAGATCCCAGGCAAACTCCCTCTGGGAGTTTAATACTGCTGTTCGCTGCTTTGCAGTATTAAAATTCATCCCATTATCTTTAATCTCCACCCCATCTTCAGACTCACTTCTTTCCTTGTTTTCATTTTATTTATATGGCTAAAGAACCTTTTACCATTGGTTTTAATTTCCTTTGCAAGATCTAACTCTGCTTGGCTTTTGGCTTCTGGCCCCTGGAGCTGTGGGTGGCAGGAGTACCCGCAGTTCCAAGCTGCCGCTGGTGGTGGGGTACCCCGCAGATCTTGGCTGCTGCAGGCGGTGGGGAAACTCCTGAGCTCCATCCGCTGCAGGCAGTGGGGGCCCCTGGAGCTTCCAGAGGTGGGGGAACCCCTGAATCCCTGGCTGCCAGTGGTGGGGGAACTCCCCAGCTTGCGGGTAGTGGAAAAACTCCCGAGCTCCTGGCTGCTGCGGATGGCAGGGGAACCCCGGAGCTCCTGGCTACTGTGGGCCCCCGGAGCTGTGGGCAATAGGGGTACCCTGCAGCTCCTGGCTGCCACAGGCAGTGGGGAACCCCTGGAGCTCATGGGCGGCACAGGCCCCCAGAGCTGCAGGTGGTGGAGGCACCCCACGGTTCCTGGCTGCCTCAATGCATCCCACTGAGAATCTAGCAGTATCGTTTGTTCCCACATGAAGGACAATCAGTGGATTCTTTTCCGCTCCCATTAGGATCCTCTTCAGCCTCAGGTCCTGTATCTTAGCTCCAGGCAGACAAAACGCCCTTCTGTTCTCTGGGTCAGCTCTGGTGACAGGCCTGTCTGTTCTTAATAGGGAGTCCCCAGTCATGTAGACCTACCTCTTCCTCATGTTGGTGTGATTCTCCAGCCTTCCCCCTTCTGTTTTTTCTGGCTGCAAGTCCTCTTGTCTTCTGTTCTAACTTGCAAACTTCTGTTAGTCATCCTCTATTCTCCTGGGACTCCAAACTCTGGCTATCTCCACTGTCTCTTCCCCTCCTCTTGTAGACTAGCTGCTCTTCTTTTCATCCTTGCTCTCCCATCTTCTGTTACTGCCTGCCTCTCCCCTTCATTTTCTAACTCCATAAACCTGCTCCTCAGCTCTATTTCTGATGTCTTACTGTCACTGAAAATGGAAGCTATACAGTATGGAAAACAAAGAAGTAAAACACAAACCAAGAAACAGAGGGTGAAATAATTTTTAAAAAGTAAAAGAATAAAAACCAAGCAACCTACAACAACCAAAAATGTGTGCCCTATTTAAAACTATGTTCATGTTTGTATTCTGCAGGAAGCTACACTGAATTGAAAACTTATCCTTAGTGCTATTAACCTTGCTATCTGCTTCCCCTAGAGTGCTGTGCATATACACTTTGAACACCAAGTTCCCTACCTTGTGACATTTATGCAGTTACTGTAACAAATTCTTGCCACTGATGTAAAATCAAACTTTAAACAGACTTTGTGCCATTATATTTATATCTCATTGACTGTGGTGATGAGTTGGTGTGTTGTAATTGATTATAACTGCTGTAAAAGCAGTGGCATATCTGGCACATAGGCATAGTTGTGACAGGTGCTTTGTAATTGTATAGTCACTAGAGAGAGCGCATCATTTTGTAAGCACCTGGAGGATAATAAGGTTATAAGGAATAGTTAGCAGGATTTGTTGAGAACAAATCCATGCAAAACCAACTTAATTTCCTCCTTTGACAGGGTTACTGACCTAGTGGATGGGGGGAAGCAGTAGACATGATATATCTTGATTTTATTAAGGTTTTTGACACAGTTCTGCCTGACGCTTTCATAAGCAAACTAGGGAAATGTGGTATAGGTGAAATTACTATAACTGACCACACTCAGAGTAGTTATCAATGGTTTGCTGTCAAATTGAGACAGCATCTGTATCTAGTGGAGTTTCACAGGGGTGAGTCCTGGATCTGGTACTATTCAATATTTTCTTTAATGACTTGGATAATGGAGTGGAAAGAATGCTTATAAAATTTTCAGATGACACCAAGCTTTGTGTGGAGGCAAGCATTTTGAATGACAGGATTAGAATTCAAAATGACCTTGCCAAATTAAGAAATGGTCTGATATCAGCAAGATGAATTCAGTAAAGACAAGTGCAAAGTCCTACACTTCTGAAGGAAAAATTAAATGCACAACTACAAAATGGGGGATAACTGTCTGGGAGGTAGTACTGCTGAAAAGGATCTGGGGGTTATAGTGATCCACAAACTGAATATGAGTTGTCAATGTGATGCAGCTGCAAAAAAGGTTAGTATGTTTTTGGGGTGTATTAACAGGAATGTTGTATGTAAGACACAGGAGGCAATTGTCCCAACTGGAGTTCTGTGTCCAATTCTGGGCTATTTAGGAAGGATGTGGACAAATTGGAGAGAGTCCAGAGGAAAGCAACAAAAAATGATAAAAGGTTTAGAAAACCTGAACTATGAAGAAAATTTGAAAAAACTGGACATGTTTAATCTGAGGGGCAACCTGATAAGTGTCTTCCAATATGTTAAGGGTTGTTATAAACTAGACAGAGATCAGTTGTTCTCCATGTCCACTGAAGGTAGGACAAGAAACAATGGGTTTAATATGATGCAAGGGAGATCTAGGTTAGATATTTTAGGAAAATCTTTCTAACTAGAAGGATAGTTAGGCTATGGAATAAAGTTCCAAGGGACGTCGTGGAGTCCCTATAGTTAGAATCTTTTAAAAACAAGTTAGACAAACCCCTGTCAGGGATGATCTAGGTTTACTTGGTCCTGCCACAGCACAGCAGGCTGGAATTGATGACTTCTCGAGGTCCCTTCCAGCTCTACATTTTCGGAGCTTGTTGAAATCTAATCTCAATCATAAGTAAGTAAAGCTGTTTCAGTGAACAAAAATGATTACATTGAGAATTACTGGATTCTTGTTCAGTATGTGTGATTATTGGCACATAGCCCTTACTAACAATAACTTCCAAATGTAGTTTAACATTGTATTCAGTTTTTTTATATGCATTTACTAGAGATTTCTGATATGCCAACAGGAAAATATCAAACCAATTTGTGTGAATTGTAATTTGCATGTGCATATCTTAATACATATTAGCAACAGTATTTTTACAGTATTCCTGCCAGATTTAAGAATCTAGAATAAATAAAACAGATGCTTCTCAACCCACTAACCATTCATGTTCTGTCTCTATAAAATATTTCATCAGAATTAAAAATAGATTCAAACTATGATGTTATGTAAGTGTCAGTGTTGTCTGGGTCCATCCTAGCAAGTCCCTTCAAGGAGGGATTAGAAAGTCTATTAGTCTGTGGTCCAAATTCAGTAGTGATAAAAAGGGTGGAGTGAGTTACTTTAGGTAGAAGTTGGTCAGCAGAGGGATGTAGGTGGATCTATGTGGCAAGTAATTTGCACTAATTTGACATGATGGTTGTGCAAAATGAGTGTAACTTGCATGTCAAGAAAGAGGAAGAAAAAAACAATTAAAAATAAGATGTGAGATATAAAGTTGCCCACTCCTTATTTATTTTTCATCTTCCAGTTAGCTGATTTACTGGTACACTGTCTGCAATCCCACTGGCATGCAATTTAAACTCATTTTCACATAGTATAGCAGATTGGTTCAAATTGCTTCTATCCCTTACACTTATTTAAATTTTCTGTTCAATGTACACTGCCATTTATGCCATCTTTGCATTTGGCTGCAACACTTCCATGGGAATTGCACCAACTCTACACCAGGTCTGATTTTGGTTCAATACTATTTAGAGAGATTGACCTATTTGAATCATTAACCTTTAGGCTGTATCCATTCTGCCAGCCATAGGAATGGTGTAGGTGGATGACAGTAAAGTATCTATGACAACCTAAAGATTAGTTACACATGAGGTAATAAACTTTATCTACCATTTATGGTTTGATTGTTGACAATAAAAGCATAGGAGACTGTATTGCCAGTATGGAATAGAAATGATCATTGTGCTCATAAAATTTCCTTATAACTAAATGGTGGGAACTTTTCTTTTGTGCACTTATGTCACAAAATTGAGGAAGAAGTTATCAGCCCTATTCTCAAGGTAGGTTTTTAACTATGCTTTAACATTGACTATCATACAAAGATCCCGTCTGCTCTATAAAAATAACCATGTTTACGCGCAGTTACTAGGAATAGAATTGATTTAACTTTTTGTGCTTTCTTGATACAGCACAGTTTGGACATAATCATGTCTCACAACGATGCTTCAACTTGATTAGTTTTGTAGTGCAGACCAGGCTTTAAAATAGGTATGTACAAGAACAGTCCATGTTCTAAACAATGAGACCTCTAGGGGTCATGTGTGTGCCATTCTATTTTCTTGAGCATTCAGAAATGAAGGAATATCACAGACTCTATGCTTGTTTTGTTTTTTTTAAATTGTTTTATTTTTAAATGAGTGCAAAATCCACTTAGTTCTGGGTCTGGTTCCGTTCAATATCATTATCAGTGATTTAGATAATGGCATAGAGAATACACTTATAACATTTGCAGACGATACCAAGCTGGGAGGGGTTGCAAGTATTTTGGAGGATAGGCTTAAAATTCAAAATGATCTGGACAAACTGGAGAAATGGTCTGAAATAAATAGGGTGAAATTCAATAAGGACAAATGCAAAATACTCCATTTAGGAACAATCAGTGTCATGCATACAAAATGGGAAATGACTGCTTAGGAAGGAATACTGCAGAAAGAGATGTGGCCCTCATAGTGGATCACAAGCTAAATATGGGTCAACAATGTAACACTGTTGCAAAAAAAAAAAGCAGTCATCATCCTGAGATGTATTAGCAGGAATGTTGTAAGCAAGACACAAGAAGTAATTATTCCGTTCTACTCCATGCTGATTAGACCTCAACTGGAGTATTGTGTCCAGTTCTGGGTGCAACATTTCAGGAGAGATGTGGACAAATTGGAGAAAGTCCAGAGAAGAGCAACAAAAATGATTAAAGATCTAGAAAACATGACGTATGAGGGAAGATTGAAAAAATTGGCTTTGTTTAGACTGGAGAAGAGAAGACTGAGAGGGGACATGATAACAGTTTTCAAGTACATAAAAGGTTGTTACAAGGAGGAGGGAGAAAAACTGTTCTTGTTAATCTCTGATGATAGGACAATAAGCAATGGGCTTAAATTGCAGCAAGGGCAGTTTAGGTTGCACATTAGGAAAAACTTCCTAACTGTCAGGATGGTTAAGCACTAGAACAAATTGACTAGGAAGACTGTGGAATCTCCATCACTGGAGATTTTTAAGAACAGGTTAGACAAACACCTGTCACGGATGGTCTAAATAATACTTAGTCCTGCCATGAGTGCAAGGAGTGGGCTAGATGACACTCTACGTCCCTTCCAGTCCTATGATTCTACGATGTAGCTAGTGCTAAGAACATGGATGGTGAGTGAAACAAAGGCCTGGGGAGGCTAGCCCCAGCCCAACCCACCCCTTCTGCCTGAGGCCTCGCCCCTTCCACCCCCAAAAACTCAGAGCCCCCCCGCAGCTGCCATCTGCTCCCCAGCCCCAGGTCCGCAGATCCCTCCCCACCAATGGAGTGCTGGATGGGCCAGTGGAATGTGGCCTGCCCCCAACCCCAGAGCGCTGAGTGGGTGCATGGGTGGTGCACAGCTCCCCCTATGCCCTGGAGCACTGGGTGGGCAGCGCATGGCCACCCCCTCCCAGCACCAGGTGGGTGGCTGTGTGCACAATCCCGCCCCAAGAGCACTGGGCGGTGTGCTCTCCCCTCAGCTCTGGGGCCCCTGCAGTGCTGGGCGGCCCCAGCCACCCAAGTCCCAGCTGCCTTAGCCCCAGCAGGCTTCCCTTCTGGAAAGCAGAGCAGCCTGCCTGGGCTGGGGCCAACTAGCAGCAGGAGGGGCTTTGGGGTGGAGTGTGGGTGGGGCCAAGTTGGGCTGTTTCAGGAGGCACAGCCTTCCTCAGCCTATTATATGCACCACCCATGACTAAGGGGTTGCTTCCCCTCTGCTTTAGAAACAGAAAGCAATGGTGGTGTGGGTGGTCACTGACTTGGCCCTATGGTGGGAGAGAGAGAGTTGAAAAATACTTTTATGTCAGAGGGTCTTCACCATGGCATGTTGATGGCTATAGAATTTTAATCTGTCCAGTTGTAGTTTTAATAATGGTGTATTGGTATGTTCTGTTTTGTTGGTGCTAGGATGTCTCTGGTGGATCAGTGCCTTGTAAATAAAGGTTTCAGAGTAGCAGCCGTGTTAGTCTGTATTCGCAAAAAGAAAAGGAGTACTTGTGGCACCTTAGAGACTAACAAATTTATTAGAGCATAAGCTTTCGTGAGCTACAGCTCACTTCATCGGATGCATTTGGTGGAAAAAACAGAGGAGAGATTTATATACACACACACAGAGAACATGAAACAAACCATGCTCTAATAAATTTGTTAGTCTCTAAGGTGCCACAAGTACTCCTTTTCTTTTTGTAAATAAAGGTATGTTTATAACAATCCTGAACAGGATTTGAGAAATGGGGATAGTATTTATTATAGGGAATTTCCTTCTCCTACTAGGCGTGTTGACTACAACTTGTGGAACCAGTGCTTTCAGCCAAAGATTGTTCATTCCTTTCAAAATGCAATTTAGATTTTTACTCTGGTGTGAATCCCTTCCTGGAGTGAAGTCGCAGTAGGAGTCTTGTACTATAGTAGCCATAACCAATAGGTAGAAAGCCATAGTTGGTCACAGGCTAATTATATTTCCTGGAATCTTGGATATGGAAACCTTGCCACAATTAGAGCCGCAGAGAAAAAAATGCCAAAACAGAGCATTCTATGGTATAAAACATACTGCCCCTAGTGCACAGAGAAATATGCTTACGCTGATTCCTACACAATGCCCACTTGTGGAGTTGAACACCAGTGCTGTTAGTACGGAGGGGGGCCTAATAAGTGGCCAATGATAGTAGCTCAGCTCAGGGAATAGGATTTAATAGTTGTGCAGCAACAAAGCACAAATCATTGTTTGGCTCCGTTACCCAGCAGCTATTAACGTTTCATTTCTGGATTTTGTAATGGTGTATTTAAAAAAACAACAACAACAACTAAAAATCTAGGTAATTATCCTCACTCAGATTTGTATGAATAATACTTCGAATCCATTCTATTAAACTATAAAATGGTGCAAGCACTCCTTCTGAAAATACATTTGTCTGTGAAACACTTCTTTTGGAGGGTATATGTAATACCTGCGGGATTAAAAAGGCTAAAGTAATATCTTTAGATAGGGACTCCTTATGAGATTACAACAATTCTATGATTAGTCAAATTCTGCACTGAAACTGGTTACTATTAGTACTCAATGTCTGTATTTAGCATTAGAGAGGTGTATGGTGGTGCTTTATAGAAAGAGTAGAGATAGTCCTTGTCCCAATGATTTTACAATCTAATGCCCCAATTCTGCAAACACTTAAGCTGTACTTAAGTGCTTAAGTACAGGTGCTGTACTTACAGTGTGTAAAGAAGAAGCAGCACCTGTATAAATCATAGTGGGAGAATGGGAGCCTAAATTGATACACGGCAGGTAACTGAGATGAAAGTATATCTGGAAAGGACAAGGGAGCCTGGGAGAGAGAAAGGAGCTAATACGTACAATATTCCATGGGACTACTTGGATGGGACAGTATGTGTCCTATTCCTTCCTTCCTTCCTTCCTTCCTTCCTTCCTTCCACAGTTTAACTATTTTAACTTTCACTTATTTACAGGGATATCACAGGAGAGTTGATCTTGGCTAAAAGTTAATTCTGTCAAATATCTATTTTGGGTAAGACACTGGATACTTATCATTAGTCCCCCAAATCCAGACCTGGGCATCTCTCACTAAAGTCACTGGGAGTTCCAGGGTGCTCAGCACTTTTGAAAATCAGGCCATTTACTGCAATGTCTAAATATGGATTAAGGAGCTTAATTACAGTTGCTCATTTTTTAAAAATATTGACCTTTCAGCTGAAGCTCTGGGTTATCACTAGGGAAATAAACATAGAGACATAAGGGCCTATATATGTTGCAGAGATATGGATCTCTTCTTTCTTTTTAAAATGAATGAAATGTTAACTAATCTACAGATGGGAGGAAGAGAATATTCAGCCAAGGTATGATCACACACCTCTGAGAGAGTGGAAGAGAGCTCAACAAAAAACACCTTGTAAGACTTCTACAGTCACCAAAGTCTTACCACCTTTCATTAGTTTTATGGACTATGCTATCTCATCCTAAGTAATATCTTTCTAAGAGCAGTTTTATCTACAAGAAGCAATTTACTTAATTGTATGTTATTAAGAGAAAAGAATCTCATTCTGGTATCAGGCTAAAAGTTCCAAGGTTCGCTATAAAATTGGGTGAAAATCTTATTAGCAATCTGTACAGTCATATGAAGTTTGTTGTTACTCCACTAAATACTGTTCAGAAGTCTAAGCGAATTAAGTTAGTAAGTAAGTAAGTCATTAAACTTCTTCTGTTAAAGGATAAAAAGTGACACTTTTCATCTTCACTCTTATTCAACCACACTAAGCCCAGTGTAATTTGACACTGTGATAAATTTCATCTCTTGACTATCTTAAACAAAGTGCATAAGAATATATTTTCCACTTAAATTTTGCAATCTTACATGCTAAAGAATTGTTACTTTTACTTTCTGTCTAGATCAATTATTTTGGCCTCTAAATATTAGTTGCTGTTCTTAAATTTTTCTTCTGATAAAGTTTACTGAGAATTTGGCCTCGAACAAAGACTCTCAGTATCTCAGATCCTAAAAATTGATGTAGAAGACTATTGATTAAATTCATTATTCATTTCAGGTTTAATCAGGAAGAATATCTTGGTTTTGTAGTTAACTCTTAACTAGTTTTTAGTGTAACTTCTGGGAATCATGCTAGAAGGTTTTAATTTTACTGAGGCATGCTCAGATAGGAGAATGAAGCTTCTGTTGCACAAGTAATCTGAAGCTTCAGTGCAGCAATCAAGGGAAATAATCAGTCATGGTCAGGATTGTTCATTATGTAGGAGTCTTTATTCCTACCCTGAAAGGACTGAAAACTCCCTGGTGTTCCCCTTGTGGATTTTTCTATAGATTTTCGTTTGTGAGGGTGGGGTTTGCCCCTTATGTTCCTCCATGATACAAATAAAGGAATCTGTTGCCACAAAACAGCAAATCCATCTTGGGGGAAACCCATGGATTTCTGGACTTTCCCCACTGCAGTCTTGTACTGCCATGCTCCCTTCTGGCCACTCATTGTCATCCTTCAGCTCCTTGGCAGCGCAGTTTCATAGGGTCTTCCCCAAGGCTGCTATCCCTGGAAATCACATTACGCAGGAGGTCAACAGTGCAAAAGTGGTACATGCACAACTTAATACTAACTCTGTCAGAATTAATTTGAGTGGAACTCTGTGACGCTGGTGGCCGATGACAAGCAGAGACCACATGTCCTCTAGTCTCATACATGGCCTGCCCCTCTCCAGCTATGGTCCCAGATCTTTGCGAAGGGGCGTCCACTGGGTTTCATAAGTATCCATGTTGCAAAGGTGGGATTCCCTCTCTTCTATATTGTCTGGCAGGGATCTGCTGGGTCCTTGTTCCCTCTGACCATGGTTGAGTTGGAGACTTATTTCAGGGAGGACTAGGAACATAAGAGTTGTTATAATGGATCAGATCATTATTATATCCAGTTTCCAGTGGTGTCCTTTGCCTGACGCTTCGTTAAAATGTGAAAGGAAACCATACCTTACGTAGCCAACTGTGTACTTGTGTTCAAATGCTGTAAGCTATAAGTGTGGTAAAAACTATCCCTGTGGTCATATAAATCTTTCAAGGGACAAACAGACACAATCCATTACATTAAACAGGGAGTGGTCTGAGAGTTATATGATAATTAATTGAGGATAATAACATTTAGCATTTATATAGTTTTACATTTTCACATACTTTGCAAACATTTAAATGGTGAATCTTTCCAACACATCTGTGAAGTAGGTAATTATCATTATTGTACAGATGGAGAAATTGACTGAGAGATGGTAAGTGAATTACTTGAGGCCACAGGGAGTCACAGTCATCACCAGGGATTATACAATGGTTATTGCTTGGGCCAGATCTTTGGATGCCTGATTATGGTAGGGTGACCAGACATCCCGATAAAATTAGGACTGTCCTGATTTTTAGTTGTTTGTCCTGCGTCTCGACCGATGCATGGTCGCCAATTGTTCTAATATTGCAACTTTAGCCGATCCGGCTGCTTTTTTTTTTCTTTTTTGCTTCCCCCATGTGTCGTGATATTTTGTCCATTTCATCTGGTCACCCTAGATTATGGGTTATTTTGGGAGGGCAGAATATGAACGTAACTAACAAGACTAATTTAGAGCAACCCTCAGGCTGCTCAGACACCATGCAGTGGGAGGCAGCCATAGTCCAAAAACACCTTGGCAGGATCATACTGTCAAATTTATTTGTAAATATGCTATATGGTACATTCATCACAGTGAGAAGAGCTGCAATGCATGTACAAGTATATGCTAATTATTTTCCTCTTGTTTTTGGAAAAGTCTTCTCCTTGTCCCTTGGACACAAGGCTGCTCCTCACTTTCACTGGCTGTTCATATGGTCTGGATCCTGATTAACCTTTTGCCTTCTGTTTCCTATTAGGTGAGAAATTATTTTCAAGGCCTCTTTATTTTAATTATGTTATAGATTTATAAACTTTTACAAATTCTGCCACTTTAAATCTTCATCGCTATAGAAAAATGGAATGCCCATTTCCTCACTTTCCTGACAGTGCTGCCCCCTTGTGCATTCACTTCTAATGGAGCAAACACAGAATCAGTCTGCTGGTCAGTTTAAAAGCGAAATGCATTGGACAGGATTTCTTTCTGTCTCTCATGATGATGATGAAACTAGAACTACTCCTGGTATCTGAAATCAGGCGTTCTCAAGCTTCTTCAGAATGTGGGCCACATCTTAACAGAAAGAATGGGTGAAGGGAACAACCTCATTTAGACCATCTCCCCTCTCATTCACACTTGTACAATATCTCTGTGGCAACTACACCAAGTGCTTACACTGAAAGGTCATATTAGGAATGTATTCAGGTTTTTGTTTTTCTGTCATTCAATATAACTTAGCAGCTGGATATGAGGAGGAGCCAATACCAGCTGCACCTGCTCCATTGACAACAATTTGGGACACTCTCATTTAGATCAAGGCCCAGATCCTCAAAGATATTTAGGGAATTCCTTGGGAACTAGGTGCCTAAATGCCTTTTGAGGATTTGGGCCCAAGTGCTTATAATTGGTTTAAGTCCTCAAGCAAATGAGATAAAATACTGGGATTGTTTCTTACAGTAACAGATTTACTTGTGTATTCTATCAGAACTCTGCAGATAAGTCGATTAGGACCTGTGGCGGGTTTACAACGGCGCCAGGGCTCCATGGAGCCGAGCCCATGCTCAGAAGGGGCCCCGGCCTGCTCCGCTTGCACTGCGCTCTGAGACGCCGCTGGCTCCCTCCGCCCACCACTTGCTCCTCTCGGCCTGCCTGCCCGGTCTCCTCTCTGCCCCCGGCCGGACCTCAGTGCAACTCCGGCTCTGGGCAGTCTCTGCTTCCCACAACCTGTGGGGCCCTGCCTGTCTCCCCAGAGCTGAACTGCCTGGGACTGGTGCAGAAGGCTGGCCAGTGTCAGCCGGGGACGGGGGGGATGACAGTGTGGGGGGCTTGGCAGGGCCCCTCCAGGCAAGTGCATCTTGAGGGATCCTGGCCGGGGCAGGCCCTGGCCTGGCTGATTGTGCCACTCCCGAGGGGCTGGAGTGCTTCCTGGCCCTGAGCTACGCTGCTGGCTCAGCCCGGCAGACACAGTCGCCTCCCAGCAGGGCTGGTGAGTGCAGCCGGGAGGCAGGGCGTGGCGGAGTGGATCTCCAGGGGGTTGGGGCAGGGTGTTGGGCTGAGGACGCACGGAAGATCTATGTGTTGGGGCACTAGGGACTGGCGGTTCTATGTGGGGTGTTGGGCAGTTGTGGTGGGGCTGTGGCCAGGGGGGATGGGGGCAGGGGTGGTTTTGTGCAGGGTGCTGTGCATTTGTGGCAGAGGTCTGGGGGAGTACTGGGCATAGTGGGTCCAGGGAGGCTCTGGCCATACAGAGTTGGGGAGTTGTTGGGTGACCCGCTCCCAAGGGGAAGGGGCATGCTGGCAGAACATGGCCAGGTGGGCCACTGTGCATCTGGCAACTGACGGTTTGTAAATAGTGCCCTCACACTGGGCTGGGTGGAGCCAGGCTGCTCCTGCCATGCCATGCCCCATTGACTCGGGTTGGCCCCTCGCTCTGGGCACTGAGCTCCATGCGCCATGCTCCATTGCCTCCAGGGGGGCCCACAGATATGCTTGGCGCCGGACCCACAAAAGGTTAATCCGGCCCTGATTAGGGCAGAAATCTCACTGCTGAACAAGCCTCTAGCAGTAATTCTGTGGAGAGTGACAGTCCTTAAAGGGAACCAGTGTAAACACAGCAAAGCAGATTGTGACCCGAGTGAGCAGAACAGAAACCATCTGCATTTGAACAGTAACATGAGAGATAGCAACTCCATCTATCTGATTTCTGGACTGTGGATTGTGGCCTGCTTTAATAAAATATTTTGCCTTTTCACCCTGGATATCTTTTATAACTATTTATGTATAGTGACCATGCACAGAATAGATACACAACTGAAGCAAGACCTCAATTATTCTAAAAGAGAGTACGTGAGCTGCATAGAATGTATTGGATCTATGAACATTACTCTGTTTATCACCCTTATGTCTGCCACACCTGTGCTTGATTGTTGATGCTGTTGCTAATCAGTGTTTGGACCTGGTCTGAGTGAACAGTTATTGTAGCCTCTGACACAGAAGCAGTTTGGTTAGCAATAAGTACAGCTTGCTGTAAAACGCGTTCAGGTCTGTTCATTCTTTTCACCGTTTCTTACGTTTGTTTTAATGTATTAGTGTCTAGTTACTGTTGGTTTGATTCTATCACTTTATTGAAAAAATGTGACTCCTTTCATAGTTGCCAATTTTCCAAAGTTCATTTTCTTAACAGATGATTGCAATCTGCTTTCTTTATTCTCTTCTCATTCTGTTTGCTGGTTCTAATCTATATCTTCTGATCAGTAGATCTCTTAATGCTGATCAACAACTTTTGTTTTATTTGTCTTACATCGCCCATATCTAGGATTGAAATGCAGTGGATCACCTCAAATCTTATTTAGTATTCCACAGAGTCAGGAAGGAAACAGCCTTGTATGTCAAGCAACATTGTTTTTTTTCTCAGCGGTTGTACTGCTGTCATCCCAGTCACTGCTCACACTGTCTAGTTCTTCTGCATAGCTCCCACCATTAAAGTATGCAGGGTAAACCTTTATGCTGTATTACTATAGATTTTGTACATACATTTCATTTCTTATTTGCACATAGGCTATATTTTAAATAGTTAGAACCCAGAGTTCTAAGTGTGCACGCAAAAGAAGTGTCTTATATTAATGGTTTAAAATGTGCCTATTCAGTGCTGTGGGAACATACAAATAACGAAAATACGACAGTAACTTAGGACAAGTGCCCCCTGGGTCTCTCCAAATCCTAAACTCTCTTATGCTCAGTGGGAACAGGTGTGTGCAAATTGGTACTTGTACAGGTTCTACCTGTTTCATGCCCAGGTGCCCATTTTGCACATGTAGATATATATTTTACACACACTGTTACACATTTGTGTGCACTCATGGATATTCTCACACTCTGGCCCCTAATAGCTTCTCCTCACTGATTTACATATTACTCCAGTCCTCAAATTCTCATCTTAATGTAAACTTTATCTTTGTCTTTTAAGAGCCCAGTCATTATCTGCTTGATTTAAGCATAGTTCAAATGATCCCAATTACACTAAATTCCTCTTCTAAAAACACTTGGGCAGCAGTTCTATAATTGTGTTCCATGGTTCTTGGATTTCTGGAGTGAAATAATTGCTTACACAGAGATGCCTTTTGTTTCTTTTGTTTACAAAATGATCATCTTGCTGTTTTTTCCACTCTGCCTTCACCTTATTATTTCTTTCTGGTTTCATTAAAACAGAAGCTTTCATTTAGATTTTTTTCTTAGTGTCCTTTGTATTCCTTTCTCTTCAACCATTATTAAAAACCATGCAAAGGGAGAGTTTGCTGGGGACAAGACCTGTGACATCTGTGACTATCAGAATTACCCCTCTTGATGGCCCCTCCCCACTGTCAAGCTGATGAATTAAAACAAACCTGCAGACCACCTCTAACAACAGGGTCCAACTCTGTGAGAAAATGGTGCTGCTTCCCTTTTCCTTCACACTTACCTGACCTCATAGACCCAGGCCTAATGAAAATCTAAACCTAGTGCTTGACAACTCCTCTGAGAGCATTGTTCTCCAATCCCACCTCTTTCTGGTTCTCCTAAACTGCTGGAGGGCTTCATATCTGGTGGGTTAACAGGGTGTACTGGGGCAACCTGGATGTTGGTGTTTCTTACATGGAGTTGGATAGAAGATGCAACATCTTCAATGAACTTTATTTAAATAAATGTCAGGTTCATTAAGGCCAAAGACAGGCCTGGTATCTGTTAGACATTGTATTCAGCTCTATCCTAGAAACCTCTCAGTTGCCTCATTACACACCTCACCCCTGACACTAATTGTCCATGGAGAGGGCCTATAACATGTCAATGGATAATGAGGCCTGGGCAGGGGGTAAGTGAGGACTCCAAGTGTTTTTTTTCCTTTTCAACATATTCTTAGGTTTCAGAGTAGCAGCCATGTTAGTCTGTATTCGCAAAAAGAAAAGGAGTACTTGTGGCACCTTAGAGACTAACAAATTTATTTGAGCATAAGCTTTCATGAGCTACAGCTCACTTCATCGGATGCATTCCAATGTAGCTCACAAAAGCTTATGCTCAAATAAATTTGTTAGTGTCTAAGGTGCCACAAGTACTCCTTTTCTTTTAACATATTCTGTGCTTATGCAAGGTTGTTCAGATTGTAGCCTGTAGATTTTTTTTGTCTGTAGAGAAAGACCGTTTTTCTCAGGGAAATATATTCCTGATTTTTATTGTTTTTGTGGGAGTCTGAGGAGGAAACCTATCTTTCACTTTTGCTAAGCAATGAAATATTCAAGATGCACCTGTCAAATATTCTGTGTTTCCATGAAGCCACAAACTCTTGATTTTCCTCAGTTACTCAAATCCCTATTTTAAAGCAGTGAATTATTACATTCTCTGCACACACTACTTTGCTATTAAAGGCATTCTTATGAGCAGTGGTGCTGCTTGTGTCTCTTTAGAGTATTGTGCCCCAGCTTCCTAACTCATTCTGCTCTGCAGTGACAGGATGGCTCAGGTGCCCTTGGCTTGGCTCCAAACATACTGTTTTTCCCCACAACAATGAATTTCACACGTATAGGACAGAATTTTTCCCATATCACATAGACACAATATTAGTAATTTTTCAGCAAGAAACCCAACAATGCAGCTTTCTGAACTAGAGAGTAAAATATTTTGGGGGAAAAAAAACAAAAGTTGCTCTGTGTTAGCTAGAGAAGACTACAGAGAAAATAGGCCAAGAAATTCCTACCACGAGATACCTCATAGGCTCAGACTTGCCACAAATGTTTAGGGCTTTTTGTACATATCAAGAGTTACAGGATAGAAAAATTAATGAATAGACAAGTAACAAGTGTTACAAAAGAGATTGTCCTGGAAAGATTAGAATCAAGGATGGAAAACCTTTGAAGGCCAGTAAGAAAACCAGCCAAGAGTAATTTGTTAGTTACAATTGTGCCTTTTCGTTGTCATGTAATATTATTAGGTTATTTCTGAATATCTTTCCAACAGACCTGTTCGCTAGCTCTGAGCACAGCTTGTGGTGTCAGAATGTTATATTGTCCCTCACTTTAAATCTTGTCTTGAAACCTTCCTTCTCCCTTTCGTTTATGTTTAAATATTTGAAAATCATTGGTTTTATGGTGCATGAAAGGCATATATATATAAATGGCTTGTATTATACTGCATATATTCCTTAGATATGTTCCTAGGCACAGTATAAGCCTGATTTTGACACCTCCCTTTAACTTCATCAGAATAAGAAAGAAAGAAAATTCTCCAAATCATTGAGATCTGAAGAAAATATTTCTGGCATGTCCAAAATCATAGACTCATAGGACTGGAAGGAATGTTGAGAGGACTGCTAGTCCCATGCACACAAGGCAGGAAAACTGATGCACCAAGTGAGACTTGAAATCACAACCCCAGCAACACTCCACCCTATACTGCTCTATAAGTACTGTGCCCTAACCAGTTGTGTTACTGGAACATGTTATAAAGAAATAAACATTATAAATAAATTAAATAAGCCATTTCTGAGTTACAGGTAGAGGATTTAACAACAGCACAGAAGGGCTGTGGTCTTTTATGATTCCAGAATTGCTCTCCCAATTTTTTTTGTCACTAGTAAATCAAAAGCAATTAAATCTAGGAAGTTCAAAATAGCCTTATCAGTTCAGTCTTAGTGAGAGCTCGTATAAACATAGAAATGTAGGGCTGCAAGGGACCTTAAGAGGTCATCTAGGCTCTAGACCATCTTCAGAGCTGAGGCAGGCCCAAGTACACCTAGACCATCCCTGACAGGTGTTTGTCTAAGCTGGTGTGGAATCCCCATCACTGGAGGGTTTTCATAACTTCCTTTGGTAACCTATTTCAGAATTTAACTATCATAGAAAATGTTAAGTATCAGGGGGTAGCCGTATTAGTCTGTATCCACAAAAACAACAACAACAACAAGTATTAATTTGTATTAGTCTGTATCCACAAAAACAAAAACAAAAAAGCTTACTGGAAGCCTACTTTCGTCGTCTCCTACTCAAGGAATATTTTCAACACACCACTGAACAGTGCACTGGCCAAGAGGAACCCTCCTACCAACACTACAAGAAGAAGAATTCTGTGTGGACTCCTCCTGACGTTGAAATGACAGACTGGACTTCTACATAGAGTGCTTCCGCAGACGTTCGCAGGCTGAAATTGTGAACAAACAGCATCACTTCCCCCATAACCTCGGTCGTACAGAACGCAACACCAGCCACAGCCTCAGAAACAACTCTGACATTATAATCAAAGGGGCTGACAAAGGAGGTGTTGTAGTCATAAAGAACAGGTCGGCTTATGAACAGGAGGCTTCAAGGCAACTCTCCAACACCACATTCTACAGGCCACTATCCTCTGATCCCACTGAGGAGTACCATAAGAAACTACACCATCTGGTCAAGAAACTCCCTCTTACAACAGAGGAACAAATCTACACAGACACACCCCTAGAGCCCCGACCAGGGGTATTCTATCTGTTACCCAAGATTCATAAACCTGGAAACCCTGGATGCCCCATCGTCTCAGGCATCAGCACTCTTACAGCAGGATTATCTGGCTATTTGGACTCCCTCCTCAGACTCTATGCTACCAGTACTCCTAGCTATCTTCAAGACACCACCAACTTCCTGAGGAAACTACAATGCATTGGTGATCTTCCTGAAAACACTATCCTGGCCACCATGGATGCATAAACTCTTTACACCAATATTCCACATGAGGATGGACTACAAGCTGTCAAGAACAGTATCCCTGATGAGGCCACGGCATACCCGGTGGCTGAGCTTTGTGACTTTGTCCTCACCCACAACCATTTCAGATTTGGGGACAACTTATACCTTCAAGTCAGTGGCACTGCTATGGGTACACACATGGCCCCACAGTATGCCAACATTTTTATGGCTGACTTAGAACAATGCTTTCTCAGCTCTCATCCCCTAGTGCCCCTCCTCCACTTGTGCTACACTGATGACATCTTCATCATTTGGACCCACGGGAAGGAGGCCCTTGAAGAATTCCACCTGGATTTAAACAATTTCCATCCCACCATCAACCTCAGCCTGGACCACACAAAAGATCCACTTCCTGGACACTACAGTGCAAATAAGAGATGGTCACATAAACACCACCCTATACTGGAAACCTACTGACCGCTATACTTACCTACCATTCAGGACACATCACATGATCCATTGTCTACAGCCAAGCCCTAAGATAGAATTGAATTTGCTCCAATCCCTCCAACAGAGACAAACACCTACAAGATCTTTATCAAGCATTCATAGAACTACAATACCCACCTGGGGAAGTGAGGAAACAGATTGACAGAGAGAGATGGGTACCCAGAAATCACCTACTACAGGACAGGCCCAACAAGGAAAATAACAGAACACCACTGGCCAACACGTACAGCCCCGAGCTAAAACCTCTCCAGCACATTATCAATGATCTACAACCTATCCTGGAAAATGATCCCTCACTGTCCCAGACCGTGGGAGGAAGGCCAGTCCTCGCTTACAGACAGCCTCATAACCTGAAGCAAATAGTCACCAGCAACTACACACCACACCATAGAAACACTAACCCAGGAACCAATCCCTGTAGCAAACCTCGTTGCCTACTCTGTCCCCATATCTACTCTAGCGACACCATCAGAGGACCCAACCACATCAGCCACACCATCAGAGGCTCATTCACCTGCACGTCTACTATGTTATATATGCCATCATGTGCCAGCAATGCCCCTCTGCCATGTACACTGGCCAAACCGGACAGTCCCTATGTAAAAGAAAATATGGACACAAATCGGACATCAGGAATGATAACATACAAAAGCCAGTAGGAGAACACTTCAATCTTCCTGGACATTCTATAAAAGATTTAAAAGTACCTATACTTGGACAAAAAAACTTCAGAAACAGACTTCAAAGAGAAACAGCAGAATTAAAATTCATTTGCAAATTTAACACCATTAATTTGGGCTTGAATAGAGACTGGGAGTGGCTGGCTCATTACAAAAGCAGCTTTGCCTCTCCTGGAATTGACACCCCCTCATCTATTATTGGTAGTGGACTACATCCACCTTTACTGAATTGGCCCTGTCAACACTGGTTCTCCACTTGTGAGGTGTAACTCCTTTCCCTTCATGTGTCATTATATAATGCCTGCAGCTGTAATTTTCACTCCATGCATCTGAAGAAGTGGGTTTTTACCAAAAGCTTATGCCCAAATAAATCTGTTAGTCTTTAAGGTGCCACTGGACTCCTTGTTGTTTTTATAGAAAATGTTGTCTAATAGCTCACTTAAATCTCTCTTGCTGCAGATTAAGCTGATTACTTCTTGTCCCACCTTCAGCGGACATAGAGAACAGTTGGTCACCATCCTCTTTATAACAGCCCGTAACATATTTAAAGACTGTTATCAGGTCCCTGCTCAGGCGTCTTTCTCAAGACAAAACATACTCAGTTTTTTAACTTTTCTTCATAGGTCATGTTTTCTAAACATTTTATCATTTTGTCCTCTGGACTCTCAATTTGTCCACAGCTTTTCTAAGTGTGGCAACTAAAACTGAACACAGGACTCCAGCTGAGGCCTCACAGTGCTGAATACAGTGGAACATTTCTCTCCTGTGTCTTTATATGATATTTCTGCTAATGCACCACAGAATGATATTTGCCTCTTTTTGCAGCTGCATCACATTGTTGGCTCTTATTGCATTTGAGATCCACTGTAAGCCCAGATCCTCTTCGGCAGTACTACTGTGTAGCCAGTTATTCATAGAATCAATCATAGAATCATAGAATATCAGGGTTGGAAGGGACCCCAGAAGGTCATCTAGTCCAACCCCCTGCTCAAAGCAGGACCAAGTCCCAGTTAAATCATCCCAGCTAGGGCTTTGTCAAGCCTGACCTTAAAACCTCTAAGGAAGGAGATTCTACCACCTCCCTAGGTACGCATTCCAGTGTTTCACCACCCTCTTAGTGAAAAAGTTTTTCCTAATATCCAATCTAAACCTCCCCCATTGCAACTTGAGACCATTACTCCTCGTTCTGTCATCTGCTACCATTGAGAACAGTCTAGAGCCATCCTCTTTGAAACCCCCTTTCAGGTAGTTGAAGCAGCTATCAAATCCCCCCTCATTCTTCTCTTCTGCAGACTAAACAATCCCAGCTCCCTCAGCCTCTCCTCATAAGTCATGTGCTCTAGACCCCTAATCATTTTCGTTGCCCTTCGTTGTACTCTTCCAATTTATCCACATCCTTCCTGTAGTGTGGGGCCCAAAACTGGACACAGTACTCCAGATGAGGCCTCACCAGTGTCGAATAGAGGGGAACGATCACGTCCCTCGATCTGCTCGCTATGCCCCTACTTATACAACCCAAAATGCCATTGGCCTTCTTGGCAACAAGGGCACACTGCTGACTCATATCCAGCTTCTCGTCCACTGTCACCCCTAGGTCCTTTTCCGCAGAACTGCTGCCGAGCCATTCGGTCCCTAGTCTGTAGCGGTGCATTGGATTCTTCCATCCTAAGTGCAGGACCCTGCACTTATCCTTATTGAACCTCATTAGATTTCTTTTGGCCCAATCCTCCAATTTGTCTAGGTCCTTCTGTATCCTATCCCTCCCCTCCAGCGTATCTACCACTCCTCCCAGTTTAGTATCATCCGCAAATTTGCTGAGAGTGCAATCCACACCATCCTCCAGATCATTTATGAGATATTGAACAAAACGGGCCCCAGGACCGACCCCTGGGGCACTCCACTTGACACCGGCTGCCAACTAGACATGGAGCCATTGATCACTACCCCGTTGAGCCCGACAATCTAGCCAGCTTTCTACCCACCCTATAGTGCATTCATCCAGCCCATACTCCTTAACTTGCTGACAAGAATGCTGTGGGAGACCGTGTCAAAAAGCTTTGCTAAAGTCAAGAAACAATACATCCACTGCTTTCCCTTCATCCACAGAACCAGTAATCTCATCATAAAAGGCGATTAGATTAGTCAGGCATGACCTTCCCTTGGTGAATCCATGCTGACTGTTCCTGATCACTTTCCTCTCCTCTAAGTGCTTCAGGATTGAATTCTTTGAGGACCTGCTCCATGATTTTTCCAGGGACTGAGGTGAGGCTGACCGGCCTGTAGTTCCCAGGATCCTCCTTCTTCCCTTTTTTAAAGATGGGCACTACATTAGCCTTTTTCCAGTCATCCGGGACTTCCCCCGTTCGCCACGAGTTTTCAAAGATAATGGCCAAGGGGCTCTGCAATCACAGCCGCCAATTCCTTCAGCACTCTCGGATGCAATTCGTCCGGCCCCATGGACTTGTGCACGTCCAGCTTTTCTAAATAGTCCCTAACCACCTCTATCTCTACAGAGGGCTGGCCATCTCTTCCCCATTTTGTGTTGCCCAGCACAGCAGTCTGGGAGCTGACCTTGTTAGTGAAAACAGAGGCAAAAAAAGCATTGAGTACATTAGCTTTTCCACATCCTCTGTCACTAGCTTGCCTCCCTCATTCAGTAAGGGGCCCACACTTTCCTTGGCTTTCTTCTTGTTGCCAACATACCTGAAGAAACCCTTCTTGTTACTCTTGACATCTCTTGCTAGCTGCAGCTCCAGGTGCGATTTGGCCCTCCTGATATCTGCCTACATGCCCGAGCAATATTTTTATACTCTTCCCTGGTCATATGTCCAAGCTTCCACTTCTTGTAGACTTCTTTTTATGTTTAAGATCCGCTAGGATTTCACCATTAAGCCAAGCTGGTCGCCTGCCATATTTACTATTCTTTCGACTCATCGGGATGGTTTGTCCCTGTAACCTCAACAGGATTCCTTGAAATACAGCCAGCTCTCCTGGACTCCCTTCCCTTTCATGTTAGTCCCCCAGGGGATCCTGGCCATCTGTTCCCTGAGGGAGTCAAAGTCTGCTTTCCTGAAGTCCAGGGTCCGTATCCTGCTGCTTACCTTTCTTCCCTGCGTCAGGATCCTGAACTCAACCAACTCATGGTCACTGCCTCCCAGATTCCCATCCACTTTGCTTCCCCCACTAATTCTACCCGGTTTGTGAGCAGCAGGTCAAGAAAAGCGCTCCCCCTAGTTGGCTCCCCTAGCACTTGCACCAGGAAATTGTCCCCTACGCTTTCCAAAAACTTCCTGGATTGTCTATGCACCGCTGTATTGCTCTCCCAGCAGATATCAGGAAAATTAAAGTCACCCATGAGAATCAGGGCATGCGATCTAGTAGCTTCCGTGAGTTGCCGGAAGAAAGCCTCATCCACCTCATCCCCCTGGTCCGGTGGTCTATAGCAGACTCCCACCATGACATCACTCTTGTTGCACACACTTCTAAACTTAATCCAGAGACACTCAGGTTTTTCCACAGTTTCGTACCGGAGCTCTGAGCAGTCATACTGCTCCCTTACATACAGTGCTACTCCCCCACCTTTTCTGCCCTGCCTGTCCTTCCTGAACAGTTTATAACCATCCATGACTGTACTCCAGTCATGTGAGTTATCCCACCAAGTCTCTGTTATTCCAATCACGTCATAATTCCTTGACATCACCAGGACCTCCAGTTCTCCCTGCTTGTTTCCAAGGCTTTGTGCATTTGTATATAAGCACTTGAGATAACCTGTTGATCGCCCCTCATTCCCAGTATGAGGCAGGAGCCCTCCCCTCACAGACCTTCCTGCCTGTGCTTCCTCCCGGTATCCCGCTTTCCCACTTACCTCAGGGCTTTGGTCTCCTTCCCCCGGTGAACCTAGTTTAAAGCCCTCCTCACTAGGTTAGCCAGCCTGCTGGCAAAGATGTTCTTCCCTCTCTTCGTAAGATGGAGCCCGTCTCTGCCCAGCACTCCTCCTTCATGGAACACCATCCCATGGTCAAAGAATCCAAAGCCTTCTCTCCGACACCACCTGCGTAGCCATTCGTTGACCTCCACGATTCGACGGTCCCTACCCAGGCCTTTCCTTCCACGGGGAGGATGGACGAGAACACCACTTGCGCCTCCAACTCCTTTATCCTTCTTCCCAGAGCCACATAGTCCGCAGTGATCCGCTCAAGGTCATTCTTGGCAGTATCATTGGTGCCCATGTGGAGAAGCAGGAAGGGGTAGCGATCCGAGGGCTTGATGAGTCTCGGCAGTCTCTCCGTCACATCACGAATCTTAGCCCCTGGCAAGCAGCAGACTTCTCGGTTTTCCCGGTCAGGGCGGCAGATAGATGACTCAGTCCCCCGGAGGAGAGAGTCCCCGACCACCACCACCCGCCTTCTCCTCTTGGGAGTGGTGGTCGTGGAACCTCCAACCTCAGGACATCGCATCTCATGCCTCCCAACCAGCGGAGTCTCCTTCTGCTTTCTCCCCCCAGACATATCATCTGGTCCACTCTCCGCATTGGTACCTGTGGAGAGAACATGAAAGCGGTTAGTTACCTGTGTCTGTGTTACTGGAACCCCGGACATTCCGCTTACCTCTTCTGGAGGTCACATGTTGCCAAGCTTCTTCACTGGCCTCTTGGCTCCTCTGTGCAACCTGCTCTACATCTTTAGAGCTTTGTGCCCCTAGAAGGCTATCCTGAGTTTGGTCCAGAAAATCCTCAGTCTCTCGTATACAACGCAGGGTCGTTACCTGTTGCTCCAGACCTTCAATCTTCTCTTCCAATATGGAGACCAGCTTGCACTTTGTACAGACAAAGTCGCTTCTGTCCTGTGGAAGAAAGACAAACATGGCACATCCAGTGCAGGTCACAACAGCTGAATTCCCCCCTTCCATATCACCTACCTACTACGGAGCTTTCTCAGAGACGTTGGCAAGATGTAAGCCTCACTGGGCTCACTCCAGGCGAACTCCCAGGCAAACTCCTGCTGTGAGCTGCTCTGCTGTCCCCGCTGCTCCGCTGCCGCTCAGCTGGTTCGCGAGGCTCTGGCTATTTTTAAACAGCCAGGCTTCCCTGACGCAAACACACAGACACCCTAATGCCCGCCCCCTGCAGGCTAGCAGCCATCAGACACTCACTCAGGCTCTCTCCCTGCCCTCCCAGCAAACACACGCTCGGATACTTCCTCAGCAAGCAAACACACACACTCGGATACTTACCAGTCCCAGGCAAACTCCTGCTGTGAGCTGCTCTGCTGTCCCCGCTGCTCCGCTGGTTCGCTGCCGCTCAGTTCCCCATTTTGTAGTTTTGCATTTGATTTTTCCTTCAGAAGTGTAGTGCTTTGCACTTGTGTTTATTGAATTTCATCTTTTTAATTTCAGACCAACTCTCTAATTTATCAGGTCATTTTGAATTCTAATCCTCTCTGCCAAAGTTCTTGCATCTCCTCTCAGCTTGGTGTCATCTGCAAATTTTATAAGCATAGGCTTCAATCCATTATCCAATTCAGTATGAAATATTGAATAGTACCAGATGCAGGACACACCCCTGAGGAACTCCACTAGATACAACCTCCCAGTTGTGCACCCATCTTATATTACATCATCTAGACCACATTTCCTAGTTTGTCACGTGGAACTGTCATAAGCCTTACAGAAATCTAGATATACAACATCTACTGCTTCCCACCCCTCTACTAGGCCAGTAGCCCTGTCAAAGAAGGAATCTAGGTTGGTTTGGCATGATTTGTTCTTGAAAAATACATGTTAGCTACTATTATCACCCTATTATCCTCTAGGTGCTTAACAATTGATTGTTTAATAATTTGTTCCAGAAACTTTCCAGGTACAGCTCAGGCAGCCTAACTTCTGTAATTCCCTGAGTCCTCTTGTTCCCGTTATTTAAAGCTAGGTAATATGTTTAACCTTCACCAGTCCTTTGGGTCGTCACCTGACCGCCAAAATCACTAATGGTTCTGAAACTGTGTCAGTTAGTTCCTTAAATATCTGAGAATGAATTTCATCAGACCTTGCTAACCTGAATACATCTAACTTATCTAAATATTCTTTCATGTGTTCTTTCCCTATTCTGGCTTGTGTTCTTCTCCCATGTTGTTAATATTAATAGTGTTAAGTATCTGGTCACAATTAACCTTTTTAGTGATGACTGAAGCAAAATAGGCATTAAATACCTCAGCCTTATTGTTGCCATCCATTATTAGTCTCCTGGTAAGTAGTCTTCATTTTTCTCTTATTCCTAATGTATTTATAGAACCTTTTCTTGTTTTTGTTTATGTCCTTTGCTAGGTGTAACTCATTTTGTGTCTTAGCCTTCCTGATATTGTCCCTACGTGCTTGTGCAATTCTAGTGTACTCATTCTTAGCACTTTTGTCCATGCTTCCACTTTTTGTAGGATTCCTTTTTGATTTCCAGGTCATTAAAGAACTCTTGGTACAGCTATATTGACCTGTTACTATTCTTCCTATCTTTCCCTAGCATTGGGATAATTTGATATTGTGCCTTTAATATTGTCTCTTTGGGAAACTGCCAGCTCTCCTGAACTCCTTTTCCTCTTAGCTTGTCTTCCCATGGGACCTTACCTACTAGTTCTCTGAGTCTGTAAAGTCTGCTTTTTTTTTATGAAGTCCATTGTCCTTATTCTGCTGCTCTCATTCCTTTCTTTCCTTAGAATCATTAAGTCTATAATTTCATGATCACTTTCACCCATGTTGACTTCCACCTTCAGATTCTCAACCAATTCGTCAGAATCAAGTCTAAAATGGCTGTCCCCCGGTTACTTCCTCCACCTTCTGAAACAAAGAAGTTGTTCCCAATACATTACAAGAACTTACTGGACATTTTTTGTGTTTTCCATATTACTTTTCCAACAGATATCAGGGTAGTTAAAGTCTTGCATTACTACCAGTTCTTGTGTTTGGCTATTTCTGTTATTTGTTCTAGAAATGTTTCATCTATGCCTCCTCCTAACCCTGGTGGTCTAGAGTAGAGCCCCATCATAACGTTACCCCAATTATTTTTCCCTTTTATCTTCACCCAGAGACTTTTAATTGGTCTGCACCTCCAGAAGGATGTGAGAGGCAAAGAAACACTTTTTTGAATATGGATTAACATTTTTTCAAGTTACTCAGTCATAGTCCTGAATAGAGAAAATCGTCTATGTTGATTATAGATGATATGAAAACCTCTGCAAATTTTACAAAGGTAATCAAATATAATTCAAAAAGCAAAATTAAGAACACAGTCCTGTGAGGTGTTGGGTACCTGCTAAAACATGCTGTGGTCTTGCAACACAGGTAAATTAAGCAGGCAGATGAAGAGCCAGGAAGCAGACCTTTCACACACTGCTAGGAACTCACGCTGGAAAAGGAAGAATCTACCAGAACTTTCACATCCTTCCCTCGCATGAGGGAGAGGTGGCAATGACATTACTGTGACTCACCTTTGTTGAGCAGGCTTTACATAGGACACCAATGTCTTTTCTATTAATTTAGAAAATTGTGTGGTGCGATTGTGCAAATGCCTGGAAAGAATTAGAAGAAGAAGTGAATGAAGGCTGACGGATCAGGCACAGAAGGAATGCACCTGGGGTTCTGGCAGCATATGTGAGCTCTGTCTTTGCCCAGAAACTGTCTTTGGAGAGGAACTAGTAGGAGTAGAATGAATTGGCATGACAAAGCTGTAGTTAAACCAGTTAGAAGTTCTTAGGCCAAATGTATTGATTCATAGATTATAAAACCATAAAGAGCCATTGTGATCATCTAGTCTGACCTCCTGTATAACATAAGCTGTTGGACTTCCTTATTAACTGGGACAGAGAAGCAGTGCTAGTGCAGAAAGGATATGCTTGTTGCAATAAGTGACATTTTAAAATTCTAAACTTAAGATCTCCCCATCCCCCATAATTAGGTTTGATGTCACTCATCCACACCCAGCTTCCCACTCTCCTCATTCATATTTCAGTTTCATTCTTACAAAAATACTGACATCCATAATGATGATTGTGCTTTTAACAGATGGGTCCACGTTGGGGTGACTCTGGGACACAATGCCATCCAGGGCTTCTGGGGAGCATGCTCACTAGTGAGGGTGCTGCATGATTTCCAGTTTTTTGCCCGCTCTCTCCCCTTTGTGGATTAGCCAAGTGCCATCCACCATGTGGCCAGTAAAATGTTGGTAAAATATGGCTGTCAGGATATTGAGCTGAAGCGGTGGTTCTACAAGGTTAGAAAATTGGCAATGTTTTAGGGCTTGATCCAAAGCCTATTTAAGTCATTGGGAGGCTTTCTATCGATGTCAATGGGCTTCAGGTCAAGACTGCAATGTCTTTAAAAACACGCTTTTCACTGTCAGTTGTTATTTTATGGTAGCACCCTTTGATCCTTAATTGACTGGACTGTAGCAAAAGGCCATTCAGAGTCTTACTAATATAATGCATCTTACAATGATAGCATATATTAAAATATAAGAATATAGCCAAAGAGGATAGAAAGCAGAAAATCTCCCTGGAAATTCCTTGAATGTTGGCTAACCCCCATCAGACGTTTAAGGAAATTTCTGCTGATTGTCATTAAAATCCTCACAGATTTCTATTGTTCCTTTTAATTATGTGTGGTAGCATATGCTTACAAAGCATCTACAAATATAATCTTATGGGCATTAAGGGCTAATGTGAGGTAAGCTGTATGATCGTGGGACGACATTGCCAAGTTTCTTGCAAGTCTTCCCCTTTTGTTGGTACATTTTGACTTTCTTGTCTAGTGATCAGATGCTGCTAGCCTTTGCTACTATCAGAACTGTTCTCTCCCTTGTGGCAACATCTCAGATGCAGTGCCTAACCCATCACAATGCAATATACTACTTACCTGTCCATTGGCACCAAAGTTTTCTTTGAAAAATTAGGGTGTTCTTAAGATAAAGCAACAATAAAAACGTGTCATTGCTTCCAAGAGCAACATGGTATCTGATAGCCTCCTATTAGTTCCATATACGTAATGACTGTTGCTTTTACACAAGCAGTGGATCAGCAAGCTCCACTTCCAGAAAGTTGTTAATAATATCCTGCTTCCAAAAGCAAATAGTATAATCCTCATCCTAAGTGAGATTTACATTACTGACATCCTAAATGCCGAGGCTGAAATAAAATGATCAGGATTGCCAAGACAGAGTTTTTGAGCTGGAGAAATAAAATTTGGTTATCAAATGGTGGGTTTTTCTAGCCTAAACGTTTTTTTCTTTTGGACAAACTGTAATTTAATCACCACCACAATGACATAATAGTCACCTCCTTGTGTGAAAAAGGATTATATGTCTCAGTTTATCTTGCCACACAGATCACATGATCAGAATTGCTTGCAAAATGTGGAAAAACTAGTTTAAGGTGAGCGATGCACCAATGGCTGTACATTTCGTATTCTCTCTCCTGTATATACCAACTGAAAGGACAGAACAGAGTAACCAGAAAATTTGCTTTCTTATGGGGTGGATTTAAATTAATAATAATAATAATAAAGTTGAAAGCAGCACCTATCCTTGTCAAATATAACCCTTTAAAACCTCTCTGCTGTCCATGGCCCAACCTCAAATAAACAATATGCGAAAAAATATTGCTCATGTAGATGAAAGCTGAAAGAGCATATGCAGAACAAGTTTCATGTACCTGATTAATTGCAAAATAGTCTGATGGCTGTTTTCAGTCTTCTATATACACTATTTATTTATTTGGCATATGCAATCTGGTCAAACCATGCCACAGCATTCTTATCAATGATGTTCAAGGCATGAAGACCTCCAGGAAGTTGTGTGTCGTGGTTTGTGGCTGCTCACACTGACATAGTGGACTGTCTCTAAAACACCACTGAAATTCTGCTGCAGCACAAATTCCATGTCCGGTACAAAACTGGTTCAGAAGGCTCCATTGCCTTCACGGTGAATCAAACCCAGGTTGACACCGAGAGGGGTCTGAGACAAGATCATTATTTGTCACTTATTCTGTGGACCATGCATCCTCTACCACAAATCCCTCACCCAGTAAACTTATCCACAACAGGCAATGGGAGGGCGGATGACCATATGATGGATTAAACAAGTCTTTAATTAATGGTAGATGTGGCATATCATGCAATTTCATCATAAGCTTTGCTACGCTTTCCTCTCTGCGAACACTGGGTGGGCAATATTGCAAATATTCCATATATACCACATGGATTATATTCAGATCACAGTATAAATTTGTAGTGGTGCCAGGGAAGTTGATGTGAGATCATTTATGTGTGGGATCAGACCCTGATCAGAATCAGACCCTACAGTATCGCTGTCTCTGTCATACTTAATTTTTATATTGTTCTCTATAGTTCCAGGACTCAAATGGAGAGGTTATGGGCACTCACCACCCCCAATGAACCTAGCAGGTGCTCAGCATTTTAGAGAATCAAGCCCTCTGAGTGGTTACAGGCACCTCACCACACCTGGGTGAGATAGGCAGGTATTATCCCTATTACATATTATCACACCACAGATGGAGAAACTGGCACAGAAATGTGAAACTATTTGCCCAAGGTCACATAGCAAGTCAGTTGCAGAGCTGGAATTAGAGCTCAGAAATTTGGCTCCCAGTCTGTGATCCATACTCTGTTCAGATAATATGTGAAGCATAATGTTGAAAGGGCTTAGGAGTATATACAGTTACTGAGACAATTGATGGTTTAGTAAGATTAAAGTTTCTGGAGAACAGAATTATCAATTAACTTGTTTAAATACTTTTTTTTCTGATGGGGCTCTGCTGTTAGGTTATTAACAGTCTACTATTTCTCGCAAGAACTCTTCAGAGAAAACTTGCACTATTTAAAAATGTTCTCTTTATTGACAGTTCCAAAGAGTACGATTCACACAAACAATTTCAAAAGAATAGCTTGCAGCAGCTGCACAAAATCTCTCTCACATCCCAGGAAGAGGAACACACTGAAATCCATTGCACTTGAGCCAAAACCCTGAGTCTATTGCTGCTGAAAGCTTGTGTTTTGAACCTGTCTATAGTTGAACTAGTATGTGAATATGTTACTCATTTTTTTGGGAGTGGACATACATCCAAATAAAAGGGGAGGAAGCGGGGAAAGGTAGCTGTCAGGATACACTGCATGGACCTATCCTGCTCAGCCTAACTCTAAAAGTTTGAAAGACAGGAAACATTTATTCATTCAGTTCACCCCTGCATACCAGCATGAAGCCTACGTCTCACTTAAGTTTTATTTAAACCTCATATGAGTAAACAGTGAAGCACATTAGAGAATTACGATTTGTAATTAGAATTAGTAGTTTTGAGCCCATTAGTGGTGGTAGCAGCAGCCATTTTGGTAACTAGTGCTACTGCCCAGCACCCATATAGGAGCCCAATATCAGATTTTTTTTAAGACAGTCTCCATCCTGTTTTAATATTTGGCTTAGTAATAATAAAAACATGGCTGTTTACATTTTAAACATTTTCATATGTGTATTTACATCACTGCCACCCACTGAAAAGAACCAGAATCTCTGTAATGCAAGTCATATGCAATATATTCCTAACAGCTAACAGAAATTCTCTTATAGATCAGTCATGATTTTGGAGCAAGAGGACATGACTTCTATCCAGACTGAGTAGACAGAACAGCACTAAGGTAGCTCAGTTTATTTCTCTCCCACAGGATCCAGAGAATGGTGATGCATAGTAGCTCTTTCTGAAGAGATCTCATTTGTGGGATCCCACAAAAATCAGTTCTGTCTACCTTCCTCCTCAATAAATTACATGAAGCCACTTGGAGAGCTAGTGAAATACCATAGGCTCAGCTAAGGCCAATGCAGCCTGATTTCAGTCCCCTCTGAGGCTGTTACTGAGTTGGTTAGTATGTAGTCAGGCAGCTGCTAGCCTCCAGGTTGAGGGACTAGTGGGTACAAGCATAGCAGATGATACAAGGAAATCACAAACCTGCACATCTGCCACTATTCCTGCTAGGAGCATGTAGGGGATGCACCAGTTAGTCCATACCCCCACAGTACACCACACTGGTTGCTCCAGCAGCAGAGCACAAGAAAGAAGAGACAAGGAGGTGGGACCAAACTTGTGTGGTGCTAAATGGGAGTTCCCATCACAGCTGTTGTTCATCTCGCTCATCATTGGTTCCTACCCAGCTCCAGGTCCAGCGCTGTGTTTGACGAGCCAGTATTGGGAGGAAGCCTAGAACCCAGCTTGCCCTATCAGAGCCTGGGGGACCTACTCCCCACAGGAACCAGTGAGGAAAGCTCCAGTAGTGAGGGAGTTCTGCCCAAGTAGGAACAAAAGGTACCTCTTCTCTAACCAATCATCCCAACAACCACCATAGGGGATCCACTCTCCACCTGAGCAGCCACTCCACAGCCAGAGGCCTCAGGACAATATCCCTGGCACTGGCAGATTAAAGAATTTTGGGGCCCTGTGCACTATGGAAATTGGCCCCCCCACCTTCCTTAAAGCAGCCTCTGCCCCATATATATCCCACCCCACACAGGCCCCAGAATGCCCCTCGCCTTATCCATACACAGCCCATCAAATGCCACTCCTGCCCGTCATATCCCGACACCCCCACACATCCCAGTAGCCCCGACCTATATCTTGCTCACCACAGCCCCCAACACCTCAGCCCCCAACAGCCCCATTGTCATAGCCCGCAACATCTCTCACTCACCCCTAACATTCTGGCTCCCGACATCCCCCACTTGCCCCCAGCCCTTCACCCACCACCCCCAGGACCTTCCTGGCCATTCACCCACTCTCGTGCCTGATCCCAGCCACTCAACTATGTTTGTGCCCATCACCTGCTCCATACTCACATGGCCCCATGCTGCTCAGGTTTGGCCTGGCCACCTCTCTGTCATGACTGAGCGGTGGTTGGGCTAAATTTGAGTGAGTGGCTTTGCAATCTGGCACACGGGGTTGCAGCGCCTCTCACATTTCTTTTTATTTTTCTCTCAGTGGTCAAGGTTCCAAACTTCCCTGAGATGGAGACCCTATGCAAGTACCCTGAGTGCACATTGGTTAATCTGGATCTGCCTGTCACCATAGTGTCTGCAGGATACCTGTCTGCCATTGTTGTTCTCATGATCAACTGCCAGGTTAGGGGAGCTAACTAGAGACACTTCCATGAGATGCTGGGGAGGGGAAATGTGGTGGCTTGAGGGGTCGTAGGAGAGGGGTGAAGTTGATGTTTATGTGTTGGGGGGGGAGAGCATGATATCCAGGAAATGTCACATGTATTGCTGACTAGGCATTTTTATGATGGAGCCCCTTGTGAAAATGTCAGTGGCATATCACTACGTTGTGTACATTTGAAGAATTTGTCCATCACTTTGCAGTTCATAGAGGCTTCTTGATAAAGCTTTAGGATTTGACTGCTCATCTTTAAAATGTTATGCTTCTTGATTAAAGACTATGGAAGTTTTGCCTCAGTAGGAACTGCAGGATTGGTCCTTCTGTTCTACCTGTTCTAGAATAGGGGCGGGCAAACTTTTTGGCCTGATGGCCGCATGGGGTTTCGGAAATTGCATGGAGGGCCGGTTAGGGGCTGTGCCTCCCCAAACAGCCAGGCGTGGCCCAGCCCCCCCATCTGCCCCCCCCTGCTTCTCGCCCCCTGACCATCCCCCCCCGGGACTCCTGTGCCATCCAACCCCCCCGTTCCCTGATGGCCCCCCCAGGACCCCTGACTCATCCTCCCTCCCTGTCCCCTGATCGCCCCTGGAACCCCTGCACCTGACTGCCCCCTGCCACCCCATCCAACCCCCCTCCTTCCTGACTGCCCCTCCTGGGACCCCTGTCCCCATTCAACTCCCCCCCCGTTCCCCGCCCTCTGACCATCCCAACCCCATCCACATCTCTCTGCCCCCTGACCACCACCCCAAACTCCCCTGCACTTTATTTAACCCACCCTGCTCCCTGCCCCTTACTGCGCTGCCTGGAGCACCGGTGGCTGGCGGCATTACAGCCGTGCCAGCTGGCTGGAGCCAGCCACGCCACCGCGCAGCACAGAGCACTGGGTCAAGCCGGGCTCTGCAGCTCCGCTGCCCCAGGAGCTGGCAGCCCCGCTGCCCAGAGCATTGTGCCGGTGGCGCAGTGAGCTGAGGATGCGGGGAGAGGGAACAGCAGGGGAGGGGCTGGGGAGAGCCTCTTGGGCCAGGAGCTCAGGGACTGGGACCGCAGGCCGTAGTTTGCCCACCTGTGCTCTAGAATAACAAGTTACTCCAGTCCTGGCCTTTGGGTGGAAGGCATGGAATCCCATTCTAGTTCATTGGAGGGTCAGAGAAAGTATTTTGTATTAAAATAGTCTTACAATTAAAACATGAGCAAAAACTTAAACATTCAATTTTTAATATTTTCTTTATTTGTGACCTTGATCAATGATTATTACAGTTAGCCTGCATTCACATCCAAAGAGAGAAGCCAACCCTGCAATATTCCGTGAAGGGTCTTCAGATTTTTGCTATGGAAAGAGTGTAACAGCCCATCCCAGGGCTTAAACTCTGTTGGAAGGAGGGGAGTGGAGCCAATGTGATAGCATCCCCCCTCACAGCCCCAGGAAGCCCCTCCACATGAGTTGCACATGTTCAAGGTGTAGAGATTACAGAAGCCAAGCACACAGTGGTTGGGGTGAATGCAACAGTTTTCATGGATTCATAGATACTAAGGTCAGAAGGGACCATTCTGATCATCTAGTCTGATCTCCTGCACAGCGCAGGCCACAGAATCTCACCCACCCACTCCTATAAAAAACCTCACCCATGTCTGAACTATTGAAGTCCTTAAATCGTGGTTTAAAGACTTCAAGGAGCAGAGAAGCCTCCCTCAAGTCAACCATACCCCATGCTACAGAGGAAGGCGAAAAACCTCCAGGGCCTCTCCAATCTGCCCTGGAGGAAAATTCCTTCCTGACCCCAAATATGGCAATCAGCTAAACCCTGAGCATATGGGCAAGATTCACCAGCCAGATACTACAGAAAATTCTTTCCTGGGTAACTCAGATCCCATCCATCTAATATCCCATCTCAGGGGATTTGGCCTATTTAGCCTGAATATTTAAAGATCAATTACTTACCAAAATCCCATTATCCCATCATACCAAGTAGAATCTTAAAACCAGATAGATCTTTTGCCCCCACTGCTTCCCTTGGAAGGCTATTCCAAAACTTCACTCCTCTGATGGTTAAAAACCTTCATCTGATTTCAAGTCTAAACTTCCTGGTGGCCAGTTTATACCCATTTGTTCTTGTGTCCACATTGGTGCTGAGCTGAAATAATTCCTCTCCCTCTCCTGTATTTATCCCTCTGATATATTTATAGAGAGCAATCATATCTCCCCTCAACCTTCTTTTAGTTAGGCTAAACAAGCCAAGCTCCTTAAGTCTCCTTTCATAAGACGAGTTTTCCATTCCTCGGATCATCCTAGTAGCCCTTCTCTGTACCTGCTCCAGTTTGAATTCATCCTTTTTAAACATGGGAGACCAAAACTGCACACAGTATTCTAGGTGAGCTCTCACCAGTGCCTTGTATAACGGTACTAAAACCTCCTTATCCCTACTGGAAATGCCTCTCCTGATGCATCCCAAAACCGCATTAGCTTTTTTCACAGCCATATCACATTGGCAGCTCGTAGTTATCCTATGATCAACCAATACTCCAAGGTCCTTCTCCTCTTCCGTTACTTCTAATTGATGCGTCCCCAACTTATAACTAAAATTCTTGTTATTAATCCCTAAATGCATAACCTTACACTTCTCACTATTAAATTTCATCCTATTACTATTACTCCAGTTTACAAGGTCATCCAGATCCTCCTGTATAATATCCCGATCCTTCTCTGAATTGGCAATACCTCCCAGCTTTGTATCATCTGCAAACTTTATTAGCACATTCCCACTTTTTGTGCCAAGGTCAGTAATAAAAAGATTAAATAAGATCGGTCCCAAAACCGATCCCTGAGGAACTCCACTGGTAACCTCCCTCCAACCTGACCGTTCGCCTTTCAGTAGGACCCGTTGCAGTCTCCCCTTTAACCAATTCCTTATCCACCTTTTGATGTTCATATTGATCCCCATCTTCTCCAATTTAACTAATAATTCCCCATGTGGCACCGTATCAAATGCCTTACTGAAATCTAGGTAAATTAGATCCACTGCATTTCCTTTATCTAAAAAATCTGTTACTTTTTCAAAAAAGGAGATTAGGTTGGTTTGGCACGATCTACCTTTTGTAAAACCATGTTGTATTTTGTCCCATTTACCATTGACTTCAATGTCCTTAACTAATTTCTCCTTCAAAATTTTTTCCAGGACCTTGCATACCACAGATGTCAAACTAACTGGCCTGTTTCAGAGTAGCAGCCGTGTTAGTCTGTGTTCGCAAAAAGAAAAGGAGTACCTGTGGCACCCCAGAGACCAACAAATCTACCAGAGCACAAGCCCCCGCGAGCCACAGCCCACCCCACCGGACGCACCCGGCAGAAAAAACAGAGGAGAGACCTACACACACACACACACACACACACAGAGAACACGAAACAATGGGCCCATCCTGCAGTGTGTGTGATAAACCCATTGTTTCATGCTCTCTGCGTGCGTGCGTACATAAATCTCTCCTCCGCCTCCTCCACCAAACGCACCCGACGAAGCGAGCTGCAGCCCACGAAAGCCCACGCTCCAACAAACCTGCCAGTCTCCAAGGTGCCACAAGTACTCCCCCTCTTTTAACTGGCCTGTAGTTACCCGGATCACTTTTTTTTCCTTTCTTAAAAATAAGAACTATATTAGCAATTCTCCAATCATTCGGTACTACTCCTGAGTTTACAGATTCATTAAAAATTCTTGCTAATGGGCTTGCAATTTCAGGTGCCAATTCCTTTAATATTCTTGGATGAAGATTATCTGGGCCCCCCGATTTAGTCCCATTAAGCTGTTTCAGTTTCACTTCTACTTCAGATATGGTAATATGTACCTCTATATCCTCATTCCCATTTGTCATGCTACCATTATCCCTAAGATCCTCTTTAGCCTTATTAAAGACTGAGGCAAAGTATTTGTTTAGATATTGGGCCATGCCTAGATTATCTTTAACCTCCACTCCATCCTCAGTGTTAAGCGGCCCCACTTCTTCTTTCTTAGTTTTCTTCTTCTTTATATGGCTATAGAACCTTTTACTATTGGTTTTAATTCCCTTAGCAAGGTCCAACTCTACTCGACTTTTAGCCTGTCTCACTTTATCCCTACATGTTCTGACCTCAATTAGGTAGCTTTCCTTGCTGATCCCTCCCATCTTCCACTCCCTGTATGCTTTCTGCTTCTTCTTAATCACCTCTCTAAGATGCTTGCTCATCCAGCTTGGTCTACAACTCCTGCCTATGAATTTTTCCCCCTTTCTTGGGATACAGGCTTCCGATAGCTTCTGCAGCTTTGATTTAAAGTAATCCCAGGCCTCCTCTACCTTTAGATCCATAAGTTCTTCAGTCCAATCCACTTCCTAACTAATTTCCTTAATTTTTGAAAGTCAGCCCTTTTGAAATCAAAAACCCTAGTTGCAGATTTATTTTTGTTAATCCTTCCATTTAGTTTGAACTGAATTAGCTCATGATCACTTGAGCCAAGATTGTCCCCTACAACCATTTCTTCTATGAGGTCCTCACTACTCACCAAAATTAAATCTCTATTTTATTTCCCAATTACACATACTCTTATCTCTTTGCTGTGTGCCCCTTAGTGGTCACTCTAAACTTCACAATGAACACCTGATGGGCTCGAGGGTGGAAGAATTGCTGAGCAGGGAGGGACAGAGCCAAGGAACAGCAGCTTTCTGTGGTATCATCCATCTACAAAACCATAGGGGGTTTTTTCAGGTTTTTTTTTTTTATTCTGGGTAAGACATGGCCCTGTCAACCTTAATTTATGTGGATTTCTGCTCCATAATGTCATCTTCTCTCTTCCCTTCCCCAAGACCTGGCTGGTGTCAGGGGGCCAAGGAAATCAGGTGAGACACTGGGCCTCAGCCTAGATGCCTCTATCCTCCACAGATGCCCCAAGAACTGTATGGTTTCCTATGTAGAATTTGGAATGTGTGGGGCGGCACACCCTGCCCATAGGGAGTGGAACCTCTGTAGCCAAACCCATGGAGTTTTCTAACATTCAGTTTCCCATGTTACCACTTGGTCACCCTTTTTACATGTCAGGTTATGATTTATTCCTAAAATCCTCTTCATGGGAATTCAGCATATATTTGAAAAATCATTCATTAGATCATAAAACCTGACTTCTGGTTTTTAGATTCATATCAGTGAACACATTCTCTGCTATACCTTTTTGCATATGGCCTAACATATATTTTGTCAGGTTTCAGAGTAGCAGCCATGTTAGTCTGTAACCGCAAAAAGAAAAGGAGTACTTGTGGCACCTTAGAGACTAACACATTTATTTGAGCATAAGCTTTCGTGAGCTACAGCTCACTTCATTGGATGCATTTGGTGTGTATTTTTTGAGCTCTGGTAATGATACTATATAGATAATATATTGCAATGCAGAAATGGTGTTACTCCATTTGACTTTCTGATGAATCTGTATTCTTGTTAATTTTAGTATGGCTGTATTTTTGTGTATGCTGTTTGTGTCAGGAAAATAATAAGGTATATTAAAAATCAATTGAAATTTATAACTAGTAGAAAAACTTTGAAAAAATTTTATTATTCAGGATAGAAGTATTCAAAAAGAAATAAAATCAACTTGGCAGAGGCTTTAATTGGCTCAGTAACCATGAACCCAATATTGTATTTGAACCAAGCCTAGTTCAGCAAGGTCATCTTACAAACACAACTGTTTCAGTGGCACTTTTTATGTTAATATCCTCAGTATGACTCAGCCATATTTGAACGTTATGATAGGTTAATCATTAATTATGAGCTTACAAAACTGGGAAAAGAAGCCAGCAAGCTAGAGAAACAAGAAACTCTTGTAAATGTTTGTTTCAGAGTAGCAGCCATGTTAGTCTGTATTCGCAAAAAGAAAAGGAGTAAATTTGTTAGTCTCTAAGGTGCGATAAGTACTCCTTTTCCTTTTGTAAATGTTTCTATTTTAAAAGATCAGAATGCTTATGAAATGTATGGCTTGTAGTTTTATTTTAATAATTAAAAAGGATCTGATACAAAGAAATTAAGGGAATATTCCATTAGAGCCCCAATGTCTCTCTTTACAGTAAAACAACTGTTCATCTCTCTGGGAAGAGTGCTTGATTTTATAGTTAACAGAAAACTGTGTTGTAGGTATTAGCACAGCTTTTCTTTGCAAACTCAATATCCTTCAGCATAAATGTAGGTGGGACATAACTGGGGACTAATTGTGGTGGAGTCAGTGAACTAATTGGAGAAATCAAAAATGAACCTCACCTATGGAATGTGCACTCTCCAAGGTCACAATAGCTCCCAAATCTCTCAGAACAGCCAGGGCAAAATTCTGCCTGTGCCTCCCTGCTCCCTTAACATCTTAACATCCCTTAACAAGTAGTTGGTATGAGAATGATTAAAGGATTACAGAACATACTATATTGAGCTCCTTGAGTAACAGACTCAAAGAGCACAATCTGTTTGGTTTAACAAAGAGAAGAGTAAGTGATGACTTGATCACAATCTAAAAGTACTTAGATGGGAAACAGAAATTTAATAACAGAGGGCTCTTAATTTACCAGAAAAAAGTATAACAAAATCCAATGCCTGGAAGTTGAAGCTAGACAAATTCAGACCAGAAATAGCACGTTATTTTTAACAGTAAGGTTGATTATCTATTGGAACAATTGCCCAAGGGTTGGGGTAGATTTTCCATCACTGGCAATTTTAAAATCAAGATTGGATGTTTTTCCAAAAGATATGCTCTAGTTCAAACAAGAATTAATTCAGGGCAGCCCTATGACCTTCATTATGGAGGAGGTCACACTAGATCACTGGCTTTATAATTTGTTAATCTACAATGTGGATGGCTCTCTGGCTCTGAAACCTGTTTTCAACATCATATTGATTAGTCATGCTGTGAGCAGGCTTAATTGACCTGCTACAGAAAATGACTGCTGGAGCAGGTAAACCATCTAGACTTAACTTGCCAGGGTTGCTAATGCTGGTGTGCAATGGTTAGTGCCCCTGTACAGGTGCAGCTATGCTGGTTTTAGCTGTGAGAATTTTTAGAAAAAAATTCCTACCACATATATGGCTAAAGAAACCTACTGGAGGGTTCCTCTAGCAGTTTGTATTCAAGACTATTTTTGGTTCTTACGTTGCACTGATAACCAGGGTATGTGAGCAAAAGTTCCCAGCCATTATTCCATTATGCTAAGGGTCAGGTGAGTTATAAAAACATTTGCTTTCACATGATGGGTATAACTGCATGTGACATGTTTATGCAGTTGATATCCTTCTCCTTGGATGTAGGATTTCACATTTATTAGTACTGATTCTTCCCTGGGTGCCTGCAACTCTCATTGCTTTAATCACTCCAGGTCACTCTGCAGTTTAATTCTGTTCCCCCTGTATTTGCTTTTCCTCCAATTTTGGTATCTTCAGTAAATTTGGCCACAGATGAATGTGCACGCACATGCATACACACCGAGAGAGAAAAAGAAGACAGAGATTCTCTAAAAGTCTACGCAGAAACCCAAACAGATATAGGCAAAATTAGCGCATTCTGTTCAAGGGGGGACCCTGCTTGAAGACTGACATATGCAGAACTGAAATAATGTAGGATAGCAAGACTACCCTGGGTTTCAGTAGTGTATGCTTCACTGTGACAGAAAAGCCTCACAGGACCTTCTGCAAGTACAAGACTCAGAGGGATAGATCAGCGGTTCTCAACAAGGGGTCTGCGGCCCCTAGAAGGCTGCGAGCAGGTTTCAGGGGGTCTGTCAAAATAAATCAGAGAGCAGAGCTGACGTTAGACTCGCTGACTGAAAGCCAAAGCCCGAGCCCCACTTCCAGGGGCTGAAAGCCAAAGCCCGAGCAACTTAGCTTTGCAGGGCCCCCTGTGGTGTGGGGCCTTGGGCAATTGCCCTGCTTGTTATCCCCTAATCCTGGCCCCAGCTT
The DNA here is from genome assembly GCF_009764565.3 of Dermochelys coriacea. NCBI lineage: Eukaryota > Metazoa > Chordata > Testudines > Dermochelyidae > Dermochelys > Dermochelys coriacea. Next base: position 99,605,288 of record NC_050071.1, on the reverse strand, counting down.
TTAATCTTCTGGATATGCAGAAAAATAATTGTGGCACAGGTGGGCCATGGAATTTTTATAGCATGTTTCGGGGGCCTCAGAAAGAAAAATGTTGAGAACCATTGGGATAAATAAGGGGCCATGGAGTGATTCATTTGTAGATCTGATTCAAATGTGATTCAGGTTGGTTCTGACAAAAAGTTGTTGCCATGGTTGTTTCATAGTTTATGTGAAATGAGTTGTTGGCTTCAGTCCAGTTCCTACACAGGTGTCTAGGTTACAAAGGCAGTCATGGGAGTAAGGCAAAGACTGAATTGGCACAGTCTTAACTATCACCTGACACTTAAAAGTATTTGGGGGTTCTGAGACCATGAGAAGAACATGGTATTGCTACTGCCTGTTTTGAGGAAGGCTTTAGCCTGCAGGGCTGCCAGACAGCCTTTTATAGCCATTAAAATTAACTTTTAAAAAGGAAACTATATATATTGAGAAGACATGCAGAGAAGGAACAAATATATGAAAGATCTGTATCTCTTTTTCTTTAAATGTCTGTGCACAAATTTAGTGCAAATGAGAAAAACAAATGAAGGACTGATAGCCCTGACCTGCACCAGCCGTAGTAAATGCAGCCAATATGTAAGTTTCCCTATGCCAGTCTGCCAATATGTTTCACTTTTAGTTCTGCCCTAACACCGCTGCTATAGCAAAGACTGCCAGTCAGCGCACCAAACTGTGTGGTAGTTGTGTGTTGTGGATAAATGGAAATTAAGGACACCAAACTCATCTCCGTCTGTGTCCAGAGAAAGAATTTAACCAAGAGGTGAAAAATTATATGGCCTGATCCAAGTCCCATTGAAATCAGTGGAAAGACTCCCATTACCTTCAGTGGAAGTTGGATTGGGGCCCATAGTTGGTATGTTCTGTTCGGGGATTAATGTAAGGGAGAGCAGTGGAGCAACACATCTCCCCTTTCTCTACTAAAAACTGTGTGTGCTCTGTTTCTCCTTGTCTGGTGCTGCTAAAAATATAGAGAGCGCTCCCCCAACTCTGGCTGTGTGGCAAGAGCCTCCTCTTTCAATTTACTTTAGCCACAAATTCTACTCAGTTCACGCATTTGCCCCACTTCTTTTGCAAATAATTGGAGAGAATGTATCACATGCAACAGCTTTTTCTCTGTGACTAAACCTGGCAAGCAGCGTTTTAAAATGAAGTAACAATATCTGTTTTTAAGGAATGCTTTATTTATTACATCCTAGGAATGTACCATAAATGGAGCAAGAACTAAATAAACTCAGAAGTTTTAAACAATACAAAGAACAGAGATATAGTAAAACACCCAAAATACTAGCACTTCTGAAAATGAGGCACGCTAATATGTATATATTTTTATATACATATATATTTCTTTATATAGTTTGTTCTTAACCTAAAAATGTTCACATTTCAAGTCATAAACTTACCTCAGTAGTGTATATGAAATGGTGGAGAAACAGGTATAAAGACAGACCACAGGTGAGAGGCTCAGAGATACCTAACTGACTGTACTACCAACTTTTGGCCCCAATCTTGCCATTGGAACTGCTAGCACAGACCCCGGAGCCCATGAAGAACCCCAGTCATCAAGGCTATTTGTTTTTAAAGTATATTGGTGTCTGCTACTTTAGGATATCATCTCCATCTTTATTTTTGTTGCACATAATATACAGGCATATGTAAAATACAGTAAGAACTCTAGTTGCTGTTTAAACTAAAGACCTTGGAATGGATCATGTCCTCTGCTTCTACAAGCAGAGGAGACTTGGATCTGGGTGGATCCCTCTTGGTGGGCACAGAAATTTGGGCAGGGGAGTGATGGTTTCAACATTGTCCCTCCCACCATCTCTCCACTGCTGGAGTTTGCCAAGGTTTTGGTGGAGGGGCTGGGATGTGGTGAAACAGGGTATCAACCCACATTTCATTGTATCATGCTCTGCTGACCCAATGGGTTTCTATGCAGCAATCCAGTCAGGTGTTGAAGCTGCATGAAGTGGCATTACTCATGCTGGGCCTTATCTATGGCCACTGCTCGGCATGAGATGACTTAACCAAAGGCAGGAGACGTGGGAACCATTTCCCACCTCCGCTGGGCTGGGGTTTCTATTTCCCACTGATTCCAGGGAGAGAGAGGTTTTGAAGGCTGCCCATTCCATGCAATCAAGCCGTTGGATAACACTCCAGTTAGGTTGGGCCTAAGGTGTAGGTGCGTTGTTGGAAAGGTTGGAACATGTGATAAAATTGTCCTGGGAAGGAGCATTGGGGGCAGAGTCTGATTTAATGGGTAACTTCCTCACCGTACTTTTGATAATAGTTAAATAGAATTAAATATAACAGAGTGTTGCTGAGTGAAAAACAGTGGCCCAACTTAAGTTGAGAAAGTACATGTTAGGTGGTCACTTAATTTAGTTAGATATGATCTGAAATTGTTGTCAGTGGGCAAAACATACCTTTATTGTATGGACCTATAGTTGGTTCTGAAATTAAAAAAGAAAGCAAAATTGTTTATTCACTACCCTATTGCACACCACACTTCATTAGAGTTGTCTTGGCAAAGCTGATGCACTTCATAAAGTGAGTGAGCTATTCTTTTGACATTTTACTGTATTTTACATTCACTGCATTACTAAATAAAAGCCTTTAAACAGGCCACAAAACACTGCAATAATATATTTACTTCTTAATAAAACAAACTTTTTAATAACATTGAAATAAAATGTTTTTTGTTTTGTTTTGTGGCAAACCACATACCATGTAAATTAGCAACATAACATGACTCTAAAAATGTATATTAGAAGATATTTACAAACTCTATTTCTTAAATTCATAGGGCTTTAGTCTCTGTCTTCCCTGATGTGAATGCATAACTCCATTTAACGCTAATGAGAATTAGGTGTGAAAGGAGACTGGGAAGGAGGCTAGCCCCATTTTATTAAGTTCAATATCACTAACACCCCTAGTACCTTAGAAATTTTGCATGAAACATGATGAAGCTACAGGTAAATAATGCAGTACTTCCTGCTGACAAAAGCACATTTGGCCCTGTCTAAAATATCATACATTCTCTGTCACTACAACTTACACTTCAAAAGAATAAAATAAAGAGCATTTAAAAAGAAACTAGGTTTTATACTGGAAGAAGATCTAAGTCAAGATACCTCTCATGAAATATTGGATACTCTGAGCATGTGCTCAGAGACTGAACTAGAAGTGACTTCAATAAATATAAAAGCCAGATGTTATGGAAAACACAGCAGCCTCTTCTTTAGCTAAAACAATTCACTTAATCATGCTTTAAAGAGGTTTGTTTTATGAGGTTGTTTTTTTTAAATAGATGTTTGTTGCCTGTGATTTTTGATAGTGATAAACAAACTACTAATGCCAGCACAAAATGCAGAGGTCTCGCTCATTTTCAAATTGCACTTTCCAGTATAACTTTTTAAATAAGATACTTGTTGTTTTAAACAAAAACAAACAACAATCTAATGTATGTATTCTTTAAATATTGAAAACATTCTTCAAAATATATTGTTTATACATTTCCTAGCTGCTCAGATGTGCTTTTCTTAATATATATATATAGTTGATATATTATTAAAGGCACTACAAAATAGAATTCTCTGGAGTGCAGCAGTTACTAAAAAATAACCTTCATACCACAAATATATTGAAAATATAATTGCTTAAAAAAACCCACCCAAAAAACCCCCTATGCAATCCCACTACTGTGTATAAATTTGTATGGGCAATGGGCTTAATGCATATAGGTCACTTAGAAATGTATGAATACAGGTATGTTAAATTTTAAAAATATCCTAAAAAATTAGTGAAAATGTCACATATATAAAATATTTCAAAACATAATATTTGATAACATTCTTCACTTTCAGTTTTGTTTTGTTTTTTTTTCTTTCAGTTTACTGAGTCCAAACATATTCTTTTGCAGTAGGTTCTTTCTTCATAAATAGTAAAGTGTTCCTTCAGTGTTTGTCCCCTCCCCCCACCCCCCACTGTTTGATAGTCTCAGTATGTCTGGTAGACATCATGTATTGGAACCTGGATTGTTGCGGTAGGAAATGCCTGAGGTATATAGCCGGCATAGCCTCCATAAGCTGCTGCTGCTGCAGCTGCTGCTGCGTTCTTCTGTAGTGTGGCTATAGTTGCTGTTGTTGCAGCAGGAGCTGCAAAGGGCACATAACTTGCACCATAAATCCCTGCAGCAGGAATTCTCTGAATATTTGGAGCCATGGTGTACACTGGAGTGATGGGGCGACCCTGGGGACAAAAAATTGGCATTTAACCTTCCAACTCACAGACTTTATCCAGTCACTTGCAATCTAATCTACTAGGCTGAGTATAATTATTTCACACATTAAAGGATTCACTTCAGTATTTTAAAGTTGAGGAAGGAAAATCTTGTGGTGAAGGCATAGGATTGAGAGTTAGGAGATTGTAGATTTGATTCTGCTGGCACAAATGGCCCTGTAAGGGTAGAGACAGCATGTCAGGGGTGATGCGGGGAAGGCAGGCCAGTGAAGCCAGGCCAGTGAAGCCATGTGCATCACCTGCTCTTCCAGGGGACCTGGAACCAACAAGCACAGGCCAGAAAGTAGGCAGGGCCAACTGTGGAGGGAGGGAGCTAGAGCACAAGGGTGATGTCACTTTTGTCTTTGACTCTGTCTGGCTCCTCAGCTACTATTACGTTACACTTTAACTTCTTGTCTCTGCCTTCAGAAATCTGTATTACTACCCCTTCCCATTTATCCTCTCTTGTTAAACTTTGTGTTGCCCCTCACCTCCTCCGCTCCACCAGTGTTCCCAGCCTTGTCTGCTCATTTTCAGCTGCCCCCACAGTCACTTTCGTGCCTTCTTCCACATGGCCCTTATGCATAGTTCAACCTCCCCATCCATATATACGTCCCTCTTAAAGATGCATTTCTGCCACGTGGCCCATAGTGAATCTAGCTGACTTTGTATACAAAAAGACAGAACTCCCTAAACTCTGTCTACATTTCTGTCTTTTCTTGAGCACTTCAGGGCAGGGACTGTCCCTTCTCCAATGTCTGTAAAGTACTAGTGCATCCTACATGAACAGATATCTCCCAGGTAGTTTTCGCCAGTAGCGCTTCTGTGGAATTCCAAAGGTAACTTGAAGCTGCTTTCCTCCGCTGGAGGCAGCAGTGATACCACTGCCTGCCTTCACCTAAGGTGTACCTAAGGGTACATTCCCCTCTCTGGTGCCACTGCCCTAGCTGGTGCAGGAAGTGTCAGTTCTCTCAACACCCATAGGGGCAAATCAAGTTCCTGGGCTCTATTCCTCATTGTGACACAGGACAAGTCACTGGGCCTCAATTCTGTAAGATGGGTGTAATAATACTTTTCCTAACTCATTGCTTGTTGCAGGGCTAAATTCATTCATGCTTATGAAACTGAGATTCTTGTATAGAAGATGCTACTGAAGTGCAAAGTATTAGTAATACCTCCCCTTGCCCCTGTTCACCTTCTGAAGTCTCATGACTTGTTTCAAAAGAGCTTTGCAAATCAGTGATATGGCAACAAGTTTACTTAGGTTGTAAGCTCTTTTGGGGCAGGGGCAGTCTTTTTGTTTTGTGGTTGTACAGTGCCTGGCCCAGTGGTGTCTTGGCCCGGGACTGCAGCTGCAAGACAAATAAGGAATAATAAAAAGGAAGGAATTTGTTTTGCAAATGTTACTGTGCCCAAAGAGTCTGTCACAATTTAATTACACAGAGTGACTCTGGAGCTGTAGTAGTTTGTGTCATTTTTTTTTCACTATTAACATAATAAATGGAAATGGAACTACAAAAAAAAGTCACTGTCATATCAAAATAAACCCTTACAGATCCAGCCAATGCCATAGCATGATGGTGGCCTTCCCATGAGAGGGTTTCAGGATGGATTCCCAGCCTGGTTTCTTGCTCCCTGACTGGACTGGCACTGCTACAGAGGCAAGACCAACAGCCTTTTAGGGAAGCACTTCAGCACTGTCAATAGAGAATATCCAGTCCGTTATAGGAATGATGCTAGCAGGCTTCAAGGGTGAGCTATATATTTCTTCTTAGTAGTGACTATGATAATGGCATGTGAAGGTTGGTGTGGCTACAGCAGTAAAAAACAAAACAAAACAAAACACCTCAAGCTGAGAAGGGATCTGGGGTTGTGTCTAGTCCCACAAGCACAAAAGTGGGAAAACAGGTTTTTTTTTTTAATGTTATGTATGTCCAGTTTCCACTTGCTGAACTAAAGACTCCTCAAAATAAGTGCTGAAAGTGCCGTAACTGTATTTTGTTCTGTTGAACATGAATTCTCTCATCCTATGTCAGACTTAAGAGCTTTTTAGTATTTGCAAAGATCTTCTTAATTGTTGCAATTACACATTGCACTGCTATAGCACCTTCCATTAGAGGATCCCAAAGTGCTTTAGAAACATTACTGAATTTATTCTCGCAATACTCTGGGGAGATAGGGAAGGGTAATTATCACTGTTTGAAAGACTGGTAAGAGAAGTACAGAGTAATTAATGTTGCACAACAACTCTGTAGTAAAGCCAAGGTATGACTGCTAAAGTAGCAGTGCTTTAACCACTTTCCTTTTTCTCCGTGGCCAGTATGCTTTCCTGCCCTGTGCTAGATGGAAAGGAAAAAATAAATTAAAATGAGATGGAAAAAGACCCCAAACTGAAGAGGGAGCCAGTGTTGCAAGTATCTCAACTCTTCCCCCCCAAGCCCAAGGAGACCCTAGCATAGCATCAGAGCACACAGTTCTGGCAGAGGCATGTTGAGGCAGTAGCATTCCAGCTCTACACAGAACACCCCTTTTGAGATTCAGCTGATCTGTGCAATAGTTAATGTGACTCCTACTTTACCCGTGTGAGGCTAAGTGATTTAGTGCCGTGTGAGACAACTGTCAAGGTAGGGCTGTTTTTTTAGTCTAATAATTAAACAAATCTCCCTTTAAACTGCGGCATGGCAAGAGGCCAGGGTTTCAATGTGCCAAGATAAGCTTAGCAAGGACTACGTGCTGAATTTACCTGGAAAGGTGGAGGGGTTGAAACTGCAGGTATAACAGCTGCTGCCGCTGCTGCTGCTGCCGCTGCCGCGCTGGCTGGATCCGGCTGGACAGCAATGGGATTGATCATATGTTCCACTGTGTGGATTTTGCCATCTTCCATCATCTTGGCTGCTGGAGCTGCCTGAAACATGGAGTACTGGGCCCCAATAGCAGGGATTGCCACTAGAACAGACCACATACACAAAAACATATTGGAGGTGCATCTACAGTGCTTTCTTTCCAAGGTAAAGGAAACCTCTCTCGCTAGGTAATTTACACCAGTGGTTCTCAAAGCCGATCCACTGCTTGTTCAGGGAAAGCCCCTGGTGGGCCGGACCGGCTTGTTTACCTGCCGCGTCCACAGGTTCGGCCGATCGCAGCTCCCACTGGTCACAGTTCACCGCTACAGGCCAATGGGGGCTGCGGGAAGCGGCACCTGCGGATGCGGCAGGTAAACGAACTGGTCCAGCGTGCCAGGGGCTTTCCCTGAACAAGCGGAGAACCGGCTTTGAGAACCATTTACACCGTGCTCATCACTGTGATATACAACATACAAGGTCTTAGGGGTGCTTCTCAATTCATTTGTAAAATTACTATAAATACTTCAAGATGTGCTCATGGACTCAGTACTACAATTTTGTATGTACTGCATACTTTTCAAACACTTTTATCTCAATGGGCTTTAAAGCAGGACCCTCCCCCCGCATGAAGGTCACACTGAAAACTTGCCAGGAAACTTGAAGGCTACATCAAATTTCCAGAAATCTGTTTAGATTACAGTTGTCCTCATCTAGTGGCCTAAGGAGATAAGTTTGAGCATGCATTGCTCCATCTTGATCTTAGTTACTGCCTCTGAGATCAAGGTGGGAGTATGGCATGCTGGGACCTGAAGTTTCCATAGGCAGAATTGCTGTATGAAAAGAAGAGTGTGATTTGTATTGTGTAACTTTGTGAGTAGCAGTTGGCCTATAGGCTTCACTTTGGCCAACTTATAGTTACTTACTGTTGTATATTTTTCTGGCTTAATTTAGCTGCACATATTTCATCACATCTTTCTGCTTGACTCTGGTCTCAGCTTATTTATTTAATCAAAAAAAAAACTCTTACACCTTTCTTCTCATGTCAAAAAGCAGGTAACTTGCAATAAATAGAAGAACAAGGGGAAAGAGCTATGAACAGTGAGAGTTATACATGTAAGGGCTGTGAGTCTGTTCCCCTGGAAGTTTGGCTGCATTGCTTAGGAAGCAAATTTGTCCTGCAGAAAATCTCCAGCAATCACATGTGCGATTCTGTGCGTTCCTCAAAATTTACAGTCAGCTTTTGATTAATTAACCTTTCAACAATGAATTTATAGATAACTGAGTGACTACTTATAATTACAGATAACTGGAGGAGGTGATGTTTGGATTAGGATCTGAATTAGCTTTAGGCAACAGATCAGGTCTGAAGCCAAATCAAGGTTTGGTTTCAGTGGTGTTGAAATCTTGCAAGAGTTTATTCCAAACTGGCAGAAATCATGAGAGATCAACTGTTCTGTTTTCCACCATTTTGGTTTAAAAAAACCCAACAACCTAACTTCACAAGAACACCTCTTTTTATAAGATTTTGACCACACGTTAACAGGGACCAGAAATTAGCCCTTTCCATTTAGAACTGGATCTGGAACCACTACCACAGGGGCAGGTTTGGATCTAGGGATTTGAATCCAAACCTTCCTAAAATCTGGAAATATGTGAACTCAAGAGTCTGCTTTTGGCCTATCTTTGGAATTCTAATAAATTAGACAGATACCATCAATAAATATTTACTAGGCAAGAATATAGTGTGTATATCAAAAATCATTTTTCAAATAATCTTTAGAAATACCTGAAACTCCTAAGATGTATTCAATTATGAAGGGTGGGAAAGCTCTCTCTGAGAACTGACATTTTGCCCAGAGAGTCTGAGGATATAGGTTAAATTATCTCAAATCTTTCTTTGAAAACAGACCTCATCTTTGAAAATCATCTACTTTTGTCATGCAAGTACTAAACTGAATGCCTCTTTTCTCAAACTACATCATCAAACAGTCAAGATGTCATCTTCCTTTAGGAGTGTTCAAGTTTTTTTAGTTTATTTAAGATAAGTGCATATCTTAAAAGTGATTTCCACTTATTTGTAATTGATTATTAGAGAATTTCATAATGTTACAACTACAATCAAGTGCATTTTTACTGTAACATCAGTGGTGTTTTATTATGTATGTCTGTTACAATTCTGATTATACTGTAGGGAGAGTGCATGATTACTTTTTTCAGTTGCTCACCCTGGTTACTTCAATGTAGATTCTACCTCATAATAGCCCAAACAGAAGTCTATTCAAATAAGGTCTTGCGGACTTCTACAACTTCATTCTAGCCATTACCATTTTCTCCTATAAACACCAAGGGCTAGGTTCTCAGCTGCACCCAGCTTCCACAGGCTGTTGCGAAGGGGGTGGTGGAACGGAACTTGTTGCTGTTCCCTGGTCCTGAGGCTGGTTCTCCACTAGCCCCTGTGTAACTTAGAACAGCCTAGAGGCTGTCCTAAAGTTTGTCGGCTAGTAATAGCACCTAAGGGGCTATCTGCCAGCCAGGAATTGCTGGAGCACTGTGTGATTTAGCCATCCCATTCCTGCTCTACCATAATCCTAAACTGGAGGCTCCAGGAGAGTGGCATAGAAACCAGTGCTGCCAGCTCTGTGCCAGCTGGGGACTCTCCCACGCCAAGGAAATCCTCACATAGGGAGATCTGCCTGCTCTCCAACCCCTTTGTCTTCTAGATGTCTATATTCCTGGGGCCAAAGTCACCCTGATGTAATCACTAACATCAAAGGAGATAAACAGGGAGGAATGTGACCCCTAGTCTTCATTCTCTAGCAAACAGAACAGCAGCCTCTGAAACCAGCAGCTGTGTTGCTATATGGTTAGACCCAGAGAGGAAACCTAGGTGTGGGACTATCTTGTCCCTTTGGCCTGTGGAGCCCACACAAGTGATCATAGCTAGTAACCCTCAGTGAGTGGTGCCGGAGAATGCATTTGCTGCCTCACATTTGTAGAGAGGATAGCGATTGTCAGATTTGAATAGAACGATTGGTCAAACTCAGCAGGAAGAATGCAGACCCACTGGTCCCAGCCACAAAAATATCCTAATTATCACCACAGCTGGTTGGGTGGGGAGTTAATTTACCCAAACCAATCTGAATCTAAAAAGTTCAAGCTCAGTTCAAAGAACGGGCTGAATTTCAAGCCTCTTTATTCTCCCCACCCACCTCCCAACAGGTTTGCCCAACCTAGTAATTATACTAACCTGCACCAGGTTTAATGGCAACTGGATTGACAGCAGACAACTCCAAATTGGGTACAAGCTCATATCCTTTTTCTTGCTGCTTTCCTTTCCCTTCGTGGTATCTGCTATATATGCCACGGCCTGCAGAATATCCCCCCAGATAAGAGCCTCTGGGGCCAGGGGCTCTGTTGCCAGCTGCACCTCGCCCTCTGCCTCTTATGCTGCCTGCTTATAATAACAACATAACAAAATAAGGATGAATAACACAGTAACAGCAATGGGGGAAATGTTTAATACCCCCACATACAGGCATTCGGATAGTAATAAGATAGCTGTAGTTGGAATAGCTGAATTTGAATGACTCTGTTTTTGAAAACAAAGGGAATCTTGCTTGAAACAGGAATGCACAAGCAGACAATGCATTTTCTGGTGTTCATAGTACTACTCCTTGCACGACTAGCTTTTAGTGGTATAGTTCAGACTTCGGTATTCTCTGGAATTTATTAATAATGTTGAATTTATAACAACAATTTTGCAAATGTTACTATGGTGCTTTTGGTCCTGTGATGTAGTGATAGTTTTATGGCAGGTTGTTTGGGTATTCAGACCAGGGGTGATGGAATTTTCCTAAAAGGAGAGGGGGTGGGAGCCTGGAGCCCTGACTCTGGCCCCAACCCTGTCCCTCCTCTTCCCCTCAAAACCCTGGCCAAGCTGGAAGCCAGAGGCAGGCTGGGGAACTTTGGCCTCTCCATCTGCCCAGGGTGGGGAGCCCTAGAGCAGCCCCCATGTCTCTGCCTCCTGGGCTCCCCTCCGAGGACAGATGGAGGGTCTGCAGCTCCCTACAGCTGCATGCATGGCTCTTACCCTGACTTGGCTCTGGCTTCTGGCCTGGCCTGGGGGCAGGGCCTGGGGGGCCAATGAGCCACAGGCAAGCCATGGTAAGAGCCACCCGGGCAGCTGCATACCCTCCATCTGCCCTGGGCAGGGGACCTGAGGGGCAGGAACATGGGCTGGGGACTGCTTTCGGGGCCTTCCACCTCGGGCAGGTGGAGGGTCTGTAGCTCCCTACAGCTGCCCAGCTACCCGGGCCAGGCTCAGGCTTCCGGCCTGGCCAATGCTGAGGCCTTGGGGAGTGGGGGTGGGGGAAGAGGAGAGGCAGGGGGCTGGGTCCATGGCAAAAAGTGGGAGGGACAGGCCCATCCACTTTCAAAAGTGGGAGGGCCATAGCCCCTTGCCCACCCTCTGTTCTGGTGCCTCTGATTCAGACATCCAATTAACTGACTCCTAGTGCATAAATAGTTGCAGATATAAATCGGGAGATTGAGTTGAGGCTGGAACTTTTGACCAGTTAGGGTTTACAAATATTTCTATATTTATATATGTGGTAAAAGAATAAGATCATGCTTATTGTTAAACTGAACTTGGCTGGGAAATACATTTTCAGAATTTCAGTAAATTATATTCTCTGTATTGGCAGTACAAAACCACTTGCAATTACAAAATGTCAGTTATAATTGTTGGAATTTAAGCCTGAATGATTAATTTTTTGGCTAATTTTTAATATATAGAATTCAACAACAATTAAATTCCAATAGTAAGAGCAATACTTGTAACTTATATAGCACCTTTCATCAACAGACTCAAAGCTTTTCATAAAGGAGGGTACAGTATGATCAGTTTTTTACAGATGCAGTAACTGAGGCATAGAGAGTTTATGGCTAAGGTTTTCAAAGGCATCCTGTAATTTTGGATGCCTATTTTGAGACACCTAGGATCTGATTTTTTCAGAGCACCCAGTGCTGTAGCTGAAGTCAAAGGGAAGTGCAGATGTACAACACCTTGGATAATTAGACTCAAGAAGTCTGGTACTTAAACTATAGGAAACTTCTGTTACTTGCCCAGGGTAATACAACAGTAATAGAAGTTAGATCTCCTGATTCCCAATCCTGTGTTCTGTCCACTAGTGCACCCCTACCTTACACCTGTCTGCATATTAGAAAAGGATTGTCAAAAGAAAAATATCTTCAATATACTAGCATTAATAAAGTAAGACAGAGTATAATTATGACTAACTGTGCTGCAAAGATAAGTGAAGAAAAATATAAAACATCTCAGCTGTTACCTATTTAAGACAGGTTTCAGAGTAGCAGCCGTGTTAGTCTGTATTCGCAAAAAGAAAAGGAGTACTTGTGGCACCTTAGAGACTAACAAATTTATTAGAGCATAAGCTTTCGTGAGCTACAGCTCACTTCATCGGATGCATTTGGTGGAAAAAACAGAGGAGAGATTTATATACACACACACAGAGAACATGAAACAATGGGAAACCCATTGTTTCATGTTCTCTGTGTGTGTGTATATAAATCTCTCCTCTGTTTTTTCCACCAAATGCATCCGATGAAGTGAGCTGTAGCTCACGAAAGCTTATGCTCTAATAAATTTGTTAGTCTCTAAGGTGCCACAAGTACTCCTTTTCTATTTAAGACAGATTCATGCCCCCCCCCCCAAAAGCAAAGCTGGCAATAATGCCCCCTAATTAGATTATGTTCAACTGTGCTTACTAACCTTTCACAAAGTAATCTCGGTTGGGACCGATCAGAGCATTGTATGGATATCCATAATATGCTAGTGTATATGGATCGCAAGAGTAAACATAGTTGGGTTGCTGAGTTACTTCTGTTGTTGTTGTTGCTGCTGCTCCTCCTTTAGCTGCTTTCTGATAACGAGTGTACTGCTCTTTGTCTACTGGTTTGGCCAAGGTAACTTCCAGGCATGAGCCTTCAAGTTCAGTGCCATTGAGGTTGTTCATGGCATGAACTGCATCTTCCCTGCTTGTAAAGTGCACAAAGGCATAATCGCGTATTTTTTTAACCCGTTCTACACAGCCAGGGTTAAACTGGCCAAAGATCTTTTTAATTGTATCCTCTGTGGTTTCAATCATTAAATTTCTCACATACAGGATTTTAACAGTCTCCATTACATCTTCATCAACATCTATCTCTGGTTCTGCCCAATCAACAGCAATTTGGTGGCCCCACAGTTGGATTCTCCCAGGCATCAGCTTTCTCCTTGCCATGGCGGCCGCTCGATGGCTTTCATACTCCACAAAGGCGAAGCCTCGATTTTTCATCTTGTCTGCTGCACTTGCATACACAATGACGTCTAGCACACCCTCTGTCACCTTGGAGATCTCTTCTAGAATTTCCTCTCTCTTCTTCATCTTGGGTATACCTCCGATGAACAGCCTACAGTTATCCACACTGCAGCAAACACCTAGAAGCCTACCAGGACGGATTTCGTAGTTGTTCAGTTCTCTGACGGCACGTTTGGCTTCATGCTTGTGTGTGTACATAACAAAAGCGTAGCCACGGTTTTTCCCATCAAAGTCCATCATCAGGCGCATTTCATAGATACGTCCTACGGACTCAAAAACAGGCACAAGCTCGTCTTCGTACACATCACGAGGAATTTTACCAACAAAGACTTCACAGCCACGAGGAGGGTGCAACCCCTCCCAGCCAGGTGGAGGCCCACCATACTTGCGCTGCCCGTTCTCTTGAATCATAGTATATCCAGTACGCTCCATGAGTGCCAACAGGGCAGCCTCATTAGGTGCACCAGCTACACCTTCAGGAACTTTGGTTGTAGACATGTTGGAGGAGTCGTTACTCATCCTAGCAGTGGAATCCTCAGCTGTCATTATGTCAAAATCATTCAAAGTGTGATGAAACCTAAACAAAGAGAGGGGAAAGGAGGACATTAATTAGCTGCTGTTAACATGACAGGAATCTGACTTTTTTCTGCAGTTTATGTTCAAGTTCATTTTTCAAGAACGAGGTGACTATTAAATACAAAACATAAAAATTAAATAGCAAAATTTACGCTCCTGCATGTGGTGGATACCTGGCCCAGAAAACTCCCTGAGATGAATTTCCTTCAAATCTTCCCTTCGTATGAGAAAATCTAAAAGGGGCTATGGAGGAAGGTGGCGGTCCAACTTCCCATGAACTATGCAGCTCTTGTTCTTGCACCCTAAATCTGTGAAAAACTCCACTCTGAGGTGAGTATAGGCATGTAACCCGGGTAAATGCTTCTTCATGTAGTGTTACTTGGGCTATGTCTACATGAGAGCTTACAGCAGCTCAGCTGTACCAATGCAGCTGTGCTGCTGAAAGATCTCTCATGTAGCTGCTCTATGCCGGCGGGAAAGAGCTTTCCCATCAACATAATTAACTCACCCCCAATGAGCGGCAGTTGCTATGTCAGTAGGAGAAGCTGGTGTAACTTATATCGCTCAGGTGTTTTTTTCCCACACTCCTAATACTGCATGCAGTATTCTAGTATCTGTCTCACCAATGCCATCTACAGAGGTAAAAACACCTCACAACTCCCGTTTATACATCCAACCATCACATTAGCTTTTCTTGCCACAGCACTTCAAAGGGAGCTCATATGAGCTGTTTGTCCACTATGACCCTTAAATCCTTTTCAGTCACTATATTCTAGGATATTGTCCCCCATTATGTAGGTATGGCTTGCATTCTTTGCTCTTGGATATACCCCTTGTATCTGGCTCCATTAAAACACATTTTGTTTGAATTGGACCAGCTTATGAAGTGATCCAGATCACTCTGTATGACTGCTCTGTCCTCATCATTATTTATCTTTCTGCCAAACTTTGTCATCAGCCAGTTTGTATTCCAGATCATTGATGAAAATACCGAGTAGCATTAGGTGTAGTACTGATCTCTGCAGAACATCACTAGAAACACCCCCATTCAGTGATGACTGTTTAACAAGATCTATTTTCCGTAAAATTGGTTGAAGTCCAAGCATGGACAGATTGGCAGTTAGTAGATTTTAGTCACTCTGATGTAGTTCTCCTGGGACAATATGTATGCCAGGTCTTTATGCTTGTGCGTTCAGAGCTGAGTGCGTCTGTAAAACGGAGGAAGCATGTGAAGATCTCATTTTATAGGACAGGAGTTCTGAAAAGAGGCTGTAAGTGTTGCTACCATTGAAAGTTAGTGGAGATTCTCTTGCATGTAGGGCAAATGTTGCACTCCATGGGTACATACTGCCCAAGAGGCAGTGGAACTAATGGGTTTTAGATGTGCCGAGAGAGGGTGTGAAGTAGAAGTCTGGGTCACAGTGCCACAGAGCAACTCCTTGGGAGTCTGTGTATCCTGGGGGGGATGAAAGGGAGGGTTCTGTCTCTGAACAGGTCTGATGCAATGGAAAGGATGTAACTCATGACCAATAACAGTTTCATCTATAAAGGGGAATCTTCAGTAGCTTTCAATAGTAGTAGCATATAAATAATCTTTGAGCAACTCTAGTCACTAGAGCCAGAGACCATTATGTGCTCTATAATTGATGTTGCTTTTAAAAACAAGTTTCAAAACCTGCCTGTGTGACCTTTCCTATCTTTTGTTGTTCTTGTTTGAAGCAGAAATATTCCTTATCTAAACATCAGCACTCTTCACAAGAAAAAAGTGGAAGGTAGAGCAGTGGGTGCATGTTAGAGGGTTAGAGAGAGGGAAATTTGTAGGTATTTCCTTTCTTTTAATGAGATCTCATTAAGAAATTTGATTTTTTTCCCCCCCTCAAGAATTCTAAAATCAGTTATTTCACTCTTTGGACAGGGAATTTTCCTTAAGTTTGCAATAAGGCCTCAGGATATGTGCACAAATTCAGTGTCACAGTGATATGGCCATACTTACTATAGCTGTTCCTGGAATCACTTATGCACTGCTAGTAATACATAATGTTTAGTCAGAGTATCTCAGGACACTGTGAGAAGTAACTTCTTAGAACAGTACTTACAAATAAAATAAGGCTCATGACATTGACTGTAAACTTTAGACTGTTGGTACCTAACCCACTTGATGTATGGATACGGGGAATGTAATATACCAACATGTACACATATTTGTTCAAGTTAGAGTGGGTTGAAAATTTTCAGATGGAATATTTTCCTGTTGGAAAATGCTGTTTCATCAAACTTGATGCATTCTTTGGGAGTGTGTCAATTTTGATAAAATTTCATGTAGAAATTTAAAAAAAAATATTTTTAACAAGGTTGGAGCATTCCATTATGACAATATAGGAAGGGATCATTTTGATACTTTTTTTTGTTTCAAAACAACTGTTTCAAAATTTATTTTATAAAACCAATTTTAAAAAATGAAAATAAAACTTCTCAATGTTATCAAAACACAATGTTTTGATCTGAAATGCTGACAGAAGCACACTTCTGATGGCATAGCTACTTCTACACTGGGGTTTTGTTGGCATAGCTACGTTGGTCAAGACAGAGTACAGTTTTTTCACACTCCTGATTGACATAGCAATGCCAGTACAAGCTTTAAGTGTATACCAAGCCTCAGTGTTCTGACTTTTTCTGTCTCTGTTCCCTTTATTTTTTCATGTCTCTTTTCTCTATCCTGAGTATTTTTTCAAATTCTCTTCCTGTCTGTTCCACTCCACTTCTTTCACCAGTCTCTCTCTCCCTTTGTTTCCCCAAGTTCTCCTGCTATTTCCCTCCAAGATCTTTCCCTGCTCTGCTTCTTCCATTTCCATGTGTTCTCTCTCATCCATAGCTAGCCACCAGTGCTGTAGCTAGAACATGACTCCTTGTGGGCACCCAGTTGTTACTGCAGTGCCACAGAGTGCAGAGACCAGAACTGTTTAGAGACCTCAATTTGGCCCACATAATCTATTTTACTCACTTAGTTAAACATACATTTTAGCTTTGCCTGCTGCATGACACAACAGAAATCTTCACAAAGTTCAGGTAAAATTTCTCTTGGACAAAAAAATACAGTGCATGTTTTCAGGGCATTCTTATTTTTATTGTTACTGCCTTTTTATACATTAGATTGGTTTTTTCAAAGGTGAGTGGGCAAGACTTTATAGCATCCAATCTCATACACAATATTAATTTTAAAATGTCTTTCTGAACAGTACAGAACCATGTGTGCATTTTGTTAGTATATAATAAACTAGCAATTGAAACTTAAATCTGTTACCATGCAAACTGTTTCTCTGCCGTGTGAGAGCTAATAGTATACATATTTAGTAGGCTTGATTGAGTCAAAGATGATTTCCTTATTTCCATTAAGAATGACTAATATGGGGAAAACCAGAAAATATATATTTACACTTTGAAGCACATGGTCTTATGAAACAGAAGAGCTCAATTCCTCATCTAGGATATCCAAAGAGGAGGTTGCACTAGCTTCACAATGACACAGGATCATATGAAGAAAAGACCATTCCTAATCTAAACTGTTGGGAAAATGAGACTGTAGGAATTAATAAGTGTTATGTGACTAATTATCTGGGAATGGATTAAAATTGTGGTTGCTATAGTTACTGTTGTAGTGCATGCACAAAGTCTGAAATACTCAGGAATTTTAAAAAAACAATACAAAGCATGCACATGCACTGATTAAAAATTGGATAATATTTAAGGAATAATATCCATCCATCTATCTACCTACTTATATTACTCCCATCATCATAGTATACAAGCACCTCACAAATATTAATGAATGACTTTCTTCTCACAGCATTCCTGTGTAGTAGGGAAGTATTTATTCCATTGTGGAAGATGGGGAACTGAAGCACGGAAATATCATGCAACTTGCCCAAGGCCACACAAGAAGTCTGTGGCAGAGTCAGGAGCTGAAGCCAGATCTCAAGAGTCTTACTGCAGTGCCTTAACCTCAAGACCATCTTTGAAAATCATTTGTTTAATATCTGCGGTATATGGTATTTATGATATACAGTGTGACTGTATTTTCCTTTTTATGCCTCCTCCCCATCCTCTTTCCTATTAAAAGTTTAACAATTTATGTTCCAAAAATCAAACCTAGTTTGGGCTACCTTTAAGGGCTGCTGATTGAGCTCCTCAAGGGTTTGCAGGAATCTCAGTTTAAATCCCCTATCCAGGCCTCTCACTGCCCAGGTGAGCAGGAACTAGGGGTTCAGAAGAAACAGAACACTTGGCCCTTGGGATACAAGATAGTTTTCCTTTGCTCATCAGCAACCCCTCTGGTTGATTATCTGTCTAATCTGCATATAAATTTGTACCTCAGCCATTACTGTGGATTCTGAATGTCTAAAGCTTAAGGCTATGTCTACACTGCACACCTTAGAACAGCGCTGTTGTAAGGTGTGCAGTGTAGCCGCTCTTTGTTGCCAGGAGAGCTCTCTCCCAGCAACAAAATAAAACCATCCCCAATGAGGGGTGGTAACTTCATCACCAGGAGAGTGTCTCCCGCTGACCAAGTGCTGTCCACACCAGTGCTTTTAGTCATTAAAATTTTTGTCGTTCAGGGGTGTGTGTTTTTTTTTCCACATCCCTGAGCAACAAAAGTTTTGATGACGAAAGTGTCAGTGTAGACAAAGCCTAAGAAATATCCTGGGACCAACATGGCTACAACACCACTCAAGACAACAATTAAAGAGTAAGAAGCATTGTTGTAGGGCTCTGAAAGGATTCTCGTGTGATCCTCTTTGGACAAAAGGATGTAGGGCTGCCAACCCTTCAGGATTCTTCAGGAGTCTCCAGGAACTGAAGATGAATCTTTAAATAAAGATTGTCATGTGATGAAACCTCCAGCGATATGTGTAAGCAGAGTTGCCTGACTCAAGGGTAGGATGGATATAAAACTGGGTAAAGTGGGTCCTCAGTGATCTGACAGAGTGGAGGGGAAAGAAAGTGATTGTGCCTAGAAGACAGGAAAACTTTTGAGATATCTTGGAGTATGTGTGTATGTGAATCAACACACTGATAATTATCTTTTCTGACACTATTTTGCTGCTACTGGGGAAACGCAACAAAATGGCTCAAATGTTCAGCTGGTCCAAATGATGAATCCTCACAAATGTGTATGTCAGCTTTCTGCCTTCCGTATGGCCACCAACCAGCCTGTGAGCCTGAGTCAGGTCTTTTTTCTGTGTTGGAATAAATATGCCTAGATTTTAATTATCCATTCTAATGCTTTTCAGCAGCTTCTTTTAAAAAATTGAGGTAAAAACTATTAGTTTGGCAAAGAGATTTAAACCTGAAAAACTCAATGCTTCAGACATTTTCCTGCAACTTAGGCTTTGTCACTTGCACCCTCTGCCCCTAAAAATTTTCTATTCATGCAACCTTCCATGTCCTTCTATGGCACCCATCACTGTAGTATCTCAGGCCCAGATTCACAATGGGACTTAAGTCCGGTCTACACTTCAGAGTTAGGTCGATGCAAGGCAGCCTATGTCCACCTCACTATGGAAATGTCTACACTTAAATTTCGCTCCCGCCGACATAACTGTTCCACTCCGCCGATTTAATAACTCCACCTCCACAAGTGATGTAGAGTCAAGAATAATGTAGTTAGTTTGACAAAGTGTCAGTGTAGACGCTGCATTGCTCATGTTGACTGTTACTGGCTTCCAGGAGCCTTCCCACAATGCTCCACGCTGACACTAGAGTTGATACGAGCGCTCCTGGTGAGGACGCACACTGTCGACACAAGGAGCAAAGTGTAGATGCACATATGTGATGTAATTACAGTAGTTACTAGGCACCTAGAAAATCACAGGAACAACACTGCAATCCACAAAGCCTGAGTCAGGCACCAAGGCTCCATATCCAATGAATGGGGAAAGATGGGCACCTAGGAATACAATTCATAAAAGCCAGCATGCTAAGCAGGAAGCCACATAAGTTAGCCAGTGGGAGATGCCAACATGAGTAGGTGTTCTTAAATCCTACTCCTCTCATGGAGATAGGTGCTTTCCTGCAGCCCTGACATAGGCACCTATCTCTGCTTGTAATCCACAACCAGGAATCCTCTTCTGCATTCAGGTGGCTTAGGTGCCTAAATTGTTTTTTGTGAGAATGAACTAAGCATGTGTTTCTTTCTAAACAAACTGACTGGAGAAGGAGCCCACCTTATAACTTTTGGCCAAGTGGTTAGAACACTCACATGGGATGTGGGAGACCTATGTTCAATTCCACCTCCGCCTGAGGGGATTTGAACAGGGGGTCTCCCGCACCTCATGGGCTTAAAGAGTCATTAAGGGCCACAGGAGAGAGAGAGAGAGAGAGATTCTCTAGCCTGGTGTTAGAGTACCCACCTGGCAGGTGGGAGATGTTGGGTCCAGTCCCCCACTCCAACCACGTTTTAATTAGTTACCCAAAATGCAATAGCTTCAGGAGGAGAACTTGAAGGATCCCCACATCAGAATATTCCCATATTAGGGCACTTTCCTAAGACACGTGGGAGACTCCTGTTCAAATCCTGTCTTCCCCTCAGGCAGAGAGGGGTGTTGAACTTGGGTCTCCCCCATACCAGGCAAGTGTTCTAACTCCTGGGCTAAAAGCTATAAAGTAGGCATCACCAGCTGCCTCCTCCTCTAAGCAGATTTTGAATAGGACCTGATCTGGTAGGCATGCTCAGAGGCTGCTTACCAGATCAGGCAGAGGAACACCTATCTTCCTCGGGGTTGTGGATTACTCTGGGGCTTAAGTGGGAGATTGGCATCCTGACACCTAGAGTGAGGCAGCAGTGTGCATGCCCTGAGACAGAAACACAGCTGCCTAGGGAGCTATTTACTGCAAATACATAGGTGCTGAGTGTATTTCGGAACAGGCAACCAAGGAGGAGCTTTGTGGGTTACAGTGGCTCCTAAAATTGGGATTTAGTACCATTGTGGATGTGGGCCTAAGTAATTTGTGGGGTTACACAATGATTTGCATCACTGCTGAACTTAGCCCTTCAGCTATGGTATTACAGAGTATGGAAACATAATGTGGATGTTTGAGAGATGCTGTTGAACTGCAAATGTACATTCTATCTGGCTCACATGTTTTATTAAGGAATCTTACTTATATATGCATTCAACCATGTACCTGTGTTCTGAGACTTGATCTACAGTAGGTTTCGTTAGTGACATCATGTAAGTGTGTATCAAGGTCAGTGAATGGCACCAGAAATAAGTGAAGCGATTGGAAAACACCTGAAAACAAATAACTGAAAAACATGTTTGGGAAACTGAGTGAAAGAAGACACAGTGCTGAGGAAACATCCACAGACTTCAGTGATCAAATCGTGTGGTGACAGGTGCCTTACAGAAACTAAGATAGACTGAGATCCTGGTGAGCTGTGCAAGCGCCCATTGACCATAGATACTGACTCCACAGCTTAACTAGTCAACAAAGGGTCAGCCCACCAGGAAAGTCCACCACATAGCTCAGCTCTGTGGCCAAGAATTCCAAAGCAAGCTGGCAGGAAGAAGCTCATGCAGATTCTACTGGAGCATTTTAAAAAGGAGCAGAGTGGTGAATGGGCTCCTATAAAAACTCTGTACTGAGACAGATGGGCTTCACCTGAAGAGGACTGTGCCAGCAACTCCAGGAGACGCTGATCCACCCAGGATCAGCACTTATGGCAGGGGTGCTAGGTGACAAGCAATTGACTATGGTGTTGCAAGGGGTGGGTATATTCTTGTTCTTTCAGGGGAGTAAAAGGACAAAGTTATCTTTGTGCACTGGGGAGATGGATGCTTGAAGTTCTCGGGAAAATATGTACTAGTGGGAAACTATTTGGAGAAGAGATTTTATACTAGGGAAGAGAATGTGATGGGGTGGTCTTGGCCAGTGCAGCGGGACTCTGTATTAGAGAGGAGGAGCATTCATTGTAGGTTTGTGTTTGCAGCATTGCATCTTGGATTATAACCCAGCCAATCTGCACTTTATCTCCCCCTTCAAAATTGGGGTAGGTTCCATGGCCGTGGAGCCCAGGAGTCTGCAGAGCTTCCATTAAACATCAGCAGGACATGGTAATTTAATTTGGGATCAAACCTATATAGTGCAACTCTGGTTGATTTTTGGAGCCTGCTAAAATAGGAAATTTAAAAATAAAATTACCTGATTATCGGATGAGGTTCTCTAAAATATCACCACCAGTGAGTTATTTTAAGCTCTAGGACAAATCCTATTAGTCAGTCTGGTTTTCAAAAGGTCATTTAAGATTACTGAGTGACTTTAATGTAAAAGTTTAAAATAAATTTCCTATGATAGACTGCATAAAAATTCATAAAAAGATCATGCAACATTCATTAGTGAAAACATGTCAGTCAGATTCGCTGCTAGAAAAGTCTTAATTTTGCACTATACATCCCTGCTAGCTGATTTCATCAGGTATTATAGAAAGTCACACTATAAACAAAAAGTGTCAATAAAGGGCATCTTAACAAAAGATCCTGTGTAATGTTGACGCAGTAAAATATTAGTTTCACTTTTAGGTGTGACCCTTTTATTTAGATAAAATTCCTTGTATACAGTAGCCCTGCCTCTGTAGTTCACTTGTGGCTACAAAGCACCATTACAGTTGTAGAGAAATAAAATAATCTTTTAAAACATCCTTGTTGTTTTTAAAAAAAGCGCTGAAGTTAATTTTTTTTTGCAATGCCTGATTAAAATAATATTTAAAATGTTATAAAAATATAAATTAAATCAGCATCCAGTTTTAGAAACTGGTATGAGTTTTTTCAATGCTTGGCAATATTTTCGGCAATACTTTTGAATACCTGTTTGAAGATCCCTTCTGAGGAAATAAAAATGAAGTTAAAAACTTTAATAAAAATAGTGTATTGGCTCTAGAATTGTGTTTCAAATATAACATTTAAAATTGTCTTTGATTTGCATATAGCAATTGTATCTGTTATAATTTATGTTCCCTTTCTTGGCAAGATTGTCATGTGACCTGCTTTGACAGCCACTTAGGTATAATACAGGCTTTCACTTAGGTTTGATTTAATAAATATTTTTCTTTCGTCTGCTAAGCTGTACATGGCTGCAGAAGGCTGAGGCTTCTGGCTCCAAATCTAGTTGTAACCCCGGCTATATTTAGATACAACCATAGCAGGGAGCCTGGTTACAATATGGTGGTCCGAACCATGCTGTAGCCCAATCTTGTAAACTCTTACTACGTGGTACAATACTTTCTGCTGCAAGAGAATACAGGATCAGGCCTTGTGTGTGTAACCAGATTAGGGAACAACCTGTTGTAACCAGCCTACCTGATTTAGTTGCATTTGTAGTGTAGACAGTGTATTCATCACAGGTGGGCTAGTAGGAGCCAGTTGGCAGAGGAGTCAGCTGAGAGTTAGCAAGGCCACACAGATAAGGTTACTTCTTGTAGGTTATGATGCCAAATTTTTATTTTAAGGGCCATATCCAGGCCCTCAAGTTCATGAACAAAAATATCCCCAAATGCATACAGCCACATTTACATGTGGAAGTTACATTATAGATACAAGCACTTTTTCTAGACATTACAATATTTATTGCTTACTGCATGTGTTGTGGGCATATGTGAGGTGATGGTTGCTAACACAGGATTATTAAAAGGAGAACAAATCACTGGGTCGTTTAAGCACACTAGAAGAAATTCACTCAGTGTTTTCAGTTTCATTTTTGGTACTGTCTCGTTGGTAACAAGGTTTTTTGTTGTTTGATTTATAACATTTCTGAAGAGGGAGAAAAGCAAAGAAATTTAAATTAGGGTGGGATTTTCAAAAGTGCTCAGCGTTAGCCTAACTTGGCTCCCACTGAAGTCCATTGTAAAATTCCCAATGGCTTCAGTGGGAGCACTGTTAGGCCAATGATAAGTGCTTTTGAAAATCCCAACCTAAAGGTCTTCCCTATGTCCTTTTAGTTTTGTCCCCTTTCTTATCCCCAAACTTTCCCTCCAAAACGTTATACCACAGTACAAGCTCTTTAGTGTCAGCCAACAATTCATTGACTAAATGAGCAGCAACAAAATTCTTCTAAATTCTTCTTGTACTTCTTGATCCTTATAGTAATAAGCTACCTGGGGCTGCATTGTCCAGATTAGAAATTCAGTGCTATGTGTAGACTGGGTAAGGGGATAGTGGCGTTTCTGACCTTCACTTTGGACTTGAAATGAATGCAATTTTGTTCTGTAAAGTGCCTGTTCAAATGGAATCACAGGTTTCCATATTTAGGGATTTCAATATGGAATGTGTTCAGTTTATGAAGTAAAATATTTTTTTTTCTAATTGGCACCCCTGCAAATTCAACCCATGATCTAAAGGTTAAGATCAGTTCTTTCTACCTCAGTCATCATCACCATAACTAAGGGTATAAAGTTTCTGCAGGCCAAATTATGCCCCTAGTTATACCTCTGAAATCCATCTAATACTACACAAGCTTAACACAAATCGATTAAATAAAAATGTTAGGGGAACTAACATTATGCTTCCCATACAAAAATTAAGGCACCTTGTACTGTGCAAACTTCCCTCCTTCCTTGTTGTCCACATCATGTTAGGTCATATGCTGTTTAGAACCTGATCTTGTAAAATACTACCTGATATATTGCTTACTAATGGGTGACAGTGATCAGCATGCTCAGTAGCAAAAATTTGCAGGATTGGGTCCTCTAGATTGCCAGCTACTCTGGGCTGGTGTCACAGGTGAAATCCTGGTTCCATTGAAGTAAATGGAAAAACTCCCAATGATTTCAATGAGGCTTGGATTTCACCCCATCTTTATTCTGTAATGCAAACCAATAATAGTAGTAATGCTAACACTACTATAAAAATCCTGAATTCCTGTACTTGGACCTATTTTATAAGCATGAATAGTCTTACCAATTTCAATAGAAATGAAAATGAATGACACATTAAGAATAGGTTTCAGAGTAGCAGCCGTGTTAGTCTGTATTCGCAAAAAGAAAAGGAGTACTTGTGGCACCTTAGAGACTAACAAATTTATTAGAGCATAAGCTTTCGTGAGCTACAGCATCCGATGCATCCGATGAAGTGAGCTGTAGCTCACGAAAGCTTATGCTCTAATACATTAAGAATAAAGTGCAATGTAATAATTCAATATGCTGCAAATATTTGTGATGATAGATGTCCAGGTTTTAATGAGAAATGTTTTTACAGAGTATGCTTACCATGAAAATTAAAAACCAGAGTTCTAGCACAGATAAGCAAAAAGAAAAGGCTCCTTAGAGACTAACACATTTACTTATGTGTACTTATGGCACCTTAGAGACTAACACATTTATTTGAGCATAAGCTTTCGTGAGCTACAGCTCACTTCATTGGATGCTCACGAAAGCTTATGCTCAGATAAATGTGTTAGTCTCTAAGGTGCCACAAGTACTCCTTTTCTTTTTGTGAATACAGACTAACATGGCTGCTACTCTGAAACCAGCACAGATAAGAGTGCTCTCTTTACAAATATTCTGGTAAAGAAAAACACTTCTTTCTAGGAAAAGAGGGAGTGTTTTACTTTGGACTATGTACCTGTATCATCTTGATAACAAATGACAAGAAATAGCAAGGCTCATCATTTGCAATTTAAAGGATTATTCTATTTTTGTGCCTTTTTTAAAAATCAGTACACAGACAATAGGGAAAAGAAAGCTTAGGATGGAAAGAGCCAAAAGTTCATCCAGTCCACTCCTTGCCTTTTCTCATGTATAAACACGCTGACCTATTCTGCCCTGGAATATGGCTGTGTAACTTCTACTGAGATCAGTGGGAGCAGTATGTGGATGTAACTCTGAATAGAATTTAGGCCACTGTTAATATTTTGTAATTATCATCCTATAATGTTACACACCACAGAGAGATCAAAGTGGGGTTGAGAGTGTCTGAAACAGATCTATATATTATAATTTCATTTTTTCAGCGTTTGTGATCTGGCTTTTCAGCTAGTTGCAAGGGAGGTCCCTCAATTAAAAAACATCTACTGACTCTTAATACAAAACTTATTTGCTTAGTTAATTTTGAACAGATAAAAGCATGGATTAATTGTTTTAAATTCTCTCTAATCTTCAGCAGCATGTTTCTTGTCTGATTTAGTTTTGATCTTTCTCAGAGTTTCATATTACCACGTGAACATTGTAACAATGACGGGGCTAAGCCTGCAACTTTGATGGTAATGGTGTTGAATGGTGTAAATGAAAGGTGAATATGGTCCAACTTATTTCCCCCAGGTCAAATGAATGAACATTCAGCATAAAATATACTCGGTTATGAAGATGGGAACATTTATTGTTAAAACAACATTAAACATAAAGTATTTGGTTTAGTTAGTGACTAAATGCAGCATTTTTTGTCTTTGTGCATTGACATTTGACCCCTTTTATAATATGCACCTTGCACCAGGGAAACCTAAGGCACCAGCTGGTTACTCATTAAACTCAGGTACCAATGGCTGACTTGTACATATCATGCTTTAACTGCCCGGTATTGCCTGTGTGCAGAAGGGGTGGGGGGAGAAGCAATCATCGTAGCTGTGAAATTCTGTCATATCGGCAGAGCTGAGCTGCAAAGTGCAGCAATTTGTGCCTGACCCCTGAACTGTGAAGTTTGTACAAACCTTTGAACCTCTGATTGAAATTGAGCAACTCAGTTTACTAGTAGTAGGATGAGATTGCCAGTAATCGTTACTCTGTCCAGGTTTAATATTATAAATTAGAAAAAATGTTTAACCAGGGCAGGAACTGTCTAAGGAGGCACAGACCCTATTTTTAATCAATTCAAGACAATTTAAGTCAGTACAATTTGGTCAAAAACGTGTATGATTTTGAAAGTAACATTTATTTGGCCTAAGAAAAAAATGGAATGAGAGGCAGATGTCATTTGAAATTCACTTTTTCATTGATCCTTATTTTTGTTATTAAAAGCTGAAGGAGGAAAAAAATTGATTCAAAACAATTCATGTAACAAGATTACTTACAGACTGCAATATAGAATTGAAAATCATCATGTTAGAAGATTAGCAAAACTATGCCACCTTCTGCTAATGTTCTATATTTTTATCCAACACTTTATCTAATCTCTGTTATAAAAGTGCAAAACCATATAAGAAACCCATAGAAAAATAATTTAAATCAATTGCATTATAAAAGTCACTCTGTTATCGATAGACATTCTGAAGGTCTTGTCTTGACAAGCAAAAGAATATCAGGTTTCAGTGTAGCAGCCGTGTTAGTCTGTATTCACAAAAAAGAAAAGGAGTACTTGTGGCACCTTAGAGACTAACAAATTTATTTGAGCATAAGCTTTCGTGAACTACAGCTCACTTCATCAGATGCATCTGATGGTGCCCCAAGTACTCCTTTTCTTTTTTGCAAAAAGAATGTTTTTCAACTGTGTTAGCTCAAATGAGTAAGCTTAACATGACTGAAAAGCTCTGTTAAAGCTTTAAACACTAGGTGGGACCTTGGCTATATCACAGCCAGTTAGCATACAGTCATTACCCTGTGACTTAACAAGTGCAGAGGGCTTTTAATGCTTGATTGAGATAACAAGATTGAAAAATGCACCCTTTTTGCTGATCAAGACAAGGCCTAACTCAGCATGAAGCACTACAAAGGACTATAGCTTTGCTGGGGTTTCCCCCACACCTACATTCCTTGTGCACCCTGTTGACTTCCGGGGGAGATTTGAGTGTGCAAAGAGTGAAGGACTGGGTCCCAAGTGTGCATTTCAGAGCACATCTTCTATCATGTTTAATTTAAAATAAAACTCCATTATATAGAAAATAACAGGTCTGATCCTCTTCTCACTTAAATTTATAGTTTTGCCTTTGATTTAAATGGGAGCAGGACTGGACTTTAGTAATAAAGTCAGTTCTCCTTTCTTCAAACTGATTTTTTTCCATACTTGAGTTCAAACTACCCACCCGCCCCTGCTTCTCTGTTAATATTAGTAAAACAACATGTGAAGATAACTTGTTCACTTTACAAAAAGGATTTTTGTTAACATCATCATTCCTCCTTGTACAATATACAGGCATTAAACATCCACATTTCATCAACAGAATATGAATGGCAGTGTTAAAATTCCATCCTCTTAACATAATAATACCAAACATGTCCGTATGTAGAGGGACTACTGTAGATTCATTATATTAATAATAATGATATACAATTCTGTTTACTCATATTTCCTAGCCACCATCAATCTAGAAACCTAAAGACATCTGACTAAAGCTGTGAGTGCACTTTTAGAGCTAGATTCTGGTTTCAATTCATTGAATTAGATAGGAATGCAGTACTGCTGAACATGCTAAACCCAGGGTTGTGAGTTCAATCCCTGAGGGGGCCATTTGGGGCAAAAATTGGGGATTGGTCCTGCTTTGAGCAGGGGGTTGGACTAGATGATCTCCTGAGGTCCCTTCCAACCCTGATATTCTATGATTCTATGAGTATGGGTAGCAGAATCAGGCCCATAAAAATAAAATGCAAACAGGTGGTAAATGAATGCCTTTCACTTGATTAATTTAAAATAATGGCAAGTAAGTCCTTGAAATCTGATTCTATTTTTTTTTACACAAACAATATTTAATTAATTATAAATAGATTTCAATTGTTTATGCATATTAATCTTTTAGTTTTAACAGTTCCAAAATTTGTTTTGTTATCTGACACACAATCCTTTTTTCAGAGTAGCAGCCGTGTTAGTCTGTATTCGCAAAAAGAAAAGGAGTACTTGTGGCACCTTAGAGACTAACAAATTTATTTGAGCATAAGCTTTCGTGAAGTGAGCTGTAGCTCACAAAAGCTTATGCTCAAATAAATTTGTTAGTCTCTAAGGTGCCACAAGTACTCCTTTTCTTTTTACAATCCTTTTTTGCATTAATTTGTTCAAGCTGTAGCTCAAGATTAGAAGTAATTGCTTCTTCCTCATACAATTTTTCAATACCCTTTGAATTACATACTTTTAGTCTCAATTACTTTGCAAACACAAACCAAACCAAAAAACCTACATAAATGTTTTCCTTACCTCTCCAATCCTGAAATCTAAGTGCGACAGGTTAATACTACTAGCACTTTTTGCTTGAGCAACCTTTCTCCTAATCACAAGAACTGTGCAACTCTGTTATACAGTACATGCATCTCTTTATTGGTCAATGAGCTTTGGCCATTTAAATTCCTTGGAAGTCATTTGCTAAGGGCAGCTGGAATGAGTCTGAGTGGGTGGGACAGAAAGGAAAGCAATGTTAAAACAGCCAGATCTAGAAAGAAAGCTCCCAACAGCAGTTTGAAAATTAATACAAACCTATCTGTAACTAATGGATTTTTTGGAGGGCTTGTTTGAACCTTAAGAGGAGAACAGAAGAGAGACTCTTTGACATTTTCACAGGGAGGAGGAATTTAAACAGAAAGATTTCATTCAAACTTTGAAACTTGCAAAAAGGGAGTGAATCATGTACAAACAACTTCCTAGCACAAGGCGTTGTGCAAATAGCTTGTGTTAATCAAAAGAGATAAGATAAGAAAAGCACAAATTTTAGTTGACGATGTGATGTTTTCAGTAAAGTCTTTTTCTTTATGCTAGTTTAGCAACATTATTTTAGGCTACTTTTAGTTAGATTACTTTTAGTTGTACTAAAAAGCAACTGTAGTTCAAATACTGAAAGGTACTTTTACTGATCTCGGAGGCCCCAAGAATGAAAGAATTATAACAGCTGAATACCTGGTGTGTACTATTTCGGCTTGCAAACACGGAACTCAGAATGTGTTTGCTTGGAAAGGGGGAAAAAAAACAACCCAAAACTGAAACCTAGTACAGAAGGAAGAGCAAAGGGGTGGTAAAACATGATTCATGACAGTAAAAATGGTTTGTACATAACAACGGAACACTAGGCCCCAGAAGCACTTATGCAAAGTAAACAACACACCTTTTTAAGCAGTTAAGAGAAGAAACCAAACTGAAACACTCTTTGGATGTTGGATTTGTCAGTTCAGCAGGTAATATAACCAACCAGTGGGGAAAAAAGGGAGAAGGGTGTGATCCAGAATATGATTAATTGTCTGGGATTGGAGCCCACCTATACAAAGTTAAAAACAAAAAACTATAGTGCATGAACTGAACAAACTACAGGTTACAATCCTTCCTAAAGCTAGATTCAGAGTTTTGGGCTGCCACTTTGGCTTAAAAACTATTTTCAAAATGCTGACTTTTAACAGCATTCCTGAATATGTTTCAAGGGACAAAGTGAGTTGTTTCTATAGAGGTTTCAAGGGAATATTAATTGACAGACTTCTCAAGAGTCTCAACAGTAGACTCCTTGAGGATAAAGTTTTATCTAGATGTTAGGACTTGATCTGAATCCCCACTTCCCCCTTTTTGTTAAATCTCATGCAGTGAAATATATTGGCAGTCAGGGCCAGTCCACAACATTTTGGCACCCGAGGCAGGGAGCTCAAATGACGCCCCCATGCCCCTTCGCTTGGGCCAAAACTTTGAAACTCTGGGTCCTAGTGGTGCCCCCTCCCCACAGTCTGGCACCTGAGGCGGCCACCTCAGTTCGCCTCATGGTAAGGTCAGCCCTGAAGCAGTGTGTATATTCCATTTAAAATAGACATGGCTATAGTGCATCCACACATTTAATTATTTTTGGTTGTAGCAAACTAAAAAATAAGATCTGCCCGGCCATAAAATTCAAGTACATGCACTTTTCATTAGTTATACCAATAGGTTTGGAATCGGGTTGTATTTTAACTGGCACATCCATTCCTGTTCCTCAGAGATTAAAGTTCAAACCAGCACGTGTAATACCCTGTTTGGGTTTGGTTTTTAAGTCAGTTTGGTCAGAATATTGGACTTGGGACATCCTGGGCTTTATGCATATAGACCAGTTGTCCCCTACTGGCCACGGCAGTGAACATGTCTTCCTACTGCACCTCGTAGGCCATATTTCCATAAGGAACAGGAGAGGCCATAGAAAAACATGTTCACTTCAGGGAGTGGGTTGAACTGTGCACACAACTCTTAAAGAGATAATCGCATGTGCTTATCATATGGATTCTTTGGATAGTCTATAGAAAAAAGGGATGGAGGAGATAAAGCAGAGACTGGAGTTAGGAAAGTGAAGAGATCAGGTAGCTGAAGAGACTGGGAGGAGGAGCGGAGAGAAAACAGCAAAGGATTTTGACTAAGAAAATGTCTTCTGTCAGTGTTTTTGAGGACTAGCAGGACAGGTGGCTACTTTAATTATAATTAATGTGTTATGGGCATTTAGATTTCTTGTCAGTAGAGTGGTAGTGCCCAGAGGTTCCAGTCATTATCATGGTCCCATTGTGCTAGGCACTGTACAAACACACTGGCAGATATCATCCCTGCCTCAAAGAGGTTGCATTCAAATAGTACTTGTATAATATTTTTCATCTTCAGAGTTCCTCTCTACCAACATGAACTAATTAATCATTATAACACCACCGTGAGGTGAGTAAGTATTAGCTCCATTCTGCTGATTGGGCAACTGAAGAATAGAAATTAAATTACTTGCCCAAAGCCATGGAGGGAGCCAGTGTCAGAGCTAGGATTAGAATTTAGGAGATGGAGGTCTGTGATCAAACCATACTTCTCTCCAAGTAGCCCTAAATGGAGAAGTGGAGTTAAGAGTTGGCAAGTATTTGATGTAAGAGCTGAAGAGTGAGTGTTAGCGGTGTAAATGGTATAGCACCATTGAAGTCAAATGTTTTTAATAGTATTTCACTTTCTTCTTTAATTAAATCAGTATTAGATTTTTTCTGTGGGATGATAAATTACAGAAAAGGCCTGTACTTTTACTGCCCAGAATTTTCAGCAATGTACATTAAACTTCCAGGTGACTAACCAAACACCCATATGCCTCTGACTGCATAGGGAAGATTATTATAATGAAATGGAATAGAAAAGCAATTACACCAGTCATCTGACATCTAATATGCAGTGCATTAATCTAATATGCAGTGCATTAATTCTGTAGAAATGTTCTCTACATAATAATTGAAAATTGTATCGTCGATGAAATCAAACCAAATCCATATTCCTTTGTTGTTTCTCTTTTCCCTTTTAGCGCCAGTTGATCATTAATCTCCAGGAGATGCCCTGATCCTCGATCATTTATTACTTAAATAATAAACATGAAGAGACAAAGTTGCTAGGGAGCATTTTGAGGTATCATAATCATAGCCATTCGAGAACCACTGAGTTATTGATTCATCTAGGCTGGCATTTTTAAAGAAGCCTGAGGGAATTAGGTAGAATTGGTTAAAGGGGAGACTGCAACGGGTCCTACTGAAAGGTGAACTGTCAGGTTGGAGGGAGGTTACCAGTGGAGTTCCTCAGGGATCGGTTTTGGGACCAATCTTATTTAATCTTTTTATTACTGACCTTGGCACAAAAAGTGGGAGTGTCCTAATAAAGTTTGCAGATGATACAAAGCTGGGAGGTATTGCCAATTCAGAGAAGGATCGGGATATTATACAGGAGGATCTGGATGACCTTGTAAACTGGAGTAATAGTAAGAGGATGAAATTTAATAGTGAGAAGTGTAAGGTTATGCATTTAGGGATTAATAAGAATTTTAGTTATAAGTTGGGGACGCATCAATTAGAAGTAACGGAAGAGGAGAATGACCTTGGAGTATTGGTTGATCATAGGATGACTATGAGCTGCCAATGTGATATGGCTGTGAAAAAAGCTAATGCAGTTTTGGGATGCATCAGGAGAGGCATTTCCAGTAGGGATAAGGAGGTTTTAGTACCATTATACAAGGCACTGGTGAGAGCTCACCTAGAATACTGTGTGCAGTTCTGGTCTCCCATGTTTAAAAAGGATGAATTCAAACTGGAGCAGGTGCAGAGAAGGGCTACTAGGATGATCCGAGGAATGGAAAACTTGTCTTATGAAAGGAGATTTAAGGAGCTTGGCTTGTTTAGCCTAACTAAAAGAAGGTTATGGGGAGATAAGATTGCTCTCTTTAAATATATCAGAGGGATAAATACAGGAGTGGGAGAGGAATTATTTCAGCTCAGCACCAATGTGGACACAAGAACAAATGGGTATAAACTGGCCACCAGGAAGTTTAGATTTGAAATTAGACGAAGGTTTCTAACCATCAGAGGAGTGAAGTTTTGGAATAGCCTTCCAAGGGAAGCAGTGGGGGCAAAAGATCTATCTGGTTTTAAGATTCTACTTGGTATGATGGGATAATGGGATTTTGGTAAGTAATTGATCTTTAAATATTCAGGCTAAATAGGCCAAATCCCCTGAGATGGGATATTAGATGGATGGGATCTGAGTTATCCAGGAAAGAATTTTCTGTAGTATCTGGCTGGTGAATCTTGCCCATATGCTCAGGGTTTAGCTGATTGCCATATTTGGGGTCAGGAAGGAATTTTCCTCCAGGGCAGATTGGAAGAGACCCTGGAGGTTTTTCACCTTCCTCTGTAGCATGGGGCATGGGTGACTTGAGGGAGGTTTCTCTGCTCCTTGAAGTCTTTAAACCATGATTTGAGGACTTCAATAGCTCAGACATAGGTGAGGTTTTTCGTAGGAGTGGGTGGGTGAGATTCTGTGGCCTGCGCTGTGCAGGAGCTCGGACTAGATGATCAGAATGGTCCCTTCTGACCTTAGTATCTATGAATTCTACATCTGTAGAATTAATGCGCCCATTGACTTTCATTGAGAATTGGGCATCTTATCTCCATAGGCTCCCTGGAATATCCCAGTCGTAGTCTCTTTCACTACTAGTGTGGGATGGTTCTTGACAATGCATTCATTTAAAATCTCTCCTTATAATGGCACTTAAATATCATGCTGAGCAGTACAATAAAAAGGGTGCTTAGATACAGTGGAGAAACTTTGATACTAGATGATACAAGTATGATAAATAGATTCTCTATATGAATTTTCTCACACTTGCTTTCTATCCCCATGCTTTGAAGTGTCCCCCATTCAGCGAGATGTGAAGCACAAACTGGTTCCTTATAGTTTGTGATCCTTTCCCGCATCTACAGTTTGGAAGCAGTTACAGAGTGTCACACTCCATTAAACTACCGATGTAAACATTGTCATTTCCTCTTTTTTTAAAAAAATGTTCTTTTCTTGATGAATTCCAGCTATGTGAGGGCCAAATCTGGAGAGATACATATAAGAACATAGCAATTACAATAATGGATCAGACCCAAGATCTGTCCTGTCCAGTCTAGACCTGACTCTCTCATATTAGCATCTTCCACTTTCCCTCCATTCTTTTCCACAGCAGAATTACAGTGGACCCTTACATGGTTGCTATTCATCAGCTCCAGTTGGTGGAGAATTAAAGATTTTTTTCCCCTAAAGAGTTTATTTACATTGCTGTTGCTGTTGGAGCTGCACTGGTAGTAGAGATGGTTGAAAATGTTAAAGAAAAAAGTGTGACTTCCATGGAGTTATGACAGTTCACACCAGATAGTGATCTGCCCCCAATGTAGAAAAGGCCTTATAGAGGGGTAGTACGTTTCCCCCATCTGCTGTTGCTCCTCCTTTAAGAAGCAGCATGTGTTCTTTTTATTTGCTAATAGCCAATAGTATGTTCAACTCTAAAAGGCACTGATGCAGAAATGGCTCTGGTCCCAAGAAACTTATAAATATCAACCACCACCACACTGGAAGATCCAGACGGTGGTGACTAGATATTTTAAGAAGAGAATAAAGTTGAGTCATTATCTTGATGTGGGTTAGCACTTTTGGCTGTCATGTTAGTGGGTTTTCCAGAGGTATTTGAATGAAGATAGGTTAGCAGCCTGGCATACTGGGATAGAGAGGTCATTCTAGACATAGGGGATTCTGTGAAGATGAAAGTAGGAGGGGAAAAAATGAAGTGAATAAGCTGAGTGTATTGGCTGAGTCTGATCTTCAGAAGTCTACTGAGAGATTCTAGTGGAGCAAGCAGAAAATACTTTTCCAGTTGAAGAAATTCACCTTAAAAACACAGATTTAATGCTATTCTGCAAAGTCCCCAGCCTTCAAGTCCCTGAGGTGGCTACATTTCACTAACTTGCATCCATCTAAAACAATCCTTAGCAGCAGTACTGTAGCCTGCTCTCTGATAATTTTGCTCCACCACTTAACTTTTTTTAACAAAGCCAGTTTGAGTTTCTGCAGAACAGGTTTCTACATGTCCTTAGAACTATTTTCTTGCCAATTTACATGTTTAAAGAGACAATATCGCTTTATTTGAAAGCCTAACATGTTCTCTCATTTGTTTTTACGAAATACAATTTATCATAGCACAATCTTTTCTTTCAAAGCTTTATAAAAATTTTTGCCGTATACTGATAAGCCTCTTTGCAGAGCACACAGTATCTCAGAGGTAGCATAGGTATCATGTGTTGCTAGAGATGTTATGATAACTGCTCATTTTTATTACATGGGAGGATAAATTAGTTGTTTCTAGAAAAATTAATTTATAAGCCATAGATTCTTAAGGCTGCATATGCAATTTTTTAACGGTGTGTTCAAATGTAATGTATACAGTCGTGTTAAGGATGCACCCTTTGCTTGACCTGATCTCTCCTGAAATGGCAGACACTTAGGTGTGTGGGAAGAGGGCACAAGAATAAAAAATTATTACATAAAATTCAAGATCCACAATTGTTTATGAAGTGCTGTTTCTTGTAGATATGAACTTCTCTCTTGTACAGGGGCATTTCAAAATATCCTAAGTGACTTAGAAGCCTAACATTCATGAGACAGGTTTCAGAGTAGCAGCCATGTTAGTCTGTATTCGCAAAAAGAAAAGAGTACTTGTGGCACCTTAGAGACTAACAAATTTATTTGAGCATAAGCTTTCGTGAGCTACAGCTCACGTAGCTCACGAAAGCTTATGCTCAAATAAATTTGTTCGTCTTTAAGGTGCCACAAGTTCTCCTATTCATGAGACAGATTTTCAAAGGTATTTAGGTGCCTTAACATGCAAATAAGCACCTAATGGGATTTTCAAAGTTCCTAAGCAGTTTAGATGCCTAACTCCAACTGGTTTCAGCAGGAGTTAGGTGCATTTTTTGGTACCACATGAAAGCTTCTTTTGAATATTTGTCATTAGGACTAAAAGTTATATAATTTTTGTTGGGGGAATGCATTTTGGCTTTTTGTACCTGCAAGTAGGTTTGAGTTTCCAAAATGCAAATTGAGACATATTGAATAATCCACATATGGCCTAATATTTTATACTCTTTTTGGAAGAAATATTAAATGGATGAGATATTAAAACTTCCAAAAGTAGCTTCTATATAGGTGCAGTAATTAGTTTTTGCTCTACATTTGAAATATATGTAGTGTAGGCTCTCCAGTTCCCTGGGTAGATCATCTACCTTTTGGGAAGCTTGTGTTTAACTGACTAATCTGTTTTGGCTGATAAAAGTGAATATTTTAATATTGAGCAAATTCATATTTACCTGTGAGACCAAGTAAAATAGAACAAAACAAATATAATGCTAAAAATGGCATTATGAGATGGTTCTAGCTGCCACTGAAGTCAATGGGACTTCAAAAGAAGCCAGAACAGGCTTTCTCTCTCTCTGTGATACTCATGAGCTCATTGAACCATCCCAAGGGTATAACAACAATTTTTAAAAGTTTGGATATAGCTAATAAATGTGAGTGCTCAAGAAAGTCAGAGACTAAAAGCACTGGTTAGAGTCAGGCAAAGCAGTGAAATTCACCCCTGTTCAAAGAGCCAGCACAAGCTCTACACAACACTTAAAGCCCTACTTCAGGCCAGACTGAAGTGGGATTAAGTGCAGCCCAGGTCTTATGCTGGTGCTCTGCACAGGGTGAGCTTCACCCAGTTGTGAAGGTTTCAGAGTAGCAGCCGTGTTAGTCTGTATTCGCAAAAAGAAAAGGAGTACTTGTGGCACCTAACACATTTATTAGACTAACACATTTATTAGAGCATAAGCTTTCGTGAGCTACAGCTCACTTCATCGGATGCAGTTGTGAAGGTTTCACTACACAGCTCCATTAATTAAATTTAATCCCGACATGTCACATCCATGCTATTCCCCTGTTGAACTTTTGCACAGGAAACAAAGTGTGTTTGTGATGCAGTCAAGTGTCCACTAGGATGACACCACCGGAATTTGAAACTAGGTCTCTAGACTCCACATGTGAAAAACTAGTATTTAACTTGCTGCACTGCCTTGTTCTTCCACCTATTCCCCGTCCCTTAAAAGTGATGACACTAGAACATGAATATTTAGACAAAAGGTTTCCCTTCAGCTACTAAAATTATTTCTGGGTAGGTGGCTAAATTTAATCCTTTGTTTTAGTTATATTTTATAAAAAATAAACAATTGTACAAAATATACATTATTTCCTTATTTTAATATTAAGAGGGGACAACAGCTATTAAAGCTAAAAGAAATGGCTGTTTGTCTTCAATTCTTCTTTTTCTTAAGTAAGGTAAATAAACTTGAATTATATGAGAAAAACAATTACCAATAAATACGACTGAATGTGTTGCAAGGGTGTGTTTACTAGACCAATTAATTCTCATCAGTCTTTTAGCTTATGCTCAATTACAAACTGACATGTCACAGAATGGTGACTCATTATCAAGATTACAAAACATGGTGGATTAGCTACTTGTAAATTAAGGAGTTTATAAACTGCCAGTATTCATTCCATACATAACAAAATTTTATATGAGATTGCTATAAGGATTATTACATGGGACTATGTTTTATACCATTATTACGTTATCAACACCTGACACAATATTTATATAGCAAGTATGGCAAAAAGGTGGTGGCTGAAGATAGTCACCCAGCAAAAGATGCATCTGTGATCAGAAGAATCCTGCCATCACAGGTAAAAATATCTCATATGTGGCTGACTCACTGAGTTACAGGCTAGTGTCTAGAGCTCTTCATAGAAGGAGAAGTATGCTTTGCCACGGAGACCAGCTAGTGCATGGTGCTGAGGGTAGCTTACATTCACATCAGATTGTGAAGCAGTTGTACCCCTTTTGCTAGTAACTACACACCCTCAGTCTGTGGTATGCACCTCGTTCCTTCAGCTGAATGCAGATTGCTGTCTATGTCATTGTGCCATGATAGGACGCCATATGCCCCAGCCTCACCTCACCACACCCTGCTGAGCTGCAAGTATGTCAACCTTTGTACTATAAACTCTTTCCTCACTTGTAGCCCTGCATATCTTTGGGCAAGTTTTAGGTTAAAAACCTACACCAAACAGAGCTTTTATAACCCCTCCCAGCCCCCCCTCCCAAAAGTGCTATAGACTCCAGGAGGGCATCCTCTCTTGCCAATCTACTGCGGAAGGAGAGCAGGTACTATGGTGATAGGCAGACCCTAAGGTAAGATACTCTCTTCAGTCTTATGCTTCACTTTTGCCATAAAATATTTCTCTCTCTCAAAGAAAAATTTGAGGCCATTCTTTGCATGACCAAGTTTCATAGGCCTTTGACAAGGTGGGAGGGTATAGAGTGAATGGCTGTTAGGAACATTGTAGCTGAATTGAAAGAAAGGTGTGAATGGGTATACATTCTAAAAATAATAAAGCTGCTCTCTACCTTTTCTGCTCCTCAAAATGTGGCTACAATGATTTAGAATTCTCTTCAATTCCTAGCTTTTTTGTGGATAACAAACTGTGAGCTAATTCAGGATGTGTCTGGTTTCCAAGCTTCCTATTTCTAGGATGTCATATTTTCAAGTGGATGTTTCCGAATCACAAAGGACCAAATCCTTGAGCCTATGCAAAGTCTGAATCTATGACAGTGGTTCTCAAACTTTTGTACTGGTGACCCCTTTCACAAAGCAAGCCTCTGAGTGTGATCTCCCCCCCCCGCTTATAAATTAAAACCACTTTTTAAAAATATATTTAACACTATTATAAATGCTGGAGGCAAAGTGGGGTTTGGAGTGGAGGCTGATAGCTTGCACCCCCCCCGTGTAATAACCTCATTATTCCCTGAGGGGTCCTGACCCCCAGTTTGAGAACCCCTGGTCTATGAGCTCAGGGCCTGAGCAGAAAGGAATAATTTCCAGAGGCTGTGGAGTGATTGCAGAATCACTTCCAAGTAATTTCAGCATCTTCAGAGCTGTGCTACTTTAGTTCTTATGCTTCTCCGCAGGTATTTTTAGCTGATGGATCAATGTAGCCATACACCCACTACTTCAGAAAATCTCCTGAGTTCTGGGGCACCCTCCCACTGTGTAGTGAAACAGCACCAGTTCTGCTGCAGCCAGCAAGGGTGGAGGAGGACACAAGGGAAACAGGAATTGACCTCAATTATTGAACGTAGTCAGAAATATTAGATTTTTACAAGACCATGTTCTCAATTATACAGGGAATTGAAGCTTGTCAGCTGAACAATCATCTGACAAATCACTACTAAACCTTCACTGATACTCCTCTTTGATAACTCTGTGTTAAACTCTTTTTTCCTGAGATGATTTTAACATAGTAATGTACAGTCAATCATACACGTAGATACTTCTATGGCCCCATCACCCTAGTATCCCAAATGTATTAAAAAAGAAACAACTTTTCTCTTTCTCTCTTCTTTCCCAGCAGGTAGGAGAAATAGCTCGCTTAATTTATAATTATATGTGTGTACGTGAAGAACCTATGGAGGAAATGTGACTTTGAATGAATAGATACCCATAAAACTACAGAGTAAGCCAAATTCATTCTTGGTGTAACAACTCCAAACCTGAAAACAGTAGTTTTACTCCAGACTTGAATTTGTCCCATTATATATACATTTTAAGGCACTAAATTGGTGCATAATTAATCGGTTCAGGAAACGTGAATAAAATAATCAGGCAACGATGATTCCGTGCTTTTGTTATAGTCTGCGCTGTGGGTTTTTGCCACTTCCAGAAGCCATCTGAGAGGGTGTGAGACAAAAATAATGTGAAGTAGTAAGGTTAAACTTAGGCCCTACAACACTTTTTTGTACTATTAAAATGGAAAAACTATTAATTCTTTCGGGATCAATTATGGTCAAAATTGAAATCTATGTGAAATGAAAGGTGTTTTGTATGTTACTTTCTAATAAGTTCAAAGAAGATGCCGACATAGAGAAGGTCATGTCCCCATGTAATTAGTCAAATATGCTAGTTCAGAGAGGAAAAAATTATTACATTTACATTTGAAAGGGTATTTTATACATGTTATATAGTAGAAAAGGCTACTTTTGCCTGGTGGAAAATGAAATGAAACTTTCAAAAAGCAATTATTAATCAGTTCTGAATTGCAATGCTATTAATGCTACTGTACCTACTCTACAAGTATTAGAGTATTGCTGCCTACAGTAGAAGAGAATTCTAATATACAGTTGATGCTTACTAACCCGTCCTGAAAAAAACAGTGATCTTATCATTTATTGCTGTGAATCACCCCCCCTTCTCCCCCCCCGAATTCAGTAATGGTAGGCCTAGAGTCTACTGCTATAAGACATTCAATGAAATTCAAAGGTGGCAAATTTAAAATGAGTAACAGAAAATACTCTTTCACCCAATGCAAAATTAGCCCATAGAACTCATTGCTACAAGATGTCATCAAGGCCAAGAGCTTGGCAGGATTTAAAGACAGACCAGACATTTATATGGATAGTAAAAATATTCATAGTTATAGCAGTAAATATTTTTTTAAAGAAGATAAACAGTCAGAAGGTGTATAAACCCTCTAGCTCCAAGGCATAAGTCAATCTTTAACTATTGAGACTAGGAGGAAAGATTTTCTTAGAGCAAGTTGTTCCATTACTGATTACTGCATAGTTTCTTGCATGTTTCTCTTAAGCCCCTGGACTACATGAACTATTGGGGTCTGATTCCATACGGCATTTCCTGTATACCTATTTGAGTAGTCCTCTGAAAGCCAGTGGGCCCATTCACAGTAGTAAGCATTAAGCGTGGTAGTAAATATTTACAGGATAAGGTTCCTAACATACCATTCACCCCGTGCAGAAGTCCAGTACAAGGTTTATGTCCCACTTAAGCTCTCTGCATAGTGGTTGAGTTCACCCCAGTGAGGCAGAGAACAATGAAGAAGTTAGTTCCTTGTGCATGTACAAGTGCCTTTTAATTTGTGCTGAGCAGCCCAGCCTATCAGTAAGTTTGGAACATTTTTAATTGGAGTAGAGATTTCTGAAAGCAACAAAAAAATCATCTACAGCTTTGTGCTTTTAGCTTTTGTTGTGGCTGAATTATAAAGGAACCTGGTCTTGAATTACTACAATCTCAAGGGAGAGATAATGTAGTAATTCAAGACCAGGTTTCCTTATATATAGTAACAAAAGCTCAGATTACAAGAGGTTCCTCCCTGAGTACACTATGATCATGCTCTGCTAAGAGTAACTAACCTCCCCCTTCTACCTCTGATGCTCAAAGATCACCATGTCAGAATGAACAAAGTTCAACAGTAACTAACAATTTAATCCTAACCACCACTGAACCAAAGCTATTGTAAAAATTTACTTAGCTGTAACTACTAAAAGGACTTAAACTTGGGGGTAAATTTCATTCCTGAACAGCAGGACGGCAAAGGCTTATGCACCACTACTCCCATTAAATGAGACTTAAATGGTGCATATGCCTCATGCTGGCTCTTTATATGGGGTGAACTTCACCCCTGGACACCACACTTCATGCTCATATACCCTCCTTATTTTTGAAGGGTAATGAATGCTCAATATTTTTGTAACTATGAGGTCAAGTCACTCAGTCGTAAGTCACGTTGATTTCAATGGGAGCTGTGGGTACTCAGCACCTTTGAAAATCAGATCTTTTACTTAGGTGCCTAAGTATAGACTTAGGTGCCTGATTTTAGATATCCACACTTGAAAATTCTGGGTTAGGTAAACTGCCACAGGCCACATAATAAGTCAATGACAGAACCAAGAATAAACCTCAAGAAATTGTGTCTCCCAGGCACTCACTTTAAAAACTAAAATGCACTGTCTCCAGAAATAGTGACAAGAAAATTGTCAAAATCTGAAAATGCATGTAATTATATTCTAGGCAAAAGCTGAACTTCCAGGACCACATTAGCCTATAGTTTAACTTAACAGTTTACCTTAAATTTTAACTGACATGTGCCCTAAAAAAAGAAGTTGTTCAGACAGACTTAATTCAGACCTTGTTAAAATTTTTGTAGGTACAAATAAGAAGGTACTGTAATTTGTAACAGAACAGGATAATTAGGCCATCTACGAAAACTGGTGTCGGAGCACAAAGTTATGAGATAAGAAAACAAACTAGTCACATTTTCAGTCTGCTGGAATCTTAAGCTGAGCACATATGCAGAAAAATCATGATTTTTAGTTTCTGGAGCGTGGAAATATTGGTTGCATTTCTTGCACCTATTTTATAGTGCTTTAACTACAAAGCAGCACTATCGTTGACTCCAGAGGGAGCTGCTTGCTTTCGTCTCTTTGATGAGATGGGAAAGATACAAAGAAGCCATTATCATTGATGAGAGAAGGAATATGATCTCAGGGATATTTTATTTAAAAAACTAGCTCTTGGAAAAAAATTTAGCAAGCAGTATTTGATAAGAATACTGCCAAGACATTTTGCAGAGCTTCTAAAACCTTTTTGTTTTACTAACTGTGATTTGACATCATCAGAAATGTGAAACTGGATATTGGTTTATCAAAATGGTTTTTGTGTTGCTTAGTAATGTTTTCTGTTTAGCAAACTGTTTTGGATGCAGGGATTCTCATACTTTTCAGAGCGTGAACTAGATTTTAATAGAGACTGTGTCTTGTCAGGGCCCTCCCTTCTCATTTACAATTATATAACATGTCTGTAGAAACCACAACCGTCTGTTCCCGTCACCCTGGACATACTGACCACCTCCATTGTTCTAGTCTCCCCTGTTCTCCTAGACATATTTCTCCTGCTA
This sequence comes from Dermochelys coriacea, assembly GCF_009764565.3. NCBI lineage: Eukaryota > Metazoa > Chordata > Testudines > Dermochelyidae > Dermochelys > Dermochelys coriacea. Next base: position 99,562,163 of record NC_050071.1, on the reverse strand, counting down.
GTGGCTGACAGCTCTAATCCACACTGATGGCTCCAGTACCTAAAAAAAGAAGTGTCTCCCATTGACTTTCTTCTTTTAATATAGCCATGGTCCCTAACAGAGGCAGCTTATCAGTTTGGGGAATCTCTGGTTTAGTGTGATCCCTACTAGACCTGTGGGAATAAACAATTTTTTGGGTCAGTGGCCAAACAGAAAAATTGGAGAGGAAAATTTTTTCATGTCACCCTAAAGGAAAATTATTCAAATTTTTCAGCAAACCCAAAAAGATGAAAATATTTTGTTTTGGGTCAAATGAAACAAAAATTTAGTTTTATTTTCAAGGTTTTTTACCTTTAAAAATAAAATTGAAGTAAAATTTTAAATGAAAACTTTTTTCAAATTAGAATGTCAAAAATAAATATTTTGACTTTTTTTCAGAATTTTTTTTGGTTTGGTTTTTTTCATAGCATTTAAGGCCAGAAAGGACCCACCAGCACATGTAGTCTGACCTCCTCCACATCAGAGGCCACTAAATCTCATCAAGTTATCCTGTATTAAACCTGAATTAGACTAAAGTATCAGCCCTCAAAAGATTAAACTATCGTGTAACACAGGCAGAAACTAGGAGGGACCAAAGTGCACCAATGCCCGAGATTCCTGCAATAGTAAAGAACTGATCTTGTGAGAAATACCCAGATGATCCTAGCAAGCCACCAGCATCCAAGGCTGCAGGGGAAGGCAAAACACCCAAAGGTCCCTGCCAATTGAACTTTGGGGAAAATTCCTTCCCAGCCCCCAAAATGGTGATCAGGTTGACACTGAACATGTCAGCAAGACATATCTGCAATTGTTTTAAACCAAAACCATTCCATGCAAATTTGTCAAATGTTTTGTTCAAGCCAAATCTGCATTTTTCAATTTAAAAAAAAAAAAAGTATTGTCCAAAAAATGTAACCTCGTTCTATGCCCTACTACAACCTCCACCTTTCTGGCCTTTTTAATGTTCACCATGTAACCTTCAGTCTGTCCAAAGCTCTGCTGTAAAAGTAAGCTACCTCCCCTGACAGTCGACCATATTCAGCCTCTCTAAGGCCATGTCTGGTAGATCAGTGCTGCTGCAATTGTCGCAGTGGGTGTTGATTTAGTGGGTCTAGTGAAGTTCCGCTAAATTGATGGCAGAGTGCTCTTCAGTCAACTCCGGTACTTCACCGGAACAAGAAGATGAAGGTATGTCGGTGGGAAAGCATCTCCCATCAATGCAGCGTGGTGTAAACACCACGGTAAGTCAACCTAAGCTATGTCGACTCCAGTTATGTTATTCATATGTAATTTAGGTCAACTTACTGCGGTAGTGTAGCCAAGGCCTTAAAATCCCTTCACTGTCTCCCTATTGCCTCAAATTACGCTTTCTTTCTTGCTTTCTTGGGCCTCCTGAATTTATCTCCTTCCTACATCTCTGTTCTTATCATTTTTGCTTCCCAGTGCCTTCTGCACTTAGCCCAGGCTTCACGTCTGACTACCTGACTACCATCTCTGTGTCCTTCTCCAATACTTTCCTGAGTGTCTTCTTTCATGTGGTCTTCTCTGTCTAAAAACACCTTTTAAATTTTGCTTGTCGTGCCTCATCTTCCTCCATTAAGCCCCTTCTCAAAACCTATTTTTTCAAGCAAATTTATAAACTACACAGTGTTATATTCATATTAACAACAATCACCAAAACAAGCAACAGCGGTGTAACTCTTAAGATAATAGACTCCTCTCCCAAAAATCACATGATCTTACTGTCTTCACTCTCATTCTCTTTCTTCCATCAACTACCTCTTTGTGTCTATTATCTCCTGTTGTTCTAGAGCTAACTTGTATTAAAAATTTTGGGGGCAGGGACTCTGTCTTTATTTGGTTTGTGAAGTGCCATGCATGCCAATGGCACTGTATAATCACTACTAAGAAAGGGATATAATCATTTTGAAATTTAGTCCATTTAAAAACAAAAGAATTTCGGTAATTTCAGCTGCTATATTTATGCCAGTCCCGAGATTTCCCCTGCTAATTTATTTGGTGTTACAATAATGTTTCCTTATTTTAAAAAGTGTTTTTCTCCCTTCTGCTATATGAAAGACCCACACAAACAGGGAAAACTGACCAAGTGACTACTTAGGGGGAAATAGCAAACCTGAATATATGCATAGCACCAGATATTCATATGCTCAGCACCCAGCTGCGACTGTTGTGACATTTGAATCTCAATATGCTGAGCTCTTGTGAAACGCTGGCCTATATTGCTGTCAAATGCACATAGTAAACATAATGGGGAAAAACCAGAAAAATATTTTTCTCTCTAATCTCTTTCATTTATAGTAATCTCTGGTGTTCCTCGGTACAGTATACAGCAGTTAATTTTAACATAATAGTAACAAGGAAAATATTTTCAGACAAAAAAAAAAAGGAGTATGTGTGGCACCTTAGAAACTAAAATTTATTTGAGCATAAGCTTTCGTGAGCTACAGCTCACTTCATCGGTCCCTCTAATAAAACCAGAAGCAACCACAAAAAACAGCAGATATATGGCAACCTAGAGAATCGACTGTACTCATGAATGAGAATGGCAAAAGGCAACATTTATCTCCTGATGTCGGCTTGAAGGTTTGGGTTTCCATGAAGGTTTGTGTAGTGGCTTTGGGCATCCTCCTCTTTTCAGCTTTCTGCAGACAGCTGAAATCAGTTTGCTTATTATCTTTTTAAAGGTTTTGTTTCCTGTGTTTTCATGGTCGAAGCTGAAGCACCAAAAACTAGTGTTTAATATTGAACAATGTTCTTGTTTCTCATCTGAATAAGGAAGCTATAGCTTGTGGATCTGTCCAAGTAGAGTAGATTTCAGAATGGTTTTCAGCTTGTTAATAAATTATGACTATAGCTGTGGTAAGTTTAGACCAGAATTATCAAAGAAATCAGGGAACTGAATGAAGGCAGGGATAATTTACAACAGTGCAAACAGAATCCATCAGTACCTGCCATAGTTTCTAAAAATGTCCTACCAAGTTACGTGTGCATCGTTTTACAACCTCCAATATATGTTCTCATAAAAAAATAAGAGAAAAATTGTGATCTGACATTCCTTGTTGTGGGAATACAAATATGTTGCATTCATGCATAAACATACTCAAATACAATAAAATTGCTTTTCTTCTCAGCGGGCCAAATGCTGTCCCCCATCCCCAGAGGTACAAGGCACAAAATGCAGCTGAGCCAGTTATGTGGTACCAGTGGCACAGGGGCACTCCGGACCCCCTGCATGCTCTAGAACACTGCTCCATTGTCTCTTTCTATAGGTCTGTGGAGGGAGATATTGGGAGTTTGTAAAACATATATAGAGTGTGGAGCCATTTCTACAGCCCATGGACTGCACTACAGGCTGCAGAATGAGTGTGTGAATGTCCTTTGCTCTGTCACTAGTTAGAGAGAGGATTTTCTTCATTCAACACTTTGGTAAGTTGCCTGTTTGTTCAGCGCTTATCTTTACTCATAAGCTTTCCACAAATGATGATGAGAGGTCCTGTTATTTTTTACCCTGTGGGTATAGAGTGGGGGTAAGGTGTCAAAAACATTCAAAATACAGTACCCTCATGATTTATGTTTCCAATGAATGCTAGCTATAAAAGCAGACACTTTGGCTCCTTATGCTCCCAGTTTTAACAATGGTTATCTCTGTAAGTAAATAGACTACCTAGACCATGCTTACCTACAGTATGGCACTTTATTCCCATGTTAAATAACAGTAGCTTACTCTCCCTAAACAAACTCAATTAATTGCTAGCAATAATACGATCCATTGTGGCGATTTTAACAATCCTGTTTTTCCAGCAAAGGGGACATGCTGCCTTATTTGCCTTTCTGGTAGAACTTTTCTGCAAACTAGTTAGCTTTTCCTCCTTTAACTCACAAACTTATTTGTGTAGCCAGCACAGGATTAGAAATTGAAACTACTTCAAATAGTGCAATAGCTTCCCGATAAAACATATGTGAATGGAGGCCCTTCACAGTGGATCAGGAAATATAGGTTTTGAACTCTCAGCTGACTGTTTTATAACTTAGAGTGTGAACTCCTTTTTATAAATGCCAGTTTCCTTATGTTGCAATTAATTTGAGCAAAATGTCAATTGATTTTATTTCCTACTGGATAATCACCTTACTTAAAACTGGGAACTTCTTAAAATTGCTAACATTAATGCTACAAAGAAATGGAAGGAAGGAGATAATTATCATAGACCATGAAAGTTTTCCAAAATTCCTTGTGTACACCGATTCAGGTAACCAAAAATACCCTTCCTAATGTCCACTCATCTGCTCACACGGGGTGAGAATGCTCTCGAGAGCAAGAATATCCTTACCATTCTTATCATCATGGGAAAGGGTGGTTGAGCAAATTTTGTGCCTAGATTTGGGCTAGTAGTTCCAAAATGATTTTGGGAAGCTGATTTGAAAACCAAAACCTCTTGGGCAAATGCATTTAAGTGCTGCTGATTAATCCTGAAGGTGCCTTTAACATTATTGTTATTGCACTTGTCATACACTAAGGGATGGTCAGGTAATCAACAAGCTAGACTGGGAGCACATTCTTTACCTTCTAATCTTGATTAGTTCAAAAATAAGATATGCATCAGCTGATTCTGTGTCCCCAAAGGAAGAATCTCTCATATGTAAGCAAGATGGTAGAGAGGATTTACGCTACTCTCTTTCTGTTCACACTTCTTTGTGCAGCCAGCACAAGTCAGGCAGATTAGAACTCTAAGAAATGGCAGCAAGAGTGTGCATAACTTCAGATAGCCTTAGAACACCTGGAACCCTAATGAAGGAGCTGTACTCTATGGCAAGTTGCATATAAATTCTGCAGCAAGGCCCCAGGAGCCCAGTGCCTGCCATTTCCCCCAATCATAGCTATTTACATCTGGACTATGTGAAAGGTATGAAGTCTGTCAGGTCATATGGATTTTCTAGAGTCTGCATCAGATCATGCAGAATTCAGTCAAGCCATGTGGACCATATACCGTTTATACTAAGCCACATAAACTTGCAGACTTCATAAAGTCCAAACAGTGTGTAATATATGTGGCTCATATGTTAAGGATATGACCCAAATACAACATTTGTGCTGTAGTACTTAAATGGAAGCTGCCACTCTTACTGTCTAACTGCTTGCCTTATATGCCCTTTCAAAAATAGTCAATGGTACTTCTAGTAAAGCCAAGCAGGTTAAATCAACTTAGGAGTTTGCAGCTCAAACAGTTTAGAAGTTATGGTGATCCATGCAAAACAAACAAACAATCTCTGAAAGTAAACAGCCACAAATTTTTGGTTTCCATAGCTCCAAAATGCATATGATTTGCCTGAAACTTTCCAGAAAAAAAATCTACCCTGAGCTGAAATCTTACATGAGAAACTTCACTTTGATTTTGATAATACTAAGGAGCAAATATTTGAAAATCAGGCTAATAGCAAGAAACTGGTTTCAACTCTAACTATAGAAAAATTAACATCCTCTTACAATTAAGATCAGGAGGGCCTTACAATGGGAAATGTTGGGCAACCTTAATAAAAAGTGGCACTATCAGCCCCTCCTTTAATGTTGCCGCCATTGAAATATTGTGATTAGAAGTGGTAGAATATTTTTCCGATGAAATAAAATTTCACTGGAAAATGTGGATTCATCAAGCTCAAAATGTTTTGCCCAAAACATCTGGGTTCAACAAACTTTGGGTAAATCCAAAGGGAACCCTGGATTCCTGGCAGGCTGCTGGGAACCCTAGTGCTTCCTGAGTCCATGACTCATAGGCTGACTTTCCAGCAAGTGCCAGTCCTGGGGAGCAAATTTATTTTCAGAACACCATGTAGGTGTTCCCTAGCTATTCTGGGGCCCTATGCAGTCCCCCCACCGGAGGGAGGGGGCAGGCCTCTGCTGGGGGGGAACAGAGGGGCTGGCCCCAGGCCTCCGCGGCGGAGCAGGGAGGAACTCCCCTGAGGAGTGCAGCAGGGCTGGGCCTGCACTTCCTGCCATTGGTGAGTGCAGGCCCAGCCTGCTGCACTCCTCAGGGGAGGGGGGCGAGGCAGGGGCAGAGCAGGGGCGGGAAGAGGCAGAGCTGGGGCGGGGAAGGGACAGGGTGGGAAGAGTCAGAGCAGGGGTTGAAGCAGCATGCAACTGCACAGGGCACCAGGAAATTTGGTGTGTACTTTGTGTATGGGTAAGGATGGCCCTGCCACGTAGTGATGTTTCCAAAACAATATCTAGATCTATATCTATCTCTCTATTTATTTTGCGAGAAACATATAAAAATTCAGTTCTGGTTTTTAACTGAATTTTTTTTTCATTATTTTTGCCTCAGCTCCTCAATCAAAAAAATCAGTTATTCAGTTAGTTAATTGTGATGCGATATATTTAACTAATATAGCAAAAATTTTGGTGTTAACTAGGAAACTAGAAAATCATACTTCATAGCCATATTTGAATGAGGGAGTTATATTTTACATCCGAAAGGCTGTAGAACTGACGTGATGTGTCTTTAAAAGGTAAGCTCCATGCTGTATTTTATCTAGAAGAGCACCATCTGAGATATGGATGGCATCCAAGCTGTGTTTATGGGATCCTCTTCACAGTGTGTTTGAGACAGAGATTTGTAGTGAAAGAACTGATCTAGCAGTTTGACTCAATAAGAAACTGGCGGTCATCAAGAAAGGATTCTGGCAGTGCTATATTTAATAATTCAATGTGTCCTGTCATCTGATTGCATATATTTTAGGCTTTGGATATTTATTGTCATTAACATTATTATAATCTTAGAAATTACAAAGGTCTGACATTATTTACACTTTTCACATGTAGCCAAATATACTCTAGTACATTTGGTAAATAATCATTTAAGCCCTACTCCTGCAAACTCTTACACATGAGTTTAACTTTAAGCACTGAGTAGGCCCATTGAAGTTTGACTTCAAGTGCCTAAAATTACCAATATTCAAAAGTGTTTGCAGGATTGGCACCTCAGTCAATGCTAAGATAATTTGGGAGTACTTGGATAACATTTCTTAATGTTTCTGCAACATGTGAAAATTTGTATGTGCTTGATTTTTGCAAATCTTTGTTCACATGGATAATTCTTACTCATATAAAGGTTTGCACAGTCAGGCCCAGTACTACTAATAAAAAAACTTGATTATTGTTTATTAAAAATTAGCAATAAAGATATTTTAAAAATTAAACAGAACGTACCTGAGGCTCTAGACCAGACCAGTACTGAAGCATGTGTTTAAGATATATGTAATCCTATTGGCTTCAGTGGTGCTGCATAATGCAGGTGTAGGGATCCAGCTGCATGGAAATAATTGACAAATCAGGGCCTTAGGGCCAAATCTAATTTGCCTTCCCCACAAGGGTAATAACATTGACGTGAATGGGATTACTCACATGAAGAAGAAGTGTCCCTTAAAGGTGGGGCTAAATTCAATTTTACTTGATGTTTTTTTTTCATAGAAGAGCTAATCTTGACCTTTTTTGGGAGAGGGAGAGGGAAGAGGAAGAGTTACAGATGCTCTTAGCCCTGGTCTACACTATGAGTTTAGGTCGAATTTAGCAGCGTTAGATCGATTTAACCCTGCACCCGTCCACACGACAAAGCCATTTTTGTCGACTTAAAGGGCTCTTGAAACCGATTTCTGTACTGCTCCCCGACGAGGGCATTAGCACTGAAATCGACATCGCCGGGTCGAATTTGGGGTAGTGTGGATGCAATTCAACGGTATTGGCCTCCAAGAGCTATCCCAGAGTGCTCCATTGTGACCATTCTGGACAGCACTTTCAACTCAGATGCATTAGCCAGGTACACAGGAAAAGCACCGGGAAGTTAATGAAAAATGATGTCATTTTAAATTAATGTGCAAGGATCGCTTCACCTGCTACTGAAACGGTAGCAATCTTTGGGATGAAACACAACTGTTTAACACTGTACAGAAACACCAGGCCCTGATTCTGCAACTGGATCCATGAAGACGGATTCCTGTGCCCATTCTGTGCACCACTGATTTCTGTGGGGCTTCACACAGGTGCAGGGAATGAGAGTTCATTGCAGGATTGGGGCTTAAATTTGTAACTCACTTTGGGATGAGACACAGTTCGTGATTGTTCTTTAACATGTTACCTTTCTCTGTATTGCATTTGTGATGCACTGATGGTAAATTTTAAGCACAGAAAGCAGCAAACTTCAGCTCTGAAAACCTCAGGGTGTTTTCCATCCTGATGTGTTGCTCTCAGAAAGGTGGGAATTCAGACCCTTCCATTGGCTATTCTCTCTGTGATTGAATAGTTACCACTGAACTGTCTGATGTGAGTTCACCCTCCCATAGAAGTGTTTCCCTGAATGTCCCTCTGATAGCTAATCCTTTATACCAGGGGAAAACCAAGCAGCTGCAGTGTTCTTTTGGCCATTTTGCATCTCATTGCTGTAGGCTGCCCCTTTCTCCTTGAAGCTGGTAAAATGTTTTGTTTTACCCCATCCTCTCATGTTTTCCTCTCATTTTCCTTTTCTCATTCCCAAGGAGGGGGCATATCTCCCTATAGTTTGGGGGTTTTCGGGTTTTTGGGTTTTTTTGTGTGTGTGTGTGTGTGTGTGTGTGTCTTTTCTTCTTGTGACCAGACAGGAGCTAATGGATTATGAGAAATAAAACAAGAAATCAAGTCTGTTTAGACTTAATATTCTCAATGAATTAGGTTTTTGAAGGCTAACTTGAACTGCATGATCCAGGCTGGTACAGCCCCAAACAGTTTCCCATGACAGCTTTTCTTAAAGGGCCTTCAGCTTCCTCATTCTACCACAAATTTATATATTGGAATATTTGGCCCTATGTAATTCCCATTGAAGTCAATGGGAAGCCATCCACTGAGAGCTGAATCAGTGAGCATTAATGGTTGTGCATCTGTATTGGTAAAACTATTAAGATCAAAAGGGATGAAAGAAAAACTAGTGCAAATACAAAATAATGTCATTCTATAAAAACACTTTCTATAAGCAAAGAGGAAAACATAATTGTTTACAAATAATATACTGCTAGTGTAATACATGTAGCCAAGATGTACTTAGAAAGGTTCACATTATTCATCCCGAAAAGTTCTAGCTATTAAATTATTTAGTGATGTAAAATTTGACAGAAATAAAATGAATGTTAGATCAGTGATGGCCAATGACATTCATGAAGTTCTATAAAGTGGCTCCCTCTGCCATCATCTCTAATACAAAGGATCCTTCTGCATAGACCACAGCTCTCTGAATGCAGACCATCATCTTAAATAGTCCTGGTGGGTCACATCTTTGTTCCTTTATATAAAAGATGAGAAGTGGGAGGCTACAGTCTCATCCATTTTATGCAAGGTACGTCTGGACCTCTGTCAAATTACCATTGAAACCCTCTGTGAAACAAACTTTGGGTGTCTCTAAGTTAAAGCAGGCACAGATATGTGCCCCAGAACTGGAGATTAGAATAGACATTTTCACATCTTATTCTTTTTACAATCTTTCATTTTTCTTCTCATCTCAAAATGAACTGGCTGTAGCTTTATCACTGGGTTACTCTATATGCTGAAGGAACCCATGACTTAGATTTGACACAAAATTCAAATAAATATAACACTAACTGAGCCACATAACTAAAATTTATAAACTACATTCTGGAAGAACATGAATTTTAACAAAATACTAAATGTACTGTCTCAAACTTCCCAGAAGTCCACTGGACAAACAATGTATAGAAGACAATGATCTTATCTTCTCTAGTCTGGCTTGTTAATAAAATTTTACATTTACTTAAAGGAACAGTACCAAAATTTGAATCCTCCAAAACTTTTATAATTACACTTTTTGTATGCCAACAGATTGTAGAACAAAGCTATCAGGCCTCAACAACTAGAGCTTTTACCATCTTAAATCCCAATTAATTAATTTGGCAAGCAGAACAACAACAAACTCAGGATGCTATGTTTGGCAGCGTTGCTGAAGTGTCTCTGCAAGTACGCACACACACACCCCTCCTGGAAAAATGCAATCCTAATAAATGCTACACTAGGAATTCATCACATTGTCCACTCAACTCATCATCTGTGATTTTTAGAGTACTCCATGCCTTATTTTTGAGACTAGGATTTTATCTTTATTAAGAAAGAATGTAGATAAATAGGCAAGATTTGCGGGCTGGAATATAAAATATGGGTTTGCCCGCCTTGATAGTGTCCTTGTAAAATTCTAGGCTTGTACATAAGATTTGTTTGAGAGCAGTAATCCTTGGTACTACTTATGATAGAATTTCTACATAATTTTTTTAACCAAAGAATTCTACAGTTTTCCACTAAATGTTGTCTCTGTTTAAACACACAGGATCCTAATGAACATCAAGATAAGCATGTGAGTAGTCACATTGACTTCATGGTACAGCTCATGGGTTTAAAGTTACTCAAGTGCATCGATACCTTGCTGGATCAAAGTCTAACTGCTTATTACACCCCAGAAGACTGACATCACAATAACCTCCATGCAACACCAATTAAAAATATCAGAAAGAGCTCAACTAATGTACACAGCTAGTTCTCTTTGGCTGCCCTGAAGATCATCCTTGGTAATTCAGGGGTTTGTTTATTTAAATTTCTTTGCATTAAATGCAAATATCAGAGAATTTGAGCCTACAGCGGTTCATCACCACAACCTAACTTGTGAAGAGGATTCCATGTTTTCTTGCTTAACCTAATTTCACCACCTCCAGTTTGTACCTCCGCAGTGCAACTGGGTCCTTGTTAGTTTAAAGAGAGTTTCGCTAGGCATATGAATCCCTCTGCTTCTGCTTATATAAGAAAGCTGCTGACATTAGAAGTTATTCTATTTACCTTAAATGATTTAAAAAAAAAAACCCTAAAAAGAAACAATTCTGGCTCCAGAAAAACTGACATCTAGACAGAATATAGTTGCTTTGAAAGGTGTCCAAAAAATTGTATACATTACTTCACTTAGTAGATGCAGTATTATTTGCATTTAACAGAGTACTTTAAGTATCCACTACCAGCTGTTTGAGTCAAAACATTTCTCAGCATAAAATATACTACTATTTAAGGCTAATGATCTTATTAAACAGGGATGAGAATTCTACACAGTACCAATGACTATAATTATAGCATGGATAATATGTAATTAGTACACGAATGCATCTCTTGCTGTTTTGAAGCCCTATCTGAGCAGAAACGATGAGTCCCTCTATTCAACCTTATGGGATTATACATGTATTCCTTACACTAGAAAGGAGGAGAGTCCTTTTTCAATTAGGAATATCTTTTATTTTATTATTCTCTAATTAAACTCTGTCAAAACTCTTAGCAGAGAGTCAGTTGTACACTGATTTTTTTCCTCCTCCTGCAATTCAGGAGTGAAATATAGGCTCCCCTTACTGTGTAACTGGTGCTTTTTCCTCATTGATATGCAACCAATTTATTTTTCTTTAAATTAGGACCCAAGTCTGTCATTTTGATCAAACAAAACATTATGCTTCTTTAAAATAACGTCTAGTTCAGTTTTGAAATTTCACAGTCAGAGTCATATGTCTGAATGCTGTGTCGAATATTCAGAACAGAAAAGAGTGATGTCTGTGACTTCTGTGGTTGACCTTCCAGTTATTGCCTCTTGTATGGCCTCCATCACCATAATACCTGAGCACCAATCCAAGACACTGTACCTACATTTTGATATATTTTTAAAACATGTATGGAACCATACACATGTTCCATAATCTGTCACTATTATAATCCTGGTTTTCTCCACAGTACTCTGTTTGTTGTGTTTCTTTGCTGTGTTATGCCTAACTACCAAGCACAGTGCTTATTACTATGTGTAATCCCATTGAACTTCATAGTAGTAAGCACTCATGATACCAAGTAGTCACATTGAGGAGTACTTGCAGCAATAAGTTCTATGTCCAGAAAAACGTGCACACATGCTTTACACTCTGAGTAGTCCCAGTGAAGTCAATGTAAAGATGAACATGTGTGTAAGTCCTTGCAAAATTAGCTCCTTGTATTTAAATTTCTTTGGGGCAGCACCTTCCATTTTTGGGGTACATATGGCTAAGTATATGGGTGGTGTGAGCACTGTCTGAGGGCTGTAGAAAGGGGAGAGCTGCGCTGTACAGGAGCTGCCAGGGAGTGATTCTAGGAGAAAGCTTTTACAAATATGTCAATAATCAGGTTAAAAAGAATACAGTCTCGATGTATCACAGAATATTTATATGACAATTTAAAGCTGAGAATTTGGATATAATTTAAACTAAATCAGTTCAGAAAAGCTTAATATGATCCCAGTCCAGGTAAAGCTTCTGGGGCTGTTCATCATTTTCTTATGCACACAGAAAATTCTTTGAGGGAAGGGGATCCAAGCATGATACATGCTTTCACCAATGACAATAAAAAAAAGACCTCACTGCTAAGATGCCGCTGTTATTGTCTTATTGCCTTGCATACTCTTTGTAGGTGGGAAAGGAAGGGCTGGGATAATGAATGTTTTCTAAAGCCCTTTGAAAAGGATGAAAAACCACTTAATACTTTGCATCTGCAGAATGTGTCTTCCTCCATTAAGCAACAGAAAAGGTTTGGTTTGAGTTATGTAGTTTCATTTCTAAGACATGCCTTCCTCAGATGACCTCTCTCATATCTGTTCTTACAAAGTATCAGACTTTATTTATTCCAATCATGGAACATAGATGGAAGCTTTCTAACAGTGTCTTTTTTTTCCCCCCTCCCTCACAAATTAATGACTGGGAGATTCATTCCAACTCACTGAATTTTACAATTGAGTGAGAAAACAAATTATATATATATATATATATATATATATATATATATATATATATATATAAAATATAAAAGCCAGGATGGTTTATCCTAAAATGTTTTAATTTACTTGGTCAGTTTCAGGTTAGTTTTAATTATGACTGATATTATATACTATGGTATGTGAGCAAATTTCTGGTGTTTATTTTGTAAGTCTTATTAATAAGAGACATCACTATGGTCTATTGGCTGAAAAGTGGGGAGAAACCAGACATTTTATGTATGTGTGTGTAAATTAGAACATGTGGTGGTTGAGTAATGTGAGGTTTTGCAAGGCTCTGCATTATTTAAGCTGGAGAAGGTCCTGAGCCATCAAATTCAGATAAGAACTCCCCAGAGTTCAGAGGTATTCAGATATTGGCTTTCAGTTGGGTCCATTTGTAATTTAAATGTAATATTTAATCATATTTTTATTTCTTGAGTAGGTGGCCAATTATATCCATCCAGTTTATACGGTGTCCTCTGCTCATTGCAGCATTTGACTTTCAGTCAAATCTATAGAATATCAAAGCGCACAGAAAATATTCCTATTCAAAGAACACAAAGGAAGAAAAATAAGAGGAATATCTTACCTCCCTCTACGCAAGCAATTCTCATTGATATAATTGGGAACTGCACATAATATTGTAGGCAATTAATATTGTAGGTAATTAAAAGTGCTTCATTTAATAGAAACTGCATTTCATTTTGAGCAGTGATTTAAGAGTTCCTTTAGTTTGTTCAGATTATTTTAGCAAAAGTGAAATTGGAGGACAGAACGTAAGTATTTGTTCACATTCAGAAATGTGCAGGTATTAAATTATGTAGTTTATTTAAATCATCACTTTCTTAGATTTGCTCTTTTATAGCTCCATTAGCCTCAATGTAGAGAGCAAATCCCAATGTAGTACAGCCTGTTGTGACACAAATATACTTACAGTTCTAGAGGAGAAAGGGAAAAAATTCCCTTCAGTAATGTATTGTTGCCATAAGAGGAAAAAACAGTTCCCCTCCCCCAAGTAAACTTTTTGTGTGTTAAGTCTAAAGAAGTGAACTAATTAAAATATTGTCAACAATTGAGCCATGGGCAGTCTAGCCTAGCAGTTAGAGCAAGAATCAGGCCTACCAGTTCGAGCTGAATCCAGATAGGGCGGGTTCCAGGAGCGAAGCCAAGGGTCATAGCCAGGAATGAGAGGCCATAGCCTAAGCTGATATTTGTTCAATATCTATTTTGATTTAGTTGGGGATTAGGTCCTGCTTTGAGCAGAGGGTTGAACTAGATGACCTCCTGAGGTCCCTTCCAGCCCTGATATTCTAGGATTCTATAAGCTGAAGGGCTAGCTGGAGTTGTAGGCAGAAGGTGGAGCTGAGAGTCTGAGCCAGAAGTCAGAGATCAGGAAGGAGTTGGGGGCTAGAGGTGGGAGCTGGTATAGCCTGGGGCTGAAGCAAGAGCAAGACTGGAGATAGGGGAGGCCAGGCCAGGAATAAGCACAGCGTCAGGCTAGAATGCATTGAGCAGCCGCTGGACAGCTGCTGAGCTTATGTATCAGCCTGCATACCCCTGTGATCAATCAGACAACTTCTATCAGGGCTCACTGGTTGCCCAGAGACTGGCTCTACTGCTGGCTGGCCCCTGACAAATATAGACACATTTTACATTGTTCATCATGAATTAACAGAGTGACCCCGTAACCTTGTTCATGTCTGAGCACAACCCAGACCCATGTTCGTCACACTCATTGTGTCCTGTCTGACTTCCAGACTGTAAGCTTCTTGGAGCAGGGACCTTTTCTACTGACTGTCTGGCATGGTGTCCGACCTTTCAGTGTGATATAAATGGAAATATCTGTTTTGATTCACTAAGAAGTGTGGGAATATACTAAAATCAACATTTCAATAGAATATGCAGGAGTACTTTCAAAAGCTGCAGTGAAACTCCTCTTTTAGTCCTAGGATCAGTGTTTGCAGTTCCCATTTCAAGATACATGAAAAAATTAATAAATATTAAAACAGCAGTGTTAAGTTTTACCATCCCTGAGTATGTTCTTAAATAAAAAGATTGTATGGAGAGACAGACGGACAGACACACAGGAGTGGGGAGCGAGCAGTTGTGTCATATCAAATAGATTTACTACTAAATATCTTAGTGTACATTACATTTTGTATATATTCTTCCTGATCCTACATAATAACTATCTTCTTGATTGCATAGCAACTGCAATACTAGAATGAGTTACAGGCACTGGAATGAACAGTAGAATGGGAATAGAATGTTGGAAGACGCAATCTTTGCCCAGCAGAGAGCAGATTGACAATTTGCCACAATCTTAAAGGACACACACAATTTACAAAGATTGTGACTGACAGAAGTGCAAGGGGCAGAGACAATTGCAGTTCCTGAGCCAGTTAGGAGGTCTGGTTATTTGCGGGCCATCGGGGCAAAAATATTCAGTCTGACTCATTAAAATGCACCTTCCAGAGATCTCTGGGAGAGCAAGCCATATTGCAAATGGGGTGGGAGACACAGGGCTGGATTATTTTCTAGGGCCTGATACAAAATGGCTGCAACAGGGTTTAGGATCTGAGCCAAGAGTCTACATTGCAGTTTATGATTTATACTATACTGTGACCTGTCTCTCATTAGGAACTTTGTAACTCACTCTGGGATACAGTTTGTATGAAAGATGTTTGTATACTAATGTAGCTTCTTGGTGGTTTATTCAAACTCAACACACTTCCAAATAACTACTGTTCTTTCTTGTACCTTTGAAAACTTCCCCTTTCCCTCTAAAGAAGCTGTAATGCCCTATGCCAGTAAAACAGATACACACAGTAAATTAGCAAAACCAACCAAAGAAAAAGAATAAATGTTAATTCCACAGCAAACGCTAAAGGGTCCATTTCTGCTCCAGTTGAAATCAATAGCAGTTCTGGTAATCACTTCAGTAGGTGCAAGATCATGCCCAGTATATTTTTTTAAGAGGGAGAGAGGGCGAGATTTGTCATTGCTGCTGTTTTTTGGATTTGGCAACTGTGATTAGAATTTGGACTTTGTCCATTATCATCCAGTCCCTAAGAAGTGTGTTCTAAGGGAATATCACCATTTTCCAAAATAATCAAGAGACTGGGTCCAGTTTGAATGTGACCATTGATTACAAGTACGTCCTATTCAATTATGAGTAGAAATCTTCCCCTTTCAATATCAATTTCCATGGAAACTTAAAGTGCAATACTTACTGCTCAGAAAAGTGACGCTGTAAAAATGGCATGGTGGGCTCCATTTAATTTTAAGTTTTTTGGTCTATCAATGATTTCTGTATCACATGAGTTCAGTTTAAATTTTTTTTTTCTAATTGCCAGTCCTGCAAACAACCTAAGCTCTGAGAATAAAGCTGGATTGTTTCCAATTCATACACTATCACGCACAGTAAAGGTTTTGCAGGCCAAATTATGATCTCAATAATACCTGTGCAATTCCACTGCTTGCAGTGGTATTTGACTGGTGTTACCTCTGATACAGCAATCAAAATTATTTTTTTTTCAAATGCCTGAGTTAAAAAGTGTCTCAGCCAATTTGCAGTAATCCCGAAAACAGGATAAGAAACTACAGGGAAAAGTTAAAAATAATTTGATATTTTTGTATAGGGAATACTGCATATCCTGAAGTAACATTCTCTATTTATCCAAGGAAAAATTAGAAAAGGTTTAAGAGCAACCACTGTATGACAACAAACTATGGACAGCAGCTTTTGCTCATGGACCTTTTAACTATTATGGCCCCTTTCAATTGAAATTTGTATCTATTTGATGGTGTTTCTTTGTATTCCTGCACAGATATTTGGGAATAAGATTCATAGGTATACAGTGTTTGGAAACCCACCAAAGTAGGTCTTTCGAAGTGTAAACAGGACTGAAAGACTGAACAAATTTTGTCAACAGTCTTATCCCTTCTATTTAATCCATTAATTCTTCCTTATGGTGACCTGCTAGAACTCTATCATCACATGACAATAGGCAAGATAACGTTGCTCTCTTTTGTTTCAGATTTTTACATTTTTTAATCCAGTCCCTGAGTGGGGAGATAAAATCTGTAATCTTTAAAGACTGTAACCAAAAGTTCTTAAACTTTATCAGACCAATTTATAGTCTGGCATTGACAGAAAATTATTTGGATGCAAATACAAGACTCATATTTACTATGAGATCTAGAAATGAAAGTCACTGGTGGCCCCCTGGATTGTTCTTAATACAAGGGTTGCTTTTCTATGCAATAGCTGAAGGACTAGGGTGCTGGTTTTACCTAGACTTTACAATTCTGAAAGCCTATTTCATTTATTTACACCTCAAGGTTGTGGGATTTCAGATCCCGTTTTTTCCAGTAATTGTCTCACTATTTTGCAGGAGCTGTGACCACTGCACTCTGTACTAGGTTTTTAGTGGCCCCATGCAGCATGATACATCAACATCACATTTGGTTTAAGCAACTTTTAATATACTGCAAGGGCTGTTAGCCATTGGTGCTGGATGCTATTAAAGTTTATCTACTAAATCTGGCTACTCTAGCATGTGAGTACAGTAAGCAACACCCAGATTTATAGAGTGTTCCCTCACATCAGAGAGGTATTAAAGCAAAACTGCATAGGATGTTGCATTGAGTTTGACTTAGGAGGAGGAAATCTGAAACAACAGATGCTGTAGCATTTTTTTCCTCTAAAGAAGTAACAGATTTTCCCTTTCTAGTGATATATTTTCCCTATTTTACCTCCCCTCTTTGGATTCAGAACATATTGTACATAATCACAGAATTTTACCTATCACACATTTAATATTTATTACACATCAAGCTATTATTGAAAACTGACCTCGTGATTACCTGAGAACAAACTGGGAAATCATGGGGGTAGGGTGGTTCGATCATTATTAAGGCTTATATCAAATTATAACATTACAGAAGGAGAACATATTACCATTTGGTTGAATCAGCTTATATCATTGTGATATATTTTTTCTATCTATAATATTCTTAGAGCAGTTCTTTGAAACTACTCAGCTTCACTTCTGTCTTTTCTATATGTGGATTATATTAGAAAAAAGTTATAAATCTGATTTCTGATTTGTCTATGTCTCATAACTTGGACAGCACAGGAAAAAAATCCTGAAAAAGTTTGTCATTTTGCCTCTTTTAGCAAAACTAGATTCAACATTTAGCATGTCTTTACAGAGTGAGTCACTAACCACATCCCTGTTTCAATCATTGGATTACACATTTTATTTTAGAAGCCTTGACTCTTGTTCTAACCCTTTGGTTACAGAACAAACTGAGTCCAGTTGGTTTTAATTCATTAGAAAACCTCAACCATATGAAGAACAATAATTACATAATTCTTGTGAATTATACTTCTGCAGTTAAAAAAAAAACCCAAAAGCAAATAGACATTGATCAATCGATGCCTTAGATCACAATTTGTAACTGAATTATATTTGACAAAAACAAACTATAAGGAGAAATGCTAGTTACTGTTTTTATTTTCGAGTTCTGCCATGTAAACCTTTAGCAACCTTTACAGTCAAACACCATTGCTCTTCTTGAATTTCTAACTCAAGAAAAATTAAAATATGAAACAGTACCTGGCAAGTACCTGGTGTGCTCTTGTGCTCTCTCACTCTCTCCCCTCCCACAGGCAGCTTGGCAATGGAATGCCCTTCAAATCCATGGCTGACTGCTTTTGGTAAATGTTTTACGAGACACTAAGCAACCTTCTGTCCCACCCTCCATGCAAACACCATTGCGAGAACACGGTATCATGGTCACAAAGGCACATATATGCAGTATAGAGCAGTGTAAATGCAGCAAAGAAACCCTGTTTTGACTCCCCCTTCCCCTGAAATAAAAAATCCCTAATATGAAAGGGGGATATGAGAGAAGGGTGCCGAGGGGAAAACTACATCAGCAGGACTATTAATAAATATTTTTCAAGGAGTAAATCATGATAACCTTTTTCTTCATTGTTCTAATCTGCAAGCAAACCTAGGTGTGTCTAACAGGAAAACTGACAAACAGTTAATAAAGTGGAGCCATTATCTTTTCTAAATAAATCCTCAGCATAGGAACAGTCATCCCAATGACAGTTACAACTTTAAAAGAAACCAAAAAAAAACCCCATAACCAGCCCTACTGTATTCTGAAATCACACAGTAAAATTATGTGAACAGAACCAAATCACAGTGACAAGCAAAATGAATGTAAAAGGAACTTCTCAACAAGGTGCTTTCCTAATAAGAAAACCTGCCCACTTTTCAGCTTCCCTGAAGTTACCCAAAGTTAAAATTCTACTAGTCCCAAACCAGAGTTTTTGCATTCCATTCAAGTTAACAATTACAAATGGAGGACAGCAGAAACCAGCTGGCATTAAAACAGTGAAACTATCTGACTTGACAAAGTAACACCACTGGTCCCAAAAGAGGAGAGGTCAGTGAACTAACTTGAAAATGACAGCGAGGGTTGAAACAAGTGACTGAATCATACACAACAGTGCAATAGCCTAGACGAACCCTCACTAACTCCTGATACAGAGACACATGCACACAAGCCAACAAAAAAATCTTTTTTTCCCCCATCAGTAAGTGTTGTATTTTTGAGACAGTATATTGTCTGCTGTGTTCTATCTTGTTTTGGGTAAGTTTGATTTATTTTGTCTATTTTGATTTCTTTATGGTCCCTAAATTGTACACATATATATATAAATAAATAATTTTGTGATGGGGCAAGGCCAGATGGCTATAGATAAGTAATGGGAGATAGATATATTGGCTCCAGGCTAAACAAATCCCTGGTACCAGGATAAGTGAAATGGAAGTTGCTCCAGGTCAATTAAGACATCTGGGGCCAGTTAAGAACTTTCCAGAAGGCAGGGAGAACGCTAGGTTGATTGGGCCACCTGAAGCCAATCAGGGGTTGGCTGAAACTAGTTAAAAGCCTCCCAGTTAGTCAGGTGGGTGTGCATGTCAGGAGTTGTGGGAGAAAGTTGTGCTGTTGGAGAGACAGAGTAGTACACACCATATCAGGTACAAGGAAGGAGGCCCTGAGGTAAGGGTGAAGTGGAGCTTGAGGAAGTGAGGGCTGCTGTGGGGGAAGTAGCCCAGGGAATTGTACATGTCATGTTTCTAAAAGGTCAGCTACCATAGCTGATACTATTAGGGTCCCTGGGCTGGAGCCTGGAGTAGAGGGTGGGCCCGGGCTTCCCCACTGCCTTTGCCCCCTGATTAATCACTGAGACTGGCAGACAACAGAGACTGTGCAAGGAAGGATAACTTCTCCTCACCTCCCTCGCTGGCTTATGATGAAAATGGCTCAGTAGACTGTGACCCTTGTCTCTAGAGAGAGAAGGGTTAAGTGGAGGGTCACAGTGACCCTCTGAGACTAGCGAAATCTGCCAGGAAACGTGGGACCAATGGAGACAAGGACAGAGCTTTGTCACAATATATATATATTAAATCTAATCAATCACTTGATACATACATCCAAGCTATCTGTTTGGTGGCTTGTTTTTCATAATGTATACATGACGGTAATGAGTATTCCAATGTTTTGGATTTTATGTATAGTGTGGATTTTGCACTAAGTCAGATCCTTGGCTGAAGTGATTCAGAGAAGGTCCATTACCTTCAATGGAGCTATGCTAATTTAGACCAGCTAAGGATCTGGTTAGGTTGGAGGTTAATTCTAATGAAAAATTAATCCCAAGTCTACTTTTGATTTTTCTCTGTCTACTAGGTCCTCCTACAGTTACTTTAATTCAATCCACTGGCATTTGGAAAGTTCTGCCAATGGATCAGTAGGAGTATGACTAATGTACAGAATAGTATCTGACACACATGATCGCATATGAATTTGTTAGCATTCCAATCAGCAATCAGACTTTGAGTAGACTCATCCTGATGTGTCACAGAAAGGGAAAATAGTTTCCTGGTCCTTCTCAGTTGTAAATTAGAGGGGCAAATATACAACCTAGGAAGCTTTCTATATACATATATTAAGAATAAGACACTGAGTTGTGTAAGTGGTAGCAATATCATCAGCAGCAATGAAGAGGTTCACTGAGCGTGTTGCAGATGGTAAATCACAGGCAACCCCTTAGTTCTCAATACATCAAAGGGGTTTCCTGACACAGAGTACGGATAATTTTTCATCAGGATGCTATTCTTATGCTAATATAAAAGCAAATTGCTATTTTTTGGATAATCCAGTCCCAGTTCAGGGTGGAGAAATGAGGAAAGGGCCATGGGCATGAACAGTTTACATACCTGGGCTGATGCTGAAGTTTGCACATGCAACTGCCTTCAACCCCAGAAAACACATGTAAAGCCTGGAGGTCACTGACATTTCGATGTTAAATTACATTTTATTTTTACATGTTTTAAGCAAAGACTTTTGTAAAGACAGTTTATAATTTGAGTATCCTCTTCAGTTTCCAGGCCATATGTGTTTAAAAATACGACATCCAGGGAATTTTGTTGTTGTCTTCAATCAAAGTCTACCCTCATGCTTTGTTTTATACTCGAAAGAATTTTAGGCAGCCCCTGAAGACAAGGAGAAGGACTGAGAGGCCAGCTGGGAGGAGAGAGGATTGGTCAGTTGCTCGCTAGAGCTGGGTGAAGTTTTTCAACCAATTTTTTTTTTTTTTTTTGAGAAAATGCAGATTTGGCATCAGTGAAACAATTTAGCAAATTTGTGTCAATTTTGCCAAATTGTTTTAATCAAAAAAACAAACAATAACAAATTTTGAAAAAATAGAAACATTTAACTGTTTTTATTCAAAATGACTTTTCATTTAGAAATGTCCTTTAATTTTATTTTAAACATTAAAAACATGCTCAAAATCAAAACACAAGATATTTTGTTTGACCTAAAATGTTTTTGACTTCTTGATTTGCCAGAAATGGGGAAAATTTTCATTTATTAGTTGACCCAAAATGAATTTTTTTAAAAAATGACCAGTGAACTGAAAAATCACTTGCCCAGCCCTATTGCTGGCATTCCTGTGTGCCACAAAGATAGAACATGGGTTGACCTGGGAATAAATGAGAGTTGGGGCTCCCGTTTGCCTTTTGTGGTCACAGAACTTAAGTCTGCATGTGACCTTACAGGGGCTGGTTCACTGGCAATCCCTGAATGCAAACTGAGCTTGGTTTGTAACTGAACTCTGCACTATTTGCACAGCCCTGCTCCCATATGTAAATGAGCCTAGATAGTTCTCAGAAACAGTCATTGTGGTAGCAGTTGCTAGAATTAATGTAGAAATTATATTTTATTAGTTTCACTCACTCCTGATGTTCCCAAAAGACTTCCCATTACATAACCTGACCTTTGCCTGGAAGTTGGAGAAAGAGGGAGGATTCTGATGAGCTTCTCTCAGCATTTTGTATTTAAGAATGTCATTCCAGCAGCCCATATCCATACAGGATGGAAGTCTGGTATTAATGTTGTCTTTGACATCTGCAGACAATTTATATTTAATTCAGTTCATATCAACTGGTCATTGTGGTGACGCCATAGGATACTCTACAAAAATGTGCAGTGCTTAGTGTGTGGGTGCTGTTAAATCCCAATCATTATCTTGGATTCTCTCCTGAGACCAAGGGACTCCACAGCTGCTTTAAAACATTTGCTTTCCTTTCTGTCAGGAAGCATGGTCTTTTGACTAAAGCACAGGATTGGGAGTCAGGAGACCTGGGGTCTATTGCCAGCTCTGCAACAAGCTTCCTGTGTAATGGTGGACAAATCACATTAACCTCTCTGTGTCTCATTTTTGCCATCTGTAACTCATACAAGTGTTGTGAATTTTAATTCATTATAGATAAGGGAGAAGCTATGTACATGCAAATTATTATTCTACAGAAAAGCTTATTTGATCTTGGGCAATGACCAAAGTAGTTTTAGCCATGTGGAGTCTGTACATGGACTTGTGGCAAGTTCAGGTAGGACACACAAGTTTGCCAGAGTTTGTCACAATTCTACATTTTTCCTTTTAAAACATGCTACTGACTCTGGAGTCTGTGGCCTATTAATAGAGCTGGGCAGGAAACAGTTTTTAAGATGTCTTCCCACCTTGTTCCCGCAATTCCACATGGGGATGAATCATAGAATTGTAGAACTGACCTTGAGCGGTCATCTAGTCCAGTCCCCTGCACTCATGGCAGGACTAAATATTATCTAGACCATTTCTGACAGGTGTTTGTCTAACCTGCTCTTAAAAATCTCCAATGACTGAGATTCCACAACCTCCCTAAGCAATTTATTCCAGTGCTTAACCACCCTGACAGTTAGCAAGTTTTTCCTGAAGTCCAACCTGAACTGCCCTTGCTGCAATTTAAGCCCATTGCTTCCTGTCCTATCCTCAAAGGTTAAAGAGAATAATTTTTCTCACTCCACCTTGTAACAACCTTTCATGTACTTGAAAACTATTATCGTGTCCCCGTGCAGTCTTCTCTTCTCCAGACTAAACAAAACCCAATTTTTTCAATCTTTCCTCCCAGCTTGGTATTGTCTATAAATTTTATAAGTGTACTGTCTATGCCATTATCTAAATCATTGATGAAGATATTTAACAGAACCAGACCCAGAACTGATCCCTGCCGGACCCCACTCATTATGCCCTTCCAGCTTTACTGTGAACCACTGATAACTATTCTCTGAGAAAAGTTTTCCAACCAGTTTTGCACCCACCTTTAGGTAGTTCCATCTAGGTTGTATTTCCCTAGTTTGTTTATGAGGGTCATGTGAGACAGTATCAAAAGCCTTACTAAAGTCAAGATGTACCACATCTACCACTCCCCCCCCCATCTACAAGGCTTGTTATCCTGTCAAAAAAAACTATTAGGTTGGTTTGACATGATTTATTCTTGACAAATTTATGTTATTTATCACCTTATTATCTTCTAGGTGTCTTCAAACTGATTGCTTAATTATTTGCTCCATTATCTTTCTGGGTACTGAAATTAAGCTGAGTGGTATGTAATTCCCTGGGTTGTTCTTTTCCCCCTTTTTAAAGATTGGCACTATATTTGACCTTTTCCAATCCTCTGGAATCTCACCCATCTTCCATGACTTTTAGAACATAATCACTAATGGCTCAGACATCTCCTCAGTCAGCACCTTAAGTATTCTAGGATGGATTTCATCAGGCCCTGATGACTTGAAGGCATATAACTTGTCTAAGTAATTTTTAACTTGTTCTTTGAAATTATGAGGGAGAATCACCCCAGACTAGCCAACAGCCAAGTGTAGAATTAACCACGAGGCTGTTGGCTATTCTGGGATGTGTTTCTCAGTCTCTCCTGTTGGAGCTGTTTCACTTGCTATAAATTAAATATTCATTGGGCCAGAGAGAAAGAAACTGATTTTATAGCCCAATGGTTAGGGCATTCACCTAGGATGTGAGAGATGCATGGACTTTGTCTTCTGTTTTGACCAGGAAATCTATTCTGGACCTGAGACACAGTCTCAAGAAAAGTTGTGTCAAAACTGATAATATTTCTGTGAATAGTTCAGTTTTGATGAATCAGCATTTCCCAACCCCCCCAAAAAAGTTTTTTTTAAATTTCTGACCAGTTCTCTTTATCAATTAAATCTAAAATTTTCTACTCCTTTAGACCATCTCAGTATCTCTTATGTAAAAACACCCCTGGCTGGGTCAGAATCAGCAATTGCTCTTGAGGTAAAAAGTATGAGACTCTGTTGCTTGAGCTAAAGGACCAGGTTAACCTTAGTTTGTGTGCTACTGTAGACCAGGCCAGTATTCAGCAGCTCTTATAGAAAGAATGGCCAAAACCTCACGTTCCCCAGTGGGTCATCCACACTCTATGAAATAACATTGAGCCTATCAAGTGGCCAAATTTGTGTTCAGTCATCATGATTGGTAGAGGCACTGGGTGATACACTACATCATATAGTCATATCACTATAATGCCACACAACACAAACCACTTTTTCACACTTGATTTGGGGAGATATAGTGTGAACTAAATAACTTATTGTTAATTAATAAGTTAAGTTGATACACAAGTGATAAAGTATCTCTCCTATTTGTGTGGAGCCACAGCTTTGTGAAACTCAGTGTTTTTCATTCATATGGGTTTGTGCAAATTTTTTCTCTAATTTCCAAGGAATTAGCGCCAAACCTCACAGCAAAACTCAACCAAAACAATTGAGTTTCACCTGCTTTTGGAATGAAGCAGTAAGAGTACTTAGCACTTACACATTTCAAAGCTTGGTACAACCATAAACTTATGAGGTAAGTAACCCTGCAAAGCACTGTCAGAAGATGCATTCATTTTGAAGATGATGAAAACATTGGGTAAAGTGATTTGACGTGATAAGACAGTGCCTGAGATGAACATTGTTTCTCACAGTTTTGGCACAAATCTATAAACAGGGTCACATGCTCTCCACACAGTTTATAAGGATTGATAAACCTGGACTGAGTTTCATTTCTCCTCTTTTTCTGTTTCCAAACAGAAGTTTTTCACAGCTCTGCAAAAATCAGAGTGACCCAAACACTTCTCAGTAAATTCATCTAATCTCTGCATCATCTATTCCAAAATTCCTCATATCATGCTTACACAGATAACCAAGGGAAAGTTTTTGATTAACATATCAGTGACAGAAGAAACTGTGACCCACAGAAACTTGGCATTTCATTCTCTTTTCTCGGAGTCCAACCTTTGTCACAGAGCATAGCTTTCAAGGGCAATTATAACGCTCGAATATTTGCTTACTGGAAATGGAAGAGATGTTGTGTCATACAGTATTCTGGCTGTAAAGTCAATGTTAACTTAGGACAGACAATTTATATCCTCAGATTGGTTTGGAGGCAAGAGAAAGGTATACATTTCAGAAATGGAAAAAGCACCTAAAAATCCATAGTCTTTTGGAAGAAGCATTATCAGTTAAATGTCAGTTACTCAGGAAATATTAATAGCCTCAACAACAACAAAATTAAAGTGTTTCAGATAAAATACCTGATTGGGTGCATTTCTATTTGCCATGAGTTTCTGCACTAGTTAGTAAATGATAAATAATTCTCGCTTCATTCAAGGTATGTTTGTGTTTCATCCTTTATGGCAATATTCAGATTGATAAACAATGCAGCCAAGCGCAGATAAATCTAGCATGGCAGCCAGGAGCAAATCCCTATGGCTGCTGTAGAAGCTTTAAAAAAGTTTTATGTTCATAATGAAGAGCTTACTGTATTAGAACAGCGAGCCCTGCAGAGATAATGTGCTCAGACTCATCCCCCTCCCGTAGGAGAAAAGAGTGTTTTGTACTTCTCTGTAGTGGCCCCTCCAATAAATATCAGAGCAGAGTTGACAAATGCCAAAGGGAACTGCATGCCACTCTCTTGAACAGAAGGACTGGCAACCCTTCGAAGCTATAAGGAACTGGTATAAAGGAGAAAGACTAATGGGCATCTATCCTTGAGGCTCCATGTGGGACCCTAAGCATCTCTATCACAGGGGGAAATAATAATAAAAACAACCATCAAGAGCATTCATTGGCAACTTGCTCCTTAGCAATGATCTGAAGATGGTGCTTACCAGCGTAGCATGTGTTCTGCTTGTAACATAGTACTTGTGCTTATTGAGATTTTACAGGCAAATCTACACTGCAGCTGGGAGTGAGTCTCCCAGCTCAGGTAGACCGAGTTGTGCTAGTGAGACTCGTGTTAGCACACTAAAAATAGCTGTGTAGATGTCGCAGCCTATCTGACCCCTTAAGCTTGAGACCCTGGGCTGCAATGTCCAAGCAATGTCTATGCAACTATTTTAAGTGAGAGTCCTGCTGGCAAAGTCTGTCTACCCAGGCTGGCAGGCTCACTCCCAGTTACAGTATAGACATACCCTACATTGCCACCATAGCAGTTCAGCCACTGCAACTTCTGTGCCTATTCTTTACTTTGGTTATAGCTTCAATGCCTTTCTCTAAGGGTTTAGAACAAAGAACTCTAGGTCCAGAGCTAGTGCAAAATTAGTCCTCCCCAGAACAGAGAATGAGTGCTCCTACAAGCAATGTAAGTGCTTTTGGAGATGGAGGTAATAGCATTGCTGTTCATGTAACTCCTCTAGTGGCCGATTCACAGGCTGGCATCATTAGTATTTTCACCAGGCAGGGTTTCTGTCATCTGTGGCTGGAAGAGCCTGCAACTTGGAAAAAAATTGTCCACGATCGATAGAAAAACTGAATGCTGATGGAAGAAAATACTTGCTATTTGCAATTCTGTTTCCAGGAAGATTTTCTGTCTTTAAAGAGCTGACTAGCAAAAGATGGGTAAAAGAAGAACAAAATCCTGCAATAACAGCTTAGAGAACATCCCACACAAGAAGGAATTTTAAAAAACAGATAAAATATTTGTCTGCTCACTTCTTTACTTGTTGCTTTTTACAAAAAAGTTTAGAAAGAAGATACACACATTTCAGTTAGAAGATCCAAAGATTTCTTGAAATGTCTAGATTTTATCTGCATTTTGTGGGAAAGTGCTACGATAGTGATTCAGCAAGCTCTGATTGTAGACAAGTATTTCAAAATACTTCCTTGTAGCTGTTCAGCTTGCTTCTACACGTGTTGCTGTATTGCACCATACCACATGGGGTCATATTTATAACAGTAAGGAATTAGAAAAGTTCAACCAGGAAGCAAGCTACTTTAAAAAACAAACAAACCACAAAAATACCCACACCTCGCAAATCTATGCAGAGTTTAAACTAGGCACCTAATTCCAAAATGTAGATCCTCAAAACCACCACTCAGTTGCTACCTAACTCTGTAGGCACCTCTGGACATATACAAGGCCACCTGAGTTCGGATGCCTGGGCACCTACCTCACACTTATGCCCCAGTGTGATCTTCAAACTAAGTGTTCCTTGCAGGGTCTGATCCGGTAGGTATGATCAGAGTGCTCCTACTGGATCAGAGTAGGCAGTGGTCCCTTATAGAGTTTAACCCACTGCTTAGGTAGGCACTCACCCAGGATGTGGGACACCCATATTTAAATCCACTCTGCCTGATATGGAGCAGTACCTCTCAGGTGAGTGTCCTAACCATTGGGCTATAGGGTATTCTGGGGTAGGTGTCTCTCAGTCTCTTCTGTTGAAGCTGTTTCACTTGTATCCCTGCTCCACATCAGGCAGAGGGGGAATTTGAATCTCCCACATCCTCTGAGTGCTCTAAACACTGGGCTAAAGGTTATAAGATAACCACCAACTACTCCTCCCGTTTTATGCTGAGATGGGTGTCATACTTTAAAATTCAGTATTTGTGCTCTATACTATGACTATAAAATTAGTCATAGGACCAAGCACTTTTTCATGGTGGGGGAGGGGGGAAACAGTGTTGCTTCATTGATTTCCATGAAGCTATGCTTATTTACACCAGCTCAGCTTCTGGCCCATAGGATTTATATGTAGTTGATTTTAGTCTAAATTTCCCACAGTTGCTTTTAGTTTTATACTTTTATACAGTAACTATGGAATATGGAGGAACACTCAATTATTAAGGGCCAGATTTCACAAATAGTGCCATTGATTTTAGAGGAACCAACCACAAAGTATACATGGGAAGAAACGGTGATAGATTCTTGTGGCATGTAGCTATGGTAATAGAGTTCAGAACCCATGCATCCATAATAATTCAATTCCTTTGCAGGCTGCACCAAAATGGGCAATCTCTATAGCAATGTTTAGGGCCCTTTATGTCAGAGGTAATGATAGCAACATACACTAGATAAGAATTTTCCCAACAAGAAGATTGTGGATGAGTCCAATTCTACCAGAAAATAGCCTTACAGTGGAATAAAAGAGGATATTGGGCCAGATTTTCACAAGAACTTGGCTCCCATTTTCAGCACCAAAATAAGTAACCAGATTTTCAAAAGAATCAAGCACACTGTTATGCTGAAATTTTTGCAAAATTTTGCCATAAGCATCTCAAATGGGAGTTGCTGGGTGCTGAGCAATGCTGAAAATCTGAGTGATGCTAATACAGGACCAGAATATGACTGGATTCTATGCCTGCTCCTGGATGGCCCATATTAGGAGGACTTGAAGGACCACATGCCTCTGATTTTGCACTCACGGAGCAACTAGGGGTTGATATTGCTCCATTGGGAGCTGGGGGCAACAGCTATAAATTACACTGGCTCAAACCAGGCCAAATTTTAGAAACACAAAAGTATATAGACCCCTTTGTTCCCATCCATTGGCTAATACTCCAGAACTGCATTGCTCATGAGGTGTAGCTCAAAATCAGGACCTGAGGTTTTTATTGTAAGTACCACATACACTGTCCTGAGCAATAAAGAATCTCATAACCATATTCCCTCATCAGCGGATGCAGATGACAGGGAAAATACCACAAAAATAAGGGATTGATTAATTTGTGTGTTCTAAGGCAAAAGCATGTTTGTAATTGCTTAATATGCATAGATAACTGTCTGTTGCTTAGAAAAGTAAAAATTTGAAAAAAATACTTTCCCAAAATGTCATAGTGGTTTTCATAGTTTTTCTTCTTTAAAAAGTAATACTAGGAAGATAGATATCTTCCATTTCATCTTTTTCAGTTTAGACATTTTCCAATTACAATGTAAAATGTGTGTATTATTCCTATGAGTTATAATATGCCACTGTTTAGTGCAGAAGGTTTTGATTACAATTTTGATAAATTACTGTAGTTCTCTGAAACAGTAAAAAAACTGTTTATTCTATACAATGATGTATTTGAATTACAATCTGAGTTATAGGTACACAGGGAAGATACGTTAGGTTTTAAAAGTGCTTTGGGAGATACCACTGAATATAAGGGGCTGTAAAATGTAAGCGCTTCTAAGAAATTATAAAGAGACTTCTTTATAATGCATTAATCCTGCTGTTCCAGGCTGTAGAATATGGACTCTGATTAGGTTGCAGCCATTTGATCATGTTAGCAGCAAACTACAAAAACGCCTTAGCATCCTAAGGGTTAAACATTGACAAATATTTTCTATACAACTTTAATATTCTGTCCTAAACACTTGATTATATACAGCCGCTTTCTCTGGCTCAGGAAGTGCACTGGCTGCTGTAAGTGAATCCCAAAAGGTGAACATAATTTCTGTTTAAAGAATAAAGCGTAAGAAGATAGTGTATATGGAGATTTTACAGCTGAGTGGAAAAGCTCAGACTGAATCAGTCTTGCCAGCAAAATGGTGAACTTGGACCATATTATTTGTAAAATATTTGGATGAAATCCTTTCTGTTATCATGTGTTTTACCAGATAGTCACTGATTTTGTTAAAGGAGAAGTGTTTGTTAAAGGTTCACCATTACACTGGGGTGAGGGGCTGCCGAGCTGGCCACAAACACTGTGGATCCTTTATTCTGTGTTCCTTGTGACACCCTCTCTCCCTACTCCAGAGGAATCATGCTCCTTCCAGGACCTCTCTCAAAGGGAACCCCAGTATGAAGTGAGGCTTCAAAAAGGTAATACAGCCTCAGGAGAAGACAGTGTTGTGGCAGCCAAGTGTGGGCCAAATACAAGCTGGACACTGAGCAGCAGCAATGGTAGAGATTACAGAGGATTAGGATAGTGTGTAGAGGTCCCGAGATATGGCTGGGAAAAGGTCAATAGAAAACTTGGTTATGAGCATTTTCAGTGAAGAGAAGAGAGTAAAATCTGATCTGGAGGAGATCCAGGGTAAAGTTGGAAGAGAGGGAGTTGAGGCAGTGGTTGGTAAACTGCCCCTTGGATGAGATTTGTTGATGAAGGGGAAAAGGCAAGTGGGGTGATATCTGTGAAGCAGTCAGGTGGAGGGTCCCCATTTTGAGAATAGGAGAAATCCGATCATGCTTTTATTGTGATATAAAGGAGACAGAGGAGAGGACTCAGAAGATGGTGAGGGTGAGAGTGAGAGCAAGTGAGATGCTGCAGGAGGAAATGTGGGACAGATGGAGGTGTTTTGGAGGAGAACAGGTTAGAAACCTTGATGTCTGATCGAGGAGGAGGGAAAAGCAAAGGGCAGGAAGGAAATGAGAGTGAAAAAAAGGGAGAGAGGAGGGAAATCAGGACTGATCTTATTGATATTCTGTTTGAAGAAGTTAGCAAGATCCTAGGCAGAGAGGAAGGAGGATGCAGGGGAGGGGAGGGGAGGATTTAGGAGAGAATCAAAAGTTGTAAATAAGTGATATGGGGGTGGCTGGTATTAAGAGCCAGTGAGGTTGGAAAAATAGTGCTGTTTGCTAAAAAATATGCAGAACTAAAGAAGGAAAGAACTAATTTTCAGTAGGGAAAATCTGCACAGTCATAGGATTTCACCAAAGACATTCAGCAGCACTTAA
The DNA here is from genome assembly GCF_009764565.3 of Dermochelys coriacea. NCBI lineage: Eukaryota > Metazoa > Chordata > Testudines > Dermochelyidae > Dermochelys > Dermochelys coriacea. Next base: position 99,530,935 of record NC_050071.1, on the reverse strand, counting down.
TTGGCTGTTGAAAGTGACCCAGGCTCAAGGGCTGGCAGAATGGACTTTGCCCTGGGGAAGACAGGGAAGGGAATTGAGGACATAGTGGAGCGGAGGGATCTTACAGTTCTCACCAGAGGAGGAGGAGAGAGCAGGGAGAAGACTGAGAGGTAGGGAAGTCATAAACACAGATATATTGGAGGTCACAGAAGGGCTGGGAGGAGAGGTGATATCAGGCAGCTGGGGCATGCTGAAGGAGATGAGTTGATCGTGAGAGTGGAAATGCAAATATCCAAAGATCAGAGAAGGGGCAGTGTTTAGTGAAGACCAGGTCATTGTTCCATGAGTGGGATAAATGATTCAGAGTTGAAGATCAAATACAGAAACGAGGGTAAGGAGCTGGAAAACTAGTGGGTGGGGTGGGACATCAAATGAAGTTGATTTCACTGAGAATGAAGGTTGTGGATTGTGAGGAAAGGAATAGGGTGAGCTGGGGGTTCTAGTCAGAGCGGAAGGTGGCTGAGGATGGTTAATGGTAGCTTTGGGGAATGGGAAAGAGTAAAGTCAGATGAGAAGTGTTTGAAGAAGGAGAATATGTAGGGTGGAAGTGGCTGCAAGTGAGAGGAGCAGGAGAGGGAAAGCCTGACAATCGTGTGGGGACAATTTGAAATGAGGGGTTTGAGAGAGTGAGCAGCAACAGAGGCAGTGTTGGGAGGTGGGGGCAGGATCCAGGATTCTGCTAGTGCTGGAGATGGAGAGAGTGGGAGATGAAGGGGCTTTGGATAGTAGTGATTTTTCTGAGAACAATGCATCTTTTTCATTGTTCTTGATTAAAGTAGCGCTAGATGGATTTTTTTTTTTACTTATTAAGAATCTTCATATAAAAGAAGCCAAGGAGAATCAATAATACCCTCTTACAGCAGCTGTATTACATGTGAATATCAACTATGTTGCAAAACGTATTCCTCTTCTATGCAAGAACTAAAACTAGATATCACTTACTCTTATGCACACATAGCCAGTAATACTTCATGCTTGTAGTGTTCTATTCTATTGTATGAGAGCTCAAGGGATGAACATCACAATGTTCTGTACCAGAAAACTGCTGCATTTATTCAGTATATAAATTTCCTCACAGTAATTTTGTGGTATTGCTATCCTCTAGATCCCCCATTACAGCTCAAGTTGTCTCACTATATTTTTCCATGCAAAGAGAGGTTTAAATAAAAAAAATTTTAAAAACCACAAAAAAAAAAACCCACACCACACCACAGGAATACATTCTCTGGCAGGGCACTTTGAAATGAATTTTGAAACATCTAACTGTGAACTGCAACAACCACACTGAATTTCTTTTCATTATGGCTCTCCCAAGGATCATGCTGCTGTTAGTGGAAATGGGTTGATTAAAACTTCCATTTATAGGGTACATCTTGTTGTCATACACATTTCTAGAATCTTTTCCTTCTCCGATTATCTGAAGGAAGAAATTGTAGTATTTTGGTGTATGCAAGATACTTGACATGTGGACCCAGTTCTGCCCACATGTAAACCAATACATCTTCCCTTGAAATTGATAGGTGCTGTGTATGTATACCTGAGGGTAGATTTGGGCTTGTATTTATAAGTAGAGATGGGCCAGGTTGTTGGTGTTTAGATCTCAGTTATGATTAAGTTTAGACTAGTGTTCAGGTTTCAGGCTTGGATTTGTTTTACATGAGCGACACTGGAATCTCATGTGCTGTTCTCACTAACTTTTGGCACTAAAGGGCAGAAATCTCAGGAGAGTAGCATGTTCCTGCAAGACTTCTGCCACTTTAGGCAAAATCTCATGAAAAATAGCTGTTTGTGTTAAACTTGGGCAGCATCTGAACAAGAACCAAAGCTCTAGGGGCCACTTTGAATCTTAAGTGCTAAATGATCTAAGTCCCTAAAATGGATGGATGGATCAGGTAATTTGGGGTTCTAAATGCTCCCATTTGTTCCATGTGAAGAAGAGAAAACTTTAAGGGGAACTGAATTTTTGTCTCCATTATGCATATATAGAATATCAGGGTTGGAAGGGACCTCAGGAGGCCATCTAGTCCAACCCCCTGCTCAAAGCACAACCAATCCCCAATTTTTGCCCCAGATCCCTAAATGGCCCCCTCAAGGACTGAGCTCACAACTCTGGGTTTAGCAGGCCAATGCTCAAACCACTAAGCTATCCCTCCCCCCTTGCTTTATTATTGGAAGTGGCAGGCTACTTGAATTTGTTTTGGGGGGGGGGGGGAGGCCACTGAAGCAAGTTTTGAAATAAAGCACATTAAAAAATTGTATGGACACTGCAAATAGTTACTGGAGGAGGGGAGAAGTAGATCAAATTTGGGGGGGGTCCCTAGAGGGTCATTTTAACATTGGATTCTCATAAAGATGTTAAAGCAGGAAGTTCAGATTGCAGGACAGCTGTTTGAGTCATTAAATACAAGATCAAGTTCTGAACCCAAACAAAATGTTATCATACTAGTAATATCAACATATGTGATGAGTTTGCAAAGTGGAAAACAGGATGCTCTGTAATTATTTCTGCTTGCCTTTATCGTTTGAAACCTACTGTATGACTCTAAATATAAACCTTATTGGTGTTCTGAAATAACCTTGAAGTATTGTGAAGTGATGGTTAGTATTTGATATCATATCTATGCACTGTTGTATTATTTATATTGATGACTTACATTTACACAGTGTCTTTCATCTAGAAGGATCCCAACACACTTGATAAACTGCAGCATACATGCATTAATTACTTCACCCACTCTTGAAATGCAGCCATCTCTGGAGAGGAACACAGTGCTACACATTTAAGGTTGGAAATTAATAATACCATATCCCATTGAAACAACAGTGCGTTTCTGGGTAAGCGGAATGTATCTACTGAATTAGACAAGTGTTTACACGAATTTTCAGATGAAAAGTACTGGTGGCATAGGGATTGCTTTGGTGCCTGAAGAGCTGAGCATCCTGATAAGTTTTAAAAGGTAATTTTCCTTCTTATAAGGCCACACTGCTCTTTATAAAAGAGCACACCATTTTCCCAAGGTAAAGTCTAAAAAGTTTGACAGATAATCACAAACAAAATGACACAATAAAAAAAAAAAGAGAGTAATTTGCTATAGTTATTGCTAAGAGTCCTTGGAAGTGATCATTGGCTGCCTCTTTCCTTTAATAAAGCAATGAAAAGCAAAATACAACATAGCTCTTTCACTCCACAAGCCAGAATGTCTTTATACAGAGATGAGATGTGCTCTGTTTTTTGTCATCTTTAGGCAAATGTAGAGTTTTGGATAAGTGTTCCACTACCATCATAAAAAGATTATGAAAATTAATTTCTGGACATTTAAATAAAAAAGTTGCATTCTAAAAAATTCCAGATGGAGTAAATTAGATTTTTTTTCTGATTACTTAAAAATTTCCTTGCACTTTAAATTAGACACACTATTTTTTATCACTTCCTAGTCCTGAATTGATTAATATTTGTGTACGCTGACATTCTACTCCAGAGATCTAAGCACAGGTACTTAAATACAAAGCAACTGATACTCGAGATGGCTCTATGTCAGTAGGGTCTAAAATTATTCCTATATATCTAATGATTTCTGGTTTCAGTGGGACTACTCATATGAATAAGGGTTTACATGGATTTGTAAATTTAGTTAAAGCACTTTGAAAAGGTCATTTTCTTTCTTAAAAGGCCATGCCACTCTTAAAAAAAAACAACAACAAAAAACACAAAAAACTTTTCTAGATCACTTATGTATTTGTCATGGGTAGGTTATTTCTACCCATAAGTGACATATTTAAGAGATCCAAAATCAGCTCCAGTTCCCAATAAGGATGAGACAACAGTAAAACAAATATTTTCCTAAGGAGCCCTCTGAAGAAATGTTAATGAAATGTTTCCACTTAAGAAAATTTATCCTCCCCTATTTTTACTATGCCTCTCTCCAAAGTGCTTCATACAGCCTATTTCTCTCCATTAGAGAAGGGCTGAATTTGTCTGTCATTGGAGTCAGTTAACACCACTCCATGCAGTGACCTAAAAGAGCACTAAAGAGTGATGCAAGACTTTTCCCTTCTTCCCTCAGGGGCATAGTGTCCTGCCTGTTTTTGCAGCATCATTTCCTGCGCTCTTGGAAGCATGGTATCCAAACTCAGGGTATGTCTATACTACCCGCCAGATCGGTGAGCAGCAATCAATCCAGCGGGGGAGGTCAATTTATCACGTCTAGTCTAGATGCGATAAATTGACCCCTGACTGCTCTCCCATTGACTCCTGAGCTCCAGCACCGTGAGAGGCACAACTCTAGAAATACTTAATAATTTGTATTTTTCATACTCAAAGTACGTCACAAACAATTTGCACAACAGCCCTGTGAGTTGGAGTGGTGTTATGTGGAAACAATAGGCAAAGAGAGTAAGTGACTTATCCAAGACCATAAATGGGGATCCATTTGCTAGAACTGGGATTAAAACTCAGGAATTTCTGTTTACCAGTCCTGCTTGCTGTATTTACCACTGTGTGTAAGTGGGGAGGGGAAGGGGGGAAAACATTGGCTAAAGTTAAGAGAAGAATATTAATTCAAGATTCATAAGTCCAATACAACAAAAGCAGCAGGGATGAATACATTGTTATCAAGTTTGTGTGTGTTTTTTCATAGTGCTGCTACAGTGCATGGTCTTGCATGTTTCCATTTTTAAACTCCTATTTTCCCAGTTTTTTGTTTCAACTAAAAATGTAAATTTTCTCCAGCTAGCTATCTGGCATATTCAGGGCCTGTTTTAGCCCAGGAGAGAACTGGAATTGCAATGTCTTTTCTAGAGCAGTTGCACATAGTTACCATGCAGTGCCCTGACAGTAACTAAGTGCCTTCCAGTAGTGCATTAAGCAACGTGACTCGCATCTGTCACGTGTTTGTTCTTTCATCCTCTCTCCAGGAGAAGCATGTGCAATAGAGTGCCTTGTTTTAGTTGGGTGTTTTAATATACATGTTGATATGTATGTTAGAGAAGGCAGGGTCAAAGACATATGCCTTGCACTTGGAGCCGAAGGTGGTGAGGTTTGATGGTTCTTAGTTTCTTCAGGAGTTAATTCCACAGTCTTGGACAGCCCCCTGAGAAAGTTCTGTCTCCTCCATATACTAGACTTACCATTACAGTAGAAAGTTTTATTGTGCCAGAGGAGCAGAGTTATTGGCTATGGTCTCCATTCTGGAGCTTTAGGCTTTTAGATTCTATGGGGCCCAGGCCATGAAGGGACTTGAAAATAAGGACTGAGACCATGAACTCAATTCATAATTCTGTGAGAAGCCAGTGTAGAGAGTGGAGGACAGATTTGATGTGCAAGTGGTAGTCTGTGTTGCTGAGAAGATGCGCTGCACGGTTCTGTGCTAGTTGGGGTTTCCTTAGTGCAGAAGGCCTCATGCCCAGTATATTGCATTGCTGTAGACCAGCTGAGAGGAGAGGTGACAAAGATAAGGATAACTGAGGCCCAGTCATCATCCGCCAAGATGGAGTCTTCTAGTGAACCAGAGATGAAAGAAAGCGTAACTTGTGGATGATTCCCTATCCAATTCCAAATTTACCCACGGTTCTGGTATTAATTATTAAAGCCCTCAAAGTCTTGGGCTTAGCTACGTTAGAGATCACCACTCTCTCTGTAACCTACTGCAATCTTGGGGATATTATGTCTGACAGACTCCAGGATGAAAATCTCAGGAACTGTGGACTGGACATTCCCACTGGCAGGCACTCATCTGTGGAGCTACTACCAGAAATAAGCATGAGCTTTGGTCTTCCCACAGTTAGGGCACAACATAAGACCTCCTTCATATAAGACTGCCATCCAGGAAGCCAATGGAATGTGTTGTGCAACATCATTCAGGTGATCTGAACAAGTGAGAATACCACACTCAAAAAGTGTAGAGAATTTGGTCCATTAGTCTTGTTGCTATTTTTTGCTTATGCAATTGGTGCTTGGATACTGAATTGATAGATGCATTAAAAATTCACAGGCATAGATTAGATAGATTCCCCTGCTTATTTCCAGTTGTCAATCTTTGATGCCAAGTATAATTTTCTTGTGGGTTTGTATTCTGTATGTGTACTTTTAGATAAAATATGTGCATGCTAGTCATTTATTTATGAATACAAACCTTGTAGAATGGTGTATTAGTGTGAAATTGCAGGATATGAGTCAGCCTATGGACCAGGGGTCGGCTGGAAATATGCCATAGGTTGCCTACCCCTGCTATGGACTTTTTTGCATAGTCTGTAGTGATCTTTTGCCAAAAAAACCAACCAAACAAAAAATATAAATAGCACATTGACTAATGCTTGTTGAAACTTTATTAGTCAAAGTTGTGGATATCTTCAGATTGCTGATTATATTCTTCTATCATATAATGAGAAAGGAAAAAAGGAACAAGTTAAGGCTCCTTGCTCACAACTGCTTTAATGTACTGATCTTTCACATGTGATATACTGTACCTCTGAGTTGTCAATGAGGAGGTTTTTTATGCATCTCTTACATTGAGGGGGAAGAATGAGGGAGAGCCAGTTTTAAAATTCCAGGACTGTACCAAAAAATGGGCACTTATTAAGTTGCAACCCTGTCCATCTCTAAATTTTGATGCTGCTGGTCCTCAAACTCGGCATGTTTCCAAGATTCTGCACCCTGAGGTTGCAACCAATTTTGATGGTATTTATTGCTAACCAACAGCTGCAGAATGCCTCTACACCTATCCTAGACTGACTTATTCCCTGGGGTGGAATAATTTTCCACCCCACTCTATTGCTATTCCTATATTATTATTCAGACCTGATAAGCAGACACAGGAGACTTGTGCTCAGTGAGTTCTCAGAGTCTGCCCAGGTTTTTACTAACAGATTGTAATTCATCCATAGAAGAAATGTAAAGTACTGTCACCTCTTCTTAGTGGATTTCTGAAATGGAGCTGTCAGCTATGTAAATGGAGGGGAACCATGCAACACTTGCTTTCCCAGCACAGGTTTCAGAGTGGTAGCCGTGTTAGTCTGTATCAGCAGAAACAACAAGGAGTCCTTTTGGCACCTTAGAGACTAACAAATTTATTTGGGCTTAAGCTTCTGTGGGCTGGAATCTATTAAATCTTATGCCCAAATAAATGTGTTAGTCTCTAAGGCGCCACAAGGACTCCTCGTTGTTTTTCCTAGCACAATTGGTGATCAGGTAGTGTAGGAGACCTCTGACTAAGGAGAGTCTCTCAAACTGCACTGACCAGTAGATGTAGCTCACCTGCCAGAGCACAACATGCTTTATCATGTCAGGACTGAACACATATATAGCATCCCTGATTTGCCCTGATTTGTTCCAAATATAGGCTATGTGGGCAAATCACCACAGCCCAAGAACTGCAGAAACTCCTATGATCTATGTGGCCTCAACAGGGTGGAAGGAGACTAGGTGTAGTATAAGGAGCTGTTAAGCACAGGACTCGTGGATCTGATTATATAAACTTCTCCTGGATCTCTTGTGCATGGAATTCCTTTTTATTATTTTGTGATGCAGTATTGCTTGGAAGCCCCAGTCAGGGATCAGTACTGGACACTGTACATGCTTATAATAAAAGGATGGTTCTCTGCCCCATAGAGATTACAATCTAAGTAAGTGACTTTGATAAACAACTAAATCCTGCACTATAAGATCTGCTTCCAGTTAACTGATGATAGAGTCCAGTTATTTATTTCATACTGAAGTAGCATCGGGGTATCGGAATGAATGAGGTGAGAACAGTATCAACAAATCCAACAAGCTTTAATGCAGCCAGAGCCTTCACACAGCAGTGACTGCCTCCCCTGGAGCTGGCAACAAGTGAATCAATCCTGACTGTCTCAGTTTTCATTCTCTCAAACCATGTCTATCTCTTGCCCAGCTATCCGGGGAAAGGAAGTCCATAATAATGTATTCTAAGATACTATAAACATCAGTGTTAGCAGACTGTGTATATTTACCCCTTTGAGGGAAATGGGCCCTAAGGGGATGAAAGGACAGAGAGAAAGCACTAGGTACACATCAGTAGAAAGAGAAGTCTCCACAGAAGTTGTCACCAAAGTCAGGGCTGTTGTACCACCTGCCATTAAACAATAAACTGTAGATGAAGGTTGGGATTTTCTATGTTGACCTAACTGCTCCCAATGAAACCACTAAAACTCCCTTCATCTGAAGTAGAGTTAGGCAGTTGCTGATTGCTCTTGAAAATCCCACCCATAAGTGAAAGAGTTTAACCTAGGAAGGACACCAAGAATAATACAAATCCTAGGGAAGGTGAGTGAAAAAGCTGCATTTCCATACAGGAATCCTCCTTTCTAGAGACAGGAGAACCTAAAACTTGTATCCTTTTTAAATTTTCATGTCTAGAATCCAAAACTTTGGAAGATTTTATTCCAGTTGGGAAGAGACAGGGGGAGATAAAAACAACCTCTTTGAAAGAGTGGTGAAAACTGTTCTAAAATATTTCACAAAACATGTATTCCTCTTTCATAAAGTTACAGATTTTATGAAGAATCCTAAATGTCTCCAAACCTGATTCCTTGCTAAGTAGTATTAGGGGCAGTATACAAGTCAAATGCCGTGCAGTCTAAAGAAAAAACTAGACATGTTTAGAGGCATACAAAAGTTTATTAAGTAAAGTTCACTGGGATGCGTCAAATCATTGCCTGATAATTCTCTTGAGACTAGATAGGCCAGATTCTCAGCTGCAGGCCAGGATTAACTAATGTGTATTCAGTACACTTGCACAGGGCACCCTGACCATCGGGTGCACACACATAAAAACCCCATAACGCCAGGCCAGGCAGCAGTCAGGGTGGAGCAGGGCTGCACCTGCACTCTGTGGTGAGAACCAATGGGTCTTGTAGACCACCCTACCAAGATTTTTAAACTCTTGAGTTGCCACCTCTCATGATTTTATTGCCAGTCTTACAATATTTGGTGTTTTTCTTAAAGTCCTATCTCCTGGAATCATGTGGTTACGTGAGAATCTTAGCCTTTATTTAAAAAAAAGTAAGTTTCTAGCACTTCTGGTTGTAGAGGAAAAGTTGAAATTGTGAACCCCCATGGCTCAAAAACAAGAAGGCAAATAAAAAGAACTCCAAATTTACTTTAAATAAAAAAAAACCACTCCTGATCTTTTTAAGCTAACCCCATGATTTTTGGGGGTCTGACTTATGACTTTTGAATGTTGCAGGTTGGCAATATTGAAACCATTCTTGGTGTTGGGTTTTACATCCCCAAGTGGAAAGCTCTATTCAGTCAACAGAGTAATACAAGACTTCTGCTATTCCATTTTTTCTTAGCTTTCCTGAAACACTGAATGTTTCATAAAATTAGGTCATCGCAAGCTGTGCTGATGAACTATTTCATTTTTCGTTCAGGTTCATTTCTCATCATAATAAAGTGAGCAAGACAGACACAATTTTAATCTCACTAGTTCTATACCAATGAAATTCCACTGGCTTCAGTGGAGTTATTTCTGATTGACACCAGTGTGAGGTCAACATTAGGTCATCTATATATCTTCACCAGCATGATTTGTAGAGGCCTTATTGATGGTTCAACATAAGCATCTCAACACAAGGCTATGTATATTACACACACTTTTTGGGAGTCTTTGTAGAATCAGGACCACATATAATTCAAACTAAGATGCATACTTGTGAAGCAGCCGTGGCTTCTGTCCTTTTGTATGGTTCTGAAACCTGGGTCACCACAGAGGCACACATTCGGCTGTTGGATGTTTTCTATGTGAAACAGCAATGACCTATTGAAGACATATAGTGGTTTTATCATGTTACGAACGTGGATGTCAGGCATCAGACTAACCCCAGCCTCCAAGGTCTTCCCCAGGTGATTCAACACTGGCTCAGGTGGCTTGGCTTTCTGCTCTGCATGCAGGAGTCTGTACCAGCCCACCAACAGAAGGTGGACGGAAAGACTTTGCTGATAGCCTCACACACATTGGAGGGATGTTGTGGCTTCTGACCTTGCCTGACTCAGCCTTAATATAGAACACTACACTGGCAGGAGACCAGGCTCTCTGGAAACGGATTATCCAAAGTTTGCACTCTACTCTCCATAAGCAGGAGAATGAATGAATGAACACAAGTCTCAGTGCTATATATGGGGGCAAGGATCAGTGTTTATGTCGCAATCCCCGTCAGTACCTGGCCTGAGCCAGGGAAGCTAATGATCCAACTAGCAGACCAAATTCAGTGATGAATCCTGGTCATGGGCCACCTGCGGCAGGTTGTGTATATGCTAAGAAGAAGTGCTACATATATTTTCTAAGTAGAAATGGCTGAACTTCTGCAAACAAATGGAGAGTATTACTGATTTATTTCTGTTGCATCAACACTGAGATGCTTACCTTCTAGGCAGAGCATTTGCCACCTTTTTTGATTCTGTAAAACAGTGCTAATTGGTGGATTTTGTGAGGTAAAGCCCGACCATCAATCCACGAAGGCCATCTAATCATCATCAGATTGTAACAGCCAATGTGGGCTGGCTTTGAACTGGCAGCCTGAAGGTGAAGGGTTCCCAATCCTAAAAATCTCCAGATCCAACCTCTAGCTCAGCTTCAGTTTGTTTTTTATCCGTCTTCACTTTCTTTCCCTCTTGTTTCTCTTTCTCCATTCCTTCACATACTACTTTTCTATGTCCCCTACCTCTTTCCTTTCCTCACTACACTGCTGTCCCATCATTTTCAGATATCTTGCCTTCCTTATCCTGTGACTAATATGCTATCCCTTCCCTTCTTTCTCCCATCAGTTTAAAAAAAATAAAATAAAATAAAACTTTCCATCTTTCTTTCCCTTCCAGTTTCTTTACCTACTTGTTTTAAAAAGATTCCTCTTTTTCTTGTCACATTCTTTTTCTCTCTCTTACTCTCTTCGTTATTTAGCATTTAAAAACCTTCCCTTTACTTCTAAATTTTTTTTTAAATCCTACAGGTGATAGATTTGGAAATTTTTTTTTTTTAATCTTGTCCCTGAGTCCTAGGACAATATTCCCCCTTAAAATATCCATTTCTGCTGACTATGATCTTTTAGCATTATCCTGGTCAAATTATTTTCTATCCACCAAGTGTTCCCACCTCTCCCCTACATGGTTGAATTTGTTAGTACTTTTCTGTTCATAATTGATTGCTATACCATATAACACATTTATGCCTAAAGAACAGTTACAGTTATGCTATAGTGTACTGAGGGATATTAAATGTGGATTTACAAAGAATATGGAAAAATATTTTCCTGTATGGATTGATCATGTACAGTTCACTGCAACTATTTATTATTGAAATCTGAAGTGTATTGGTTAGGTGTGATTGCTTGCATAAGTTGCATGGTATTATTTCAGTGCCCTGATTGGATGAGTATAAATATTAAATCAGAAGGAGGGTTTAATGAAGCCACTTGGGCTTTAAATGTCCCAAAGTGAAATTCATCCCTGTGCAGAGGGCCAGCACAAAGCTTATTCACATTTAAGAAGTGCGTAAATTTTGTGTTGGCCTTCTGCACAGGGAAGGGTTTCAGCCACCGGAAGAAGACTAGGGGACATTGAGAAAATATTAAATGTCCTTTTGGGGCTGTACTATCTAAAGCAGAGGTGGGCAAACTATGGCCCATGGGACCATCCTGCCTGGCCTTTGAGCTCCCAGCTGGGGAGGCTAGTCCTTGGTCCCTCCCCCGCTATCCTCCCTCCCCGGCTGCCTCAGCTTGCTGCGCCGCGCTGCAAGTGCTCTGGCCCCGCTGCTCCTGCCAGGCAGCATGTGGCTGGCTCCAGCGGGGCTGTGAGCTCCTGCCGCTCTGAGCGACATGGTAACGGGGCGGGGAGCAGGGGCGTTGGATAAGGAGCAGGGGGTCCTGGGGGATGGTCAGGGGATGAGGAACAGGGGATGGTTGGATGGGTCAGGGATTGATTCTGGGGGGGGGGGGGACGGGGAGGATAGGGGTCAGGATAGTCAGGGGACAGGGAGCAGAGGGGGTTGGATAGGGGCTGGGATGCCAGGGGCGGGGGGGGGGTCCCTGGAGGGGGCAGTCAGGGAACAAGTACTTGGGGGGTTGAGGGGGGCAGTCAGGGGGCAGGAAGTGGAAGGGGGCGGATAGGGTGCGGGGGCCAGGCTGTTTGGGGAGGCACAGCCTTCCCTACCCTCCATACAGTTTCACAACCCCAATGTGGCCCTCGGCCCAAAAAGTCTGCCCACCCCTGATCTAAAGCATCACTGCTATAAAAATTAGGTTACTGTAGGGATTCATAGATTCCAAGTCCAGAAGGGACCATTGTGATCATATAGTCTGATCTCCTGCATAACAAACTGTAAACTATCCCCAAAATAATTCCTAAAAAATATGTTTTAGAAAAACATCCAATCTTGATTTTAAAATTGCCAGTGCTGTTTGGGTTCAGAATATAAATGTAACTTTATTTGGTCACATTCACACAGAGTAGTTAAGTGTATGTGCATGATCTAATTGCAAAGGGAAAGGTTTAGATCTTTCTTTGGCTTGTTTGACTGCCTTTCTCTCTGGACCCTGGCAAAGAATTCTAGGGAACCTGGATCAAGCAGTGTCTCATCCCACACAGAGCATAGTGCTTCTGGTTCAATTATTTAAGTGTGAAGACCTACCATTTGCTGTCCAGGGGAGTTAGTGTAAGCAGAACTATGTTGCATGAATATTCACAGAAGGCAAATGGGGGAAGAGGGATAGCACAGTGGTTTGAGCATTAACCTGCTTAAACCCAGGGTTGTGAGTTCAATCCTTGAGGGGGCCATTTAGGGATCTGGGGCAAAAATTGAGGATTGGTCCTGCTTTGAGCAGGGGGTTGGATTAGATTATCTCCTGAGATCCCTTCCAACCCTGATATTCTATGACTTTAAGAGCAGTCACTTGAATGAAAATAACTTCTTTTTAAAATTTGAGTGAACGTTTCTCCCCCAAATGTGTTGGTCTTGATCCAAGTCTAGTCCATACATTAGCTACTCAATAGATGTTGAATTTACCTCCATTGTGGCTTTAAGGCTTTGCTCTCTGGTCTGAGATTGCTTTTGGTATCAGTCCTACCATCATGAATCCTCACTGTCCCCATTTGTTCAACCTAGTCTTCCCTGTGATACCTATTAAATTGACTTTGTATTCACCGATTTAATAGATAAGCAAGAAGAGAACAATTATGGAAATTTCATGATGAGATTCTTTATATAGTAGCAAGTTTCTAGTCCATTTTTTTTGATTAGTTACAATGTCTGAACCATGTTCCATTGAAGAAATTTAGATGCATTATTTAGCTTTTCAGTTATGCTCCCTATCATAATTTCTCTTTCTCCTGTCAAGTTATTCTGCCTGATTTTCATTTTACTCCTGTTCACTTTCAACTCAACAAAGAAAGCCAGCCAGAAAGTGGATTTATTTTTTGCAGCTCACCTTTATTGTTTGTGATCAGGTGCATATTATCTGCAAATGAGAAAGTGTGGTGTTTAGATGTTGCTTGTAATTATTAGAATTGGGACCACTGGTTAGTGGGAGTCTGAAAGGACAAGAAACAGGAAGGAGTGGGGAGGAGTTGAAGAGGCTGAGAGAGAGCTACTGAGGGTGCAGCAGCAGCTTGGAAAAGAGGTTTCCACTCTAAAAAATAAAGTCCTGTTGAAGTTTGTTAGTACCTTGCCTGGCTACTACAACATTTTGGCAATGAGGATGAATCTTCTGCCTCTGAACCCATCTGCACCCTTTCTACAAAGCCCAGGTGAGCCTCCACTTGCTTTTACTGCCTGGATCCATATGTTTGAGACTCACCTGCTTGCAATCAGTGCTACAGAGATTTCTGAAGTAAGAAAGCATGCTCTGCTAATCCACTGCTTTGGAGCAGAAGGGCAGCGTATATTTACACTTTTCCCCTTGCAGATGATAAATATGAGACTGCACTCACTGCATTAAAGAACTTTTTTGTACCAAAAGTGAATGTAGTAGCTAATTGCTACAGATTTCACCAGCATGAGCAGAAACCAGGGGAGACTATAATGCAGTATATTGCTTCCCTGAGGAGTCTATTGTAACTTGTGACTTTGGGAATATGGCAGAAGAGATTATTATAGACAAGCTCGTTGAGAAAACGTTTACTTCTAGAACCACAACTTACACTAGAAAAGCAATAACCATTGCTACCCAGATTGAGTCAGCTACAGCTGAAGCCAAAATAATGAGCATGGATACAGGAGGCACAGTCCAGGCTGTGACTCCCTTGCAGAAAAGTTCACTATAGCTGCTGACAAACAAACAATTACAAGAGGAAAACTAATGGAAAACCACCAAATCTGCTAAAGTATGTCGCAGCAGCCAGTTCAATCAACAGGTGCATGCAGTTACAATACCAGATGTTACTGTGCTGAGCGTAGACAAAAATCACTACTGCACATATTCCAGAACAAATAAAGTGCACAGTAAACGTTTCTGCCATACCCTCAGGCAAATCACACGCTATTTAGCTAATGTTGGACACCTGCTCAGCAGTATCCATACTACCTGATTCCATCTATTTGCATTACTTTAAAGATATGCCTCTTACTGAACGCAAGCTTCACTTGCTGTGCTATTTGAAAAACCATATTCCAGTACGTGGCTGCCTGCCGGCGATAGTTACTTTTGGTGATTGCTTTGTAACTGCAGAGTTCTACATTGTCCACAAAGGCACGCGCATCCTTGGCAGAGATTTATTGGCTGCTTTAAATCTCAGGGTAGTTAAATGGACAAATTGATCTTCCCCAGCAAAGCACTCTTGCGGTACATACACCAGGTTGAGGAGAAACTCTGCTGTGCTTATGGGTTTCTGCATAAAGTTAAATTGCGTAATAATGTGGTGCCTGTATGACAGAAGTTACAGCACTTACCATTTTCAGTCAGGGAAGCTGTTTCAGAGGAACTTAGAAAACTTGTTCAAGAGGACATTATTGAAGAGATTAACTCCTTAGAATGGGTTTCACCTGTAGTAGTGACGTAGAAGAAGGGTGGAGGCATTCGCCTTTGTGTGGACTTAAGGGAGCCAAATAAAGCTATTGTGACTGGCAGTCATCCTCTTCCTCACATAGAAGTATTTGCAGAACTCCGTGGAGCAAAGATGTTTTTTAGTCTTGATTTGCAGACCGCATACCACCAGGTTATGTTGCATGAAGATAGCAGAAACCTCACAGCATTTATTACATGAGGGACTATTGCGTTTTAAACGTGTTCCATGTGGTCTCACATCAGCCCCAAGTGCCTTCCAAAAAATGATGTCATTGATTTTGAAGAATCAACATAGAGTTCAGTGCTATTTGGATAATATTATCATGTTTGGAAATACTTCAGAGGAGCATGACAATAACCTGCAGTCTGTACTAAACTGCATCAGCAAAACAGGCCTCAAGCTCAATAGGTCCAAATGCAAATTTAGACAAACTGAATTCTCCTTTCTGGGACATACAATTTCACAGGCTGGACTAAAACCTGATCCGGCTCATATCCTGGCAATTTCAAATGCTCCTCCTCCAACAGATTTGCAAACCTTACGTTCCTTCTTGGGTCTTACCTCCTGGTATACAAAATTCATTCCCAATTATGCTTCTGTCATTGAACCATTACAAGAATTACTACAGGGAAGTTCAACCTTAGTGTGGACAACAGATGCACAAGCTAGTTTCAAAACGGTGAAAGACTTGATTGTACATAGTCCAGTACTTGCACTATTCAGTCCTGCATTGCCCACAATTGTAACTACTGATGCTTTGGATTATGGACTTGGGGCTGTCCTCACACAACTTCATGAGAACAAACACAGAGGACTGTTGCATTTGCTTCAAGGACACTAAGTAATGCTGAGAGAAAATATTCTACAGTCAAAAAAGAAGCACTTGCTTGTGTCTGGGCTACTGAAAAATGGAGAACTTACCTGTGGGGCCGCACGTTCAAGTTGCGCACAGACCACAGCCCTTTGATGACATTGCTCACCACAAAAGGACTGGGAAGAGCAGGATATCTTATTGCTAGATGGTCTGCAAGACGACTCTTTCAATTATGAACTGGAATAGAAGCCTGGAAACCAAAATGTGGTCGCTGATTGCCTTTCTCACCTGCCTTTGCCTTCACCAGATGGTCCACCGGAGGATGTGGATGTAGTATTTGCACTTATTACAGGCACTCTCACTGCAGTTACAAGAAAACCATTTCAAGTTGCTTGTTCAGAGTTTCCAATTCAACAAAAACTACGGGAATTTCTGACAAAGATGGCCCAGTAACTCTAAAAACCTTGACCCAGTTTTGCTGCCTTATTTTAGAGTTCGGGATGAACTTTCTTTGCTTGATGGCTATGTGCTACGATGTATACACCGGCTACTTGTGCCGGAAGAATTATAGTCAGAACTCATACACCTGGCACACGATACTCATCAAGGAATTGTCAGAAGCAAACTACTATGGGATCTGTATTGGTGGCCAGGGATGGACTCTCAAACTGAAGCACTCATAAAATCCTGTGTCACTTGCCAAATGCATGATAAGACAGCAGTGACATGTACCCCTCCATTACAGCCTGTTCCTCTTCCTGAATCTGCATGGGATAAAGTGGCGATTGACATTGTAGGACCGTTTGATACTGCTCCAATTGACTGTCGTTATGCCATCACCTTAATAGACTATTTCAGTAAATGGCCTGAGGTAGCGTTTACATCGCAAATCTCTTCTGCTACAATAATTAAGTTCCCCTCTGTTTAGTTTTTAGCAGGGAAGGTAACCCCAAAGAACTGGTTTCAAATAATGGTAGTCAATTTACTTCCCTGGAGTCTGAAACTTTTTTAGCAGAGAGGAACATTTTACACAGAAGGTCATCCCTGTACTACCCTCAAGCCAATGGGGAAAGTGAACAGTTTAACAGAAGTTTGAAAGAGAGTTTGAAAGAGAGTTTGCAAACGGCTAAACTGGAAGGGTGATTGTGGATAACCTTCACTACTGATTTCTTGTGAGCATACCGGGCTACACGACATGCCACAACGCAAAGATCACCCGCAGAGTTACTGCATGGGAAACAGATTAATATTAAACTGAACATTGCTGAATTGTTAAAGGCATGACCTGAGGCCCCAACCGAGGATGATGTGAGAAAAACAGTTGAACAGAACCAAGCAAAATATAAGGCTTTCACAGACAAGCGGCGGAGTGCTAAGGAACCAAAGTTTCAGTGTGGTTCCTTCGTTAGAATACGAAAACCTGGAATTTTACGGAAAGGGGACCGTAAATTCACAGCTCCTCTTAAAATCATAGAGAAGAAGGGACCTTACACCTATTGACTTTCTGATGGGCAGGTATGGAATGCTTCTTATCTTGCACCTGCTTATCCACCAAGAGGAGATTATGCCAACACCCAGTCTGCATTGGATGACTTCATCGTAGTATCAACACAATAAGACATTACACTGGAACCAGGGCTTGAGAGACAGCCTGTCAGACCCAGATGACCACCTGTCTGGACTAGAGACCTTGTTATGTAGTATCTTTAGTGTTTTTAGTATAATAATCCTGTCAACAGTATAGTGCCTTGTTTCTTATTTGTTCCTGTGGTTAGAACAACAATGTTTATTGTAATTGGGAGAGAATTTCTTGAGAGAAGTGTAATAGAGCCAGACTCACCTGGCAGCACCTCCTGCTGGTTGTCCTTGGGAATTAGCTCATCAGCCTCTGGAGCACCCTCAACCATCTGGTGATCTGCCTTACTGCTGGCCCCAGTCCCTTCCAGGACACAGTGCCTCTTCCCACAGGTGTGCTGCCCCCTGGCAGTAAACCCCAACAATCCTTGAGGGTCTCCCCTCCCCAGGGAACCCCCACCCACTACCCCCAACTCGCCTCAGTCTTGGCTACTGCCAGTCATCACTTAGCCCCATTCCCTGGGCAGACTGCAGTGTATCAGCCACTCATCACAGGAAAGGGGGTTTGGACCTGCTGCCTCTGTCTATCCGTGGGCTGCCCCTTTGCAACCCCAGTATCTAATAGGCCCTAATCTAGGCCTTGCAGCCTGGAGGTTTCCAGGCCGGAGCTCCTCTGCTCCCCTGGCCTTTCCCCCTCAGCCCTGCTCCAGTCTAGGTATTCTCTTGGGTCCCTGCAGCCAGGCCCTTCCCTCTCTGAACGCAGAGAGAGACTCAGGCTAACCTTCAGCCTAGCAGCCCCTTTATAGGCCCAGCTGCGGCCATTTCCCCAATCAGCCTAGCTTTTCTTGCCCTCAGTCCTGGCTCTCTCTCCGGCTGACTTTTAAGCCCCACAGAGCAGAAGCAGGTAACCACCCCGCTACAGGAGGGAATGTGGTGTTTAGATGTTGCTTGTAATTATTAGAATTGGGAGCACTGGCTGTTGGGAGTCTGAAAGGACAGGAAACACGAAGGATGGGGAAGGAGTTGAAGAGGCTGAGGGAGAGCTATTGAGGGTGCAGCAGCAGCAACTTGGAAAAGAGGTTTCCACTTTAAAAAATAAAGTCCTGTTGCAGTTTGTTTGTACCTTGCCTGGCTACTACAACAGAAAGGTCTTACTACAGTGGTTTGTAACTGAATGTAACTCTGCCTCAAGACCTTTCCAATGCCTACTGTGCAGATATCACGCAGCAATTTTATAGTAATATTTTACCAGCATTTACTTGTCTTGTAGGTGATCGGTAAAGGAAATTCAGGTTAAAAGTCCGATCTCTCAAGCTCTCTCCATACTATGACTTTTTAACTGAATTTATAACTAGTTATTAGAATGGTTGGTTCTAAATGTGGTTTTGTGTCACATAAAAAACATGACTGAAAATCTGTCTTACTGGCCATGATCCGCTATCAGTGTTTCATCCCTGCCTGAAGCCTCTGGCATATGGCTGTCTCCATGTAAAGGGGATCAGTACACTGATGGGCCTTCTGTTTTACACTGTGGACAGGATACCAGACTATATTTGTGTAACCAGTTTGGCCAGTCATTCTTCCCAGCTCTCTGTGTGATAGGTTATCACAGAATGCATGCTAATGTTGCTACTCTATGTACATGTCTTCCATAAGCTTCATCACCTGTGGAGGCAGTATGTTATAGCTTTTCAGATTTGTCCAGATTTTCCCAGAATGCACAGAGAGAATGCATCCTAAAGAACAGGCATTTGTAGCTAGGAACAAATATGTGGGCAGTGTCCCCATGAGCCTCTACAAACATGTCAAATGCCTCAAATTAACTGGCAATCAATTAACTCAAAGTTAAGTCTAGTGTAAATCCAACCCTAGCAAGTTACAAAATCATGGGTAAAAGTTGCTGATGGACTGGGCTGCAGTGAGTTTAATACTCTTCACCTCTACGACATGTTAAAAATAGAGAAAGGAAGTTGCTATTATTTATTATTACTGTTACCACCGATACAGTATTTTCACTAATTTTTCAGCATCTCGAAGCGCATTAAACACTGGGCAAGATGAATTATATCAGTGTATGTCCAAAACAGCTCCAGAGTAATACCAGCGACATCAGTGAATATATGCTGGGGTAAATAAATTCAGAATCTGGCTTATTTAATTATAAGGTATCTAGTCTTTCTAGTGATTTGTCAGATTCCATTTTTAATGGCAGTTCCAGTTGAGAAGAAATGCATGCTAATAAGAAGTCACATCCTTACACAAAAACGGTCAGATTCACTCCTGTAGGCACAGGAGTGCACTGCTAATTGTCTATGCAGAGGAGGATTCACTCTGGGAAAGGACACAAACTGATTCCATTGCCACCCTCCCTTTGGGATTCTGCCTGAGGAAGGGGCAGTTTTAAATTCTAGCTAGGGCTCCCTAAGGTCCCTGCTAATAGAGACTGTCTGAGAAATGCATCACCTAGACCTGCCAATGTGTGGGGTGCACTAGCTTGGTTCTGATGCCTTGGCAGAGAGGGGTTGCAGGCAGATTTCTCCACGGCACCTCTGCCTCTGATACACTTTCCACTGCCAGGGCATAGCACACTAAGTTACACTGGCCCCCTAAGCATACAGGACCAAATTTTCTGCTGGTGTAAAAGGGTGCAGCTATACTGGCATCAGTGGTATTTTGCCTATTTACATCAGGCAAGAGTCTAGCCCACATTTTTTCTTTTACAGGTTCATAAGCACATGAAATACTTAGGAAACATGGGCCTCTCTGTAGTGACTCCTTTCCCCTGATTGTCTCCCTCAGGGAAGCTTGAGGAAGCTTTTATTACAAGCCTTCAAAATATCTAGGTCCCTGTTCTCCATTTTCCTTGTAAAAATGTTTAAGAAAATGTACCTGAGAAGACCTATGGCCTAAGTTCCCTCTAAGACATGCGGCCGCGCAGCAGGCTATCAAGGGCCGCACAGGCAGGGATAGGCACCTCTCCCCCAGCCCCAAAGCTGTCACCATCAGGGAGAGGCCCTCTCCCATGGCCCTGGGCTGCTGCTGCAAGAGAGGGCTGGGAAGAGTCCTCTCTCCCCACCACAGCACTGAGGCAGCCTCTCATCCCATCCCTCTCATCCCCAGCCCCACCCCAGAGCCTGCGCCCCCAGCTGGAGCCCTCCCCCTAAACCCCAACTCTCTGCCCCAGCCCTGAGCCCCCTCCCACATCCCAAACCCCTCATCCCAGGCTCCACCCCAGAGCTCGTACCCCCAGCCAGAGGGGGGTACAAAATTCATTCCACACATGGATGTAAAAAATTAGAGAGAACGCTGCAGGCTATGGCCTTTGCATACTTCACGTTCTATTGCATCCACCCTTGCTGATGGGTGGGCTAGTAGCAGAGAGGAATATTCAAGGAGCATGGCTGCCACTTCTCACAGAAATCCATAGGAATACCAATCCTATTTATCACCCCGGAATTACTGGCTGCACAGCTATATTTGCTATTGTACTGCCACTGGCTGGCCCCCACCTCCCATACATGCAGATCCCCTATATGTCAGCCCAGAACTCCTCTGTGTCATGGCAGCTTTACAGCTTGTTTTTGCCCTTTGAGAATCAGGCCTTTTAAATTTCTGGGAGATGGATCCCTAGAGTGAGGGCTGAAGTGCATGTGCTGAAGTCATACCTTAGCACCATTATTATTGCTGACTGCTAATGATGTTCTTTGCACTGTACTAGACACAAATCTATGTTCACTGTGTGTATGATTTCTACAGATTCAGGTTTGCAGACTTTCTAATTTACTTGCATTTGAATTATACCCCATTTTCACATCTTTGATTTCCAGAGCAAGTGAAAATCCTATAAAAGCAATACAAAAGTGAATCAGTCTGTTGATTTGACTGGCACCTCTGAAATTTAATTGGGACACAAATAAATGTACTCATTTAGCCCATTAAGCAAACATTTGCAGGGCCTTTTTACTGTAACTAATTTTTTCTTTTTATATCAACCATTCCTTTCTTATCTGCTTTCACTCACTACAAAATCGATAGCCATTTGCTGGTTAGCATTCCTTTTCCAGCCTCACCTTCTTTTCTGTAAGGGTGACCCCACACTTTCTGTGTTAAGACCTGTATACTCACTGTGGAGTCTTGATTCTGCGTTTACCCTACTGTGCTCAAAAGTTCAGTAGGTTCAGCACCCCAGTATTTTAATGTGATCAGCTGCCTCAGTAACCTCACTAAGCTCTTCTACAATCCCATAAAACCTGTGACAAGATTATTACTTTCTTTATTGTGTTTTTTAATACACAAAGTGAGATATTACCTTAGTTAAAGAGCACATAATGGAGGCTAGCAAAAGATGCCAATTTTATCTCTGGAGGTGCTGGGAGGGGGGGGAGACTACCTCTGAGGAATGTTACCTACTTATCCAGCAAAACTGGGTTAGCATTCACCTTCCCTGCTATGCAAGTTCTGCAGCCTAGGGTTAAAGAGTCCTAGAATTAAGCTCTAGAAACTGGATGTGAGAGGCACCTCTGATGTCTGTAATAGGTTTGCCTTGGAGTTTGTTAAATACTTACTCCATGTGATTGGACTAATTCAAAGTTTTTAATCAAACAAATCCCTGTTTGTGAAAGTATAAAAACTAAGAGGATTAGATGTTTCCATGTTAGTTAAACTAGATATAACTAGAAAATAAAGTTGTTGCTTTTAATTTTAAAATTTGTTACCCGTAGCAGGTTTCAGTGAAGTTGGTGGATGATGGCATTAATCTGGCAAATAAAAAAAATCTTGATATTGAACCCAGAAGAAGACAGTAAATCAACTGATATATTTCTTAGGAAAAAATGCCTTCCTCAGATAAACCTTTGACAATGTTTTCAACGTTTAACACTTCCATCTTAGAAGTGAATAACTCATTTTGCATATTGAGATCTTTGTTTTGAATATTTCAGCAACCTTGATTAAAGTTGTTTGATCTTTAATATCAAATCTATTATTATTTATGTATTACCAGAGCATCTAGGAGCACTAATCAAAATGGTAGGACAGTGTAATTCCAACCCTTTCTTAGCATCCTTACTTTCCAGTAACATTTGAAGCAAAGAATATTTAACCATCACAAAGCTCAGCAGGCATTTCAGTATGTGATCACATATAATACCTGAAATATCAGGCCATTATGGTTTACATAATATTTATCTATTGTTAACTGATGGAAAAATACCATAAAGCCTCGTTAATATTATGTTTACCAGCTATGAAGTCTGTGATTTTTAACCACATTGTGTTTTTACTTCCAGTTAGATCCCTGTTGTAAAAAAAACAGTTTATTTTAGGGGTGTGTGGGATTCAGAACCAAACTAACCTTTTGGTTCCATTGCAAGTGGATTGCTTCAAGCTAACTGGAATGTAATTCCACCAACGTATTGTACCCACTTAGCATTCCCACCCGGCAAAAAACTATAACTAAAATAGAACTTCATGGTCTCCCAACACACCAGTGTCCTATTCCCACTCATAAATTCATGAGCCAATTCCCAAGTGAGGCAGTCCAGCTCAGCAGGCATCCTGCAACACTCAGCATTGTCCTCTGCTGTCACTTATTACTCAGCCTTGCTCCTTCAGGGCTCCAGATGACTTATGGAGCAGAGATCCCAAAACTCCCAAGGTTTCTCTCTTGTTCTGCCCAAGCCCCAGTTTAGAAAGATTTATTTCTGCTGTCTAGGTAATAATAGGGTGACCAGGTGTCCTGATTTTATAGGGACAGTCCCAATTTTTGGGTCTTTTTCTTATATGGGCTCCTATTACCCCCCCACCACACCCCCATACCAATTTTTCACACTTGCTGTCTGGTCACCTTATGTAATAATTCCTGAAATGATGAGTCACACTCTTATCTGAATCAGGTTGTATTAAGCATGCATATCTGACACTGGCGCCCTTGAAGGAGGAATAGTGAACTGAAGTGCATTTCTAGTGCTAGTAAGGAATAAACAGAGATAACAGAGAACAAAAATAGATAACTAAACCCTTCTCCCACCACCCAAAATAAAACTTTAGTGGACAAGGCTCACTGACCCTTTCCATTACCTGTGGAAATTTAGAGGAGAATGATCAGATATGTGGGAATATTGTAACAAATTTCTATTCTACTTCATTCAGCAATACTGCTTCCCATGGAAACAGGATTATATTTAAGCCCTAGTATCATGGTGTGAGTTCTATAGCTAGCGTTTTTGGGTGGTCTGGGCATGTTATATATGGCTAGTGTTCTACTGCTTTAGGGAGGATGAGAACATTTGGAATTGCTGAGTATTTTTTAAAATCTGGCCACTTTTTTGGTGCCTAAAATGGGAAATGTTGGATATGGACTTCATTTAAAAATCTGTCCATAAACAGTTTGCTGCTTCTAATATTTTGCAGTTTTAGGAGTCTGCCAATTCTGTCTATATATGATATAGCTGGCTCTGAAATAAATTATAGTCCCATGGAAACTCAAGTCACCAGTAAAAATATGTTCAGAAAAACTGATTCTTTTGAAGAATTTATGCAGGTTCACTTTTACTATGACATTTCATTTGCCAGAGTTACCCAGGGAAACTTACGTTGAAAGAGTGTGTTGTACTATATTCAGTGATATTGCTCTGGATTTAAATAGGATCATCAGGGAGGTGAAGCAGAAGAAGGGAAGCTGAGAGATACTGATTTTTATGTAGTGTTAGGAAAAACACATATTTCTCTGTTGATACAATTCATCACATCAGTGTGGGCTGGTGCTGGCTCTAGGTATGAAATATAAATTCAGTATTCAAGGACCTTGCTAATATGATATAAGCATTAACCCACATAGTTTTTGGTCTGTTGACAAAAGGATGATTCAAGTAATCTGTAGATTTCTAGCTTGTTGCATAATAGAAGAGAGAGATTTATGATGATACAAATGCATTGAATAGTAGCAGTCACATTTTCACCTCCCCCCACATTTTAGGGTTTTATATGTTTGTTTTTAATCAGAATACCACATACACATGCAACTTCGGTAAGATTGCTAACTACTGTGTGCCAAGAAAATCAATATGCATTTTGTCTTGAATATCTCAAAGTTAAGTAATAGCTGGGCCCCTATGTAAAAAAAAAAAAGGGGGGGGGGGGGAGGCAGGTTGCAAATACCATCAATTGCTATGGGATTTCAGTAGTGGTGTGTGTGGATGGGTGAGTGGGCGTGGGGAGGGAGGAGGCTGGGGCGAGCAGGGAAGAATTGGACTCAGAGTGGAAGAAGGATGACATTCTAGAAAATTGCTGTCCAGCTTTTAGCAGGCTATGGTAGAATCCATTGTGGAAAAAGAGCCAGGTCCTGTTGAAGTCCATTGGAATACTGCCCTGGATTTGAATGGGAGCAGGATCTTGTCCAATAACAAAAGGGCCGTTCAAATGCTGTGTGTCCTTATGGGTATGCTGATAGTATGCAATATGGTAGAAAAGTGAAAACCTGTCTAGCACATAATTCTAGTGCACTCAAGGACATACTACTATTTGTTTTGCAGGCTTACCTCTCTACTGGGATTAGCAATGTGCCATTGATATCTTCCATTATAAAGTCCTATAAAATGCCTTATTTTTCAGCATTTCAAAACTTGATCTAACTTTCAGAGGGGAACAGTTTGGTTGGATTCACTTTTAATAAAAAGGAGAATGAGTTCCATTTTTCGGCTCCAAGCTCCTTCGCATTTAAGTTTCCTTTACCCACAAGCATAGCAAACTTTCAGCACTGAATAGAAAAGAACATGAATTTACACAATGAATATTTTTTTTAGCCAGGGAGGGAGCTACTTTAAGTCGTCAACCTTGGCTTTCTGGAAATTCTTTGGTGTATTACTGCATAGCAGAGTGGTGTGACAAGGATAAAGAGATTAGAAGTAGTTTCATTTAACTCCTTCTGTTAAAAAAACTACAAAGGGCACTAATTTATAGCTCTGAGTATTCCCACAATTCTTTATAAAAATTAATATAAATACAGGAAAGTTATAGGGACTAAGAAATAAACTAACAACAACAAAAGTTGTTAGAATACTAAAAATAAAAAAATTCCAAAAAGAGAGAAATAATATAAAGGTACTGAGATCACCTAACTGTAAAAATATAAGATGACTTGCAGAATACATGTACACTGGGGTTTAGCCCTGATTTCAGCCATCAGAGGCCAGTAATCAGTATAGTGTGTAAGTTTCAAACCAGTGTAGATTGTGGTTTTCCTTGTCTACATTAGAGAGTTATGCTCATGCAACTGTGGTGATTGTTGCAATCTGCTGGTTGAAATCAGGGCTAACCCCTCTATTTAGACAAAGTCTCAGATACCAAGGGAGCTATCCCATGTTCTTTGTAAACTTCCATTCATAAGTGAATGGGAATTTGGGTATGCCTGGAATGCAGGATCAAGCCTCAAAACTTGGAAAAATTATGATAATTTGTTATAAAGGCCCTCTGATACTATGGTTCACAAAAATCACTCTGTGTCTTTTTATCAAGGTCACTAACTCAGTGCTTTACCATGAGAAGAATTTAATAATTGTTCCCCGACTAGAGCTGGGTAAACTGTTCCGAGTGAATAATTTACATTCACTTTGCCCATTTTTCTGTTTGTGAATTATTCGCACAATAGTTTTTAGGAAGGTGTTTACTATTCAGAATTATTAAATGAACACTTTTGGGGTGTATGTGGCATTTCATCTTATTTATGAAGTAATTGCATGGATTCTATCTTCAGCTGTTTGGTATGAATAATGTTTGAATGGTTACCTAAGTGACTTGTTTCTGATTCTTGGTTTCAAGTTAGTTGAGGCAGGGACTCATTTCATTGTGCACATAGTGCCTAGAACAATGGGGATCTTTGATTGGTGTGCTACTACAACAAAACACAAATAACAATGGAGCTATGCCCATTTATATAGCTGGGGATTTTGTCCAGTATGTTTAGCATACTATGGGGTTGAACCTTTAAAATCATTGAGAGTTTTGGCACTGACTTCAACAGGAACAGACTTTTTTCAGAAACAAACATCCATTCAGAAATTTTGTACCTCATCAGTGGGTCTGATTATAAACAAAATGCCAGCTGCGATATCCATTCGTTAAAGCAGAGAGAGAGTATTAAACAACACACACACATCTGAGCCTGCAATCACATAATCTCTAACAGCTAATGATTGAGGTCCAATTCCTACTCAGTATTCTTAACTTGTCTGTAAAAGAATATTAAAAATGTCTTTTCCTTCACTATTCAGAATTAAACAAGTTGAGACTCACATTTCCCCCCTTCTGTTAAGTTGGCTTGTTCATGCCAAGCAAATATGCAAATCCTTCACTGTAGGAGCAATTTGAACATTGCTGATTCTGATTTAATCACTTCACCGCCAAAGCACTCAATACTGTAAGGCTGGTTATGTTTTAAAAAAATTAAGGTCCAAATCAATCTGTACCATATTTATAGTATTTTAGAGAATAAATGAGTAGAGATCAAATTTCCAAAATCCCATTCATTACCTTCTAATATGAAAACACAGGTTCATTTCAGGCAAACTGTGTGGAACGTCAACTTAATTTATGAATAATTGTCTATTGGGGGGAAGAAAAAACCCTCAGTGGAACAAAGGTGGATTTCTACACTACTATTTCTACAGTGGATTTCTACACTACTATTTCCTATGTTTAAAAAAGCAGTCATATTGTTTGTGTGTGTGTAATATACAATATGAGCGGTAATGTGAAAGTCTGATCTTGAAAGATGCTGTGTCCTGGCTGAGACTCTTCAATTCCTATCGACTTTATTGGGATTTACAACGTCTCTGCAGGTGCTCAGCACCTCTCTAGATTAGGGTTCAAATTTCCAGTCCTACCATAGGTCCATGTTCACGGACACCTATGCCCATGCAGAACCCATAGTCTAAAATTATCATTTGATACAGGGCAAAATTTCTAAAAGCACCTAAAGGAGTTTGGCATCCAATTCCCACTGACTTGCAATGGGAGCTGGCTGCTCAACTCCCTCAGGTGCTTTTCAAAATCCCACATATAGTGTTTAAGGCCCTAATCCTGAGCAGGGCAACTACGTCTGGAATCTCAGCCTTGGTGTCACTTATGGGAAGATCAGGCCCTTTGTGTGACCCTAGGATTTCCAAAAGAGTGCTTTAGTGTAAGTAGTCACAGGTTAGCACAAATCCTGGCTAAAATATTGTTTTTATTTTCCTCAAACAAAAGAGGATAAAGCATCAGCCTTCAAATTACTGACATCCCCCTAGCCCAGACTCTGTTAATGTAAATATATCCCTAACATTATAACTTAACCATACTGACAACAGAGTGTTGCCGGGGTGCAGATGGCATTTACCTATGTCTCCAGAGTGCTTAGCACAGTGGGGACCCAATCCTGATCTGAATCCCTCCACTGGAAAAAAGAATTTTATATAACATCTCTCTCACAGAGAGAGAGAGAGAGAGAGAGAGAGAGAGAGAGAGAGAGAGAGAGAGAGCGCACATTATTAAGATTGCAAAGTCAAGCACTTAAAAGTTAGGAAATGTCACAATTAAGGTTGCCTGTGTAACATTAATTCAGCCCCCTTAGATGTATGTACTATGATACACTCTGTAACTGCATGATCACATACTTTTTTTTCCACAGGACCCTTGCCTCATTCAGTGCATAGGATGGACAGTGCTCACTTAAGGAGAATCTATGCAACATTGTGTTTTCTCACTGTTCAGTGTGTGACCCTAGGCCTTATTTACTGTTGAAACTGTGCTCTGAAGATAATAATTCTATCTTCCTCAGGGTTTTTTTTTTTTTCTGTGCTGCTCATCAGTAAAGTATCTGGGTGCTTTACAAATATTAATGAATTTATTTTCACACCACTTCTCTGAGATGAGCAGGGTGGTGTTAACTCTTTTTACAGTTGAGGAAGGGAGGCACAGAGAGATTAAGGTCTAAACTGTCCACTCATTTTGTGTGCCCTATCTGAGGTGTGGAGGACCTGGTTTTTCTGAGTACTCAGCATTATGCAGCACTATGTATGTTCAAAGCACAGCTACTAGTGACTTCAGTTTCAGCTGAGAATGCTCAGGTCTTTGGCAAATCAGATTTAGGGTATCAAGTTGGGCATCCAGAAATTGAGGAACACAGTGACCACCTGTGAAAAGTTTGGTTTAAGTGACTTAACTAGCATCACACATGAACTGTGTGGCAGAGGCAGGGATAAAACCCACTTCTCATGGGCAGAATTCAACTGCCTTAACCATGAGGCCATCCTTTCTCTTTTTTGGAGTCCCCTGTCTCAGTCACTACAGGGGTCCTTCACTTGCTCCTGCACTACACAACCCCAGTTAATCCGAAGAGCAAGTCCAACCTATGCACTGAATGAGGCAGGGATCCCGTGGGAAAAGTAGTATGTAATCATGTAATTGAAGACTGTATCACAATGCCTACGCACATGGGGGTTGAATTAAGGGAACCTTAATTCTGACAGGTTTCAGAGTACAGGCCGTGTTAGTCTGTATTCACAAAAAGAAAAGGAGTACTTGTGGCACCTTAGAGACTAACAAATTTATTTGAGCATAAGTTTTCGTGAGCTACTGAATGCATGCGATGGAGTGGGCTGTAGCTCACGAAAGCTTATGCTCAAATAAATTTGTTAGTCTCTAAGGTGCCCACAAGTCCTCCTTTTCTTAATTCTGACATTTCCTAACTTTTGAGTGTTTGATTTTATACACAAACAACTACAGTAAGGTTATAATTTCCTAGGTTTTTAAAAAAGCAAACTGAAACAAATAGAAATTCCCTCATGTGGCATAACATTGACACTCATAAGGGTCTGAACCATTAGATCCACCACACAGATCTCTGCCACTTGAGCTAAGTAACTGATAGCACTAGTTATAGGTTGCAATCTGCTATGTGAACCAGCTCTAGAGGAGGATGGTATGCTTTCCCAGAAGGTTTACCAGATATTTGTTGAGAGCAGAGGAATGGTAAGACTCAGGAACCCTGGGTTCCATTCCAGGCTCTGAAGGAGTTTTTTCTTCTAAGGGACACAGACTCTTCTGCCCATTCCCCACAAGGGTGACCCTATCTGCCCTGTTTCCTCCAACCTGTTCCAGTCCTGTCATTCCCCCACCCTTGGTTCTTTTTCCTAGTCCCATTCTCCCTGCCTACCCAATCCCAGTCTCCATTCCTCCATTCACCCCTTCATTGCCACCAATTCCCAGTCCCAATCACCACTCTCCGCACCCCTGACAAGTTCTTCAACCCATATCAGTGTCCTCCTTCTTGCTTCTGGTCCCGTTCACTTTGCCCAGCTAGTCTTAGTTCTCCACAGTACCTCAGCTCCTCATCAGAACTGTCTCCCCAGTCCCAGTCTCCTTTCCCAGTCCGTCCTAGTTCCCCTGCTCCTCATCAGATCTCAATCTTCCTCCCCACCATCCCCCAACCTTCTGGTTTCTGGCTCCCACTCCCAGTCTCCTTTTCCAACCAATTGCAGTCCTCTCCCCTGCACTCTCCAGGTGCTAGCCCAGTCTCCTTGTCCGGTCAGTCAGTCTTCTCCCAACCCAGTCCCTATGTTCCTTTCTCTATGTCACCCTCAACTCCAAAGTTTTGCCTTCCCCTTCTCCCTGCATGTCCAACTGTTCTCTCCTCTGCATTTTAATCAGGCAACTCCCACCTCTACACTGTTCTCCTTTCTCTCAGTTAAGATGCCTGGACCCTAACCCTAGATCTGCAACACGGTTGGGGAAGGTCTTGCTCAGACTTGAGCTGGAGCATGTTCCTTGTGGCTAGAATCTTCAGGGACTTGAGCTGTTACGGTCAAAGAAGTCTCTACTGAGCATGTGTGAATTGTGACTTTCAAAGGCTTATTACTGGGCCAGATGTGGACAGCTTTTGGTAGAGATGGCAAAAGTCACAAAAGCACCCCTCACATCCTCCTCCCAATTTCAAGTCCCTGCTCTAAGGCATGGGAGCACTGGAGCTTTTCAAAGAAAAAAAATCAAACATTTTTTTAACGTGAGCAAAAGAATGTATTCTTTAGCCTCATTTTCAGAAGTGGCTGAGATATTTTGTCTGAAGTTAAAAATTCAGTCTGAGGCAGACACTCAGGATGGAAAATTTCCATCCCAAGGAGTTAAAAAGTTTGGCAATGTTCTAAGCAACTGAGAACAAGGTTTTATAATAGGAAGTGTCAGGCAACCTTAATAATAGGTGAAGCTATCAGCTCCACCTATAATATCATCTAGATTTTCTCCCTCTGTTTTAAATATACACCTGATTTTGCATTTGGCTTGACTGTATTGCTCACAGCTATAATTATTTTGCACACAAGTTATTTTAGAAGTGGATTGTGGATTTTCATGCATTTATTGGTATCACTTTTTATATCCAGCTGTCTTTAGAGACAGATGCCTTAGGCTATGTCTACCCTTAAAATGCTACAGTAGCATAACTGCAGCTGCTCCGCTGTAGTGCTTCAGTATAGACCAGAGGTGGGCAAACTATGGCCCGTGGGCCACATTTGGCCTGCGGGACCATCCTGCCTGGCCCTTGAGCTCCCAACCACAGAGGCTAGCCCTGGCCCCTCCCCCGCTGTCTCACCTCCCCCATAGCCACGCCAGCGCTCTGGGCAGCAGGGCTGCACGCTCCTGCAGGGCAGCGCAGCAGCGTGTCTGGCTCTGACTGGGCAGCATGGCTGCCAGACATGTTGCTCTGAGCAGCATGGTAAAGGGGCCAGGTCTGGAGGGTTCCGGGGAACAGGAGGGGTTGGAAAGGCGTGGGAGTCCCAGGGGGCCTGTCAGGGGGCAGGGGTGTGGATAGGGGTTGGGACAGCTAGGGGACAGGGAGCAGGGGGGGTTGGATAGGGGCTGGGGGTCCCGGGAGGGGGCGGTCAGGGGACAAGGAGCAGGAGGTTGGATGGGTCGGGGGTTCTGAGGGGGATGGGAAGTGGGAGGGGTCGGATAGGGGGCAGGGCCAGGCTGTTTGGGGAGGCACAGCCTTCCCTACCTGTACACTTTTGCAACCCCAAGGTGGCCCCTCAGCCAAAAATTTGCCCACCCCTGGTGTAGACAGACACTTACTATGGTAATGGTAGGGGTTCTCCCGTCATTGTAGTAAATCCACCTCCCCGAGAGGCAGTAGCTAGGTCTATGGAAGAATTCTTCCGTCAACCTAGAGCTCTCTACTTTGGGGGTTAGATCAGCTTAACTACATCACTCAGTGATGTGGATGTAGCTGGGTTGATCTAAGTTTCTAGTGTAGACCAACCCTCCGTTATAGGGGCCCAACTATACGGCTCTCAGAAAAAAGCTGGAAATGATATATTTCAAAATGGCTTTTCTAAAAATCATGAGGACACAATTTTGAAGTCCCATGATTTGTCAGGTCTAGAAACAAGTAAAGTAAAATGGGGATTCCCAGATCCTCTCCAAAGGTAGGCATCAGGTTTTACAAAAACAACGAGGAGTCCTTGTGGTACCTTAGAGACTAACAAATGTATTTGGGCATAAGATTTCGTGGGCCAAAACCCATTTCATCAGATGCATGGAGCGAAAAATACAGTAAGCAGTATATATATTACAGCACATGAAAAGATGGGAGTTGCCTTACCAAGTGGGGGGTCAATGCTAACGAGGCCTGATTAAGATACTGTAGATGTTTGTTTCTGTCTGAGGGACTGGAGCAAATGCGGTTGTATCTTAGAGCTTGGCTGTAGACAATGGATCATGTGATGTGGTCTGGATGAAAGCCGGAGTAACGTAGGTAAGTATAGTGGTCAGTAGGTTTCTGGTATAGAGTGGTGTTTATATGACCATCACTTATTTGCACTGTAGTGTCCAGGAAGTGGATCTCTTGTGTGGAGCATTTGCTCCAATCCGTCAGACAGAGACAAACACCAACAGGATCTCTATCAAGCCCCGTTAGCACTGAGCCCCCACTTGGTAAGGCAACTCCCATCTTTTCATGTGCTGTAATATATGTACGGCTTACTGTATTTTTAACTCCGTGCATTTGATGAAGTGGGTTTTAGCCCACCAAAGCTTATGGCCAAATACATTTTGTTAGTCTCTAAGGTTCCATAAGGACTCCTCGTTGTTTTTGCTGATACAGACTAACACGGCTACCACTCTGAAACCTGTCACCATGCAAGGTTTTTCAAAATTACCAAATCAGAATTCTCCACTCTCCCACCCAGGTGGTAGTGTTTAACACTCACTTTAGGCAGGTGTAACTGTAGAGGAGATTCAAGACCATTGCCTCCTGGAGGACCACCCAACCCATTCTCAACTGTTTATACCATTTACCCTCAAGTTTGTAATGACATAACATGCATTTGGCAATAGCAACAAGTGCTTGTATGGCAAAGTAATATTGGGAAATTATTTAATGTCTTTTAGTTCTCTTTTAATGGAACTGAGAAGGTTGGAACAAGGAGGAGACTAGCTGGCAAATGTTCAGGTGACCACTAGTCATCCAAACACCACACTTTGAGAACCACTAGTATAAAACACCCATTTGTCACTTCACAGTGCAGGAGACATTGGACCTTTTATCAGTCACTGGTCTAGGACTTAACATTGCCCATCCTAAATCTCAGAGCAGTGTAATTTGGGGGGAAAGGAGGGATCCCATGTTTTGGGGAAAGAAGGAAACCATCTTTAAATATTAACATTTTAAAATTAACATTTTTAAAGGTGTCTGAAAGTTGCTCAGAGATTTGGACTGTTAGAAGTAGTCTTGGCAGAGAGAGATGAGGGGGCATATAGTGCTGAAGAGCCACAGAAAGATACAAGATAAATGCAGTTTATCACATGGGTATCGTCACCACCTGTGGTATAAATGTTTATGTGGAGCTTTTTATCTATCTTAGATGCTTATATGGCCCTCATTACCATCATTTCTGAGCACCTCACAATCTTTAATGTATTTATCATCACAACATGCTTGTGAAGTATGGAAGTTCTATGATCCCCACTTTACAAATGGGGAACTGAGGCACAGAGACAATAAGGGTATGTCTCCACGTCAAGTAGACACCCATGTCTGGGCCATGCCACCTGACTCAGGCTCATGGGGCTCAGGTTGCGAGACTGTTTAATTGCAGTGTAGACATTCTGGCTCAGGCTGCAGCCCAAGCTCTGGGACCCAGCCCAAGCTCGAACATCTACATTGCAATTTAACAGCCCCTTAGCAAGTTGCAGATCTTTAAATTCCAGTGTAGGCGTACCCTAAGTGATTTGCCTAAGATCACAGTGGAAGTCTGTTGTGGAGCAGAGACTTGAGCCCAGGTTTCCCAGGTCTAAAGCATGTGCTCCAACTACTGGACCATCCATTCCTCTCTTCTCTTTTATTCAGTTACTGATTTAAAACCTATTGTGTATACATAACATACAGAAAAGTTAGAGTGTCACTTCAGAGGGAATTCTTTCAGCTGTGGTTGGAGTTGGGAAAAACTTCAAAAATACCAAGATTGAAAATACAACAATTGTGTGCTGGCAGTTACCTTCTAGACAATTGTTAATTCTAAATAAATATTAATAAATTGATGTGCTTTGTGTATTGTTAATGCATAACACAGGACAGGTTTAAAAATGAAGTGTTGGTAGAATTAGCTTCCAGATTTTTGCAAAAGATCATACTTTGATCTGGAAATAGGGAAGTGTAACATCATCATAAGTAGTTTGTCTCATTACACACTCAACTACAACATGGCAAACGGATAAGACATGGGAGGGAAATATGCACTAAAAGCAGAGAGATGAATTAGAGTATTTGGAAGGAACAAAAAAATGGTTCCTGTTTTCAGATTCTTTATGGATGCATATTGCATATGGAGACCTGAAGCCCAGGCCCACAGGACTGGAGAGAGGCCAAAAATCAGAACCTTTTATCAGACTTCCCCCTTCCATCCAAATCTTGGCATTTTGGATAAAATAGAACCCAGATCTGAACCATCTCTAATAAAAATAAAAATTAAAATGGCTCTTTAGCCCATCTCATTTATTAAAACCCAGCCCATTATTACTTGTGTTGAGATAGTAGTGCCTGGGACCCCCAGTCATAGACTAAGACCCTAATGTACTAAGAACTGTCCAAACACAGACGGTCCCTGTCCAAGGAGCTTACAAACTAAGTATAAGAAAAGAGGCAACAGGTGGATACATACAGAAAGATGGGGGAGCAAACAAAGGGACAAGAGCAGCCAGCAATTCTGTACTATATGCTGTACTCTACATAGTGCAGATTCACCTCTAACAAAGACCTTAAATCCCAGGGTTTTGGCTGAGTTTTGCTTTGAATCTGGAACTCAAAGTGATACTCACAGGATACGAACAACAAAATACGTCTAATCCTCTCTGAATTAAAATTTCAGTGTTTTACACAGTGCTAATAAGTAATCACAAGATTGTTGGTCTACTCTGCAGTCTTTAACTAAACATACTCGTCCAGGCAT
The DNA here is from genome assembly GCF_009764565.3 of Dermochelys coriacea. NCBI lineage: Eukaryota > Metazoa > Chordata > Testudines > Dermochelyidae > Dermochelys > Dermochelys coriacea. The sequence goes on along the minus strand of NC_050071.1, from coordinate 99,496,020 downwards.
GTATAAAGGTTTACTGCAGGCCTAAATGGAAATGGCTTTTTCAAGGTTTCAGAAAATGCTAGTTGGGGGGAAATCTTGTGGTCATTAAAGATGCCTTGGCATTTTTCACAAGAGTGGATGTATTAACCCTGGCATCTGGGCCTAGTCTGAGCTTGGGTAACTGGAGTCTGTCTACAGTTTCATTTACCCTCTTTAAAAAAAAAAGTAATTGATGGTGTAAAATGGGTGATATTTTCCATTCCAGAGGTAGCTGTATTCTATTATCCCTTTGTATCTCAGTAAATTTCTATGAAGTGCCTTGTGATTGACCCTGATAATTTGATATTTATACAGTGATTTATCCAAGCTGGCTGTTACTTTTTACACACAGACAAACCTAAACCTGTCTTGGATGAAGCAAGTCATTCTACTTCCTACTTAGTGCTTATACTCCTCCTCATTTACACAGGTTTTGCACCAGTACAGTAGACTGACTTCAGTGGAGTTATTACTAATTTACACCAGTGTAAACGAGAGAGTGATCAGGCCCACATTGTTTGCATAAGATGGGAAAAAGCTAAACTTGATCCTTAACTTTTTTAGTTCTATGGTCTGTACATGGAGTTCTTCTCATTCATTCTGTAAGATGCATTACAATAGGGATGGTGCTTCAACAAAGTAAATCCTGTTGAGGGACTAGATGACTCCAGGGCTTGGTAAATAGGATACAGAGCTTTCTGCCTCTGGGTTGTTAGTTAAATCCAGCCCAGTTTGTTAGTGATAGGGTTGCCAGGTGTCCGGTTTTCGACTGGAACGCCTGGGCGAAAAGGGACCCTGGAGGCTCCGGTAGGCACTGCCAGCTGGGCCGTTAAAAGTCCAGTCCGCAGCACAGTCCTGGCTCCACACAGCTCCTGAAAGTGGCCACCGGGACTCTGTGACCCCTAAGTGCAGGGGCGGCCAGGAAGGCTCTGTGCGCTGCCCGTGCCCCGAGTGCTGGCTAAGCAGCTCCCAATGGTCAGGAACCGCGACCAATGGGAGCTGCGGGCAAAAGGGCACTGTGCAGACCCTCACTGGCTGCCCTTGCACCTAGGGGCCGAAGGGACCTGGCAGCCACTTCCAGGGAGCCACGATAAGGGCTACTGGGACCCCTGCCCCAGCCCGGAGTCTTCTCCTGCACCCCAAACCCCTCATCCCCAGGTCCACCCAGAGCCCACTCCCCCAGCCAGAGCCCTCACCGCCCCACACCCCAATCCCCTGCCCCAGCCCAGAGCCCTCTCCCGTACCCTGAACCCCTCATTTCTGTTCCCACCCAGAACCCACACTCCCAGCCCAGAACCCCCCACACCTCAACCCCCTTCCCTCTCAGTACTCTCTCCTGAATCTCAAACTCCTCATCCCCAGCCTCAGCCCAGAGCCCGCACCTCCTGCAAGAATCTCAGCCTCTCCCGCACCCTAACCATGCCCCAGCCCGGTGAAAGTGAGTGAGGGTGGGGGAGAGCGAGTGATGGAGGGAGGGGGGATGGAGCGAACAGGGGGCAGAGTCTCAGAGAAGGGGCAGGGTGGGGCGGGACCTTGGGGAAGGGGCTGGGCAGGACTGGGGTGTTCAGTTTTGTGTGATTAGAAAGTTGGCAACCTTAGTTAGTGATTGAAAATTATTACTATCTGAATGGCTCTTTAATATTCTATTTGAAATATGTCTGATGCATTTGTAGTTTATCTTGCTCCTTCATTCTCCAAAATATCCCACCTTTGCCTGTACCACCTCTCAAATCTTCTGCAACTTAACTAGGTTAAAAAAAATTACAGTCTTAATGTTATCTTGTGAAAAGTATATCCTAAAAAAAGTCCTCTCTGCTGAGAGAGTTCCTCTATGATTTTCAGCAGATAAAATGTAAAAAGAAAAACAAAAAATCCCCCAAACATGAGGCTGTCTGTTGACTTTGCAGTTAATAAGAAGTTGTTGTGCTCTATTGAGTTTACTGTGTCACCAAAACCCTTGCAAGTCTTAACTATACAAAGCCTACATTGTCTTGACAAGGATACTGAGAAGATGTGCCTGATCTTGGCAGGAGCTAGGTGTACTCAGAACCATGTTATTTAAAAAAACAACAACAAAAAAGAAATATTCTCTTACTGGGAAAGATAAAGAGCAGTGTCCTTACTACAAGTAAAGGTGTACTTGTGGCACCTTAGAGACTAACAAATTTATTTGAGCATAAGCTTTCATGAGCTACAGCTCACTTCATCGGATGCATTCGGTATTCCGAATGCATCTGATGAAGTGAGCTGTAGCTCACGAAAGCTTATGCTCAAATAAATTTGTTAGTCTCTAAGGTGCCACAAAGTACTCCTTTTCTTTTTGCGAATACAGACTAACACGACTGCTACTCTGAAACCTTACTACAAGTGTGTAGAGTGCACTGGTCAGTTTTAGAAGCATGAAAATTGAAAAATGATAGATGGGAACACAGTTTCAAGTGACCCGAGTATAATTTAGGTCGCGGGGTATTCAGATTAGGGCTTTTGCTTTATACTCATCTCTAATATTGAGATGTAAATGTCCTTAAAGAGAGAAAGACAATCTTCATGCATAACTATCGGTATACAAAATTAACTATTAAAGCCTGGCAGATGTATTTCCTCACTAAGGGCCAAATCCTTCTCCTTGGTCCCATAGAAATCAATAGAAATACTCCCACTGTGTTCAGTAGGAACAGGATTTGGCCCTTAAGTCTTTACTATTGTTTGTCAGTAGTAACACAGATACTTTTAGTATACTTCTTAGTAATTTGGATCATTCTTAATTTGATAACTCATCATGCATACTCAGAGAAACAGTTTGAATTTTATAAAAGTGGGAGATGAAATTATACATTCAGAGGAGTGTAATATAACAATTGCCAGAGTCCAGGAAAATACATACATAACTCATTATTCTAAACTAATATGAGCACGTGTATGTTTGCTCAGAATAGCCTTAATAGTGTTCAACTCTAAATAGTGTGCTATCTAAATTTTGTTATTAGATATTTACATTGACAACCAGCTCAAACTAGATCTGAGCACCTGCTTTGAGTTAACAGAGAGAGAAAGTACAGCAGACATTTAAAAAATCCTAATGAACGCAGTCGTATGAATTTCCCTGATATCAGACACTTATACACCTTTCACAGACAGGCTTCTACCATATGATGGTGATGACTAAATCAGTATAATACAACTTCTGTACAATGTGTAGAACAGCAAATTATAACACCAAACATTAGAGATATGGATGGCTATTGGCCACAGACTTAAACCCTGATCCTGCAGTAATCTCCATGCGGGTGGACTCCTGCACTTATGAAAAGTCTTGCAGTAATCAACGGGGCTCCATACATGGACCTCCTGGCAGGCTCAGGCCCTTAGATAAAATTTCTCTTGAAACAATATTCCCGTAACCATTTGCCATCTTAGCTGCTTAAAATAAGTACTCTTATCCAAAAGTGTTTAGCTTTTTTTTTTGAATACTTTGCTGATGTACAACACATTCCTTTAATTTTTTTAATCAAACATTGATTTTTCAGACTGGACTGGAACATTAAAGTACAGATATTATTAGGAGTCATATTTATATCCCAAAGCTAGCCTGCCTTGTTGTGAGTGTCTGAAATCCCAAGATATATGAGGAAGAGAGAGGGCCCAATTCTCATCTCAGACAGATTGTAAATCAGGAATAGCTACATTGAAGTCAATGAAGTTACTTCATTGCGGTAAAACATGAATGAAAGAAGAACTTGGGCCAGTGACGGAATATAAGAGTGGGAGAGAAACTGAGAATACAAGCAAAATGGTTTCCCCTAATTTATTTTTCAGACTCTAATGTTATTTTGACTGTATAGTTTGATTTTTAGCCTTGTTAGTAATTTAAACAGGAATCTTTGTTAGATAAACTCCAAATAGCAGTATATTTCTGGTGTTATCTTATTTTCCTTTCTCAAGAGTGCATATTGACTTCAGTTTTCCAATTTTATACCAGGCTCTGCTTAATACCACAAGTGATCTTTTACCTTTATGATCTGGCACCTGCAGTACTTGGAGATGTTTAATATATAATGTTGCACATCTCTCGGGCAATAGTTGTTGCAACAGCCTGATGTATGTTTTTTTCTTTTCTCCCCCTTACCATCATGTGAACTCAGCATTAGACTTGTTAAGAAATATTGCAAGATTGTCCAAATTATTATTACATAAATCTGGAAGGCTCATAAAGACACCACTATTAGATTCAAACTAGCCCCTGGGGCCAAGTTTTGCACTGTGACCTCAGCTGGGTGGAACTTAAGGCAGATTTCAAACTCTAATATTTTGTTTTGCTATATCCAACTTTTAAAATTCTGTGACTTTAGCTCCAATCTTTATTTTAAAGCCTCAATGGGAAATGAACTGTATAATTTTAATTTATAAAACAAACTGTTTCTTTTTACATGCATAGAAAGAGAGAGACATACCCCAACAATCTTCATCTAAGCGCACAAAAATCTAACTGAAGGCATATAAAGGTGAGATCTACCATAATATATTTTATTTTAAATAGCCATTAGAAAAGTCTTGTTCTCTTCATTTTAATGTCTCTAATCAGAGATCCCAACCAGCTGCCCTGTTAATTTGTAATTAGTCATCCATCAGAATTATGTCACCACTATATGTTCTGCACAGGCTATGATTTTAACTAAAAAAAAAAAACACAAACATATTTACTTCAACACTATTTAACACATCAGATAAGAAGATACTGGTGTGTTATAATTTGTTTGATATGAAGATGTACATAATCTTTTAAACTTAACTTCTGAAATAGTGTATGTACCAGAAATCACTTTTCAGTCTTCTCTTAGTTGATATTTCTCCTTTCCTCTCTAATTTTAGAAGTTTTTAAAGAAAGAATCCAGTCCATTGCTCAATCACTTGAAAGGATTTATCAAAACTTAGTTCAACTTGTGGTTTTGTTTCTGTTTTTTACAGAAATTATTTAAAACACTTTTTCAAAAATAACTTACGTCCCACCATGTTCTTAAAACAATCACAACAGAATAAACCCTGCAGTAAGGACACAGGGATAGCACAGTGATCACAAAAATTCACCTACCTGTATTGTGTTTCTGAAGACAGTCTCTACATTTAAGCACCATTCACAGAGAAGAAAGAGTTTCTCAGCAGCAATGCATCTTCTTACTTTTTCTAATGTTCTGCTAAAAGAGGAGTGTTGAGCAACTCCCTCCAATGCTGTTTAACCCCTCCTTTCACTCTCTGCCTGTTTAGACTTTCTGAACACTGAAATGCATACGGAGAAACTTGTAATTAGTAATACCAGCTAAGCTAAAACCCTTGATTCTCACTAACCTAAGCTGCACATTCCAAAGTACTAAACAGGAGTGCTAATCAGAAAGCACTCTTTTAGACTAAATTCCTGAGTAGACATAAAGCATGAAAGTTAAGCTAAGATATTGCCCTACCAGAGCCTAGTTTCTGCCTACTGGCTTGGAAAAGCCTGTGATATCTCAGGACTCAGGAGCACACACTGTGACTGTGAGAGGAAAATGTTAAGTGTCTCATCTCTGTTCTTTTTTTCTTCCCTCTCTCTTGTTCTCACTGCTCACAGTAGCAAGGTTGTCTCTTGTATACTCCCTGCCCTTAAACTCACCAAACCAGATTTTTACTCCCAACACCAGCAACTTCCCGTAAATCTGAACTGAAATTTTATCCTGTTCACTGAGCTTTTGCTGGCTCAAGGCCAGCGCAGCATTCCTGTTGTTTTAGGAGTGCAGATACCTTTGCTTTTTAAAAAAAATAAAATCGGGGCTTGGAGGGGGAAAGGATAACCTAAAGAGATGTAAAGGTTGGCATGAGAGAGACACTTGGAAACAGTTGTAAGTATTGTTTGACACCCCATGTTTGTATTTTTTTTTAAAAGGTAGAGTTCCAATGTGAATATCAGAGAGGGAGACTATATCCTCCACACTAAAATGGAACCATCTATTTGCTGAGCCACCTGCTTTATCTCTGCACAAAGTGTTTAAGGAACAAGATGTTAAATCATGGGTTTCCTTCCCCCTGCTATTAAACAATGTAGGCTTTCAATATATAGATGTAGATTTAAAGGGAAAACAAATCAATAAAACTCACCTGAGGCATAGCATGGCTTGAATTAGTACAGGAAGGTATTGCACTAGGAGAAACCCACAAGCTTTTCTGATCCAGTTTCATCAATACAGGGGTTGTGCTTGTTAAAGAAGTGACGCATTTCAACCCCTTCTGACCTGAAGTTACATCTAGTTTCTAGAAAAGGAACAAAAGAGAAACTAGCTTTAGAAACAACAGCCAAGCCCTCCTTTAACCTCTCTGTGATCTCTCTGACAATTGTTGTTTAACCTCAAAAGAAACAGCGATGCCAGAGAGTAAACTTTCCCTTCCCAGCCCCTTTACCTTACCTGCCTATGCAAGGATTAAGTAGCCTGATGTATTTAAACAAAGCACAAAACCTGTTTATAGTAAATGCAATCAGCCAACAGAAATCTAATTCAGTACTTGTGACTAAACAAACTGGAACAGGAAGCACACATCAGAATTTATAAAAAGTACTAATTCCTGCTTGCATTGTCATGCAACTGAAAAATGTTTCTACTTCTCTTTAGAGTCTTTTGTTCAATGGCAGTTCACGTTTTTGTGTGAAAAGTTTAATACTCTGATGTTTAATCATTTGCATGCAAACACTTAGAACAATATTTGCTTTTTGTACAGAATACTATGGAATCTTTTCATTATTTTTCTTGCTTTGGGGAAGGCATGTTTCTGTAGCTAGGTTTTATTTTCAAATTATTTTTTGTAATTTATGAGAGTTGTACATGGTACCTTTAATACTTGCACACAATAAAAACTCATACAGGAGAATATAGAAGAGTCATAAAAATTAAAATGTTTAAGGTAGATAGTATTGAGGGTTAAAGCTACTGTTGACAATATTCTGCAACCATATTTGTAAATAATTATAAAATGCTGCCAGCTTTATCACCTGGGAAGATACTAAACCTACAATGTTTTGCAGAATTCTGTCCTTTAAGACTAAGTTTCTCTGTTAAATTTTTATATAAGCAAAAGTTACATTGACTCTTACTGAGTTTTGCTTGAATAAGAACTTCAGGATTGGGCCCATATTACTATAATAAAACCATACAGCCACATACTGAGGCTATGCCTACACTAGCACTTAGGTTGGCAAAACTTTTGTCACTCAGGGGTGTGGAAAAAACACCCCATAGCGACATAAGTTTTGCGGGCATAAGCGCTCGTGTGCACAGCAGTGTCAGTGGGAGAATCTCTCCTGCAGACACAGCTACCACCTCTCGTTGAGCTGTTTTTATTATGTCAATGGGAGAGTTCTCTCCCATCGGCATAACGCGGCTACATGAGCACTTTTACAGCAGCACAGCTATATTGATACAGGTGTAGGTGTAGACATGGCTTAAAATTTGAAGTCTTGGAATGAGTGCCTAATGAATGAATCTCATGCACTTGCTCAGTGCATAGTTTCAATGTTCTTAATTTTTATGTAATCAAAACCATCCCCCCCCACAACCAATCAAATACTATTCCTCAAAGAAGTCTATAGTTATGCCAAATGTTAGGTTGAAACTTCAGCTGTTTCTTACTGTAGCTCTGCTCAAATAGACAAGTGTTAGAATTTTTAAGTGACAAGTATATTTTTTCCACTGCACCATAACTCAAAAATGGATAAAGGGATTAGCTCAAATTTTCCTAAAATGCATTTTGAGGAAGAATGCAAATATAGGAAATTTTGACCTCAAAGGTGGTGAATGTTTTTGAAAGTCACAAGAATTATTGAGCAAATAATGAGAGAAAATAATTGTCCACAAGCATTTATTTTAATTAAAATGTGAATGTTACTGAACTGTATTTACAATCATTTCACATGAACATTTTGGCAGCTGAGCGCTGCTAGAATAAATATTCTTGCAAAGCAAATTTTGAGACTTTTGTAAAGCAAATTTTGAGGGTTTTGCAAGTGTATATTCACAAATTTGACACTAGGTGGGTGAAGGACACACCCTGAGGTCCTCGCTCTCTATTCAGCATACTGTAGAAGACTCAGATGATAATAATGACTTGAGAAAAACCTCTTACGGACCTTATTAACTTAAGGCTCGACTCTAAGTAATTAAAATTGGATGAAAGTATCCCTGGAGATTTATGATCAAATATATATATGTTATTGGATTTCTAAATATATAACACAAAACAATTTATCCAAGACACTAATGCCCAACCTGGAATCAGAGTCTCTTTTTCTCTCCCTATATGTTTAGTAAATTCAACTGTGAGTAAATTCAACTCTTTAAGTGTAAAGCAAAAAGTGATTCAGCATAGGAATGTAAAGGAGATGTGCTGTAATTTGCTGCAATACCCATCACTCTGTCAGGTTAAATGAGCCAAGTGCATTCAGAACTCTGTAGTAGTGAGCACAGGTTTCCTGTTCCCTTGCCAAGCCATGGTAGGGTTTCTATCTAAAAGAAAAGAATTTAATGAGTTCACAGCAAAGTGAATTAAATTAAGTGTAGCATGATTAGACTATGAACGCTAATCTTAAAAGCAAAAGCACTTGATTCAGGAAGGTGCCCTTCAAAGCTGATTCTGCCAATTTTAACTGAAAATTCTGGACAGATACTTACATGCTTTATCTCACCAGTTATGGGACTTCCTGCTGAAATGTCATAGAATCAGAAATATAAGGCTGGAAGGGACCTTGAAGCCATTAAGTCCAGCCCCCTGTGCTGAGACAGGACCAAGGAAACCTAGAGACCATCCCTGACAGTTGTTTGTCCAACCTGTTCGTAAAAGCATCCAGTGACCGCAATTCCATAGCCTCCCTTGGAAACCTATTCCTGTGCTTAATGAGCCTTAAAGTTAGATAGTTTTTCCTAATAGCTAACCTAAATCTCCCTTGCTGCAGATTAAGACCATTATTTCTTGTCCCATCTTCAGGGGACCTGGAGAACAATTGATCACAGTCCTCTTTATAACAGCCCTGAACATATTTGAAGACTGTACTTACGTCCCCCCTGAGTTTTTTCTCAAGACTAAACATGGCCAGTTTTTTTAACCTTTCCTCGTAGTTTAGGTTTTCTAAACCTCTTATCATGTTTTTTGCTCTCCTCTGAACTCTATCCAGTTTGTCCACCTCTTTCCTAAAGTGTGCAACCACAATTGCACGCATGACTCCAGCTGGGGCCTCACTAGTGCTGCGTTCAGTGGCACAGTTATCACCCTTGTCCAACAAACACCACTCCTGTTAATACACCCCAGAATTATTTTAGCCTCTTTCGTTACTACATCACACTGATTCATATTCAATTTGTGATTAATTATAACTTCCAGATCTTTTTAGCAGTGCTACCACCTACCCAGTTATTCCCCATTTTGTGGTTTTGCATTTGATTTTTCCTTCCTAAGTGAAGTACTTTGCACTTGTCTTCATTGAATTTCATCTTGTTAATTTCAAACCAATTCTCCAGTTCGTCAAGGTCACTTTCAATTCTAATTCTGTCTTTCAAAGTGCTTGCATCCCCTCCCAGCTTGGTGTCATCTGCAAATTTTATAAGTATACTCTCAACTTTGTTATCCAAGTAATTAATGAAAACATTGAATAGTACTGGACCCAGGACTGACTGCTGCAGAACCCCACTAGATGCACCCTCCCAGTTTGACAGTGAACCATTGATAACTACTTTTTGAATATGGTCTTTCAAGCAGTTATGTGCCCACCATATAGTAATTGCACTGAGACAACATTTCCCTAGGTTGCTTATGAGAATGTCATTGGGGACCAAGTCAAAAGCTTTACTTACACATCTACTGCTTCCCCTTACCAACTAGGCTAGCAATCCTGTCAAAGAAGGAAATTAGGTTGGATTGGCCTGATTTGTTCTTAACAAATCCATGCTGGCTATTCTTTATAATCCTATTATCCTCAAGGTTCTTACAGATTGATTATTTAATCATTTGTTGTAGTATCTTTCCACATATCAAATTTAGGGTGATTGGTCTATAATTACCTGGGTCCTCTCTGTTCCCCCCTTAAAGATAGGTACTAGGCTTGCCCTTTTCCAGTGCTCACCTGTTCTCCAAGTGTTCTCAAAGATAATTGTTATTGGTTCCAAGATTGGTGCAGCTAGTTCCTTAGGTACCCTAGGATGAATTTCATCAGGCCCTGCCAACTTGAATACATTCAGTTTATCAGAATATTCTTTAACCTGCTCTTTCCTTATTTTGGCTTGCATTCCTTTCCCTTTGCAGTTAATATAAGTAATATAAGTTGTGTTTTAGTATCTGGTCACACATTAACCTTTTTAGTGAAGAGGGAAGCAAAGTAGGCATTAAATATCTCAGCCTTCTTGATATCATCAGTTATTAGCTCTCCTTCCCTGCTAAGCAGAGGACCTACACTTTCTTTCGTCTTTCTCTTGCTCCTAATGATTTAAAGACACTCTTCTAATTGCCTTTTCTGTCCCTTGTTAGGTTTAACTGATTTTGTGCCTTAGCCTTTCTGATTTTATCCCTACATGCTTGTGCTATTCTTTTGTCCTCCTCCTTAATAATTCATCCATTTTTGCACTTTTTGTAGGATTCTTTTTTTTTTATTTTTCAGGCCTTTCTTCTTCTTAGCATATGTGAAACATGCCTCAGGTGGCATGTGACCAGGATTCATCACCTAATTTGGTCCACTGGTTGGTTCATTAGCTTCCTCGGCCTGGGCTGGCTACTGATGGGGAATGTGACATGAATGCTGATCCAATCATTAAAGAGCTCCTGGTGGAGTCATATTAGCCTCTTACTATTCTTCCTGTCTTTCTTTGGCATCAGGATAGTTTGCATTTGTGCCTTTAATATAGTCTCCTTGAAAGATTGCCAGCTCTCCTGAACTCCTTTTTTCCTTAGAGGTTCTTCCCATGGGACCTTACCTACCAGTTCTCTGAGTTTGTAAAGTCTGCTTTTTTCAATTTTCCTTATTCTGCTGTTCCCACGCCTTCCTTTCCTTAGAATCAGAAAACTTTTTCACTAGGAGGGTGGTGAAACACTGGAATGCATTACCTAGGGAGGTGGTGGAATCTCCTTCCTTAGAAGTTTTTAAGGTCAAGCTTGACAAAGCCCTGGCTGGGATGATTTAGTTGGGGATTGGTCCTGCTTTGAGCAGGGGGTTGGACTAGATGACCTCCTGAGGTCCCTTCCAACCCTGATATTCTATGATTCTATGAAATCATTCATTTCATGATCAATTTTATCCTAATTGCTGTCCACCTTGAGATTCAGATTAATTTCTCCCTTTTGGACCTAAGGGATTCAGATAGCTTAGTGATGCGTGTGATGTAAAAATGTAGAAAGAGACAAGTGATGTACGTTGCTGGCAAAACCAGGGAAATGAACATATTCAGCAAAGCCTAACTTGTCACAAACTTACAATAATGAGTCATAAGGAACTGGACATTTTCTGATTGGAAGCCTATAGACAAAATCATAATGTGTTTCTAGGGATTGTACCATATAGAGAAGAAATATCTTTACCTATAATATCAGGGCAAAGCATCAGTTATTGTAAATTCGTAATTAGCCATCTTCTCCCCATAGTCCACTTTAGTCAGACATGGAAAGTGATCAAAACTTGGGCGTAGTCTACACTAGGAAATTAGGTCTGTATAACTATTTCCTCAGGGGTGTGAAAAATCCACCTCCCTGAGTGACTCAGTTAAACTGACCTAACTCCCAGTGTAGACAGTGCTATGGGAGAATTCTCCTGTAGACCTAGCTACCGCCTCTTGGGGAGGTGGATTGCCTATGCCAATGGACAAACCCCTCCCATTGGAGTTGATAGCATTTTCACTGAAGTGCTACAGTGGCGCCGCTGCAGCATTTTAAATGTAGACCAGCCCTTAGCTTAGGACATAGTGCCTCCTGCCAGCAGCAGAATTGACTTAGAAATATACCAGATCAATGAAATATTATAGCCAGGACCATGATATCATAATAATTATAAGAAAAACCTCCTTCCAAATAATAAAATGCGACAATATAACCTAGTGGATGGTATCACAGCACAAAAATATTTTACAGGCAGGGGAAAAATCATGTCTCTTTTCACCATGTTCATACGAGAACACATCTCATTGCATAAGCTAGGAGAAGTCTCATGTAATAGCCATGGTTGTAGGGGGAAAGATGAGACGATCATAAAATCTGACACTTCTCTCTCCCTTCTCCTGTGTCACTGACACTGAGAGTCACTTACCAGTTTTCTGTGTTCACACCACTAAAACTTGCATCCAGGCCCTTCTTATTTCCCAGCTTGAGTATTTGCAACATCCTCCTCTATGGTCTTCCTGATACTCCCCTCACCTCCCTTAGGCCCATTCAAAATGTTGATGCTAAGATCATCTTCCTGGCCTGTTCTGACGATGTCACTTCCCTCTGTGAGACTCTCCACAGGACCTCCTTTCTCCACTGGATTAAGTCCAGGCTTCCCAAGGCCTTTCACCTCTTAGCCTCTGCGTATTTATCCACTCTTGCATCTTATTACATTGCCTCTGCTCCCTTGGTTCCATTCACAATGCCAACCCCAATCACTCCTTTGTCCACTTCTTTCACAAGTGCCTTCATGCTTTCTTCCATGCTGTTCTTTATATATACAACACCCTCCCTAAACTGGATGTAAGTAAATCTGCTACTGTGTCCTCCTTAAATCACTCCTTAAGATCAGTTTCTACCATGGTGCACATGGGAAACTGCCAACATAATCTTAGCCCCAATAGCCATCTACCTGATATCTATTTTGTTTTTTCAATCTGATCACTTACTTAAAATATTAAATGACTTCATCCCATCTAGCTATAACTAATCTATACAGCCACCTGTGTTCTATTGTCAGTAACCTAATCCTCCTTCCCTCAATCCTTCCAATTGTTTGTTCTCCCAGATGGTTCCTTAGCTGTAATACTTTACAGTAGCTGACAGACTAAGCAATATCAGAATGGTATAGCTTATTAATGCTTAAACATCCTATTCCCCTCCCTTCTTCTTGCGGTGACTCTCTCCTCAGTCTTTATGGCCTGATTCTCTATTGCTTTGCATCTTGTGTGGTCAGTTACTCCTGTGCAAAGTGGGCATAAAATACTACTCTTCTTATTTGGTAGGTTTTACATCCACTTTGTACAGGAATAACTTCCTACAGAAGATGCATGCACTTAGATTTCATAGACAGTATGTGCTTTGGGGTAAGGACTGTGGACTGAAAGAGGTTGACTTAGCCTTGCTAAAGATTCTCCAGTATAGGGGCTTTCTCTGGGTTGTGTACATTTGATGTAGCCAGTTGGAGTATTCTGTGCTTCTGCAACCTCAGCTAGCACACAGTGCCTTTGGAGCTTGTAGTGAGGCGGTGTAGTGCCCTACCACCTCACTGAGGGAAGAAACCTCCCCAGACACCAAAGTGGGCGGAGCCAATGGATCCTGCACCCGCCTCCCAGAGGTCAAGGCACAGGACAGGAAGTAGAAAAGCCCAACCCCGGAGCTCAGTTGGGCAACAGCAGCCGGAGAGGCCAGATGCCCGTGGCCTGGCTCTGGCTTGGGAGACCTTGGCAAGCTGACCCAAGGACTGGCTGGACCGGCCGATGCCTGTCGCTGACCGACGCCCAGAGGAGTGGCCGAGCCTACCCCTCGCCAGCTACCCAGAGGAACAGCCAAGCCTACCCCTCACCAGCTACCCAGAGGTGCCCATGGTGCTGGAACCCTCTGAGGACACCACCCTGACCCAGATACCCTACGAGGGGGAGGTAGGAAGTAGCCCAGGGGCAGCTGACCCCAGTCTGGCTGCAGCAGTGCCCGAGCCAATGTCAGTGTGTTGTGGCCAGGATCCCCACTGACACAGCAGCGGGTCTTCAACCGCTGCTACGGCCCCGGGCTGGGATGCAATGGAGTGGGTGGGCCTGCATCCCCCCTGCCACCCACCTTGCGGGTGGCAGTCTTCCCCCTCCCCCTGGTTGCTAAAACCAGGGCCTGGGCCTATACTGAACTATTTTCTCAGCCCCTACCTGAGAGCCTGAGCATCTGACTGTTTGTTTGCTGTCCCGCCCTGACCCAGGGCCTGTGCTTATCCTGAACTGCTTGTGGGACCCAGCCTGAAGGTCTGGGTCATAGCCTGGGTATTCCCCAACCCAGCTGAGAGTGTAGTGAGGCGGTGTGGTGCCCCACCACCCCGCCGAGGGACTAGCCTCAGCTGAGTTCCCTTACACATGGTGGAGAATGTGGGCACAAGACCTTGACCCCTGTGAGAAGGGGCCTGGGGCGGGGATGGTCCCCTGAAGAAGTCATGGATATGTCCAGACTTTTTAAGCTCCTGACGGAGAGCCAGGAGCGACAGCAAGCGGCCCAGCTCCAGCAGCAGCAGCAGGCCGCCCACAAGCAGCTCATCCAGCAACTGAGGACCCAGCATCTGCAGCTGGTTCGGGACCGGGGGGTGCAGAACCAAGCGTTCCAGCAACAATGCATACAGCAGCTGATAGTGGCACTGCCACGGCTCCCAGAGCCCCAGCCGGGAGATGCGGCCGGGACACCACAGCCCACTGCGCCGGTGCGATTAACCAAAATGGGACTGGGGGATGACCCCGAAGCCTTTTTGATGACTTTTGAAAGGGTGGTGAGGTCGCAGGGTAGGCACCCAACCAGTGGGCCACCCTCCTGGCATGTATCTGACCGGAACTGCCCAAGCTGTATACCGGGAGCTAGCTATGGAGGACGCACAGGATTACACCCAGGTAAAGGTGGCGATTCTAGATGCCTTAGATGTCAGCCTGAAAACCTTGCGGCAGTGGTTCCGGAATCTGACCTACACCACGGGCGCTCGACCCCGGTTGGTGGCCCAGGAGCTGAGGGAGGCATGCAAGCAATGGCTACAGCCCGAGAGGCGAACCCCAGATGAGCTCACTGAGAAAGTCATCCTGGAACAGTTTGTCCACATCCTCTCACCATGAGGAAGGGCCTGGGTCCTCCACCATCGGCCTGCGACGCTAGCCGCCACCATAGCCCTAATGGAAGATTTCCTTGCAGCTGAAGCCCCAGTGGGACCGGCTATTTGAGCCCACCCATGAGGGTCTGACCACCCCAACCTAGAGAGAAAGGGGAGTGCCTGGATTGAGCTACGAAACCCTTTGCAGGGCCAGGAGCCCCGGTATCGATGTCCAGAGGGGCAGGTTCGACAAGCCCCTCTGGCCCCTGAGACAGTGGTCGGAAGGACCAATCAAAGCCCCCAAGGTGCCCCAGGGGAGCATCCGCTCGGCCCGGACTACCAGAGCTTGGGCCCTGTTTCTCCTGTGGGAAATATGGACACTTACAATGGGACTGCACCGAGATGGACTGTAGTTTCGGGCACATTTGTGCGGAGGAAAACCATGCCGGAGGGCCACAGGCCACCAAGATTACAGTGCCAGTAGTTGTCGAGGATTGCCCAACCCTGGCCCTGATTGACTTAGGCTGCGGCCAGACCTTCATCCACCAAAGCTTAGGCCTCTCAGTGGACCCCCACTTGGGGACCATCCGGTTGCAGTGTATCCATGGCAATGTATGGCCCTACGCCGAGTCCAGCTAACAGTGGATGGGAGCATTCGGCTGATGATGGTTGGCCTGGCCCCACGACTAGCCTACTCTGTGATCCTAGGATGTGATTGGCCAGAGTTCCCAGGGGTCCTTCGTTTGAACGCCGTGGAAGGCCCGGAAATCACTCCAGCACTGGAAGGAGGCTGCCTTGAGACCCACGCAAAGGAGAGGGTGGAAAGGGACTCCAATGGACAGAGAGGAGAGCCCGAGGACCCCCCACCAATGTCTGCCGATGAATTTCGGGTTAGCATTGATTTCTGCCAGGACCAAAGGGAAGACCCTACCCTTAGTCGAGCATATGAGCAGCTAGTGGTCGTTGATGGGACCCTGATTGATCCATGCTGAGCAAAGGTGTGGCCCCATTTTGAGTTATGCCATGACCATCTCTATCAGGTGGACTGAGATCCCCATACCGGAGAGGTCCAGACCCAGCTGCTAGTGCCGCAATGTCACCAACGAGCGGTAATGAAACTTGCCCACAAAATCCCAGCTGCAGGGCACTTGGACAGGAAAAGACCCTTGCCCTAATTTTGACATGGTTCTTTTGGCCCAGGGTGCACCAGGAGGTGAGGAACTATTGTAATTCCTGTACAGAATGTCAGCTGGCTGCTCCCTCACAGACGTCTAAGGCCCCACTGATTCCCATGCCCATTGTAGAAACACCATTTGAGCGAGTGGCCATGGACTTGGTGGGCCCCCTCCTGAAGAGTATGGCTGGGTTCCAGTACATGCTGGTCACGTGGATTACGCCACCCGTTTCCCCGAAGCCATCCCTCTACAGAGCATCACCGCCAGACCATCGCTGATGAGCTCATGAAGGTCTTTGCCCGCTTGGGCTTACCCCGGGAACTACTTACTGACCAAGGCACCAACTTCACCTCCAAGCTGCTATGGCAGGTGTGCAATCTCCTGGGGATCAAGCAGCTACGCATCTCCATCTACTGCTCGCAAACCGACGGCTTGGTGGAATGGTTCAACCATACCCTCAAAGACATGCTACGCAAATTTTCCCCCAGAGGACCTATGCCACTGGGACCAGCTGCTCCCACCTTTGCTTCTGCCCATCCATGAAGTACCCCAATCCTCCACAAAATTTTCCCCTTTCGAGCTATTGTATGGACATCGCCCGAGGAGGCTACTGGATCTCATGAAGGAGACATGGGAGCAAGCTTCAAGAACGCCTCGCTCAGACGGGAGCTCTAGCTCAGGAGAACTTGAAGGCGGCTCAAGAAGCTCAGGTCCAAACATACAACCGGGAGACCCGGGTCTGCGATTTCAAACCTGGTGATCGGGTCCTGCTCCTCCTGCCCTCCAGTGAATCAAAACTACTAGCCCATTGGCAGGGGCCGTATGAGGTGGTCCAAAAGGTTGGACCGGTCAACTATGAGATTAACCAGCTTAACTGTCATAAAAAATCTCAGCAGTACCATGTTAATCTCCTGAAGCCCTGGCAAGAGTGAAAGGGCCTTCTAATTAACCCCTACCCCCCCGGAGCCCGAGTTGGGCCCCTGAGTACCCCTGATCGAGGACTCCGCAGCCCCCCATCTTGGAGAAACCTTGACCGAGGAGCAACGTAAGCAGACCCAGTGCCTCATGCAGGCATTTCCCAGAACTTTCATTGCCCAGCCAGGCCACACGATCCTCATTCACCACGCCATTCAGACAGAGCCTGGAGTGGTGATCCGGGAATCGAATAGGCCCTTGCCACACCGCATGCAGCAAGTTGTTGAGGAGGAAGTCCAAGCTATGCTAGACTTGGGGGTCATTGAACCATCGCAAAGCGAGTGGTGCAGCCCGGTAGTGCTGGTACCCAAACCCAATGGCACACAGCGGTTCTGTATTGACTTCCGATGTGTCAATGCCATTTCAAAATTCGATGCATACCCAATGCTTCGGGGCGACGAACTGCTGGGCCGCTTAGGAGAGGCTCACTTTCTCACCACCCTCAATCTGAGCAAAGGATACTGGCAGATCCCACTCGACCCTGCATCCCGGGAAAAGACCGCATTTGCCACCTCCATGGGCCTGTAACAGTTCACTCGAGTGACCTTCAGTCTCCATGGGGCCCCAGCAACGTTTCAATGGCTGATGGACCGCATCCTTCAATCCCACCGAAAGTACGCTGCTGCGTACCTGGACGATGTCGTTATTTACAGCTGCCATTGGGAGAACCACCTGGAATGGGTAGCTGTGGTCCTGAGGTCCCTGCGGGCAGCAGGATTAACTGCCAATCCAAAAAATGCCACATTCGATGGCAAGAGACCATCTATCTAGGATACACTATTGGGAGGGGACAGGTGAGACCCGTCATGGGAAAAGTTCAGGCCCTGGCAGCCTGCCTACTATCCACCACAAAGCGCCAAGTGTGCCAGTTCCTGGGTCTTTTGGGCTACTACCAGCGGTTTATTCCCAGTTTCATGTCGATCGCAGCCCCTTTAACCGGGCTTTTGACCAAACACAGCCCCCAACGTATAGTGTGGACCTCAGAGTGTACAGACGCCTTCCAGGCACTCAAAGACAGTCTCTGCCGCAAGCCCGTCCTATATAGCCCCGACTTTAACCAAGAGTTCATCCTCTAGACGGACGCCTCGGAGGTAGGACTTGGGGCTGTTCTGTCCCAGGACGTGGATGGAGAAGAACACCCGACCTTATACCTCAGTCAGAAGTTGTTTCCACAAGAGAGGAACTACGCGATGATAGAGAAGGAGGTCTGGCAGTAAAATGGGCCTGTGATGCATTGCGATACTACCTCCTTGAGGCCCTGTTCATGCTGGTCACCACCCACGCCGCGCTTCAGTGGTTGGCCAAAATGAAAAATAATAATATGAGACTAGCATGTTGGTACCTAGCACTGCAGCCCTATGCATTTACTGTCCGCCATAGGACAGGTAAGGACCACACAAATGCAGATTTCTTGTCCCGCCTGGGAGAGTTGGAAGGGTCTGGCCCCGATGAACGGGAGCCAGACTTGGGGGGGGGGGGGGTGTAGTGAGGCGGTGTGGTAGAAAAGCCCAACCCCGGATCTCAGTTGGGCAACAGCCTATACTGAACTATTTGCTCCGCCCCTGCCTAAGAGCCTGAGCACCTGACTGTTTGCAGCCCCGCCCTGACCCAGGGCCTGGGCTTATATCAAACTGCTTGCGGGACCCAACCTGAAGGTCTGGGCCATAGCCTGGGTATTCCCCAACCCAGCTGAGGGTGTAGTGAGGCAGTATTTGTGCCCCACTACCCTGCCGAGGGACGAGCCCCGGTTGAGTTCCCTTACAGAGCTACTTTAGCCAGAGGGGGAAAATATCCCAGTGCTGCTCTACACTAAGCCCCCATACTAGGTTATGCAACAAGCTTCTTTGTGGCTTTTCCACTTCTGCTGGTCTCAGGAGAGTACTGAGCCTCTGTTTTCATATGGGCCTGGAGATCAACTAGCACATTTGGGTTAAAATATTAACTATAAATAATAGTTGCTAAACTCCAATGCACACTGCTGGATTCTCCTTGCGTAGAAGATATGGCTTTCTTGTTCCTGAAACTGATAGTCCCGTAGTAAAATGAGAATCTGAAAATGATAGAATAAGAGGCTCTGAATCTAGAACTGGACATATCCCTGTTACATTTCCCAGAAGAAAACAGAGTGGTTACTTCATATTTGAGACATTATAGATTCAACAAGGCCCTTCTAAAGACCAGGTTGCACATATTGCTAAAGTCTGATCACTCTTGCAGAGAGTAGAAACTGCAGCGGATGAAACCAGGAGCTGGGTGAAATCATAAGACAGTGTGGTTAGACTTAACCATGGCTGGGTGACTGAGTACTCGTCTGATGATTACTCCAAAGTCATTCTGCTTGAAGGGAAGTGAAACATTGAAAAAGTGCAGCAGAAGCATTTTCAGAAGGAAATTGTCAGCGTTCATGCTGAAGCAGTCTCCAAGACCATGGGAAACTAGCTCTAGTGGAATTTAGTTTCCAATCATCTATCTGTTCTTAATTAATCCATTTAAATATGAGACAGATCAGGGGAGAATCTGCCCTAAAAATTCATGTAAAAATTCCAATCTCTTAAGTACAAAAAATGTGAAAGACTCTGAGCCTATGAGGCCTCATAGTCACAGACTCTGAGACCTCACGTGTGTGTGTGTGTGTGCGTGAGAGAGAGAAAGACATGGACTCTGAGATCTCGTGTGTGTGTGTGTGTGTGTGTGTGTGTATGTGATGAATATAGTCTACCACAGCAGCAGAATTCCCCTGGCAGTGTAAAGCATGGAGCATGAGAGTACACAAAATAAAGGAAAGAAGAACAGAAAGTGGGCCATTTGCTGTTGTGTGGCTGCGTCAGGGAGACTATCTGGGACTGGTATCCCTGCCCTTTTATACTCTTTCTTGTTATTAAAAGTAAACCTATGGCCCAAGGAGGAGTCCTAATCCCAGATAATAGCACATCCCTATTTTAACAGAGGTTGTGTGTGGATAAACACCTCAAGATTGTGAGGCACTCAGATATGGTAATGGGGGCATCAAGTATAAGTACATCAAATAGTGGGACGATGTACAGGGAGAAAGAGGTAAATTTGACCACCTCAGATGGATCTGGCCTCTCGCTTCTGAAGTCACATCCCACAGTATTCCAGGGACCAATCAGTATCCCCATCAGTGAGAAGATCCTACAATCCAGGTTACATGACTTGACTAAGTAGTAGCCGAAGCCTGACCATATAAGGACCTCTATCTCTGATCATAATGAAGATGTGCCAAAATCTAACAGTGCTAGTGATGTGAAGTAGGAAAGGACTAGATGGCACCTGCTAATAGAAGTTGAAATTACAGGAGGTCACAATGGGGATTGAAGAAGTAACTGAATGTAATAAAATGCTCACCCAAATTGCTGATAAATAAGTACAGTAGGCTGCCTCATAGGACAGCTTGCAGACTTGCACCTTTCCTATTTTCTTTTAAATGAAAATGAATATTCATAATGATTCAGGGCAGGTATTTCTTTCATCCCCTACTTTACAGATAGTGCATTAGAAGCCACCAGGAGAACTGGAATTGTGATGTCTCAAATCAGACACGGTATAGTTAAAAACATGTTGACTATATGTCCGGCCAACCTGAGCCCCTAGACAGCATAGTCAGCTCTGGTAGGAAACAGTGCAAAAATGTTTTAAGTCCAGTTTTGATTTGTCTCCACCTGCTGGTAGGAAGGCTTAATCAACTTGTCCAAGACTGGAATAGAAAGCTGAAATGATTGGTTTTTATAATTCCAGAAAAAGGACTAGAAGAGCAAATCTTTTACAATTACACACAAAGACATAATGCTGGTGATAAAAATACATAAACAGGATACTCTGTGTCCCATGACCTTGTATTGTAAGATGAAAACAAATTAATCCTCTGTAGAAGTGTACACTAACTCCAGAATTCCTTAAAGAGGCTGTGAATATTCACAACAGCTGATTGCACGATACAAACAGAATTTTGTGCATATCAAAGACAAGTTCAGTTCCATATTATTTGTGGGGTCCTATTACTTAATTATGAGCATTTTGATGACTGCTTTGTTTTTTGTCCCTTCCAAGTAGATTCAGAAATTTGGACTAGATTATTCAAGAGATTAATTCAATCTTTATTTTCTATGAATTTATTAAAAATATGCAATACTAAAATCATATCAGCAAACTTGAAAGCTACAGGTTACTGTGCATGTATATATAAAAGTAAAATACAGTGTGTATGTGCACATTATTTATACCCACAAACTTTCACATAAGCATATAGGTTTAAGCTTCTTTATTCCTATATTCTATTTCTTTGTTTCATTAGGAAATTATAAATAGGGGTAATTAGGGGTAGGTGAATTGATTCAGACAGAATAAGAACCAGGCCAAAACATGGCTATGACTCAGATCACAGAAAAAGCAAGCTGTATATAAGGGTTGGAAAAGCTTGTTTAGTTTTTTGTAAATTTTTATATTGGTTTAACTTTCATACTTCCAGGTTTTGATCAGGAAATGTGATATTGAAATGGTGTGAAAAAGGCAATTCTTGTGTTGTATTTCTACCAGAGTCCAAGACAGTCTTTTTTTTAATTCTGTGTTTGTACAGCACCTAGCACAGTGGGGTCCTGGCCCATAATGAGATGTTATTGCAATACAAATAATAATAATAAAGCATCAAACCTGTAGAAAAACCTGAAGAAAAAGCTGTCACAAGATTTTTAGTCGAAAGAAGTTGGGATATTGTAAACTCAGATAATCAGCTCTAAGTTGACAAGGTGCAATGGGTGAAATGAGACAAACAAATGGGGAGTGGGTGGATAAGACAACAGAAAGTGATTGTTACGATACATTAAGGAGATGTCTCAGCTCCCCGCCTAGCCAGCCAGGTCTACAGATTCCACAGAGTATGTTTCCATTAAGGAGGGACTTGAAGAAGGAGATGTTAGAGGCCTGGTGGACTTGTCAAAGAGAGGGTTCCAGTTGTACGGGGCCACATGGAGAGAGACAGAGATGAGAAGGACACAAAAACAACAGTTAGGTTTGCAGCTTAGGTGGATTGAGAGGGTGTGGAAGGATGCAAAAGTAAAGAGTAAGGGGCAAAGTTATGAGGGTTTTGAAAGTGAGGACAAGGAACTTACATTTGACAAGGGAAGCTAAGGGATACCTGTACTAACTCACCTGCACTTGTATTCACTGAGCTTTCTGGATTAGTGCTTTTATCTTACAAATTTAGTCCTTCTATAGGAAAGAAATATAGACTGGAAGCAACCACACCAGTTTAGATATTGCAGGAATAGCTCTGGTCAGAATAACCACTAGATATGCGCTTCATTTATTTAGCATTTCAGATACAAATTCAAGAGTATGAATTATTATTCTGTAATGACCAGCTTTGCCAACTTTTTTTCTGAGACATTCTGTCACAAAACTCTAAAACATTTGATGCATCTCAGATTAATGACAGGTTTCAGAGTAGGAGCCGTGTTAGTCTGTATTCGCAAAAAGAAAAGGTGTACTTGTGGCACCTTAGAGACTAACAAATTTATTAGCGCATAAGCTTGAAGTGAGCTGTAGCTCACGAAAGCTTATGCTCTAATAAATTTGTTAGTCTCTAAGGTGCCACAAGTAGTCCTTTTCTTTTTATCTCAGATTAAGTTATGCTATTGCATGGCAGCACCCAGTGAATTAAGGAAAATTAGACACTGATGATGCAGGCTTGAGGACTCCACAATCCTGTGCCATCCTGTTTCCACAAAGACAAAGTTTATGTGAATTTTGTAGGCCTTAATTTTTTTTATTACTGTTAACATAGTAATTAGTGGGTTATTAATAACAACTTTAAAGCCAAGACTTCCACCTGCATTTAAATTATTTTAAACAATAGAGATTCTGAAAGGAATACCTTAAGTTGTGACACAAAATTACTTTCCTTCTTGCCAATACCTGAACTGGCTTTCTTGTAAGTGGTTCTTCCTGTCTGAATGGCAAGGGTGCTGTTTCTGCAGGGATGGATTTTCTTTTTCTCCAAACTCCATTTCCATTTTCCCATTTTTTTTATCTGTATCCTCTCTTTCACCCTCCTTTTCCTAACTCATGTTGTCTCTCTTCTCTTCTTGACCACTCTCTCTCCTTTGTTTACCCCAAGTCTCTACACGTTCTGGGAGGTTTAGAAAAGAAAATGTCTAAAATTTAAAGGTAGCAAGATGGAAACGGACTTATGGCTGATGTTGGGCTCTCATTCTGTATATGTCACAAATAATTCCATTTTTAGCAGAGAGGTTGCTATTAGTAGAAAGCCTCATAATCATAATTTCAATGTAAAGCGTGTTTTCTAACTGAAAAGTGACTTAGGGTAATATTTTTAAGAGTTCTTAAATCACTTCTGAAATTCTACCCTAAGTGAAAATGGCATGGTGGGGCTCTGTCTACAGTCTTACATTAAGCCTTAATGTATAGACTCACTGTCTGTGTTAGACCCAAAGCTTGGATCCCATGTGCTTTTAAGCTTAATGAGTCTGAGCCCTGGCTAGAGATTGACTCTATGTCTTTGGATGGTAGTCTCCCCCTGGATTTGGACAAAAAAGCTCAGTTGTGCCCCGCTTGGACTTGGGCAAAATGACAAGTGGTCTTGACCTCTCTTATTTAAGTGTCGGTGACTGGGCTATCAGTACCCCATTGTCTGCTTTCCTGAAGATGTGCAAGCTCCACTGGACTAAATTAATCTTTCGCATTGATGTAGCAGACATCATGACAGTAATCAAATAGAGATACATATGATATTCATTAATATAAATATTGCTCAGGTTCTTCACATCTTTTTTATAATCTCTATTTACAGACTAAAGGATTTATTGTTTCTAACTTTCAGCCCTGAAAACTCAACCTGGGATCTGGAAGTCAAGCTGGGCTTTTTTTTTCTTATGTAATAAAGGTTTGGCCAAATGATATCCTTCGTGCTTTCATTGGGGGTTGCACAGGAGTAACTAATACATGCTTAATAAGTTCTTAAACAACCGTTGATGTACAGGAAGGAATAAAGTCCAGTTCACTGCCCCTTACCTATGTTTGCTCTACAGAGCTCATAGGAGTAAAGCAATTAACACTTATTTTAATTACTGAAGTCAGGAGATATGACTCTAAATACAAAGGCAGCCATTTTTAGTTTAGTCACTTTTTATATTAGGACCATACTTGTTGGCAGCTGGACTGGAAGCAACGCAAAACATCTCCATGCAGAAGTCAGCCAGAATTCTTGCGGAGTTTCCACTGTGTGCGGTTCTTCCAAACATAACTTCTGCCTCAGAGCCACAAACTGACTACTCACAAATAGTCAACCAAATCAGACAAGATCCAAGAGCATCAGCCATTTTAGAGCTTCTCCCAGAGAAGAGGATTATCTGGCTACCAATTTAACTACACAATATGTTCTGGCACAGAGTGTGCAACATCATCAGAAAAATTATAGGAACTGCGTTTGTGCAAAAGCCAAATGAAACCATTAGAATGTGAGCACCATATTAGGTGCTGCTAAGGAACATCGCTTCCATAGGCCCAGAAAATGCTGAATCACCTACAAGTGGGGTTTAAATTTCCACACTCATAAGAGTCACAGACAGTGGAAGCTAAGAACAGCAACAGCTAAGTTATGAGTTGTCCAGTGCAGGCAGTAAAAGCACCTTTTGAATGGTCCCTGGGGCTGAATATATAAGAGAGTAAAGTCTGATTAGGGAAATGCTAGGGAGGATGCCAAATGACTGAAGGAGCGTCCTTATAAATGTAAGAGTCTTAGTGAGTGAAAAGGAGAAAGGAAGGAAAATGAAGTGGCTTATTCAGCTTGTTCTCTTGTTTTGGATAAAAAAAAATGTTTTTTTCACCTTGTCAGCAAAAGGGCTTCCTGGTTATCCTGCTCTCTTCACAGCTTTTTTCAGCTATGGCTGCTTTTTAAAAAAGAAATACAAGCTTGCAAGAGAAATATTTAAGCATCTGTCTCTCCAGGTTTGTATGCTGACCCCGTCGCCATAGTACCAGAGTGCCTTGAAGAACAGCTGCTCTTTCTGTGCCAGGAGTGAATTCCACCTACAGAAAGCCTGAATATTCTATGTAGATGCTGTGTACCAAGGGAAGGGAATTGAAATCCATCCTCCAACCAGAGGCCAGAGTGTGGGGTTGCTACACAGCTGCTCCATGTTGGTTGCATAGTACTAGGGACACTAGAGTTACATAACACTAATCTTGTGGCTCCTCTTCCTGCCTGCTCCCATTGTGACCTTCTGTGTTGGTCTGTGGAGTTGGTACAAAGGCCTTTTGTGCAGTACATAGGAGATGGACAGTCACAGCTACTCTGCTTGCTGCTCGCCTCCCCCCTCCTGCGAAGATATGCTCTTCCCCTCTATGGTTGAATTGGTGCAGAGGGGCCTTGCACTGGTACTCTGCACCACAGATGAATTTCAACAAGCCATTCTTCCCAAGGGATGTTCTGTTATTTATGAATCAGACTTTGTGTGTAGTTGCCTGACTTTCTTCCTATGTTTGTTCTCATTTCAGGTGTTGGTAGATGGCCTGGAATGTTTTACTTTTTCACCTGAGTTGGCTGACAAATGGTCTTGTGAAATTGGTAACTTTTATAGCTAGTTCAAATTGTGATTTACTGCTTTACAGAGTTAACCATCCCAACAGCTTGAATGCCAGCCATTTTCAGAGACATTAGCCTATAACTTGCAAGTTTCAGAAACAGTAAAAATCCAAAGGACTGGACAGCACCAGAGTGTCTTTCTTTTCAGGGCTGCTGATTCACTGGAAGTCATTGCCATCTTCTGGCTGTAATGCGTTGGTCAGATCAGTCCAGTTCCAAATGTAGATGTGACCCCATCACATGTAGCTAGGTCCCTTAGCAGCAGCATCAACAGTTGGACCCAGGATTGCATTCACAGGGAGCCTGAACTAAACTCTTGCACTTGGGCTGCATCTACACTGACAATTTTCAGAAACTGGAGCAACTGCAAACAGCATGCAGAGTGAGCAACCTAGATGACAATAGTAAAAACTCTGGCGGTGGAACTAGACTGGCGTTTCCACCTTTGCGAATGGAATTGTAGTAGTGCCAGACTGATGGGAGAAAACTGTCAGTGCAGAAAACCCTTTAGAGGTGGTTCCTCCAGGTTAAGCTGAAGGCTCAATAGTAAGAACACTGTGGTGTGCTGTCCTGTGGATAACTTTGGCCTCTAGCACTGCACTGAACTTCTCAGAAGCACTGAATATTAATAACTAGGAAGAGGGCAAAGCAAGGGTGCCCTAGAGGAGGGCAGAAATTAAGGACAGTGGGAGGGAAGAGTTAAGGGTGATGGTAGGTGGATAGTGAGAGCAGAGAGTTTGGTTAGGGTCATGGTTTAAACTGAATGATCAGTATCTTTCAATGATATATCATTTTAATGTTAACTTCTCCAGGTGTAAGGGACCTTGTTGTGTGAAGCCATCACTAAGTGACATTATTGGGTTACACAGCAAGTAGAGGAAGCTACACAGTTTTAACTTGTTTTGGCTTTTTTGGTAGATACGTATCATTTGAGTGCTGTCATGGGAATTTGTCCTGTAAAATCACCCTCAGCTATTTCTATTTTGAAAACCATGAGCAGTGTAATAACGACTCTTGAGCTTCACCCACAACAGAAATAGGCAATCTGACTACTGAAAAAAAATTACTTCCTCCCGTTCTGTTTCTCTTCTCTAGTCCAGTCTGTACATTTGGTACAGCTGAGCATTATGTTCTCACATCACATAGCTGGTGTGAACCAACTGGGTTTTAAACTCATTATCTCTGCATGAAACAGAGAAAATATTTCTGCAAGTAAACCAATCAGCATGGGAGAACTGAGGAAGAATATGACTTTTTCAGGGTCTGCCTTTATTGTTTCTGAAATACAAAGCAAAAAATAATACACCTAAAGCACTTCACAAGTAGGTGATACATTGAATAGGGAATGTATTCAAATTAAATACTTCGTTTCATAAGACAAACTGTTTTTTTAAAATGTACAAAACCATGTAAAAACATTTTCCTGATAATGCTATTACCTACATTTATCATATATCAGCTTTTATTTGAAATTTAGTTGCCTAAATTGAGTTTCACAACTTTACTTAACTGCATGAAAAATGATTCTAAGAAACTACAGTAAAAATAAGTGCAAACAAAGTACAGTTTGGTCACTTCTGGCCCATACTCTGCACTGGGATACATTTATTTGCACTGTTAGACAGAGCAAAGTGAAAAGATCCCACACAAATGGATAGCAGAGAAGTCCACTTGCAGGTCCACACTCCTGACAATGCCCCCTCTTCTGAGAGTGAATCACAGGGACCTTAGGGCCAGGCTTGTCAGGATACATTTCATGCACCTCCTATTGCAGGTCTGGGATCTGAATATTGTCTACTGGTTCCCAGGATCGTTCATCATGATGTAAACCCCCCAGTCCACTATATACACATACAAGATGGGGGGTTCTATACTCAGAAGCCTTAGAAACTCCTGCTACAAACAGGAGACAAACAGAGCCCTGGTCTGACACAATACACATTGGAAATCTGTGAAAACAAAAACATTCTCTAAGACAAGGTGAGCCATTTCCGTGGTAGTAGGGACAGTGCAGCACAGGACAAGGTGTGCTATCTTGGTGAAAAGATTGACTTAGATTGCTGTGCCCATGAGATGGTGGCAGCTACACGATGAAGTCCCTGGTCACAGTGACCGATAGCTGAGATGGGACAGGCAGGGGCTGGAGAAGCCAAGTGATTTCAAGCATGGGTTCTTGATTTGGGCACAAAGATTGAGGAATCTCATATAGTTCTTGACAGACATGCATAGGCCAAGCCACCAGAAAGTCCTTGACACCAAAATCCAGTCCTTCAAGTGGCTGAAGTGACCAGCTAGTGGTGTATCATGGCATAACTTGAGGATATGAAGCCTGAAATGGCACTCCAGAACATAAATAATCTGAATTTGGCCACAGACTGGGTACTGGCACCATCCAAGGCCTAGCATATCCAAATGGTGCACAGGTCATTGAGCAATAAGGAATGGATGAATGACATCAGATTGCTGTCTATTGTCCAGTTTAAAAAATTGGATGCATTAAGAATCATGGATGGAGATTCCCTGCCAGAATCAATGTACTCATCTTTATGGGACTGGGTATTGGCCTTTCCATTTCATGCCCCTGTGTGATAGGTGACTATCAAATCGAACTGGGCAAAGAAGAGGGACCAGAAGATCTTGCACTGATTAAGATGCCTGGCTGTCTGGAGGTATTTCCGGTTCTCGTGAACGGTAAGGATCTGGACTGGGAACCTGGCCCTTTCTAGGAGATGGTGCCATTCCTCAAAGGCTACATTGATGGTTAACAGCTCCTTGTCCTACATATTATATTTCCTCTCCACTTGAGTTAGCTTGTGTAAGTAGAAGTCACAGGGGTGCAGTCAGCCATGGGAGCCTGGCTGGCTGGGACAACACCATGCCCAGAGCTAAGTGTGACATGTCAGCTTCTACTGTAAATGGCTTTGTGGGGTTCAGTGGGTCAGGATGTGCACTCTGATGAATCTCTCTTTTAGTTGCTCCAAGGCAGATTTGGCTTCTGGTGACCAGGTGAACCAGGCTCCCTTAGGCAGAAGGGCAGTCATAGGGGTAACTAAACTAGAAAACCCCTTGATAAATCACCTAGAAAAAATGATGAAATCCAGGAATTGCTATACCGTATGGATGTTCCTTTAGTGCGGCCCAGTAAGATATGGCTGTCATCTTGCCTGGGGCTATGGTTTGGGATAGATGATATACTTGGGATCTTTGGGATAGATGATATACTCAAGGAATTCAATTATATCTCTGTTGAACTTGCACTATTCAGATTTAGCATACAGATTATCTGACAGTCTGTCTAGGATGTTGATGATCATGAAGAGCTTGGTCTTCTGAAAGATGAGAATATCACCAAGGTAGATAATTAGAAAATAGTCTAGCATGTCCCTGAAGATGCCATTGATGAAGTGCTGGAAAGTCGTGGGGCATAACTAGGTATTTAAAATGTCCGTAATGGGTACAGAAGGTCTCCCTTCCTAATCTGCACCAGGTTATAAACTGTGCAGAAGTCTAACTTTGTGAAGATCTTGGCGGAGTGTAGTTATTCACAAAGCTTGTTGATAAAGGGCAGGGGATACTGGTTCCAAATGGTATCCTTGTTTAGCACCTCTTGTCTACACAGGGCCACAGAGATCTGTCCTCCTTTACAAAGTAGATTGGTGCCCCAGAGAGCCTGTAGCTCCGGTTCTGAGAGGGAGTAGACGTGACTGAAAGGAATCCCTACTCCCGGGTGAAGGTGAATGCATCCGATGAAGTGAGCTGTAGCTCACGAAAGCTTATGCTCTAATAAATTTGTTAGTCTCTAAGGTGCCACAAGTACTCCTTTTCTTTTTTTTTAATGAGGCAGTCGTAACTGTGATGAGGTGGCAAAGTGCCTATATTCTTCTTATTGAGCATGTTGATGTCCTGGTATTTGCAGGTGTCGCAGAAGATGTAGGAGAAAATGCAGAGATTCCCTGCGAAATAACAGCCTCGATCTTGGATTCTCCAAAGAGGCAAACTGAGCTGCAGAGGGCTTATGATGTAGCTAGGCTGGAGAGGCAAGGCTACCGACAGTGCAAAGAGATGATATGTATTGCACTGGCCCGCTAACAGATATGCAAAAAGAGGATGACAAACCAGGTCAAGCCAAGGATAACTGGAAAGTGTGGCATCTTAGAGACTAACAAATTTATTTGAGCATAAGCTTTCATGAGCTACAGCTTACTTCATTGGATTGTAGCTCACGAAAGCTTATGCTCAAATAAAATTGTTAGTCGCTAAGGTGCCACAAGTTCCCCTTTTCTTTTTGTGAATACAGACTAACACGGCTGCTACTGTGAAACCTGGAAAGTGTGGGTTTTGGATGAGCCTGAAATGGAGGATTTCTTGATGACCCTGGAGGGTGGTGACCTCCAAAGGGGAGTCTGGTGGGTAACTGGACCCAATGAGAGGAGCAACCCATCAGTAGACTCCACCAACTCTGGAGAGCTTTTATGCTGGACAAGGATCATATGTGCTTGCACAAATCCAAGTCCATGAAATTACCAGAAGCATCTGAATCCACCAGTGCTTCCAGGTGGTAAGAGAGAGCTCTCCCATCACTGTAATAAAACTACCGCCGTGAGGGGAATAGCTTCCAGAGCTGTAGCACTGTCTACACTGCCACTTTATAGTGCTGAAACTTGCAGCGCTCGGGTGGGGGAGGGTGTTTTTTCACACCCCTGAGCGAAGAAAGTTTCAGTGCTGTAAGTGGCAGTGTAGACAAGGCCTAAGTGTGTAACAGACTTTGTAACACAGGATAAACACAACAGCTGCTGTTTACCTTCCTAACATTGAAGTATCATAGTTCTGTTTTCTTGTATAGTGCAATATGAACTTTACCTGGCTGCATCTGAATTTGAATTGAACCTGAATATTGATTAATTTTAGCTTCATACATAAAGTTATATACAAAAAATGTTAGCCTGCAGTAGCCACATTACCTGTTGTTTTAAGGAATAGAATGAAAGTCTGATTCAGTAAAGAAAGCAGCTGCCCCAAAGATCCGTCCTTTATGTGGCAATTTTTTATATGTTTTCATTCTAAAATAGGGGGTTTTTTGGGCTTGCTAATGAGCACTTGAGGATTTGATTTAGCTTCTTGGAATGGCTGCCACTTGCTGTTAGAATGTTAATCTGTCTAAACCCCCATTCAGCTCCACTTGTTTGGAAGTCAATCACCAGGAGTCTGCATTTCAAAGAGATGCCAGTTAATGCAGTCACAACAGAAGAGATGTTTTGGGACAACTCCCACAGCTCAGGCTAATCAGAAACCCAGGCCATTAGTCAGTAAACAGGTTTGTGTTGGTTTCTAAGAATGAACAAAAACTGAAGTAATCAAGACTGGGAGCAAATGCTGGGAAGGCAGGGGACTATTTAACTGCAAACTTATTATAAATCATGAAAGGGGTTCTACATTTGCATACTGCACTCACTTGGCATAGCCTCCTCCAAGGACTAGTCCTGAGAGTAATGACACATTGGCAAAGTCAGTGGAGATGTGCTACGGTGCTGGAGACAGATGGGGCTTTAGGATGTCAGAGGCAACTGATGGATATTATTTGGCTTTTCAGAATTAGACAGCTGATTTCTTTTGCAGTCTGCTGGCAGTTTCCTAGCCCTTGCTTAGAGGGGTAGACAACGCGGTGTGTTATTGCACAAAACCCCTTGCTAATGACATTCTCAGAAGTCCTCTGTGATACCCAAGGCAGTTTACATGGACGGTGAACTGTACCTATATAACCTTTTGGTCATCCCATAACGCTGTTTGTAATGTCTATTTTTTAGCTTCCTTAGCATGTTCAAAAACCCCAGAGCCAGCAGATAAGCTTTCTACAGCCCCAAGCAGCAGCCACTGTTTGAAAAGGCCAGAAAGGAGTAATGTGCTCCACTATGGTTGGCCCTGTGAGAGGGAACAGAGGGAATAGTTACAGAGGGACCCTTTAACTATTAGTTACTCCTAGGCATGGTTATACAACCCTTACGTGAGCTTTCTGTGTTTAGCCAAGGGCATACCCTTGTTTATACTTATGTCACATTTCTGCCAGCAACCCTGCCACACCTCCAGCAATTAGGTGGATATCAAATGCACCTACTCCAGTGATTAATGGCAAACTGCGAATTACTACCTCCAGGATTATTGAGGGTGAGGGGAAAGGGATACAAACATACAACTTTCCTATCTGAAGGTACATTTTCTTTTAGAAAAAATGTGTCCTTCTCAATTCAATGGTAATCAAGGGCATGTCAAGCAAAGGAGGGGGAGTTGAGAGAGAGATTCCTGAGGAAACTACAAGGAGCTACCCATAGCGGTTCTCAAATTGTGGGTTGGGACCCCAAAGTGAGTTGTGAAATGGGGTCGCCAGGGCTGGTGTTAGACTTCTTGGGGCTCGGGGCCAAAGCCTGAGCCCCGCCGCCCAGGACTAAAGCCAAAGACCAAGCCCCACTGCCCGGGGCAGCAGGGATCAGGTTGCAGACTCCCCTACCCAGGGCTGAAGCCCTTGGGCTTTGACCACTCCCTCCCACCCAAGGTGATGAGGCTCAAGCTTTGGTGCCCCCCCTCCTAGGGTCGTGCACTAATTTTTGTTTTCAGCAGGGGGTTGTGGTGCAATGAAGTTTGAAAACAGCTGCAGTGCTAAAGCAATTCAATAGGAGAATTGTTCTCCTACATCTGATGTAGAAAGGCAGATTATCTGTGACCTCAGAGTGGAAGCTGGGAACTTTTTGAGTTCTGATCCTGGCTTTGCCTCTGACAAACTATGTGACACTGGGCCAGGGGCAGCTAGTTGTATGGGCCCATGGTGCTCGGGCTCCAGCAATATTCAGGGCCCAGGGACCCGGCTCCACCAATATTTGGGGCCGGGTCTTTTCCCCGGCCCCACCTGCCACCCCCCCACACCTTCCCCGAGTGTCCCCGGCCCCCACTTGCTGCCCCCGCACACCTCCCCTGGGTCCTGGAGCGCCCCTGCCTTTCCCCTGCAGCTCCACGCTGACTCCGCTCTCCTGGCTTCCGGCACCCCAGCCCTCTGCACTTCCTCCCAGAGCCTGCACCCAAACACCCTCCCAGAGCCTGCACCCCTCACCCCCTCCTACACCCCCACCCCTTGCCCTAGCCCAGAGCCTGCACCCAGCACCCAAACTCCATCCCAGAGCCTGCACCCATTCCCATCCCCACCCAAACTTCCTCCCAGAGCCCAACCTCTCACCCCTTTTGCACCCAAACTCCCTCCCTGAGCCTGCACCCCTCCTGCACCCCAATCCCCTGCCCCAGCCCAGGGCCTGCACCCCAGACCTCATCCCCCAACCCAAACTCCCTCCTAGAGCCTTAGGCAGGTAGGGGGAAGAGTTGGTGGGGCAGAGTTGGGGGGCGGATTCTGGGCACCACCAAAATTTCTACAAACCTGCCACCCCTGCACTGGGCAAATCACTAAACCTATCATAGATTCTCAATCTGTAAAATGAGCATAATAGAATTTACATGAAGTTAATCTGGCAATGCTGTAGAAAGTTTATTGTGCAGAATGGCATCTTTACAACATTCAAGAATGCAGGTTCGTAAGTAATCTTTTGGTTTGGATTCTGAACTGGTAAAGCCAGCATGGGGCTAAAATCTGCCTTTGGTGGAGGGTGCTGCCCAAGCTCCGAAAGTTTAAGCACAGGAGCCACTTCAAGAAGATGTGAGTGTTCAGGTCCATTTTAAGGATTGAACCTGAATCTAATATTGGAATACCCATTTGTCCTAACACTAAGAGATAAGAGCCAAAGGCTCTTGCAGGGGACTGAAGAGACGCTCCTGAAGAGACTATGGTAAGAATTTCATTTAGCGTATTATTTATTATTGCAATATCACCTCCAAGTCTCAAACAGG
The DNA here is from genome assembly GCF_009764565.3 of Dermochelys coriacea. NCBI lineage: Eukaryota > Metazoa > Chordata > Testudines > Dermochelyidae > Dermochelys > Dermochelys coriacea. Next base: position 99,462,341 of record NC_050071.1, on the reverse strand, counting down.
ATGGGAAACCATTGTGCTAGGTGCTTGTGAAGGAGGAGGGACTCACTGCTAGATCACCTCCTTGTGGATAGAAATGCATAGCTGCTTTCTCCCTGTCTGACACCCTTGCCAACAGCTGCTTTGGTCCTCTGGTGGTCCACCTTGTCCAATGTCTGTCTGGCCAGGTCACAATTTAAGTCTACCTCATCCAGAGTAACCAGGCTTGGGAGAAGGGGTGGGGTGGGGCCTTGGACGGAGTAGGGGCAGGAAGGAGTGGGGGCGGGGCCTGGGGTGCAGCATCCCCTGGGCCCAGAGGAAGCCGGCACCTGTGAAGTTTATAACAGCCCCTTCTGCTCTCAACTTCCTCTGTTTATAGTCCTCTCTCTGCCCCTCCTCAGCTGGGCTTCATCCTCAGTCAAATCATTCTCATGCTTTCCCTCTAGGTGCAACATGGTTTGTGAAATGGCCTCTAAGGCCCACATTAACCCTTTTGGAGCCTGTGTGGGGTACACACCCCATCACAGTGCTATAGAGACACAAAGAGTTTACAATCTAAAAAACAAGACACACCTGGTGGGCGAAAGTAAAAATGGGTATGAGGGAGATTGGGCTGGGGTAACAATGATAAAAGCATAGTAGTGCCCAAAGGACATGTGAGACCTGGGGCCTCTTTGTGCCAGGTAATTCCTAAGTACAACACATAGAATGACATGTTTCCTGCCCCAAACTACAATATAATTTCAAGCATGATGCACAAATGTGTGTAACACACAATAGGAGAGAAGTGAGCAGGGAGGATGAGAAGTGACGGTAATATCATTGCACAGTTACATAGCCTAACATTGTGCAACTGGTGGTTCCTAAATAGTGGTTCCAAATCATTTACAAAGCACAATATAAATAAATATCAGCAATCTCCACTGGTCCTACACCTATGTTTGTACTACTGTAGCACCTAGAGCATCATCTGAGCCATGTTGTACATACACTTAGCCCTGGTCTACACTGCAGAGGTAGGTCGACCTAAGATATGCAACTTCAGCTACGTGAATAGCATAGCTGAAGTCAGCGTATCTTAGGTCGACTTACCTGGCCATGAGGATGGCGGCAAGTCAACTGCTGCTGCTCCCGTCGACTCCGCTTCCACCTCTCTTGAGCTGGAGTTCCGGAGTTGACGGGGAGCGCGTTCGGGGATCGATTTATCATGTCTAAATGAGACGCGATAAATCGATCCCCGATAGATCAATCACTACTCGATTGTGCGGGTAGTGAAGACCTGCCCATAGTGAGAGAGTCCCAGCCCTGAAGAATTTACAATCTAAACTGACAAGACAGACACAAGAATTAAGAGATGAGGAACTGAGGCTATGTCTACACTGGCAACTGAACGACAAAACTTTTGTCTTTCAGAGATGTTATAAAAATACCACTCCAAAAGATGAATGTTTTGCCAACGACTAGCACCAGTGTTACCAGCTCTTTGCAGGAGTGCTCTCCTGCCAACAACGCTAACACCACTCACTCTGGGTGGAAGTTTTTGTCAGCAGACAAACAGCGGCTACACTGTGTGCCTTTTAGTGACATGGCTGTAGCAACACAGCCCCATCATCAAAAGCGGCGTACTGTAGACATAGCCTGAGTCAGGCCGTGTCTACACTACAGACCTTACAGTGGCACAGCTGTGCCACTTTAAGGTCTCCAATTTAACCGCTCTATGCCGACAGAAGAGAGCTCTACCATCAACATAATTAAACCACCTCAATGATTGGCGGTAGCTATGCTGGCAGGAGAGCATCTCCCACCGGTGCTTCTGTCTGTGTAACGTATGTCGCTCAGAGGGGTGGGTTTTTTTCACATCCCTGAGTGACATAAGTTATACTGACAAAAGTGTGAGTGTAGACAAAGCCTAAATGACTTTCTCAAGGTTGCATAGGGAATCTTTGGGAGAACTGAACCTAGATTTCCCAAATCCAGTACCTTAAGCACAAAACTACTCGTCCTCTTGAGTCTTTTTCAGCCATTCTGTCCCAAAGCAAATACGCCACTGAAGCAGAGCATTTGGAAGATGAAAAGTGCCACATGTTAATATTACATTCAATTTCTAGAGTAAAAAGTGTGTGTTTAGAGCCAAACAGTTGTTCCAGCAGAAAGGAACTGTTACCAAATGTACATGAAATGCCAAGTCCCTTTGAAGTCCCTATAACCAGCAGAGGCTTGATCGGATTGAGATTGTCATGGAAAGCAGCCAACAAATGTCCTTCTTGTCCAGGGTGTTGCCAGGATTGTTCCAGGAGCAAGATATTTCCAGGAATGGGGTTTTGTTGGAAAAGGAAAGAGCGTAGACTGCAGCCACTAAGCTTAGCAAATGTGGTTTGCTTGCTTTGCTTTGTGATGCTGAAAATCTGTGCTTTGTAATGTTACGCTCACATTCATATGCTATGGCAAAGAACATGGTCTTGACATGCGAGACAAATGAGTGCCGAGTCTATTTGTTATACTGATGTTTTGTGAAAGGAGAGAGAGAGATAGTAGTCATATAAACAAATATACATGAAACCCCTCTTCATTCAAGGTAATGTGATTTGAATTATAGAGTCATGCAAGGATAAAGCCAGAGACTTAAGGAAGCACTGTGATTCTAAGCTGCTGTAGTCAGGCACACATTTATGTCTGGAGAAATTACTCTTTGGACTGACATTTCTCATCATGCTTATTGTCAGCTAACAGGCAGTTTTAAAAGAGTTTATCAATTTTCTGAGTTTTCTGAAGATGGAAATGTTTTTTGCCAGTTAAAAAATATTCAGATGGCACAGCAGCCAACAAATCTGTGGCTATACAGTTCCACCCAAAGCCTCTCTGTGCAGTGAGCCCCTGACTGGCCTCTGAGGTGTGCAGAAGACATGGACCCTCTGTGCAACATTTTAAAATCATCTCCCCAGCCAATGAAATAGAACCACATTAGTTCTACTGCAGGCAGGCCCTCCACAGCTGGGGAAGGATAATTAAAAAATAGATATATTTCAGATTGCTTCAAACTTGACACGAATTTAGTATGCAATGAAAGTGCTTGAAAGTATCATCCTGTCTGTTGTAGCCTGGTTCTTTTAGCAAAGGAATTTAATGTTTACAAAAATTGATAAATGTGATTGCCTCCAAATTTCACCATTGGCTCCATCATATATAACGGGCAAAACGAAACAAACAGATCCATACACCCCTACTCTTCAGTGGTGCAAAATATAGACAGATCATAACAGGTCAGGTCTATCAAAAATAACTTCTGTTAGCCAAAGTAAAAATGAGTCCTACATTCCTACATCTACAAGAATTCTTACCTTCAGCCTCTTTAAAGAGCCTGATTCAAAGCACATCAATGGAAAGACCCAATTCGCGTTGGATAAGGCCCAGAGACTCCTGGATCATTTAGTGTCTTTTCAATCTCTCTCGGGAATTAACAGTGGGGCACCCTTTAATCTTTCAAGTTGTCTCAAAAAGGAGAAATGTAAACTCCAGCTCTCTTAGGCTATCCAGGATGTACCCGATTTTTAGGAGTTCAGTCTGTCACAAATTTGGTCTTTCAGTATTTTTGCATTACAGCAAAACCTTGTTTAACTGAACTCCAATTAACTGAGAAATAATAGTTTCCTGTGAATGATAGCTGTCAATGACTTGATTTAAGCTGTAAGCTGATCTGGAATTTATTTAATAAAATTTCTATTTGCAGAAAACTGCTGGGTAAGCCTACTTATTTGTTTAATACCACCCTATAGCTAAAATCACAATAATAATTCAGGTTTCAAAGTAGCAGCCATGTTAGTCTGTGTCCGCAAAAAGAAAAGGAGTACTTGTGGCACCTTAGAGACTAACACATTTATTTGAGCATAAGCTTTCGTGAGCTACCAGCTCACTTCATCGGATGCATCACGAAAGCTTATGCTCAAATAAATGTGTTAGTCTCTAAGGTGCCACAAGTACTCCTTTTCTTTTTGCGAATAATAATGCAGAGTTGTTCATATATGCAACTGTGAAGATTTACAAAAAGAATTGTACCAGTATGAATCTGGGGTAAACAGCATTGGTACAAGTCTCACTTTACACAAATGCACTACATCCACACTAGCGGTTTGTACTAGCTTAGCAGCACCAGGGCTAAAACCCCAGTGCAGACAAGCCCTGACATTCATCAGGTTCTGTAATCTGCTCCTTGCACTCCTTGTACCCTCCCTATCTCAATTGCCTGGGAAAACAGGCAGGTTTGCAATGTGCCTGAGAGTCAAGATGCTGGGACTCTATTGATCAATGGGGAAAGAGTGTTCCAAAGCTCCAGTTTACTGAAGATGTCCCACTTCCAGCCCCCTCCTGCTTAAACTTATGTCTGTTAGCTCAAACTCATCTTGTTATCTTCTCTCTTTCTGTAGCACCAGCATTGTAGTACTGGAAGCTGATCTCATCTACAATGGCATTGCACGAGGAGAGAGGCAATCTCAAAGGTAAATACTTCTATAACCTTTCCCCATGCATTCTAGTTTATTTTCCTGAAATTTTGGGCCAAATCCTGGCCTTTACTCTAGTGGGAAACAAAAATAGAGTGGTGTCACACCAGCTGCAAGTAAATTTCCAGAGATTTACAAGACATACCCCATGCTTCTTTTCTCCCAATGTTTACTGATTCTTTACTATCAACTAACAAGTCATGTTGGCAGGGAGCTTTATTACTACAGTACTTCTGACTCTCAAAACTGTAAACTAAGTAAAAACAACAATAGATATATGAAAAACAGGAAAAAGCATAGTTATTCCAGAAGGACACTTAATAGAAAGGAAAAATGATAAATGGTCTTCTTCGAAATAAACCCTTGCTTGTAGAGTATGCAGTACTGTGTACAGCAGCAAGTCTAGACTCTTGCACAATCTGAGATCACAACAGTGTGTCTATGTGGATGATAGAGCCAGCCCAGCAATTGCTCTTCCTTCCCAGGAATGGTACAAGCAAAGATTCCAGTCTTCTCTTTCCTCAGGGCCAAAAAGGCAATCAATGTTCTCCTCACCATCCTTGTGAATAGGTGCACACTTCCTCTGCTTGAAGTCAAACTTGCAACTACATTTGAGCACCTCTGAGCTCACAGCCATACTACCAACTGATGTTGTCAATTACCCAAGTTAGAAAACAGGCCTCCTCTGAAACTGGCATTCCTGGTTTGAAGAGTGGCTTTCTGCTGAGCACAGGACCGCAGCACTTGCCTAGAAATCAAAATGCGAGCACAAGGAAAAATAGAAGTTTTACGCACTTAAATTCTTTTCAGTGCATCTATTTAATATCTTTACATTAATATGCTGTGTAGATGAGGATATAGGCTGATACAAAATTGAGAGCAGGACTCCCCCTGAATTTTCAAAACAGGTATTACAGCTACTCTTTTATTTTCTCTATGGCCTGGTCTACACAGGGGCAGGGAAGGAGGGAGTGTCTATCTAAGTTACAGGTTTCAGAGTACTTGTGGCACCTTAGAGACTAACAAATTTATTAGTTAGTATCTAAGTTACGCAACTTCAACTACATGAATAACATAGCTGAAGTCGACGTACTGAGATCTACTCACCGTGGTGTCTTCACTGCAGTGAGTCAACAGCTTACGCTCCCCCGTTGACTCTGCCTGTGCCTCTTGCCCTGGTGGAGCACAGGAGTCGATGGGAGAGCGCTTGGGGGTAGATTTATCGCGTCTCTAGATGTGATAAATTGACCCCTGCTGGATCGATTGCTGCCCACCGATCCGGCAGGTAGTATAGAATCATAGAGTCATAGAATATCAGGATTGGAAGGGACCTCAGGAGGTCATCTAGTCCAACCCCCTGCTCAAAGCAGGACCAATCCCCGATATACTCTATAACAACAAATGGTCTCTCAGTATAAGGTGCCAACATACTTCTCAACAGAAGCTCAACTCTGATAGTGTAGAGTGGGACTTGGAGAACACCAGGTCCCTTTTTCAAATATATTAGAAAGCAATTTGAAAATTACTGTACAGCTGTTTTAAGGCAAGCTCTATAATTTTTAAACTGAGGATTAATTTAATAGTGATCTGCAGAAGAAATATACTCAGAAACCTCAGGTTACAAGTGATTAACTTCGCCTTCCAAATAATAAATCACAGTGTATATTATTGATAGAACTCTTCTAGATGACACTGTAATCAAAACCGAGGCTTTGACTACTATACAAAATTAAGTTGACTGAAGTTAAGTCGATAAACAGCCAGTGGAGTAATTAAAGCAGTGGTTCATGTCCACATTGTGTTCCTTCTGTTGGTGTTGCATGTCCTCACCAGGAGCACTTCCACTGACTGAAGTGGGACCTTGTGGGGCACTGACTCCTGAAGCCCCACTGCCCTGGGCCTCACAGGGCACCCCACCCCACCCCACCTACTCTGGGGCTGACAGCCAACGGGCAATGTAAATCAGTGCTACTCAAAGTGGTGGTGCGCGGACCGGTGCCAGTCCGCAAGCCATCAGCTGCCAGTCTGTGCACACATTGGAAAAATAAATTGCCGGTCCCCCACATCAGATAGCTTGAGAAGCACTGATGTAAGTAACGCATTGTCTACACAGACACTGCGTCGCCCTAACTACGTTGACCTAAGCACTATGCCTCTTGCAGAGGTGGAGTTATTAAGTCAATGTAGTGGGTGACTTACATGGGGGGGAAGGGGCGGGGAGCACCAATGTAGTGTAGCCACTGACAGAGTTAAGTTGGCTAAGCTGCCTTACATCCACCTAACTCTGTAGTGTAGACCAGTCCCAACAATGCTGTGTTCCTTTTCCCATCACAAATGCATCATGTGTACATTGCACTGTACTCTGTTTGGCTTTCCTGCAAGACTTCAGGGGGAGGAAAAAAACAACAATTCCAGACCAGTTATGAGCCTGATTCTGCAGCCCCTCTGCATGTTAAATGCCCATTGAGCTCCATGGGAGTTCAGCTTGTGCAGGAATTATAGAATGCATCTGTAAATGTACAACATAAAAAGTATATGGTAATTATTGAAAATTATTATAAAACTGAAAGGAGAAGGAGGTGTAGCTTCGTGGCCTGATCACAGAGGTGGAAGCCAGAAACCCCTGATTTCTAATCCTAGCTGAGTCAGTTCTGACACTGTTTTCCTCTGAGACTTTGCAACATCTTACCTCTTGGTCTCAGTTTTTCCATCTGAGAATGGGTATAGTAATACCCATCTGCCTCGGGATACTGTGAAAGTTAGTTAGGGAGAGATTGTGGCTAGGACAACACACATCCACAGTGGAGTAAAAAGCCCTCTACCCGGGCTACCCAGATGTTGGGTGCAGGTGCACAGGAGTAAGCAGAGCTGCATGCTTGCTTTATACTCTCCCTGGAGCAAGAGGGCAAGGAAAATGATGTATTATGGGTAAATGTTTTAGTTCTCTAAATGTGGGTGGGCACCATTATTAAATGAGGAAGAAGGGCAGGATAGAGAGAGGGAAGGAGAGGGGGCTTCGGGCAACAAAAAGGTAAGAAATGCTTACAAGGAATAACGCATGCATACACCTACCTGAGCTTCCTTCCCTTTTATCACTGGACTCATATGAGCTCCCCTGGTCCTTAGCTGGGCTTGCACAGTCTCTTTTCCCAACAGGTCGAGGTTGTCCAGGACTTCTTTCCTGTTCCAGGCAGGAGCACGTCTAGTAGCTCTGTGAATGTGCAAGTGGCATGGATGGATGCTCACAAAGGTGGGCTAGTCGGTGTAGTGTAGACCAGGCCTTACATCCTCTCTGGAGCAGGAAGCCAGGAATCTGCAGGGTACTGGCCTCCAAGAGTCAGCATGATTTGGAGAAATAAGGTGGAGCTGGAGGGGAACGGGCTCTTTTCTTCCCTGTGTTGCTGCTAGTGCAGCACAGCTACATACTGTACCTTACTATGGGCTGCATCCCTGAGATACAATTTAATCCTTAATGTTTCTAAAGTACTTCCGAAGGACCTGCTGCCACTCCCATTGAAGTCAAAGGAATGGGATAAATCCGCAAGTTCAGAAGATTGCTATTCACAGGGACTAAAATGAAAATGGAGAAGCTTAGGCTCAGATCCACAAAGGGACTCAGGTGACCAACTTCCAGATTTAGGCACCTAAATCCCAATCTTAGGCTCCACTGCAATCCACAAAACTCCCATTTGGCTGCTGACTAACTCTGTATGTGCCTAATTTCACTCAGAGCCTAAATTTTCAGGGTCAAAGTTCCCTGGGCACCTATGTTGTGGCCTCAGTCTAGGCATCTGAAAAACCTATCTCATGCCTAAGCCCCAGGGGAAGATACAAATCAGGGGAAGATAAGCAGATCCATTAGGTATGCTCAGAGCATGTCTACTGGATCAGGCCTCATTAAAAATCCAGCTAAGGGAGGTGGTGATGTCACCCAATTTATAAATTTTAATCCAGTGGTTAGCACACTCACTTAGGATGTGGGAGACCTAGGGTTCAATTTTCCCTTCTGCCTGAGGGGGAGAAAGGAAACCCCAGGTCAAATCCTCTCTCTGAGGGGACCACACCTGCTATGGGATACTTTCATGTGGGGCTCCCTCTGTCTCGCTCCTGTTGAAGCTGTTCCACCATGTATAAATAATTAAATAGTCCCTAGAGCAGGAAGACTGGACCCTGGGTCTCCCACAGCCCAGGAGAATACCCTAAGTAATTCTCACTCTCTTTCTTTGGCCCAATAGCTACTTAAGTATTTATACATAGTGGAACAGCTTCAATAGACAAGATTAAGAGAAATCTATATCAAAATGTTCCATAGCTCAGTGGTTAGACCACACTCCTGAGAGGTGGGAGACCCTTCCTTAAATCCTTTCTCACCTGCAAACAGAGGGGGGGAAGCCTATATCCTGGGTGAGTGCTCTGACCACTGGGCTAAAAGTCATCAAGTGAGTGACAGCATTTTCTCCTCCAGCTGTTTTGCATGGAGTGAGGCAGGCACCTCACCCATTTGCACAAGAAAAGACTTAGTTGCCTAAGGCTCCTGACTCCAGGAGAAGGGATCCTGGCTGTGGATTGCAAGCAGAGACAGGCAGCACAGGCTTAGGTGCATAACTCTGTGAGATAGGTAGGGCTTAGGACCTCACACTCTCATTGGTATCTCCCATTGGCTAGTTTAGGAGGATCCCCACCTACCATGCTGACTTTTGTGGATCCCACTCTAAGGTGCCTGTCTCTTTTTGTGCATTGAATAAGGGAGCTAAGGCATCTAACTCAGGCTTTGTGGATCCCAGGGTTGCGCTGACGTTTTTCTAGGCACCTATAAGTTAGGCATTGCAACACCCAGAGGTGCCAGAATAGGGGAGGTCAGGAGGGCCATGGCCCCATCACTTTGGGGGGAGGGGGCTGAGAGGAGCGACTGGAGTGGGGGCAGGGCCTCAGAGGAAGCGTTGGCGTGCAGGGGGCTGGGGCCACAGTTCGGGTGCCAATGTCCCCCCTTTTAGGGACTTTCTGTCACCCCTGGCAACATCTAAGCCCCTTTATGGATTAGGGCCTGAATTTTTTTTAATTTATAGAAAGATTTACTGTGAACAACTTTTTTATTCTTTGCAGGTGCAGAGTACATTTATAGCCAACATGCCACTCCCATAAAACACACCAACTACATAGTGCTGAAATATGGCTGCCATTAACAGGTGTGATCTGACAGAACAGGTAAATAAAAGTTCAGTAAAACCTTTTTGTCTCAGTGAGCCTGGTTAGCAATGAGCTTTTGGGTAAGTTCCTGGTCTTTGGTAGAAAAGTTGAAGGAGACCTAGAGATGTAAGAAATCTGGAGGGTGTTTTTGATTTTATTTACTTTCATATTTTTAAAATGTTTCAAAGCACTTACCGGATATCTGTCACCTAACCTCTCCAAATATTAAAATTATTACAGCCACACAAACAAAACACACCTATAATACCAATAAATGTTACTTTTCTTTTCCAGTGCTCTGAACTTCTTGGGGCTATTCCATGAGCTAAATAATGTGTTTACATTTGTAAAGAAGGGAATTATACTAAATTAAAAACTCTCTCTATATGTAAGTTATAGATTCAAGGGTAATATTATAGGGTAGGGCTAGACAAAACTTTCTCTGTCAACTTTTTTCAAATGGAAAATTGGGGTTTCAAACAAATGAAAACTTTTTCAGAAAGTATCTGCTGTCCTCAAATTTTAAATTTTTCATTGGAAAACCGAAAACCTGAAAACCAAAACCAAAATTTTTTGGGGTTGCCTGAAAATGTTTTGGTTTTTCAGCAAAAAATTAAAAATATATATTTTCTAGAAAATATTTCATAGTGCATTACAGTGAGTGATTTTAAAAAAAATGAGACAATGCTTTCCAGGGGTAGGTATAATTCTTATCCTGACATGAAAGGAAACAAGGACAGGGACTGTCTTGTGGTTAAAAATCTGGACAAGGAGTCTGGCACTCTACGGTCTGTACCCCTCTCTATCACAGTGTTCTTTTGTGACCTTGAGTAAGTCAGTTGACCTCTCTGTGCCTTGGTTTTCCCATCTTGAAAATGGGGGTAAATATAGGGCTGTTGTGAGGTTCAACATGTTGAGATTCTTGGATAGAAATCTGCTATATAATGCAGAATTCTGAAATTTTTTGATGAAAATAATTGCATATATTTTTTGCAAAAAAATTATCCCATTTTTGATCAGCCCTACTCTGAGTCCAAAGCATTAAACAAAATACAACTAGAAAGCTCAGTCCTCAGTTGTGAATTCTGTTTTTGTGCTGCTGAGGCAGTGCAGAGCAGCCAGAAAGCTGACCTAAAAATGGTAGCCAAGGATTCCCCCCATCACAAGGGGATCCTTGCATGGCACAAAGCTGACATAGCTGGCTCTATACCACATCCTTTCCTGGTACAGAAGTGTTTTGGGGAAGGGGTAGAGGTATGACAAGATTCTTTATGCTCCAGATCAATTGCCACAGCTGCTGACTTTAGATAGTGTAACTTAGAGCATCCCTGAAGCTGCTCTAAATTATGCTGAGAGTCTTTTCAGCCCCCCATTTGGTCTAGAATCATGAGCAGAAAGGTGGCAGGGAGCCCCCTTTTCCCCCTCTCCTTCATATTATTGAACCCAGAAAGAGCAGATTTAAGAACTGTACTTTAAAAGCAATAAAACAGAAATTCACATACCCAATTGTACGTAGAAGACATGTCTAAGGAATGAAGAGAAAATTAAATCAGATTGGGTCAAATTCTGCTATCAGAATTTCATTATCTTTATTTCATTTTTGAATGAAGCACATCACATTTACACCAGCATAACTGCAATCAGACTTCGGCCTTCTGTATTCAGGATGCACTCTGCCTGATACTTTAAACTCTGTTAGAAATCTGGTTCTTTTCCAAGCTTTTGCAATACTAGAATATAGTAATAATATTGATCACTCTCTCTCTTTCTTCTTTCTCTGAATCATGGACAATGGCTTTTTCATGTGATCTTAGGACATTTAAGGAAGTTGTTCACAAATGTTAGGGAGGAATCTGTTGAGCTTTGATTATGGCAATTTATGTAATGCAGATCTTCCATTTCATTAACATCCTGACTCAGATGATTAACAAACACATGAGAGTCAGCCCTGAGATCTTCTGGTGACTCTATGCGCTTCCCAGCAGTGAAACATTTGAATTTGATTCCCCAGCCACACACCCTCACCTTAGAGGCAGTGTGCTTGGCCTCTTGGGCAAGGAATGTGTCTCATTGCTCACATGATACACACAGTGGAAACATGGGAGGGGCCCTTCCTTAGTCAGCCCTCCTCACCCACCCCATTGCATGAGATGTTTGCAGATGCAATTGGGTGCCTTTAGCAGCCCAGTCTTGCATCTCAACAGCAGCTGTAAATTGGTAAATTCCCAGTTCTATTATAAGGCTTCAAATCAGGGCACTGGAGAAATGAGGAGAACATTAACAAAGGTAAATGGTTAAGGATTAACATAAGAATGAGTCTGACTTTGTAATACTTCACAGCAGTGTTGTACAGGAACAGGAACAGGCAGAAACACTTAGTAACGTATCGGGATCAACTCCTTTAGGGATCCCTAGGTCCCCATTAGAAATAGTTGCAAAATTTCTTGTTACAAACATAGGAGAAAAGCAGAGAGATGCTTCATGTAACTTAGGTTTATTTGTCAGAGAGCAAGTCTCTGTGAGTACAACAGCAAACCGGTGATTGTCCTAACACTTCTAACAAGCTAGAGGCCAGATTTGCTAAAGCTGGCAGAGGGCAGTGCAAATTTCACCACCTTACACCAACAGTACTCCCTTTACACCATGAGACATTTAACCCTTCAACAGGCCGTTGGTGTTTCTACTGTCATCCTCCCGCACGCTCTCTGCAGAAAGTTAAGTATAGCTTTAAGTTCCACTAAAGGCTCTTTAGATGCTCTGCCAGTAGCCACTGAAGAGATGAATTGATTCTTCCTTTTTTGCCTCTTTTCCTTCCAGCTCTAGCCACTTTTGGATGTTACTGGTCTTCTGAATCTCCCACCTCCACAGGAAGAAGGTTGCAGCTTTTTGTGTCATCACAACGTTTTCCTTTGGAGTTTCCACCAGCAAGATCTATGCTGGAGTGTACATCTGCAGAAGTCATCATGTGGTGCTGAAACCATCATCTTGGCCAACACAATGGGGATTGAACTGGAGACTTCTAAAGGAAAAAAGCAGCTACTGCTAGTGCCAGGACTGTAATAGACTTATTTAGCCTCTTCAGATCTGGTACAGCTGTAAAACACACTTACCAGTGGGTTACACTGCCTCTGTGGCTCGAACTGGTTTCTGCCACAGCTTGTATGAAAAACTGCTGCAAAGACTGTTCAAAAATAGTAGTGCATAATATTGTGCCTCTTACATGGCATAGACAGTGTAGTTGTGCAGGCAGACAAGGGAGGGGGCCCATGGGAGTACAGCATTGCCATAAAGAGAGGTTGAGGATTAAGGAAGGCACAAGCTGCCTGGGAACACCAAGCAAATGCAACCTCCTATAAACAAAAGCACTTAGTGGCATATGCAGGCAGATAGAAGGGATGTGATGGGGATAGGAATGAGGGAGAACAGGAACAATAACAGGAAACCAGGACACTCACCCAAGCACAGAACAAACCAGCGAGCACCTACCTCTGTGTTTGCTTTAGGACTGTATGAGGTAAAGGGAAGTGCTTTATGCTTGGTCTCATATCTTGCTAAAAGTATCACAAAATTACTCTCAAACATATTTTAATTGTTGTTGCCACTCCTGCAATTCACATCCTAGCTTTTCCAACATTAGAAAGGTGTGGTAGACCAGTTTCATATTAGAGAAGGAAGAAAGGTACTTATTAATACAAAATAGTCACAAAAAGTCTGAAAGTTCAGTACAAAGTACTGCCATTGGGTGTGTTTTGTGATTTTTTTATTTAATAATCAGTACAGTTACAATGACTAGTGCTAAGCCAGAAGGCCTTTAAACACATGAATGTGCACAAGTGTGTGTGTCTGTGTGTGTAATGCTTTAAGGAATGTATAAATGACTTGAATCGCTTTCAAGGACACGACTACCTTTTTTGGACAAAGCCATCATTGTACATCTCATTATGACAAAGCAAAGTGCAAGTGCCAGATCACAAGACTAACTTTCTCTATAAGTAATTTGAGTACAGGTATACATAAATTTTAAAACAAAAAACAAAAAACTGGCAGACATTTAAATTGTGCAGTTTACATTGAAAACATTAATGTTTGACTTATCTTGAGAAGTCTTAAGAAATAATAACTTTGATCTTAAGAACAACTTGTAATATGAGATCTGTTGCAATCCAGGTCAGTTATGGTGCCATAAGTGTAATGTCAGAAGTAAAACAAATAAACATATCACTAATTTACCTAGAAGGCACCTAATAAGCAAGGTTCGTGGAAAATTGCAATAAAGATATGGTACAGTAGTTGTATATCATTTTCTGCAAAAATTGATAGGGAACTGCTACATTGGTCCCATCTCATTGATTTTTTTCCAGTAAGATGTTCTGCGCCTTCTTAAAAAGAAAAGGAGTACATGTGGCACCTTAGAGACTAACAAATTTATTAGAGCATAAGCTTCCGTGAGCTACAGCTCACTTCATCGGATGCATACAGTGGAAAATACAGTGGGGAGATTTTATATACACAGAGAACATGAAACAATGGATGTTACCTTACAGACTGTAACAAGAGTGATCAGGAAAGGTGAGCTACTACCAGCAGGAGAGTGGGGTGGGGGGGACCTTTTGTAGTGATAATCAAGGTGGGCCATTTCCAGCAGTTGAAAAGAACTGTTGGGGCGGGAGGGGGGGGGGAATAAACAAGGGGAAATAGTTTTACTTTGTGTAATGACACATCCACTCCCAGTCTTTATTCAGGTTTCAGAGTAGCAGCCGTGTTAGTCTGTATTCGCAAAAAGAAAAGGAGTACTTGTGGCACCTTAGAGACTAACACATTTATTTGAGCATAAGCATCCAATGAAGCAAGCTGTAGCTCATGAAAGCTTATGCTCTAATAAATTTGTTAGTCTCTAAGGTGCCACAAGTACTCCTTTTATTTTTAGTCTTTATTGAAAAACATTAACCCAGGAACCTATCCTTGCAACAAAGCCTGTTGCCAACTGTGTCCACATATCTTTTCAGGGGACACCATCATAGGGCTTCATCACATCAGCCACATTATCAGAGGTTCGTTCACCTGTGCATCTACCAATGTGATATATGCTATCATGTGCCAGCAATGCCCCTCTGCCATGTACATTGGCCAAACTGGACAGTCTCTACGTAAAAGAATAAATGGACACAAATCAGACATCAAGAATTAAAACATTCAAAAACCAGTTGAAGAACACTTCAATCTCTTTAATCACTCGATTACAGACCTAAAAGTGGCAATTCTTCAACAAAAAAATTTCAAAAACAGACTCCAACGAGAGACTGCTGAATTGGAATTAATTTGCAAACTGGATACAATTAACTTAGGCTTGAATAAAGGCTGGGAGTGGATGTGTCATTACACAAAGTAAAACTATTTCCCCTTGTTTATCCTCCCCTCCCCCGCACTGTTCTTGTCAACTGCTGGAAATGGCCCACGTTGATTGTCACTACAAAAGATCCCCCTCCTCCCCTCTCCTGCTTGTAATAGCTCACCTTTCCTGATCACTCTTGTTACAGTCTGTAGGGTAACACCCAGTGTTTCATGTTCTCTGTGTATACAAAATCTCCCCACTGTATTTTCCACTGTATGCATCTGATGAAATGAGCTGTAGCTCATGAAAGCTTATGCTCTAATAAATTTGTTAGTCTCTAAGGTGCCACAAGTACTCCTTTTCTTTTTACGGATACAGATTAACACGGCTGCTACTCACAAAGCTGTGCCTTCTTGTGTCCAGCTAGAAATTGGCCTGAACTAAAGCTCCAGATAGAATTACACAATATGCGTCTGAATCCAAACTGGAATGTTTTTGCTGTTCTCTATTTCAGTATTAAACCTAGACAAGATCCGTAATGCTGAGCACCCCTGAATTTTGAAAACCAGATCTAGATCTAGTTTGCTGCTGATTTACGGGACACAGAAGCAAATCCATATAGGTAAACATTTTATGTATTATCACCTCAAAAACCACAATGGATTTTTAAATCCTCCCACTGTATCTATAGTTTTGGAAAGAGTCAAGTGTTATTTGTTTATGAATTTTGATGGATAATATTGATATTTTGAAATCTATATATGTATATTTGTTTTGACTTACATTTTTCATTAATAACAGTGTGATGGTGTGTTCAACCCGCACATGCCCTGAAAGGGCTAACGTATGCTAAAAGGGTAGCCAGTTTACCAGGCAGGTCCCAGATGAGGGGAATAAGGTGGCTGCAGGGGGGAAAGTAAAATTGAACTCTTACCCCCCAAAAGGGGTGGGGCCTCAGTTGGAAAGGGCAGGGCTGAGGGAGAGGTCATTGTCTGCCCAGCCAGCCCATCCGCGCTGCCTGGCCCACACCACCCAGGGTTCCAGCAGCGATTTAAAGGACCCGGGGCGCCGGGCCCTTTTAAATCGCCAGCCCCGGGGCAGCTGCTCCTTTTCCACGCCCTCATCAGCAGCTGGGAGGTGCAAAAAGAGCAACGATGTTAAAATTGTCTGGTACCGCTGGCCACCTTTTTTACCTGTTCTTCATACCAGCCCGTAACGCCTTACTTTCACTCCTGGATGGCTGACAGAATGAGGGAGCCTAGCTGAGGAGGAACAAGCTGGGTTGGGTTTATAAAGGCAGGAAGCTAATAGCAGAGGGGGCTGCAGGGAAGTAGGGTGCAGTCACTCCCAGGAAGAAGGGAGGTGTGAGGCTGGCAAACCCAGAGGAGAGCCAGAAGGCCTGTAAGCAACTCAGTGAAAAAGCAGTAAGTCTAGGAGGGAACAGACCTTGGCTGCTGACTAGAGGGTCCCTGAACTGGAACCTGGAGTAGAGGGTGGGCCTGGTTCCCCTGCCAGCCACAGGGGAAGTGTCATTATTAGGGTTGCCAACCCTCCCGGAATCAGGCTCGATCTCCTAGAGGCTACTGAAGCCAAACTGGGAGATTTTAGGCCATTAAAAGTCTGGTGGCACAGTGGGGCTAAGGCAGGCTCCCTACCTGTCCGGCAGCAGCTCCTAAGAGGAGGCGCAAGCGGGGGGCTCTGCGTGCTGCCCCAGCCCCGAGCAACAACTCCGCAGCTCCCATTAGTTGGGAATGGGGAACGGCAGCCAATGGGAGCTGCGGGGACAGTGTTTGCAGGCAGGGGCAGTGTGCAGAATCTCCTGGTTGCCCGTGAGCCTAGGAGCCACTGCTGGTCATGCCACCACTTCCAGGAGCCCACCCAAGGTAAGCAGTGCCTGGCAAGAGCCTGAACCCTGAATCTCCTCCTGCATCCCAAACCTCCTCCTGCATCCCAATCCCCTGCCCCCCAGCCCCCTCCTGCACCTAAACTCCTTCCCAGAGTCTGCACCCCAAACCCTCTCCTGCACCCCTGAGCCCCCTCCTGCACCCAGACTCCATCCCAGAGACCACACCCTGAACCCCATTCTGCACCCCAACCCCCCAGCCCTGAGACCCTTCCGCACCCAAACTCCCTCCTGGAGCCTGCACCCTTAACCCTGTCCCACACCCCAGCCCGCTGCCCCAGGCTCAGCCCGGACCCCCCTCCCACAGTCCAAACCCCTCAGCTTCAGCCCAGAGCCCAAACCCCATCCCACACCCCAACCCCCTGTCCTAGCCGGTGAAAGTGAGTGAAGGTGGGGGAGAGCAAGCGACGGAGGGAGGGGGCGAGGCCTTGGAGAAGGGGAAGGGCAAAGGACAGGGCAAGGGTGTTTGGGTTTATGCGATTAGACAGTTGGCAACACTAGGCACTATAGAGGCAGTGAATGGGAAGACTGCCTAAGACTGCTGGTAAGGAAAGACTTTCATACATCAAGGGGGAAATATGCTTGGTGACCTGGCTGGAGGGCCAAGTCAAGAAGAGGAAACACCTATACTACAAAGTTAGGTTGATGTAAGGTAGCTTATGTCTATCTAATTATATCAGTGTACATGCTACAGCCTTGCTCCCACTGATGTAACTGCCCTACTACCCCAAAACAACTCCACCTCCATGAGAGGCGCTTATGTTGGTATAGTTAGAGTGATGCAGTGTCCGTGTAGACACATCCGGTTACTTACATGGGCTCTTGGTGGTCATTCTTCTCAATTTCGCAGAGCTGTGAAATTGACAGGAAAGCCACTCACAGGTCTGTCACCCTGGGGCAGGGGGTCCAACTAGAGCCGGGGTTCCAGGTGTGGAGCTCCCCACTGGGCAGCCAGGCTCCCAGTGTGGAGCTAAGAAGGTGGGGGCAGCTGGGCTCCCAGTGAGGAACTGAGAAGGGGAGGCAGCCTGGCTCTCAACCCACCACACTGCCCCTCTTAAATCATTGGAAGCGGTCCTGGTGAGGACGTGCACTACTGTGAAAGAAGGGCAGTGTGGACATGACCCTCCGCAGTAATTACTGTGGCGGCTGTAAGTCAACCTAACATAGGTCGACTTAAGTTTGTAGCATAGACATGCCCTGAGACAGCACAGTGGTAGGGCATGCAGTGAGCAGCAAAAGGGGGCCCCGGACCTAGGAGGAGCTAATCCCCAGAGTGGCCAGGAGGAGGCGCCCCTAGCAGTATGTGGACCCTACGACAGTTAGTATCTTTTGTGGGTTTTAATATCTTGCTAGTGCAGAACTGTAATGACTGCAGTTGCAACTGATTCAGAAATAACTTATCTGATGTTTCATAACACATTTCTTAACATTTAATAATCAACCGTAATAAAATAACTTATTCTTTCATACCGCAACAAACACACACCCACCTTTTTATTAACCCACAAGTCATACTTACTTTCATTTTTCAGACATTTAGAATATGAGTGATAGAAATTTGTTTTCCAGGTTCTAGGCAGCACACTGCAAGCTTTATAGGGCAGGGACTGTCATTTTACTGTGTTTGTACAGTACCAAGCACAGCGAAGCTCTGAGTCTTGATTGGGACTCCTGGGAGCTGCTGTCATATTAGTAATTATGTAGCCAATATTGATTATCAGCTAAAACCAGTCTCTTCCAGCCCTATATGCCTATAGATTGAGGCTATGGAGTGGAAATGCTGGCCCTATCACCCAGAGCACCCGGAGTAGCAGCCTGGATCAACAATCAAATAAAGGAGAAGCTTATCCATCTTTCAGGCTGGAGATAAGGCATAGGTTGAAAAGATACAAAGGATGAAAGGGGAAGGAAAACCAGTCTCTTGTAGTCTAAACAGTGTGTCAGGAAAGTCCTGCTTCAGGAATGGGTGAGCAAAGGAAGGTCACCTAGACATATTGGGTGTGGGAATGTGAGTATAAAGACAATGGGTCAAAGCATTCCTGGTGAACGAACTAGGCTTTGAACTACTGTGGAATCCACATGCCTACTTAGACTCTTGTTTATTTGAAGAAGGATATCTGAAATGCTATGATAAAAGATGCTAACATCACAGGATCTGCAGCTTTCCACTTACTGTATATTTAAGTGTGCAAAACAGTGACATACTATCTTAGCTATGTAGCACATTTCATCCTGAAGGATCCTAAACTATACATTAGATAGAGGCTTTTGTATCACAGCCCTGGGCCATGTAGAGGCACACCACTCCTGGAGGAGTACCAGCAGTTGTGCCCTACATGGGCACTGTCTCTCCAGTGCTGCTCCTTGTACATGCATATGTAGTGGACCAGCTCATCCGGCCTGTGTGGGGTGCAAGGGACAAAGACATTCCTGCCTCCTAGCTTATTTTCGGTGTCCTAGAGTGCAAGAACTACCCAGGTATGCCAACAGGAGTCAGTTCATCCATCATGGCTGGGTTCTGTTTGCATTGGAACAGGTGGCTCTGAAGCTATCCGAAGTGTGATGTTCTGCCACAAAATCCCCTCCCCCATCTTAAATCTGTGATAAATCCCAATCCCAGGGGAGTTTGTGTTGGTCTAGAAAGAGCAGCTTGTGGGACAGAGAAATCTATTCTTTTGTGTTCCCATTAAACAAAAACAATTTCTCACATCCATAGCCTAGCATACAGGCAATATCCTTGGCAGATACATTTAGATTGAGTGCAGTTTGTGTGAAATGTTTTTACTTCTTCCTGGGAAACCTATTGAGTATGGTGATAGCAGAGCAAAGTGTTAAACTAAAAGAAAAGGACAGGTTTCAGAATAGCAGCCGTGTTAGTCTGTATTCGCAAAAAGAAAAGGAGTACTTGTGGCACCTTAGAGACTAATAAATTTATTAGAGCATAAGCTTTCGTGAGCTACAGCTCACTTCATCGGATGCATTTGGTGGAATGCATCCGATGAAGTGAGCTGTAGCTCACGAAAGCTTATGCTCAAATAAATTTGTTAGTCTCTAAGGTGCCACAAGTACTCATTTTCTTTTTGCGAATACAGACTAACACAGCTACTACTCTGAAACCAGTGTTAAACTAGTATTCTTTGATGTGATATAAGAGGAGTGAAGAATCAAAAGGAGTATGGGTGTCCTCCATGGGAATTTTTTTTAAAATTACTGCCATTTGCTGCAATCTGTTCCATTTCAAAGACAAAAAGTGCTCTTTAAAGGTATTGTTTTGTGTGCAAGGGATAATGTTATCATTATTTATTGTTTGCGTTACAGTAGCACCTAGAAGCCCCAGATGAGATCAGCTCCCCATTATGTGAGACACTGTAACAAACACATAATAAAAGACAAACTCTACCATAAAGAGATTATCTAAACAGAATAGGCAGAGAAAAGGTGAAAAGGGACACAGAGGCACAGGGAAGTGGAGTGACTTACTTAAGGTAACAGGTTTCAGAGTGGTAGCCGTGTTAGTCTTTATCAGCAAAAAGAACGAGGAGTCTTTGTGGCACCTTAGAGACTAACACATTTATTTGAGCATTAGCTTTTGTGGAAATTTGTTAGTCTCTAAGGTGCCACAAGTACTCCTCGTTCGTTTTACATAAGGTAATCACAGATCAGTGGTTGAACTGGTAACAGAATGCAGGTCTCCTGACTCCCTCTGCTGTGCCCTATCCATGAGACCACAGTGCCTCCTGTCGTAACTTGGCTAGCAGTAATCTAAGTTTTATTTTTCTCAAGTATTTCTAAGTTTTTGGTGTCTAAGGCCCCAACTGCAAGCTTGATCCTTCAAAGGAAGGAGACTGTTTAACAGATTTGGGATCAAGATCAAGGCCTTAGGCTTCTCTGCCAAGAAATGTTTAGCAGTGTCCAGAGAGGGACAGACTTAATCAGAGGCAGCTAAATCATTCCCTTTAATTTGATAGTGACATTTTAACAGGGAACTATGGAAGTCTCAAAGATCTAACCTAACACCTACCAATATGAAATACTACTAATAAAAAACTATGGAAATAGATAGTTATACTCAACCACAAGAGCAGAACTCTTCATCAGCATTCTGTATCTTCATAGGAAATCTTTAGCGGAACTCATCCTTTAGTTTCAGATTTCATTCATTGTGAATACTTCACACATTGCATCTGCTATCCCAGATTTCACTGTAGCATTCATGGTTTAAATAGAAAATCTGATGCTAAACATCTTAAGGAATTATGCTTACTGGAGTGCATTTGAAATTACACTATGGTGAAAGCTGTTTCCTGTAAGTAACTGTCAAAGTATCTAACATAATCAATGAATCTAGTCCAGGGTGGGAAGACCTCATGACCCTGAGGACCAGTGGAATAGCTAAGCAACATCCTCATTCTAATTCCATTAATAGCTTTATGAATTTGCCTTGCTCCCACCTGGAAAGGAGGATTTGCTCCAGATTGACTGGAACAAGAGACACTGCCCTGCAAATTCATGACTCTACACTGGCTGATTTACAACAGTGGGAAAATAGTGTCTCTCTCTCGACTCCTCTCACAGCGTAGCCCTCTGCCAGGCAGACCGAGGTTTTATATTTAAATTTTGAAGGTGCAGTACAAAGAAAATACATTAATAACTACATATACAAGATTACCTCTCTCTGATCATACTTGCACTGTTATATAGCTGCTCAAACTTAGGAGAGCTTAACTTAGAAAAGGCTGGATGTATGTAGTTAAGAAAAGGTTTAGGAGACGCTGGCTGCCCTGTTCCTATAAGTTCTCTTGGTAGCTAGTCTGCAGATTGCAGAGCACAAAGTCTGAGCAGTTCCCTGCTCTCCAAGATGTAGGTTGGTTGCCAAGACAGTAGTTTACTTGAACTGGTGGAAAGCTTTCAATATCTCACAGGAGGAAGTAAATGAAAAATTGATGCAGACATAATGCAGAATTAAAATAGCTGAGTTAAATGCTTTAAGAGAAAAATTTGAGCAGCACAGAGCATGCTCTCAATCATTTTGGGAGAAAATGATTGTCTTCAGGTTGTATGCCTGCTATATCATAGTGTGGTGAGAAATAGTACCAGAAATGCATTAATTATTACAATTGATAAAAACATTTAAAAAAATCAGCTCTGAATTTTTGTTCCAAAACCTTAACTAACCCTAACCCTAACTACAGTTTAAAAGTCTGGAGGGGGAAAGGATTATTTTCTGCTATGTACAAATGCTCTGAAATTAAATGCTGATACTGCTCTTGTTGCACACCCCGTATGAAAGGAACAGCACTTGTAAATGTTATAGCCTTGTAAATACAGCACAGGATCTCATGATAATTTTACACTGATTATAGGGACCTAATAATTCAGGAGCAGCTGTAACTTTTACTGTCAAAATAGTAGCCGATATACCGCTTGAGTCTGGTTTAAATTTGTGGTACCTGACCTGTTTTTTTGGTATTTTTTCCCAAAGGTGGGGAAAAAAAATCTAGAATTTCTAAAATCAAAAACATGCTTCGAATAATGTTCCCTAAAGAGGAACCCATTTTGAAGACAAACCATAACTAATGCTATCATCAGCTCTTCATTATCGCTGATTTGCTTATGGGGCCATTAAATGGTTCTACTTCCAGTAGTAGCATGTATTGACTGGGCAGTTTTGCCAGTGCAGATACAGCCTAACAGCAGAGTAGGATGACATATACCAAGTTCTTCCTTAAAATTATCCGCATATTCCCCATTTGTATGTGTTCATAAAAATAACAACTTACAGTACAGGTATGACCCATGGCACTTTTAATCCAAGAAATGTGTGAAATGCTTTACAGATAGGCTCATACCACAAAGCTCTGATCCGGAAACATATGGAATCTGATTCAGAGGTCAATGAGAACTGTGGTTCCTCAGCACATCTAAGTAATTAGACACAAGGTGTCTTAGGTTGAACATCCAAAAACTGAGGCATGCAACAAGTGGCTACTGTTGAAAATTTGACTGCATGTTACTAAAAGCAGTTTCTATCTATTTGTATGGTCTCTCAAGAGGTTATAAACTCCACATGGCCCTGATGCAGAAGTTTATAAAGCCCACATGGTCCCAACAGAGAGTTTACAGGCCCTGAGGTAGACCGTACAATTGTGAGTGCTGCAAGCATAAAATTACATGGGCGTGCCTGGTCTGGGTGGACCACAGGGGGAGAACTACAAAGAGCAACAATACCATTAATTGTGGTTGCATTTGCTACCATTTAGACATCTAGTCACCTGAGAATGACTGCTAATCAGCTGCTACTCTGAAACCTGTCAGATAGCTAAGTGTTAATCTTTGCTGCAAATACTAACTAAAATTTGTGCCCACAAAAATGGAAACCAGGTTTAAAAATCAGACTCCAATTCTGTATTTTTACATGCTAAAAGAATTAGAAAGTAATTACTTAGCTTTGAATTTCAAAGCTTTCTAAGGTTTGTGGGTTGTTTTATTTTAAAGTCTGTTCTCCCATCTTACTTTACCCAGTGCCAGGGGAATCCCCCGTTGAGCATTTAGGCCAACTTTAAAGCTGTCAGAGCAGAGCAGTGCAGAGCAACTTGTCAAGTGGGCCAAGGGTCTGCCCTAAGGGCTAAACTAACTAAATAAAAAACTAAATCACCAGTGAAAAGTTGATAGGAGGAATAAATCCAAAAGTTAGCATTTCCTTTTTGCCATGGATGTAGGCCATATCTCTAAAGTAACCAAAGGAAGTGTTCAGCAGTTTAGAAAGGAAGATAATGCACAGCAGAGTCTTAAGAATCAGGGAAACAATGTCTGAGAGTTGGCTCAGACCAGCACTTCAGGGGGCATTTTTAAAATTTAAAAATTGTTTAATGAATTGTGGGGGGGGCGGGGGAGGGGGAGTGCTAGGTTGGCAGTCCTGAAGGCTTATGAGCTCTGTCCCCACAGAACTACGTCTGGACTTAAAGTAACTAGTAAACCAGTCTCAACTTTGGAAAATTTGCATACATATTTAATAATGTGGGACTCTCCAACAGTCTGCAATCAGTTTGGATAAGCATCCCTATTTTGGATACTTCTCTGAACTAACAAAATATATCGAGGCCCCCTCCAGGTCTTGCAGTTTTTAGTCCTCACTCAATCTCCCTTCTCACAATGTACCCATTCTATGTGGTATTATCTTCTTTGGAGGGCCTGGTAGCTGCTACCCCCATTCATCATCTTTGGTGGAGGCCAGGCCCCTTCCACTTCTGGGGCATATCTGCCTCCTCCCAGGCAGGCTTAAAAAAAAAAGTTACAATGTTTTCTTCTGACCCTGCTGAGATCCTGGGGTAAGATACTCCAGTTGGGGACCCAGAAGAAATACCATGGAACTTCATCTTATTTTATTAATATTATTATATGTATTTATGAATTACCCATTGTTACAATACCTGGGCATAATTATAAGATATAAAATTTATGGCAAACACAACATATCCCCCAAAATAAGCATCTATTATGTGGTCCCTGCTCATCATATTGAGCAAGATAACTTTAGATGAGGGAAACTATACAGCAGACCAAGCAACAGAACATTTCACAACCAGCAGTTAATGGAGATACATACAATGAGATGCATCTTGCACTACAATCTAAAGATGGCCAGGCTCAAGGCATATTTCTGGTAGGAGTGAATTCCATAGATAAAGGGGCTGATGCCAAGAACACCATGTTTCATCCGTGAGATAAAGCATTCCTGCCAAACATACGAGGAGGAGGACGGGAAGGTCCGCAGAGATTGCCTTTTTATCTCTGAAGTAACTGGGAACTAGACCACTTAGCATATAGTTTATAGAAAGTTATGAAGTTACCAACACAGTGAATTTCACCTAGCACAGAACTGGCAACAAGTGCAGAGCCTGGAGCACAATCTCACATGAAGTGAAGCCTAACCAACCCATCTTGAAAAAGTGCCATGAAGTGCTGCAGTGAAATGGCTACAAGCCATGCACACACCATTTACATGGAAACCCTCTTTCATCTTGTGACTAATGTTTCACAGAGGTTTACGTACAGGACAGGAAGTGACAGTAGACTCTTCTCCACATCACTCTGCTAATGTGCCTCTCAACTCCATTCTGAAGAAAGCTGCTCTATTGCCTTCAGGCCATTCAGTCCTTGGTTTTTCATCAAAAAGGGCTAGATTCAGAGGTAGCAAAATTGTAGGGCCACTATTAATACTCACTGCACCAGGCCTCCCTGGGAATGCCCCAGAACCCAGTAGATAAATGGTTTTGTAACAGGAGTGCCAACAGGACTGCCAGAAAATTACCAAGGGAGGGGGAGAGTAATTTTCACAGACTGATATATCAGAAAATTGCCAGCAGGTGGCACTGAAGAACTAGTGAAAAAAAAATCTAAAGCCTACATACAAAGGACTGTTTTATAGGTTTTTCTAACACTGATGGTAGTTTTCATTCTGTATCCAAGTGTATTGCAGCTCTAAAGTGTAAGGATTATTTGGCATGATTTATTATTTGGATTTTATGTGAGTCATCACACAGTAGGTGACAAGGATTTTTGAGATGGGCCTAGATCCCTAAATCTCTGACTTTGACTCAGCGTTGCTGAGTTTTCTTTAATTTTCCTCCCAGTTTGAGTGAGTAAATATGTAATCAAGCTGTCACAGGGCAGCTGGCCTCTGTAAATGAAGTAAGTCCAGCTCATTTGTGCCAGAACAGATGCTCCCAACTGGGTCACTTAGAGGAGCTGGGCTGCACCTGAAGCTATAAAGGGTCAGAGAGAGACCTAGTGAAAGATAACTGGCTAAGGGAGTGAGAGTGCAAGCAAGCAAGGAGCACGAGCACGAGCACGAGCACGAGCACGAGCACCAACACCAACACCAACACCAACACCAACACCAACCTTGCTAGAGTCCCAGGGAGGGAAGGTCATAAGAGTCAGAGATGTAAAGCATGAGCAGAGGAACTCTTTTGGTTGTTTACATTTGGGTAATAAAAACCTGCCCAAAAGAGACTGAGGGCATGGTAGTGAATCCTTAACAAGCTGAGGAGAGGCCCTGTCTTGTGAAAGAGAGTGGAGAATTAGAACTCTCCAGGATTGTTCTGGAGTCTCCAGGAAATAAAGATTACTCTTTAATTAAAGTTTATGTCATGTGATGAAACCTCCAGGAATATGTCCAGCCAAAATTGGCGACCCTATGGAGAATGTGGGCACTGTGACTGGCCCCAGATACAAAGGAAGAATGAAGAGGATTGTTGGTGCCAAGGCAAAAAAAGTTGAAGCCTGCATCTTGACTGACCCCACCTAGTTTGGGTGGTTAAAGAAAATGGAGGAGGTGATCTATCTGTTGGTGGTGATGCAGCAGAGTGCTGTGCAGCCGCAGCTGGCAGCCAGGCTCCTGCAGTTGAGGGAGAACCTTCAGAAGCAACAAGAGCTACAACAAAAACTTTTGGGCTCGCTGGTCTCTGGCTTGGAGAAGCTGGGGCCAGAGGATGACCCAGAGGCTTTCTTTACATTCAGTGGAGCAGCAAGTGCTTCAGGCTGGGAGGAATAGACATGGGTGGCCCACGTAGCATTATTCTTGATGGGCAAGGTACAGGAAACCTATCTAGTAGCGAGCAATTGAAAGGTAGGCTCCTGTCCTGTGGTGAAGGCTGCCATCCTAGACTGGGACTGACTCGGGAGGCATATAGGTATTGGTTTCGGGTTGAACCATTTCCACAGAAGGTAAGACCACGGGTAGTAGCTCAAAGATTGTGGAACTGTGTGGCTCAGTGGCTATGCCCCAAGCCAAGTTCAGTAGAGACAATCATGGACCAAGTCATTCTGGAACAGTTCTTAAAGGTCCTACGCTTGAGCCCAGAGCTGGGGAAGGCAATTTCAGTCTGCTTCTGTAGGGGAGGCAGTCAAATGGGAAGAAGCCTTCTTTGAGGCTGAAGGAATTGAATGGCCTGCACTGCGTGGCAGAGTGAGAGTGGCCTAATAGGGGGAGTCACAGGGAAACTCTCAAAGGGGAGCACCCTGAATAGCCCAAAACAGGGAGTTGCACAGGAGCCACTAGGCCCTGGGCAGTCCCACAATCCATTAGAAGCACTTCTTAGGGAGGAGGGGATGTCTCATGGTGTACTTTAGATGCAGCAAACCTGGGCATATTAGGTGAGAATGCGCAATAATGGAATGTGATAAGCTGGGTTGTTACTACAGCTGGACTTGTGGCCTGGGTCCACTCAGTGACTCTGGGGCTTGGCCAAAGCCTGAGCCCTGATGCCTATAACTTAGTTTTGGGGGTCCCCTTTGGCACAGGGCCCCAGCCAATTGCCCTGCTTGCTACCCCCAACACCAGTCCTGTGTACATTTCTGTGATTTATTGACTTATTGCCCACATCTTGTCCATGACAGTTAATAAAAATACCTGTGCCAAAATTGTATCCTTAATCATTGGACAGTTTTAACTGTAAATTGTGGGATGCAAAGCAGAGGCCAGGGGGTTCAAATTTTTTAAAACCCCATGTTTTTGCTATCTCCGCCCCATCCTTTTTTTCTGGGTGGGCCAGCACTGTTTTTGAATTGCTATCTGCCAGCATGGACCCAGAAATGCACTGTGCCGCAATAGTGGCAAGAGCAAATACACACAGGCTGCTCAGGCAGTATTAGAGTATTCTAACCTGGATGCATTTGTCATTGGGCTCTGCGTACTGCACGCAGGCTCAGGAGAATATTCAACGGTAGCGTCAGTCGCTCTTCCAACACTGCAAAACTGTTGCAGCAAGATGAGGATACTGAGCTGTTGGAACTAGAAAACCAGTTCCTGGTTCAGCTACACAGTATGCAGTGCCATTTTTGGGCTGAGCAAACCAGCATAGATTGGTGGAAGAGGATCATGCTATAGACCTGGGACGCAGTGATGAGAGAACTTCAGGATGGGAAGGGCTACTTTTTAGAGATCTTTGCAGCACTGGGCCTGTAGCTGTAGCGGCAGCATATCAAAATGTGCCCCATTCTGGAAGTTGGCCATTCCAAAATATTATTAGTCTGTAGCCAACCAGTTCAGTGTGGGAAGATCAACTGTTGGGGCCACTGTTGTGCAGGTCTGCTCTGCCGTTAATAAGGTACTGTCTAGCCAGGTTATAAAAGTGGGTAATGCTCAGGAGATTATTGATGGCTTTGTATGTATGGGGTTCCCAAACTATAGGTGCAGCTGATGGAACCTATGTGCCTATCATTTGCACCACTGACCAGGAAAAACAATTAAATAGAAAGAGGTATTTCTCCATGATGCTCCATGGATTGGTTGATCACCATGCTAGGTTTACACACACAAATGCTGTGTGGTCTGGAAGGGTCCACGATGCGTGAATCTTTTGAAACTAAGTTCTGCTTAAATTAATAAAGAAAGGACTGTTTGCCCCCAGGACCAGTCTGGACATTAATGGTGTGAAAGTTGGGAGATCCCACTTATCCTTGGATACCCTGATTAATGAGGGCATACACAGACCTTTTGGACAGAAGGAAAGAACATTTTAACTATTGCCTAAGTAGTTGCAGAATGGTGGTTGTGTGTGCATTTGGCCGTTTGAAAAGTGGATGGTGCAGCTTATGGAATTGTTTGGAAGCAGTAGAAAAAAATCTCCCGACTATTATAGCTGCATGCTGTGTTCTGCATAATATTTGTGAGACCAAGGGGGAAAGCCTTAACAATGGGTGGGAGGCTGAGCTACAGAGACTTGCTCAGTGGTTCAGCAAGGCATCCCATAGAGAATGCTAACACCCAAGGGAATATTGTCAGGGATGCCCATTGTTTATACTTTTGAGTCTTGGGTTTCAACATGTGCAACTGTACATCCAGCTGCTAATCTGTAGAAGGTTGACAGGAATAGATTACTGACAGTGCAGTATTGTTTATGGGTGGAGGAAGTAGGACGCTGCCTATAAACTCTTCTAAAACCATATGAATTATTTTAGCTTTATTTAAAGGATTTTATGTGTCACATGCAGTGATGAGCCATAATGGACCAAAATGGATTCTAATAGCTTTTTATTATGAAACAATACCAAAGTTTTACCTAAACCAAAGGATAAATAACAATACTTTTTTATTTGAAAATACATTTACCAAAACAATCTACCAATCAACAAAAAACAAACCTTTAAATAAAACAGTGCAAACCAAACTGAAAGTGCAACAATGCAAACAAGGTTGAAGGGAGGGGGCTTAAAGTTATAGGTGTGTATATATAGGTGCCTCTTCTTATATGTGGGGGTTGAGTGCTGTGGCTCAAAATTTTCAGGTACATTTGTGGGGCACAAAAGTGCTAGATTCCCAGGAGCCAGAGTTCTTATCAGATTTTGGACTTGAGAGGGAAAATGATCTCTGGCACAAGTGCTGCATGGGTACAGCGGGCAGGAGTTTCTGCTGGTCCCTAAAGGATATTGCTGGCTCCTGGCTTACAGGGCTTCAGGGACTGCTAGCCTAGCAGAAGGACGTTTTGTGATAGAGCATTCTGGCTCAGAGTAGTGTCCATGAGTTGCCTGTACATCTCCCTTGTCTTTTTCCACGCTCTCCATGGCCATAGCAATGCTTTCCTTGGCCACTGCCCCAGATGCCAACTTTCTGATTTCCCTGGTGGTGCCCCACCCCCACTCCACTCCTTCTCACCTCATTCTGCTCTCCCCTACGTGCATCCTGCCCTCACTCCGGCTCTTCCTGGCCCCACTCCTCCTCCCCCCACCAGTGTCTCCTGCCCGCTGCTGATCAGTGGTGGGCAGGAGGTGCTGGAGGGTAGGGGGGAGGAGCTGATTGGTGAGGCCCGCCAGTGGGTGCTGAGCACCCACTTTTTTTTTCCATGGGTGCTCAAGCCACAATCTTATGGGAGAGCTATATTTCTTTCTCCTTCTGGGTCATCATATACTGCTTCTGCCTTTCAGCCAGTGCAGTCTTCCTCTGGGACGCTCTGCCATGAGTTCTGCAAACATCTCATTCCAAGTCTTTTTGCCTCCTCAGATTGGCCATCTTTTCAGCAGTAGATAGAGGCCCTGTCTTTGATGGTCTGGTCATTGTGGATGTTGTGGGAATGCAGGGGGAGGTGTTAAATTTGCTTATTGTTCATATTCCAAACAGGCCATGATAGCATTTTTTTATATCCATATATGACTTTTACCTCTCTGTTTTTTCCCAATCCTAAGGGAACCTCAGAGATGATGAGTGGCCTGCATTTGAGGAGGCACTAGGTATACTGGGATTTCTGTTTGCTCTCCATGCTATTTGCCACTGTGCTTTAGTATGGGTATGCTCCCATTTTAGTTTTGCAATTTTGTTTGAGGTGCTTCTATGTTATCTGAGGGTATATGTGTGTGGGGAAGGGGTAGGGGTGGCATTGGAGGGTTGAGCCAGATAGGAATCCCCTTTAGGGTGGCCTGACTCTTGAAGTTACACTGAGGTGGGTGACTAGGAGACAGAGAGAGAGAATGCTCTTGATCGCAAAGGCAAAGGGCAGAGCAGTGAGAGATGCTGTGAAATTATTCACCAGGATGGTCCCCCGAGAGTGCTGCAGGAGTGGAAGAGGCCCATGACCTATATGGAAGGTGTGAGGCTACTACCTATAATGTGCAAACCAAAATCAAGCAACTCTTTGGTCTTAAGTCCTGCAATCTCTCTCCTGCAGGCATGGAGAAAGTGCAGAAAAAAAACAGAGGTTCCTGCAATGTTTGTCAGTTGAATGAGTGTCACAGGGTATTTAAACCTCAGCAAGGAACAGTCCTGTTTGTACCTTTACTGAGCTTGCAATGTCCATATATACCTCATCTACACTATGAATACTAAATAAACTTCTTTTCCTGTAACCACTGTCTCAATCCTCTGTTGCATTTTGCACAAATGCTTTTTTTCATTATTCAGATATACCATGGGGGCTGGGGTAGGGAAGACGTAGAGAAACTGGCTGTGCCATCCTGCCAGCTGCCATTTTAGGCTGATGAACGGTGTGTGTGTGTGGGGGGAGGGTTGTGGGTAGGATTGTTTGCTGGGCTGGACAGATGAGGGAATGGGAAAGGAAAATAGGAAGTTGGGCAAGTGCCCTCCGTGCTGCAGTCCTGAAAACTGCGTGTAGTCGTGTCTAGCATGAGACAGAGGCCAGTTGCCCAGGTGGAGCAGCCACCATTATGGAAACATTGACAGAGGGGCCAACAGTCAGCGTGGGTTGACAGAGGGAGGCAAGGACTGGATTCTCAGGATGGCTCCTAGTTCACATCCATCTGAAAT
Source organism: Dermochelys coriacea (assembly GCF_009764565.3). Classification (NCBI taxonomy): domain Eukaryota; kingdom Metazoa; phylum Chordata; order Testudines; family Dermochelyidae; genus Dermochelys; species Dermochelys coriacea. The sequence continues at coordinate 99,431,187 of NC_050071.1, read as the reverse complement.
GGCTGTGGCTATGGGGCACTCAGAATAGAAGGTAGAAAGATAATATAACACAATAGTAAACAGTACGGCTAGATCATGGGCAGCAGGTGAAGCTTCCGTTGGGGGAGCCTAGCTCCCTGTCCCGCCTCTTCTGCCCGCGGTCCCTCCCACCACTCCCTCTATGCAACAAAGCATAACTGCGGCTGGTTTTCCAGTGGGCTGGTGTCAGAGTCCTGGGTCCCAAAAAGATTCTGGCTCTTGGGAATGGCTTCTGTCCAGCATCCTCCTGCTCATCCTCTGGTGGGCCTTGCTAGTTACCACTGCGGAGAGGGCAGGGAAGAAAGCAGCCAGCAGGCTCCACATGGTGTCTTGGATGGGTTATGCTATGGTTTATGCTATTATTGTAAGCAGAGAGGGAGAAAATATGCTATTCCTGAACTGAAGGCCCAGCTTGGAAGAAGGTCTGCCTTGTGACACAAAAATTAAAAAATAAAAAATCCCAAAGTGGTCCCTTTAATCCCATAGGAGTTATGTGAGCCAACTGACCAAGTTTTCCCATTGATTTAAAGGGACTTTTTTTTTTCATAATTGTAGAATTGGTGAAAATATAACAAGAATCTAGGGAAACTAGTCTTTGGGTGTGGGCTTGGAGAAAACCTAGAAATGGGTTTAAAGTAGAATATCAGATCTGAAAATTGCCCCCCAATGATGAAGAAGTTTGCCTTTGGATCTGAACTTTGCAACCAGGGCCTTTCTCTATAATGTCCTGGGTTGTCAGCAATAGGTTCAAAATCAAGAATTTGTGGGTAAATTCAGTTTCAGACCTTAACTTCATGAGTTGGTCCTATCTCTAATGTCAACAATGCTCTGTGTGCCCAGTCAAATTTTCCTAATAAATAGAGATCTTACCAGAGGGTGTGCCTCTCTTTTTTCAGAGATCACAGCTGTAAGTCAGCCCTTTGATCCAAGATGTTCAAAGGATATGGGAAATTTTCTTATTTGACTTGAGGGCTTTGATTCCTATGGGGAGCAGTGTGAAAATAGCATAAGAAGAGTATGGAAATGTAGCATTAATATAATCAGATTCCTATATTGTATGATCAAACGTTGCCAAATTGACTAGGTCATATATTGAATTTGTATAATGTGTGGTAAATTAACCATAACATTATATCATTTTACTGTAAAATTTAATCAGAAGAACTTCTGTATTCTTCTGTTGGCAAAACTCAGTTCAGGAATAGTATATTTTCCCTGGGATATCTCTATCTCTCTCTCTGATTACAAATAGCAGATTATTATATGTATTCACTGACCAAATATCACAGTTCATTTGATAAAACCTAATTAAAATTCTGGTTTTATGAGGTATGTTAAGTGCCCTCAATTCCGACGGAAGGCAATGAGAATGTAGGCCGGGCATTCAGCATCCCACAGGATCGGGGGTAACTGCTGTTAAATTGTATAGCAACTATATGGGTGCTGATGTCCATGGGAGTTCTGAATCCATAGAGGGAGCAGAATATCAGCGTTGAACTCCACTCCATGAATCTGAGAAGAGAATTTTGCTCTGTTATGACTCTAGAGTCTTAGAAACACCAGGGGCCTGAACTACAAACTTGAGAAACCTTCCAATTTTATTCTCTCAAGAGTAAAGTTGGCACCTATTTAAAAGAAAAGAGAGCTTGATGAAAGCAGCAAATAAAAACATGGCAGCCTTAGTAAATATAGTTTAATATTAAATGTAATTTCCTTTATTAAGGTGGTGAGATGTGCATTGAGAGTCCTGTGTTTTCTCTCCCACTGTAATAAGATCACTAACATTTGAAAAAAATTAAAGGCTATAGGGATTGCAGCTTCCCATAGAATTTTAGGAGTTTAATGTTATGATAGCTTCCCCTATTGTAGAAGTAACAGAGTCCTGCACACAGTTCTTGGCAGAAGTAAGCCTTTGGAGAGTAGGGCCAAGATCCACAAAGGTAAGTGTCTAAGTCAAGGGTGGGAAAACTACAGCCCGTGGGCCGGATCCAGCCCCTCAGGGCTTTGGATCTGGCCTGCAGGATTGCCACCCCCGTGGTGCCACGGGCCTCATGCAGTTCCCAGAAGTAGCTGGCACCATGTCCCTGCAGCCCGTGGGGGGTGGGGCAGAGGGCTCCACGCACTGCCCTTGCCTGTGGGTACCTCCCCTGAAGCTCCCATTGGCCGGGAATGGGGAACCGCGGCCAATGTGAGCTTCCAGGGAGGTACTGACAGGCAAAGGTAGATTGTGGAGCCCTCTGCCCCCTCTCTCCCAGGGGCCACAGGGACGTGGTGCCGGCTGCTTCTGGAAGCAGCAGGACCAGGGCAGACAGGCAGGCAGGCAGGCAGGGAGTTTGCCCTGGCCCTGGTGCACACTGCTGCCATCCTGGAGCCGCTCCAGGGAAGAGGTGATGGGCCAGAGCCTGAACCCCTCCTGCACCCCAACTCCCTGCACTGAGCCCCCTTCCGCACCTCACAACCCTCCTGCACCCCCTGCCCTGAGCCACCTCCTGCATTCTGAGCTCCCTCCCACTCCACACACCTCCTCTGCCCCAACCCCTTGCCCTGAGCCCCTTCCTGCACACCGCATCCCCTCCCATACCCCAACCCTTCGCCCCAGCCCTGCATGCAATTTCCCAACCCAGATGTGGCCCTTGGCCCAAAAAGTTTGCCCATCCCTGTTCTAAATCCCAGATTTAGGCACTACTATGATCCACAAACCCCCCACTCAGCTATTGCCTTATCATGTAGGTGCCTAAACTCACTTGGTTCCTAAATTTCAGCCATAAAAGTGCCCTAGGCACCTACATTTTTGCCTTGGGCCATGTGCACTGCTGCCTCAGGCAGATGCCTAAATACCTATTGTGATGGGTTGGGTCACAGAAACTCCCTTGGGACTGTCACCTGATGTGCCGAGACTACCTCTGAGCCCGTTTTCTCTGGCAGTTTGGACCTCCAGAACCCTGTCTTGTCAAGCCAGACGCCAGTCTGCTCCAAGACAGACCCAGAGTTTGACCCTGGTGAGTGTTCTAACCATTGGATTACGACATTCTGATGTGCCTCTCTCTTGTTGAAACTGTTCCACTTTCAATTACATAATTAAACATTCATTGGACTAGAGAGAATGGCTTTTGTGGCTCTCATTTGCAGGCACCTGTCTCTCCCCATGTATTATATAGGGGGAGCCTAGGTGTCTAACTCAGGGTATTTGGATTCCAGGTGCCTAAGTTAGGTGTTGCAATACTCAGTATCACAATGCCAACGTCCCTTTGTGGACCTACGTGAAGTGTAAATATGAAAACAGGCCTAACATTTTATCTACTAACTGCATGATATTTCCCTTTATGTCCTTTCAACACACTGAATAGAACCAGTTTTTCTCCTCTGAAGTTCATTGCATCTAATTACAATAGTATCTAAGGGAAACCTTTTATGTTTGGACCATTTACCGAATTGTGAAACTGTGATTACACAATGTTCTTCTGCTTCAGTCAGATCTAGGTACAGATACCATAGCAGTGAAAATTTATGGGAAACCACTGATGGTTGTTTTGATTCAGATCAGATAAGCACACTGATAGTTCTATTCAAGATATTTTCACTCAGGGAGCCAATATGATCAGAGTAGAACACAATGGACTATTTCAGTTCCACAGCGTTTGCTCATTAATATTATTGGAGTTCAACACATGAGTAATTATAACCTAATTAAAAGTAGTTCAGGCACATGGGCTATTTTAAAAAAAAACAAACCATGGGATCAAATTCAACAATCTGTACCCGTTTTTTTCTCAGCCCTTACTTGGCCCAATTCCCAATGAAGTCTGAGTTTTCATGAGTGAGGAATAAGTACAAATGAAGTAAGGGCCTCAGGATTCAACCACAGGCAATATCAAAACAAAACATATACAGATTCATAATGAACATATTGCTGTAATGGGATTATTAATTTAAAAAATATTTCAGGAAATGAGCAGAAAAGTGAGGGAGAAAAAACCATCAATCTTCGGTTGTTGCTCTCTTTAAAGAAATAAAAGCCAATTCATTGAACAACTTCTGTTAAAATTTTAGAAATAAAGCGTCTGTATGTTGTTGACTGTATAGGATGAGTTTCAGGCAGTGAATAGTTGTCCTGCCCCAGGAGAAGCCTGGAGGCTTGGTCTGCACTTAAAACTTGGGTTGACACAGTTACAGTGCTCAGGGGTGTGAAAAATTCACACCCCTGAGTGCCATTGCAATGCTGACCTAACCCCTGGTGCAGACACAGCCAAGCTGACAGAAAAATGCTTCCATCCACCTAGCTACAATCGCTTGGGGAGGCAGAGTTCCTACTTCAGTGGAAAAACACCTTCTGTTACTGTGGTCTGCCTCTAAGGCCATGTCTATACAATGAAAGTACTCCGATTTTACAGAAGTCGATTTTTGGGAACAGATTGTATAAAGTCGAGTGCATACGTCCACATTAAGCACATTAATTCGGCAGTGTGCGTCTACAGTACCGTGGCAAGTGTCAACATTCTGAGTGGTGCACTGTGGGTAGCTATCCTACAGTTCTCACAGTCCCCGCTGCCCATTGGAATTCTGGGCTGAGCTCCCAATGCCTGATGGGGCCAAAAATTTGTCGTTGGTGGTTATGGGTAAATGAAGTCAGTCAACTCTCCCTCCGTCCATGAAAGCAACAGCAGACAATCATTTTGCGCCCTTTTCCCTGGATTGCCCAAGCAGACGCCATAGCACGGCAAGCATGGAGCCCATTCAGCTCACCACAGCAGTTATGACCATTGTAAACACCTTGCGCATTATCGTGCAGTTTATGCAGAACCAGCACCTGAAAAACCAGGCGAGGAGGCGATGGCAGCGCGATGATGAGGACATGAACACAGATTTCTCTAAAACCGCAGTCCCCAGCAATTTGGAGATCATGGTGTTACTGGGGCAGGCTCATGCCGTGGAACGCCAATTCTGGGCCTGGGAAACAGAGTGGTGAGACCGCATAGTGTTGCAGGTTTGGGATGATTCCCAGTGGCTCCAAAATTTCACATGCATAAGGGCACTTTCATGGAACTTTGTGACTTACTTTCCCCTGCCCTGAAGCTCAAGAATTCCAAGATGAGAGCAGCCCTCACAGTTCACAAGCAAGTGGCAATAGCCCTATGGAAGCTTGCAAGGCCAGACAGCTACTGGTCAGTCAGTCATCAACTTGGAGTGGGCAAATCTACTGTGGGGGTTGATGTGATGCAAGTAGCCAACGCAATCATTGAACTGCTGCTATTAAAGATAGTGACTCTGGGAAATGTGCAGGTCATACTAGATGGCTTTGGGGCAATGGGATTCCCTAACTGTGGTAGGGCTATAAACGGAACTCATATCCCTATCTTGGGACCGGACCACCAGGGCAGCCAGTACATAAACCGCAAGGGGTACTTTTCAATGGTGCTGCAAGCACTGGTGGATCACAAGGGACGTTTCACCAACATCAACATGGGGTGGCTGGGAAAGATTCATGACGCTCGCGTCTTCAGGAACTCTGGTCTGTTTAAACAGCTGCAGGAAGGGATTTACTTCCCAGACCAGAAAATAACTGTTGGGGATGTTGAAATACCTATAGTTATCCTTGGGAACCCAGCCTACCTCTTAATGCCCTGGCTCATGAAGCCGTACACAGGCACCCTGGACAGTAGTCAGGAGCTGTTCAACTATACGCTGAGCAAGTGCAGAATGGTGGTAGAGTGTGCATTTGGACATTTAAAGGATCGCTGGCGCAGTACTGACTCGCTCAGACCTCAGCGAAACCAATATTCCCATTGTTATTGCTGCTTGCTGTGTGCTCCACAATATCTGTGAAAGTAAGGGGGAGACGTTTATGGTGGGGTGGGAGGTTGAGGCAAATTGCCTGGCCACTGAATACGCGGAGCCAGACACCAGGGCGGTTAGAAGAGCACAGCAGGAAGTGCTGCGCATCAGAGAAGCTTTGAAAACCACTTTCATGACTGGCCAGGGTACTGTGTGACACTTCTGTTTGTTTCTCCTTGATGAAAACCCGCCCCCTTGGTTGCCTCTAAATTCCCTGTAAGCCACCTGCCCTCCCCCCTTCGATCACAGCTTCCTTGCAAAGGAAATAAAGTCACTATCATTTAAAAACATGTATTCTTTATTAATTGATTATAAAAATAGGGAGATAACTCACAAGGTAGCCCGGGTGGGGTGTGAGAGGAGGGTCGGAGGAAGGAAAAGGCCACTTTAAAACTTGTTGAATGTCAGCCTTTTGTTGCTTGGGCTGTCCACTGGGGTGGAGTGGTTGGGTGCCCGGAGCTTCCCTCCACCCTCCACCCTGTGTTCTTGGTTGTCTGGGTGAAGAGACTATGGAAGCTGGGGAGGAGGGAGGGTGGTTAAACAGGGGCTGCAGCGGCAGTCTGTGATCCTGCTGCCGTTCATGAACCTCCACCTGTCGGTTTGATCCCGCAGTAGCCCCAGCGTTGCCTCATGCCTCCTCTGATCTTCCTGCCGCCACCTCTCCTCACGTTCATCGGCCGCTTTCCTGTACTCTGCTATTGTGTCCCTCCACACATTCTGCTGAGCTCTGTCAGTGCTGGGTGACTGCATGAGCTCAGAGAACATTTCATCGCGCGTGCGTTTTTTCCACCACCTTATCTGAGATAGCCTTTGGGACGGAGGAGGGAGGCTTGAAACATTTGCAGCTGCTGGAGGAAAAAAAGGGAGTGAAGTATTTAAAAAGATATATTTTACAGAACAATGGCTATACTCTTTCACGGTGAACAACACTATTCACATTACATAGCGCATGTGATTTTGGTACAAGGTCACATTTTGCATCTTATATTGAGTGTCTGCGGCTTTGATGTTAGAGATCACACACACAGTGCCGGGAAACAGAATTTGGCTTGCAGGCGGCCATGGTAAGCCATAGTCTTTCGGCTTCTACAACCTTCGTAACAGCAGCGCCCTCCTCTCCCATACCAAGCAAAGCATGTTGAGTTGGTCATTTAGTGCTGCGGTTTTCCTCTTAATGTGGAAGAACAGAAACCAAACTAACCCCCCCAATCCAATTCTCTGGGATGATTGCTTTACCCCTCACCCCATCACGTCACTGGTATCAGGGAAGATCCCTGCTAGCCAAACGCAAACAGCTCAGCGCCAGTGGCCTTCCTCCCACACTGCGTTGCTAACTGCGGGGAGGATTTCTTTTCAGCCACAGGCAAATAGCCCAGCAGGAACGGCCACCTCTGAATGTCCCCTTAATTAAATTCCCCTATTTCAACCAGGTTACCATGAATGATATCACTCTCCTGAGGATAACAAAGAGATAAAAAAACGGATGTTGCTTGAATGCCAGCAAACATCGGGACCATACGTTGCCAGGCTTTGTCATACAATGATACCAGATTACTTGCTATTAGCATGTTGTGGTAAAGTGTCCTATCATGGAGGACGGGAATAAGGCTGCTCTCCCCAGAAACCTTCTGCAAAGGCTTTTAGAGTACCTCCAGGAGAGTCTCATGGAGATGTCCCTGGAGGATTTCCGCTTCATCCCCAGACATGTTAACAGACTTTTCCAGTAGCTATACTGGCCATAAATGCATTCCAAGTCCTCAGGGCTACTTAATCATTAAAAAATGCTTGCTTTTATAACGTATTATATTTAAAAAGGTACACTCACCAGAGGTCCCTTCTCCGGCTTCGTTGGGTTGGGAAGGTATTTCAGTCAGGGTGATAAAAAGATCCTGGCTGTCGGGGAGAATGGTGTGCTATGTGCTCTCCTCAAGCTCATCCTCCTCATCTTTCCTAAAATTGCATGCAGCTCAGCATAGAAGAGGCATGTCTGGGGCTCTGTCCCAGAGCGTCCGTTTGATTCTTTGGTTTTCTGGTATGCTTGTCTGAGCTCCTTAAGTTTCACGCGGCACTGTGTTGCGTCCCTGCTGTAGCCTCTGTCCCTCATGGCCTCAGAGATTTTTTGAAATGTTTGGGCATTTCATCTTTTGGAACGTAGTTCTGATAGCACGAATTCCTCTCCTCATATAGCGATCAGATCCAGTACCTCCCGTTCGGTCCCTGCTGGAGCTCTTTTTCGATTCTGGGACTGCATGGTCACCTGTGCTGATGAGCTCTGCACGATCACCTGTGCTGAAGAGCTCGCCTGGCCAAACAGGAAATGAGATTCAAAAGTTCCCGGGGCTTTTTCTGTACACCTGACCAGTGCATCCGAGTTCAGAGTGCTGTCCAGAGCAGTCACAATAGCGCCCTGTGGGATAGCTCCTGGAGGCCAATACCTTCAAATTGTGTCCACACTAACCCTAATTCAAAATGGCAATGTTGATTTCAGTGCTAATCCCCTCGTTGGGGAGGAGTACAGAAATCAGTTTTAAGAGCTCTTTATGTCGAAAAAATGGCTTCGTTGTGTGGACGGGTGCAGGGTTAATTTGATTTAACGCTACTAAATCCGACATAAACTCATAGTGTAGACCAGGCCTAAGCTACAGAGCATATAGCGGCATAGTTATGGTGCTATAGCTATGCTGCTTTAGTGCCCTTAGCGTAGATGTGGCCTGTGATTCAGAAAGATGCACTTCCTCCTCTTTTAGCCCTTTAGCTCTGGAGAAGTACTAAGTTACCTACACACACACACACATGCACCCTGAGTGGCCAATTACTCTGGACAGTGACTGGAGGACAGTGACAAGCCAAGACTCCTCCCACCCCCTTACTCCCAAGCGGGGAGCCCCAGGGAAGCAGTCTCTGCTCTCCTTCCCATAGCTGAAGGCATAATCTCAATAGTAGAGTAACAAAGGCCTTGTTCTCCCTCACTCTCCTATATGCCCAAGCAAGGGGCATGACAGTCTGTTACACTCTAGACATAAAGTTTGTTTATTTTGGGGTCAATGCGGGTAGAATCCTGGTGGTTAATTACTGTAAAATATGTCTCCCTGAAACTTCTACACTGGGGGGTTATTTCATACAATAATTCTGAAGAATATAATTGAAATTGATGCTTTTCTCAACATTAGTAATGTGCATTTGTTTTACTTTTCCCTCCCATATGTGTATTGGTGAGGGTAGCTATCAGAAAATGACTTTCATTTTAATTGTCAAACCACCATGATATTCTATTTTATAATTATGATTGGAAAAATTATACATTAAAATATTTGAAGAAAAATGAGCAATCATATTGTAATGCATTTATCAAATTAGGTTCAAATGGAAAAAAAGAAAAAAATAGCAAGGAGAATGAAAGGTGCTGTTTTGGTTATATGACTGTAATAGAATATAGCATACAGTCAAATGGACTCATTAGTTACAGATGAGGCTTTGTGTGTGCACAGCCACAGTAGCTGCATTGTAACTGGATCACTCAGGACTCAAGAAATTCGTATTTTTTTCCTTTTTAAAAATCTGGTTCATGTATAAAATGTATGTGGAAGGCACATGGATGATACCTTAAAATACTGACCTATTCATAGTCAGTCAATTTTGGTTTGGGACATGAAATGGTTGGCAGAATCCCAACTCAGGAAAGCATGAGTTGTAATTCACAGTTAAGGGCCTGATCCTGCAAACCCTACTGGCCATAGTAGGACTTCAGTGGGACTACTCACACTAGTAAACTCTGTACCTGATGGTGAGGGGTTTAGGGTTTGAGCCCTAGCAATTCAAATATAAACCAATCTCTCTCTTTCTGCTATTATTATTTCTTTGTTAGTTTTATTTCATAGTACCCAAAATATGCTATGCTTCTTGAAAAGATGTGGAAAGACACTGTCTTGGCTGAAACAGCTTGCAAAATGCATTCTTGATATATAATGAGTGAGGAGAACTGTAATAGATTCAGGTTGTGGAACCTCCATAGGACTGCAGGGCTTTTCCACTCTAATGTCAGGTGTTAAAACTCTGTATACCAGTGGTGGGCAATCTGCAGCCTGTGGGCCACAAGTGGCCTGTCAGGATAATCTGCTGGCAGGTCGCCAGATAGTTTGTTTACATTTGCACAGCTGCCTGCAGCTCCCAGTGGCCATAGGAGACAATTTCTTCTGGTGCCGGTGGGTGCTCAATCCCCCTCTGCCCCCGGCCCCGCCCTGACTCCACCCTTGCTCCGCCCCCTCCTGCCCCCATTCCAACCCCTTCCCCAAATTCCCCACCCCAACTGCGCCCCCTCCCTGCCCCATTTGACTCCTTCCCCAAAGTCCGCGCCCCAACTCCACCTATTCCAACCCCTTTCCCAAATCGCTGCCCCATCCCCGCCTCTTCCCTGCCTCCTCCCCTGAGCACGCCACATTCCTGCTCCTCCCCCATCCCTCCTGGAGCTTGCCACAGCTGTTTGGTGGCAGCAAGTGCTAGGAGGTAGGTGGAGGAGCGGGGACGCAGCACGATCAGGGGAGGAGGCGGTGAGGCGGGGTGGGGTGGGGCAGGGAGCTGGCTGCTGGTGGGTGCAGAGCACCCACTAATTTTCCCCTGTGGGTGCTCCAGCCCCGGAGCACCCACGGAGTCGGCACCTATGCCAATGGTCGTGGTTCAATGTTCTCCACCAATGGGGCCTGCGGGAAGAGGCGGCCAGCAAGTCCCTGTGGCCCACACCCATTCCCACAGCTCCCATTCTCCGGGAACAATGAACTGTGGCCACTGAGAGCTGCGGGCGGCCGTGCAAATGTAAACAAACTGTCTCATGGCCCACGGGCCGCAGGTTGCCCACCACTGCTGTATATAGATGCAGTTATTCCTGCTGACTTATGGTGACAGATAGGACCTATTAGTTTTGATATGAGAAGGGCTGGAGCCTCTTTCTAAGGTAGAGGAAATTGTGGGACTTGTATAATAGTACACCAGTACCAGGAACAAGCAAACTCAGGAGAAAATTTAGGGTGAAGTTGTTGGGTTTTTTTGGTTTTGTTTAAAGGAACAATAAAAAATAAATCCAAGGAAAAGGGATGCGTATGCGTGTTCTCTGTTGGGAGTAAGGTGGGAACTCAAACCACTTTCAGTGACAAACAGTGGGGAGGATAGGATGCAGAAGGACAATAATGTGGTTACTCACTTTGGGCATGTGCATATTGTGGTGGTGCATTTAAAACATTGAGCATTAACTCTTATTGTGGATCAGATAGGTGCAGGAATATGGAGAGACGGAAAAGGCACACACAAAAGAGAGACCTAAATTACAGAAGGAAGAAAAAGGGGAGGCATAATTGAAAAGTATGGTAAAACTTTTTGTAATGATGTATTACCAAAAAATTATAACCAGTAAAAATGTAGATAAATAGGTGATAATTTCATTCTAGTGACAGGAACAACCTACCAGAGCTTTGATCTTGTATTATGGTTCATTGTTTCAATTCTTGATGGATTTTCAGCCTTAGGCCTTGATTCTGCAAATGCAAGTTTAATGGACTACTCCATTGTGCAAAGGTAAGCACACTTCTGTAAATCCTACAGTACAAGATCAAAGCTTAAATGATGGTTCATGTCACTAAAACCTGAAAATATTTTCTACTGGTGAAAGAATGTTATACTTTACAGTTGCCAAATCACATATAATAACTCCTTCTTGGTGTCATATTGTCCTACCATTCCTTTCCCTTATCATATCTCCTTCATCTTTCTCTCTGACATCTTTGTAATTTTACCTTAATATATTAATCCACACTTTTCCAGCACAAATAGTTTCTATAGTGCGTGCATGATAATTTATCAAGCAAAATTAAAGTATCAACATTGTTTGTCCCAAAATTAGAAAGGCCAAGGCACAAAAGCTAGATTAAACTGGCAAGAGACATAAAGGGTAACAAGAAAACATTCTACAAATACATTAGAAGCAAGAGGAAGTCAAAGGACAGAGTAGGCCCATTACTCAATAAGGGGTGGAAAAAACAATAACAGAAAATGTGAAAATGGCAGAAGTGGTAAATAATTTTTTTTGTTTCAGTTTTTACCAAAAAAGTAGTAGCAATTGGATCAGAGGCTAAATAGAGAAAGAACAAGTTTAAAATTACTTAGACAAGTTAAGTGTCTTCAAGTCAGCAGCAACTGATGAAATAAATCCTAGAACAGCGGTTCTCCAACTTTAGCAACCCGAGGACCCCCATTTGGATTTTTAAATTTTTGGAGACCCCCAAACTCTCCAACTCAGCCACAGGCCCCACCCTCACTCCACCCCTTCCACCAAAGCCCATCCTACCTCTCCCCGCCCAACTCACTCCATTCCCCCTCACTCCATTGCTCACTCTCCCCCACCCTCACTCACTTTTACCAGGCTGGGCAGGGAGTTTGGGTGTAGGAGGTGTTATGGGGTGCAGGCTCTGGGAGAGAGTTTGGGTACAGGCTCCAGCTGGGCAGTTTTACCTAGGGCAGCTCCCAAAAGTGACTGGCACATCTCTGGCAGCAGCTCCTAGGCAGGTGGGCCAGAGGGTCTCCATGTGCTGGCCCTGCCTCAGGCACCGCCCCTGCAGCTCCCATTGGCCACAGTTCCCGGCCAATGGGAGCTGCGGAATCAGCTCTCGGGGCGGGGGCAGCAGGCGGAGACCCCCTGCCCCCCACCCAGGGATGTACCGACCACTTCTGGAAGCAGCACAGAACCAGGGCAGGTAGGGAGCCTGCCTTAGCCCTGGTGCGCCGCCAGACTTTTAGCACCTAAAATCTCCTGGTTTAGCTTCAGTAGCCTCCAGGAGATAGAGTGAGGGGGAGGAGTTGATCAGCGGGTTCCATGGACCCCCTGGAGTGCCCTTGGGGACCACCAGGGATCTGCAGACCCCAGTTTGAGAAACGTCCTAGAATACTCAAGGAGCTGATGGAGGAGATAATTGCTAATGGCTTAGATATCTTCTAAAAGTCATGGAAACAGGAGAGATTTCAGAGAATTGAAAAAAGGGCAAATATAGTACCAATCTATAAAAGGTGAATAAGGACAACCCAGGAATTATAGACCAGTCACTTTAACTTGGTACTGGGTAAGATAATGGAGAAAATAATTAAACAATCAATTTGCAAACACCTACAAGATAATAAGATGATAAGTAACAATCAGCATGGATTTGTCAAGGATAAATTGTATCAAACCAACCTAATAGCTTTCTTTGACAGGGTAACAAACCTAGTCGATAGGGAGGAAGCAGAAGATGTGATATAACTTGACTTTAGTAAGGCTTTTGTTACTGTCTTGCATGATTGTCTCATAAACAAACTAGGGAAATACAGGGATCAGTGGTCCCCAAACAGTGGGGCATACAGAGGAAGGTTTGGTGGGGGAGGGCGGCATGGCCCAGGCCAGCCCTCATGGGGGGGCAGGGAGGGAGCGCCATGCAGCCCTGCTCTTCCCCCAGCTCTGCTCCTGGGCACCATCTGCAGCTCTGCTCCCAGCCCTTGCCCCGGCTCAGCTCCCAGCTCTAGTCCCAGCTCTGCTCTGCCCCCAGCCAGTTCTGTCCTCATTCTCTCTCCGCCCCATCCCCAGTTCTGCCCCCAGCTCTGCCTTCAGACCAAGCTCCTCCGCTGGGCCAACTGTGCTGTAATGGACGGGAAGTGCAAACAGATTCCATTACTGATAAGGGGAGGGATGATAAGAAAAGTTTGGGCACCACTGACCTAGATGGAGCTACTATAAGGTGGGTGCATAATTGGTTGGAAAACCATTCCCAGAGAGTACTTATCAGTAGTTCACAGTCAAGCTGGAAGGGCATATTGAATGAGTGTTGTAAGCAATAGACTTACAGAAGTAATTCTTCTGCTCTGCTCCACGCTGATCATCAGGCCTCAACTGGAGTATTGTGTCCAGTTCTGGGTGCCACATTTTGGGAAAGATGTGGATGAACTGGAGAGAGTCCAGAGAAGAGCAACAAAAATGATTAAAGGTCTAGAAAACATGACCTGTGAAGGAAGATTGAAAAAATTGGGTTTGTTTAGTCTGGAGAAGAGATGACTGAGGGGGGACATGAGAACAGTTTTCAAGTACATAAAAGGTTGTTACAAGAAGGAGGGAGAAGAATTGTTGTTCTTAACCTCTGAGGATAGGAGAAGAAACAATGGTCTTAAATTACATCAAGGACAGTTTAGGTTTGATATTAGGAAAAACTTCCTAACTGTCAGGGTAGTCAAGCAATGGAATAAATTGCCTAGGGGGTTGTGGAATCTCCATCATTGAAGATTTTTAAGAGCAGGTTAGACAAACGCCTGTCAGGGATGGTCTAGATAATACTTAGTCTTGCCTTGAGTGCAGGACACTGGACTAGAAGGCCTGGCGGTCCCTTCCAGTCCTCCAATTCTATGATTGTTTGTGTGCTAACAGTTATGATGGTATGCATCTGATGTGACCATAGTTTAAGTCTTAGTAAGTTGCTGCTGTAATTATATTCTTATACTGGGAGTTATTCACAATATTTATGTTCTTCTGAAATTCACATAACTTTGTAAAAGAGCTTTAAAATATATTTAGAACTATTTTTAAAACCTTCACAAATTTTACATATTTGTGCATTAAGATTTGTTAAAACAATGTTACTTTAAGAACTGTCTGAATAAGGGATGATGTCAATGCAAGTTTTGCATAAGACAGCAATTCATATTGTATAAGAAATTCAGTGACTAGAATACCATCCCTATGTCCTGATATTAGTGGCAGTGATTGCTGTATAACTAAGTGTCAGACTCATTGGGCGATTGTTCAGTTGTCTACTTTTCTTGAAAATTTAATAAAGAAAGATAGAAAAAATCATTTGTATTCATTAACTTGAGATTTCTTCAAACCTGTGAAATTCAAGATGTTCTTGGGGAAAATTTCTTTTGTTAATATGCACATTGTTTTTCACAAATATATTCTTATTCCTACTGTTCAAGGACTGACAATTTGCCTCAGTTTAGCAAGAGAACATCAGATGTCCTTGTTAGTTGCGACTGCACTGGACAGAATTAATTCCTATGCCATGTGTACCAAAGCCCATCAGAATGAAAGAAAATGTCCAACAGGCAGGGCCTAGCCAATGGCAGTGCGATTTGGAAAGTATGAGTGTTTCTGATGCTGTTTTTGGGGAGACTAAGGGTGTCCAAGAAATCTCTAGAGGTGCCTAAATCTCTGAGCAATGCTCCAGTTTTCCAAGCCGATATTTGGGTACTGCACAGTGGGAAAGCCAGGCCCTTTGCCAATTCGGTACTCCCTTATCCTTGATTCCAAGAGAAACATGTGGTGACTTCTTCCACCCAACACACCTAAGGATCATTGTGGATAGATGCCACATCATACACATATATTTACGTGGGACGGGATTACTATTGCTGTTGAGTAGATCTGATTACATCCAAGAGAGGACAGTGATATTGAGAGCTTTGAAAGCTTTGAGATATTTTTCAATATAACTTTGAATCAACCAAGTCTGTGTGTTTAGTTTTACACAACTGTGTTTAAAATTGTATGCAAGTCAATGATTTAATTGCAAATTAAACTGCCTGCTGATGGACGCTGCCACTAAGTTTGCAATTGCAGAGTTATAACAATGTATCAGAGGCCAGCTTCTTTCTAAAATAAATCAAATGTGTCTTGCAGCAGCAAGTAATCAAATTGTAGTTTATTTTCCTACAATCTCTATTCTGGTTTGGTTAGCAATTAGCATTTGCTTTTCTGGTCAAAATAATTGCTTTTGAATTAGGTGATTGCAACTGAGGCCATGTCTACACTACAGCAGCACAGCCACTGTAGCACCATAGTGCAGATACTTATGAGTGGCAGGTATAATTGGCCAGACGCTTGGCTGTGATGGCTCTGCCTGAGCCCTGCCTTTTCCTGTCCCTGCTCCACCCTTTTCCCAAGAGCCCCCCCCCCCCCGCTGCTGCCTGGTGAGTCCCGCCTCTCCTCCACTCCACCCCCACCCCACAGATCCTTGCTGTTTGCCATATCCTCCCTCTCTTCAACCCCTCTTCCTTGCGAGGCCTCCACTGCTCTGAGTCCCTCCTCTCCTCCATTCCACCCCCACTCTCCAGAGGTCTCTACGGCTCACCGTGTCCCTCCTCTCCTCCCACCCCTCCCATGAGAGAACCCCGCTGCTCACTGCCTCCCTCCTCAACCTCCACTCCGAGACCCCCCACCACCATTTGCCATGTCCCTCCTCACTCCCTTCTCCTGCGAGACCCTCCCCCCGCCTGTCATTCCCCTCCTCTATTGCTCTGCTCAATTACACCTTCTTTCATCCTGTCTACTTTGACTGGCAGCTTGGTTCTGTTAGTCTGCTTCTTGCTCCCACTATCCCTCAAGCAGTTCATTTCTTTCTCCTTGACTCCCATTCAGCCCTCTCCTGCAGCCACCTTCTTCTCTGTCTTCCCCTCTATGTTGTAACTGGAACTTTAACGTAAATAAAGATTGTGTCATGAATTAAATACATTGATCTGATACGTCTAAAAGGGCAATCAAAGCAGAATGATAAGAGCCAGAAATTCCATAGCCACTGAAGAACAACATGATTCAATATATATAAAACTTTGCTATTTGCAAACAAACATGTCTTGACTTACAATATTGAGAGTTGATTATTTACTTTTACTATTTTCTGAGTTTCCATTGTGAAGAATTTCTCACTCTAGTGATCACAAATTCCTTGTGATATACTGAGTCATGAAATGCCATTTGTAGGGGCTGAATGACCTCTCAGGATTTGACTCCAGGATTTGAACTGTAGCCCATACCGTTAGTGCCCACCCCTGTGACCAATCTCAGCCCTGCAGATTCATTTAAAGATGGGTTCTTGCTCTAATTTTAACTAAAAAATTCAGCTTTCAAAATATCAACACTGGAAATATTTTCAGATTAGAAATTTGCTAAACTGGATGATCAACCTAAATCAGCCCAATTTAGCTGCTGTTATGTCTTTTGGGGGGGGAGAATCATTTATTATTTGTTTTGTTTTGGGGGGGATGGTTTATTGCATAAAGATTCAGTTTACAATATTATAACAAGAACAGGCAGAGAATAGAGAACTTCTATTCCAACCCCTCTTTTTTCAATTGCATATAGGTTTCTCATATAAATTTTGTAGACTTATTTTTTCTATGCTTTAACTCAGTACAAAAATGATTTATTTTTGTGAAGTTGGATGACCACTTTTTGACTTAATGTGGGCATGAAAAACAATATATAAATACATTCGGGGGATAAATACCAGGGAGAATGAAGAGCTATTTATATTAAAGGACAATGTTGGCACAGGAACAAATAGATATAAACTGGCCATTAACAAATTCAGTCTGGAAATCAGAAGGTTTCTAACAATCGGAGTGAGGTTCTAGAACAGCCTCCCAGTAGGAGTTGTGGGGGCAAACAACTTAATGAGCTTTATGAGAGAGTTGGACAAATTTATGAGTGCGATTGTATGATGGGGTTGCTTGTGATAGTGGGGGGTCGGGCAGGATTCATCAGCCCTGGGGCTCACTTCTGCTTTGCCTTATGTTCCTAAGGCTCATGCGTCTTAGTTTCAGCCAACCACTGGCAGGAGTCAGGAAGGGATTTCCTCCTCCAATGTATTCTGGGAGATTTTTTATATCTTTCGTCTGAAGCATCGGGGATGGCCATGGCTAAAAATAGGACACTGGATGGAGTGGGCCAGGGCTCTGATGTGGCACCGAGCATTCGCTCTCTCAGGTGTTTGGCTGGCTGGTTTTTGCTGCATACTCAGTGTCACTCTAACTCATCACTATATGTGCGGTCAGAAAGAAATTTTTCCCCAGGTCAGATTGACAGGGACATTATTTACTTTCTTTTAGATAAGTCAGTTGAAGTTGCCTAAATTAGAGAGAGCCTTGGTTAAGGATGGATCATTAAAGATGGCTCTGTTAAGACTATAGTTAAGGACGGCTTCTGTAAAGGATGGCTGAGTTAAGTTGCATTTGTTGCTTTCAAAGGGCAAAATAGGACCAGGGTTCGTAAGCTCTGTGGGACCGTAGCCTTCCTTTTGTAGTTTCTAAACTCCTACACAAGACTTCAGCCCTGTAGCACTTCATGGAGCTTGCAAGTTCCCTGGCATAGTAAACAGAGCCTGTAAACTCAGGAAGAAGAATAGCTCTGGAATTTCTTTCTGTCTTTGATACCTTTTTCCTCCAGGAATTAAGGGAAAACTAGCATAAATGCAACATTAATGTGGAAAATTCAATAATCAAATAGACAGAACATTTCAAAATTTCAGAGCCAGATTGTGTTCTCGGTTACACTGGTGTAAATCCAGAGTAACTCCATTGATAGTTACTGCAGACTTGCACTAATGTAACTAACAAGAGAATCTGGGCCCAGGTTTCTGTATCTCTGACTCATAATATCCTAAAACAGTCATATTGGACAAACTCCAGTAAATTGGCCCATAGCCTAAACACCCAGGCTGTGCCAATATCTAGATATTGGCCCCATATCTAAACAAATGCTTTGCCTCAGTCTTTAATAAGGCTAACAAGGATCTTAGGGATAATGGTAGCATGACAAATGGGAATGAGGATATGGAGGTAGATATTACCATATCTGAGGTAGAAGCGAAACTCAAACAGCTTAATGGGACTAAATCGGGGGGTCCAGATAATCTTCATCCAAGAATATTAAAGGAATTGGCACCTGAAATTGCAAGCCCATTAGCAAGAATTTTTAATGAATCTGTAAACTCGGGAGTTGTACTGTATGATTGGAGAATTGCTAACATAGTTCCTATTTTTAAAAAAGGAAAAAAAAGTGATCTGGGTAACTACAGGCCTGTTAGTTTGACATCTGTAGTATGCAAGGTCTTGGAAAAAATTTTGAAGGAGAAAGTAGTTAAAGACATTGAAGTCAATGGTAAATGGGACAAAATACAACATGGTTTTACAAAAGGTAGATCGTGCCAAACCAACCTGATCTCCTTCTTTGAGAAAGTAACAGATTTTTTAGACAAAGGAAACATAGTGGATCTAATCTACCTAGATTTCGGTAAGGTGTTTGATACCGTGCCACATGGGGAATTATTAGTTAAATTGGAAAAGATGGGGCTCAATATGAACACTGAAAGGTGGATAAGGAATTGGTTAAAGGGGAGACTACAATGGGTCCTACTAAAAGGTGAACTGTCAGGCTGGAGAGGCAGCACTACATGGGCTGATATTACCTTTTAACTCTTTTGGGCACAGTGTAGGGTTTGTATATCCCATCACATTTACACTTTGATAGTGAAAGTATCATACACAGAGATACTTGCAAAAACTACCGTGACACTAGATAATCCATTCAATCCATTTAGTAAAAGGCTTGCTCTTCCCATTTGAAGGAAAGTGAAATAACAAAGTTGTGCCTCAAAAATTATTCTGTATGTACCCAACAACAAATATTATATTTATCCTTGCCTTTTAAGGAGGAACCCTAATGTTGTCTGAACTACCACATATAAATCATGCCCTTCTCAATCTTTGCACAAAGACTATAACTCGATCACATATGGAACTGGTTGAAACTTGGGGATTTTGGTTTGCCTTAAGTTTTGGTATTTTTGAATTTACTTTTGTTCCAATGGTACTTGCTTGTGTTTCAGCAAAAGTTAGATTTCATGAAACTATTTTTTTGGAAAATTGCCAATTATCTCTAATCATTTATCATAGCTCCAGAACAAGAACCTGTGTTTGCACCATAACTATTATTATTATTTTAAATGTTGAGTCTTTGTCCATTCCTGACTTCTCTACCCAAGCAAAATTTCTATTGCTAAAAACTGCAGATATCTTATGAATGCATAAGAACATCAGGATCAGGTAAACGGATTCTAAGGATCAGATCCTCCACTAGTGTAAATGAGTATAGCTCCTGATGCTGCACATCAGTTGAGCTACACCCATTTATACCAATTGAGGATCTG
The DNA here is from genome assembly GCF_009764565.3 of Dermochelys coriacea. NCBI lineage: Eukaryota > Metazoa > Chordata > Testudines > Dermochelyidae > Dermochelys > Dermochelys coriacea. The sequence goes on along the minus strand of NC_050071.1, from coordinate 99,411,346 downwards.
GCCCTAACTTTGATTTTTAAGGATTTATGTATATATGTGAGTAAACTCAGTAGACTTGAATCTTGGTTGCTCCGTTCCTTGTGTAGCCATTCACACCTGCACAAGGTGGGTCAGCACCTGCTGTCAAATCAGAATGGTACCTATATTGCACAGATGTAAAGACTTAAGAAAGATGCAAGACAGAGGTCAATCAAAGTAATTGGGTTCTATCAGCCTTTTAAGTTTTTTAGTTAAATCGTTGAGGATTTTGTCATTTTCCCTGTCAAAATCTGAAGACCACACATACTGCTATAGGTATGGCAGATTTATAGAAAAAATAACTGAATTTTTTATGACTGACTGAAGTTTAATTCTTTCAATTCTTAGATGTTGGGAAATACTTGAGAAATTTCAATGGTAAGTAAAATTAATTATTTAAAAATACCATTTAGTGTTGCACAGCACATAATAATTAGACACTGAGATTATTAGACTTTTCTTTCATAGCTAGAGCTAGTGGAGTAACTTGTACTGTAATAGTTTCTTCCTATGAGCACTGAGTTTAGATGAATTATATTAATAGGTTATTTGATGTGATGGTGACTATAGGTAGGGACTCATGATGCATTCTTGTTAGTTAGAGGGTTATTTTCATGCAGTTGGAATATACAATTAGATAGATCCTGGTAAGGTTTGTTCATTTTAATGAAATGTGCTTAATTAAGTTCATCCAGTTTCATGTGGTTTGGATTTGAACAAAACTTTGGATCCATAAAACTAAAAAAGTGAACCTAGCACGGATTCTTGCTACCCCAAACTGTGGTTTTTGCAAAGCCTTGTTTACAGTATCTCGGGGAAGTGGATGTGTCTCTCTCACACCTCCTTCTCCCAGGAACCAACTCCAGAAACCCCTCGGTCCCAGCCCAGAGCACCCTCCTACACCCCAAACTCCTCATCCCCAGCCCCACCCCAGAGCCCTCACCCCCTCCCACACCCCGACCCCAATTTTGTGAGCTTTCATGGCCCACCATACACTTTCTATTCCCAGATGTTGCCCTCAGCCCAAAAAGTTTGCCCACCCCTGGGCTAGATTATCCTCAGTCCTGCCTTGAGTGCAGGGGCCTGGACTAGATGACCTCTCGAGGTCCCTTCCACTCCCATGATTCTATGGCCCCTGCGGTCTCCGCTTCGCCTCGCTAGCTGCTCTTCGTGAATTAGCCCTTTGAGCGCAATGGCGAGAAGACGCAATCTGGGCCCACCCCCCAGGGCTGACAGATGCGCACCCCCTAGAAAGAGCAGGCCCACTAAAGGGGGAAGGGCCCAATCCCGTCCCCTCCCAGTGGCGGCAGAAAGATGCCCTGAGCCCCGCCCCCCGCTGCTCTAGAGAACCACCATCCGGACTCTACCAACCTATCACAGAAAGGAGGGCCACGGGGCAGAAACGTTTTCCGCGCAGGCAGGCCCAGCTCCGTTCCGAAGGGGGTGGTTGCGGAGTGGGAGACATGAGGCTAGGGGAGCCGCGCCGCGCGCCCCCCCCGTGGGGGAGAGGAGCATGGTAGAGTCTGAATTTAAACGAAACGGTCTCTGGAGCTGCGTTCTCTCCCCCGTCTGTCTCTGCGCCGGCAAGAAGTGGGGCGTGCGCGCCGGGCCGCGTGCCCGGTCCCGCCCCGCCCCGCCGCGGCAGAGATTTGGGGCCGGCGGGGTGAAGGCTGCTCTCAGGCAGCTGCTGCCGGCGCGTGAAGCGCGGAGAGGCGGGTAAGGCAGAGCGGGACGGGCACAAGCCCTAAGGGCGCGTCTCCCCCTTCTGCCCCCGGCTGGCGGTAACTCCCGCGGTGCTGGGAGGGGGCTTCTGCCCCTCGCCCCTCCTGGGGGCTAGCGGGACTGTTACTCCGCGGCCCGGGTAGGGCAGCATCCGCCGCGCCGGAAGGAGCGCTGCGCTGCGGGCACCAGCCGCAGGTGCGGCACGGCGGGCCCCTGTGCGGTCAGCCGGGGCTCTGCTGGTGCGGGTCGGAGTTTCCTTAACTCTTGTTTCAGCGGCGTGGCTGCCGCGCCGAGGGGCCCCTCTACGGCTTGCGGGCGCGGCCCTGGCTGCCGGCGCCGTTCTGCCGTCAGGCGGGCCCGGGATAGCGTCTAAGGCCGAGCCCTCCCCTGCGGGAGCCTTTCTCTCGTCCCCCAAGGCCCCGCGTGGAGTGCGGTGTCCAGGGTTTTCCCCAGGAATTGAAATGGGGGGTCAGGGCCCATGAGGGGTGAGACCGTGAGGGTGAAGATGGGCTGCATGGCACCAGAGTAAAAACTGAAGGTTTCATGACCCTTCTCTTCGCTTTTAAAAATCCTCTCACAAATTAAAGGGGGCTACTCAAGCCTTCTATGAAGCACTACATCTACATCCTTCTTGGTTTCTTGTTATAATTGTGCACAACTCTGTTAATGAACTTGTTGAATGCACTGCATTCATCTTCGGTGACTTCTCCTGTGTCCCGTACTTCCACTCCTTCAGTTGATATGGTCATTACTTCATTCACGTGATCAGGCAGAAGGCGAGGACGTCTTTCAAAACACACAAATCTATTCAATGGTGAAAAAGAGCGCTTAACTGTAGCTGTTGTGACTGGGAGTAGGAAGAGATGAATTCCTACTTCTTTCAGTCCAGGAAACATAGCATAAAGATCGGGTTGAGCTGATCATTAGTGATGATAAAGAAGTTGAAGTCAAATTTTCATTCATTCGTCATATGATAGTCCGCTCTGTGTTCACGTTCTCTATTCTGTCCTGAGTACGTGGCAGCTCCATTGCTGGTAGTGCCTCACTCTACTCAACTGTCTGTGTTTTATAAGATGGGGATCTGTAAAAGCTATGTAGAGGTTGAGTAGAATCTAGAAGTCGCTGTTGTAGATTTTTAAGAATCAAGTCGTCTTTCTGCAAGAAACTCAACTGACTGGCTAGACGCATGTGGTGCAACAGTGAAAGACTCAACACTTGAAAAAGTGAAGAACTCTCTCACCACATTCAAAAAATTTGCATACATGGCTGATGAATGCACCAATGTCTTTTTTCAGTTGTCTTAACAAACACTTCTTGTCCCCTTCACTTAAGGATTCAATATAAATGCCTTCATTAGTCAACTTCTGGACTGAAGTCTTTGCTTCTTCCAGTACTTTTTCAATAGCTCTCTGATCCAAATGCAGCTTCTATTGCTGAACAAAGGTCTACTACGGTTGTAGCAGATGCCAGGATGGCATTGTTTAATGACCCAAGTGGTTTCAACGTAGACTTACAAGAGAGAGAATGGCAATAGTCTTCTCTGAATGTAGTAGCAAAAGTAATCCACCAGCCTCACTACTTAGATCCATCCCATCTTGGTAGATACTTTCCAAAGCCAGTAATAAGGGCTGGAGTAATTTTAAGACAACAGCCAAGGATCGCTCATGAGAAAGCCAGAGGGTTTTCCCAGGTTGGACTAATTTGAACTTCAGTCCCAGTGTATCTTCAGTATTTTCCAAGATATTCAGCCTTTTTGGACTCTTGTTGAAAAAAGAATATAATGTAGACATTAAATTTATAGCTTTTAAAATGTCTTTTGAAGAGTCTGCAGCTTGTACTAGCACGAGTTGGAGTAGATGGCCTCTGCAGCACGTATAGGAGAGACTAGGGTTACACTTTTCACTGAGCAAAGCTTGTGCTCCACCATGTCTTCCAGAGACGTTTGCACCTCCATCAAATGCACAAGCAGCCATCTGTTTGGGGTCCAGTTGGCAAGCATTTAACTCTAAGATGTGGGTTGTCATAGAGGCAGCCAATCTGTCTTCTATAACTTGAACATCTAGAAATGCATGTACTGGCCTACCACTGACATCAAGATAACGTACGCAATGACTTGATGACCATTTACATTGGTGCATTCATCAGCCATGTATGCAAATTTTTTGAATGTGGTGAGAGAGTTCTTCACTTTTTCAAGTGTTGAGTCTTTCACTGTTGCGCCACATGCATCTAGCCAGTCAGTTGAGTTTCTTGCAGAAAGATAGTGAGCATTTGCTGGCCTTGTTCGGAACCAGTGTTCAACTTTAAGGATGAACAAGTGACAATGCACTTAAATTGGAGGCCAGTGTTTTCGTGTGTGGTATCTCTTTCTTAAATAGAAAGTATGATGCAACAGCCATGTTTGTTCGCGTTAACTGTGTTGTGTCTCCAGCATTCTTAACGGCCTCATTAACTCTCACCGGTGTTGTTCTTGGTCAGTGGAGACTCAGAGTTCAGAGATGTTCACCTCTCACATGAGTTCACCTCTCGGGTGCAGGGCAAGAAGGCACCCTCTAGCTGCTCACTGTTCGCTCTGGCCACTGTTGTTCGTTGTGCCACCATTCACTCCATCGCTCTGTGGTCAGTGGCCCTGTGCCATTACCATCTGCTGCCACTGTGACCTCTGTGAGTTGGTCTCTTGAGGTTCCACCCAGTTCTCAGTGATTTTTAGCTGAGCGCTCAGTGGGGGAACCTCTGTGGGCAGACTGGGCTGTCTCTTCCACAGAAACACTGTCCCACAGCCGGTCTAAGCACTTAAACCTGATTATCAGTGATTTCAACTGTAGTGGTCAGTTCACAGAACAAAAGACTATCTATGGAGCCTAATTAGCTCTGTCTTCAAACAGTGGAGAGGGGCAGGTCAAATAGTACTTGTGACTCAGGCAGACCATCAAGCAAAACACCTGTCCCCACACTCTCTCTTGATGCCCTGAATCAGCAGAGGCTTAAGTACAGTTCTACTGCCCTTTACTCATACAAATATAAGAATAAAAACATTTCTTTATCCCCCGCATTCAAGTGATTTGTAACCCAGCCAAAATCTATCACTTGGGTAACACAGCTCTGTTTGCTGGATACCTAGTTAGATAAGGTGTGAATGTAAATACAATCTGGTCCTGAAGCCTTTTCTCCCCAACCCCCAGCTCATCACGAGCTGTCAGGGAGAGCTAATTTAGACTTTGCTTACAAATCATAATTTGAAATTATTAGGTTGGCCAACATCACCAAAATGAATGCACTGATGGTTATAAAAACAACAGCTGTATAAGGAAGCTAGTCTCTGTTCATTCTTTTCAAATCTATTATACTTATTCAGATACACATATTTTATGATAAACTTTATATGCTTTTAAAGTGTGTATTAATGTTTCAATTTCAATTCAAATTTCCAAACAATCACTAAATTGGGAACACTGCATGTAACTAGTTCACAAAACTGGGTGGGGGAGGGTGTTGGGGAAATTTGGGGGGGGTAAACACCCCTATGGGAGGGTGGTAGAGAAATCCCTGGCAGTGTCCTTCTGCTGCTGCTGGGCCAAGCAGGTGCCCTCGTGGAGCTGAGCATTAACCAGGAGATGGCATTGCACAGGGTCCCACTTGCCAGTTGTCATGGCATCTTCCAGGCAAGTCTGGGGACCTGAGCAGGGGAAATCCTCGGTCGGGGTGGGGTTGTAAGCAGTGTTGTAATGATAATACTGGGGATTCTGCCTGTTCTTTATTGTGTGTCTCTTTCCATCTGTGCACTGTCTTCTGATGTGCTTCACTCATTTTAGCCTCCAGCTTGTGTCTCCCTTGGGCTTGTCTTCACTGGCGTGTTCCAGAGAAATCTTTCACTGTTGCCTAGAAACTTGGAAGTGTTAACTGGCTACAGCTGACACTTTTACCACCCTGTTGTATGGACCTGCTTTGAGCAGCGTCAGACAGCACTGTGGTGGTAACACTAGCTCTCCCATGCTTACTTGTACTGGTGGACCTGTGCTCAAGAGTGATGGTAGGGAGGCCTCCCTAAAATCCTCAGTACCAGTGTAGCACAACAGAGCTGCAGCCAAGAAAAGTATTTTGTATCTATTATATAAATGTGTTAACTAATGCTTGTACTATACTTTAGATTATTAAGTTATATATGTTATTTAATAACAAAGTGAATACTATGAGCACACTTGAAAATTAATTCTGGTTCAAGAGTTCACTATTTCAGCAATACTCCCTATAATTAAGTGGGAGGACCTCTTGAACGGTGATGACCTCTCTAGAATTTGTATTTCCCTCTTTAAATGTAGAGAATGTTGCTAGAACCTGAGGTTCTCTAAAACTGGAATGAATTTCTTAAGTATGCCTAAACTTTGAGCTGTGACTTTCATGGGCTGCAACTCATTTATTGTACTAATCTTTTTCTTTTCCTGTCCATAGATAAGTAAAACTGGGCAACTAGAAACTATACTATCGGGAACTTTATCTTCTGTGTTCACAGCTGATATAAGGTGGATGCACATTTTAAATTATCAAGTACTTCTATCAAAATATAACTATCCAAAGGGGGACAGGGTGTTACAATTCATAGAGAAGTGACCACAAAATGAAAGAAAAGGACTAAGATCTCTGGCATCTGAAAGGTCGTTAGTGTCCCAAAGATTTGTGCAGGCTGCTTTAGACACCTCTGCTGTGGCAGCATATGCAGTGGCCATTTTCATTGTGATGTGGGCTTCATGGCGCCCATTTTTGAGAATACTAAAGGGGGTCCAAATGACATTTGAGAACCTCTTGTTTGAAGATTTTGATTTAGTTAACATTGGAACTGATGAAGCCCTGAAGGATTTGAGAGCTCTACTCATTGGATGTATACAAACCAGCCACCTGGAGGAGGCAGGACAGACCCGCAAAGCTTTGCCAGACAGAGCCTCTGTACCTCTTGTTCCAATGATTGAAGATGAGGCAGAAGTTCAAATGCAGGAGACATTCTGCCTCTTCACCCCTGCTGCACACTTCATCTACTTTATGGCAGCAAGTTAGAGGCCATTGTTGAGAGCCAATCAGAACCATTACCGGATGTGTACCCCTTTCCACCCCCTGTTTGGAAACCACCTCTTATTTTCAGGAGGGCTGAAACCAGCTGACCTCTGACCTGCGGGTCCTGGTAATCACAAACAAAAGGATATTCAATGTGATTCCAGGCACTTCCTACCCACACTTTTTCCTTTTCCCATCCCTCTTCAGGAGTTTTTTTTCATGAAATAAAGTTGAAACCAGAGGTAAAGTCCTTTCTGCTACCCAAAGCAGTGGATGAAGAGTCCCTGGAATTCAGAGGCAAGAGGTTCTACTCCTGCTACTTTTTATTTTGAAAAAAGAAAGGGGCTGGCATTCTATTCTAGACTTCAGATGTCTCAACAAATTAATTCATTGTTTCAGGCTTAAAATGTTGACTGGGACATCAGTTATTTCTCATGATTGGTTGACTCCTGTTGGTCTTCAGGATTTGTATTTCCACCTGTCCATATGTCCAGCACACAGAAAGTACCTCAGACATGAAGTAGGGGACTTTTGCTGCCAATACAGGCTTCTGCCTTTTGGTCTCTCCCTGGCACTAAGTATTCACCATAGGTGCCGACTCCATGGGTGCTGGAGCACCCACAGGGAAAAAATGGTGGGTGCTGAGCACCCACTGGCAGCCCCCCTCTCAGAACCTCCCCCATGCTTTCTGCCTGCTGGCAGGCTGTGCCAAGCCAATCAGCGCCTTCCCGCCTTCCTTGCACCTCCTGTCCACTGCAATCAGCTGTTTTGTGATGTGTGGCAGGTTCTGGAGGCAGGGTGGAGGAATGAGGACATGGTGCACTTGGGGGAGGAGGTGGGGCTGGAAGAGGTGGGGTGGGATGGGGCCTTGGGAGAAGGGGTGGAGTGGGGGCGGGGCCTGGGGCAGAGCCGGGGGTCAAGCCCCTTCTCCCCCACTGGCACTTTGGAAAGTCGGCACCTGTGGTATTCACTAAGCATTTAGTGGTCATCAAAGCCCATTTAACAAGACGCAATATTCAGTTATACCCATACATTGATGACTGGCTGATCTGGTGAATATCTTCTGAAAAGGCAACATTCCATTTATGAGATCTGACAGCTCTGTACCACAATGGGGCTCAAGATCAGCTGAGAGAAATCTACACTTTTATTGACCCAAAGTATATCATTCATAGGTGCTGTGTTAGAGTTGAGGTCAACAGGAACGTATATACCATGGGGTCCAAATCCATAGTTGGATAGTAAGTCTCTTAAATGATCTGCAAGCTCAACCTGAGATGTCTATAAGAGCATGTCTCAGATTTATAGGTCGTGTGTTCTTCTGCACCAATGATGCACAGCATTGCAGACTTTATACAAAGTGGTTGTAGTAACTCCTCGCTTAATGTTGTCCTGGTTAATGTTGTTACGTCGTAGATCAATTAGAAAACATGGTTGTTTAAAGTTGTGCAATGCTCCCTGATGACATTGTTTGGTAGCCACCTGCTTTGTCCACTGCTTGCAGAAAGAGCAGCCTGTTGGAGCTAGGAAGCAGGGTGGATTGGCAGCCCCCCTAAGTTTCCTGTGTGGAAGTCTCCCAGCAGGCTAGCAATTGCCGGGCAGTTCAGCTGCCCCTCCCCCACACTGTTTGCTGCTTCTGACCTCTGCCTTGGAGCTGCTCCTGGGAGCCTTCTGCTTGCTGTTCAGGGGGTGGGGGAAGGAGGGGTGCTAATGTCAGGGTGTCTTCCACCTGCTCCTGTCCACTGCTTCTGTACCTCATCTCCACAGAGTGGGGGGGTGGGGGTGGGACAGGACAGGGCTCAGTATGGAGGGAGCTTGCTGGCAGCAGCTGCTGTCTCAACTTGCTGATCTACTTAAAAAGGCAGCAATATTGTTAATCTATCAAACTATACTCTTAACCCAGCAGAAGAATCTGTCCTATCTCGGGGCCTCTCCTTTTGCCCCTCCACCCCCACGAACATGATACAGTTCTGTGGTGACCTAGAATCCTATTTTCGACGTCTCCAATTCAAGGAATATTTCCAACACACCTCTGACCAACATATTAACCCACAGAGACCTTCCTACCAACACTACAAAAAGAAGGATTCTGGGTGGACTCCTCCTGAAGGTCGAAACAGCAGACTGGACTTCTACATAGAGTGCTTCTGCCGACGTGCACGGGCTGAAATTGTGGAAAAGCAGCATCACTTGCCCCATAACCTCAGCCATGCAGAACACAATGCCATCCACAGCCTCAGAAACAACTGACATCATAATCAAAAAGGCTGACAAAGGAGGTGCTGTCGTCATGAATTGGTTGGAATATGAACAAGAGGCTACTAGGCAGCTCTCCAACACCACTTTCTACAAGCCATTACCCTCTGATGCCACTGAGGGTTACCAAAAGAAACTATAGCATTTGCTCAAGAAACTCCCTGAAAAAGCACAAGAACAAATCCGCACAGACACACCCCTAGAACCCCTGACTTCCTGAGGAAACTACAGTCCACTGGTGATCTTCCTAAAATCACCATCCTGGCCACTATGGATGTATAAGCCCTCTACACCAACATTCCACACAAAGATGGACTACAAGCCGTCAGGAACAGTATCCCCAATAATGTCATGGCTAACCTGGTGGCTGAACTTTGACTTTGTCCTCACCCATAACTATTTCACATTTGGGGACAATGTATACCTTCAAATCAGTGGCACTGCGATGGGTACCCGCATGGCCCCACAGTATGCCAACATTTTTATGGCTGACTTAGAACAACGCTTCCTCAGCTCTCGTCCCCTAATGCCCCTACTCTACTTGCGCTACATTGATGACATCTTCATCATCTGGACCCATAGAAAAGAAGCCCATGATTTCAACAATTTCCATCCCACCATCAACCTCAGCCTGGACCAGTCCACACAAGAGATCCACTTCCTTGATACTACGGTGCTAATACGCGATGGTCACATAAACACCACCCTATATCGGAAACCTACTGACTGCTATTCCTACCTACATGCCTCTAGCTTTTATCCAGATCACACCACGCGATCCATTATCTACAGCCAAGCTCTACGATATAACTGCATTTTCTCCAACCCCTCAGACAGAGACACATACCTACAAGATCTCTATCATGCATTCTTACAACTACAATACCCACCTGCTGAAGTGAAGAAACAGATTGACAGAGCCAGAAGAGTACCCAGAAGTCACCTACTACAGGACAGGCCCAACAAAGAAAATAACAGAACGCCACTAGCCATCACCTTCAGCCCCCAACTAAAACCTTTCCAACGCATCATCAAGGATCTACAACCTATCCTGAAGGATGACCCATCACTCTCACAGATCTTGGGAGACAGGCCAGTCTTTGCTTACAGACAGCCCTCCAACCTGAAGCAAATACTCACCAGCAACCACACAACAGAACCACTAACCCAGGAACCTATCCTTGCAACAAAGCCCGTTGCCAACTCTGTCCACATATCTATTCAGGGGACACAGTCATAGGGCCTAATCACATCAGCCACACTATCAGAGACTCGCTCACCTGCGCATCTACCAATGTGATATATGCCATCATGTGCCAGCAATGCCCCTCTGCCATGTACATTGGTCAAACTGGACAGTCTCTACGTAAAAGAATAAATGGACACAAATCAGATGTCAAGAATTATAACATTCAAAAACCAGTTGGAGAACACTTCAATCTCTCAGGTCACTCGATTACAGACCTAAAAGTTGCAATTCTTCAACAAAAGATCTTCAAAACCAGACTCCAACGAGAGACTGCTGAATTGGAATTAATTTGCCAACTGGATACAATTAACTTTGGCTTGAATAGAGACTGGAAATGGATGAATCATTGCACAAAGTAAAACTATTTCCCCATGTTGTTTCTCCCCCTTACCCCCCCCCCCCCCACTGTTCCTCAGATGTTCTTGTTAGCTGCTGGAAATGGCCTACCTTGCTTGTCACCATGAAAGGTTTTCCTCTTCCCCCCCCTCTCCCCCCCGGGTGATGGCTCATCTTAAGTGATCACTCTCCTTACAGTGTGTATGATAAAACCCATTGTTTCATGTTCTCCGTGTGTGTATATAAATCTCCCCACTGTATTTTCCACCAAATGCATCCGATGAAGTGAGCTGTAGCTCATGAAAGCTTATGCTCTAATAAATTTGTTAGTCTCTAAGGTGCCACCGGTACTCCTTTTCTTTCACCAGAGTACCTCTTTGCTGCACCATTTCTTACCAAAATGTTGATTTTGATCAGCTCCCCATTTAAGAGAAGAAGCACTTTTTACTATTTTGCAACACAAGGTCTGACTCTTCCCTCCCCACCCAATCTCAACTTCATGTAAATAGCTGAGCCCTTCCCTTGTTGCAGGGATCCGTGATCCAAGTGATGGCAGAAAACATCACAGCTATGCATTATGTCAACAGAAAGAGGAGCATAATCATCGCTGCTCTATGTTTGTCTCTAGGATTGGTGCAGTCATCAGATCACGCTAGTCACTATGCGTCTTCCAGAGTTTTAAAATTCCCTCCCATCAACTTAACAGGCATGAATGGACTCTGAAGGACTCAGTCTTGAAGATCCTTATTTTCCACAGATGAGAATAATAAATGTCCTGTGTTTAGCTTCGGAGAGGGGTTTGGGCCTAGGCACTCTGTAAGATGCTGTCCTCATTTCATGCAGATTGGGGTACATGTGCCTACATGCCGATCCTGTTAGTACCAAGGGCATGGGCAGCCGGTGACCCGGCCATTGGGTGAGGCTAGCCCCTGGCCCCTCCGCTTCTGCCCCTCCCCCTTTCTTTACCCCCAGTAGAAAAATCTCTTCTATTTTGCTCAAGTTTTCAGTAAAACTTGTATTAGATTATGTATGAATATGTTGTCCACGTGGATTCCATGACCTGCCCTCCTTCCTTACTTCTAGTCTTACAAGGGTGTGCAAGGACACTCAGGTATGTCTACACAGCAGTATAAGTCTTTGGTTAGTGGTTCCCAAGTCAGCAGACCCATGTCAGGAAACTGTGGGCTTGATTGTCTATAGTGCCTTTTAACCCTAGGTTAAGGATTTTCTGACTTGTGCTTGAGCCTAGGCCTCTATTACCCACAGTGCAGTGCACAGAGCCGAGTCCAAGTAACCCTATCCCAGAGTGCCTTGTGTTCTTTTCCTCTCCTGCCTCGTGTCAACACTCTAGCCTTATGAATGTGTTGCACTGTGGGAAAACTCTACTGCCCACCCAGTTTCCTAAGAAAAATATCAAATGATACTGCTGGACACAATCTTGGGGAACTAAAGAGGTGGATTTTGTTTAGGAATATATGCCTCAGTCTTAATGGTACAAGGAGACTTTTATATTGGTGAAAGACATTCATGTTCCCCCAGTAAACTTGAAAATACTTAATACAGACAAATATAAATATAAGGTAGTCCTCAAAGGTGTTATAGGAAGTTAGATAATAGGACTAAAAATAGCTGTTGGACTAAAGAAATTAACTGAAAAGCAGCCCCTCTCTCTCTATTAAAGTGATTTGAATAGGGCTTTTTCTGAGCTTAGCTGACTTTCCTGGTGCATGTACAGGAATAAGGGATACCTGGGAGGGTGTGGGGAAGCTTTAAGGCTGGCTTCCACTCACTGCCCCCACAGTGCACGCTGCCTGGCTGTCTCTGCACATGCAGCCCAAGGAAGTTTGGGCAGAAAGCAGAGCAAGAACAAGTGGTTGCCCTGTAGGGCTCAGCACAGCTGGGAGAGGGAATGGCTCCCAGCTGCCAGGATGTTGGGGGTTGCTTTCCAGCTGTCAATTTGCTCTCTGCTCTGGACAAGCTCAGCGCTGCAGTGAAGAGGAGCTGGAGCCAATGCTGTAGGAGGCTCCAGGGAGGTTTTGGGGCTAGCTCTCGCTACTCAGACAGTGGGCTACCTGGGCGCTCCTGCACATGCAGCCATAGGGAGGTTAGAGGGAGCCAGTGAGCAGAGTGGGGACCGGAGGAGTACCCCTGCAGGGAGGAGAGAAGCTGGGGTATTGGGGGTCATCTTCCCCCAGCCGTGCTGATCTGGGAGCTCTGCTACTCCCCCTACCTGCAGGGCAGTTACTTAATCCCTGCTCCACTTTCTGTCCCCTCCCCAGGGCTGTGTGTGCATGGGCACCCAAGCAGCATGCACTAAAATCTGGCTGTGCTCTTCTGACCAGGAAGTAGCTCTCTTTGCAAAAAGCTTCTTCTGATCAGTCTCAACTGAAAACCCTGCAGGCTCTCTGATTGATTGTCTGCTAAACACCGGTTTGCAAGCATGCTATGAGCTGCTTCTATTTGCAAAGGGGAGGTGTGGCTTCCCATTGATTGCTGTGTATACATATCCTTATCACACAGGTTTAGTCCCTATGGAAACTGTCAGCTAAAATAGATCTTGGGTGTGCGTGAGCCACAGCTGCATAAGACCAGTGCCCATAGGGACCATTCCTGCTTCCTGAGTGTCCTTGCACACCCCATCCCAGGATGTGAAGGTTGGAGCGGGCCCAGCCATCTCAATTCCTTCACCGATACAGAATTTCACAGGAGTAGGACTCTGTAGATGCAAGGAATGAGGGCAGATCATGGAATCCATGTGGACAACCTATTTCAAAGAACCATGGTTATTATAAGGTAATTTTGGCTGTATTTATTTATTTTTATTTATAAAAGTAACTTGTATTTTTTAAAATAATGAAATAACATTTTGACTCTCACATTGGATAAAGTTGAGTGTGTCAAAGTTAAGCACATGTATTCATTTTTACAGGATCGGAGCCTAGATCAGAAATTTTAAGTATTTCTATTAAAAACCATAAAAATGAAGAGAAACAGTTTAATGAAACTGAAAACTGATTTTTAACACAAATTTTTTTTTTTTTTTTGCAGAGACAGTGGGATTCTGATTTCTCAAATCTTATTGTGCTGACAAAGCAACAGGGAAAGAATGCCAAGTTCCAAAAGTAATTTCTTGTTGTCAAGTGACATTTCAAATTTCCGGGAAATGGCAATATCAAATGAGAGAGAGCCTACTGAAAAGAGTACAACAAGTTTGATTGAGAACAATGGCTATCAAGACTCTGTATACATAAATGCAGCTAAAATTTTTCAAGGCATTCGTAATGAAAAGCCTCAGGATAAAATATTGGTTAGGTATGGTAATGAACTAGTGCCATCCCTACCAGATTTTAAAGATGAATGTTCTCAGCGCTCATCCTATGAACTGGCTTTTAGTGCTCTGAAATGTAAGTAGAAACTCTTTCCCCATATCGCTAGCAGAAATGATGCAGTTCAGAAAATATACAAAAACTATATGATGTATTTAGGTCATGCATATCAGTATGATCGCTTTTATTGATGGGCAGGAAGGATGGTTCAGTAATTAGCCTATGAATCTGGGATTACTTTACTTGGAGATTAGTTTTAAATTAACCAGAAACCCAGGATTGTTGAAATTGATGGCTGGTTGTAGACAGTGTATGGGGAAGCAAGGTGGGCTGTAGTATTTATATGGGAGAGGCAGTGTGTATATTTGATCAGCCATGTCCAAATGCTTTGGCAGAAACCCTTTTTGTCTGTTCAAGTCTGTTTGTTTGTCAATACTGTACAAATTCTTGTTAGAAAGCAAGATAATGTAAAACAAAGTACTTAATTTTCATTATTTAAATTTTTGGTGCTGTTTCCTGTAAAGGAAAAAGTGTGAATTCTGTCCATTTCAGCAACAAATAAATAAAATAAATTAATGAATATATTTTACTCCCCCGACAAACCGAACATGCTAAATTGACCATTATTAACTGAATCAATCATCCAAATTAAGAACCTGATTCTTCCCCCTCCCCTGTGTTGTTCCTGCATGGGAACAGGGACACTGATTTTGAACTGAGAAGTTGATTTATGGGTTCTTCCATGTGTTAGAAAGGGTTGGGATTTGGCTCATGGGGAGTCGTATGAGATTTGACCTTCAAAATATGGGGAGCTGGTATGAAGGGGGGACTGAGTGGAGGCCAGGACAACAGATTGTCTTTATCTCCACACTGCCTTCTGTCATACCTAGCCCTGTGAGAACACAGCTGGCTACTATATGCCATACTTATCAACAGTGTGGTAGGGTACATTCCTTATCTTGATGACAGGGTCATATCAGGTTGATTGGCTAGTGCTGTGAAGACCCGCTCTAGACTAGTGCCAGATTACCTGTAGACCACCAGCAAGACTCAGGGAGGGGCACCTGACTGGGTAATTGCTACTGCTCCTTGCTCAACATCTCTAGTTTTGCTACTTTATGCTCATAGATGTGCAAGGTAACAAGTCTCTTCTTCCCCACCACCCCGAACAGACAATAGCTTAAACGATCAGTTTGAGATATACTACATCAAATTAATCTGAATTAAAAAATAGAGGCTGAAAAATAGACCTGTGAATGTTTTGTTAGAGGAATCCTCCAAAACCACCTTGTAAGTAAGAGGGAAAATAAAATGGACAGTCTATTAAACATAAGAATAAATTAAAGCTGCATCCTCACCAAAATGGCGTTCAAGTATTCATATTGTTTGGCCACTTGTAAATAGTGTCAACTAGTTTTGTTCAGTGTTTGTAGGCTTGTAGCAGTATCTTCTCAGTTTATAGTTGACACTTTTGCTGTGTCCTTTAATTGTACTTTCACATGTAATTTCACTCCTTTTTTGTGACTGAAAAAACAAAAATGCAGAAGTCCCAGATAACTAGACTACAAGAAAGAGAGAAACCTTTCCAAAAGAAAACAGAGTAGGAAAGAGGAAAAAAGTTAACAATGGTTGAACTGGCAAACATGGCATTTCTCTTTAGAGGCTGAACAAATGACATGATAGCTTGTTTCTGTCACCAACAGAAGTTGGTCCAGTAAAAGATACTACCTCACCCACCTTGTTATGCTAGTCCACTGTCCTTGCAATGGCCAAAGGTAGGTGTTTCAAAGAGTTATGTTTTGTGTCTGTATTTACTCCAAAAATAGTGAGACCCATGGGGGAGAGATCCTGGGCACTGCCATCTTCTGTGGGATTTTAACAGTAGATAGTGGCGGGCTCAGCACTTTGCAGGATTTAGTTCAGTATAACTGCATCACAAAAGTGAGTCAGTGTAAAAAATGAGAAACCATTCAGTATCCATGGGAACTACCTAAAATATGTGGTGAGATCAGGTTTCTGTGGATCAAATAGAAAAGAGTAATTGTTCCTGACCAAATGCTAGTAAGAAACTTTCATGGGTAAAATTCAGAGGATATAGTAGCTCAACAATAGAAACGTGAGGAGAAGAAACAGAAGTGCATTCCTTCTCCCTGCTGCTATTGTGACCTTTTCATCTGAAAGATGTACCATAGGCATCTTTCATCCAGCTCTCAATCTAAAAGAAGGCTAAGAAGCTGTTACTCTCTATTCTTGGTGATGCAGTGTTGCTTCTAATGTAGGAACAAAAATAATTCTTAGTGGTGAAAAAAGAAAAGCAGTACTTGTGGCACCTTAGAGACTAACAAATTTATTAGAGCATAAGCTTTCGTGAGCTACAGTGAGCTCACTGTAGCTCACGAAAGCTTATGCTCTAATAAATTTGTTAGTCTCTAAGGTGCCACAAGTACTGCTTTTCTTTTTGCGAATACAGACCAACATGGCTGCTACTCTGAAACCTGTCTTACTGATGAGAACAGACGTAGTATAGTTGAGAACATCTTAAGGCTATCTTCTGGCAACCTTCTTCTCAAAAATTGTGTGCACTACATGTGAAATTAAGCACACTCAAGATAGGAACAAACAATTACTAACAATGGAAATTGCTTGCTGGAAAATTCAGAAAACTGAATTATTCTTCACTGCCTTATGTATAACCCGGGGTTAAATTGTGAGTTGTATTGCATGGGTGTTAATGGAATGGGCATGGTAGAAAAGAGGGGTAAAGGAAGTTTATCCCCTTGGATTTGGCTGGCCGGCCATCCATCCAGAAGAGGCGGAGCCAGTATCTCTTCTCTTCCAATCTGGTTAGCAGAGCTTGGCTGGCCCAGACAAGCAATGCCCTTTAAAAGGATGGAGCTGAAGTCATTTGTGCGTATGCTATAGCAATGCTTTCAGTGGTGTTGTGCCTGCATTGGGCACAATGCTTCTGCCCAGACCAGCATGCAAAACAAAGATAGTGTGCTGTTTTCTGTAATGAGTAGATGTCTACTAATCCTAATCTGTGAGTCAGAGGTCTGAACAGCAGTGATTTCAGTGAAGGAGACTAGCAAACAGATTAAGTCATGGAAGGAAGAGACTTTGCCACCAACCTTTCACTGAAGCAGCAAAAAATAACAAATAACAAATCTGACACCAGATGCCTTTGGCCCTGAAGAAGAAGCCAAACAAAAGCAAAAGGATTGATGACTTACTTACTGAAGTGCTTACTATTTAAATCATAAAAAGATTAATTGAAGACGTACCTGCCATGGCGCGCAGCCTGGGACCCCCACTGGTATGGGTGGGGGTGGTTTGGAGGAGGCGGCGGAGGCAGGGGCCAGGGCAGGGTTCTGCTGCTTCCGCCACAGGTGCCGGCTGCTGCAGTTCCCATTCGCTGGAAACCACAGCCAGTGGGAGCTGCGGGGGTGGGGCCTGTGGGCACTGGCAGCATGGAGACCCCTCTGCCAGCTAGGAACTGCAGGGGAGCCATGCCAGTGGGAGCCAGGAGCCCCCCCACCCCAAGGTAAGCACTCCATGCAGCCCCCTACCCCTTGCCCCTAGTCCAGAGCCGCCTCCCACACACCCAACCTGCTGCTGCTGGTCCAAGGCCTGGCTGGCTCAGGCAGCCCCTGAGCCAGTTCCAGCCACTGCAAAAGTCATGGAGGTCAGGGAAAGTCACGGACTCCGTGACCTCTGTGACTGACTCACAGCATTATCTATGAAATGAGAAAATAATTACACCTCCTCTTATCCCTTTGCTACTGAAACCAAGGGAAGGGTATTCATCAAAACAAACAGTGGCTGTAAACCCGGGGTTCTCAAACTGGGGGTTATTTCCTGCCAGCCTCCACCACAAACCCCGCTTTGTCTCCTGCATTTTTAATGATGTTAAATATATTAAAAAGTGTTTTTAATTTATAAGGGGGGGGTCACGCTCGGAGGCTTGCTATGTGAAGGGGTCACCAGTACAAAAGTTGGAGAACCACTGCTCTAAACCATTCTTCTACTCCTGGGGGAATTCTGCACCAAAAAATTAAAAGTTCTGTGCACAGTATTTTAAAATTCTCCCTATTTTATTTGTCAAAATAACACAATATAATCACACAAGTTTCATTTATTTTTGGACCTTTATTTCAAAATACCTGTGAGCAAGTATGTCTAACAATACAAACAACAAATAAGATTCTGGAAACGTTCGTTTGACAAATAGATTCCTTACTAGGCATATTAATACAGAACGCTGAGTAATAATTCGTTTAAAGTACAATACAGAACCGTATTTCCCACACCCTTCAGAAGCAGTGCAAAGGCTTTGGGGGAGTTAGGGTTAAGGGAGGAGCTGAGAGAGAGGGAAGTAAATTGCTGGGAAGGAGCCTGGGTGTGAACTTGGAGGGTTGTTGAGTATGGGTGGGAAAAATATGGAACAAGTTTTTTGGGGGGACAGGGAGGGATTGTTAGGGAGCTTTCCCCATGCAGACCGTGGCTGACCCCTAGTCTCTCCAATTCAGTCAGGCACATCTGCCCTGTCCCCTTGTGTTCCTGCATCCCATGTGTTCTTGCACCCCCTCCCTGTGTCCCCATGTGTGTCTGTGCTCCCACTCAGCCACCTCCTGTCCCTGTGTAGCTCTGCATCCCCCTCCCCCATCACCATGTGGCCATGCACTTCCCTCCCCCCATGGCCCTGCGCCTCCAGTCCCATTCAGCCCCTGCACCAGTCTGTCCTCCCCCACTAGCCCTTATGAGCCCCTGACCTCACCAAGAAGGCAGGCTCTTTCTCTTCCCTAGTTGACTGGGAGCTGCTGCTATGTTCTATTGCCACAGTGCCCTCTGGTGGGCAAAAGGCGGAACTGCAGCAATGTTTCGGCAAAAGCTTTTTTTTTGCGCAAAAAATTAAAAATATGCATGGCGCATTAATTATTTAATCTCCCAACAGTAATTCTCCTCACTCTTTGGTTATGGTGGGTTACAAGACACAAGTTGCATTTGGGTGGATAATTTTTTTATTTGCTATGTTTAAGGCAAATGTTGTATTATCGTGAGTATTTGTCTCCTGAGACATCTGTCACTACATGCCCTTATATATCGAGAGTGCAATTTAGCTGAATCATTTTAAGCTTCCAGACTAGACTGGATAGTCTTCTCACTAGCTAAGAATACTAGTATGTCCTGGAGAATGTCTTCTCTTCCTCTTCTTTCTTTGCCACCACCCCAAAAATATACTTCAATAGAAGAAAAATGGAGGGGTCTCAGCAGAAATTAGGAATCTCTTTAGGCTTCCAACTGTGCACTTGTTGTTTAAGAGTGAATAAATGACTCGTGGTACAGTATGAACAGAATCCTTTAATAAGGTATTACTTAGTGTAAGGGTGCCAGAACTGAACAGTCTACTTCATTGTAAATTAGCAAGAGCAGCAATTTTCCCAGTGTGAAGTGAGGTTCATAGATAGCAGCAGGAGGCAGGGCTTTCTTGTCCTTTCATTTGCTTTCCTGATGAGAGCAAGTCCAACAGTGGGCAAAGCTGACTGAAGCCACTTAGTGATATCAAACAACCTTGCAGTAGCAACACATTTGAACAAGTACGGGCACTGTTTCATGCTGCCTCTCCTTTATGGGCAAAGAAGTCTTTAATAGTCATGCATACCATTCCATTACTAATTACCATTGTGGATTTAGTTGAGTCAAAGGTACCAAGAAAAGTATTCTCTCCATGGCAGGTGTGTGACTTTTTTTTAAAAGTAATATGCAGGTACAGTGCAGTAATATAAACCTATTTTCTTCAGAAGAAAATCTTTGTAAGTGCCCTGAAAGAAAAAGGTCTGAAGCAGCATTAGTGGATTGTGCGTCCTAGAGCTAGGAATGTCATCTACCATTCTCATTCCAAGGGTTCCTCAAAAGTGAAATTGAGTGAAATTCTGGCCCCATTGATGCCAATGATGTCAATTTTGCCATTGACTTCAGTGGGGCCAGGATTTCACCCTATGTCCCCAGAAGGGGGAGAGAACTTAAGCCATCCCCACTTTTATAGCTCATAGTGTATATGGCAGACAGGCATCTTTGCTTTAGGGAGCCACTATTGGGAAGTCTATAAAGTAGAAATAGCTATAATGAAATACTTGAGGGATCAAGACACCTATGTAACTTTCATATATTTATCAATTTAAGCATTTAAGTTGTACATGAAACCTAATGTACATTTTTAAATGTTTTGCACTGAAATTATAATACTCTGACCTGTCAGATCTGAATTCAGCTACCTTGATATTTTATTTATTGCAGTAAAAATTGTACTTTAAGCAATATCAAAAGATTTTAACAACTTACTAGTCTTTAATCCATTAATTTATTTTTCAATCTTTGCCTTGGTTATGAATTTTATTGACTCATACTTCAAACTTTACAGTGTTGTAGAAATGTATTTAACCAGTATTTTCTTCTCTTGCAGATCAAGATCTACTTGAAAATATATTGTTAGATAGCTGCTTTTACCCATGTCAGTCAATAGTAAGTAACATTCTGTTAGAAAGTAAGCTACTTTATAATGCAGTTCGTTATTATATGTATCTAGCATCTTTTTCATTCTGAAGGATACTGAAGTACTTTAAAATCTTATTTTACATCTTGAAACGGCATACAATTTAGACCTGTTATTTTGCCGGGCTAAATTTTCAACTGTGGTGCAGGGGTGTGAGGGGGGGAAGGGGAATTATAAATGCATACAACAGAAAAATAGTTGTACAAAGGAACCCACTCATACTGAAGACTCAGCCATTTATGCTGGCCATTTGTAGCCATGCTTCAAGTTTTTGTAAGGGTTTGACAACTTTGAATAGCCAAAAGGAAAAGGCGTACTTGTGGCACCTTAGAGACTAACAGATTTATTTGAGCATAAGCTTTTGTGAGCTACAGCTGAGCTGTAGCTCACGAAAGCTTATGCTCAAATAAATCTGTTAGTCTCTAAGGTGCCACAAGTATTCCTTTCCTTTTTGTGGATACAGACTAACACGAGTGCTACTCTGAAACCTTTGAATAGCCAGAATGTTAAAGGAAATACTTTAAACTAAGGAGTTTGTAAATGTTCTAAAGCTTATTATATTCTTAATTTTGAGTTAATTTAGTAGCACTCATGGCATGGAAAGTCTGACAGTTAAGGACATTCTAGAGTCTTCTGTTTGCTCCTCAAGAAGGGGGAGGCTCAGCAGAAACTTCCCTTATGTTGTTACTTCAGTCAATTTCAAACCTTTTCTGGAAAGGCGATATTTAGAGATGAGGACTCAGGGTGACATTTCCATCCTCGTTGTGGCCTCTTTTTGTGAAATATAAGGGCAGAGCAGCTTAAAAAGGCGATAAAACCCTGTATTTAGCCAGGGGAGGATTTCCCTGGAGCACAGAGGACAGCGGAAGATAGGCATAGGCTGTCTTTGGTGCACCCCAACTCAAGCTGTGATGTGTAGGGCTGGAGCAGTGTATGTGGGGTGTGGCTTCAGCATGTAGTGCTGCAGAGATTCCAACAGTGCAGCAGCCCATATGGCAGCCTGAGGAGGCTGCTGGGACTTGCATAGACCACAAGGGCTGCCTGTTACTTCAGGAGCTTCTCTAATCACCAAAGCAACCCAGGACCAGGAGGGAGCAAAGGTGGCTAAAAGTCTCCTTTAGCCCTCATAGACTTAAAGGCCAGAACGGATCATTGTAATCATCTTGTCTGACCTCCTGCATGTTGCAGGCCAGAAAACATCACCCATCCACACCTGTAATAGACCCATAACCTCTGTCAGAGTTACTGAAGACTTCAAGTTAAAGAATCCACCATTTATTCTAGTAGAAACCTACAAGTAACCTGTACGCCATGCTGCAGAGGAATACAATCTCCTGAACCCCGGGGTCTATGCCAATCTGCCCTGGGGGAAAATTCCTTCCTGACCCCAAATATTGTGATCATTTGGACCCTGAGCGTGTTGGCAAGATCCACCAGAGACACGCCTGGGAAAGAATTCACTGCAGTAACTTAGCCCTCCCCCTCTAGAATTCCATCCCTGGCCATTGGGGATATTTGCTATTAGCAGTCACAGATAGGCCACATGCAGTCTCATACTGTCCCCTCAAAAATTTATCAAGCTCAATCTTGAGGCCAGTTAAGTGTTTTGCCCTCACTGCTCCCCTTGGAAGGCTATTCCAGAACTTCACTCCTCTGATGGTTGGAAACCTTTATCTAATTTCAAGCTGAAACTTGTTGATGGCCAGTTTATATCCATTCGTTCTTATCAACATTGGCTCTTAACTTAGATAACTCCTCTCTCTCCTTGGTATTTGGCTGTTTTATCACAGAGTAATCATATTTCCCCTCAGCCTTCATTTTGTTAGGCTAAACAAGCCAAGCTCCTTGAGTCTTCTCTAGTAAGGTAGGGTTTCCATTCCTCTGATCATCCTGGTAGCCATTCTTTGCACCTGTTCCAATTTTAATTCATCTTTCTTAAACATGGGAGACCAGAAATGCACACAGTATTCCAGATGAGGTCTCACCAGTGCCTTGTAGTATGGTAAAACACATCTCTGGCTCTATTGGAAGTACCTTGTCTGACGCATTCTAGGGTTTCATTAACCTTTTTCATGGCCACATCACACTGGTGGTTCATAGTCATTCTGTGATTTCTTCTCCTCTGTCACTTCCAACTGATAAGTCCCCAGCTTATAGTAATAATTCTTGTTGTTAGTCCCTAAGTGTGTGACTTCCCGCTTTGCAGTATTACATTTCATCCCATTTCTATTAGTCCAGTTTTCAAGGTCATCCACATCTTCTTTATGATATGCTGGCTCTCCTCCATATTGGCAGTACCTCTCAACTGTGTCTTATTCACAGATTTTTGTTAGCACACACCCACTTTCTGTGCTAAAATCATTTATGAAAATCTTAAATAAGATTAGTCCCAAGAACAATTCATGAGGATTCACGAGTTACCCCCCTCCATCTTGATAGTTCACCTTTAGTATAACCCATTGTAGTCTCCCCTTAAACCAGTTCTTTACCCACCTTTAGATTCTTGTATTAATCCCTAATGAATAGGATTCCCCCCATCCCCACCCAAGATATCGGGAACAGGGGAAGGTAACAAACAGATGTCATGAAATATGTAGAAGATGTGTAAGTTGTTTGTTTTTAGCCTAATAAATATTGGGGTACTTTGCCTTAATTCTTTGCATGACCTTGGGGGATGGCAGAAACCCCTGCTGCCAACCTGAGCCATTTCTTGCTACTAGGCACTTGTGTCAGTATACCTGTAACCATGGAGCTAGAACACGGAGACAGTGTCCAGGGGGCAATAAACTGGGTCGAGTGCCTTTATCACTTAGCCATGCCTGTGGTCTTTCTTTATGAATAACATCAAAATCTTCTAACATGCTGTGCTATCTACTAATAATATTGAAGTTTCAAGGCTAGAAGCACTGAGCAGCCTAAATGACGCTACCAAGGCAACAACATGTCAGCCTCCAGCACTCAACCACACTGCATAATACTATCGAGGTCTTTTGAACCAGCTATCTGTGCAGAGCTGGGAAAGCACATGGGGGGGGGGGGGAAACACGTGCAAATCAACTGACAACACAAGACAGGATAGGTTAGGAAATCTTTCTATATTAGAGATAAGGAATTCAGAGAGGATTCACAAACCCCCCATTCTTACCAGGTAGCTGGACACCTTTGTTTCAATGATCAGATTTCCTTTAGAAACTGATCAGTAAATCTCAGCTAACACTAATGTTTTCAGAAGTGTCTGCTAAACATGGATGCGTGCTTTGAGATAGCTAGGGTCTGATTTTCAAAGTGTTGAGTGCATACATTTCCATTGACTTCAAAAGGTGCTCAGTACAGAGCTCCAGCTGCCAATAAAAATTAGAGGACACTCCTGAAAATGTTGGCTGCAGTCTGCTGCTTCATCAGTAAAATGGTGGTGGTAAGGAAGAATTAACTAATGCTTATAAAGCACTGAAGATCATCAAATAGAATATTTGAAATGAGAGGTATCATAAATAAATATAAAAATTGTTTTAAAGTAGAACACTTTCTCCAGACAAAGTAACACTTAACATAGAGGAAGGGAAGAAAAATCCTCTCTGCAATGATGTGCTTGAGGATAACTTTTTCACAGGGGACAAATTCTCCTGAGCAAGATGGACAGTTGTTGTTGTTTTGCTCATCTCCTCTGTGAGCAAAGTACCATGACGCCAAGAAGTCATGCACTTCCTTTTAA
This sequence comes from Dermochelys coriacea, assembly GCF_009764565.3. Lineage (NCBI taxonomy): Eukaryota > Metazoa > Chordata > Testudines > Dermochelyidae > Dermochelys > Dermochelys coriacea. The sequence continues at coordinate 99,387,131 of NC_050071.1, read as the reverse complement.
ACAAAACAACAACACCCCTCCCTCCCCCCGATTACATTCAAAATTGAAGATTAGATTAAACTTTCCTTAAGGCCAAAATTCTCAAGCAAGCTCTTATCTATAGTAAAATAAACACCTGATACAGCATGGCCAGAAGGCAGCAGGAAAGTGATATAGGAGAGATATGTAAGTCCCAGGATGAAGAGAAGCCTTATTCCCTGTAGAGGGAAGAAAGGTTTCTATAGATTAATTAAAAGCACCTGAAGCCAATTAGAGCACCTGAAGCTAGTCACTGATTAAAACCCCCCTGCTTCAATAAGCCAGGTGAAGGAGTTGGAGCAGAGTGCAGTTTGGAGAAGTGCCGTGGCTGGCTAGAAGACCAAGACCCTAGATAAAGAGACACCCGACTTGTGCAGAGAGAGAGAGGGTAGGAAGCCCCACAAGCTGAAGAGCAGGAGAGGGAAGGAAGCGCACACTAGTTCAAGTGGTTTACCACTATCTCTAGGGCCCCTGGGACCCGGAGTAGAGGGCGGGCCCGGCTCCCTCCCTCTCCACTATCCTTCTCTGGGTTACTAGTGGGACAGTAAATACCCTAGTTCAAGGGCAGGAAACTGTGCCCTGAACCCCCCACAAGAAGAGGAAGTGCGGGACCCATCATAATCGTACCGGCAATTTGCCATACGTGGTGTTAACAGTGGGATCTCTGCGCTGGGGACTTAAACCAGGGTTAACCAAAACCATCCCATCCCCAAGATGGACAATGTGGTTAAGGCTCTAATACGAGCCACTGCGGCCCAGCAGGAGGCTACCCAAATCCAAGCAACCGCCCAACAGGAAGAGACTCGGGTGCAGCAGGAGACTAATCGGCTGTTGATGAATCAGGCTGCCCAGGACTGCAGGACTGAGCTCTGCTACAGGAGCTGGCAAACCAGAGGAAGGCCGTTATGGAGCAGAATCACAATTGCGACGGAACCCGGACTATACGGGCCAGTCACCGCCTACAGAAAATGACACGGGAGGATGATGTAGAGGCATACCTCCTGGTATTTGAGAGAACAGCCCTGCGGGAGGCCAGGCCCCAAGATCAGTGGTCTGGTATCCTTGCCCCCTTCCTGTGTGGAGAGGCCCAGAAGGTCTACTACGATATGGCTGCAGAGAGTGGAGGATTACCCCCAGCTGAAGGCAGAGATCCTGGCCAGCTCCAGAGTAACCATGGTGTTGCGAGCCTAGAGGTTTCATGAATGGCAGTATACAGAGGACAAGACACCCCGATCGCAATTGTTTGACCTGATCCACCTGACCTGGAAATGGCTGCGCCCTGAGGCTCTCAGGTCTGAAAAAATGATGGAGTTCCTGGTACTGGATTGATATGAGGGGGCTACTACCAGGCCTTCGGGCTTGGGTTGGCCAGAATGACCCCTCTACCTACAATGAGTAGGTCTCCCTCGTGGAAAGAGAGCTGGCGGCCCGTGAACTGTTTCAGACCCCAAGGGGTGAGACACGGCAAACCAGGAAGACAGCCCCAAACCCAAGGCCCCGGATTGTTGAGAACTACAGAAGAACCATAACTGGGAGGAAATGCACTGAGGAATGGCCCGAGGCCAAGAAGGGCCTTGGGGGTTTGGGAAGAGAGGGCTGGGAGGGCCAAACAAATAGCCCCAGGCAGAGGGCGGCAACCGGGATAAGGGGTCGGTGTTGCGTGTGGGGAATTGGGGCATATAGCAGCCCAATGCCCCAACAGGGAAGAGTCTATGTAGTGCAATTTGGAGGATCCTGGGGAACAATGTGGCCTAATCGGCCTGGTAGGGGTCGCAATGACCTCACATGGGTATACAAGATTCCGGGAGTGCTGTCACACTGGTCTCGGGAAAGTTGGTGGGGCAAGACCAATTAACCCAGGCCAAAACCACAGGGGTAACGTGCGTTCATGGCACCGTAAATTTTGACCCCACAATCCCAGTACGGATTGAGATCCAGGGAAACACGACCAGCGTAACTGAAGGAGTGGTTCCTATGCCCCCTACCTGGTCTTAATTGGTAAGGACTTTTCCCGATTTGAGAACTTAGTCCCCCCAGTAGAGCCAGGGGAGGGTAGCAACCCCCAGGCTGAGACGGAGGCACCTACAGATAGCCTCATCCCAATTTTTGCCGAATTTGCCCCAGAGCTATTTTCATCCCTCGGGAAACCCCGAAAGTCTAGGTGGGAAAAGAGGGCGGATAAAAGGCTAGGGAACAGGATTCTATGAGAGAACCAGAAAGCCTCCCTTGTTGGTAAGCGAACCCGTTCAGGAGACAATTCAGGACAGTGAGGACTCGGAGGCAGTTCCTAGCCCAAGTAGAGCCATCCCCAGGGGCAGAGAAGGAATAGGTCCCATGGAGTTAGATCGGTACTGCACATGAGAATTACGGGCAGGACCAAGCCAATGACCTGCTATATGCAAATGTGAGGGAGGAGATAGTGGAAGTAAATGGCGTACCTGTGGAAGGAAAGACCCAAGGCTGTATTATGGGATCAGACGAGATCTGTTGTACCGAATAGTGCAAATTCAAGGGGAAGAAGATGATCAGCTCTTAGTCCCATGGAAACACACAAGGGCAGTACTAGAGTTAGCTCACAGTCATTTATTTGGGGGACATCTAGGAGTAAACAAGACGCTTGATAGAGTCCTAAGAAGATTTTATTGGCCAGGAATACGTGTGGAGGTCCAACGCTATTGTACCTTCTGCCCGGAATGCCAGTTGCATAGCCCCCGACCTCACTTGCGGGCCCCGTTAGTACCTTTGCCTATTATTGAAGTCCCTTTCGAAAGGATAGCCATGGACCTAGTGGGCCCGCTGGAAAGATCAGCACGGGGCCACCGAAAAGTATTAGTCATGCTTGACTACACCACACGCTATCCAGAAGCCATTCCTTTAAGAAACCCCACATTCAAGGCAATAGCAAAAGAACTATTTCAGGTTTTTGCCAGAGTGGGCATCCCTTAGGAGATCCTGACTGACCAAGGAACCCCTTTCATGTCAAAATTAATGAAGGACTTACGTACCCTGCTCCGCATCCGTGCCATACGGATCTCAGTCTGCCATCCACAAACAGATGGACTGGTAGAGCGGTTTAACTGCACGCTTAAAGGTATGATCTGGAAGGTGGTAGCACAGGATAGAAAAGACTGGGATACCCTTCTACCATACCTAATGTTTGCAATACGGGAAGTCCCCAGGCGATCATTGGTTTCTCTCCCTTTGAGCTACTATACAGACTCCACCCATGCGGAATATTAGATATCGCCAAGGTGGACTGGGAAGAACAACTGGGAAAGAATGTCATTGAGCACGTGACACAGTTGAGAGAGTGAATAGCTCGAGTAACCCCTATAGTACGAGAACATTTGGAAAAAGCACAAGAGACCCAGCGGACATAATATAACCGTCTGGCGAAAGTACGGAAACTTCAGCCGGGAGAATGGGTGAGGGTGCTAGTGCCGACAGCAGAAAGCAAACTCCTGGCCAGCTGGCATGGGCTATATGAGATAGTGGAAGCCATTGGGAAACGGACTATAAGGTCAGACAACCAGACTGCCAAAGACCAGAGCAGATCTACCACTTAAACTTACTGAAGCCCTGGCATGACTGAATGCCTGGTCATTTGGGGAGCTCCACCTCAGACAGACGACCCACAGGAGCAGGTGAGGATATCCCCCGAGTTAGCCCCAGAACAATGAACAGAGGTTATTGATATGATCCAACAGAACCAAGATGTGTTCTGTACACAGCGACGCCTTACAACACTGGTCCAACATCATATAGTCACCAGGCCCGGAATAAGGGTGACGATAAGACTGTACCGGATACTGGAAGCTAAAAGAGAGGAAATTAGGACAGAAGTGAAGATGATGATGGAACTTGGAGTTATTGAAGAATCCCACAGCCAGTGGTCTAGTCCTATCGTCCTAGTATCCAAGCCTGACGGCACCCTGAGATTTTGCAATGACTTCCGGAAGTTGAATGAAGTATCCCAATTCGATGCCTATCCAATACCACGTATCGATGAGCTAGTTGATCAGTTAGGCAAGGCCCGATACCAAACCACTCTGGACCTGACCAAAGGATATTGGCAAATTTCCCTGGCCAAGAATGCCAAGGAGAAGACTGCTTTCTCTACACCTGATGGCCAGTTCCAATACACTGTCCTCCCTTTCGGACTCCATGGGGCCCCTGCAACACTCCAACGACTTATGGATAAATTGCTGCGACCCCATGCCAGGTATGCCACTGCCTATTTAGACCAATATAGTCATCCATGGTGCTGACTGGGAAACGCACCTAGGGAAAGTAGAAGCGGTATTAGATACTCTTCGGAAGGCCGGCCTCGCTGCCAAACCTCTCAAGTGCGTGATAGGACTAGCTGAGGCGAGATACTTTGGGTATGTAGTAGGGAGAGGCTTGGTAAAACCCCAATGGAACAAAGTGGAGGCAATACAAGATTGGCCTCGGCCAGTCCGTAAAAAGCAGGTCAGAGCATTTCTCCAGTTAGTAGGGTACTATCGGAGATTCATCCCTCATTTTGCCACAAGAGCAGGGCCATTGACGGACCTGATAAAGGCTCGGGGCCCCGAGTAAAATGGTCTGATGCAGCAGAAAGAGCATTCGCAGATTTAAGGACAGCCCTTTGCTGCCATGCAGTACTCATAGTCCCAGCCTTCAAGAAAGAATTTGTCTTACAGACAGATGCCTCGGAAGTAGGGCTAGGAGCCGTCCTTTTGCAGATGGTAGGAGAGGAGTAACACCTGATCCTGTACCTCGGCAGGAAGCTCCTCCCCAGGGAACAAAGGTATGCCGTTGTTGAAAAGGAATGTCTGGCGATAAAATGGGCCATGGAAACTCTCCGCTACTACCTACTGGGGCGGCGATTTACTCTGGTGACAGACCACGCCCCACTCCACTGGATGCACAGAAACAAGGAGAAGAATGCAAAAGTGACTAGATGGTTCCTATCACTGCAACCCTTTCATTTCTGAGTACAGCATAGGGCCAGAAGCTAACACGGCAACGCAGATGGCTTGTCACAAAAGCATTGCCTCTCGTCCCAAGTAGCCCATGGTGTTGAGCAGGGGGGGAGAATATGTGATACAGCATGGCCAGAAGGCTGCAGGAGAGTGATATAGGAGAGATATGCAAGTCCCAGGATGAGGAAAAGCCTTATTCCCTGTAGAGGGAAGAAAGGTTTCTATAGATTAATTAAAGGCACCTGAAGCCAATTAGAGCACCTGAAGCTAGTCACCTGATTAAAACTCCCCGCTTCAATCAGCCAGGGGAAGGAGTTGGAGCAGAGTGCAGTTTAGAGAAGTACCGTGGCTGGCTAGAAGACCAAGACCCTAGGTAAAGAGACACCCGACTTGTGCAGAGAGAGAGAGAGAGGGTAGGAAGCCCCACAAGCTGAAGAGCAGGAGAGGGAAATAGCCTAGGTGTTAGGAAGCACTAGTTCAAATGGTTTACCACTATCCCTAGGGCCCCTGGGCTGGGACCCGGAGTAGAGGGCGGGCCCGGCTCCCTCCCTCTCCATTATCCTTCTCTGGGTTACTAGTGGGACAGTAAATACCCTAGTTCAGGGGCAGGAAACTGCGCCCTGAACCCCACCCAAGAAGAGGAAGCGCGGGACCCATCATCATCGTACCGGCAATTTGCCACACACTTTTTGCAAAAAGGTCATATTTTCTTTAAAAAAAAACAAAAAAACTGAACCTAGCTTTGACTAATCTGGAACAACGCTTAAGCATGCTTTCTTCTTCGAGGAGTGTGCCTGTGGGTGCTCCACTTTAGGTGTCTTGGTGCCCTGGGCTTGTAATTGGATGTTTGTAGTAGCAGTGCCCCTGTTGGCCGTGTATGCACAGCAGCCGTCTCATGCCGCTCTGAGCAGCTACCTAGCATGCAGAGCCAACTGTTCCTCAGTTCCATCTCTACCGCCTTTGGCTTGAGTTGGAGTGACAGAAGTGCCCCTTACACCTTTAGATATTCAATTATTTTGTCCCTCCCCCCCCCCCGGCTAGTAGCCTCTTATTCCTTTATTTCTCCTTTTTCTTGTTTATCTTATTAATTTTTTATTTTACTTTTTGTCCCCCTTCCCCTTTCCCACCTCACCTCCCAGGTGGGTACCAGCGAAAAACAGAAGAGGGACAGAATGGGATTATTCCCATTTCTACTTCAAAACTAATATCCCCTCAGGCATGCCTGGCTCTCTTGGCTTTAAATGCTGCCTTACCTGCAGGCTCTCTATACTGGTCTCTGATGGCCATGCGCAATGTATCCAATGCTTAGGGGAGACGCACATTGCTCAGACGTGTCCCCACTGTAAAAAACTAACTGTTAAGACAAGGAAGGCCAGGGATTTCCAGTTAAAACACCTGACAATGGAGAAATCCCTCAGGCCAGCCTCCGACCCTGAATCCAGGACGCTTCCCGGCCAACGGGCGCCAGTGGCAGCGTCTGACAGGGGTTCTACCTCCAAAAAGGCCGCATAAAAGTGATCTCATTCTTCCCCACAGTGAGATTCGCCTCCAAAAAAGGGATCTCCGAAGGCAAAATCTGTTCCGGTACTGATGGCACCGAAAGCGCCAGACCTTGAGGCACTGGGAACATCTGGTACTAAGACTTCCCGAGGGACTAAAGACCCGGTGCAGGCTAGCTCTCATAGTGCTTTGCGCACTGAAGCCAAGCCTTCCAGCTCGGCACCAATGGAGCCAAAGAGAACCTCGGCACCAAGCAGCACAATGGTGCCACCTGCTGCCCCTACACAATGCAGTAAGTCAGTGGCACCGACAGCACTCACCCTGATTCCCAGCCAGAGCATGCTGCCATCCTCTGTACCGAGCCCCACCCTGGTGCCACAGCAGTTCATCAGACAGGCAGACCTCCTGGTTACCTCAATACCCGGGACTCTGCTATTCGGCACCGATGGTATCCCAGCCAGACTCGGACCAAGCCTGGTTGCTACCCCCATTGACTCAGCTCTTCCTTCCTCATCTCTGGAGAGAGAGAAGAGGATGAGGCAGGGATCTACACCCTCGCCATTCCTCACCTAAACCGGGATCCTCTCAGCACCATATGTCTACGGATGCACAAGGCTGGCAGCCTCTACTATTGTTCCCACCTCCCATGACCTTTCCACCCAACTGGGCATACTGGGACCTGTGGGCATTACATAGGGCCCAAAACCTCAGTCCCCCCAACCCACCTAGAACCAGAACAACTTGATCCCCTTCACTTCCTGCACCAGCCCTCTCAGAAGCGCTGAATGAGGGGGTAGAGGAACTTGAAGAACTTCCACCCACCCACAATTTGTCATCTTTGCCAGACGAAACAATAATGTCATCACCGCACACCTCGGGGGATGATTTCAAATCCTTCAAACGAGTAGCTAAATCCCTGGACATTTCACTAGCAGAGCTACCAGAGACCCAGCACAAACTCACAGATATATTTCAGGCATCCCCGTCAGCGAAGATTGCATTGCCTATTAATGCAGCCATAATGGATCTGGCAAAAATAATCTGGCAGACACCTGCCAAAGCCCCATTTTCTTGTAAAAGATCTGACAAGAAGTATTATGTGCCTGCAAAAAGAGCAGTTTTTATTCACCCACCTTACCCAAAATTCATTGGTGGTAGCAGTGATTAATCAAAGAAGAAAGCAACATCAATCTAGAACCACCTCTTATGACAAGGACTGGAAAAGGCTAGACCTTTTTGGGTGGAAAGCCTACTCATTGGCTACCCTCCAGTTCCACATAGCCAACTACTCGGCCTTACTAGCCAAATACACACACAACCTGTTCTCTCAAATGTCAACTTGTATTGAACAGCTCCCAGACCACAAATGAGAACAATACAAGGCTAACATCGTGGAGGGTTCCATCATCACCAGATCAGCACTCCAGGCTTCTCTCGATTCTGCAGACACGGCAGCATGTTTGATAGCTACATCCGTTGTCATGCATTGTGCTTCCTGGCTACATCTGTCTGGGTTTCCGAGGGAAATTTAAGCCACAGTCGAGGACTTACCTTTGGAAGGCCGAAAACTATTTGCGGACAACACTGTCGTGTCCTTGCACATCTTGAAGGACTCATGGGTGACCTTGAAGGAACTTGGAATTTGTCCCTCCAAATAAAAAGAAACAGGACAGATTTTACACCCACGTTTCCACACTGCCCCATACACTCAACCCCAACGACACTATGACCAACGCCGCAAAAAATGTCAGTCTAGACCCCAGCAGCCCCAAGATCAGCCTTCCACGTCTCAACCATCTACTTCCAGGCAAACATTTTAAAGTGCTGGTTGAGGACACGAGAACCCCACATTCCCTAATTCGGGATTTACATTTTATCTCCAGCCTATTTGGAGACCGTCACCATATTACCCAATCTGGAAGACCATCACTACAGACAAATGGGTTCTGGAAATTATCCTGCATAGTTATTCTATCCCCTTTATTTCTATTCCACCTATCCATTCCCCTTCCCCATCCCTCCTCAGGGACCCCTCTCATGAGCACCTGTACAACAGGAAATAAACCATCTACAATTAGGTGCTGTGGAACATGTACCAGATCAACATGGGGGAGAGGAATTTATTCCCATTATTTTCTCATTCAGGAAAAAACTGGCCCAATCAACGGAAACTCAACAAGTTCGTGAGAACATGACATTTCAAAATGGTGACTCTATCCACAATAATCCCAACATTGGAGAAAGAAGCTTGACTCTCGGCCCTTGACCTATAAACGCTTACTTTTATGTTACCATCCACCTGGTGCACAGACGATTCCTGCACTTCACCCTAGCGAAACAACATTTCCAATAAAGACTGCTTCCTTTCGGCCTGTCCATCACCCCAACGATCTTTTCCAAAGTTCTTACCATCATGGCTGCTCACCTCCGCAGGCATGGGGTGATGATCTTTCCATATTTAGATGTCTTCTAAAGGCACCAACACAATAGGCGGCAAAAACGCCACTCACACAACAATAACCCTTTTTATGGCCCTGGGCTCACAAATAAATCTTCAGAAATCCACTATGATACCTACCCAACAGTTGGAGTTTATAGGGGCACATCTTGACTGTATCAACACAACAGTGAGATTACCCCAACGCTTCCTCACCTTAACCAGTCTAATTACAACAGTGAGGGACAGCTCACAAATGTCCGCCAGAATGTGCTTACAACTTTTGGGGCACATGGCGCTACAACGTTTGTTGTAAAATATGCCAGACTCCACATGAGATGTTTACAGGCCTGGCTCACACTATCTATGGTCTGCATAGACACTTCCTCAACAGATGTCTCATGATGTCTTGCTGAGTAAAGGACTTGCTTATATGGGGGGAATCCCTACCAATTTCTGCTCAGTTGTTCCCTTCCTACAAAAAGTTCCATCTGTGACGATCACCACAGGGTGCTTCCCTCCTGGGTTGGGGGGAATGCTTACGTGACAATACCATACAGGGTCGCTGGTCCCTAGCAGAATCCAATCTCCACATAAACTTACTGGAGCTAAGGGCAGTCTGAAATGCTTGCCAGTACTTTCTTCCTCTAATTCACAATGAGACCGTCAAGATTCTCATGGACAGTCTAGCAACCATGTTCTGTATAAATTGCCAAGGGGGATCATATCTCCTCTGTTCAGAAGCAGTTCGTCTCTGGCAGTGGTGTCTATGCTGTTGGTGATGCATTCTGGCATCCTATTTGCCCGGACGCCAGAATGCAACAGCGGATCAACTAAGCAGAGACTTCTCCCAAACCCACGAGTGGGAGATGAATCCCGAAATCCTCAAAGCCATATTCAAAAAAATAGGGATTTCCCATCATAGACCTCTTTGCTACTGCCCACAATGCCATGTGCTCATAAACCAACTCCAAAGCCCCTTCCCTCCACTGAGGGGCACTACTCAACAGTCACCTAAAGTGGAGCACCCACAGGGACACTCATCGAAGAAGAAAAGGTTACTCAACTTGTGCAGTAACCGAGGTTCTTCAAGATGTTTGTCCCTGTGGGTGCTCCACTACTCTCCCCCCCCCCCCCCCCCCCCCGCCGATCCTCAGGGGGTAGAGAAGAACCTGAGGGACGGTTGGCTGTGCACGCTAGGTAGATGCTCGGAGCAGTGCAAGACGGCTGCCACGCATGGGTGGCCAACCTGGGAACTGATACAGTAAATCTCCGATTACAAGCACAGGGCAACCAAGACACCTGAAGTGGAGCCACCCACAGGCACAACCATCTAGAAGAACCTCAGTTACTGCACAAGGTGAATAACCTTCTCCTCAATTATGGTTCTTTCCTTCCTCTCCCCCACCCCCTCGGTGAAATTTTCCTCATTGCATTTTTAGGTGTCAGTGAGTCAAAAAAAAAAAAAGTTTAGAAAACCAACTTATGAGAAATGGTTGGAAGAATGGGGCCTCATTAGACTAGAGAAAAGACAGGTGAAACAGAAGTTTTCAAATTTGTAAATGGTTGTTCTAAAGATGGCAGTGATCAATTGTGCTCTCTGTCCACCAAGGATAGGACAAGAAGTAATTGGCTTAGTTTGTAATATGGGAGATATTGGGAGAATTTTTCAAACTATAAGGATAATTGAGCACTGAAACAGTTTCTCTGGAGACACTTTTAAGAACAGATTAGTCGCACACTTGTTAGGAGTGGTCTAGGTATACTTAATGCTGGTTTTGTATCTGTGACATGCAGGCAGTGGATGGGCGGGCAGGGATTCAATATATGGCCTCTTGAGGTCCATTCCAACCCTACATTTCTAAGATTTCATGATCTATATTCAAAGAAATAATGAAAGCTGCTTGGATGTTAGCTTTTTATCATAATATTTCATAAAGTTATCAATAACTTTGTCTATGGTTTTGTATTAAAAGATGTATACTTTACAAAACCTAAACCTTCACGTTCTCAGTGCTGAGTATTAAATAAGCTAAGCTGAACTTTAAGGGAGCAAAGTTAGTATTGTGGTTAAGACAGGAGACTTAAGTGCCCAGGTTTGAAAATTTTAGCATAGTATCACTTAAAGCCAAATGTAGGCACTTAAATAAGGGGTAAGCATCTCCATATCCCATTGACTTAATGACTTCAAACCGATCTTACAGGACTGTGCACCTCTGAAAGTCAGGACACTTATATAGGTTCCTAAATATGGATTTTTAGGTGACTGACTTCAGATATCCAAATTTGGAAAACCGTAGCTACTTAATATCTTTGCACTTCAGTCTGCCGATTAGTAAAATAAAGATATTTCCCTAATTCATGGGTTTGTTGTGAGGCTCAATTCCTTTTTTTCTAGTTAATACACTGTGTACTTATACTCGTATATAAAAACAAAAACATGGTACTCAACACACACAAAAAATACCATTACTTACCTTCCTCTTTAACTTATGTGTGAATGTAGTGCACATGAATGATATTTGATTTACAGTTCAGGGGACTGAAGTTCACACAATAGGTACAGCTTGGCAGCAGTAGTGCCACCCTACCCTGAGAATGAGCCTCAACTCTTACCTGGTTAGAGAATCTCTAGGGCTGAAAGTAATCTGCTATTCATGCCCATTCGGTCCTGGATGCCCCTGCTAATTCCAACAAGATTTTGAATTAGTGTCAGTTGTGGAAAATTTTTAATAAGAATGCTGAGGACAGCATGGAAATAAATTTTGTGTGGAAGCAGTGGTTGAATCAATACTGATTTTTTAAAAAAACTTACATTTTGAATGTTATGCAATAAAATGAAAAGCTATTAAGAAGGTATTATGTGATTCTCTTACCTTGACTATTAATGACTGTGTACAACAGTCAAATTCTACTTCTAAAATGATTTTTATGAACAGGAAAATCACTTTTGCCAACAGCTTAACACGTACAGCTGTCTACTGTAACTTTTCTGTTCCCAGGCGGATGAAGAGGAATACCATTCTAATATATCTGCAATTTGCTGCAAAAGAGAAAAATATAGTTGGAGGGTGAGGGGAAAGTTATAATTTTAAAAACCTCTAGAAAGAAATGTAGCCAGTTTTTTCTTCACCAGTGAGAACTAAAAGTTTGGGTGTTTCAATAAAAATAGTTGTTAAAAGTTTGTCTTATTGATGAGAAGCTAGGCACTTAAAATCATGTCTTTTCCTGTTTTTAATTCAAAATAAGTCTTCATAATACATAGCGATCTCGCTAAAGGAACCACCTACGTGGACTCTTATGTGTAGTCCTACTGAAGACATAGATCTTCTGTGAGTGTAAGGGTCTGGAGGTGGATCTCTTTGCATGATTGGGACCTGTTTTGTTTCCATTTCTCTACATGGTTATTTTCCTATTGCAGCCAGACGAATTGACCAGTTTAATTGTAGTGATGTTGTATGACCTTCAAGATCGAAAGTTTCAAGCCCGACAGATTTCTGAGGAAGAGGAATCAATACCAGAAGTCCGAGATGTAGAACGTTATCTATACAGGTATATATTATAAGGAATTTTCTAAGTGGGCATAAATATAGACTTATAACCTATAATAGGTTTTTAAAATTGCAAATATTGTAAACCTCTCTTTTCATCTCAAGCCATTGTGGGTGTCTTTTAAAGATGATTTGGTTTCAAAGAGAAACTTCTGGATTCCTAAAGTTAAGATTAAACTTGTATTTAGTCAAAACTGCTGATGGAATACTTTTGAAGTAAAAATGTAGTGCCTTATTTCTGTTGCTTATCTGATGGAAAAATCCAGAAAACCCAAGATCAAGTCAATATGAAAAAAATGTTACTCCAGCATTCAATAAAGAGATTCAGAAAGATGAGCATGGTGTGGTAGAGAACTAAGGAATCTCTGTAAAACACCTAACAGCCTTGCACTCTGCTCTACCATCTTCTAGGTTATTTTAGAGGTACTTTCATAAGACATCGAACAAAGAATCTGATAAATCTCCTATTTAAAGTAATGCCAAAGTCATTCCCTCTGCAGTATATTTACTTAGTAAAGTCACTGGATTCGTGGGAGAACATGGTCTCACTATTGAAAATAGAAGTGTAGCTGCACTGGCACAAGCAGCTGGATGGACTAGCTGCCCTGAGTACAATCCTGTCCAAGACCCTGGGTACATAGTCAGAGCTTGGGTGGATATGTCTCCTTGAACTGGAAATTACACTTTCCAGCTCCAGTTGAAATGTATTCTAAGTACTTTAGAGACAAAAAGACCACTTGTGACAGCAAAATGATATCACTCACAATATGTTAGTCCCTCGACTTTTTTGTGTGCTTTGATCAGCCGTGAAATAGCTAACAATTCTGATGTTTAAATTATCATTGGGCATTAGACTTAACATGCCATTTATGAATGAGGCGGTTAACAATTCTTAAAAACTATTGTTTCAGGCTCCTTGGAAATTCAGATTTCATTGTCTTTGGTTGGTTACAAGTGCATTATGTTTTCAATGTTTTCTTCTTATCCATAACAGCTACACACTTCCTTCCTTTCTTTTTTAAAATAGAAGCTGAAATTCAGGAGGTCAGGGTGAGACATGGCGCAATTTGAGTCAGTTGTATGCTTAAGTAATATAGTCTCAGCTAGGCATGTTGGCTTAGACTGCAAGCTCCTTGGGGCAGTGACTGTTTTCATACTACATTTTTGTATAGCGTCTAGCAAAATGGGACCACACTCGTGATTGTGGCCTCTGGGCATTACTACAGTATAAATGTTACATCATCATAATGAGGTAAAATCTTCTAATCTGGGTAAAGCTATCCTTTTATACTTCTAGTTTTAAGACCAAACTGGCTGCTGCTTTTGCAAGATGTCGAATCAAACATGATGCTCTTTCAATTGAATATATTCTACCAGAAACTCTACGGAAACAGGAACAAAGGGCTTCTGCTTTACCTTTGTATGCTTGGATAAATACATTAAAAAGCAGGTAAGATCTGTAAATTTAACATTCCATATGTTCATTTTAGAAATATACATATTAAATTGTATATTGCGCTTCTGTGAATTTGTTTTAAAATTTTGCATAGTACATTATTATCTTATAAGGGATGGATTTCTTCTAATAAATGTTTATTTAACAGGACCCAATTGACCTAAACATCACACTTCCATCTGCCATTTTTTTAACCTACTAGTGATACAGTAATCTTAAGAAGAAAAGGAGTACTTGTGGCACCTTAGAGACTAACAAATTTATTAGAGCATAAGCTTTCGTGAGCATCCGATGAAGTGAGCTGTAGCTCACGAAAGCTTATGCTCTAATAAATTTGTTAGTCTCTAAGGTGCCACAAGTACTCCTTTTCTTTTTGCGAATACAGACTAACACGGCTGCTACTCTGAAACCAGTAATCTTAAGTGTTACTTGTAACTGACAAGATGCTAGATGAAAAATAACAGCTTTTCTATTGTTTTTTTTTTTTTTTCCAATTTACTTATTCGATGCATTTGACAACTCCTTGAGTTTATCTGCACTGTGCTGGAATGCCGTGTTCCAGTGTGGGTAGTCAGACGTGCTAGTTCTGCTACAGCTATTGCACTAAAAATGAATATATAGTCAGGGTAGGTGCCTGAATATGTCCTCGGGGGTTCTGCGTTGGTTTTTACTCAGGCAGCTAGCCCAAGCTGCTGCCTGTGCTACCCTGACTACACTACTGTTTTTAGTATGCTATCTTGAGCAGAGCTAGCATGTCTGTCTGCATGTGCTCAGAAGCACTCTCCCAGCTGCAGCACAGATGTACCTTTTGCATATAGTCATCCACATTGTTTCCCCTGCATAGTCAGGTTCCCTAATTTATTTTTGTGGGTCTTGAACATAGCAATAAAGTGGAGGAAAAAATATTAAAACCAGAAATGGTATTTTAAAACCGCAAAAATCGGTAAAGGGCTTTGGGAGGGATGTATAGTACCTAGAACTACTTTTAATTGATTTTTTTAAAAAATTTTTTCTAGTTGACAGTGTTCCTTTAAATGCTTCTTTATACATATGTCAGTAAATAATACTAATTTTAGTATTTACTTCAGTACTAAAAGAACTGATGAAATGGATAACTTGACATTATTGTCACATCTTGTTTTCCTTACCAGTAATTTCTTCATAACCATCCTTACCTAAAATGTTCTGTCTTGTCTATTTTAGACTGACTGCTTCAGGGCAGAGAATGTGTCTTACTCTGAACGTGATTCTGCAACTTGTACTTGGGCGGAATACATGTTAGTTGACCTGACTAAAGATTTGCCATGTTGCGCCCTCTGTTTACAATGTACAGTGTAAATTTATGGCACTATATAAACAATAGTAGATTAAAACAAATGCACGACACTTAACTGCATGACTGTACCCTGGGTATTATGAATTACAAATTGCTTAATGTTCATTCATGCATTACCTTTTCACAAGAGGGAGATTCAGAGACTAAGCAACAAATTCACTGGTGATGTAAATGGATGCGAGTCCACTGTAGTCAGTTGAATTGCAACTTTTTACACCAGCAGTAAATTTGGTATGAAATGTCAAATCCTACCTCTGAGTTCTGTTTTTATGATATTTTTTTACGGCAAAAATCCAGATTTTCCAGGTTAATTTTTGGTTATTAACATTGTATGTTGGTGGTCAGGATTACTATGAGTTATGCATGTTATCTGTTAACAGCCCTGAAGACGTTTACGAAGAATTGAAAAAAGAGGGATTTACAAAAGTTGAATCTGTGTCAGATTTTGAAGGTTATACTTACTGTCTAGACAAACACTGCCATGATGTACTGGTTTTTCCTGCCTCTCTCAAAGCAGAAATACTTAATTTGGAACTTTTCACAGGTTACAAACTCATTTTACAGGTGAGCTAAATAAGTCTGGAGTGGGTCTCGTAATCTGATCTGCAAACTAAGATAATGCAGTACGTTATAGTCTGTTCAGACATTGCATGGTTTTAATTTTTTTTATGACTAAATAAATAACCAGGCACTAGCACTTCCTGCAAACTTCCTAGTTTAAGCAGGGTCTGAATGAGCTCTCCCCTGACAGCTGGTGCTGAACTTGGGGGGAAAAGACTTCAGGAACAGACAGTTTGTATAGTCATACCTACTCTGCCTAGGTACGCAGCACGATGGAGCTGCTTTGCCAAAATGATCACTTTTGTCTGGTGTTGGGTTACAGATCATTTCAGTAATGAGTGCAGAGGTAATTCAATGGTACTCTTATTGTGTAAGTAAAGGGCTGCAGAACTGAAATTAGCTTGCCCTGATTGAGGCAGTCACCCTAAACTAAACCTTACTCACCAAGCAGGGGGTAGGAATGCCAAATCTCAGTGGAAGATGGAGGTGGGAACAGGTGGTCCTACTTGGTGGTATGTGCTCTGCCCAAAAAGTCCTAGACACCATTTGACACCCCCCCCCCCAGTGTTTAAAGACAGAGCTAATGAGACTCAATTGAGAGTCGTTTCTGTTCAATGATTACTAGAGCTGAATCCCTGAGAAGGTCTATGGGGTAGGGACAGTGATGAAAGGAAAGACCATGCAAGGGCTGTACTGGCAATGAGGTTCCCTGCTACCCAGTGAAAGTACTAAAGACCTGTGTTAATTCGTGGAACCTCAGAACATGGCATCGCAGAAGTGGCATTAAGTGTCCAATAGTGACAGCATGCAACCAGCACAGCAAAGAAAAGCAGTAGCAGTATAGGATCAGCAGCAGAGAATAGCAGTGGATGCACTGGCAAACAGCCAGTTGCAGAGGCATCAAATGGCCACAGAGACATTGCTCCCTCCTTCCTTTCTGAACACCTCAACGAGCTCTTAGTTGTCACTAACAAAGGACAGCCAACTGTGAATGGGGTGCAGCAGAGGGAGAGAGCAATGGTGTGTTAAAGAGACATTTGTTTGTCAGATTTTCCCACTGTAAGGTGGGAAACTGAGGCAAAGAACACTGCCCAACACACATGGGGGAGTTGGTTTTTGCTTATGTCTGCATGCTTTTGAATGTGTTTGTGGTGTTGTCCCAAACTAATGCTTGGATCTCTTTTGTTATACACAGACTCAATGTTTGTGAATGGGGAAGTATTGTCTCTTAGAAGTTTCTGGGGTGGTCGTAAGTTTTTCCCAAATTACTGGGTGGGGACTTGAGCCGGTTCTGTTTTGTATTGTTAAGAGGAAATCCTAGATATTGAACCTAGCCCTTGTTGCTTCCGATTCCACCTGACAGAAGTATTATACTACAGATAATTTTTTTATAGTGAAGAGCTTAGGAAGCATTAAGATTCTCAACTGCAAATGTAACTCAAAGTGATAGCTCCAATGCAATCAGTATGATGTCTGAGTTGAGATTTTTATTATAAAACTTTTTTTAATAGAGACTATGGGTAAAATTTTCAAAAGCATAAGAGTCCCGTTTCTAAATGAGACAGGACCTTTTGTCTTTGAAAAAGGGATTTAAGCTCCTATGTCACTTAGGCACTTTTGAAAAAAAAATTCTCTAGTTGGTAAATAATGGTATCTTAATGTTTTTGACATCTCTGCAGCAGTTACATCCCTAGGCTGAGATAGTGGCTGCTCCCTCTCCATAATGCATGCATAGCAGTTCCTAGCCACTGAAGCTTCAGAAACTCCAGTGGCTTTTCCCCTGGTTTGCCCTCAGCATCAGCTCCATGCCAGCCTATTCAAAGCTGGTGCAGAGATCCCTACAACAGTACATAGATGATGTGAGGCCCCTATACAACAGCTCTGCTGCTATCCTGTTCCTGCACTAAATCAGCCTTTTTGTTTGAAATAGCAATAAGTACTTTATAAAAGTCCACATGATCAGATGCATGTGGGGGACCTTTTCCTTGGCTCTCCACAGCACCTAAGGCCTTAGTACTGAAGACTACAGGACCTATAGTCAAGATTTTCAAAAGTGATGAGTGACTTTGAATGCACAGCTTGAGAACCTTGAAAGGGCCTGCTCGCTAGTCACTTTTGAAAATCTTGGCTCTGTATTTATAACGCTCGTAAAGGCCGCATATGCTTATTAAATAAGACAGCTACAGAATTAGACTACCCTGTCTAAATGAGATACTGATGTTCAACTATAGTAATAGTCTGAGTCCCCTGACACATGGTCCTCTGACAAAAGTATCCAAAGCATGATCCTAATCTAAATGATTTTATCAGCAAAATAACTTCTCCTGGGAAAAATTCATCTCTGTTATTGATATGATGCAGATTAACGACGTTGTTCAACATCCAGAACAGATCTGCTCATTAGAACTTTGCAGATGCTATAATGGAGGCAATGAAACTCTTCTTCACCTCCTGCAAAGCTACTGTATAGGTTTATTTAAAATTGTTTGTCACAGGCAAATTCAGCACAACACTTGTAACATGTTCTCTACCTGTCTTCGTTCTAGCTTTATACTAGGCCATCAGTATACTGTAGTGATGTGAGGATTCACCTCTGAAAGGGGAAGCTTAGTGTACATTGCACTGATGATCAAATTTGAAAGAGGATTCTGATGTCATCCCAGGTCATTGCTAAAAAAGGCATATTGGGTGAACAGTACTATTTCCCAGAGTCATCAGAAAACAAGGTTCCCTTTGCCTCCATGACATATTAATAAAACAGGTCCTTTTCCACAGTAAAAGAGGTATGCCCCAACCTCAAATTGGACGAGGTAATGGTTGAGCTTGATGAGGGTGTACATCTTTGCCCACCTACCTCTGATTTTGAGATAATCTGTTTTTTCTTTTTGGAGGTCTTGTGAGGCTTTGCAGTCTTTTTGGGTTCAAATCTGTACAAGGAAGCTTTGTTGCCAAGAGCTTATGTTCCCTTTCAATCAAGGTTTACTCCATAGCTCTACTATTTGACTATGTGAGAGAATTTTCCCCCTAGAACTGTGTAAGACAGCCATGTGAACATCCTTGCATTTTTCTTTGTCATTGTAGACTTGATGTAGCAGCCTGACTTCAGGCATTTGAAATGGTTGAGTTCCCCCTTGCAAGGGATAACAGACATACCTTCTCCCGTTCTTCTGTGCCAACTGACAGCTCAACCTTTTTGTGTGTATTGGAGTTGGAATGATGATCTATCATTTTTTAAAATTTAGAATCAGTGAGATTTGTATTTTAGTCTTTAAATCTAAGCCATCCAGACTTCAACATAAAGATTTTTTTTTTTCTTTCTCCACTCATTGGTAAGAGGAACTGAACTCACCTGTCTAGTTGGAAAGAGTACAGTACTTGGAGTAACCAAATTAATCTGAAGCTAAAATTCAACAACCTAAATCTACCAATTATTAATTAGCCATATTTAATTATTTAACTGGCATCATGTACTATCTTTTAGGATAAGTCTCGCAGCCTCGCTGTACATTCTGTGAAGGCCTTATTGAACATGGATGGTGACATCATAGTAGCTCATACGGGTTCATGGCTGACTGCTGCCCACATGTCAGTGTTGTCAAATCAGAGCACATCCAAAGTATTTGTATGTGGTGTAAAATCACAGGCAAAGGAAGTTGAACTGAAGGAGCTGTTCACACGCATGGAATGTGGAAGTATGTGTTAAGCATTTATTTAATAATACAGTTGTTTCCAGATCCTAGGTAATTCTACCACATTTTAAAGCTTACTCTTTAGTTGAGCGAAAATGTTTTTAAAATGTTTCTGGTACAATATGTATTTAGAAAAAATCCTTCAGATATTTAAAAATGTCTGTCAGTATTCTCATTCAAGCACCATCAGGGCAGGGTTAGATACATATTTGTATTGTTTTTTTGTTTGTTTTTAAGGAATTAAGTCAATTAGAGGTTCCCATGCTCTGTCATAATCCCATGAAAAATTCTGTTGCTGCAACTGAAATTAAGTGACAAGTCTAGTAAATCCCGCTCCTCACCAATTTTATCAAATAAGAGTGAGGTTTTTTTTGTGTGGCAGGAGAGAGAGAGAGAGAGAGAGACTTGTACAGAAAATTCCCCGTTTGCACCCTCAAAGCCTCATTTCACAAGATCTCTCTTGAGGGATAAGAGGGATAGGACATTCCTTTTAGAGTCCAGTAACATTACCCCTAGATCACTTGAAAACTTTGGTGCAATGTGATGTACTGCCTGTAGTTGGAGTCTTTGCAATCTGGTGCTGCATCTCGTATGCTCTGCTCAGAGAGGCAATCTTAGCTATGTCTCTAAAAACCCCTATTGGGACTTAACCTAACCCCCCCAATACAGCTGCCTTGCAAGGCAGAGCCTCCTGCGAGGGTATACCTCTTAACACCTGGACTCTGAAAGGAGGGGCAGTGAGGAACAACACACCTTGAAATGAAGGACATCAAATATTTTACAGTTCAATTTTTTTTTTTAAAGTACAAGCATGCATGAGATTCCCAATTCTTAGTCAACTCTTCAGAGATTATACTTGGCCTGTACAGAGAAACACAAAATGCAACTGAAATAATGCTCAAAGCAGGCCACATGAGGAGAGAATTTCCATTTTTTCTTTTCCCCCTCCCTTTGTCTTGATTCTGTCCTCTGCTCCATTCTCTCTCCCTGCCTGTCTCCCCATCTATATCCTTCTGTCCCTTCTTCCAACTCCTTCCCTTCTCCTCTTCTCTCTCTGTCCATCTCTACTCTGTTTCAGGTGATAGTTGGCCCCTCCCTCCTCACACTCCCAGGTGCCATTAGTGCCTTTTTTCTCTCTCTCCTTTGCCTGTTGGCTTGTTTGGCCTAGCAAAGCAAAGGCTGAGAGGGGATATGATTACTCTCTATAAATATACATCATGGGGGCTGAAGAACTATTTAAGCTAAAGGACAGTGTTGGCACAAGAACAAATGGCTGTAAACTGGCCATGAACAACTTCAGGCTGGAAATGAGAACAGCTTCCCAATAGGAGTTGTGGGAGCAAACAGCTAAACTAGTTTTGAGAGAGAGAGCTGGACAAATTATGAGTGCGATTATATGAAGCAGTTCCTTGTGGGCAGCAGGACCCAGCAGTCCTGAGGGTCCTGTTTAGTGTTCCTAAATCTCACACTTCAGGGCTTTCAGCTGCTCACCTCAAGGAATCAGGAAGGGACATTAAACCCCCTCCCCTCCAAAGTATGCTGTGTAGGTGGTTTTTTTGTTTCTTTCCTTCCTCTGAAACATCAGAGATGGCAACAGCTAGAGATGGGACAGTGGATGAGGAGGGCTGAGATGGTACCAGGCATTCTCTCTCTCAGTTGCTTGGCTGGCTGGTTCTTGCTAACGTGCTCAAGATCTCACTGATCGCCATATATGGGGTTAGGATGGAATTTCCCCCACGTCATATTGGTGGTGACCTTGTGGTGTTTTCCTCTTCCTCTGCATCCTGGGTTGCTTCCCAGTATCATCTGGGTAACCTCGCTTAATCAAGTCCCTGCCATTGCGGGGGCCTCGGGCATTGGTGTCTCTCAGTCCGTCCTATTCTCTGCCTAAAGTTAAACATAATACTTCAGTCTCCTGAAACCTGTAAATCCTTGGTCTAATTTGAGTTGCTGGGTTCAGTGTGTGAGTGCTGGGTAGTATTTGTGGCCTATAGTAGGAAGACAGTCAGACTAGATAAGATGGTGGTTCATTGTGGCCTTAAATTATATGACACTGTTCCCTACAGGGGGCCCATCCAGGCCCTTGTAGAGATAATAGAATATGAAAAATCTAGTAACTTGTAAGTAACTGCATTTTAATGATAAGCATTCATATTTTAATGGTAGACACAAACTGTTTTAGGTAAAATTAGCATAATGCCAATGTGATTTTTGCTTTATTAGATTAAAATTTTACTGGATTGCTTTCATATTAAGCTCAGTGTTTCCTTGTTTCTCAGACATTGAGCTACTACATGAGGATTTTACTGATATTGAACCAACAGATCAAAGACTGCAAAAGGCTAAAGTTATTCTGCTGCTACCTCGGTGCTCAGGATTGGGTGTTAGTAATCCAATAGAATTTATTCTAAATGAACATGAAGGTAATTTTGATACTACAGTATAATTAACCAATTGTGTTTTTGTTTTCTTTTAAGTTTAACTTGTTAGTGTGGCAGGGACAATTTTGTTGTTTGTGCAATGTCTAAGACAAATGTCCTATTTCTTCACTTGGAGGCTACAGGCACTACAATGATACGAATAATAGTATTATTCAAATTCTCTCTTTAATTTCAGCTAACAAAAATATAGATTCTATGAATAATACTTTGAATACTCCTACATGTATAATTGCAAAATACCATATAAATACAATGGGACGGTTACCCAATTAAAATTGCAAAGACAGATGAATGCTGATTACTGGATGGGGGTCAAATCTGAAAATTAGGAATTGTGAAATTTTTGAATTGTGGAACTTCAGACTATCTTAATTTTGGATAATTAGAGTGCAAGATTAGTCATGAATTGCAAAGAGTCAGTTTCCAACAGCTGTGTTATCGTAGCTGCACTTCATACTGGCTAAATAAACGCCTCTAAAATGTCTCCTACTATATTTAGTACTTTGATAAATTAGGTAGAACAGCTACTCTATAGAGGTATGTTGTTTTCCTAAGCCATATATTTAAGATGTTTTAATGTTGGGTCAAAGTTTATCCCTAATTATAGAAACATAATTACTTTTAATATCCTGATTTTGTTTCAGTATTAATCTTGTTGTTTTACAATAATATATATACAGCATGTGACCAACAATTTTCACTTCGGGGTCAGTAATATACTCATTCCCCTCATTTCCTTAATAATAGGGATATGATTCTGTTACTATGGTCGCAATTGTCACAGAACTGTGAATTTTGACATTTATATGGACCCAGTTTGCTAGTTTGCTTTGATCTAGTCCTCTTTGAAAGGGGACTAGATCAAAGCAAACTGTTGATGCAGGACAGCAGGGTCCACATGAACAGTTCATTAGTTGGCTTTGATAAGCAGCTGCCTCCTCTTCCCCATCACCTCTACACTCCTGTCTGCGTTTTGCCCTTGCCCCTGCCTCCCTGGCCCTCCTTCAGATTTCTGCACCCACCCAACCACCCCTCGCTCCACTTCTGCATCTAAAACCCCATCTGCCTCCCCTAGCAACTCCTCTCCTCCAACTTCCACTAACTCCCCCCATCCCCACAGACCTCCCTCTCCCTAGTACAGAGCTCCTGAAAGGGACAGGGCTGTCTTTGCCCCCTCCCCCAATGTCCTCTGTGATGACAGCTCTCATTCTCCGCCCTGTTTCCTTAGCTCCCCTGATTCCTTACACACTCTCCTGGTACTGGGACCTGCTGCCCAGGCTTAGCACTTCATTGGCACATCCTAGGCTCTGACATCCCACTGTGGAGAAGGGCCTTCATCTAATCAGAAAGTGAAGGGCAGTGCCCCTTTGCTTGGCAGAAATTGGTTTAAGCCTATTGTGTCCCATCCTGACCATTCCTTCTCCAGCAATAGGCTGGGGAGAGAGAAGGGAGAGGCAGATTGGGGAAGCTGGTGAAAGAGAAGGGTTGAGGATCAGGCAGGTTGGGGGCAGAAGGGACTGGGAAGTAGAGGGCCCAGGAACCTGCAAGGGGGAAAGAAGGCAGAAAACGAGAGCTGTCACTGCAGGGAACCTGGGGGATGAAGAGGGTAGAGACCCAGTCCTGCCTTTCCTAGGAGCTCTGCACTGGGAAGAGGGGTCTGTGTGGTGGAGGGGAGTCGGAGTGGAAGGGCAGCCCTGTCCCCTCAATCCCCCATATAATTTGAGCACTGATTAACAGGTTGTTTGCTTTGATCTAATCTTGTTTCAAAGAAGACTAGATCAAAACAAACTAATGAAGGGTGAATATGCAGCAGCAGTGTCCACAAGGTTGCCATCCACTAAAGATAGGACAAGAAGTAATGGGCTTAATCTACAGCAAGGGAGATTTAGGTTAGATATTAGGAAAACCTTTCTAACTATAAGGTAGTTAAGCTCTGGAATAGGCTTTCAAGAGAGATTGTGGGGTACCCATCATTGGAAGTTTTAAAAAACAAGTTGGACAAACACCTGTCAGAGATGGTCTAGGTTTACTTGGTCCTGCCACAGCTCAGTGGGCTGGACTAGATGACTTCTCAAGGTCCCTTGCAGCCCTAAGTTTCTATGATACTATGACCAGAGCAGGAAATTACCTATTTTTTTACTGTGACTGTGCTTTGATAAAATCTTATCCCTATTTATTCAGGACATGGACATGAAAAAGAAACTTCTTTTCTTAACGAGTCCAGCTGGTATTGCACTTATGACATGAAGTGGAGAATTCATCTTTGTTTATTATATCAAAATTGGCTAGCTTACAAAAAATTATTAAAAGGAGGTTTACAACTTTTGAGATCAGCAGAAGGGCTGAATGAATAATTGATTTTTTGGTTCAAGGGCCAAACCAAAACACACTGAAACTGATTTCCCCCCCCTCACTGAAACTCAAAACCTAAACTTTGTTTAGGTTGAAGGTTTGGAATGTCAATTCATAACAACATTTTCTAAATGAAATGTCAAAACGTTTACTTCAAAAATGTCAAAACAAACTGTTCTGATACTTTCGAAAAATTTTTTGGCAGAAACTATTTGCCAAATTTGACTTGAATTTGCAAATAGTTTGTGTCCTGAAAAATGCATTTGTTGGCAAATTTACTATTCACTGAAATTTTTTTTCCTAGTACAAACTAGCAGAAGGGGGAAAAAAAATCTTAAATGAAACAGGAAACACTTAATTACATGACCACCCTAATTTAAAAAAAAAAAGCAATGAGAAATATAGGAAAACCTAATTGAACAATACTGTGTTTAAACAGAATCTGGGTTCTTTGAAGTACTTCATATTACTCATCAGATGGAATCAGCTAATATTTAAATCTGGACCTTATTCTGACAGATCATATGAAGTACCTAACTTTTAACATTTAGACTGTGACAAAAATAAAGGCTAGAAAACTCAGTATAATGTGTGAAGTGCTGCTGACAAATGAAGTTGCTCACATTTTTCAAACTCTTTTCTGATCTGCACTTAGGACCTCGCTGGTTACGTTCTCCTCCTGTTCTTCCTTCCAGTGGGAGAGTTCTTCATATTCCCCATTCAGTGGGGAATTACTAGCTCGGTGAATTACTAATACTTTTTGAAAGGGGACAGGGAACTAAGGAGTCAAAATTAATACAATTTGAAATTAAATATCTCCTAGCAGAAGTGAGGATTAAAACTTGCTTATGGGATGAGGAGGAATAGAAAAGAAGCCTAGAGGGGATGTAGACACATTTCAGTATAATAGAGTGCTTTCTGTTTCTGTTAGCTCAATAATAACCATTTGGTGGGATATGAAATCTTCAACTTTGAGTTTACTTAGTTGAGGTTATTACCTCAGACAGGGAGTACTTTCAGATTTAAATATATCCTAATTTTTGTCTGTGGGTTTGGATTTTTTCAGTTCATTTTCAATTTTTTACTTTTCACAATGTGTATGTCACAATACGTCACTACATTTGCGACAAAACAAAATATGGTGATGCTTAACTGTGACTAAAGAATTTCATTATTTTTTCAGACTTTTTGGTTCAGGGCCAATCTTTGTGGCACAAGATCCCTCTTTAGTGGGAGTTAAGGGTGTGCTCAGTGTTTTGCTGGATTCAATGTATAATGAGAGAGACATTTAACCAGAGAAGCCAAACAAATGAAAAGATTTTTTGCTTCGTTCTGATTTGCATTTGAAAATTCAAGATGTCCAAGAAGGAAACAAGCATTGTGGTAATGCTCTTGATTCTACAGGATTCAAAAACCAGTTAGAAATCTCTAAGAATAGTTTCAAGTTAATTAAATAGGTTTATGAAGTTGAGCATTATTCTAATTGAGCTTTCACTGTATGTTGTCTATTTCACAAAAGAAATATGTCACAAATAAAACACTTGTTTCAAGATTTAAGATATTGTCAAGCATTTGATTTTCAGTTGACCATATCCTCTTATGGACTAAATGTTTAAGTGATTTAAGTGGATTTACTGTATAAAATCTTCTTTAAATACTGAGAAATAACATAGGTAGTAACATTTTAAATATAAAGTGAATAACTAGGAGGGAAAAAGTAATCAGATAGCCACCCTTGCACTTTGCAGTTCATGTGATCTGTTTTCACTACATCAACAGTAATCAGGTCTGTTAATAGAGAATTTTCAGTGAAAACAAATTGATTATAAAATTTGAACATGAGATTTAAATGTAAAAATGAATTTGACTATTGTTTTAACAACTTTACATTCAGATGCAGGATTGCTGAGAGACCTTTCTCAAGGATCTGTAGCTGAAAATAAACTCCATATTCTTGCTGAGAGGCAGCTTCAGGAGTTAATGCATGCAATGCGATGTAAGTCTGTTTTCTCTCAAGTTTGTGAAAACATGACCATAATTTGATTCAGTGTATTACAAAAATAGGCATTTCTTACTTTAAATCTTCAACAGTAAATGTATACCATGTCCTCAAAGTAATGTCCACCTCATATAGTCTACTGTGAATAAATTTATTACCTCAGTTTCCTTCTCTCAACATTGGTACTAAGTCCTTCCTCCTTACCTGTTTCAAGCGCCGATGTTAAAGAAGAACGTAAAAGCTGCTAAAGCAGCCAGTAAGATTAGGATCCTTTCCCTGTTACCAGCTGCAGTAGTAAAGTGACATATAATTATAGGATAAAATTTTCAAAGGCACTTAATTCCCTGTGACTTTCAATGGGACTTAAATGCTTTTGAAAAAGCATTACTTGCAATAACTAAAGTAGTAAATAAAAATGATGAAGCCCCAGATCTTGAAGTATTTAGGCATCTAACTCCCATTGAAATCAGTGTGACTTAGGTGCCTCAAATGCCTTTGAGGATCTGGGCCAAAGAATCAAGAGCAACTAAAAAAGGCTCAGAAGTTGGTAAACAGAAGCATATGTTGTATGTAGCAGTTTACTGCTTCCCCACAGTAGTGTGGCAATCCTGTAGACATTTAGGCATGGAAATAACTTTTTAAGTACAATGAGACTAGTCATGTGAGGAAAGTTACATACACAAGAAGTGTTTGCAGGATCAGGCTATTACTGCATGCACAGAGTAATGAGGGCACTGTAGATCTGAAGGATATGGAAATATTCAAACTTTGGAAAAATATCCAAAACATTATTTAGTTGGAGGAAAGGTCTCCTGAAGCAGAAGAGCCCTAGGGATGAACTTCAGGGCAGGGACCATTTTTTTGTTCTTCATTCATACAGTGCGTAGCACAATGGGGCCGTGCCCATGACTAGGGCCTATGCTACAGGGACTATAGCAGTGTAGCTGCAGGGCCGTGGCTATGCCAGCATAACCCTATAGTGTTAGATGCAGCCTATGGGGATAGAAAGAGTTTTTCTGTTGCTGTAAGAACACCACCGCCCCATGTGATGGTAGCTAAGTTGATGGAATTATTCTTCCATCGATCTAACTGTGTTTACACCAGGGGTTAGGTCAGCATAGCAATGGTGCTCTGGAGTGTAGTTTTTTTCACATCCCGGAGCACTGTAGCTATGTCCACCTAAACTGTAAATGTAGCCTGAGCATAGGGCTCCTAGGTGCCATGGTAGTACAAATAATAAACAGTAATAATTAACCACACATTAAGAGTGCATTTGAAGTGTGATACAGCAGCCATGGTTTTTGTGGTATACGTGCCGAGACATTGCATGTCTGTCTCTGTTTGTTGCTCTGGTGCAACAGCACCTGGAAGAGACTTCAATTCATGGGATCTATAATGCCCAGAAACATGAATTGGAGGTTCAGAGAAGAAAAACAAAGAGTGTAGAGAGACAGATTCACATGGAACAACTTAGAAGGACTAAATATGTACAGTTTGGCCAATGTGATGGCTAAGGAAGAACTAAGGCCCAAATCCTGGTACCTGCTTCAGCTGCTTTGTGCCAATCTGGCAGCAGAAAGATGACCATTGACAAAGATTCCCCTAGACAGCCAGGGATTTCTCAAAGTGGCAGAGGGTCATTCTAGCACTACCTGCACTTCCACCCTTCCTGTCCCCGTGGCAGGAGGCATGAACAGGGGATCCCTATGTTCTAGTGTTCCCCAGACTAGCCTTTAGGGGCTGCTGATCGCAAGCCCATAGTATAACAGCTTTGAGGCTACAGTCATTATGTTGGGAACTTGCCTGGAGGCTTAGTCATGGCCCCAGGATTGGGAAGTGGATTACAGTAGAACCTCAGAGTTACAATCACCAGAGTTACCAACTGCTTGGTCAACCACACACCTCATTTGGAACCAATCAGACAGCAGAGCTGCGCCATGCCCCCCCTCCTCCCCCAAAAGCAAATTCTGTACAGTACAGTGCTGTGTTAAATGTAAACTACTAAAAAAAGGAAAGTTTTTAAAAAAAAATTGACAAGATAAGGAAACTGTTTCTGTGCTTGTTTTATTTAAATTAAGATGGTTAAAAGTAGCAATTTTCTTCTGCATAGTAAAGTTTCAAAGCTGTAATAAGTGAATGTTCAGTTGTAAATTTTTTGAAAGAGCAACCATAATGTTTTGTTCAGAGTTGCAAACATTTCAGAGCTATGAGCAACCTCCATTCCCAAAGCGTTCGTAACTCTGAGGTTCTACTGTAATTCCCTCTTTGATCTATCCCATTTTCCCCTCACCCCTCTGTTCTTAGTAGCATGAGCACAGCTCACACACAGGCCTGGATTTGTGCCCAAGTCTGCAAATATTTAAAATACATTTAAATAAAAAAGCACTGGACAGAAATTATTTAGGTTGGCACATGTGGGTATTACTATATGTAATAGGATGACATTTGAAAAGGAAAAATGTAATCTCAATAACAATAAAAACTTCCTGGAAATGAAATGTATTAGAATGTGGCATAGCTGGAAAATGTGCTGGCAACTCTGTTGCTTTGAAAATTGAAAATACATTGGACAGATTACTAGAAATGTACTAACTTGCCTGTGGGGAGAGATTTGGAAAGGATGATTTAATATCATCTGATCTGATCATTCACTGAATATTTCTGCATATTCACTATTCATTTGATAACTTTCCAATGATTTTATAACAATTGAAACAGAAGTATGTTTTAAAATATCTTATATTTTTGAATTTGAAATTACTTTCCTTATTCCAAAAATGGTAAACTAGAAAAATGTTTTGTTGCATGTTTATAGTTAATAAAGTGCAAGCCATTGTCTACTGCACTTGTTCAGTTTATCCAGAAGAAAATGATGAAGTATTGAACAAAGCACTGGAATCTGGAGTGGAAGGAAGTAAAGCACAGCCTTATAGGTAAGGAATAAATAGTCCTGTCTGAGGAATACTAAAAAACATAGAAAGGCATTAGTTACTTTTTTCCATTTTTAACTTTGCTCAGTTGTGTTGGCTGAGTATTTACCATAGATGTCTATTGTATGGACCTATGAAGATTATTTCTTAAATCTAAATGATGAGTAATTTAAGTAAAGGTGGCTTCTGCTGTCGTCTTTCTCTCTTAAAATCATAAATAATATAACTCTATCTGTTCTCTATAAGTAAGCATTCCAATTTATGTGGCAGTCACGTTTAATGAACTTGCGTCTTAGCTAGGAAGCCAAGTTGATTTTTATCTTCCAAGATGTCCATTTCAAAATATAGGACCCAGTTGTCTGGTCTGCTTCCATGAGGCTCGGAAGCAACCAGGCTTCTGCAGATGTCCTGAGATCCCCAAAGCTCATAAGACTCCTGAAGGCTTAGGGCGCTGATTTCCTTTTCCTGTCTCAAGGACATAGTGAGACACTCTGACTCCTGCTCCCTGATAGGATGATTCAAAGGAAAACAGTCTAAATTCTATCCTCTCCATAGGTGAGATTTGAACACATACAGTATATTAGTTAAAATGTAGTAGTTGTGAATTCCATTTTTTGATTTTGTGTATTGTAAATCAGCTTCAGAGCATGGTTTCAAACGTTACCCTTACTTTTACTCTAGCAAATCTATTACAATCCTTACTAATCATCTACCTTATTCTATATAGTGTCCAATGAAAAGGAGTAGATCTGCTGACAAGAGTTGTCCTTGGTTTAATCCCAAAGTTGTGTATTGTATGTTGTATGTATGGGTAGTCTAACACCAGTTTAGAGGTGAGACCAGGAAAAGTGCCAAATACTGTATATGATTTAGTAGATTTCTTTTTAGTAATCCAAAAAGTTGGCAAAAAATTGTACAATTTGTTGTTCACACTTAGACCAAATGTTGGCCATATTTTAGCTAGGATTTTTACCCCTCAGAATCATGCTTCTATCCTAAACCATGACCTCTCAATTTCCTTTGCATCATGGCAATGTTTAGTATTTTTCTGCCACCTGCCCTTCCTTCTGGTGATGTGGAAGTGCAAAGTGTGTTGCTTCCAGATTGCTGATCTGATTGCACAGTGACTCTCTGATCAGCATTCTGGCAGAGTGGGGAGTAGAGTATTACTGGAATGGATATGATGTGGTACTGGACTGGTGATATAGGAGTACTGTACTCACTACCAACAGGAGCAGGGAGAAAACTAGGCTAAACTGAATCAGGTTTGAGACCAGGGAACTTAGGCATAGACTTGTCAGAGAGTAATTAGAAGATCAAACAGCAAAGAAAAAATAGCTTAACACCACAAAGCAATTATTTTTTAAAAATGAGAGTTGCTATCAGTGTGTAAAGTCATCCAAGTTACACAGGTTCAAACCCTGCCGTCTTTGGAAAAAAATGCCCAGTTTCCAGATATGCATGCAGACTCTTAAAATAGGTTTTTTCTTGCTATCTCAACACTAATGTGGGCTTTAGATATTGCTGCAGTCAGTGCTCAGAAGTTGTACTAACATTGTTTATTTCACATGTAGTATTTTACTTTGTTTACATACACCGAAAGCATACAAAAGGATTGCAAAGCCCTTTACAAACCAAAACACTTTTGGCACCACTCTAGTTCACTGCATTGGAATTGAGAGTAGGAATAATCGTATGCATACCCTGCTGCACAGAAAGTGCGGAAGGAGAAATTTTGGCCAAGGATGTTGGGGCAAGTTTCCACTTAGTGTCACGGAATCTTTAATGTCCATACATAGGTGAGAGGACCTGTGTTTTAAAGTCTTTTCTGAGACTCTCCATAGAAAAATGTCATGAAACTCTAAGGATGAATCCAGGCTCAGTCAGCTCTCCTGGATTTTGGAGCTGTTTTTTGAAGGAGTCTAGGTATTTCAAATGGAGGTTTAGAACACAAACTATCCTTTCCAGCTACCATAATGGTTAAAAAGATTTCTGTACCCACTTGTGAATTGAAGGAGTAAATCACAATACAGAAATGTAAATAATTACAGTAATTATTTTTGTTTTGTATATAAATGCAAATACAAAACTTGCCCTAGGAGAAAAGGCAGGGGATGCTACTTTGCCAGAGGCGAATGAAAATGATTCCATATTTCCACCCTTGATCATCTAGGCACTCTCCAAGAGCCTCTTGACAGCGGCCATACATATAGTATTAGAAAACGTGTTAAGTAGCAAAATGTACAGTAGTACTTAGGATTCAGTTTAGACAGGGCCCATAGTGATTGAAATTGTTAGCTAAACATGGCCAACCCTAGCGTAGATGACTTTAACACAGCCATCCTTGTCCGAGTATTTTACAACATATTAATTAAGACATGTTAGAACATAATACATTTTCCCGTTGTAAAAATGTCCCCCGTGAAAGGGAGCCCATATACAACTATTCCACATTAGTAGCCAAAGGTTCAATGTCAAAAAACCTATGGACCAAAAACCAACATGGGCCTCAAGACTTTAGATTGTTTTTGTTCCTTTGGGATTTGAAGAGCTATAAAGTCCTGCCACTTCTTGTCTGCAAAGTGGGAAAAAGAGGGACTTTGAAACCCAGCAGTCTTTTGAATCACCTTGGACACGTACAGCCGTAACAGTGTTCATTGCTATAAAGCAGTATTGTGGCAAATCTTCAAAAGGAGACCTAAGTGTCAGAAAAAACAAACTCACTCTGATAATTCTTTCCCTAAAATATTCTGGAACCCATTACACCAGCCAAAAGAAAAGTGTTTTACACAAGTTTAAGGTGCTTCCTAATACTAAGAAAGCAAGGGGCAGATAAAACTCACCTTGGATATCACACACCTAACTACTTTATAATTAAGAAAAATTCAAAATACTGACTCTGGAAACACTGCTTCCTTTATTGGAAGAAGGAAAATATTATATCCTGAGGACCTTATAGGTAACTATATTTTGCATGTTTTAATGCATAGTTATGAACTCCTAGTAATTTGCATGAGCAAAGTAATAATGGCATAGCTTAAATAAAATATATACTATGATTGTTTTCATAAATTGGAAAAGTTTTCAAACCCAAATGTATTAAAATGTATTATTCATGACCATTTTCTTGAGCTGTTTTCCTTGAGAAATAGTGACTCTAATAATTTTTTTTTTTTAAATACACACTTTCAAAGAGTGCAGAATTCATCAAGAAATTCTGCTGCAGAACTGCCAACTCCTATGATCAGATGGGAGAGAACTTGCGGCTGGAGGGGAACAGGCTATAATAATTTAACAGTCCAATATCTGTGCTGTTGCTAAATCTACTCTGATCTTGTCTATGCTGAGGAGCAAAATACTCTCTCCTTTTGGAAAATTTGCACAGAGAACAAAAGTGAAAGGAAGAGTTGCAAAGATTTCTGGTTAGGGAAGATCATTGATCTAGAGACAGTGACTTTACTCAAAAAAAAAAAAAAAAAAAGGAGTACTTGTGGCACCTTAGAGACTAACACATTTATTAGAGCATAAGCTTTCGTGAGCTACAGCTCACTTCATCGGATGCGCTCACGAAAGCTTATGCTCAAATAAATGTGTTAGTCTCTAAGGTGCCACAAGTACTCCTTTTCTTTTTGCGAATACAGACTAACACGGCTGCTACTCTGAAACCTGACTCTACTCAGTATTTGATTTCCTCTTAAACAAAAGATTCAAGGGTTCATGAAACCACTAGTTCAGAAAGTGCCATAGGTTTGATTCTCTGGTCTGTTATATCTGTCAGTGTCCTCCAGCAAGTAGACTTCAACCTGGCAGATATGGGTGCCTAGGGAGTCCCTCAGTGAGGCTTTCCTTCAGATTGCTCTGTTTTGTGGTGGGACTCTGGGCCAGCATGTGCTCACCTTAGGACTGAATTGTTGGAAAGGTGATATACCTGTCTCCTCTGTGCTCTTGACTCGCTCTGAGCAGCATGCAGAATCTGAACCCATGTTTCCTTTTAGGGTGTGCTTTGTGACCATTTGTTTTCAGATGAAGACTCTTAAGTAGTTGGTGTATTTCCATTTTTGGCTCTTCAGAGACTACTATGCCAAGTTTAGGTTAGCTTCAGCATATGTAGCACAATTATTCAGTTTCTCTCAGTTAATATGTTATAGGGAGTTCCAGTGGTATTACTTTTGTTAGATCTACCATGCCCACCTTAAGCATTATTCAAAGGTACATGTATTGGAGAATTGATTCCATATATTCTTTGGTATCAAATCCAGTGCTCTGTACTGAAGTGCTTTTCCTTAGATGATCACCGGTTGGAGAAGCCCATGGCACAGGTGAGGAGGAGGAGGAGGTGGTACAAAGGTGGCTTTTGGTCCAGTAGACCAGCCTCATACCACGGTGTAAGTTTGAGCAGTCTAATGGCTGCTCTAATTTACACTGGCTGCCAATGGTCCTGGAATCTGCAAGGAGAAAGTTGACATAGGAGTCAGTATACCACTGTCTCTATATTCTATGCAGCTATTTCAAAGCAGCTTAATGAACCTGAGGATCAGGGTCTAGATTTTAAATTTTTTAGTTTTTAAATGTTCTTGCTACACATGCAAGGAGATTTTTATAACATATAATTTGATATTGTCCCATTAACAAAGAAAAATATATTTAATACATTTGAATTAATGTGTCTGTATTAATACAGATCAACATCTTCACTGTCTTGATATACTCAAAGCACGAGATTTGTTTAATAATCTGACCTAATTTCAGTGAATTTATGAAAATGTGATAGTGAACATTCAAAAGTTTTATTTCAGCACAGGTTTGTTGTTGGTAAAGACAATATAAATTATTTAAAATTCTATCAGTAAATTTTTGTTTTAATCATAATTATATTTTTAAATGAGTAATAGGGTGTCTAAAATGTAATGCATGTCAGTAAGAAAAGTTTGTCTGTGTGCTGTACTCAGCTGATTTTTAGTTTCCTTATTTATTTACATTTTAAAATTGCAAGTCTTGTTTGTAATATTTACAGACTTAGTCCTTCTCTGTGGTGCAACTCAGAAATAGAGGGCCCTTCTGATATTTTTTTCAAAATGGAACCTTCAGAGATTTCCAATTGCTGTTTTTTAGCTGTTCTAGCAAGACAGGTAAGCCATAAAAAATATGCATTGGGAAAAGTACTTGTTTAAGACGTATATATGATTTTCTCTTTGTTTTTTAAATATAATTTAAAAATGAATAGAAGGGAACGTTCATAAATTACCTGATTTCACCATAATCATACAGACAGGACAGTGGACTTGTCTCTGAGCATTGGTTGCACTGTACTAGGCAAAAGATTGCTTGTTTCTTCAATCAGTGCAACAATTTTTCTAGAGGCAAGTGCAACTGAAAGATCCAGCTTCTGAAATTGCACTATGCTAAGATAGAAGGGATGTGCTGGAAAGCTCACAAGCTTTCTATTCAGTGTTTATGTATCAAAGAGGTGGGTCTGTGTGACAAATGAAATCTATTGTACTGCTTGATCCAGTTTTTAACTGTCACATTTTAGGGAGGATTGGGTTGGTATGCAGTTACCATCTTCTTTCCCTATGACCTTACTTCCCTGTTACCATGGTATGTTTAACGTGCTGATTTGAAACTGGTGTTAAGCAGAGAGGCTGTTAAGGCAATCATTCTGTTCTGCCTGTATACATCAATCCCAGCAGAGATCACAGCACTGCTATATATATGTTGCCAAGACTCACTAGTATTGAAGCAGATGAATCTTCTCCCACTACGTGACCATGGAGTAAAAAGTAAAAAGTTTCCAGTGAGGACTGAATCCCCAAGATAGTTGAACAGTTTTTAAGAAAGTATTTACTGTAATTTGTTTTACATGGATATGTTTTGATGCTTCAAGTAGAATCTTTTGAATGGTGTCTACAGTACAAAATATATTTTACTACTCATTTACACACAGTCACTGTCTCCAACTCTAGATTTCTTTGCCAAGAAAATGAAGGAGCTTGCTTTGATGAACTGTTCAAAAGTTTTATCCTTCCGAATATTTTTTTCATTTGAAATTTAAAATTTTTTTTTCTAATTGAATATTTTTGTATCTAGAAATATGCCTTTGTTTCAAATGACACATTTGAGGTAAAGGCTCTCCTTCCAAAACAAATGCACACTAGTATATGAACCTGATAAAAATCCACAATACAGCTTCTACTAAAACAGAACATGCTGTAGATACATTCTATATTGTAATTAAGCTAAAAGTAATTTCCAGCTTACATCCCACTCCCGCATTGTGACTTATCCTGGGATAAGATTGGCATAATAAGCACTACATGTAGTGTTTGCTGTCTCAGGCTTTTAAATTGTTTAAAGAATGGTTGGCCTCATGCTAGTGCTTTGTTTACATCAATGCAGTGCTCCCCTAGGCTGGAAAAATGATGACCACAACTGACACCTTTAAGGTGGCTTGTAAGTGGGGAAAACTTGTCATTTCTCTTTTCTTGGGGGATAAAATACTCAAGATTATTAATTGTGGAAGTTAAATATAAGATTGATTTGATCAGTCAGTCTATTTTCCTACAAATTATGACAACACCATGGGTGGTGAGCAGCTTCTCTCTCTTGGGATGATAGATATGTCAAAGAGTTCCATTACGGCAAGAGAATTCCAAAGGGAAAAGCCTGTTGAATCATCTAGTATAACTTCCTGCCAGTGCAGAATCCCCCCATTCAAATACATCATTAATCAAATTTTAGATTATGCCACAGATGGAGCTCCCACCATTTGTCTGAGGGAGACTGCTAGACAGACAGACTAATAGGCTGAAACATCTCACAGTGAACTCTTAAGTATTTTGGTCCTCAGTTTCCTTCCCAGCCCTGGTGTGTTTCTAACCGTGTATCTATCTTTACAGTTTAATTCATATCTTAAAGAATTTAATAGTGGGCAAACTTCCTAGTAATACTTTTTACAATATATATTTCACCCAAAGATCTAAGTGCTTTGCAAACAATTAATTTGGTGTTCATAAATGGTGATGCATTTTTCTCTTTATACACATAGGTGGAATATAGGCCTAGATTCGCAAAAGGGCATAGGAGCTTAACTGCCAATTTTAGGTGCCAAAATCCCAGTTGCCCCTGTATGTACCTAAATTCACTCAATACCTAAATATTTTCAGTAAAAGTTCCTGATCACCCCTGTTTCTGCCTCTGCACATGCACCCACCAGAACCATGCCTTGTGTCCAGATCCCTAAGCCCCCAGCGTAGTGCACAAACTGGGCAAGATAGGCATTCTTCTGCTGAAATGGCCTGGGGGCTAAGGTGGGAACAAATGAGTGTTTCATTATTTAACCACAGCGTGGAATAGTTTCAACATGAGCCTGGTAGTTGGAGCACTCGGGGAGGTGGGAGATCCAATCCCCCTGCTCCACTGATTTCTTTTTAAATTATACAGCCACAGTGGAACAGCTGCAGCAGGCGAGAGAGAGAGCCCCACATCAGAATGGCTTATAGCCCGCTCCTTAAGGCACTCACCTGAGAGGTGGCATACCCCAGTTCAAATCCCTTCTCTTGCTTAGGTAGAAGGGGAGGGTTTCAGATCCCAAGTGAGTACTCTAGCCTCTGGGCTAAAAGTTATGAGGGAAGTGGTGGCTTTTCTCCTGTTCTTGCTAAGGAGGAGGCCTGCTCTCAGCTTGGTGTCTCCCAGGGGGTTAGCTCAGGCAAGGAGCCACCTAGCCTGCAGTCTTTTGTGACTCTCATTCTCTCACCCCCTTCATTGTATTGGGAGGTTAGACACCAAACTCAAACTCTGGTGAATCCCAGTGATTTTCTTGGCATCTAAAAGTTCCACTCTGTCACCATGCTGAAGTTCCTTTGTGAATCTAGCATGTAGTGCTTAAGTGCCTTGATACACAGCAAGTCAGTGTAGAAACTGCAGATAAAACACACAAGTCTGGAATTCCATTCCCCTCTAGACTAGACTATAGACACCCTTGATTCTGCAGTAACGTCAACATCCTTTAATAAAATGCAGCTGTTGCTTTCAAGATGTTTGCATTTTTTTTCTAGAATATACACAGAGCTTGACAATAGCTGGAAGGGATTGAAAGGTACATCTATACATTTAAAAACTCACAGCAGCAAGTTTCAAGAACCTGGGCTACAGACTTGAGTTTGCGCCATAGGTGTGCTTAGCACTGTAGAGGGGTTTGGGCTTGAAGCAGGGGATGGGGGGGTGGACTTCAGAGCCAAGTCAATCCTGTTACTTTTAGTGCTATAGCACAAGCTCGAGCCTGTAGACCCAGTGTCAAGGGGACAGTGGGGGTCCAGTAGCACCCAGTAGTGGAAGTCTAGGAGGGTGCTTCCTCTGTCAGGAGTAAGCAGTGAGAGCCTCCCTCTCTAGTGCCAAGAGCCCAAGGAGCCACTCTGGCAGCAGGGGAGGGGAAACTAGGCCCACCCTACTCCACCAGGTTCTCACACAGAGCCCTTTGAAACCAGTTACTCTGTTGCAGGATTCAGGTCTCTGTATCCCTGAGTGCATCCGCTGGGTCACTTCCTACCCTTTGCTCTGGCTCCGGCATCTCTCCACTGGTAGCAGCTCGTCATCCCTTTCGGTCCCTGCAGTGTGGTCAGGGTGCTCTGCCTTGGCGGTCTGGAGTCCTGGCAGCTTCCTGGTAGGAGCCAGCATCATATGACTGCTGTCCTCCTTAGCCAGCCCAGACGGAGCTGAATGGCTTTCTTTTGTATGCTCTCTTCACTGGGACCATGCCCAGCAAAGGTGAGGGGGTGTGGCCCCTTGAGCTCAAAGCCTTTTATTAACCCCTGTATTGCCAGTGGGATTGATACACCCCATCACACCCAGGCATTGAGACTCATTGCCAGGTATTTTAAAGTGCAGGTGTATCCTAAGGGATTAAAATAGAGTGCATAACTTGATGGTGTAGTTTAGCTCCACTAACATTTCTTTAATTTCAGAGGGATCCAGCTGAAGTAATGTCTGTAAAAGACATTTTGGCTCGTGCTGCAGCAAAGGGACTACTAGAAGGTCTTGATATAGGAAAATCATCAAAGAGAGAAGAGAAGAGGAAGAAAAAATCAAAAGTAACACAGCAAAGAAAAGTTCCTAAAGATACCAGGGTACAAACAAATATTATAGAGTTCCTGAACCGAGAAATGATTAATACTAATTCTGAAGTTTCACCAATTAAAGCAGTTAGTGGGCCACAAAAAAATGTGAACCAAACAAACAGTTCCATTCAGTTGAAGAAAATTACCAAACCCATCTCAAACTCATCCCTGCCAGGAATGCTGAAGAACACACCCAATCTGTCATCTATGAGTAAGGTGTTTGAGAGACGGACACACATTAGAAAGCCACGGGTAGAAGATAAAATGGTTGTATTGAAACCTGTGGAGATAGTTCTGCCTCCAGTAATGGTGCCATATTTCAATCCACAAGGGAACAAATCTCAAATTTCAGCTCAACATTATTACTATCACTGGATTGGAGTAAAGAGCTCAGCACCTGACTTATTTATACCTTCAAAAAAATTGGTCAAACCAAAAGAAACTTTACCTTCAACTATGGTTAAGCATCCTCGACCATGGATTTGAAAATGGACTTCTGTATCTGGTTCATAGTTATTTCTTCAGAGTTTGAGATTATATTGCTCTAGTGGTAAACATTCCTAAATAAGTTGATTCACACACTTAGATGCCAGGATATATCCATGCAGGCCACTACTTACCTTTAGGGAACATTTATAATTAATACCCTTTTCTTGGCTATTATGGAAATAGGAGGGGGATATTTTGCTGAAGAGTCTCTATTATGTAGTTGTTTCAGTCCAGCTATTAAATTCTGAATGTCAAAATGCACGTAAAGTAACAACTACAATAGATAATTGAAATCCCTAGGGGGTGAGCTCAAAAGTTGTATAGCTAATTGCTAATCAGTAGAATGTGACATGTTGAAACATGCCTTCTTTCTACAACCTTCTGTACATATATCTGAGCATACTTAATTTTAAAAGTAATTTTAGCAAGTTTTGTTCAGTGGTCTAAAAGTTCACATGGCAACAATGAAATTAAATGGTTGTCTGAGCTTACAATTTTCAGCTACCATCTTGTTGAAAAGTGTCATTATTTATGACCATGGCATATGGAAGCGGATCATCAAAATTATAATCCAGCCCATTTTTTCTA
The DNA here is from genome assembly GCF_009764565.3 of Dermochelys coriacea. Classification (NCBI taxonomy): domain Eukaryota; kingdom Metazoa; phylum Chordata; order Testudines; family Dermochelyidae; genus Dermochelys; species Dermochelys coriacea. The sequence continues at coordinate 99,347,707 of NC_050071.1, read as the reverse complement.
AAAATGGCTCTGGATTTTTCACATGCCTACATTGTATGCACTTGCGTTGAACATTTTGTGCACAGCTGGTGAGCACATGAATGCCCCAGTTCAGTCAGCTGTGCTTTAAGAAGCAACAGAGGAAATTAAAAAAAAAAAATTGAATAGAAAATTTCATTTTAAAACTAGACGGGTAGGTTGATGCTAAAATGAATTCTGAATCATCTCTGCCATGTCACAGAACTGCCATGGTTTATAAAAATCATAATTGTCAGCCTAATGGGGGCTGGTAAAAGGAAGCTCAAATGCTGCTTTATATGAAATTGCTTTCTATGAGCGGTAACAATTCAGAAATGGGGAAAGTGCTGCTTATTCTGCATCCCTGTAGGTGACAAATGTCAAGCAAAATAGGAACACTTAATACCAATATTAGTCATTTGAATAATGACAGCAAGTTTTTTGGTTTACCTTTACATGATTCTAACAATTTCTTTGGAAACATTGGTGAGTGAGGGGGAAAATGATAAACACGATTTCATGTAAAGATCAGGTTGCAAGTTAAACTATGAATCATTTTAAATAGTATATATTAACTGTCGATCATTTCTATCTAAGTTTAATATGTGGTGACATCTTGCTAAATATATTGAGATGTCAATCTATTAAAGTATTTAACTTTTAGGAACCTAGAATTGTTCATCACATTCTCTGTCGTTCCAGTGGACCAACTTTTTTAAAGCAAGATGAAAAGTCTTAACCATCGGACATCTTAACTCTGGAATTTGGGTGGAACTTCAGAACTTCCTTCTTGAAATGATTAGTGGATATTTGTATTTAGAATTGCTCTTACTAGCTTGAGATATTTAACCCAACTAGCAACATCAGAAGTATTATGCAACGTATTTTTAATAGGATTGGTTTTACTAACTTTCTATCCAATTTAAAATTGAAATCAGAAGTGTGTACTTCATAAATATTAAAAGTAAGATTTCCCCCCCCCCCATTTCACTTGGGTCCATTGTATTGGTACCTCTACTAAACTGTCCTAGTTCTCAAATAAAATAAAGTAGGAGGTATTAGTGTGTCTACATTCCATACTCCATACAGAGAATCTAAAGGAGAGCTAGATAAATGTGCCTACTTTGACAAGGGTTTGATTCAGAAATGGAATAAGCAAAACTGGTTTTGCACCCTCCACAACATACAATACAAAGAGGGCAACTTACTACCAATAAGCCATGCATTATATCACTGGCATCCAATGGGTGGCCCTTGAGGCTCAAATTTGTATTTGATTATGAAATAAATATGCTGCCTGCCATTTAAAAACAAGTATTTGCATTGCTCTGAGGTGGTGGTAGTGGATACTGCTTCCCTTGCAGCCCTAGTAGCACCATCAGTATGACCTGAAAGCACTCTTGAGAAGCTTTACCTGCTGTGATGGCTCACCGACAGGCCTACTTCTGCACTGCAGGGAAAAAACAAAGTGGCTGCTCCATTGCCTGTGTGCCAGCTGGGCGGTGCAGGACGAACTCGTGTAGATCTACTGCAATCTACAGGAGCACCTAGCAAAGGATGGCTTCCCTCTCCAACCACCCAGAATAGCCCAGACATGGGGGGAAAATAGAATTAAGTACCTGGAACCAGTTATGACTCCCTGCTTCTTTGTGCCAACTCTGACACCAGCTAGAGATAATTCATCTAATTGAGATGTTAATTCTAAGCCTAATGATAACATTTCAAATGTCAATATTAGCTACTGGTGATCATTTTAGATGAGGGCAAGGGGGGCAGAGTGAAATCTAAAGTAGAAAGTGGAGAATTGCTCCCAATAGGGGAATATAGAAGGAAGAAAGGAAGGAGAGAAACAGAAAGAAAAATAGGGGAAGGAAAGAAACAAAAGAACCTGTGGTCATAAAAGGTGAGTTTTCCTACTGAGTGCTGCTGAATGTGATCTGTTTAACAAAAGAAATAATTCTAATAGCTAAAAGTTTTGTGCTCCTCACCTGTTACCTCACTGTGAGTAAACAGGAGCAACCTTGGCTCCACACACCCACCCTCACTGGTCAAGAGTAAACAGATCCATGAAAAGGGCTGAACTTCTCCTTCCCAAATGCCAGGGGAAGAATTGTGACTGAATCATAATTCATTCTCTGGTCTCCTTCTGGGAAGACTGTAAGGCTCCTGGCTCGAGTCCTATGCTTGCAATGTACAACTAGAAAAAAGCAAGAGAACAAAGTGACACTGTTTTACAATAATAGTTCACAGTGGGGATGAGAAAAGAAGCTGGAGTTTAGAGAAAGGGAATGGAAAATATAAAGGGAAAATTATATTCATTTTATTTTAAATATAGTTACTAAACATGGCTCAAAGTAGGTGTGAGATCCTGTAGTTGGGAAAGGGAAGGCAAAACAGTGGGTTTTTAAATCTTTTCATTTTTAATAATGCACCGTGGGTGTTATAACAATAAACAGTCTCTTTTAAAAATAAAAATAGTGTGCTCATTAAAAGGTGCTAGTTGACAGCTCTGGCCATGGAAGTTCTATTCACATAGGGGGTACAGCACAATAATGCAAGTTTCCATCTGTTGTCCCACCAATAGGTCTCATCCTGATCGGAGACTAGATCTCCAGGGCTGGTTCAGTCTCTCTGACCAGATCGTCCAAGAGCCAGCCATGATAAATACGATTCTAGAGAACAACTTGGTTCACAAACCATTTTTGCCATCAGCTGGTGGCAAATTTTAGGTAGTCCCACCGTGACCCAGAATTGCACCAGCAACATACAAGTAAAAGGCTGTATAGCCCATTACCAAAACTTTAAAACAGACAAATCTGACTTCCTCTTACTCCTCCGTCCATTAAAAATATGCTTTATAGGACTTAGAAGCAATTTATATTTCAAGCTGGGCATTAGGGCGAATCATAGTACCACCTTTTCCTTAATACTGGCTTAACATTTACCACTGAATAATTCAGAAAATATATGGTTTCTCTTCTGAAATGTCCAATGTATTGGTATCTTTTCTAAACAGTGAATACAGAGAGTCTTTCTTCTCCCCCCCACCAAGTTTCTGTCCCAAGAAATGAACTACTTTCCAAACTTCATGGACTAGTGACAAGTGAGTCAAGCATTTTATGCATCTAAATTTATTCTCACAACAGATTACATTTAAATGTGTAAAAGTGGTCAACAGCAAAAAAAAAAAAAAAGTTATTTTCAGTGTCAATCAGTTTTATATAACACTGAGCTCTGACTGATAAACTGTGCATTTTCCCTTTCTCTTTTGCAAATACTAATTTAAATCAAACCTTTGTTTGGTGACTGTACAACACAGGATTTTAGCAATATATTAAAATAACTAAGCCTGCACAGACAGAAGTAACAGTGTTAATGTTAAAGCTGTAAAGGCTGAGCCAGTATCAGCTATTAAAGTAAAAATAGCTGTTTTCACATGTGATTTACTAACAGTTTTATATCCCTGCTTCATTGACATGTTTGATATAATTAAAAGAAAAGGGATTTAGAAATCTTAGTAAATGACACAGAACAGTCTTAATTATTCCATAGCTTTATATCCTGCAAATCTAAGGAAGGACTCTTTTTTGTGTGTGAAGAGGTACAGGTAGCTCTTTACACAAAGTTTATCACTAAGAACTCATTATACTGTAAGTGGGATCAGTGTCCTTTCATGCAATCTGTAGGTGGTTCTTACATCCTTACAACACCTTTTTTTTCCAGATGAAATCATAAATGGTTTAAATAAAAACTAAAAACTGCAGCAACTCAAAGGAAAGGCTTTAAGCTATAGACATTGGCTGTGGCTATATATCTCCTTGCTTCTGCAATGGGGCATATTATGAGGTGGCCTGTGATATCTGCCTCTAACTTGCTATTTGCATTTATAAAATAAGAGAAATTAGCTTTACACATTCTTTTGCCATTTCTTCTACATATTCCAATAAAAATGTGACTACAAATAATTACAAAACCCACCTTTTTAGGCAACCTATAGTACACGGCGATTACTTAGCACTGGATATGTTGTGAGATCATGTCCAGTAAAGATAGTACATCAACATCATAATGCAGGCTATTTCAGTAAAAATAGAATAAATAAAATAAAAATATTTTAAGCTGTATTTAACAGGTTAATTCAAAAATGACATGAGACATACAAGGCAGAGTGTATGTCTACTTACAGAAACACTAGATACAAAGAATGCATAGGTAACTGAAGTGTCACTACAACATTGGGTAGAACAATGGCATTTGCTCTCACACATGCACCAACCCTAATTTTTGGCCATGGCAGAAAGTAAGTCAACATCGTGTTTTAATATAATTGGTTTTACAAAATTAGGCCTTGATCCTGCAAACACTTAGGTAGGTGCATAACCGATAAGAGCATGAGTCATCCTGTTGAAGCCAGTGAAACTAATGTGCTTATAAAGCCCATGCCTAGGTTTTGCAGAATCAAGGTCTTAATCAGTATTTTGGTAAAATAAGCAAAGGTATTTTAAAAACAAAATATCTGCAGATGATCTGTGACTTTTCAATACATTCCCATCCATTGTCTTTTCAATACCTACTGCAACTGCATCCCTGACTCTCTTTACATGCTTTGCTGCTGAAAGCAAGCTAAGTACTCATGGTCCTGACAACAGGAAACCGAACCACACCAAGTAGTGAATAAAAACAACTGCTTTTTAACATGTCTGTTTAATTACAAAGGGAGGTCCTGATCTGCCATCATGGGGCGGCAGCATCACACAGATGCAGTGGATTCCTATGGAATGTATTTATACTATTTAAAATTCACTGCAAATCTGAATCCTGGGAAAGTTTCAAATGGGAAATGTAAAAGGACACTGTCAAGGTATTTGCTATAATTAAAAAACATAACCGGCTGAGTCTGGGGAGTGACAATGAATACAGCATCTTGTGTCTCTAGATCAGTGATTTTAATATGATCCAGGGTGGTGGTGGCTAGGTGGGGTGACCATCTGATGGCTGCTGATAACCATGGTGGAAAAAAAATGTTATCAGCCCTGTTCCCAGTGGAAACTACTGAGATTACCACTACTGGAACCGAGAGAAACAAAGGAGTGAATGTGAGTGCAAGTTTCTTCTTGTAGCCTTGGTTCTCTGAACAGGATTGTGGTACATAAATACCTTGCTGCACTGGGACTTAAGCACTTCCATAATTTTAAACATGGATTTAAAATATTAAGCACATGCTTAAATATCTTGCTGAATTGGGACTGCAGGCAAGTGTTTTAGCTAAGTGTATGCTAGTGGGTTGTATTATTCTTTATATTGCCGTAGTGCTTAGAGGCCTCAGCCAGGTCAGAGTCCCTTTGTAGGTACCAATTAGGATTTCAGGGCACTGGCTCCTCAGCTGGTGTTCACGGAACTGCACCTCTTTACACCAGTAGAGCATCAGCCCTTCAATTTGCCAGTATGGTCACATTTCAGTCATGTCAAGTTCATCCGCAGCCTGATTTGTTTGTTACTGGGGTAGCTCATGGGTAGCAACTGTGATCAATTTTAAAAAAAGAAAAGACGCAACCATTAATTTAAAACAAAAAGCCCCTAGGGAATAGATATAAAGAGAAAGCTAGGTCAAATTCTGGGCCTATCCGCCTTGACAATGTCCCTTTAAAATTACAGTGTCAGCATACCCAGATGGTTCAGCCTTCCAAGCAGACGTCTAAAACGGAGGCAGAAAAATTTAAACACTGGTAAAAACATCTGCACTTTTCATTTCTATTGTATGTACCAACCTGCAGTTGTAATAAGACAGAGGGCAAGGGGAAAAAACAAAGAAAAAGATAAGCATATAAGTGCATTCAAAGGTTAGCACAATGTAAGATTGTAAGGGGCAATACTGCATAGTTTGTTGCCAAGAAATTTACAGTAGAGTGGACTAACACAGCTAGCTGGAGCTTTTGGAGCAAAAGCACTGAAATCAGGTTACCTACATGTAGCTCCATCACATCAAAGAACAGCTGTCTCATTCCTTTGTTGAGAGACGCTACAGCAAGGGCATTAAAGTAAAATGAAACTTCATCATGGTATAAATGAGAATAGGTCTGCACAACGAAAACGGGATAGTCTTTTTGCATCTCATGTAAATATTAACTCAGCACCAAACTCCAAATGAAAGAACTGTGTGATTGGGCCATCAATGGAAGTTTGCACACACAAGGAGTAATACAGGGAAAATGTTTAGCTTTCTAGTTTGTGCCATATATAACTAATATTCATAGTTCTGAATAGGTCCCTCTCAATCATAGATGGTTGGAGCCCACAGTTAAATAAATGACAATTTTGTTACACCATGTAGGATTTTGGAGAATAGATTTAACAGGCCCCGATGCATTTGTCTGTTTTAGGGCAAAAGGCTAAAGCTGATGCATCCTGCTCTGAATTATTCAAAACTTTTCTTCTCCAAAACAATAATATATAAACAGTAAGTGAAATATGGTCACCATGGTTCAAAAGCATGTCGGCAAAATTATAAAGCCAATGCACATTTTCAAACTAACAGGGGCAGCTTTGTAAAAATAAAACTTGGTATTTATACCACAGTAATTTAATGGTAACTAATACTTGGTACTTGAAAACAGGGCAAAGTGCTGTAGGATTTAAGGGTTGCTTGTGATAAATCCAACTCAAGAAGACGGTGAAACTATAATTCAGGCATCATTCACTCCAAGGACTTTAACATTAGTTCACTAGGAGGGACGTGGCCATATTCTTTTTTGGGTGTGAATTTAGGTAATGTTCGGTATATTTACAATCAGAAATAGACCTTCCACTGCTCATGATGTAACTCATTGACAGCAAAAAAAATTATTCATGCGTCTTTTCATATCACATGATGATGGCAAGAACGAGAGAACATGCTTGTCTAACATTGTTTTGATAAGGATAAATTCTTTGAAGACAAAGCATCAGCAATTTAAAATGGAAGGTCAAACATCATCAGTTCATTTTCTTTAGCGTAGCTACTGTATCTTCAATTAAGTGTTACAAGAATTCTTTCCCTTGGGGAGCTATGGCATCTCAGAAACAGGACGTTTCTGTTTTAAAGTGTCAATAAGGGACAAGACTCCACGTTTGACATTAGTTGTGACTCTTCTGGTCATCGAGTCTGCAGGAGGAGGGGGTGGTCGAACTTTCTGTGAAGGAGGTCTGGCTACCAAGCACTTCTGATACCGTAACTGCAACAAAGCAAAATGTGTTTCACAATCATTAGTGCATTTCAATAGCTTCATATCAGAATCTTAAATTCAGTACATTTTATACATTACAGGCAAACTCTGCCTTTGAACTTGCTAGATTCAATCCAGCCTGGACTGGTGCCAAAAAACCCACTGCTAAACTAAGGGTTCAGTGACTATTTTAAAGATTATTTCCAGAACAGACTAGAAACAAATGCTGAATTACACTGATGTGTGTGAAAAGCTGAAAGTCCCCCTCAGTCTTATTATTTCTTTCTCCCCAGACATCTGCAACAGCCAAGCCCTTGGGAACTGCTGGAGCTTTAGCTGTATTGCCTCCAAAACTCCAAAGTGCATCTTGAAAATGGGATAAAACATTAATCTCTAACTTCAGCAGCTTATGCCGCATTGGCTGCTACACTCACATTGGAAGTGAAATGGAGGAGAAAACCAAAATAAAGTAAAAATTAAATTATTTTAACGGTCCGATGACAGAACACTTTCCAGGCCTAGGGACACCCTTGCAGACAGAAACTTTTAGAAGTGCTGGCCCTGGCCTAATGATCAGAATAAATATTACAGCCCCTCAGACATATCCCAAATGCACATACAACCTTAGTAACATTGTGTATGAGTTCTTTGGGGCTGGGACTGCCTGTTCTGTGTTTGTGCACATGGGACAATAGGGTTCTGGTCCATGAATGGAGCTTCTCAGCCCTAGGATAACGTAAATAATTATTAATAATTTTCTTGCCTTTTTTTTTCTTGCTGTTTTTGTTTTTCAAAATGTACTACGAAGTCCTTATCTTTGATCTAAAATTCTTCAATACAGGAATCAAACTTAGTTATTTTAAAGGAGCATATATTATGGAAATTTCAGGGTCTGGTTTTAAAAGTGAATGAAAGCATCTCATGGGTCAATTTACTTGGATAATTTGAAAATTTACTCCAATTATTGAATGGCATATTTGCATAGAGGCCTATATTTTATCCATATTTGTAAAATATATGTCAAACTGCCCAGTGTTAGATGATCATGTAATGAGAATAAAACTGCCCTTCATCACATTGTAGACATGGAAAGGGGTAGCAGGTAGAATCACAGAAATGTAGGGCTGGGAGGGACCTCAACAAGTCATCTACCTCAGTCCCTTGTGCTGAGGCAGGACCAAGTACACCTAAGACCATCCCTGACAGGGGTAAGTCTAACGTTTTTAAAAACCTCTATTGATGGGGATCCAACAACCACCCTGATTACCTATTTCAGTGCTTAATTATCCTTACAGTTAAAGATTTTACTAATATTTAAACTAAATCTCCCTCATGGGACAATCGGTTCTAAAAGGGCTTCTAATTTTAACATCCGGTTCCAGCTCACCACTGCATCTAACTGATCTAAATATTCATTAACCTGTCCTTTCCCTATTTGTGCTTGCGCTCCTTCTCCCTTTTGGTTAATATAAACTGTTAATAGTATGCATCCAGTCACAACTTTCTTTTAGAGAAGACTGAGGCAACATGGGCATTAAACACCACAGCGTTCTTGCATGTCATCTGTCATTAGCTCTCATTCCCTGTTAAGTTGTGGATCTACACATTCCTTCAACTTCTCTTGCTCCTAATGGATTTATTGAACTTCTTCTTATTGCCCTTTTATGTCCGTTGCTCGGTGTAACTCATTTTGTTCCTTAGCCTTTCTGACTCTACATGCTTGTGCTGTTCTTTTGTATTCATCTTTAGCAATTTATTCATGTTTTCACTTTTTGTAGGATTCCTTTTTGATTTTGGGGTAATTAAAGAGCTCCTGATGGAGCTTTATTGTCCTCTTACTATTCTTCCTGTCTTTCCTTCACACTGAGATAGTTTATTGTTGTGCCTTTACTATTGTGTCGTTGAGAAACTGCTCTCCTGAACTGCTTTTTCCCTTAGACTTTCCTCCATGGGACCTCACCTACAAGTTCTGAGCTTGTTATAGTCTGCCTTATAGAAGTCCATTATCCTTATTCTGCTGCTCTCACTCCTTCCTTTCCCTAGAATCATGAAATCTATCATTTCATAATCACTTTCGCCCAAATAGGTAAGGTTGGTATAGGAACATTATTTAAATTCTCAAAGATTTATTTATTTATTTTGCATTAAAGATACCAGTATTTACAGTTCTTTAAATATTATAGGGATTTCATATAATTGCAAATTTACAATTATTACTATTTATAGAGTTAGTGAAAGAGCTAAGTACTACAGTTCACTCTGAAAAAGATCACTTACCATACATGCAGCCTGAACAGCTTCTGATACATTGCCTGCATTTGGTTCACACCAAAACACATGGGATTCAAAATGCTGGTTCCCTGTATCCATAATGAAGGCAAACGTATGGACATCCTTGCCCACTCCCATAAAGGACAGAAACCGAACACGACATTCCACTATGATTTGTTCTTCATTCTGGTTATGAAGCAATGATTGCTCATTACTACAATGTATTCAATACAACTTTTTGATATATTTCATTGATGTTTCTAAAATCCCTGGTGAAACTGTAGCAGTAGCGCTGAACTCTTATAATTTATCTGTGCAGCATTAGCAATGTGCTATGTGCTGAACTCAATTAACCCTTCTAAAATACAAGAAGAAGAGAGACCAAAGCAGTTGGTATTGGGCACACCACAGATTTTAGGTTATTTCAGTTTAGAAAAGACAGACCGTGGTAAGTCTTCAAAAAAAATAAATATCCATATTGAATAAGGATTTTACCCTGGGGATGCAGCAGTGAAACAGACCTATTTCTTGAAAGTGTCACTCTACTGGTCTTCTGGGAAAATGCTTTGTATAAAGCAGCAGCACAAAACAGAGACTGAAAGATTCCTTGTCTTTGCTAAATTGCAGAGGAGGACAGAGCAAACCTTAGTATTCAGGACTTTTGGTCCAGGGTTTAGGCTTGCAGTATTTGGGTCCCCAAAACCCTAGGAAAAGGTAATGCTGATACTTTTATATATTTTTTATACCTCAGACATTTGCAATTTATTTCTAAGGGCATGTTTTGAAGGGGCAAATAAAACTGAGCCTAACAGAAGTGACTGGTAAGAACCTTGATTGCTGTGCTTTAACATAAAAGCGGGAGTTGAATTGTAAGATTTTTTAAAATCTCAATCTCTACTAAATGGTCCCATTGTGCATAGCTTACGGTACTGGAGGGAAATGTCAAGTGAAACAAAAGAATACACTCTAGTACAAACAAAAATTCTATTACAGATGGGGGGGGGGGAAATCTTTCTAGCTTTCTGAGACTGCACTATTAAAACTATTACATTAATCTATTCCTAACTTACTCTTTCATTGATGACCGTCACAGTAGCATCAGCAACATTCATGGTAACTGGCATCCACTCCTCTTTGCTAGAAGAAGCCATAAGGTTTTCTATGGCACTGTTCAGCGTATCCATACCTAAAATGTAGAGAGAGGGAGAATGGAATTAAAAAAAAATGTATAAAATGAATACATAAAAAACCTAGAAGAAATTTTTTTTCACTTGGAAGCACAGAAAAGAAGTTGCTTTAGACTTCTTAGCTAAAAACATTCTGATGGCGGGGACTTAAGAAAAAAAGGACTAGCTCCTGCTATCCCTTTATTTTTCGTCACCTTTTAAAAACAAAAAGTAGTTGCCAGTCATCTCCTAGGAGACTAAAAACACTGGGACGGCAGCTTGTTCAGGTAGCATCTCACTCCAGTCCTATGCACTTATAACTCCCTTCTGACTTTTTAATTGTCACTGCTCATGTTGGGAGAGGGTGCTGCAAAGAGCTTTTGACTCAGCAGCCTTCCCAAAACAGTCTAGCTGAGGAAGCATAAGCCTGAGTGAGACCATGAGCACTAGACAGCCCCATTCTCTTCCTATGTGGAGGCTTAGTGTTGACCCCATGCATCAAGAACACAAGCAAAGAGCGTTGTTGCTCCTTGCACTTTTCTTTACCAGTGCACATGTAGCCATAATCTAGCCCTTTTAGATTTTATGCAAGTCCCTTCTAGCATCAGTTAAGAACAATGGTGTTACATACCCACTGGTTTAACTACAGGTAACATGCCCAAGTACTGGACGTGGAACTTCTGTACCAGCTCTGTCTTTGGTGTTGGGAAATCTACTGCATGGGAACAAAAAAAGAAATCCAATGTCTGTTTATCAACATTCACAAGCAAGTAAAATACACTTTTATTGCACTGACAGAAGAAATAGTTTGCCAAGTAATTTTACTCCGAAAATACTGTATTGATTAAAATAGATCTGCACTCCCTCTAGCTCATACAAGAAGATGTTAAGTGATTTCCAGGGGAATTAAGGAGGAAGATGAAACAACTTCTAATTCATGTAAACTAAAAATAGGATTGTGTTCAAAACATTTAGAAAACTTGCATGAATACGTCTCTAAGGTATGAGCATATATACAGGGCTGGTCTTATATCCAGCACAGTCATGTACAATCTGGCCTCTAAGGGCTAGATCCACAAAGGGAGTGTTGGCTCGGTGTTGCAATACTTAACTTTGGGTGTCCTACCACCCAGTAGAGCACAGAGCCCTGAGTTAGGTGTCCAGGCTATGTAGACAATGCATGGGGAAAGTGAGGAGATTGAGGGATTGCCTATATGGCAAATTAATGTGCAGGGTATGAATCTACAACTAGGATTGCCAACTTTCTAATTGCACAAAACCAAATACCTGTGTTCCCTGTAAGCTGCGTGCTTGTGCGGCGGTGCAGGAGAGTTTCAAGTGCCGCCCAGCTGTTAGCAGAGTGTGAACAACCAGCAGCATGTGTTCAGGGGCAAAGGGTTGGAGTGCAGGAGGGGGTGAGGACTCTTGGGTGGGGCCAGACATTAGGGGTTCAGGTTGCGGGAGGAGGGTCCAGGCTGGGGCTGCAGGCTCTGGGGTGGGACTGGGGATAAGGTGTTGTGTGTACAGGAGGGGGCTCCAGGCTGGGGCAGAGGGGTTTGGAGTGTGGGAGGGGGCTCAGGGCTGGGGCAGGAGGTTGGGATATGGGAGGAGGTTTGGGGTGTGGGCTCCGGGAGGGACTTTGGGTGTGGGAGGGGGGTTCAGGGTGCGAGCTCTGGGAGGGAGTTTGGCTGCGGGAGGGGGCTCAGGGCTGGGGCAGGAGGTTGCAGGAGAGAGAGTGTGGGCTCCGGAAAGGAGTTTGGGTGTGGGAGGGGGCTCAGGACTGGGGCAGGAGGTTAGGGTATGGGAGGGGGTTCAGGGTGTGGGCTCCAGCTGGGCAGCACTTACCTCAGGTGGCTCCCGGTTGGTGACGCAGCGGGGCTAAGTCAGGCTCCGCGCTGCTCCCAGAAGCGACCGGCATGTCTGACTCCTAGGAGGAGGCATGGCCAGGCAGCTCTGCATGGTGTGCGCTGCCTGCGCCCGCAGGCACCGTCTTCACAGCTCCCATTGGCTGCAGTTCCCAGCCAATGGGAGCTGTGGAGCTGATGCTGGGACAGTGCATGGAGCTTCCCTGATCGCCCCTGTGCCTGGGGGCCGCAGGGACATGCCGGCTGCTTCCGGGAGCTCTGCAGAGCCAGGGAGCCTGCCTTAGCCCCGCTGTGCTGCTGACCAGACTTTTAACGGCCTGGTCAGCAGTGCTGACTGGAGCTGTCAGGGTCCCTTTTTGATCAGGCATTCCAGTAGAAAACTGGACACCTATCCACAACGCATCAACTCACTGCACAGTAACTCACCATTTGGACACTGCTACAGAAATGGATGTCCTGGAGTGTGGCTTATCAAACTATGCTTTCAAGCAGCAGAACACTAAGCTGCACCCTGGGACTTTCACGTGCTGTGGCAACATCCACCTGGCTTTCTTGGTAGCAAGCTGGTACGCCTTAAATTTGCACCCTGGGCACTCACTGTGTAGGCAGGTCCTAAGAGGACTCTCAACAGCCGGCATACTGAGCCGAGAGCCATCTGAACTAGCCAAGGGGAAATACTGAGGAGAGGGGCAGGGCCTAAGCGCCTCCAAAGAAAGTTGGGCACCTAACTTCAGGCCAGATGGAAGCAATTATCTCCACTTTGGATTCATAGCCATGAATCGCCCCCTTGGAGTTAGGCACCTAAGCCAGATCAGTGCTTTTTCAGTGAAACAGGAGCAGAAGTAGCAGTGTCCCCCCTACCCTTATCCCATATTGCCCAGTGGTTAGAGCACTCACCCAGGGTGTGGAAGACCCCAGTTCAAATCACCACTCTGACAGAGGAGAAGGGACTTGAACCAAAGTCTTCCACTTCCCAGGTGAATGCCCTAATTGCTGGGTTATGTGGTATTCTAGGGTGGGTCTTTTTCAGTTTCTCCTGTTGAGGCTGTTCCACTTCGTATGAAATACTTAAAAAGAGTCACTGGAACAGGGACTGGAACTGGGTCTCCCAGGTGGGTGCCTTAGCCACTGGGCTAGAGAGTCACTCTCACTCTTTTCCTCTCTAATCTAATGACTATTTACATTTTTCATACAAAGAGGAATAGCCTCAACTGGAGAGATTGATTCCCTTTGTGAATCTAGCCCTGTGTTTTTAAACCATGCCTATGAACATGCCCTCTCTGTGCCAGGAGAAACCAATGTCTGTGTGAACAGGTGATGCAAATAAAAAATCCCCATGAACAACAAATAGCGGTGTGTTGAGATATTCAGTGCAGGCAAGTGGATTTAAAACATATACCTTGCATTAGTTACTGTGTGTAAGTCTCCTCGGTTGCTTTCAACATATCAACCATTAAACTAAGAGAAAGAAACACAAAGCTATTTTTCTTTTACCCCACACCACAGGGTGCAGTACATAGTTGGTTGGAAGATTTGCTTGCTCATCAGCCTTTGAAGCTCACATTGATGCTGAAATCCAGGAAGAGTTTGGATCTGTTATAAGTCCTCTGATCTCATTGATTAATTGGAATATATTTTGTTTTTATGCAGATCTGGCATATCATTTCCACTACTGAGGTGGAAAATTTACATATTTTGAAAGAAACCAGAGGAAATAAACAAGTTGCCATAACTGAGCAGAACTGCACTACTGTCAACATTACTAACATCATCAGATACACTATCTAAAAGACACTGTTAGCCTTCCTTTCAGCTCAATTTTTGTTCAATACAACATTAAGGAACTGTATCTAAAACTGGACCATAATATAAAGTTAATTCTGGCACACAGTACCTTGCAGGGGAACATCCAGGGTGACATTTGTCCGTTCCTGTAAAGAGCTGCAAGCCACAGCTTTAGCATTCTTCCGTTCAGCCATAATCTGGAGAAGACGGCAATAAAACAGCATTTTTTTCCAAGATAGTACAGTAGCAACTCCAAGTATAAATTTACTACTCTCATTACACCCCTAATCTGGGAAGTCTGCAATTAGTCAGAGTCCATATGACCAAAAGAGATACTAAAATTAATTTTCTTTCGGTTTATTTATAGTTCTCTCTTTGCAGGACTTAGAGCTACAAATGGATATGAAAGATACATGAAATGAAAACGAGCAGTTTAAACATTCAAAAACTGCAGTGAGGAACGACATAGAAAGTAGTATAAATAAATCTATACAAATAAAAAGGGAAGAGGCACTTGTCATCCCATGCACATTTCTGATCTACCTATTTACATATACCCTCCTGAGAAAAGTTACCATTGTGACCCTGGCTGTGTTGGAGTGTGATGTACAACTACATTTTGTTTATGTTTTAGTAATAAACAAACTGCCATTTTAATTAAACTTTACAGAGTGGTCTAGTGGTCTGAGCACAGGTCCTGGAGGCAGAAACACCTGCTCTAAAATCATGGCTCTCACAGTGGCTCCCTTGGTTTGTGATTATTATACTTGAGGTTGCTTTCTGTTTATGAGGCAATATTCATATTCTGGGCTGAATAAAATGAGAGCTGTTGCTGAGAGTTTGTTAGCTTAGGAATAAGGCCTTGATTCAGTAGAACAAGTCATCCAATGGTATGTAAGAATGTACTTTGCTGACTCAGGGCCATAACTATCACTGAGGGATTGTCTATACCGGGGGTTTAAATCCACACTAACTTTGACCTACAAATGCCTGTGCACAAGCAACATAGTTCCTTCGAGTGCACTAACTCCACATTTATCGCCAACTCTAGAGTCTTCTTTCAAGTTGGATGCAAACTTTGCTAACACTGTCTATTGTTAGTATACACACAATGCTGCTTCACACTACTTTGGCAGTTCTCCAACTGCTATCCCACACTGCTTTGCAGACATGTATGATCTACCTGTCTGTTTACCTGCGTCCCCTCCCACTGCTCTGGAGTCAAATTGACAAGACATCATCTCCCTCATCTGCCAGGATCAGACCATTTACTCCTGGAGTCCAATATATTGGTGTTACAGCAATATTACTCCAGCAGCCTCTACAACGTGCCTCGAACAGCGGTTTAGTGCCATGCTGAGACCCTAGATCTCACTGCCATCTGGGGAAAAGCAGCAGGGGAAAAGTAGCAAGCTCTTGGGGCCAGCCACCAGAATAAAGACGTGTTGGTGGACATTGCTAGTCAGTTGTCCACAAGGACACCAACTAGTACCAGATAAAGAGCAAACAGCTCAGGAGACTGTACACAACAACCCAAGATGTAAGAAGGGTCTGGCTGTGGAAATATAACCTATCTATTTTTTGAGGAGCTGGACAGGATATTAAACAATTACACAGCTATAAACCCAAAAAGGTTGTGGATCCTGTCCACAGCTGTACCCCCTTTTCCCACCGCCTCCTGAGGATGAGCGACAAGAGTCATTGGAGGAAGAACACAAGCAGCGCAGTGAAGAGCTCTCCCTAGAAAGTCAAGGTCTCTTCAGGACTCAGGACTCTGAGGGTGGCCATGTTGGAAGCCAGCTTGATTCCCAGCCACAAACCGGCCTGGGACTGAGGAGGCAGATCCTATCAAAGGAATCTTGGCATGTACGTATTGACCTTTACAATTTATTATTACACTATACTGCTGTGCTAACTTCTGTTCCAGTGTCCCACTTTGTGTGGATGTGAGCTAGAAGCCTTTCTGAGTTCCAGTTCCCACATCCTTTAGTCCTCTCTGTCTCCCTTCATTTGGCCTCCACCCCCCACATACACATTCTCAAAATGGTGGCTGGTTTGACAGGGCAACCAGCTTCTTTCTCATGGTAAAGCCCAAATCATCAACTGTTCACAAGCCCAATGATATAGACGGCATCTATACATCTACCTGTTTTCCTGCTGACATTTGCCTTGAGGCTCCTGGCTCCCTGTGGGGTAGCTGAATGGGAACTGCCCCCAATATAGCTCACAATTCTCTTCCACTCCTACAGCACTTCAGAGGAGACCATCTTGGTGAATAACTTCACAGCATAGCTCACTGGTCTGCCCTTTGCTTTTTTTGAATAAGGCCATTTTCGGTTTCCTAGTTACTTACCTCAGTGTAACATTACTGAGAATCAGGACAGCTTAAAGGGGATGAAGAAGGGATCAGTATCCAGCTCACTCCCAGATACCCACCCACTAACCCTCCAACACCACAGAAACACCTGCAAAGCCAAACCAGGAACATAATTCCCAACTCCCCATAGTCTTCAAGGCATAGCCTAAACTGCAAAGAGAGTGGCAGCAGCAGGCTATGATGTAGCTGTGGTGGCACAAAGAATGGACTTCCATCTTGAACAGTCCCTTGCAAGTCTTCTTCCTTCAGCAAGAGTCAGCATGGGACAATTTAGACTTCTTAAATCCCTCAAAGTTGCATCTTCCAACTCCCTTCATGGTTGGCCTCATGTTCTACTTCCTTCAATCTTAGCTCCATAAACCTTCTGTAAAAGTTTACCTTCTTCTGGAAGTTGTACATGACCCCACCATTGCCATCCTCTTGTCAACTGGTGCAACTTGCCAGGATCATGTAAGTATCTCCTAGTTTGTTACAAAAATCAAACCAATGGGCATGAAGAATATGCCGGAACTTTTGATACTGAGAATTGTTTAGTTTCCTCTCCTCAACACTTTTTAATGGCCACGTTTCTGCCCTAACGGCATTGTCATCACTACTGTGTTGAACACTCATATCTTAGCTGTCACACAGACATCCTGTGGCCCAGAGGCCTTTAGAAGTCGCTGAAATGTCACTGAGGCAAGACTGAGCCAACATGTGACTTTTTTGATGATAGAACTTCTGGCCATCAACTGACTACCCTGACAGATAAAACGATTCACCCATTCTATATCATTGCCGTTTACATGAAGCATCATCAAGTTATTCATTCCCATTTTATAGGAGGCATGCATAGCTTTGGTTTTATCACCACTGATCCTAAATTTAGTTGATTCTGCAGTTTTTCACAGCTCTTCCAGGATTAGTTGTAGTTGATCACTAGGTTCGCCAAGTAAGGCAATATCATCCACATACTTGAGATCCTCTGAAGATGAATCTTTATAATTTCACAACTCCTGCTTGGCCTCAGTCAGCTTTGACATCGGATAGTCTATCAGAACATTAAATAATGTAGATAAGAGAATGCATCCCTGGTGTATCCTTGAATCTACCCAAAATCAGTCTATAATACAACCATTGACGCTCATACCACTAAATGTACCGTGGTACAGTTCCTCCACTTGACACACTAAGTCCTTAGGTACCCTATACTGGCATAGCAGTAGCCACAGTGCTGATGGATGCACTGTGTCAAAAGTGGCTGCAAAATCTACAAATGTGATGTTAACTTCTTTTTGTTGCTTGTGTCATTTTCTAATACATTTGACAGAGCATATATAGTCTGGATGGTAGGATGACCAGTACAGAAATCTCACTGCTTGTCTCTTCTTTTTGGACTGATACGGTATTTCAGCCAGTTCAGCAGAATGATCCTAAACCCCTTCCCTGGGACTGACAGCAGCATTATTCCCCTATAATTTGAGCAGGCTGAACACTCTTTTTTTTTTTTTTTTTTTTAAAAAGGGATGATACAGCTCCTTTTCCAGTCTTCTGAACTAGTGGAACAGTGGTGGAATAGCATGGTGCAGTGTGTAGACAATACCTCTGAAAGACATGACCAGAAATATGTATTTGAGACATTGAAGGTCATAACTGGATGCCCATTCTTGCGGCTTCTGCCAGTTAAGGACAAAAATGGAAAATACTGGCAGGATATCAATGCACAATTTGTGTGCGAGTGTGAACATTTTTTCAAATTAATGAGGAGATTCCCACCCAAAATGTAGACTACAACTTAATCTAAAAAGAGAACTGATCTGAAAACAGACCTACCACATTAGAGGAAGAGATACTTGCCATCAAACAGTTACGAAATGATAAAGCACCTAGTCCTGACAATATTTCATCCGAACTGTTGAAGAGTGGATGCCCAGATTTAGTTCACCGGCTTCACAGAGTTGTCTCACAAGTTTGGAGCAAAGACTGACTGGGAACATAATTCTCAGCCTGCGCCAACATTCAAGACATAGCCTAGATTGCAAAGACAGACCAGGAACATAATTCCCAACCTCCCCCCCGACTCCATCCCCAGTTTCCAAGGTCCAGTTGCAAAAATCCCAATCTAGCTTCCATGCACATACCATCTCTGAAGTCCCCCTAAGACTGGGAAGAATCTCAGAGAGGGAAAAACAGATGTAAATGTTGAAAAAATGCTATAATTGCCTCTCTGGAATATGAACAATAACTGCTTGGATTTTTTCCCCCCTCCTCTCCCAGCCACAATACCTGCAGTGGCCAGACCCTCAAGGACAGAGCCTTTATCAACAGCTGAGTGACTGCCTAACCTGAGGGGGAAGAAACGAAGAACTCAGGAGACAATGTTCACAGACTTCATAGCAGACTCCCCCTCAAAACTGAAAAAATATAGAGCCCTGGGGGTTGTATTTGAGGTTGGAGAGGGAAAGACAGGATGCTACCCACAGAGAGCATTGCAGTAGCCAGAGACACTGCAGAGAAAGACAGGAACATGCAGAGGCAACTCCTGGAGGCAATATAGAAGCAGAATGCTTGGCTGTAATCCATGCTGCTAGCAGGCACATATACAATGCAGTGCCCTCAGCAAAGACCCAGCCATATTCTGCAATCCCTGGACAATACAGGGTACTGGGAACACCAACATATGTTCCCTACCATATCTCAGTAGCCATGCTCTCAAATGCCATTCCCCTCTCTGGCCCAAGCTCACGCTGTGAGAGAAACTGCACCTGGGAGCCCAGCTCTTTTGAGCCACCCCTGAAAACTTTGAGCCACAACACTCAACGCTGGAAGGCAGTCAAACAAGAAGAGGCAGAGGCAAGACATATACTCGTCTGTGAACCAGACCATCCCTTATTGTTGTTTGCTGCCCTCCACTGCACTGTGTCACTTCAAAAGCTGTCTTGTTGTTTTAATTAAAGGTTTCTTTCTGGTTGTTTAATAATACAAACCATTAAAATTCACTAATAAAGAATCTGCAGTGCATGGTACACAGGAAAACCACCCATAAGAGAAACAGCAATGCTCACAATCCATCCCCCCCCCGCACTGTGACCCCCAGGATAACACCTCGATGTACAGCTGATTAGAGTCTTCACTAAGGAATAGAAAGGAATGGCCCGGGCAATGCCCTCAGGGATGCCTAGTGTTCCTCTTATTTTGAATGTCAGGCCTGAAAATATGCAGCTGTTTATAAACTCTGAGTCCTGGCAAACATTAGGGAGATGGTCCCCTCAATTGTCCCAATGGAGTTTGGGAACCCGCTGTGTGCACAGCCATTGTTACCAACTGGAATGAGTGCTGTCAGTACAACCTGCTTGACAATGGTCCCAACAGTCTATCTCCCTATGCTGAATTGGTTGGCTGTGGACCAGAAAACATTAGGGGATGGCCAACTTCTAAATGCAATGGCAACCCCTTTCTCAACAGCTATGGAGCAACACATGGTGGAGCTCTGCTGCTGCAGCTCCGTGGCTAGTTCAGCATAGATATTTCAAAGAAGGTTGCCTTTGCCATCCTGGTCATCCCAGGTCTGCAGAACCATCCTCTCCACCAACTGATGCTGGCCTCCTGAGCCAAGAAAAAGGGCTGCACTGAATGGAGCTGCTCCAGGAAGACCTCATGTAGTAGCAGTTGCCAGGTGTTGTCTTTGTCTTCCTCATCTTGTCCTCCTTCCGCCACTGCTGCAGGAAGACCTGTGGCTGCAAGCTCATCATCTGCTTGAGGGTGCACAGGCAAAGTCCAGAACCAAAGCCCCCATCTCAGAGATCTCAAATAAAGCTCACACAGCCTCTGTGCCCAGCATAGCAGCACAGAGCATTCTTGGGTCTGTGCTCACCAACTGCAATTTGAGAATGGCACTAGCACACCCAGAGAGAGAGTAAGCATGGGACAGAGAGTGGAATCATGGGATTTTTTGAAATCCCAGAATTCAACTGGTTTCCGCTATGTATCCTACAACCTGCAGGGAGAAAAATCCAAGAATGCACAGTCCATCAGTGAAGCAAGGGACCACAGGATATTCTCTGAGAATGTCACACGCTTAGTATGCACCAGGTCTCCACCATGTGTACACAATGATGTGAATTGAAAGACGGCACAGCTGTCTTGTGTGTATGCTATCAGTACAGTTTATGTATTACACAACACTTAGGGTGCATCAACTCAGTGTGAACTAACTGCCCCGTGTAGACAAGACCTGAGTTAGCAGAATTAAAAAAAACATAAAAATGAACACTTTCCTCATAAAGTTAGTCATGCATCTCACATAACTGGCAACTCTGTCGTCATTGCTACAGCCCAGCTGCAGAAATGCAGCAGGCATTTACCTGAAGTTGCACCTTTCAGCTGCTAGAGAATGCAGCCAGACAACTCTTTCTCTGCTCTCTCTGATGCAGCTAGAAACAAGGAGAGGTGATGGCTGGAGGAGAAAGTGGGGGGATCAGCAACCAAGATGAGGGGCCAAGATTACCAGTTCCAGCCTCTCTTAGCCCATCCTTGCTGCCCAGCTGCACCAGGTTTGCCTTAGCACTAAGCCTCCAGCTACCTGAACAGCTCCCTGCCCACCAAAGCCCAGGAATTATCTACTCTCTAGCAGCTCCTCAAGCACCCACCTCAGCCAGAACTGCCAGGTTTCGTACAGTTCCATGACCTACTTCTGCCACTGCTCAGGGCAAGGTGTATTACCCCAACCTTAAATTTAAAGTTATATGGAGTCATAGAGCTGAAGGTCAGAACAGACCTCTAGATCATCTAGTCTGACCTCCTGTATATCACAGGCCACAATGATGTGAGGAAGGCGAGAGGAAGCAGCCAGAGGAAAGCAAAAAATCCCCAAAGTCACTGGCAATCTGACCTGGGGGAAAATTCCGTCCTAACCCCACATAATGTAACTGTGGATGATCTAATTTTTCATATAGAAATGTCCAATTCTTTTTTAATCCTACTAAGCTCTTTTTAAGCCTTTTATATAAATAGGTGGAACTCACTGCCAGAAGACAATTTTATCATCGTGTTAAAAATAATTCCTTTTACAGATTTTAATTTGTTAACTTTCAGCTTCATTTGGATGCTTTTGTATTTTGCAGTGGGGCAAATAGAAGAATTTGGTTTACAGTACCTTACCTATGCTAATCATTAAGTGTACCTCTCTTTTAGCTTCTATAGTTATAACAGTTAGCACCCAGTTCCATAACCGATCAATCAAACTGTCAATTTGTCTATTATGCTTGCAGTGTTTGCAACTCAAAGACTGCAAAACACAAAATAAATAAATATGAAAATAAAAAAATCAGACAGTTAAATTGACCATAAAGAAAAAGGAAACAAACGTCATTGATTTTCATTCTCCAAACTGAGAAAAATGTACAAAGCAAACACAAGCATACTTCCAGACACAAATATAAACTGGATTTTAAAACTTAAATTTTTAATAACCCCAGGTACTGTTAGTAAGATAGGCAACTAAATGTGTGTTTTATTTTGGAAGCATCCTTTTAAATAGTCATATTTTAAACGGAAGAAAAAACTAATCAAAACCTTTTTTTAAGGGACATGATCAACTTGAAAACTAGTGGAGTTTCAATAAGAGTTAAAAATAGTCTCAGGTACAACACCTGCTTCAGTTCTCCTGCCAATTTTTACAGATTTTCAGTCTTTTGTAAAAGATTTTACTACTGAAGGAAAGACCAACACAAACAGAGGCACTGATTAATTGACCATTCAGGGGAACAGAGAATTTGTCAAACTCACAATGTAAATCAACTGATAACAAAGAAATGTCTATCTCTAATCTCTTTCAGTACAAGAATCTCATATATTACTTGAAACAAAAGTAGGTAAAAAAATTTCAGAAAAAAAATAATTTTTAAGTTGATGGTGTCACTAACAGATTTTTCATGCATTGGCTTCCAGAAGAATACCATTACTTCTAAAAAGGTCTGTTTTATTTAGCCGTGACACTATTCACCATTCCTATTTGTTTCCAATAATGTTTATTACAAGTCTAGGGTTGCCAACTTTCTAAACACACAAAACCAAACAGCCTTGCTGCACCCTCTTCCCTTAGGCCCCACCCCTTTCCCTGCACCTTCTCCAAGGCCCTGCCCCCGCTCACTCCATCCCCTCTCCCTCTGTCACTCACTCTCGGCCACCCTCACTCACTTTCACTTTTGGGCTGGGGCGAGGGAGGAGGTGTGGGCTCTGGGGAGAGGCCGAGGATGAGGGATTTGGAGTGCAGGAGGGGCTCAGGGCTGGGGCAGAGAGTTGGAGTATGAGAGGGGGTGCGGGCTCCAGCTGGGGCCAGGGATGAAAGGTTTGGGGTGCACGAGGGGGCTCACAGCTGGGGCAGGAGGGGTGTGAGAGGGGGTTCTGACCTGCCATTCACGAGGTTAATGAATGAGTTGTTATAATCCACTTGCCTTAGAACAGATTTCGTGCAGACTTGTTGCAATGGCTTTCGCAGGCGTATCACATCGAAACACGTGACATTTCAAAATTCTTGTGTCTTTGTCTCTTGCTACATAAGCAAAGTCTCTGTGCAGACAAAATGAATCAACACATTAGAAATAGCAGCATCTTAAAAAATAGCAAGTTTGGCTTTAATTTAAGAAGCCTATGTCTGAGTTGTCAGAGAACAAAATCAGTGGCTCAGCCAAAACAGCTACCTCAGCAAATAGGCACTAACTTGACACCATTGCATATCCGTGGAACACATTACCAGTCTCTGTTGCTTACTCTCTAAAGAGATCATTACAACTTTAGAACACTGAAAACTCATTGCGTTTATAACCCATAAACCCAACTGCAATTGTAAATGCACAGGGAAATTTAAAAGAACATTTTATTAAATACTTAAAGAATAAAGACATCTAAAGAAGAGGGAAAATAGTGTGCTTTTCTGCAAAGATTCATATTCAGCTTCTAAAATAACAGCAAATAAGACAAGCACCCAGCAAACTATTTGAATAAAGCTGTACTTCAAAGAATTAGAGAATGCTTAAATTATGCAGACAGTAATTCAAAATACGATTGCATAAGGGAGATGTTTGCCTGCTGAGCTTCACTCACATTAATTGACCTAAAATTTCTGACCTTACTACTTTTTCAAATGTTAAATAACTTTAAAGTAAATGCCCTGTAACAAAAAGATTGTTTGCCTTATACTAAGCACTCACACAGTATAGCATGGCTGTCAGAGTGCTGAAGTTCTAATTCAGCCTCACAACCATCCTGGCAGGTAGGCATTTCTGTTTACCCAACTTACAGGTGGGAACCCTGAGGCGCAGCTGGCCCTGCAGTGTAGGCAGACCATACAGTAGCAGGATTGAAAGGGCAGCAGACACATTACCATTACAATGTGTAATTGTAATTGTACAGGCAAACCTTCAACTACCTTTCTCTGCAGCCTTCCACCCACATTTGTTTTTCTTTTCTCATCATGTGCTGCCCCCTCAGCACACAGTCACTAGCCTTTGCCACTTAGTCAACAGTCCCTGCCAACTGCAAATTTCTCCACTCCCAGCAGATTGGCTGACTAGAATTAGACAAGACATGGCAAGCTGACCCGCAATCATTCCATCAGCATGACGACACTCTTCAATGCCTTTCCCCTCAGAGGGAGGCTGCTGACAAGGCACCCCATATGGGAAAGTCTAATCCTTTTTTGCTAGTGCACACAGTGGGCCAAATCTTTAGCTGATGTAAATTAGTGACGCTCCCTTCTGACCCAGCATCTCAAAAGTAAAATTGAGCTAAAACCTCCAAATAGGTTGCATTCATCAGGCCTCAAGGTGAACTGAGGTAAAGGGGTATATTTATCTATGGTATCTCTGAAAAATTATTAGTTATGGAAAAAATAAACTGTTACATAAAACCATCATGAATTTTATCTCGTGAGGGGGCCTGCACATTAATCAAGCTTGCTGGTGCAGCCCTGAAGGGTTTGTTGGCACCATGTTTGTAAGCGTTTAGGGTCCCCCAAACACCTTTATTAGCTCTGGTTGGTACTGGAACAGTAAGTATGTATTTCTAGACTCTCTCAAACTTTGGAGTGTTTTTTAAAACTACAACCTTCTAATGTCCCACCTTTCAAGCATTTTTGGTTTTTTACAATTCCAGATATTTTGTATCTTGTTATAACGGCAACATTCTAGCAGTGCTGTTTTAAATGAATGGATATGGATTTACAACCATAGCTCTATAGCAGAGTTTCTGATTAGAAACACTCATTCCATCTTCCTCTTCTTTCCTCCCCGAGATCACTGGTAATGACTATGCCCCCAACACTGCAAAGAGAATGGATCTCTGTGTGCAGCTCATTGCAGGATTAGGGCCTACTATAATGGAGTGCTGATTTAAAGGCTAAAATCTCTGTTTATATGAATTTAAAAATACTACTGAAAGCCATCTACTTTACCATTCCATGGCTTTACTATTTACTGAGAATTTACTTCAATCAATACTATTCCTTTGATGTCTTGTAAAGTAGTGATGTATGAGGCCTCTTAACAAGCTTATCCTTGGAAGAGCATCCTTTGTTTTCACTGAGTTGTATACATAAATAAGGCCCTGATTCTGCAAACCACTTTGCACGAGCAGGTCACAGCACCTAAGCAGAGCCCAGTGGAAGTCAGCAGAGGTCTGCACAGGTTCAGGGTCCACCCATGTGCAGCAGTTTGCAGAATCAGGGCCAAGTAAGAGTATTAACTTCAAGGACTAACACACGTATTCTAAAATACAGAACAGATCTTTGTAGTGTCTTCTGCTATGAGTGAAGTTAATCAGTTATCAGTTATTTTCTTATAAATAAAAAGGCAATATCTAAGATGAGACAAAGCCATTCAAACAAATCCAATCAGGGTTTTGAAAGCGTGCTGTGACATCCGTGATTATAAAACAGCACTAGAAATTCTTGCACTCTGCTTGATCAGCTGTGGCAATATCCTGGCACATCAACACCATTCTAAACTATTGTGTTTTGCTTTACTGAACCACATCAAACAATGTACCTCAAGTAACAAGCCAATTTTTTTTGCAGCCATCTTTAATTTAGTCCTGTTGAGAAATAACTTGAGTTTTCGTGCTGAATTGCAAAGATTTAAAACCTTAGGAGATAACCCTCCTCCCCCCATTAAATAATAATAAAAGGTATTTAGAAAGCATCCCTTTTTTAGGGGCATGCTCAGGGCACTGCACTGTTCAAAACAGACTAAACTATTATAACAGCATAAGATAGACAAAACCCATGCTATAAAGACCAAAGAAAGGAGGGTGGTTATGGTTTAAGTGGGAAACACCTCAGAAAAGTGTTGTCTAACACTTTCCACTATAAAGGAGTATTGTGACTTTTCTTTCATAAGTATTAATACCGCCATTGTTTGCAGCAGACATACAATATCCTGCAAGGAAAACCCCATAGACTACAGATGTGCCTTTTCTTTGTCCCATGACATTCCATTTGGATTTAATAGAGTTGAAAAGTGTTAAAAATCACCATTCCCCCCACGCCACAAAATTCTGTCAGCCTGCCAAAAATCACTGAACATTTTAAAGAAACTGGCCTATGTTTCTGCCAAGGCAACAGCAGACACACTGCTGGGAATGTCTGGGAGCTGCCAGAAGCTGTGGTTAGGGGTGGCAGGGCAAAGTGAGAGCGCCAAGCTAAACTTCCCCCAAAATCTCTTTTCCACTTCCTAACCTGGCACATGAACCCAGCATTTCTGTCTCTCTTTCTCTCTGGCAGGAGGAAGAGAGGCCACGCTAGACTCCCCTCATCCTCTCCTGGACCCAGCACAGGGCAACAGCATCCCATCTCCATATTCTAGGATAACACTCTACTTTCCTGTAGCCAGCTAATGTGGTTAGCTCTCTACCTCAGGTTGTAGTAATCTGTGCTGTAGGGTTTAAGGATCAGAGTTCAAGCCCAGTGGATGATGTATGAAGGGGAGGATTATTACAGTTGCACATAACATAATTTGTTTTCACCTTTGTCCTTGAAAAACTCCTAGGCAATGACATACAAAAAACTACATTAACAGAACCTTATTTTGCTTGCAACATTCTCAATAGTTAGGAAATGTCATAATTATGGTTGCCCATGCAACCTTAATTCACCCTCCTTGTGTATGTACTGTGATTTTGAATACAGAATATATACTATTTTTCCCACAGGACCCCTGCCTCATTCAATGCACAGGCTGGGTGCACAAGAAAGATGATTTATGGTGGCACAGGCAACTGTAAATCTGGCATGTTCTAACTTCCCAGTGCTTGACTTTGCAACCTAAATAATGATAATTTAACAGAAATTTTTGTATGTAATACATGTATTCATAACAAGGCAGAACTAAATACACACAGTTAATGACAATCAGCAGCAAAAATTATTTAGTAAATATTTGATCAATTTCAACTTGTGAGGAGCCAAAAAAAGCCTGCACTATGATATTTCAGGGAATTGGGCCCAAACCCAGCAAATGTTTCCACATGTGCTTAATTTAAAGCACCTGAATAGTCCTATTGTTTACAACAGGACTACTCACATCTATAAAGATAGGTATATGCATAAGTCTTTGCAAGATCAGGGCTATGTCTGCATACCTGTCAGGATAGGGAGGATATCTCATCAATACAACCCCTTCCCTCTCTCTTCAAAACCAGAGACACTGTATCATGCAGAAATCTGAAAACACCATCGGCTTCCAAATCATCAGTCAAACTATCAACTTCCCATCTGACAAGGCACAGACTATAGGTCAACTTCAATAATTCATCAAGTCAACTAAATGTCTTAAGCAACATCCATGAGCACAGTCCTACAGCACAGTACACAATTCTGCAATACTGGCCTGCTCCCACAAGACACCCAGGTTGCTAATAATCCAACTTGACTCTCATGTAGTTAGGGTTCAAACCATTCTGTATTTCAAGGAAACAAACAAAACCCCTCCTCTCTCTTTTGTAGAAAAATTATCAAGGATATGAGGGCTCCAGTTCATACCTTTCCAGAATTACCAATGATAAATTAATCTTCGGAAAAGGTATAACAATTGAAATCTTCCATACAAATGACTGGGCAGAAAAGAGAATATTGCTTTCTGAGCAAGATGCACTGACTTCTGGACGAGTCACTGGAGTTGTCACCTCCCAGAATGTGGAAGTGCAGAAGCTACAAGCCAGCTCATGCCAAGGCCCCTAGGTCTCAACTGAACACTGACAAATACATAGCTGGAATCAGTCTGGTTCACCTATGTGTTAGTGTTGTTAAAGCATATATCAGAGTTATAAAAATGCGTTTAGACTTTATTAAATGCTTGCAATTTGTTGCATGCATTAATCTGACTGATAATACCTACATCCCACATTATAAGGTAATATTTAAGTGTTTGCTCTTTAACTGTAAATCACCAGACAGGAGAGATGCATTAACAAGTGTGAAATACTATTTTCCAACAGGAGGTTTTTATCTCTTGCCCAACACAATAAGGCCCATCAACACCAGATGAGCAATCAGAAGACAAAAGGCTTTGTGCATTGCTCCCTTCCCCACATTCCCCATGAAGAGGAGACTTTCAACTGAATTCCTCCCAAGAGCTGCATTTGCAACTTTATGCAGAAGGGGGAAAGGAATAAAAAGCTCTAACAAGAAGGAATTGTATTTTTTATGTTGCTTGAACTGTGAGAGGATAAGCATAAGCAAAAGATCCCCAGTGTTTGCCCCGGGTTAGCGCTAAAGGACTTATAGCTCTTGCTTATTATAGCAGCTTTCATTACTTTTTGAAACTTAAGACTAACTCATTTGGGTGTATGCAATGTTTACCTGCTTTAACCTTATAAATAATGCTTATTTTCTTTTCCTAGTTAATAAATCTTTAGATCATTTATTATAGGATTGGTTACAAGCATTTTCTTTCGAGATCTAAGATACAACTGACCTGGGGTAAGTGACTGGTCCCTTTGGGACAGGGAGTAACCTGAATATTATTGTGATTTTTGGTATAAGGGACCACCTGTCAAAAAGCCAAGCTTGCCTAGGTGACAAGATAGATTAGAGTACCCAAGGGGCTGTCAGCTCTTGACACTGATCATACCTAACACCATCAAAGTCTATCCTACTAGGATACTCGCATGCAGAAGGCTAAGCATGTGCAGAAGGGTTTGCAGGCTAGAGTTCCTGCTCCTGCTCCTACTGAAGTCAAAAGGAATTTTGCCATTAATGTCAGTGGGACAGGAACAGTTCCCTATTTCAGTGTAGAAAAATCTTGGAGGTTACAACAACTTTCATAAGCTCTTTACTTTTTTGGGCTTGGGCCTACAGTGGAGAAGCATCTCAGCAGCAGAACACAGTATTCAAAAACGTAACTGGATCCCAACAGAATGGTTTCCAGGATGATGCCAGTTATTCTGGGGTTTGCTGTAAAAATGAATACTTCCCTTAGCCTGCAATGAAAACTTCCATAATTTGTGCATGTATCCTATGCTCCATCTAATGGGAATTTACAGTACATATGAACTGGGATTGAATTGTTATTTCAAACAGAAGCCATAAAACAGACTGACCAGAAAAATGGATGAGAATTTTTGTGTGTGCATAAGATTGTAGCTTGACTCTGCTGTAGAATTGAAAATACAGTGGAATCCTCTTAATTTGGATGCCCTGTTGCTTATTATTAAGGGAAGAGACCTTTTTTTTAAAAAAAAATGGTACTGAATAAAAATGGGTCAATAAAAAGGAATACTTCATCTTTATTTCAGTAAAGTTCCCTATTAATTGACTGGAGTTTGCCCATTTAACACGCGGTTAAGCATCACTTAACCACTAAACATTAGGTGAATGTGATTAGGCTAAATGGAATTTATGCTAACGCTACCCTGTTTGAATAGCAGTCGATATTAGACTAAAGCCCTGGGAGACATCTCAGTTAATCTCACCATGAAAGCATGGCACATATTGTACTACCTTTCTAATCTAAAATTTTACCTTTTGCACAATGTAGATGTGTATTAGCTAATTTCTTTGGTAAAAAGAAACTAACATTTAAGTCTGAAATACTTAAGGTCGAATCTTATCAAAAACAAAACACGCTGATTAAAAACAAATAGAAATATTTTCTTGCATCAGTGTAATTTTGATTTCCACTGTATTTATAGATTTATATTTTACAAATAATCCTTGACACAGGAAAGTACCTCTTCTGTGCTGAGTAAGAAAATGATTTGAATTAATCAAGAAAAATGATGGTCAATGTCTAACTTTCCTCAAGTGTGGTCCATGTACCAGTGCTGGTCCATGCTTGTGGACTGCAGGGAGTTGGCTAGTAATATGGGGCTTGCTCTCCTTCTCCTTACCAGCTTCTACAAACCTCCAGTTTCTTCATTGCCAGGATCTACCTGGAAACTACTAAAAACTGCTGGAAACAAGGACAGCCAGCACCATGTGACCACCAGCCAGCACCTTGTATAGAGAATGTGAGGGCTGCAGCAGTGATCACAGAGATGTAAGAGAAAGGGGAGAAGCGAGGAGTCAAGAGCAACCACAGGGACTGAAACTACTAATGGAGTTAGAATTGACATCCATCATTACAGAATGAAAGTCTGGGGGAACAGAGGACCAAGTGGTTGGGAAGCATATGTAGGTGAGCAAAAGGAGAGAAGAACAGAACAGACGGGAAGGGCAATGAGATAAGAGAAAAAGGGACAAATAAAACACTGACAAAACAATGCCTCTGATATAAATTTTCCATGTCAGCAATTGCTGTAGTTGTCACATGAATATTCAAATAGGATGGGAGGTGATACACAAGCAAAACTCTTCGATAAAATATGGATCAGAATATGAAAAAGGTCTGAAGTTCTGGATTAACATTTTAAACAGTATTTTGCCAGCACTGTCCCTTTACAGAGGTAGGGATTTCAAATCAGGATTAAGATGCTATTAAGTAGTAAACTACTTATTGTCTTTACAGAATTGAAAACTATGACCACATGTAGTCCCTTTCAGGACACAGGGCCTGATCCAAGACCTACTGAAATCAGTGGAAGTGTTTTTATTTACTTCAATGGGCTCTGTATTAGGCCAATGCCAAGGAGCTTGCAAGGATGTGGAGAACTCTGTATAACAACAATTTTAAAGCTAAAAGCCACAACAAACACTCTCCAACAATGAAATAATATCCATATCAGCATCAAAATCAGAGTTCTTGCATGGTTTGCTAAGGGATTTTTCATCTTCATGTTATCCATTAGCTGAGGCTGCTATAGGGTAAGACAACCTCCCTCTCCTGGAAAAAAACAAACCAAACCAAGCAAAAAAACCCAAAACACACCACCAGCAAACCACCCAACTCCAAATCACGTCCTATAATCCTTTCCATCTGAGCTGGATTCTAAAATTTGCAAGATTGTCAAAAAATAAATCAGTCAGCGATTCAATATTTTTCTGTGCCAAAATACAATTTTTTTTTCACTTTGTACATTAGAGTATGTATAATCCTTTTTAGTACAGTAGTGTCTTTATTTTTTCTGTTTTCAAATGAATTTTGATTTGTATATCTTAGATCCATCTGGCCAACAACCACATTCAGTTGTGCACCTGCACCTTCCTACAGTTTTCTAATTGTAATCCAGTACAGAATGCTTATGCACCTTAACATGATCATGCAAGGTGAGAGTAGAGTGACCAGGTGTTCGGTTTTCAACCGGAACACCTGATTGGAATGGGATCCTGGCGGCTCCGGTCAGTGTCCATTGACTGTCCAGTTGGCAGTGGCAAGCAGTGGGGTTGGCAGGCTCCCTGCTAGCCTACATGCCACATGGCTCCCAGAAGCAGCGGCATGCCCTCCCCGTCACCTCCGACGTATGGGGTAGGCAGGGGGCTCCACACGCTGGCCCCGTCCCAAGCGCTGCCCTGGCAGCTCCCATTGGCCACAAAACAATGGGAGCTGCGGGGATGGTGCCTGTGAATGGGGAAGTGCGCAGAGTCATCTGGCTGTGCCTCCGCATAGGAGCCGGCGGAGGAACATGCCTCTG
Source organism: Dermochelys coriacea (assembly GCF_009764565.3). Taxonomy (NCBI): domain Eukaryota; kingdom Metazoa; phylum Chordata; order Testudines; family Dermochelyidae; genus Dermochelys; species Dermochelys coriacea. The sequence continues at coordinate 99,316,002 of NC_050071.1, read as the reverse complement.
CTTCCGGGAGCCGCTTGAGGTAAGCGCTGCCTGGAGCCTGCACCCCTGAGCCGCGCCCCAACTTCCTGCCCCAGCCCTGATCCTCCTCCCACCCTCCAAACCCCTCAGTCCCAGCACGGAGCCCCCTTCTGCATCCCAATCCCTCATCCCTGGCCCCACCCCAAAGCCCGCACTCCCAGTCAGAGCCTTAACCCCCCTGTACCCTAACTCCAGCCCAGAGCCCCCTCTCATACACTGAACCCCTCATTTCTGGGCCCACCCCAGAGCCCACACCCCCAGCTGGCCAGTGAAAATGAGCGAGGGTGGGAGTGAGCAGGGGCAAGGCCTCTGAGAAGGGGTGGGGCATCGGAGGAGGGGCGGGGCAAGGGTATTCGGTTTTGTGCGAGTAGAAAGTTGGCACCCTAGGTGAGAGGATGCAGGATTTCTGACAGACGATTTCCCCCAATAGAAATAGATAGGTCCCCTCTCCCACTAGCAGCTCCAGAATTCTTATTTCAGTTCTCTTTCAGATGAGAACTTAAAAATGTGTTTCTTTTTAGAAGAACATCAGTTACTTTTATGCAGTTATTGAATTTTCCTTGCGTGATCTAGCACTGAAGTCAATCCACTTGCCTTTTAATACATTCTTGCATATAGCTTGTGTTGCTAATTATCCTGTATTGGAAGCCTCTGAATTTCTCTCCAATTGCTTTTTTAGGTCACTTACTAACTCTTGAGTAGTCTCCTTGGGCACTGTTTGTTTGGCCACCTTGAGTGGGAATGTGAATCCTAACAACTGTAACCTGGCACCCTTATATGCGAGGTTCTTACAGTGAAAGAAAGCCCCAGCTTTTCTATTATTTGCTGACATCTCAGAGATCATTCCTACCCTTTCAAATTATTTAATTTTTAACCCCTCCTTCTGCCCCCCATACCTGACACCTCTGTGACATTCAGCTCTTTAGGACCTTAGGCTCCAAGCCATGCTCCAAATTGAAAATATTTCTATGCTTCTAGGGTTTTAATTCCCAATTTCGTGTATGTGCTAAGTGACCCCACCTATTTTCCATGTAACTCTATGTCTCCATGTCATAGACACCACCCTTCCAACAGAGGACTAGACAGGATTCTCTTCAGACTTAGCACTACATCCTGATTAGGCAGAGGGATGGCTATTAAGCATAATGAATCACTTACCCTTTCCCCATATTCTGTGGTGCGTTTCTCTCTCTGTCTCTCACCAGAAACACCATCCTGGATCTGAGAAACCTTCCCGATAAGAAGTTTTGCCAAAAATCCACCCTTTCCCGCAAAAGTTTCGGTCTAGACAAACTGGCATTTTCTGATGAAAACCATTTAGTCAAGAATTCCCGACTGGCTCTAGTTAAGGGGCAGGAACTGTATGATGAGTCAGGAAGAGAGTGTCAGCACAGGTCTTCTATTTCAAATCTGTATTTTCATTGGGTTTTTTTGTGGCTAGAGATAGAGGTTTAGGGTCAGATCCTCATCTAATGGAAACTGGCAGAGCCCCATTCAACTCAGTGGAGTTATACCAATTTACACCAGCTGAGGTTCTGACTCTTAACATTTTATTAGCATGAACCTTCACATTGCAGTTCTGTTAGAGAAGAAGTCCCATCTTACTTCAGAAATTTCATGGAAGATATACGGGGATTCAACTACTTAGTCAGCTCTAGAGGTACTCTCTCCAAGGCTTAGGTGCATGGATGAGACAGCATGGGAAAGACTGTACTGCTGCTACTCACACTGTGCAGCATCACAGGGGCTTTATTCTCCAGGTTAGTCTTTAAATCTTTGAACAGCCTCTTTGATGACAATCATGTAACTTGGATAAACATTTACTATAGTAAATTAATATTTAGATATTTTAGACAACAATCCTACTTTCAAAAACAACAAGGAGTCCAGTAGCACCTTAAAGACTAACAGATTTATTTGGGCATAAGCTTTGGTAGGTAAGAAACCCACTTCTTCAGATGCATGGAGTGAAAATTACAGATGCAGGCATTATTATACTTCATGTGTCAGTATAATAATGTCTGCGTCTGTAATTTTCACTCCATGCATCTGAAGAAGTGGGTTTTTTACTCACGAAAGCTTATGCCTAAATAAATCTGTTAGTCTTTAAGGTGCTACCGGACTCCTTGTTGTTTTTATGGATACAGACTAACACGGCTATCCCGATATTTGAATACTACCTTCGTAGATACAAGTACAAGATGCAAGTCTTTGTAAGGAATATTTAAATAACTGATAAAGAAATCAAATTGAGATGCCCAAAGCTCAAGTGCACATTTAATTGAAGATGGCAGCAAATACTAAAACAGTGTCTTCATTGAGATTTGCCTTATTAAGCCATTGGGAGTGATCGTTTCCCTTTGTTCTTTATTATTAAGACAAAAACTAATCACAGTATGTTCACAACCAGAGAAGCAGATCATAGCACACTTTTGTTAATGTTAGCCTAGAATGATCATCACTTCTTACATGCATGAAATGTACATTAGCTTGCAAAGCCATAATCACCAAGAAAGTTCAAACATTTCCCTAGGCCAGTGCTTTCTAAAGAATTGATTAAAAACCAGTCAAGCTTGTAAAGTAGTCTCATTATATTCCTTGAAGCAAATCCAAGGAAATGTCCACATCTCTAAACGATCTCCCTTCCACCCTGTTCCAGTGCCAGGGCTTTACTATCTAGAAGAACAAACAAAACTGGACTGAGGCCGAAACCTAATTCTGACTTGTTGAGTACAACTCTACCAGTAAGAAATTGCTGCCTGACTATAGCTCTTGAGCTGCAAAGCAAATGATAACAATATAGTAGAATAGTACTGTATGTGTTCCAATATAACAGAAACTGTTACAGAGAATCCTAAATAATAACTTTGCACAACATGCAGATAAAAAAAATGCATACATGACAGTTTATATAACTTGAAGGACAACCTGCCATCCCAAACACTGTATGAAGAGAATAATTTCAGTGTTGCCAACTCTCATGATATTTTTGTTTTTCTTAAAATCCTCGCTCCTGGAGTCATGTAATTATGTGAGAATCTGAGCTTTTATTTAATAAGAAAAGTTTCTAGTCCTCATGCCCACAGAGAAGAGCTTGAAAATATGAACCCTAAATTCTCAAACACCAGAAGGCACGTAAAAAGAATCATGATTCTCTCTCCCCCCCCACCAAATCTCATGATTTGTAGCTAGTCACATGACGGCAGGGGGGCTGAGTCACAATTTTTGAATGCATGGGGTTGGCAATACTGTCATTACTGGATTAAAAATGTGATCAGGTACAGGATTAGTTTTCTTCACTACTGGTTAGCTTTTGTAAGACAATGATGACTGATACTGGCACTGTTTGGTGAGTGCTAGGCAGATAAACATGGAGAATGATGGAGAAATGAAAATCATTTACCTCTCTCTGAATCCAGGAAAGCATGAAGAAATAGAACAGAAAGAGCAAGTTAGAAAGCATTCACACAGACAAAAGTCCAGCATACAATGAGACAGAACTGTTGACAGTAGTACTGTACATTTAACATTCAATATTCCTTTCCTGCTTAGCTTACCTAGGCGTACTGCAACTATTTCTTTTCAGTAGTTACTCTGGTTGAATCCTGTGGTGCTGAAGTTTGTATTTTTGGAAACATACAATGAAGCCAAGAGGCATCAGCTGAATTCAGAGAGGCAGCACAGGCATATCAACATCAAGAGGTAATCAAGCTTAAAGTATCACATACAAATATGGGAAGCAGTATGCAGTACGCACACTTATGCAAACCTTTGTGTTTCCAAAAGGAGCTGCTATTTAAACAGACAACAACAAACCAATCATGTGTTTTAAAAACATGCCTTACACGGTGTTACTGTTAAATCCTTGATTGCCCAAACTGAAAGAGTTTGTAAGTCTGCTTTCATTTTCACCATCTGGGTTAAAAATGTCTTTTTAAACTGAAGCCAAATTAAGTCTTCTCCATCTGTGGGATTTTCAAGAGCTCTCATGATTAGGAGCACAAGTAGCATTGAAAATCAAAGTCACCTGGGCTCAGTTGAAAATTACACCCTCTGAGACATCCATGACTGAATTCTGCCCCAACTTGCCCCTGTGAAACCCCACAGAAGCCAATTGGTGTAAATCAGCATAGATTTTAGCTTCAAAGCTGTTTTAACAAATACTAAACTAACGTAATTTAACCCAAGCTGTTTTTTATTTCCCAACTGCAGTCCAAGAGCTCTCAACAGGTCGGGGCGGGGGGGCTGGGAGAAGGGAAAGGAAAGAGGCCAGGCAGAAGCAGACAAATGTAGCTAGTTCACTCCTTCATTGGTTGTTTCCTCTTGCCCTTCGCTAGATTTTCCAGGATCCACCTAGATAGCTGCCACTGCCGAGGGCCAAAGCCACCCTAGAGCTGCTGGCACTTTGTAGCACTGCTATTGAATCCCATGCTGCTCAGAACAGCAGTAATTGCTGTTGTATTCCAGTGCCTCTTCCTCTTCCTGCACTGATGCTGGAGCTGGTGACTGCTGGCTACTGAAACTACCTCCAATAGCGGGTCTTCAATAGGAAAAGGATGCACTCTTAACTCATGTTAGCTAATGTAGTAACGAACATGGGGTAAAATCCTAGTGAAAACAAAGAAGTCTGTAGTTTTAACAAGCGTTAGCAGGTTGAGGTTAAGACTATGGGGGAGCCTAGCATTTACATTTGCCTGCCAAATGTTAAAAACTTGCAAAATTGACAGCCCAATCTTCTCTTCAGTCACTTCCCTCAAGTTATTTCCCTACTATTACAGGGTCCTGCAGCCCAGACAATCTTCCACCAGTACTTATGAAGCTCACATGCATGGGGCAAATGTCCAGGGAGGCGTGTCTTCACAAATGTTCTACTCAGATTTTGTTCGCTACCCTGACACTTGGATCACTGGGGATGCCCTGAGGAAGTGTGGCCACGGTCTTCCTCTACTATGCCAGGATTGTTTGCTTCCTAGGCTCTTTCCATAACCAGAAGAGAAAAGATATGGAGTGGGAATTTGCAGATAAGTACACACTTCTATACAGGAGAGTTCCATTCCTCTGAGCCAAATGATGGCTGTGTGAGAAAAACACCAGACATTGCCCAAGACCAGGGGTTCTCAAACTTCATTGTACCACGACCTGCTTCTGCCAACAAAAATTACTACACAGCCCTAGGACGGGGAACTGAAGCCTGAGCCCCACTGCTCAAGGGAATGGGGGGGGGGCAAAGCTGAAGCCCTCCAGGCAGGGGGCCTGTAAGGACTGAAGCCCTTGAGCTTCAGCTTTGGCTCTGGGTGGCAGTGCTTGGGCTTCAGTCCTTGGCACCAGCAAGTCTAAGCCAGCTCTGGCGACCCCATTAAAATGGGGTCACGATCCACTTTGGGGTCCTGACCCATAGTTTGAGAACTGCTGCCCAAGACAGTTACTGGTGAGTTGACTGCATTTAGAACCTAGATTAGACATGTACATTGCCTCTATGGGTATAATGAATGATGACACGAGGATGAGAGGTCTCATCTGTTGTCTTTGACTACAAGGTTGCCAAAGATGTGGGGCTTACGGGACAATCAACTGTTGATTACATTTGCTCATCCTGTTCCCATTGCTAAGACACTCCTGATCCCACTCTCCTGCCCAAAGAATAGATCCTCTCTCATTCTCACCCCCAAAAGGATAGAACTCATTCAAGGAAGGGAGGCTGATCTCCCGTTTGAGTAAGGTTCATGTACAATGTACAACTTCAGGGACAGAATGCATGTAGGGCTCAGCATGATTTCAGGTTCTATCCTATTGGAAAACAAGGAGCACTTACAGAGGCAAAGAGGAAAACATGTTTCACACAGCAAGAGCTGGGTAAGAAAGAAGAGAAATGACAATGAATTTAGGATTTTCAAAGGGGCCTGCATATGCATTTTAGGCCAGGTTTTAGGTTAGGTTTGCGGATGCCTAACTCAATGCACGTGCACAAATCAGATATTTGCATGTATGCATATTAAGATAGATGTTTACTATATAGATGCCATTTGTTGTCACTTTCCCTCTAAATTGGTGTCTCTCTTTTTCGTCAGCATTATCTGTGGTAATACCCTGTTGTACTCATTAGATATATGGCCAAATGTAGGCCATTCTTATAGAATGAGGGATGCTATCTCTGGAAGCAGTGACTCTGACAAAGACTTGGGGCTCATGGTGGTAATCAAATGAATATGAGCTCCTCGTGCAATGCTGTGGCCAAAAGCACTAATGAAATCCTAAAATACTAATGAAATGTATAAACAAAATAATATCAAGTAGGAGTCGAGAAATTATAGTACCTCTATATGTGGCACTGAGGTAGTTAAATGCAAAATGTAGAAACAATGTTCCTGACAGTTTCCCCAAGTGTCAGTGTGAAGCAGAGGGAAATAAATCATCCTTTTTCAAATAACCAACTGTGATGTTAAAGGTAGCTGTGGAAGGACACGTAAACATCTGCAACCTGTTTTAGGACTATGTTCCATCTTACTACTTTCTCAATGAAGTTTGAGTAGTGTGCTTAACATCCATACCACAGCAATTTAGGATGAATGCACCTGAGGAGTTTGCACCTTCTCTTCATTTCATTTTTACTATCTGAGAAAGTGGCAAAGACCTTCTTGTCATACTTGTTGGATGGGATAATCAGCAACTGGAACAGAATAGTTTGCAGTTTCCTTTTCTCATGTAGAATTAATAGCATTAAGCACAAATGTATTCCCCCCCCATACAAATTTGTAGCCATTATTAGGTCATTTTTCTTCTGTTTCTTCACTCACAGCATTTACTTGTGGATCTAGAAGTTTAAATCTGCCTGGAGGAATATATCCAGGCTTCATTCTTTAAATTGTTCTTTATGTGTTACGCAGAGGGCAAAACTGTCAGCATAAAAAGAAGGTTGCAACTTCTTATTAAATTCCAGTCTTCATCTCTGTTGCTTTTAGAGCATAATCAGAAATTGATCTCTGCCCTATTTTCCATATTGAAGATAAACAGATTGCTCTTGAATGAAGCAGATGTTGAAGAGCTGTTACAAAGCTCGATACAGGGATTTAAATTATCCTTGTGGTTGTATTTTGATGATGATGTCATTGAAAAATGTTTCATTTCCAGGATCACCAGATGCAGTGTTATATCCTTCAATATCAATAGACAGCAGCGTCCCACCTGTGGCCTGGGAGTTTGTTGGTCCTTGATGTGCTACATTGTGGCCAGTGAGGGCAATGAAGTTGAGAAGAAAATCTGTATTTGATTATGAATGGAAAATAAGTTCCCTGAGCCGTAGCCTGCAATTTTAAAATGGAAGGGTTTGAATCAGCCCCATTGTTATGGGGAGGAGATTCTAGGAGCATCTCAGTGGGATCCAGGAGTGACCCCTCTCTCCAATCATCAATGATTCCACCCATTCCTCTTCCCCGTCTACACAGTGCTATAATTTATTGATTGCGGCCCACTGGCTTTACACACACAACAGGGACCTCATTGTGCTTATCAAAACCCTTTTAACAACCCAGAGATTTAAATTAGCTCCTAATGTTTCTAATATCAAAAAGACTTTCCAACTATAGACAATGACCATGGTAATAGTTCAGTGACCCAGAATTTCAAAATTTGAAAGAAAAAAAAAATCTAGTCTCTCAGGGTTTAATCTATCAGAGAACAAAAATAATGTACATTTCATCTGAAAAATAATCAATATGTTTTTAATTAAAAATGTGAAAGGTAAAAATGATTACGATTCTGAATTTTCTATGAATTATCCCAAATTTTAATTTCATTTGAAAAGTGCACTCAAGTTGCGTCTCAGACCCAAAATTTAGATTATTTTCCATTTTAAATAACACATAGGGAAAAAAAAAAGAAAAACGATGCCTCTGGGATAGAGCAAAATTTAAACATACTTAAGGTAACTGGATGCAAAATTTTTGATCTGCTGGTACGCAAGTCCTTGAAACTGAATCTGTTAATTCTTCTACCATTATACAACATGAAATTTCACATAATATTTTAACAAGACAATACCACTGCAGCAGAAAGCGTGGAAGGGAAAGAAAAAAGATACAAGGAAAATCAGTAAAGGGTGGCAAAAATAACAGATTGTTTAATTTCTTTCAGCCAAAAATAAATGAGTGGGATTCCCACCCTGGAACTCTCTAAAATGCTAAAATACAAACAAGTCAAGGGGGACCAAGTCTCATTTTAATCACTAGAATTCCTTATTGTAGTTTTCAAATGAATCCTATGTGTCTGTGCAGAGACTGAGCACATCTTGTAACCTACGAATTAATTCACACAAAAAAGACTGTATCTGTCTATGTGTTTCTTTCACATTTGGATAGCTCAGTTATGGCCGAATGAATTCTCTTTAAACTTTTCAGAGTAATTCGCCCCAAAACTAAAAGCAAACATGGTAAGTTCCAGTTCAAATGGCAGATTCCACAGAAGGTTGTAAGTGTCTGAAAGCAGATGTTTAGAATGAATTGACCAGCTCAACTTGAGCTATGATGCTATAAGAGTGGCTGTGAAGAATCTTGAATGTAGTATTCTATGTACAGTATATTCCCAATTATCTGAATAGCATGGGGGATACAGATTTTATTCAAGTAATCAGGAGTTCAGCTAACTGAGAAGATAGGAATCATTCAGCAGCAGGATGGGCTTCCCCCACGGCAGGGAGCTCAGGTCCTCCTCCTTGCAGTCCTGGCCAGGGGTCTCTGCTCTGCTCATCACTCCTGGACCAGAGCCTTCCTGGCACCTTGGACCTGCAGGGATCGGGTGTCACTGGCCCTCTACAGCTGCACTGACACAGCAGCGCTCACTCACTCCACTGACAGAGGGGCTGCAGAGGACTCCCTGCACTGCCGCTAGAGCCATTCAGCACAGCAGGGTAGCCGCCTCCTCCTCCTCGCAGTCCAAACTGGGGATCTCCGCTCTAATATACGAAACTCTGCATTATCTGAATCCCTTCCTTGTCCTCCAGCATGAGATAAATGGGGGAAAAGGAAGGGACTGGGATAACATTGAAGCTTGGATAATAGGGTTTTGGATAAACAGGAGTATATTGTATTCCATACAGAGGGGATTCCTTTTTAAAAAGGAGCAAATCATGCCCTCCCACAAATATAGGAGGGCGAGAAGAAATCAAAAAACTCTGCAAGGATCCCTATGCAGAATTTCTGACATATCATTCCCTTGAGGGAAGAGATTAAGGGACCCACTGAGGAGAAAGAAGCTGCAGACTTCCAACCCTGCGGATCTCTAGGGAAAGGACCATCCTGTTCAGAGAAAGACTCTTTGAGTTGCTGCTTTCCTCTGAAGAAGCTGGGCTGTCATTGGCAGTAACTGCCAAGAGCTGTTTTCAAGCAGCTTTAAGTCTCAATTGGATTTCAGATCAAATTCTGCAAAGCGCCCAGAGGATAATGTCACTGAGGCTCCACACCTTGGAAGTCCAGTCGTAAAACCTATGGAATCCTGACCCTGTGGAGCTCCAGGAGAGGAACTCATATTGGGGCCCAAGGAGGGAGTAAAGGTGAGAGAGGTGGGGCAGGGGAAGAATCATGATACTGTTGACGTAGAACCTTCTCCCAAGAGAGGTCCTCCATGGAACATGAGCAGAAGCAGAGAGATGATTGAATGGCATTGAGGTTATTTCCCCTTGATTTTGTAACTCAATTCTTATAAAAGGGATTGATGTAAAACTACTTCTGATCACAGCTATAAAATATCCAACTTACAGATCAAGCCTAAGCACTATTTAGCTATGGAGGTCAGCAACCTGAGGGTAAAAGGAACTAATTGTAGTCGCAAAAGACAAATTCTAATATGGCTTGCGACAGCTCTAGGAAGGCAAAGGCATCAATGAGAGGACTTGGGGGCAAGATGGAGAAATGAATGGGGGAGGAGGCAGGATTGTGAGGAAAATCATTAGTGAGAGAGGGGAAGAACAATGTAAAAAGACATGACAGAAACACTGTCTTCCATATTACTTACTGGCTGAGTTTTAAGTGCCTGATCCTACACACCTTATAGACAAAGTCAATGGGAATTTTGCTTGCTAGGGATGGCAGGATCAGTCTATAGAGAGTGCTATCAATACCAATAAACTAGCAAGAAAGTGGTTAAAATATTAAATAATTTATGTTTTGCTCTAAATCCTCTTTTGGCTCCTTCAGATATTAAGGATATTTATCAAATCTACACTGTATCTCAAATAACTGTGCCGCTAATAAACTGAAAAGTGATAAGGGCAAACTACAAAACTACTTAAAAAACTACTTACTTGTCATATATAGAGATTTTCAAAATGACTTCCTCTCTCCTTCCCTCCCAAAAATTCAAAACTGGCTGTTTCTCAATAATTTGTTTTTTAAGGTAGGAGAAACATATTCGTTTCTTAAAATAAATCATGACACCACATGTAATGTGTTAGCTACATTTGGATGTATAATTAGATGACTAAGCACAGCTAGAAAAGGTGAATATGGCAACCACATGCTTAAAAAGATAACCAAACCCTAGGCTCAGTGTTTTTTGTTCTCCCGCTTAACAATAATTGTTAATTATTGTCAGTTGTTGACAACTGATAACATCTTTTATTACAGCTTGCGTGTCCATTTAGATACACATTTGCTTTAAAAATAATACACATTTATGGAACACAAACAGTTCTTTGCTAACTACTTTTACAGAAATATCAGGACAAGCCGATAGCTTCCTGCACAGCATCTGAGGGAGAAAAGTGTTTTTTCTGTATAATGAAGTTTAATTATGCAGACTTCTTGGGTAAAAACGAAGAAGATTGAATAAAGAATATGTTAGCTCATTAGATTATCAGTACGTTAAACACACTGAAAATAAGACCATACCTTCTCATTGTCTTTTGTGCAGAACACCTATAGATCAATGGCAGATCATGTCCCTAACTATGTTTAACCAACCCTTTAAATGTCTCTGATTCTATATTTATTCTTACATTTTTACTACCCTCTCTACCATCTGCTCTTTACATATAGTAGACAAAGACAATCCATGGTAAAATGTGAGACTGCGATGCTGCATAGTATTAACTACACTGCAAAAACCGGACACTATTGTGTACAGTAACATCTTTGATCCAATAAAGATTTAGGAATCAAACTTCAGTCTCCTTGCCCCAGCCTTTAACCAAGCCATGACGCTTTACAAAGGCTCCTTATAATCTCTTTGATGTTCTCACACAATGACATTCAAAAAAGAAAAATTACTATCTTCTACCACACTGTAGTAAATAAGAAAGCCCTAACACTCGATAATTTCCAGCAATGAATGAGTTCAGACAACGCTTACAGCTCATTATACCCTCTTCTTCCTCCTCAACCTTTCCACCCTTATTAACAGGGCCATCCCTAGCAATTCTGGGGCCCTACGCAGCCCCCAGGCCTTGATGGGTGCAAGCCAGTGGGCTGGCCCCAGACCTCCACGGGGGGGAGGAACGGGGAGGGCGGGCCCCAGCTCTCCGCTGAGGGGGAGGGAGCTGGCTCAGGGGACAGCGGGGAACCACCCCCAGGACTCAGCGGTGGTGCAGCTGAGGCCAGGTTGCTGCACTCCCGCTGTCGGTGAGTGCAGGCCCAGCCCGGCTGCAGAGCTCAAGGGAGTGGGGGCGGAGCTGAGGCGGAGCAGGGGCACGGGAGGGGCGGGGCCCTGGGCAAGAGCCAGAGCAGGGGCTGGAGCAGCACGCAGCTGTGCAGGGCACCAGGAAATTTGGTGCCTCAAATTTCCTGGTACCCTACGCAGCTGCGTACTTTGCGTATGGGTAAGGACGATCCTGCTTATTAACTTCTGTCATCTTTTGAGTAGTGGGCCCAGTGATGCGTACCCCATCTAGATTGTGGCTCACTGCTTCCCCTTCCCCTCCTCAATTTCTGTCTTCAAGATTGCTTCCCCCCGATACTTGGAACATATAGCCTGTCAGCCCTCCTTCAGAGCAACAGCAGGACCTTGCCCTGCTTCTTCAGTCTTTAAACTCAGGGGTGAGGAGCATCTCAGCCCAAAGGGTAGTAGCAGTCGGACTGTGAACAACTGCAGGACTTTGAGATGGGACTGGGCTCTATAGGGTTCAAGCAGGAATAAGCTGTAACACAGACACATAATGTGAGGGAGAAAATTGGAAAGCAGTAAATTCTGAAAGAGAGAGGATATTAGGCATGAGTTTCCATTTGCGATGTGATATAGCAGTGAAAAGGGCTGATATATATTTGGGCCACAAACACTGAAGAAGTGAATGACCAAAGCTAGCTGATTACAGTCCCTTCTCTATATAACTTCTACGAGCAGACATGGAATACTGCCTCCAATTCTGGGCACCTCATTACCAGAAAGATACCAATAAACTGAAATACTCTGCACTTCCAAATACTGGAGGATTTATAAGCTCATAAATATTATTTGCTTAAATGCATAGATGTGCATCTTCATACACTAATTCTCCAAAGCCAGCCTATGGAGTACAGAGAATGCATCTTTATGGTTTTGTAATACACGTTTATGAACTGTAATAGTGTTTGACACAGCAAAATGCATATACAAAATGGATTCACTCTTTAACAGCCGAACACAACAGGACAAATAAAAAAGAAAATGTAATCTTTATCTCTGGGAATTTGGAAATTTCTTTCAAAATTTAACACAGGACAAAATTCTTTTCTTTAGAGACCAACTAATGTCCATAATAGATCTATTACATATCTGAGAAATAAGTTTGCTTGCATTGAAAAGAAAACAGAGATTTAGAGTTTGGTTTGGTTTGTTGTTTGTGTGTGGGTGTAAAGTCCGGCAGTTTTCTAACCTTATTTTCCACAGGCTTCAACCTCATTCTTTCCACTGAAGTCCATGGAACTAAACTGATTTACAGCAGCTGAGCATCTGACCCTGTGTCTCAGAGCTCTCCCTGCCACAAAATTTTAAAATCAAGCAAATCAATGTCTGTAGCTCTTGCTGTAAAAATCCCCCATTGACTACAGACCAGATTGTGCCATCAATTTTTAAGCAAAAATTCCCAATGGAATCAACAGGGATTTCTGCTTAAAAATTGATATCTTGTTCTGGCCCTATGTTCTTAATCATATCCTACATAGAAACCCTGTAACCTACTCGAGCTCTATTTTTAAAATAAAATAAATATCTCAAATTGTTTGACACATGCTGCATGAAATCACTTAAAAGGCCAAAATGGAACAATGAATTAATTCTACACTTAAAGACTGCACCAAGGCAGCAGCGTCACAATGGTAGTTTTGGGTGCTAAATATCATACTGATACTTGATGTGGCATAACTGCTTCTCTGCTGGGCCTCTGTAAACCAAAAGTTTCCTAGGTTAATAATTACAGAACAGCAACATAAGATTACTCCAGTATTTTTTCGGAGTTCCCCTCAACCACAGTTCCTAAGTTATAGAAATTGAATGCAGTGCCTCAAACAAAGCAGTCAGTGCACTTCTAGCCCCATGCAGCATATCATCTGATATCTAAGGTACCTTCATCTGCCTAAGGTCACCTAATACAACCAGAATTGATCATGTAAAAGAATAGCATTGTTTCCTGTCTTCTAAGAAACTCTGTAATTAAATATGAACAGACCATAAAAAGTTTGGCTTGTTAGGGGAAATAAATGGGTTTTGGCAGCAGAAAAAGAATTAACATGAAATATCAGACAACCTTTCCCCAATTCAGCAGAACGCCATTTCAGACAGCTAAAGTGTGATTTTTGACAGATTAGCAGATTCAACCATAAAACACATTTACTTCCACTGCAGCTATTTTAGAAATTTGTATAGGCATTAATCAGACAAAACCTCCATGCCACAGAATACAATCAAAATTATTAGTGTTGGTTTCTTTTTCAGGTACCAAAAACAAATGTCAAAGACCTGTTAATTACATCCCATAATGGAGAAACCAAACTGAATATATCTCATGGATTTTTATTTCCTGGTTTAAACTGGTTCGTTTAAATTTGACATGGACCAGTTTCAGCCAAAAAAAAAAAGGGTTCTCAAGAGGCCTCTCAAAATACAATGGAGCAAATTCTGCACTCTGTGACACTGGTGTAGTAAATTTGGATTAAAGCCATGTAAATCCCTTAAATCAATGCAGTTACTCTGGAATTACACTCGTGTCAATGAGATCAGAATTTGGTCCACTACTATATGTAGTTTTTATTTCATTATCTTAAAGCATAACAGCTCCGGAAAAACCTTGCTGAATACGTTTATACAACATTGTAACAGTTCCAAGAATTTGTATAGTCTATCAATACATACTTAATCATCTAAATATTAATTCACACAGTTTCAATTGCTGTTTGGTCCTTCTAATTAATAATACAACGGAGAATTACTTAAAACATTTATAGGTATGGTTATTTTTGTTTATTGTTGAACATAAATTTTTATTCATAGCTGCCATATAGGTTTGTTTTTTTCAGATATATCAAACCAATATTATTATTGAAAAGATCCAAGTTACAGAAATAAAGCTACCATTTTACCAATAAACAATTTGAAACTAGCTCTTCTCTTAAGAAATGTTTTGGGATAAATAGCAGTACCTTCCAACCAAAGTTATTAAAATGATGTCAATCATGAAGTAACAGCTACAAAAATGTAATTAAAGTCATAGTTTTGAGAAAAAAGCCTCTTTACATGTTTTATTGCATTAAATCAAACCTCAGAAATGCTCAATACCCTTTATACTGAGGAAACAAAAATTAGCAGATATTAGGAAAGCAAAGAGGTTCTGCAATTCATGTTACAAAACCAACTGAAGAGTAACACTGCTGAGTTAAGTGGAGGTGGAGGGAAAAAAAAAGATTAATGTTTGCCTTTCCCTCCCCCTACTCAATATTGTAATGAGGATTCACAGCTCTATAGCAATTATCAAATCAATGAAATTCACCCTGTTTCAAATTCTTCAGGAATACAGATATGCTTGAGAAAGCACAGACTCATCCCTGAGCACCCAAGCTAATACATAACGTTTAAATCATTTAAGTTTCTTCTTCTATCAAAAGAGCCATAAACTGTCTCACATATACTGTACATTAAATGTCTACGAAGAATTTGATGGGGTTATGGTTCTTTCATCTTTATGAAATATTCACTCTTTATGAAGCTCTATAAAATTTCAAAATCAAAGACTCATGAATTAGAAATGAATAATCTCCATTGTCAAAGATCTATTGAAAAACAGGATAATGGTTAGCTATGGGTTATCAAAAAATTACATAGGTACTGTATATATGAAGTAGCACACACAGATTTATGTCATCCTTTGCAAATGAGCTTTCTGCAATTTACTGTCATTCCATCTTTTTGCCTATTAAAACAGCACTGGCAATAAAAACAAACTACGCCCAGGCACAACAGAATTACACACAGATTTAGGCAGGTCACCATGAAGTCAGCAATTGCAGCCAGTTTAGGAACAGGAATTCTGAACTGAACACTGACCAACGAATCTATCAAGCATCTCAAAGTCTAAGCTATGTTCATCAGTTTACCGCTCAAATGAGCAACATCTGAAGGGGAAGGAAGGGGGGAGGGGAGAAGCAACAAATACTTACGGCATACCGTATATTCCCACATCTCTGCTACAATGCCTTTCTGAAGGTTGTTAAGTGTCAGCTCTTGAGAAAAGAAATCTGACTTGCCATTGTCACACTAGAAGCTGTCATTTGCCTAGCAGGCAGCTACACAGGATCTTTAAACTAATGTACCACAGCTCTGAAAATACAGGTGAGATAGAGACAAAGGCTACTACTATGTTTCCATTGTGGTTATATGGTGGGAGGAGTAGGGTTGGGTTGTTTTTTTTTAAGTTTCTTACCTTTTTGATTGCAGCAAACAGGATTTTAATGCCAAGCACGTCAGATACAACCACCCAACTCAATGCCCTGCATGGCTCTATTCCCCTTTAAATGTACAGATGATGCAAACTGCTCTTGGATCCAGCCATGTACTTGTACTTCAATGACCTGTGCTGAATACTCCTGGGAATGGTAGCTCATTCATTTTGTATCAAGTTGAACCAAATCCTGTCCGCTCCCACTCTCTTCATCAGGCCGCCCTCATTCTCTCTTCATTCACTATGCACGGCTGTGCTGATTAGATACAGCTGTGAATGAGTGGATGCTGTCTCCTGAACTGCATGGTTCAGCCAGGGGTGTGTCTTTTTCTCCCCGTTATCACTGATTTTAAACCATTTTTTGTGTTTACTACATTTTGGCTGTAAAAAAGTCTTTCCACTCCATAAATACAATGTATTTATTGTAGATCATCTTTCTGTCCTGTAAGCACAATTAACTCTAATCTGCTGGACTAGAAGCAATCTTTTTGGAAAGTTGAAAGTGTGCAAAGGTTTGTCGTTTTTGTTTGCTGCTGTGCATTAACCAAAACAGTTTAAATAGGATGCAATATAGAAAATTAAATGTTTTACAATGCTTTCTCTTTTTAAAAGCCAGCGAAAAAGCCAAATTACAGTATGCAGAATTAGGCACAACTCCATTTACGTCAGTGATGTCACACCTGCTTATACTAGCAGTGAAACGAATCCTTGATCTGTATAAATATATATTTCAAATAATTTGATACTCCAAAATTTGAATGCACAGTACTGTACATCTAATATAAAGTGGGGTTTTGCTCTAAAGTGACTGTAAAAATGACACTCCAGGGCACCAGGTTTATTGGCTTTCAGTGAGTTCCCTATCAAATGTGCTCAGATAAAGTAAAAAGATATTTTATCTAACTGTCAGCCATGCAATATCAGCCTGGCTCTGCGAGTCTAGATAGAGTCTGTCCTTCATAAACATCACTATCAGATTTAGCAGGCCAAATTAAGCCTCAATGACACCTGTGCAATCCCATTACATTCAACAGATTTTCAAAGGAGTAGCAGGTTGGAACTTAATAAATAATTCTGTTACTGATGCAAAGAAGAACAGATCCAGCTCCCTATTTCTTAGGTGTGTTGGATCTGTAGGGCAGGGCAGTAAAATAATTTTGCCATCACAGTAAGCGGATATGACTCTTGAAAGTCTTGATACAAAGAGGAGGCCAATCCATTGAGAAATGAGATGTCACGTTTAGACAGTTTCAAAGCAGACATGCAATTTAATGGACTCGTTAATTTTGTAAGACCGCACACTGCACTTGTTATCCAATTTCATTTGGCATTCAATATAACTTGCTTAAGCTGCACGTGAAGGCAAAAGTAATTTGATATTTCTGAGGGCTTCCCTCTCTACTGCTCTCCTGTTGGTATAATCTTCTGTTTCACTTTCAACAACCAAAGTACAACAGGATATGGTGGTTTTCCAATTGGCAAAAACGAAGAACTCATAAGAACAATGTTAGACACTGATTTAAATGGACACCAATGAGAGAAGCCAAGTTTCCCTGTTTTAACATGCTATCTTTGTTTTGAGTGAGCTGAGAACTTTCCCTCCCTCAACCCCTTTCATTTGCTTTTACACAAGAAGAACAATTTAATGGAACAGTGGAAAATTGTGGTACTGTGCCAAATAATATACAGAGTAAGTTTCAAACTGTCCTTTTTCTAAATGAGAGGATGAGAAAAAGAAATATACACATATAAGCAAAACAATAGTCACACAAAGTAGAATTATGCCCTAAGAAAAGTAGAGCGGGTTGGAAAAGATTGTTGGTTTTTGCAGGAAATTTTGAATTTCCCCCCAGTTTTTCAATGAAAAACCAAAACTAAAAATTGTCAATGTCACTGAAAAAGAGAGGAAAAAGAAGGGAAAGCAAAGGAGTGGGGGAAAATGCCAAATAATGAAAATAGGTTGGTTTCTGAAAGCCAGATTTTGATGTTGGAATGTATATCATGAGGGTATCTAAACCAGAAACTACCATTCTGGGACCGTCCCAGAACCCACTTCTCATGCAGTGACTCCCATCCCATTTAATAAAATGAGATCAGGGCGGTCTTGTCTTCCCCCTCTCTCCCTCCACCTGTTTACAACACCCCGGGGGTCATGATGACCCTGAGTTAAAAACCTCTGGTCTAAATGATATAATGTGAAGTATGACCGCTTATAAATACTTCCCACAATTTTGTTCCAAATCAAAGAGCATCCACAGCTGTCTTATTTGTAAAAGAAGAAAAAACAAAAACACACTTTCATTCAAACAGTGCAGAATGTAAAGATCGGTTTTAAAACTTTACACATTTTAAACCCGTGCAGGAAGAGAGAAACTACTCTGCCTATTCAAAACAAATAAGTTGAGTCCTTCTAAGATCAGGTTTGGAGGGCTAGCTCAAACAGTCTCAAATTAAAAATAAATCCCCCAAAACAACCTACATGAAAATTAAGTCATCACACCTGTCATCTGTTATGCTCTTAAATAGCTTAGAAAAATCAATTTTATATCATTCCATCTCACATTTAAGATGGATAATAACTCTTCCTTAATTTTACTTTATGTATGCTCAGCAGCTACAAATCAGTTTTGTTTTGTTTGATACCGCAAGCATTACTCAGGGAACTGACACAACCATATCCAAAGGATTTCCATACTGTTAACTTATTCAGGCTTTGCAGAGTCAAAGATATGGGCATAGAATTTGATGGGGGAGAAAGAGTGCCGATATATTTCAATACCTAAAGTGATCTGAGATTAATTTCTAATCCCATGTTGAACTGGTATGTAGTACAGATAATTTCTCAAGCTTTTATCTCTTTACCCTTCAGCAAAAATCCAGTTATGGATGAATATTTGACCTTGGCTAGCCCCATGCTAAGAAATAATTATCTAAATCACTATTAACATTCAGGCCTGCTTTCTTGACTCTCCTACTCTAGTCTGTGTTTGTGCCTTCTAGTTGCCGGTCCACAGAAAGGATAAGGGACATATCTCTCTGTCAGCTAAGGGAACTCTCCTGCAGCTTCAGTGGCAGCTTTTAAAACTGAAAAGCCAGAGTTTGAGTCCCAGCTACAAGTCTGTGCATGTGATTTGCTTAGTAATTAAAATTGTGCCTGTTGTCTCCAGTATTGCCAATCCTCAGCTTTCAAAAATCATGAATATGCCCCCCCAAATCATAAAACTGGCTTAAAAATCATGAGATTTTTAAAAAGTAATACATTTTGGGTTCTTTTTATTTGCCTCTGACTTCTAAGCCTTTACGATGCATCTAGTTCACTTTTTCAGGCATTTCTCCACAACTGTGAGGGCTATAAAAGGGAAGTTATTTAGTCTTTTAAACTAGAGTTCTTTGAGTTGTGTGATCCTTATCTAAATTCCACAGTGGGTACACATGTGCTCCATGTGCCTGACTCTGAGAATTCTTGAAAGTAGGGTCAATTAGATACAAAGGATAAGTAACTTCCCTTTCTTCTTTGAGTGCTGGTCCCTATGCCACTGGGTGTGACTGACAAGCAGTGCTGTAAGAGGAGGAGACTTTGAGGATGCAAATGATACGACTGTTTGGAGAACCTGTATCCCAAAGCATGAGTCAGTGGCGGAAGCTTAGACTAAGATAGAATGTCTTGTGAACGCGTGGACATAACTCCATGTTACTGCCTTGCAAATATCAAGCAGGGGTACCTTGTAAAGTGATGCTACGAAGTTTGCCTGTGCTTTTGTAGAGTGAGCCCTTAGTCCATGTCGGGAAGGCGGATGTGCCAACTGATAAAGTAGGATACAAACAGAAATCTACTTAAAAGTTTCTCTGGGAGGAAATTGCATGTTCTCAAACTCATTCCACTACAGCAACAATCTAGGTGACTTTCTGATCTGTCTCATTCTCTGAGAGTAAAATGCCAAAGCTCTTCTCATCTCCAGGAAATGAAAACTTTTCTTTCCATTCAACGCTTGGGGCTTCAGAAATTACATGGGTAAGTGAACAGATTGATTAGTGTGAAATTCTGAAACTACTCTGGAGATGAATTTTGGGTACAGTTGTAGAGAAACTTTGTTGTTATGGTCTACTGTGTATGGGCAGGGGCATGTCTGCCATTAGCATCCCAAGTTCACCTACCCTTCTAGCTGAGGTGATGGCAATTAGGAAGGTTATCTTCACTGACAGATGAGAACATTGAACATGTTGAGAGGGGTTCAAAGGGTGAATTAGTGAGTGCAGAAAGTTAAGAGGCTTTCTTTGTTACTGGTGGGAAGATTCTGATTAAACTTTTTAGGAACCTAGACATTACTGGGTGAGTAAAGACAAATACCCCTCTGTTGGTGGGTGATGCACTGATTTCCACCAAGTGAACCTGTAGGGAGTTAAGGGAAAGACCTATGGTCTTGCTGAGCCCATACAGAGAAAAGTTCCCACTTGACTAAAGAAAGTTTTTTGGTGAAGTCTTTTCTGCTATTATTAAGAATACTTTGCACAGCTTCAGAGAAGGAACGTTCTAGGTTCAACACCCATCCAAATACCAAGCTTTGAGATGAAAAGCACCTGAGTTGGGGTGTCTGACTGTACCATTCTCATGCATCGAGAGATCCGGAAAGGGCAGAATGCTGATGAGTGGGCAAGTTGACATTTGTAGGAGATCTGGGAACCAGAACTGTCTGAGCCATTTGATTGTGACGAGGATGACTTGTGATCCACCCTGTTGAATTTTCCAAAGAACCCGAAGTAGCAGCGAGATGGTAGGAAAGGCATAGTTCAAATGGTCTTTCCAAGGGAGTAGCAGATAAACACCTCTCAGGACAGGCCTTGAGCTCCCCAGGTGCAGTATATACTGCATTTCCTGTTCCTCTGGTAGGTGAACAGGTCCCAAGCAGAGGTTCCCCACTGAGTGAAGATATTGTTCATCGTTGAAACATGTAATGCCCACTCATGGTTAATGGTGAAGTGCCCACAGAGGATGTCAGCCTGTGAACTCTGGTCTATTGGAAGGTGCACTGCTGATAGGGTGATATACTTCCTGATACACCAATTCCATAAGTTGACTGCTTCTGTATACAGGAGGATCTCATCTTGAGAATGGTCCTAAAGAGGAATGGGAAAGAGGGCTTTGAAGGAAGTAGGGACAGAAACTTGATGGTACAGCTGGAATGAATGATATCCAATACCCACTTGTCTATTGTTACTGCCTTCCAGATGGGAAGAAAAAAAGTCCCAGGTGGCCACCAAAGCGGATTTCGGGATCCGGTGGGGATGGCATAAAAATTGGTTTGAAACTCCCGAACATCTTGTCAAAAGTACCTCCTGTCCAGGGGAGCATGGGTTGATATGGGAGACGCCAGGTAACATGCTCTTCATACCTTCTGTCACTTACTGGGTGGTTCATAAGAGCATTGGTGGTAAAATGCTTGTGGCCAACGTACAGGGAAATCTCCCTTGCCTGAGTCCAACTGAGGCCTCATTGCTTTTTCCATGTGATGTTTCTTAAGCCAGAGCTCTTGTGCCTATGAGTCCAGATGGGAAAGGAGTGACAGATATTGCACTTAGCAGAGATATGAGCTTCTCAGAGGCAATAGAGGCAGTACTGGTGGTCGTCACTAACAGAAAGGGCAGGGACAAGAGACAGTTTTTAAAGCCTGGTGTCCCGGGCATAATCTAAGTCCCATTCCGGGGAGGTTAGGGAGTTCCATCTATTACTAAATATAGTATAAAAACGACTAACACTAACTATGCTGAAGTAAAATAACTGTTTAAAACTTTGCATGCAGCCTTGTTGTAGCCATCTTCGTTCCAGGATATTAGGGAGACAAGGTGGGTAAGGTAATGTCTTTTATTAGACCAACTTCTGTTGATACGGGAGACAAGCTTTCTAGTTTACGTAGAGCTCTTCTTCTGTTTCTTTAAAACAGCTTGTTTAAAACTCTTAAATATTTACAGACTTGAAGACAAAAAGGAGAAGCTCTGGACACTGGGAGGATGCTGACTCAGGCCATGCAGTGGTAAGAAGGAACTAGAGAGGCAGTGGGTCCATACCACCCCTTGTACTCTCGACACAGAACATGAAAAGAACAAGGTCGAGTGTGCAGGAACAGACCAATGGACACTACTTGCAAGAATTCTCTGGTCTCAGACACATGGAAAGCATGTGTGCCCATAGTACAATACAGATCGAGACCAGCACTTGATGAAGAATTTGCCTTTTTAAATGAAAGCTGATATTTTCACACAGCCACTTCCTTCAGGAGCTGGTGCTTTAAGAAAAGACACCAAATATTGCAAGAGTCACAACAAAATCATGGAAGCTGGCAACGTTCAGTGTCTGCAACCCATGACTTTGTTACATAGTCCTTCCTACTAGGGTGCTAGCCATCCTTAACTATCATGAACAAAAACTAGCAAAGATGAAACATACCAAGTCATAGTGCCCTATCTCCATATTAAACTGAGACATTAGCATCGTGGCTGAAACACAGGTCCCAAGACTAAGATGCATCGTAGCATGGGCAAAACTAAGGGGATCCATAACAAACAAGCCTGCAGCAGCTAACGGGTGACATTGTCTGCTGCATTCCAACCTCCTTGAGGCGCACAAAGCCCAAACCAGCCAAATCTGGCCAGCTGAGAAAGCTTCAGAACTGGGGGAGTTTGAGAGCTGGCAGAGAGTCAGCATACTCAATGCTGGTGAACAAGGTGCATTGGGGTATATCAGAGGTGTGGAGAGAGAACACTTTTCTCTAGCTATCACCAGCTAGCATGTGGCATAGTCCATCCTCTACTCCTTCCCGGTTGCTGTATTCTATGCTAGGGCTGTTGTTGGGGCTTAGCCAAACAGATAACCAGAAAGTGGATACTTGGCACAGCAGAAAATCTGGGCAAGAGTCTGCACGCCGGACAATAATGGCTGTTCTAGCTGACTTGTGAGTTGTGTTATCATTGGATAAGGAGGCATCATTTGACTAGGAACAGTAAATCAACTTCTCTGCAGAACTCAGAAAACTTGGAATAGGGCCACGTTTCCAAAAATGGGTCAGTAATATATTCCTATCTGACAGTTAAAGTTTTAATAAATGCCTGAAAATCAAAAGGATTTACTCCAGAAAGGAAGTTTAAAATATCATGTCACCCATAACTTTGCTCCTAGCAATGGAGTCTTTGGTTCAAACAAAAAAATAAAGGGTAGCACTATCAACAGATAAGGCCTTAAAGGCAAACCTCCTGCACCCGTGCAAAGAGTTCAGTAAAATCTTAAAGTTTCATACATATTTTGACAAAAATAAAGCTAGATTATGTGGACAAGGGACCTGGAAGAGTACTGTAGTTTTATCTGTTTGAATTTTAGCTAAGTGGGATTTATGTCTTTGTGTTGCAGAGGATTCAGAGTTTCCTAGTAGATGGACAGAGAGTTATTCTATAAAATTATATTGTAACACAACGTCATGCTACAGTTGAGCTGTGGGCCCAGACTTGCAGGTCTACTCTATAGACTAAAGACTAAAACACTTTCAATATGTATTGCAGCCATCTCACTAATGGAATTTAAGGACCATTTCCACTCTAAAGAAATCCACAACACTACTTTAAAATTATCAAGATGCTCTGGTCCCAGGAAACAATGGCTATCTTCTTTTAAACACAAAGGTGATCTAGAGAGCAATTATTTACTCTTCTAGTCAAAAAAAAAAAAAAAGACAAAAATCTACAAAAATGTGTATTTTCTCTACCTAAACCATTTATTTCACAGTTCTAGGTACTGTCTTTCTGCTTCTCAGATGAGTTTTTCATAGGTATGCTTGCAGGAATTTGTTTAGCTTCTTAAGACATGGCATAAAAGAACAGGTAAGAACTAAATCTCAATAAAAGGAGAAAGATAGATAGTGTGGCTCTGCAATGCAAAAATCAACTCTGTACAATTTAGAAAATTGAATTAGCGTGGTCTCAAAGACCTTTGAAAAATACTGAATACTGATCCCAGAGTTATCTTCAGTGACATACTTCCTAGATAAACATTTACCACTGTCCCAGACACGGCTATTATTCAATAACAAATGTTCTACACCAGAAGTGCCCACTTTAACAAGCTGTATCTGTCATAGGGCAGCCCAGCTTGGCATGCCCTCCTGTTACAGGCTGCAGTATGACAGGCACACAGTCCTGCCTGGACTTTTCCTCTCAGGTGACCCAACAACTTAACTTCAGGCTTTCTTGTCACAATGCTACCTATCCTTAGGGCTGGTTTATTACAACAAAATAGTCCAAATAATTCATAACAAAAGTCCCAAAAGTATGGTCCATTTCTCATTCCAGTGTAGTCATTAAAACTCAAGACAACTTGTACCTCGATGCCCCACATACTGGTGCCTTCAACCAAGCCCAGACTCTGACAGTCCTCTCCTGTCCTTATACAAGGACAGCCACACTAGCCCTTCCCAGCAGGAATCTCCACAGCTTCTGTGCTGGGAACATCCTTGCTGGGGGGGCATCCCTCTCCCTGGGCCTCGCATATTTCCACTGGGTCAAACTTTCTGGTCCTGGAGATGTCAGTGGGTAAACTCCTCTGCTGCTACCTTGCCCTCAGCCCCCTCTGGCCCTGGCTCTCAGATGCCAGTCAGCAAACCCCTCTTGTTGTTCTCCTGTCTTCTCCCAGGAACCACCTTCTATTTCCTTCCTGGACTCCCAGAGTCTCCTGATCTCTGGCAGCTCTCATCTGCCCTTCCTGACTGAACCAGTCTGCTCTGACTCAGTGGGACTCTCTCTCACTGGGTCTCTCTCTGATCCTTTACAGCCCTTTGTGCTGTCCTGCCCTCTTAATTGGCTAAATAGGAACACCTTCTCTGGCACAAGAGTTGGACCTACTTCATTTACTGGGACCAACCATCCTGTGACATACCCCTTGCTAAAAAACAAAACAAAACCTCCCCCCCACAAAACTCTGCCTCTCACGAGACCCCTCCTGGGCCACTCTCACCCCAAAACCAAAAACCCATTCCCCACAAACATATTGCATAAAACATTCCTTATTGCATAAAACATTCCTCCAGGGCCCCTCCCAAACATGGACCCCCAAAACTTTCCCATATCAACCCAACAAAACAAATATTCCCCATAAACATTGCACAAAAGACATTCCTTGTAAATTTATGCACATCGCCAAATTTCCTCACAGTCCCTAAAACCAGTCCTAGATTGAGCAAGTGTCTTACTCAGTTCTCCTTGGTCTTCTGTGGTGTGGCCAGCCACGACTCCCTGGACTCTGCTGCACTGTATTCCTCTTGCCAGAGGCTAGTCAAAATGCCCACATTTTCCACTCTAATGTCATATGGCAGCCCTGTTTGGAGCACCCTCCTGCTATAAACCACGGCATGACAGACACACCTGTCTCAGTTTCCCTCCTTCAGAGTCCCCAAAAATAGTCCAATAGTCTTTCTGAGTGCAAACAGTCTTTGTGGGATTAATTTATTACAAATAAAAGCCCTGTGCACACAAGTCCCAACATCACAATCCATCCCTCCCCACACCACTCTCGAGCATAGCCTCTCTTTCCCTCTGTCTCCAGCTCTCTGGTTCCAAGAGGCAGCAGGCATATCCCACTGCTGTTCTCAGCCTTCAGCCCTCTCCAGTCTTCTCTGGCCTTGGTTCTCTCTGACTCAGGAAAAACAGCTGGCTAGCCCTTCCACTGGATTGCTAACCCTCATCCTTTTTCAGCCTCCCAGCACTGGGTCTGGCTCTTGAAAGTTAGCAGGCTAATCCCTCCACAGGCTCCTATGTCTCAGCCCTTTTCAGCCTCCTGGCATTGGCTCTTCAGCTCAGAAAGGTCAGCCTGCTATCCCCTCCCATGGATTTCCTGATACTTCTCCTTTCTTCCAGGGAGGGCCTGCAGTGAGCCTTCTACTTTCTGTAGTTTTCCCCAGAGACCTCCTCCAGTCTCCTGACTTTTCCTGATTGACTCTCACCAAGGCTTCCTCTCCCTCAGATTCTGCAGCCCCTTAAAAGCCCCCAGGTGATTACTCACTCTCCTAATCGGCCAAACTGAGAGTACCAGTTCTGGCACAGGGGAGCTGGATTTACTGGGGCTGGGCACCTGATGACAATGTCTTAATGCATTTCCATAGTGTCCCAACTGCATCAAATTGAAGGCATATGAGCCTCATGGTCATAGGTGATTGCTTGCAAAGGAAAAATTCACCTACATTAAACATGACAAGCACACAGTTCTTATTACATGGTCTCCTTTCAACAAATAGGTTAGGCCAAAATGCTGAAACCAACTACCGCTTCCAGATCCACAAACCTTTAATTCCTTCCAACTTCTCTAGGACTCATAGCGAGCTATTTAATACGCTACCTTTATTTTTTCCTCCTATAATACCCTGAAGCTATTAAGAAACAATGCTATGTGAAGAACATACTAAATATCTAGAATTCAAACACTACTCTGATGTTGGTAGGTATTATCTACGTTTCTGAGCCTACATCTATGAACTATGGGCCTAATCCAACTCCCACTGAAGTCACTTTCCACTGAATTCAATGGGAGTTCAGTCATACCCTATATTTGTGTATCTAGTCAGCTGCGAATTTAATAAAAATGGTCTTTTTTTTATAACTCAAGTTTCACTCCTGTTAAGTAAAGATAATAATTAATGAAATACTTTCCAGGAATTTCTGAGTTTCTATGTTAATGTATCACTCAAATTATTAGATGAATGTATACTTATGGAATTTCATTCAGATGAATGAAATGGATGTGATTTCAACAATCAACACTATATGAGATATAATACAGACAGATTTTTCAACTTCCTTCTTGCAGAAATACTGAAATTGCTTGTGTGACAAATTGAGCTAATTTTTTTTTTTTTACTGTTTTTGGTTTTGTATTAACAAAATTCTGAATACATTTGAATTTTCATGCTGAGAAATTAAAACTAGTATGCTCATATTAGTGTTTAAGTATACATACATGTATCTGCACTCATCAAAGAGACTTCAGTGTGGGATTTACCTCCCTGCCAGAGGGCAAATAAATACCACCAAGGAACAAAGGTCCTTTTCCCTGGTGGAGCTGACATTGGGAAACATGCCAACACATTATCCTCAGGATTATAAGCCTGAAATTAGAAAATGTAAATATTTTCTAAAAATACAGAAGTGGAGAGTACAGCATGCACTAACCATCATTTGCATACAAACGCACTGCATAAATATTTGAAACATGATCAGCTGGTAACAGATGTGAAAAGGAATCCCGAGGCATATATGAGATTTAAATAATTGAACTGATTAGTTGATAATAAGAGCATCCTCCTGCATTTAGGGTCAGATTCTGCTCTCTTACACCGTGCAGCCCAATGCAGCTAATGACACTGCCCAGGAGGCAAGAGAAGGCAGAAATTGACTCATACTGTGTAATACCTTTTGTCCAAAGGATCTAAGGTGGTTTACGAACTCCTAGGTATGTGAGTTGGGTCCACTGATTTCAATGGGACTACTCACAGACAGCCAGTAAAAAGTAATTGCTGGTACCGGCCAGTACGCAGCACTGCCGCAGGAAAGAAACCTGCATAAAGCGGCAGCGCTTTAATGTCTTGCCCCGACGTTAGGGGGGCAAAATGGGCAGCTGCTCCAGGGCCGGTGATTTAAAGGTCCTGGGGCTCCCAACCACCACCGCTACCGCAACAGCAGCTGGAGCCCTGGATGGCGTGGGCCAGGCAGCGCAGATGGGCTGGCTGGGGGAGGCTGACCCGCCCAACCCTGCCCCTTCCGCCCAATGCCCTGCCCCTTCCGGGGGCCCAGATCCGGGCCCCTGTACCGGTAGGTTTATAATGTTACTTTCACCCCTGCTCACAGTTATAAACTTAAGCATGTGTGCACTGTTTGCACAATTGGGGCATATTTCATGGTGGATTGCTTAAATCACCAAGTGGAAAGTCTCAATTTAAATCATTGATTTCATTCAACTTTTCCAGTTTTACTTCAATTATTTTCTAAAGAAAGCTGCATTCTCATTGGTTGATATAATTATTAAACCATGTTGATTTACAACTAAATAGAGCCTTTACACTAGATTAGGTACATCTTTTTGCTACCTAGGCAGGTGCACTATAACTATATACATTTATTTAAGCAATTATATAGCATAATATTTTCAGATTCTATTAATTGGACATTTTTAATATGTTAGAAAATGGTGATTGATATAATACTTATTAACTAGATAAACTTTTTGCTCATATTTGTGTCAAGCTGCATTAGGATGGTAACTAGAATTTAATTAAACACACAAAACAATATATACAATTTATTTTAATTAAACAAAACAAGCCCTTAATACAGCAGGACCTATTGTGCCATATTCATAAAGCTTGATCTCAAAAGTTAGACATTTTTCCTGGTTCTTTCTTTATATAGAAAAGCAGCCTTTAACTCAAAGGTTTTTATAGATGCTCATGGATTCAGCATATTTATTTTTTATTTAAATGTTTTGAGATTATAATAAATTTACCCCTCAACATCTTTTGTATTAAACTCAGATTTAATTTTAAATGGGTTTATTTTTTAAAAGGAAAACATAATTTAAATAAAAAAAACAGAAGTAAATAAAGTCAGATGCTTTTTTTTTTAAAATGGATTTTAATACAACATGGCATATCTATAGAACACTTCATCCACTGCTGAAATGTACCAGTGTTGTTGGATAGTAACACTACTCAACAGTTTAGGACTGGAGGTGAAACGGGAAAGAGAATTTAGGGAGGCAGAATATTTACTGGCTGATTTTCCAGGAAATACTACAAAAGCATTTTAGTTCATGGTGCTCTGCTGGCCACTTGGAATGATTACTTTTTCAGAAATGACTTGAATGCAATCAGAATGAGTATCCTTCTGAAGTCAGTATTTCCCAGTACTTAGCATATAATGATACCTGAGACGCTGCAGTCCTTTGCTTACAACAGTACAACAATAACTATGAAATGTATGTGATATCTATTACAAAAGTTTGACTTTTTAATGGAAACCACTGCAGGACAACCAATTGTTTCTGCTATCATCGGTACAAAGATACTGGAATCATGATTATGGTGTGTCTTTGATAATGTGACAGTTCCAGACACTATGGTGCCTACAAATTTCTTGGCATGGCGCTTCTTAAAATATTACTCTCTCTTTTAAGTGGCCTACTCCTTAAGTTATATATTTATATAAATCTCACTCTCCATATCTCAAGTTTTTTTTAACCATTGCCCACTTCAGTAGTGTCCGAATGTCTTCCATGTAAAATAGACTGGCAGGACTGAAGTCCCCAGTAACGGATGCTGGCTGTGACCGAGAATGAAATCCTTTGAGCAAACACTGGGTGACCTTTCATCCTGTCTGGCACCACAATGAACAACTGCGTTGACTTACGAAATGGCTTAATCTTGTCGAGGTACAAGTCAAACACCCTCCTGATGTCCAAGGCATGCAATTTGCTCCCCTCTTCTGATTCAAGAGGCTTTGGAAAGAAGACCGGTAAGTATATGTCTTGCCTGGTATGAAACTGTGAAACTATCTTGGGCAGGAATGCTGGGTGCAGCCACAGCTAGACCATGTCCTTGTAGAACATGGTATAGGGCGGCTCTGAAATAAGTGCCCTGATCTCAGAGATCCTATGGGCAGACATGCGACCAGGAAAGAAACTTTCCAGGAGGAGGAGGAGAAGGAGCAGGAAGCTAGAGGCTCGAAGGGAGGACCCGTGAGCTGTGACAACACAAGGTTCAGGTCCCAGGGAGGAACGGGATCCCTGACATGCGGGGTAGAGCTCCAGACCTTTCAAAAACCGGACCATCATGTTGTAAGTAAAGACCGACCTGCCCTGGAGTGGAGGGTGGAAGGCCAAAATAGCAGCCAACTGGACTTTGATTGATGACAATGACAGCCCTTGGAGCTTGAGATGTAGAAGATAGTCCAGGATAACCGGCAATGAAGCATGTGAACCTCTTCCACTTGGCGAAGTACATTGCTCTGGTGGAGGGCTTTCTGCTACCCAACAAGACCTGTTGGATCCAGGCCGAGCATTCCCATTCTTCTACGTTTAGCCATGCAGAAGCCACAGTGTCAAGTGCAGTGCCGCCAGGTTCACATGCAGAAGATTGCCATGGGTCCTGGGACAGCAGGTCTGGGCAGAGAGGAAGCAGCAGCGGGGCGGCTACCAAAAGGTCTGTCAGTGTGCCAAACCAGTTCTGCCAAGGGCACACAGGGGCTACCAGCATTACCTTTGCCTTGTCCTGTTTGATCTACATAAGAATCTTGTGGGTTAGTAGCATTAGCGGGAAGGCGTACATCAGAGCCGCCAACCATGAGAGCAGAAAGGCGTTCGACAGGGAGCCCCAGTCAAATCCACGGAATGAGCAGAACATATGATATTTCCTGTTCTGACGGGACGTGAACAGGTCCACCTGGGGAGTCCCCCACCTCCGGAACATCACACTGACTACCTCTGGTGGAGCAACTACTTGCGGCGAGATGAGACCGTCCTCCTGAGGCAATCTGCTATCATGTTCCTGGCCCTGGGAAGATGTGCAGCTACCAGATGGACAGCATGCTACACATACAAGTCCCAAAAGTGGAGAGTTTTTTGGCAAAGGGCTGACAACCTGGCTCCACCCTGCCTGTTGATATAATACATTGCAGCGATATTGTCTGTCAGGACCCTCACCACCTTACCCTTCCTATGGGGCAGGAAAGCCTGGCAGGCCAAGCAAACCGCTTTGAGCTCCCTGACGTTTCTGTGGAGAGACAGATCATCTTGCAACCAGCGGCCTTGTGTGCTGAGCTCGCCTAGCCCGGGTCTGAGGCATTGGAAACCAGGGTCAGCAATGGAGATGGGGCCACAAAGGGAACTCCCTCCAACACCTATTTGGGGCTCAACCACCACTCCAGGGATCATCAGATGTGAACTGGCACCCAGATTACCCGGTCTAGATTGTAATTGTTGGGGATGAACTAGATCTAGGCTCCTCTGCACCTGTTCCAGAGAACT
Source organism: Dermochelys coriacea (assembly GCF_009764565.3). Lineage (NCBI taxonomy): Eukaryota > Metazoa > Chordata > Testudines > Dermochelyidae > Dermochelys > Dermochelys coriacea. The sequence continues at coordinate 99,285,040 of NC_050071.1, read as the reverse complement.
GCCCTTGATAAGCCAATCATCGAGGTAGGGGTAGACCTGAACCCCTAAATGCGTGAGGTATGTGGCCACTGGTGCCATACATTTTGTGAATACCCTCGGGGAAGACAAGAGACCAAAGGGCAGCACCGTTAACTGGAAATGGCACCCGCCCACCACAAAATGGAGGAATCCTCTGTGACCTTGGAAGATGGAGATATGGAAATAAGCATCCTTCGGATCGAGGGTGGCGTACCAGTCTCCCAGATCCAGGGAGTGGATGATGGAAGCCAGGGAGACCATGAGGAACTCCAACTTTTTGAGAGACCTGTTGAGGCACTGCAGGTCCAGAATGCGTCTTAGACCCCCTTTTGCTTTCAGGATTAGGGAATAGAAGTCTTTTCCCCTCATGTCCCAAGGGACCTCCTCCACTGCCCCCAGCTGCATGAGGTTCTCGACCTCTTGAATGAAGAGTTGCCTGAAGAGGGATGGGGAAGGGAGGGCGGGGGTGAACAAAAGTTGCAGGGTGCAGCCCCAAGATACAATCTCTAGCACCCAATGGTCTGAAGTGACCCGTGATCAGGGCAAACAGTAGGGATGAAGACGGCTGAGGAAAGGACAAGGTGGATCTGGGGAGCTGACTGAGGCATTGCTCTCGAGCACACCCTCAAAACGAGCGCTTCTGGCCCACGTGAGGCTTCGATGGGCCAAGTTGTGCAGGAGGAGGAAGGGAGGCAATGACTAAAACTCATGTCTCTATCTCTTCTCTTTGCAGTCCCCTGTTGATACTGCCAAGGGCTTGGTGGCAGGGGCGGCTGGAACTGCTTCCTCACTGATTGCAGCGTATGCAGACACAGGGAGTGAAGAGTGGCCGAGTGTCCTTCAGTCCATGCAGCCTCGCATCAGTCTGCTCTGCGAAGAGCCCGTTCCCATCAAAGAGAAGATCCTGGGTCAAGATCTGCATTTCCTGGGACAGGCCAGCAGTCTGAAGCCAGGAGATGCACCTCATGTCACCACTAACGCGACCACCCTAGCTGCTGAATCAGCTGCGTCCCACGCAATTGGAGGGAGCACCTTGCAAATGTCATATCCTCCTCCACTAGAGCCCTGAATTCCTGGGCCAAGTCCTGGGGCTGGGAGTCCTTGAACTTATGGAGGGAGTCTCATAAGTTGAAGCTGTACCTCCCCAAGAGAGCCTACTGGTTAACTACTTGGTACCAAAGGCTGACCATTGAATAAATCTTTCTTCCAAAAAGGTCCAGCCTCTTGGCCTCCTTATTTTTGGGAGTCGAACTGGTTTGCCTGTCTGTCCTTCTCGTTGGCTGCCAAGAAGACCAGTGAACCCGGAGAAGGGTGGGTATACAAATATTCAAAATCCTTGGCTGGGATGAAATACTTTTTCTCTGTCCTCTTGGAGGCATGGAAGGAGATTGCCAAAGGGCTTTTGCTATTTTTATGACCCCATCTGGCAGCACAACATGGGCAGAGGTAGAGGCAGAGAGCATATTAAACAGGGTGTCCGCATGTTAGGCCATCTTCTACATTTCCAAGCCCAAGTTTGTACCCACCCTACAAAGCAGGGCCTGATGTTTTTTAAAATCATCCGGCGGGCTGGCACGAGGAGGTCTTGCCACTGCCTCATCCGGGGAAGAGGATGAGGACTGGGTCACCTGGGTAGGCCCCAAGGCATCATCCCCTGCGGGGGAGAAGGATTTTGGGGTGGGCGCTCGCTCCTCTACTCCACCCTCTGAGTGCACCTCCGTGTACTGAGCTCGGTGCCGCCGGTTACTGCTCTGAGGCCGCAGCCAAGGAATAGACCGACAGAGGAATTGGCAACACAGGCACACCCCACACGCTATAGTAGGGCCATTGCGCTGGCCACTGGTCTTGCTGCCATGACGGCATCGCAGCGGTCGATGCAGCCTCAGGTGCCCAATCGCACCAGTACTGTTGAGGTGAAGGGCTGAGCTCCCTTTCCGTACCAGATGAATCACCTTCCTGTGACCGCAGAGGGGCTGTCGAAGCTTGCATCTGGTGGCTAACTGGAGATGCGGGAGACCAATGCCTCGAGTAGGAGGATCGGTGATGGGGCTGGGGGATTGCTACCCCGATGGAGACTGCTCCCACCATCTGGGAGATGGGGATCTGTGCTGAGAAGACAGATGGCGGGAGGATGATCGGTGCTGGCGATACGGTGAAAGGTGCCTTCCTGTAGGCGACCCAGACCTAAGAGTGGCTATTCTTCAACACAAAAACTTCAAAAAACAGACTCCAACGAGAGACTGCTGAATTGGAATTAATTTGCAAACTGGACACAATTAACTTAGGCTTGAATAGAGACTGGGAGTGGATGGGTCATTACACAAAGTAAAACTATTTCCCTATGTTTTTCCCCCCTCTCCCCCACCCCCCACTATTCCTCAGATGTTCTTGTCAACTGCTGGAAATGGCCCACCTTGATTATCACTACAAAAGGTTTTCTTCCTCCCCCCCCGCACCTCCTGCTGGTAATAGCTCATCTTAATTGATCACTCTCCTTACAGTGTGTATGATAACACCCATTGTTTCATGTTCTCTGTGTATATAAATCATCTCCCCACTGTATTTTCCACTGAATGCATCCAATGAAGTGAGCTGTAGCTCACGAAAGCTTATGCTCAAATAAATTTGTTAGTCTCTAAGGTGTCACAAGTACTCATTTTCTTTTTGCGAATACAGACTAACACGGCTACTACTCTGAAACCTATCTCTAACTATACTACTTAACAACTACTTACTAACTAACTATGGTAAACAAACTATTGACAAGGCCTTAACGCCCAAAGACTGAAGTAGAAGAACTGCTAACCCTTGCAAGGCAAGGGAAAGGTGCTCCGACTAACCACCATGCCACGGGTAGTAAGAAGGAACTGAGAGGGCTGGCAGTGCCTAATATACTGATGCATGAGTGCGGCACTCAAAAGGGTGCCACTGCCAACCCTATGGATACCGCAAAGGCAAAATCTCTGAAGCCATGCACGTGGCAGTGCGCACACCTAGAATGGAATCGACATGAGCAAGCACTCGAAGAAGAAGTGAAAAGTAGATATGGTTACCTCCGTATTTGCAGTACTTCCTACTACTTACTATAGGGAATACCTAGAGAACACTGAGAATAGCTCTATTTGAAGTGATTGTTAAGTTCTTAAGGACAGCCACTGTACCATTGGTACAGAACTTAATCATTTTGTTATACTGCATAGTGTTTTTTAAAATTTCAGTGTAGTGACCACCCTACAACCACCTCCCCATTTCTTCACCCACTGTAATACCTTGTGACCCATCTAGATTCTCCACTGTCTACCTAGCCCTCCTTTTGAAGTGCTCTGTTCTATTGTTCTTTCCAAAATTCATTCTTTTTCTCCCTCCCCACTCTCATCCCACTTCTCTCCCACCATTAGATCCTCCTTACCATTGCTAAAAACAAAGTTACCTTATTCTGCTGTTACAGTACTTGTAAGCGTGTTGTTTGTATGTGTAAGCCAAGTTCTTGTTACATAGATCTGTGGTTCCATAGCTAGGATTTTCCCTAGACATGCACTTCATCACGTCAGTCAGAAGGGAAAGCCCTGATCCACAGAGACTGAGATAGAGCAACACACCAGGCTCACATGTAAAGATTTACTGGTGGGTAAGTGTACATTTGAATACATCTAACATACTTACATTTTCTTTTGGTGGTGGCATCAAGCAGAAAGGACTGAAGGCTTGTCTACACCACAAAGTTGCACCACTAAAACTTAAGGTGTGAATTTAAACCAATATAGTTAAGCCAGTGCTTAAGGCTGTGTGGACACTTCCATTTTGGTATAAGGATGGCTTATTTTGGTTAGCTTACGTCATTAAGGAACAAGTTTAACTAAACTAAAATAAGCTAATCAAACCAGAATAAAAACATACACACCCTTTTGCAGCAGTTTAATTAAATTGGTTTAAAAACTGACTCAGGTTACACCAATGCAGCTTTCTCATGTAGACAATTCCTCAGAAATGACTTTTTTAACAAGAGTGGGGAAGTGTTATGGAAGTACCCAGATATGCAGCTGGGTTGGGGAAAAGGAGAAGAGAGTAGATGCCATAACCAAACCAATTGCACTCCCATTGAGAATGTGGCTCAGAAAAGCCAGGAAGGTCCCCTTCCTTCAATACAATCTCTACCCTATGCCCTATTAACATGATGCCTGTTTTGTCCTTATTCCGAGGGCCTAGGGGATTGAGTAATACTGATTAATGGTGTCTCAAGTTTGGAAGATTCAAGCTATAATTATGGTATTATCTTTTCAAAAGAGCCAGGTGCACAAACCCTGCTCAAATCTACTTCATTTTCAACCCTTCTTGGCTAAGTAATTTAATTCAAAATACTAAGTTTATAATTCATAATCTAATATCGCTTGATTAGCTTCCATCTCTCCTGGTATTTAAAGCCCTTTATGGGATTAGCCCTAGCAACCTGAGAGATCATAATACCAGGACATCAGAGATATAGATAAAGTTTTATAGTGTTTCAACCAGTATTTTAAAGGGATGCTGATAAACTTGAGAGGCACAAAGATATTCTTACCTGAAAAATATATAAAGCGCTGTAAAATGGCATTCTAAACCATCTCTGTCTCCAAAGATTTACACTCTATTGTTTCAGAGTAGCAGCCGTGTTAGTCTGTATTCGCAAAAAGAAAAGGAGTACTTGTGGCACCTTAGAGACTAACAAATTTATTTGAGCATAAGCTTTCGTGAGCTACAGCTCACTTCATCGGATGCATTTTTGAAGTGAGCTGTAGCTCACGAAAGCTTATGCTCAAATAAATGTGTTAGTCTCTAAGGTGCCACAAGTACTCCTACTCTATTGTTTGTACCTTGAGTATTTTCTAGCAAGGGGGAACGAAGCATAGCAATAGTAGTGGGAGACCCAAACTCCACAATGCTCATGTAGGCTGATCGGTGTCTCTTTTCTTGAGTTAAGGCCACACACCCATCGCAAAATATCTCATGTTGAGTTGGGCAGTGAAGAGAATGGGAGGCTTTCCATGGTGGTTCAAACCAAGTAGTGTCCATCAGGCAGTCTCTATCTGGGAATATGGTTATTCCATCCACTGAACTCCTGCAGCTTCCAGCCACATTAGTGTGGAAGCTCCCCTGAGACTTTTTTCTTCTTCCAGTGTAGTTTCTTCTCCCCAGGTACCTTTCAAGAGTATCTTAACCCTCTTTAGCTTGTCAGTGCACTCAAATCTAAAAATAAAATATTTAATAGGGCTATTTAAAAAAATAATCGTGATTAATCGCACTGTTAAACAACAATAAAATACTATTTATTTTTACAAATCCACTCAGTACTACTTCTTGGTCAGCCAATCACTCAGACAAACAAGGTTGGTTACAATTTGCAGGAGATAATGCTGCCTGCTTCTTGTTTACAATATCACCTGAAAGTGAGAACAGGCATTTGCATGGTACTGTTGTAGCTGGCGTTGCAAAATATTTATGTGCCAGATGCGCTGAAGAATCATAAATTCCTTCATGCTTCAACCATCATTCCAGAGGACATGCTTCCATGCTGATGATGGGTTCTACTTGATAACGATCCAATCAGTGCAGACCGACACATGTTCATTTTCATCATCTGAGTCAGATGCCACCAGCAGAAGACTGATTTTCTCTTTTGGTGGTTTAGGTTCTGTAGTTTCTGCATCAGAGTGTTGCTCGTTTAAGACTTCTGAAAGCATGCTCCACACCTCGTCCCTCTAAGATTTTGGACGGCACTTCAGATTCTTAAACCTTGGGTCGAGTGCTGTAGCTATTTTTAGAAATCTCACATCGGTATCTTCTTTGAGTTTTGTCAAATCTGTTGTGAAAGTGTTCTTAAAACGAACATGTGCTGGGTCATCATCCGAGACTGCTATAACATGAAATATATGCAGAATGCGGGTAAAACAGAGCAAGAGACGTACAATTCTCCCCCCAAGGAGTACAGTCACAAATTTAATTGACACGTTATTTTTTTAACGAGCAACATCAGCATGGAAGCATGTCCTCTGGAATGGTGGTCAAAGCATGAAGGGGCATACGAATGTTTAACATATCTGGCATGTAAATATCTTGCAACACTGGCTACAAAAGTGCCATGTGAACACCTCTTCTCATTTTCAGGTGACATTGTAACTAAGAAGCAGGCAGCAGTATCTCCCATCAATGTAAACAAACTTCTTTGTCTTAGTGATTGGCAGAATAAGAAGTAGGACTGAGTGGACTTGTAGGCTCTAAATTTTTACGCTGTTTTGGTTTTGAGTGCAGTTATGTAACCAAAAAAATCTGTATTTGTAAGTTACACTTTCACGATAAAAAGATTGCAGTTCAGCACTTGTATGAGGTGAACTGAAAAATACTATTTCTTTTGTCTATCATTTTTACAGTGCATATATTTGTAATAAAAATAATATGAAGTGAGCACTATATACTTTGTATTCTGTTTTGTAATTGAAATCAATATTGAAAATGTAGAAAAACATCCAGAAATATTTAATAAATTTCAATTGGTATTCTATTGTCATGAGTGCGATTAATCACAATGAATTTTTTAAATCATGATTAATCATGTGAGTTAACTTTGATTAATTGACAGCCCTAATATTTAATAAACTATATTGCTGTCATTCGGGCCAAAATTTTCACACTTCAGTGCCTAAAGTCAGGCTCCTAAATCTGTATTGAGGCATTTGATTTTCAAAGGTAGTGAACAACCACAAATCCCATTGAAGTTAATGGGCACTACAGGTACTCAACAATTCAGAAATCAGGCACTGTTATTTAGTTGCCTAAATAGGGATATAGGGTTCTATTTTTAAGGCTTTGAAAATTTGGGCCACTGTGGTTTATTCCATCTCATCTATTTTTTTATTGTTCTAAATGTTTTTCCAGTTTTCCTACCTTCTCCCTCAACCCTAGTAATTTTGTCCCCGCCTGTTTCTCTCAGACAGCTTTTCTCAATTTGTGGGCCGCATCCAAATACTACCTGTATGGCGCTGTGGACGTCACATGGGCCACAGCTCTGTGCTGAGGTTGAGAACCACTGCTCTGGGCCGCAGGTTGAGAACCACGGCTCTACGGCTATGTTTTGGCCACTTACATTTCATCAGTATTACTACCTACTGTTCTAATCTTAGCGAGTTATTTTGATTCGGATTGCCTCCCTCTATTACTGCCTGCCTGTCTCTTTTCCCAATAGCATGTTTCTAAGCAGGCTAGATCTCATCATCTTTGTTTCCATGTACCTTGTTCTCATGTTTTTTCTCTGTTTAGCTCCTTTTCTTTCTGTGACAGTCTTTATACTTCCTAGTCTCTCTTTCCCAGCTATGTGCACCAAGAAACAACAACTCAGATGCTATGTCTACACTTGCCATTTAAAGAGCATAATATCCCTTTTTTGCGCTAAAACCGTGGGAGCGTCTACACTTGTTAATGACTTTTTGCAGTGAAACTCAGAAGTTTCACAGCAAAAAAAAAACAACCCCCCCCCACCTTCACGAGAGGCATACAGCTCTTACTGCTGTTCTTTTTGCACTGTTGTGAAAGTAAAGTCATGTTCTACCAGTATAAACACCTTTTGGCTACCAAAGGATATCCCACAGTTCCAGAAGTGACCACTCTGGCCAGCATCTCCGCTGCTCTGATGCTAGGGACGTCTGCCCCTCCCACTGTAAGCCCCAGGAAGTTTGAAACACCCTGTCCCTTTGCTGGTAGATGTGGCAGGAAAAGCAGCCAGACAGCAGGGGGTTTTAAAAAAAATACCACAAAAGAAACAAGGAAGTAATGGTGCTGCTTGGACATGAAGCAGTGGAGTACGGGGCACTGAGCAGGGATCCAGAATGCCTTCCGCTCACCCCCCCACTTCCCACAAGACCTATTGAGAGAGCTGTAATGTGGGAGAGCTGGCCTACAGCACTGCTCTCATCCGCAATGGAAGTGCTGCTAGTGTAAACATTCTCTGACGCCTGAGGAATTAAGTGAGTACACAAACCAGTGCTTTACTTTCACCGGTTCCCTATCACCGGTGAAATTTACAGTGCAAAAACTCTGCAAGCGTAGACATACCCAGATGAAGAAAGCAACCAACGTTAAGAGAACAATCGTTGTGGAAAATGTAGGATATTTCACTGTTGTGATACACCAATTGGCAAAACATCATTAGGGCATGTGAGGGAGCATAATTCTATTACCTTCTATGTACGTACACAGTATTGCAGCTCCTATTGCTGTAGAATCTGAAAGCATTTAAAAATAAAACACCAACGATCATCATTATCTCTTCATTCCTAGCTTGTCACAACAATAACTCAATTAATTTACAGGCTTTTCTGTTTGTTTTGTGTGTGAGTGATGAACTCATTGGCTGAAAGCTCAATTGAAGAAATTAGTTTTACATCTAGTTCTGAGTGCAGTAAGCCCTACGATTAATCTAATCTCTTGTGGGAGTCAGTTCTATGAACAGTTCCTGTGAAAGTTCTGTTTCCAGCATGCATGAACTTCTCCCTATTGGCTGACAGTGGCGTTCTTCAAGTGAAAAATAGCTGTTGTATGAAGTCATGGTCACAGAGGGAGTTATGATCTCTCAAGGTTGCTAGGGCTAATCCCATAAATCCTTAAATACCAGAAGAGAGCCTTTGAACCTGACTCCCCAGTGAATGGGGAGCAGCAAAGAGAGGAGAGAATCAGGGGAAATGTGTTATGGTAGGTAACGGCGACCTCTGTTACTAAGTGGCTGGGCTACTGCCTTTTGTACCAGATGGAAATTTATGTTCATAAAGCACAGAAGATGAAGTACAGCTGTGTGAGAACGTAGGAAACTCTCCTACTTGCCCAATTATTTCTCCTGCTAATCTCCATGTGCTGCCCCTTTACCATTCTACTAAACCAGAAATTGCCAGGAGTGGAAAGAGTGACAAAGCCTGATCATGAATATATACTGGTAACATAAAATCATGCCACTCACAAGTGAAAAAAGTCATATTTCAGAGTTCTAGGAGGCTTACACTTTCACAGTTGTGATATCGAAGCTCCGAAACAGGGCACTTTTTAAAAGTGAGGAAAAGTACCAGTCAAGGTTCACAGTTTTTAACCAGACATGAACATGACTGCAGTATGTACAGTACATGAAGTGAAGTTAAACATACGATTATGATTTGTGGATTTACCTCATATATCACAATCCCACCCCCCAACAATGAGCTGTTCTTTACTGCCTTGAAACCAAACAAAATTGAAGTGACATTTTAGGTTTTCCTTATTTTTTAATATTTCCTGCTGTGTTTCTCAATCATACTGCCAGGACAAAGGGAGATTTATGGACGACTAAGAAAAATGGGTTTCACCCTGAAAATCATGTGCATCTTTTATGTGTATGAAACAGAAAATAGGACAAGAGGAAGAACATATACACATTACTTTCTTTTTGCTCTTATAATTATCACAAAGTCATAACACTCTAATGTGTGTATGTAATCAAATACAGTAGCTCAGAGTCACAGCATAGTACGTATGTATTGGTGTACACACACCCCCCATAGGAACTCGTTTGGTTAACCACTTTATAAAAGGTCTAATAGTCTTTTTTAAGGTTAGATTAGTTCACCAAAAAGTCTTAGTGTCACGGCATGATTAACTGAAGGCCAGAAAATCACTTTTCAACATATAAAATAATCACACAGTTTAAGTCAGCAAAATGGTCAAGTAAATCCTGAAGCTTTTCCTTATCACAGAACTGTATTAAAAAGAAATTAACTCTAGAGGTCAAGTTAATAGCATTGCGTATGGAGAGAATTATTAGAGTCTCCCGGAAGACTCTTCTGCCTGAGGTGAGTTAGCAGACATATCCTCAGATTAAACTTTCATCAGCAGATCTCTGTATTTCATCAATCTTTCATTACTGCACATCTTAGAAAATCACCGGTCAAGTATCATTAGAAAACCTTTCATTTTTCCAATGCAAAATCCAACCAAATTACTAGAAGGAGAATACTGTTAAAAAGGAGGATCTGGAGAGAGCAATGATGTTTAAATAGCTCAATATTAAAAAAGTTTGAGTTTCTGTATTGTTCTAAATTATCACTTCCTTTCATAACAAACAGAAGAGAATGTGTGTAGTATGGATGGCACTGCAGGATTTGGAAAGCAAATCATTACTGTGTATTAATATATTATCAACATCCATGTGCAACAAGATTATATCAGAGCATTTCACGCTAGAAGTAATGATTTTACAGACTTCCTTAAAATTAATCCACACAGGAGACGCAAAAGAGATTATGCATTTGTGTGTCTCCTAATCTCTCTCGCTCTCTGTTTTCTCTGATGATTGCAGCTTCTCCCTCTACCTGTAAGCAAGGAGTGCTCTGACTTCACCCTGTCGAGGACCAAACAGACTACTTGCCAGGATGAGCTCACGCCTCCACTTACCTTTATATACAAAAGAGCGACATCCAATTAAATAAAGAGGTGTATATCCCAGGGACCACAGGGTTCCAATATGTTCCAGTTATATCCAAGTGTCCTGCATCTAACTGTGACCCACAGAATAGAGCACTTGACCTCTCTAATTTAGGAGTCCAGCTATAGCTCAAGTTCTCTCTTGTCATAAATGCCCCTTCTCTATCTACTGGGGCTTGCTCAGCAAACCTTGCATTATTTATACTGTCCTTCAAAGAACATTCACTGCATAGAGCCTCCAGAACCCCGAAATTCTCACTGTAATTTTGGCTAGTCATAGCTGTCATTTTGCTCATGCTGCTCTGTTTTGAAATAATTACCTACTAATTAACAGCACATACTGTATGAGTTTATTTATAGGCAATGGCTATATTGTTTGTTCTAGAACACTCTCTAATCCAGTAGGTGCATGCCAATTTAAACAAACTTAATTTGAGAAAAATTTAGGTAAGCTCAAGATCTAAACACCTGAAGGAAGAAGACTTTGTAGAATACTTAAAATACATGTAGCCTCTTTACCAAAATTCATACAAGGAAAAGAAAAAAAACTGAAGGCTCTGAAAGAGAAACTATTTGTGATGAAAAAGTGTAGCTCGTAGCACAGTAAATCTAAAAGGGACATTTTTGTACATGACAGCAAATGAGATATTATGGGCTATTTTTAGTTCTATGTTTATATATTAAAACTTCAATAATTCTGTTTTCTCCTTGCTGTTATCAACAGCGACCAATCAGAAAAAATAATTTATTGTGCAAACAACAAACACTCAATTATAATACAAAACAGTCAAGTTTCTCTTCCAATGTTAAGGAGAGAAAATTGGTTTGATCATCTCTGACATGGGTCTTCTGTATTGCTGATGTCACAAACAAAGTTACTTTTCAGCGAGATGGTAGCTCCTCCATTTGCAGGAGGCAGCATAGACATTACTTTGCTTTAATATTAACTAAGATCTGTATTTCACAGATGCATTATCTATGGCAAATAAACAGTTCTTATCAGGGGTAGATGAGAGCAATGAGGCTTTGTGCAGGAAACTGGGCAGGGCTGGAATTCAGCCCCTGGGCAGGACATGGTACTGCAATGGGCTGGGATTGCAGTTATTGCCCCTATGTGCCTCCTATGTGGAGGGTTTTGTATCAGTGGATCTGTAGCCTCTTCTCTGGGTCATCCCTGATGAGCCCATCTGCACTGACCTATTTGGATCAGATATGGAGACCACCTGCTCTGCACTTGCATGCTCGCTTTTTCTCTCTCTCTCACCTCTCCCACCCATTAGGTGGCTTATATGCCTCTCCACCCCTGAAGAAATTTCATCCAGAAGCATGTGAACTTTCTCAATATTGCAGTGAGCAAAATGGGTACAACAGTCTTAAATTATTCCAAATAACTAATTATAACTGCTAGGAGTAATAACGTCATTACATACATCACAAATGTTGGATATTTCTGTAACCTGTTAAATCTAGGACTAGTGAGTATAGTATGGTGTATTGGAGTTTAACAATTTGTGAACAAATATCACAACAATATAATTTTATCATCCAGAGAATCTGAAATATTTGAAAACAAAGAGGTAACAGAAAAGCAAACTGTCTTCTCAAATTCTGTAAATAAATCATTTGGGTATACAGTAAAAGCCTTTCTTTGTCCATCAGACATTTGTTATAATGCACTTTTACTGTTCAACTGTACCATATCAAAAGGTCCCCAAAGATGCTCCATTTTCTAACCAAAGAAAGCTTCTAGAAAATCTGACTTGAAGGGAAATGTGAAATGGGTTCATTTTCTCAAGCAAAGGAAGCACTTTAATGTTTTATTCATGAGAAATTAAAACCTCTTTGCTTCCCAGCATTTCCAGTTGGATTTGTCCTTGTAAATCTCTCAAAAATCTGAACCGAAGAAACTAAAAATGCAAGAAAAATACCCATCATTCAGAGGAACGAATGGCTCAGGGGAATGATATTCAGTCACAGAAACATTCACTTCAAGGTCACTGGTTCAAATATGGACCAGGTCCGAGCTGACCAAAAGTCAAAACCATCCAACTGGCTATTTGGCAGCTTTATGTGAAATGAGCAAGGGGTTTCAGTGATTGAGTTTCTGCAACATAAAAGCCTGTGTGCTACAGGTGGCCTGGGCAAGGGTTCTAAAAGAGAGGCCGTGGATGGTGGAGACTGACCTACTTAGTCATTTCCTTAAAGTGATCCCTTCAGGCCAAGCTTGAAGCATATTGATAAGGCAGATAAGCCTTGGTTTTCATTGCTGCCACCTTATTAATCAGAAGGCTTCAGTTTTCAGTGTTATCAATCTAGCACCTTTTGAAAGTATTAATTCACGTGAAAACCTTTCTAATTCAGGACTTTTCTTTTGCCAAGAAAGACTTAACAGACATTTTACCAACCCTGAAAGCCAACATGCTGATATGTGTATTAGAAATGTACAGGTCAAACAGCTTGCTTTACATCTGACAGGTGCAACAATACAATAGCCAGCCAAAAAAGAGCTCAAGGGTTCACTGAGCTACCAGGCACAACCATTCTGATACCCCTGTTATAACTTACTACAGATACAATTTCTGCCATTCCTTTTGAGAGAGAGAATACAAGCCATTTTAATAGTTATATTCCTGCAACAATACCACATCAAAAGGAAAGTATGAAGCAAAAGATAGCTAAGTCCCTGGTTCAGTGAGGCACTAAGTACATGTTTAAGTCTATCCCATGTCAGGAAAGCACTTGAGCACATGCTTAACTTGACTTCAATGGGAACTAAGCACATGTTTAAGTACATTCCTGAATCAAAGTCTTTAAAAACATCAGCGGGGGAAACCAAGTTCACTTCCTACTTTGATCAACTGTAATGTATGAGGAAGTGGAAATGGAACTATGTAAATACTTTCTTTACTATATACTGGTGAAATGTATACCTCGCAAGATAAATACGCTAAGGACTACATTTGAAAAATTATCCCTTGATTTGGACATGCAAACAAGTATTTCCACATCTAATTCAGGTAATTTGGTACTTAACTACCTGATTTGCAAGCAGAAATATGTTTATTCTTTGTGAACATAAAAGTTGCATAAACAACTTTATAGGCCAAGTTGAGGCCCTTTGAATATCTTATCCAAATATCATTTTGCAAAATGTGCTATAACGAGTTATGAAAAAGAAAGGTGTGTGTTGTTTTTTTAAGTAACTTACGTAACAAATATAATGAATATAAATCCTGCCATAGTTATTGGAACATAATCACACAATAAAATGGTTATTAGTGATACTTCACTTGGTAAGCATATATACACCCTACATTAGTAGATTTCAACAGCATAAAGCAACAAAGTCTTAGGAGATTGTAAACTCACCGTCCATTGTCACGACCCACTCCCCAGACTCTGATGCTCACAATGGGCTGAGAATGAAGACTGGTGTGATCCATGGGGTCAACCAAATTTAGCATGTCATTCTCCAGTATAAGGTACATGTCTTTTCCCTATAATTCAAAACAAAACAAGTTACAAAATCTGTTCTTCATGCAAAGTGAATCAGCTCAAAACTCAAGATGTTTTCTGTTTTCTTTATTTGCATTGTTAAATATCATTGAGTCATTTGACTGACCCAAAGTTTCAATATATTCTGAGTGCATTTGAAAACAAGCTGACTTCTGGTTTTAAAAGGTCCAAGATAAACTTTACTGATTTTTTTTATAAGCCAAACTGGAGAAAATAATTGCTTTCAATTTGTAAAGTGTAATCAGTTTTATTGGCTCGATATAATTAACAACAATCTTAAGGTCACATGACATTCAGATATTCAATACACAAGTTCTTTGGTTATTCGTTTCCCTGAAAAAAAATTAAACGTAACAAAATACAAGAAATTTCTTAATATTAAAACCTTAGTAACAAACACCAAAACCAGTAACCTTTTAAGGAGGAGAAACATATTGTTTATATCAAATAATATGATGGGCTGTGCTTTCTTTTTCTCAGCTTCCACTTCACACTTAAAAGGGCTATTGGAAAGGATGGCATTCTGCGTACCAAAGGGTTTAGGATCTGCTATCGGAAGAAGCAGCATTGAGACTGAACCCTACCCCACTGAAGTCAAAGGGAGTTTTGCCATTGACTTCAATGAAGCCAGGATTTCATCCTGTCTTTCGTCCTGTATTTGCATTTTTCTTGGTTGAATATTCTAAGAAAAGGAACCAATTTTTATGATACTTTTCCCTTTTATGACAATTTAGGAATGATATTTATTTCTATTATTAGTATTCTCTCTAACCTAGCTACCTCTGCCCTAATATCAGGTTGTTCTATCTTTTAAGCTTCCCAGAGAGAAGTAAACGTTGCAGCCAAAGAAGGCTCAGAAATCAGTTTCTCGCGTCTGATTTGGTATATCTTCTCAAACAGTAATCCAAGGAGAATTGCAGGACCCCATGGAAATGATACTGGAGTTACTGTAAGACAAAATATTGATCTAAAAGGGATGGACTGTGTGGGGTAAGAAGAATTTATTTGTTTCCCCACTGTTGAGACACCATCCATTAATGTATATCCCCACATGCCTTTCAGAGTGGAAAGAATTTGATCACACACTGACAGAGGATTTAGAAATTACTCTCTTATTTTTGTACATGTCAATGATATGGCAGCCCTTTTCCAAATTGCCACTGCTCAAGTTTTAATGATATGTCTAATTCTGTGCCCCTGACTGTCATGCATTTCTTTCGGCTTAGAAGGGACTGTTTACTTTATTTGCTTGTACAATGGAGCTCCTTATGTAACATAATGGATTTACACATGGAGGGAATGAACATCATCTGGAGGAAAAAAAGGGGAGGCAATGTCTTGCCATAGAGAGGAGACAGAGGTCTGAAGGAAACGTAAGGAAGGAAATACACACAAAAAGGTATCTCGGGGGAGGAAAAGAAGATGCAGTTACAATAAACAAATGGTTAGTGGGGAATTAATACTAATGAAGTAGCTTACTGCACAAAGGAAATAAAAGAGTAGAAGAGTAAAAAAGTAAGGAAGGAATAAGGTACAAAAGCAGAGCAAGAAGAGTCACTCAGATTTCTAAGGTTACTGAATAAAAATACAAGAACTATGAAAAAGAAAAAGGATTAAAGAATTCGTTAAGAGACCAAAGATACTGAAAACAGCTCACGAAAGAGAACACTGCTGTATATTTAGACCAATTTTCTATTTACACATTTATTTATGTGGCAATGACCTGGAAGAAATTGTTGCAAGAAAGTAAAATCTGCTGATCATAATGCTGGAATTAGGGCAATAAAACTACATTCTAAAGATTTGAATAGGGTTGGAGAATGGGCAAATATAGGACATACTGAACATAAATCAAAAGAAATTATTCTAGCATACACAAGGGATGGCTCGGCTCAGGCCAACTGCAATATATTTTGCACAGTTTTTGTTGCCTTATTATACAAAGGCTATTATAGTGATGGAGATGGTGTAGCAGCAGGCAATCAGAAATTATTTAGGCACTCTGGGAATCTAAATGCAAAGAGACAGGATAAACCTGGCCACATTCTATGGGACCTCACTGACTGTCAAATAATTCTGAAGAGACTAAAAAAACCTGCTACAGGGATGGGGGGGGCAGGGAAAGGGGACACGGGGGAAAGGCTTTTGACAAACAAAACAACCCAGGGAAATAAAATACAGCAGAACCTCTATTTCAAGAACACCAATCTTGAGAATGACCAGTTATGTGGTCCCCATAGAGTGTGTGGGGCAGTGTCACATAAGTAAAGTGATGCTGATGAAGAACAAGCTGACATCCCTTCACATTTGGATACCTTCAATGCATTGGAAATCTCTTTGTAGTAGTATGAAGGACAAGAAAGCAGCGATGTAGCATAGCATACTGCAATTTATGCACCATACCTACTGTAATTTTGAGATGTTCAATTTTATGAAGATTTTGATTTTATAAACTCGTCAATCCCGAATTAGTTCATTGAGATTTTACTGTAAAATTAAAGAAGAGTTTGATCCTAGAAGACTGTTGGTGGAAGCTATTTTTAGTGAGACACATTGCTGCAGCAATATAGTTGTAAGGTAAATCTTCACAGTATGTGGCAAAAATGACAATGTAGTATGTGGTAAAGCAGCAAAACAGATTATGTGGTTTTCTTTCATGCCTTTGATTTCACAGAATTGTGGAAATTAGAAATGAGAAAGAGATATTATGTCATCTTGTCTACCTGGAACAATTTATCTCCTCTTTGGGGTGAAATACATACAGATGGTCCCAATCCTCAATCCCATTTAATAATATTTCAGTCAAACTAGTCCTTTTAATCTTTACTTAATCCTAAAAATTTAATCTTTAGTCAACTCTTTCATCTTAATATTTTGCTGTATGTACTTTGTATTCCTTCTGATTTCCCTCCAATTTGTTGACATCCCTCTCTCTTCATTTAGCTCCCTCCTTTAAACATGCTTTTTCCATATAACCTGTCAGTGCTCTGCCAACCAAGAAGGGTTGTTACAAGAATTTCTTCTAAAGTAAGTGGGAATCTGTTTACTCCTCTGTGTTTCGCTTGTCTGTTTAGATTGACTCTGTGGGACTACTCATGTGAATAAGGTGAGAAGAATATGGTACTAACTCAGTAATTTGTGACCCAATTTCCTTTAACACTCTCCTCCTGAAAAGATTTTTTATGATAATAAGATAAGAGTCTTTTACAAAGCACAGCCTATCATAAGACACTTAACAACTTGTCATCCTGATACACACTAAAGTTATTCAGTTACTGACTGTATCATGTCAATGGCTACTTGAGACTTGGTTGGTGAATTATGGTCCCAACTGGCTGAAGAGACGTTTGGAGCTGTGAAGAGATGTTTAGCTGTGGGTCCCATACACACATATTTTAAACACATTAAAGTTTTCAATTTGAAAAGATTTTTAACATTCAAAATAACTTAAAACAAATAAATCAATAATCTTTCCAAAACTATAGATTAAGCCACGTTAATTTTAATTTTTGTGTTCTAAATACCTCCATACTCCCAAACTCCACTTTGAAATCTCTGTGCTTCACTCTGGTCATAACCCCGGGAGAGAACACAGGCCTTAAGGCCATGACAGTGGCTTGGGATGAAAAAATGGTTACCTATCTTTCGTAACTGTTGTTCTTCGAGATGTGTTGCTCATGTCCATTCCATTCCAGGTGTGCGTGTGTCCACATGTGCGGCTGTTGGAGATTTTTGCCTTAGCAGCATCTGTAGGATTGGCTGTGGCACCCCTGCTGCATTCATGCATTGGTATATTAGATGCCACTGGTCCTACGCCCTCTCAGTTCCTTCTTGCTGGCAACTCCAACAGAGGGGCAGGAGGGCGGGTAATGGAATGGACATGAGCAACACATCTCAAAGAACAAGTTATGAAAAGGTAGGTAGTCGTTTCTTTTCTTCAAGTACTTGCTCATGTCAATTCCATTCTAGGTGACTCACAAGCAGTATCCATGGAGGTGGGCTCAGAGTTTATGGTTGTGCAGATTGCAACACTGCTCTGCCAAAGCCAGCATCATCTCAAATTGCTGGGTAAGTGCATAATGAGATGTGAACGTGCAGACAGATGACCAGGTAGCGGCCCTACAAATCTCTTGGATTGGTGCCTACACCAGGAAGGCCACTGATGATGCTTGCATCCTGGTCGAGTGTGCTGTGACGATTGCTGGCGGAGGCACTTTTGCCAGCTTATAGCAATAGCAGATGCAGGCCACGATCCAGGACGAAATCTTTCGAGTAGGCACTGGGCAATCTTTCATTCTGTCTCCCACTGCAATGAACAACTGCATTGACTTATGGAATGGCTTTGTTCCATCTATGTAGAACACCAGCGCCCATCTGATGTTCAGGGTGTGCAGCCTGCATTCATCATCTGATGTATGAGGCTATGGAAAGAAGATGGGTAAGTATATGTCCTGTCCCGTATGAAACTGGGAAACTATCTTAGGCAGAAATGCCAGGTGCGGTTGCAGCTGGACCTTATCATTGTAGAAGACTGTATAGGGAGGCTCCGAAGTAAGCGCCCTGATCTCGGACACCCTGTGGGCCGACCTTATCGCAACCAGGAATGGAACCTTCCAGGAGAAAAGCAGGAGAGAGCAGGAAGCCAGCATGAGATTCAGGTCCCAGGCAGGGACGGGATCCTGGACATGTGGGTAGAGACGCTCCAGACCTTTCAAAAACCAGCCTGTCATGTCTTGAGCAAATATTGACCTGCCTTGGAACGGAGGGTGGAAAGCTGAGATAGGGGCCAGGTGGACCTTGGCTGATGATCGGGACAAATCTTGGAGTTTGAGGTGCAGCAGATAATCCAGGATCTCGTGCAGCAGGGCCTGTTCAGCTCGGACATGTCGATCCAAGGCCCAGCATGTGAACCTTTTCCATTTGGCCAGGTAAGTCGCTCTGGTGGAGGGTTTTCTGACACACAACAAGACCTGCTGAACCCGGGCCGAGCATTTCCGTTCGTCCACATTCAACCATGTAGTAGCCAGGCTGTCAAGTGCAGCACCACAGGTTTGGGTGCAGCTGTGGTTCTGGGACAGCAGATCTGGCCTACGAGGTAGCTGCAGTGGGGCGGCTACCAAATGGTCCAGCAGCGTGCTGAACCAGTGCTGGTGAGGCCATGTGAGGGCTATCAGAATACCTTCGCCTTGTCCTGTTTGATCTTCACTAGGACTCTGAACCAATGGCATTGGCAGGAAGACATGCATCAGAGCCCCAGAGCATGGGAGGAGAAATGCATCTGATAGGGAACCCCTGTCCATCCCTTGGATCAAACAAAATAAGCGGCATTTCCTGTTCTGCCTGGACGTGAACAGGTCCATCTGGGGAGTCCCCCACTTCTGGAAGATTACACTGACTGCCTCTGGATGGAGCGACCACTCGTGACGAGATCAGAAGGTCCTGATGATCTGAGGTGATCTGCTACCACATTCCTGGCCCCGGCAGGTGAGCAGCTACCAGATGGACGGCATGCTGCACACAGAAGTCCCAAAGGTGGAGAGTTTCTTGGCAAAGGGCCAACAACCTGGCTCCGCTCTGCCTGTTGATGCAATACATCGCAGCAGGATTGTCTGTCAGAACCTGCACCACCTGGCCCTTCCCGTGGAGCAGGAAAGCCTGGCAGGCCAAGCAAACCGCACTGAGCTCCCTGATGTTGATATGGAGGGCTAGATCATCCTGCAACCAGCATCCCTGGGTGTTCAGCTCGCCCAGATGGGCTCCCCAGCCCAGGTCCAAAGCATTAGAGACCAGGGTCAGCGACAGGGAAGGGGTTGTGAAGGGAACTCCCTCCAGCACTGACACAGGGTCCAACCAGCAATCCAGGGACGGCCGGATGTGATCCGGCACCCTGACTATCCGGTCTAGGTCGTGCCTGATGAGGATGTAGACCGATGCCAGCCATACTTGCAGCAGCTGGAGATGGAGCCTGGCATGACTGACCACGTATGTACATGCGGCCATATGACCAAACCACCACAAGCAGGTGCGAGCCGTGGTGAGTGGTGGTTCTTTACGTGGGAGAACGGATCTGACATGGCCTGAAAATGTGCTACCAGAAAGAAGGCTCTGGCTCGCGTGGAGTCCAGAACTGCCCCAATGAACTCTATTCACTGGACCGGCCTCAAGGTGGATTTTTCTCGTTTATTAACAGGCCCAGGTTGCGGCAGGTGGAACGCACCAGATTGCGGCTCCTCTGCACTTGTTCCCAAGACCTGCCCTTGTTGAGTCAGTTGTTGAGATACAGGAAGACCTGGACCCCTCGATAACTCAGGTAAGCAGCCACTGGCTCCATACATTTTATGAACACCCTTGGGGCCCATGAGAGGCCAAAGGGCAGTGCCATGAATTGAAAATGTGTCTGCCCACTATGAAATGGAGGAAACGTCTGTGATCTTGGAATTAGGAAATAAGCGCCCTTGAAGTCAAGGGCGGCATACCAGTCTCTCGGACCCAGGGAGGGGATGATGGAGGCTAGGGAGACCATGCGAAACTTCAATTTCCTGACAGACTTGTTGAGGCGATGCAGGTTCAGAAGGAGTCTTCCTTGCTATGCAAGGAAAGGCACTCTGACTAACCACTACAGGCAGTAAGAAGGGACTGAGGGGGCATAGGGCCGGCGGCGCCTGTTATACTGATGCATGAGCGCGGCACTCCAGGGGGCATCACAGCCGACCCTACGGATAGCACGAAGGCAAAAATGTCTGACTACCACACACGTGGGTGCGCGCACACCTAGAATGGAATCGACATGAGCAAGCCCTCGAAGAAGAATTAAAGGTTTTATTGCAGACTTTCACAAAGACAGGTTCCCCTCCTTCCATTTTAATGGTGCCATCATGGAGCATTCTGGCCTGATAGAATAGTGCTCTATTCCCCTAGCAAATACTTTGTCACATCAGGTCCCATACTGATGCAATTACAGGACACGGGACTTCTCATAGTCCAGTGGTTCTCAAAGTTTTGTACTGATGACCGCTTTCATATAGCTAGCCTCTGAGTGTGACCCCACCCGCTTATAAATTAAAAACACCTTTTTATATATTTAACACCATTATAAATGCTGTAGGCAAAGTGGGGTTTGGAGTGAAGGCTGACAGCTCACGACCCCCCATGTAATAACTTCGGGACCCCTGAGGGGCTCTGACCTCTAGTTTGAGAACCCCTGTTATAGTTAGTGTATGGAAGACAAAAGGAGAGTTCCTTTCAGAAATCAAACATTTTTCTCCCCTGCCAAAATGGTACAGTCAAACACACGCACATGCATGCTTCTGGACAACTCCACTTCCACGCTGCTCTCAACCTTTAATCAGCCCAGAAATGACAAGCCCTGTTTGTCTTGTTTCTTAATAAGCAAACACCGGTAGGCAAAGAAACATAAAAAGTCTAAAATCATAATTTCTGTTTGCACTCTCCATTAACCAAACACTTTTTTTGGATGGGTAATTTTCTTGTTTTTAAAAACTCACTCCCAGTAGGCCAGACTCAGAGATGCATCTAAAAGAGTAAGTCTAGAGAGTACATTTACACCAGTTAGGCTCCGTCTGGATTTACACAGTTTGCAAAGAAGGTCAGTATCATTATCTGCATTTTACAGATGGGGAAACTGAGGCACAGAGCGGTGAAGTGACTTTCCCAAGATCACCAAAAGGTCAGTGGCAGAACTAGGTCTCCTGAGCCCCAGGCCAGTGCTCTATGCACTAGGCCACACTGCTTCCCTTAGACTTATACCCAATATGTAAACAGAATGAAAATTACACATCACTTCTGCATTTGGATCAAGGAGCATAGGAAATCTAAGCTGTCGTAACTCATATGCTAAGGGACTAATAGAGCAGCATAACAAGAAAAACAACTTGGCAGAGGGTTTAAGAAAGCATGTTAAAGTAGATCACCCATAGCCTCTAGGTTCTAGACGCAAAAAACGCACCATCTTGAAGCTCCTTACACTTCCTTTCTCACTGGTAAAGGATGTGAGAATGAAATAGGCACTAAAACAAAGCCCTCTTTAGTCAATACAAGGATTTCCACTGATTTCAATGACTTTGGATGTGAGCTTATGACAGTGAGAATATAAAGGAATATTAGAGTAACTTCTACCACCTTACACATTACCCCTGTATTTGACCCTTATCTTCAGTTTACAGCAAATGTTTTATTAACAATTGTACAGTATATTTTTAGTCATTTAATTATTTTATTATTGGACATGTCAGGCAGCATATCTAATATATGAAGGGAGACAGAACAATTTGATCATGGCCTTTGTGAGACCTGCTCTCCTAACCACCCAGAAACAAAAATCAGGTTCACTCTCAGATTTTTTTTCTCCTTTTTGCCAGCACCAGCTGCTGATACAGCAGTCTTAGTCTCACTCTGCTTCTTTACTTTTTTCCCATTAAAGAATACATAGAAAATTAGGGCATTTAATTTTTGTTCAACAACATTTAAAACTGGGTGGAAAACTAACATGCTTGTCTGTATTTTTAAAGGTATCTTATTGAGTGGGTGGAGTGCATTCAAAGGGGGAAAAAGGGTAATGTAAAGAAAGTTCACACCATACTCTTACCTCTCCCCATATGCCAACTGTGTCTCTGATATCATTTTTACAGTAAGACAGTTGTCTGATGCAATTGTTCACAGCAACACTGCTTTTTCCAGGAGCAAGATCTTCTTCTGCCATTTCTACCCAGCCCAAAGAGCGCACAGCAAAGCACTAAAAAAAAACCAAAAAAAAAACCCAGGAAAGATTTGTGTGTAAATCATAACTCTATATACCAACAAAGCAGTATCAATTACTTACAAAAGACTGAAGAAATCTAATGGACAGATTCCCAGTGATGTCAATGTCAAAACTCCCCCTCTTTGGACAGAAGCAGGTCCCTGTATTGCCATAAGATGACACTCATAGCAGACAGGAACATTAAAATGTTTGAGAATGTAAGATGAAAATATTTATTGGAAGGAAAAGGTAAGATGAATGACATGTCAGGAAAAATGATACTTCTTATACCTCCATGGTGGCAGAATATGACAAAATGCTTTCAAGAATACAGTCACCAAAGGAGGAAATGAGGAACATATAAGGAATGCTTTAGGCAGTCAATAGGATACCCTTGCACCAGAAAAATAGCAACCACAGCTATAGGATGGAGGTCCTAGCTAGTATTTTGAGCCTTTATACAAAAAAAGCTTTCGATTTAGGCCTGTTGTGAAATCCACACATGGTATATCTCACTACTGAGTTTTAAACCACAAAACTTAATTTATTAAGGATTACCACAATCAGTTTTACAGTAAGTTTAAGTAAGGTAGCAGATAATAGTAAATCCAAAGCATTAACTAAGAAATAAAATACTGTGTAAAGAAACAGGCTTTTAACAGTGACCCTTAAGCCAACCAGAACTCTCAGTTGGCAGAACATTGCAAAGACTACATCACTCAGCATGTATGGTGCATTTTGTAAACAAAACAAAACGGGATTAATTGCCTGGAAATATCTATGTTACTGCCACTATGGTAGATTTATAAAAGCCACTTTTTAATATGGGAAAAAACATTCATATTGTGCTGAGGCACAACAGAGCGTGAAATCCTGACCCTACTGAAGTCAATGGGAGTTTTGCCACTGACTTCAATGGGGCCAAGACTTCACCCAGAAAGCGTCAGGAGGATTCTGTTGTCAAGTTGAGCCATAATTGCCAACAGCAAATTTATAATAGTTCTGTTGCTTCCTTCTGATAGACATGCTGAACTTCTACTTTATTAGGAGTACCTCCCATATTGTATAACACACACTATTTTTGAGGCATTCAGCATAAATTATATTGTCTATATGGATCAGTAAAATCTATGGCATGGGGTCTTTGAGAACTTAATGAGACATTAAAATCCCACCTTCCTCTACCTACAAATCCCCTACGTGTCAATCATAGCTTTGTCTAGAGGCACAAGCTCCAACACTTTTCAAAAGTATAGCAGAAAAATTTAGAATTAATGTAGTTAAAAACTTGCCTGCATTTAACAGCCTCTCTCTTTCACCATGTATATCTCCAACTCAAAAGTGGTCTAAAGATTAACATGGGCTATGGCTACACTACAAGGCTTTTAACGACACAACTGTGCTGCTACAGCCGTGCCGCTAAAAGGCACGCAGTGTAGCTGCTGTTTGTCGGCTGGAGAGAGCTGTCCTGCCGACAAAAAACTTCCACCACCCACGAGCTGCAGTAGCTTTGCTGGCAGGAAAGTGCTCCAGCCAACAAGTGCTGTTCACACCGGCGCTTTTCGTTGGTAAAACTTTTGTTGTTGAGTATATGTGTGTGTGTGTGTGTTTTTAACACCCCTGAACAACAGAAGTTTTGCCAACGAAGTTCCAGTGTAGACAAACCCTTAGAGTAGGCATTGTGTAGAGTCCAGATACATTACCTATTGGCTTCTTTTAAACTTTTGTCTTTGGGAATGACTGCATTTTTTTGTTTTGAAATTGTGTGCTGAACCAACTTTCTATTGATTCAGGAAATCAAATGATGCAATATGTATTAGCATTCAGAAATGTTTTAATTATACAATCCCTAAAAGGCCAAAATGCATTGTTCAATGCTGCCCCCTGGTGACAAACCGGTTTCATTGTTACCAGCATTAATATATAACAAATGTTTAGGAATACAGGCCCCAATGTTGTAAATTACTCTGCAGACAACTGAGATCATGCTGCATTTACTGCAGGGCAGTCCTGTACAGGTGTAGGATGCAGCCCAGGTGGACCAGGTTGCAGATTTGGGCCTATAGTTACTCGTGTTAACATCTTTTTTTGAAATACGTTTAACAAATGGGTTTTTAAAACTCTGAAGCAAAAACACAGAGATAGGTAATTCAAGTTCATACAAAGAGAAAAGGAGTACTTGTGGCACCTTAGAGACTAACAAATTTATTAGAGCATAAGCTTTCATGAGCTACAGCTCACTTCATCGGATGCATTTGGTGGAAAATACAGAGGGGAGATTGATATACATACACAGAGAACATGAAACAATGGGTTTATCATACACGCTATAAGGAGAGTGATTACTTAAGATAAGCCTCACCAGCAGCGGGGGGAAAGGAGGAAAACCATTCATGGTGACAAGCAAGGTAGGCTATTTCCAGCAGTTAACAAGAATATCTGAAGAACAGTGGGGGGTGGGGTGGGGTGGGAGAAATACCATGGGGAAATAGTTTTACTTTGTGTAATGACTCATCCATTCCCAGTCTCTATTCAAGCCTAAGTTAATTGTATCCAGTTTGCAAATTAATTCCAATTCAGCAGTCTCTCGTTGGAGTCTGTTTTTGAAGCTTTTTTGTTGAAGGATAGCCACTCTTAGGTCTGTAATCGAGTGACCAGAGAGACTGAAGTGTTCTCCAACTGGTTTTTGAATGTTATAATTCTTGACATCTGATTTGTGTCCATTCATTCTTTTATGTAGAGACTGTCCAGTTTGACCAATGTACATGGCAGAGGGGCATTGCTGGCACATGATGGCATCTATCACATTGGTAGATGTGCAGGTGAACGAGCCTCTGATAGTGTGGCTGATGTGATTAGGCGCTATGATGGTGTCCCCTGAATAGATATGTGGACAGAGTTGGCAACGGGCTTTGTTGCAAGGATAGGCTCCTGGGTTAGTGGTTCTGTTGTGGTTGCTGGTGTGTGGTTGCTGGTGAGTATTTGCTTCAGATTGGGGGGCTGTCTGTAAGCAAGGCCTGGCCTGTCTCCCAAGATCTGTGAGAGTGATGGGTCATCCTTCAGGATAGGTTGTAGATCCTTGATGATGCGTTGGAGAGGTTTTAGTTGGGGGCTCAAGGTGATGGCTAGTGGCGTTCTGTTATTTTCTTTGTTGGGCGTGTCCTGTAGTAGGTGACTTCTGGGTACTCTTCTGGCTCTGTCAATCTGTTTCTTCACTTCAGCAGGTGGGTATTGTAGCTGTAGGAATGCATGATAGAGATCTTGTAGGTGTTTGTCTCTGTCTGAGGGGTTGGAGCAAATGCGGTTATATCGTAGAGCTTGGCTATAGACAATGGATCGTGTGGTATGATCTGGATGAAAGCTAGAGGCATGTAGGTAGGAATAGCGGTCAGAAGGTTTCCGATACAGGGTGGTGTTTATGTGACCATCGCTTATTAGCACCGTAGTGTCCAGGAAGTGGATCTCTTGCGTGGACTGGTCCAGGCTGAGGTTGATGGTGGGATGGAAATTGTTGAAATCATGGTGGAATTCCTCAAAGGCTTCTTTTCCATGGGTCCAGATGATGAAGATGTCATCAATGTAGCGCAAGTAGAGTAGGGGCATTAGAAGACGAGAGCTGAGGAAGCGTTGTTCTAAGTCAGCCATAAAAATGTTGGCAAATATGTCTATTTCGGAAAACTAATGGAGCACAAGAACATAGAGTAGCATCTAGTGCTGAGGGGTTGGAGCAAATGCGGTTATATCGTAGAGCTTGGCTATAGACAATGGATCGTGTGGTATGATCTGGATGAAAGCTAGAGGCATGTAGGTAGGAATAGCGGTCAGTAGGTTTCCGATATAGGGTGGTGTTTATGTGACCATCGCTTATTAGCACTGTAGTGTCCAGGAAGTGGATCTCTTGTGTGGACTGGTCCAGGCTGAGGTTGATGGTGGGATGGAAATTGTTGAAATCATGGTGGAATTCCTCAAGGGCTTCTTTTCCATGGGTCCAGATGATGAAGATGTCATCAATGTAGCGCAAGTAGAGTAGGGGCATTAGGAGACGAGAGCTGAGGAAGCGTTGTTCTAAGTCAGCCATAAAAATGTTGGCAAATATGTCTATTTCGGAAAACTAATGGAGCACAAGAACACAGAGTAGCATCTAGTGCTGAGGGGTTGGAGCAAATGCGGTTATATCGTAGAGCTTGGCTATAGACAATGGATCGTGTGGTATGATCTGGATGAAAGCTAGAGGCATGTAGGTAGGAATAGCGGTCAGTAGGTTTCCGATATAGGGTGGTGTTTATGTGACCATCGCTTATTAGCACTGTAGTGTCCAGGAAGTGGATCTCTTGTGTGGACTGGTCCAGGCTGAGGTTGATGGTGGGATGGAAATTGTTGAAATCATGGTGGAATTCCTCAAGGGCTTCTTTTCCATGGGTCCAGATGATGAAGATGTCATCAATGTAGCGCAAGTAGAGTAGGGGCATTAGGAGACGAGAGCTGAGGAAGCGTTGTTCTAAGTCAGCCATAAAAATGTTGGCAAATATGTCTATTTTGGAAAACTAATGGAGCACAAGAACATAGAGTAGCATCTAGTGAATTAATCTTGTTAGTATTTTTATCTTTATTGGGGTAGGGAAGCACAATGGGACAAAGTGGTTTTGGGGTGCAGAGTTCTTGTATATTTCAGCAACCAACCTGAGCCTGAGCCCAAAAAAGGATTCTGTGTCACAGCAAGAGTAAAGCTCCATGTGAATGCACATACCTGGAGTTCAAATTACATTAGGTACTACTCTTTGAGTAGTCTGTTGTGCAAGGCTTTGCAAGTCTGGTGAAAAATGGGTGAAATCCTAGCTCCACTGAAGTCAATGGTAAAACTCCTACTGACTTCAATAAGGCCTGGATTTCACCCTAATTATTTGTGCACGCGCCTATATGGCTAGTTATATGTTTACTTCCTTGCTTGTGTTCCTGAACATTGCCAGAGTATAGGGAACAATATATATCAAAGAATCACAGAAATTGGGAGGCGAGGGGGACAAAAAATGCTAGGCCATATAGCCCTCGTGCACAAGTAGGACAGTTGGCTATGGTATATTTGTTAGTGGTTTATTAATGAAAGTCTATCTTTCTACTTTCTATTGGTCTTGCAGCAGCAAGGCATAAACAGAGGTAGGTCTTATATAAACTATAACGGTTTACAAAAAAAACTCTTAGCGACATTAACTTTTAAAATTTTAGTATTTAATATGTAGAAGATATTCCTCATAAAATGGTAAAATTCACCACCAGATTACAGAACATATACTGCTTTTAACGGTAAGTTAGATCTTATCACTTGACAGCACTTTGAAAAATAAAGATTGTATATTCATAAAAATGGAAAAAAATAATTTCATAGAAACAGTATTATTTGCTTTGAGTAAAAAACAAATTATATTTTTTGCAACATTAGAAACATTTTGTATCAAATACATCTTCGAGTGCTTAAACACATATTACTTTTATACATACCACATAAATATTTTAAATCACTAAATGCATTTTTTTAAACTTAGACTCCAGCCTGGGAAAAATAAATCTGTTAACCTGGCTGGAGTCAGGTAGGTCTGCAGGCATTCCATGTTAATAGCCTCCCATTGTTCTGTTAATGACCCTTGGTATTCTCTCTGGAATTATACTATTTCTGTAATTGTTTCATTTTCTGCTTGTTTTTTTCCTTAACAATCTCCTTTAATACGACTCTCTGTAGGCAGACAGAAAAATAGCAAGCAGGTAAACTAGGTACATATGATATTCATAAAAATAATATATCTCCCTCACCTTCCACTAACAGCAACCCCCAGCATCAATACATGATGCCGAAATTATTGGGTAAGGTTCTTTGGCTTGTGTTATGGAGGCGGGCAGATTAGATGACGGATTAGAATGTCTTTTCTAGCCCTAAAATATATAAATACCTTCCCTTCCCAACATTCAATCCCTTCCTCCTGAATAAATGAGCAGTTCATAAAAGTTCAATAAAATAAGTATGTAGATGACTTTAATAGCTCATTCCTTGCTTCGGGTGTGAATTAAAATAAGGTACACTATGTTACTACTGGGGGAATTCTGCACCACAGCGCAATGCAGAATTTTGCAGAAATTAATGTTGGGCATGCAGAATTTCCCCCCCCCCCCAGAAATGGGCTGCAGAGATGTTGGCTGCCACTAGGGGCCGCTGGACCTGACAGCGCCCAGCTCACAAATAGAAGACAGTGTTGGGGGGAAGGGGAGGGAACTGGAGGGTTCTCAGCAGCAGCAGTTTCCAGCATGCCCTGAAGGAAGGAGGTGGCAGCGTGCAGGCAACTCACTGCAAGCCTGGGACCCAGCATCAGCTTGTTTCTCCCTCTGGATCCCTGGGCTTTGTGAGTTGGGGGTGTGAGTGTCTAGGCTCTGGGGAGATAGAGGGTGTGAGTGTCTGGACCGGGGGGAGGGGGTCCCACAGCTGGGCTCTGGGCGGGGGAGGGGATACGAGTGTCTGAGTTGCAGAGGGACACGGCTCGGCTCTCGTGGGGGAACGGGGTGGGAATGTCTGGGCCGGTGGGGGGCGCGAGTCCCACAGCTGGGCTCTGGGAGGGAGGGGGTGAAAGTGTCTGGGCCAGGGAGGCCCCGCAGCTGGGCTCTGTGGAGGGAGAAGGGGTGTGAATGTCTGGACCCCCAGCTGGGCTCTGGGGGGAAAGGGGCAGAAAAGCAGGAACTGGGCTGTCATAGGGGTTTCTTTAACTCTCTACTCTTGGGGGAATGTTTTTGTGTGTCTGAATTGTTGCAGACATACTTGCTGAAAGGTATTTTGAAATAAATTACCAAAATAATTGAAACTGGTGTGATTACATTCTGTTATTTTGACAAATAACATTTGCAGAATTTTAAAATATTCTGTGCATAATTTTTAATTTTTTGGGGCAGAATTCCCCCAGGAGTAACTATATCCTGTAGAATGGGGAATTATCCCCCAAGTATGAATTCTAGAAGGTTCTAACAACTGTAGTTTTTGAAGGTTCAGTATTATCATCTCACCGTAAAAGCTCTTACATCAGAGACTTTCACCTCAAATGTGTCAGCAAAAAAGAATCAGACTTTCCACTCAGGTGGAAAAACCTGAGTGTCTCTGGATTAAGTTTAGAAGTGTGTGCAACAAGAGTGATGTCATGGTGGGAGTCTGCTATAGACCACCGGACCAGGGGGATGAGGTGGATGAGGCTTTCTTCCGGCAACTCACGGAAGCTACTAGATCGCATGCCCTGATTCTCATGGGTGACTTTAATTTTCCTGATATCTGCTGGGAGAGCAATACAGCGGTGCATAGACAATCCAGGAAGTTTTTGGAAAGCGTAGGGGACAATTTCCTGGTGCAAGTGCTAGGGGAGCCAACTAGGGGGAGCGCTTTTCTTGACCTGCTGCTCACAAACCGGGTAGAATTAGTGGGGGAAGCAAAAGTGGATGGGAATCTGGGAGGCAGTGACCATGAGTTGGTTGAGTTCAGGATCCTGACGCAGGGAAGAAAGGTAAGCAGCAGGATACGGACCCTGGACTTCAGGAAAGCAGACTTTGACTCCCTCAGGGAACAGATGGCCAGGATCCCCTGGGGGACTAACATGAAAGGGAAGGGAGTCCAGGAGAGCTGGCTGTATTTCAAGGAATCCCTGTTGAGGTTACAGGGACAAACCATCCCGATGAGTCGAAAGAATAGTAAATATGGCAGGCGACCAGCTTGGCTTAATGGTGAAATCCTAGCGGATCTTAAACATAAAAAAGAAGCTTACAAGAAGTGGAAGCTTGGACATATGACCAGGGAAGAGTATAAAAATATTGCTCGGGCATGTAGGAAAGATATCAGGAGGGCCAAATCACACCTGGAGCTGCAGCTAGCAAGAGATGTCAAGAGTAACAAGAAGGGTTTCTTCAGGTATGTTGGCAACAAGAAGAAAGCCAAGGAAAGTGTGGGCCCCTTACTGAATGAGGGAGGCAAGCTAGTGACAGAGGATGTGGAAAAAGCTAATGTACTCAATGCTTTTTTTGCCTCTGTTTTCACTAACAAGGTCAGCTCCCAGACTGCTGTGCTGGGCAACACAAAATGGGGAAGAGATGGCCAGCCCTCTGTAGAGATAGAGGTGGTTAGGGACTATTTAGAAAAGCTGGACGTGCACAAGTCCATGGGGCCGGACGAATTGCATCCGAGAGTGCTGAAGGAATTGGCGGCTGTGATTGCAGAGCCCTTGGCCATTATCTTTGAAAACTCGTGGCGAACGGGGGAAGTCCCGGATGACTGGAAAAAGGCTAATGTAGTGCCCATCTTTAAAAAAGGGAAGAAGGAGGATCCTGGGAACTACAGGCCGGTCAGCCTCACCTCAGTCCCTGGAAAAATCATGGAGCAGGTCCTCAAAGAATCAATCCTGAAGCACTTAGAGGAGAGGAAAGTGATCAGGAACAGTCAGCATGGATTCACCAAGGGAAGGTCATGCCTGACTAATCTAATCGCCTTTTATGATGAGATTACTGGTTCTGTGGATGAAGGGAAAGCAGTGGATGTATTGTTTCTTGACTTTAGCAAAGCTTTTGACACGGTCTCCCACAGCATTCTTGTCAGCAAGTTAAGGAAGTATGGGCTGGATGAATGCACTATAAGGTGGGTAGAAAGCTGGCTAGATTGTCGGGCTCAACGGGTAGTGATCAATGGCTCCATGTCTAGTTGGCAGCCGGTGTCAAGTGGAGTGCCCCAGGGGTCGGTCCTGGGGCCCGTTTTGTTCAATATCTTCATAAATGATCTGGAGGATGGTGTGGATTGCACTCTCAGCAAATTTGCGGATGATACTAAACTGGGAGGAGTGGTAGATACGCTGGAGGGGAGGGATAGGATACAGAAGGACCTAGACAAATTGGAGGATTGGGCCAAAAGAAATCTAATGAGGTTCAATAAGGATAAATGCAGGGTCCTGCACTTAGGATGGAAGAATCCAATGCACCGCTACAGACTAGGGACCGAATGGCTCGGCAGCAGTTCTGCGGAAAAGGACCTAGGGGTGACAGTGGACGAGAAGCTGGATATGAGTCAGCAGTGTGCCCTTGTTGCCAAGAAGGCCAATGGCATTTTGGGTTGTATAAGTAGGGGCATAGCGAGCAGATCGAGGGACGTGATCGTTCCCCTCTATTCGACACTGGTGAGGCCTCATCTGGAGTACTGTGTCCAGTTTTGGGCCCCACACTACAGGAAGGATGTGGATAAATTGGAAAGAGTACAACGAAGGGCAACAAAAATGATTAGGGGTCTAGAGCACATGACTTATGAGGAGAGGCTGAGGGAGCTGGGATTGTTTAGTCTGCAGAAGAGAAGAATGAGGGGGGATTTGATAGCTGCTTTCAACTACCTGAAAGGGGGTTTCAAAGAGGATGGCTCTAGACTGTTCTCAATGGTAGCAGATGACAGAACGAGGAGTAATGGTCTCAAGTTGCAATGGGGGAGGTTTAGATTGGATATTAGGAAAAACTTTTTCACTAAGAGGGTGGTGAAACACTGGAATGCGTTACCTAGGGAGGTGGTAGAATCTCCTTCCTTAGAGGTTTTTAAGGTCAGGCTTGACAAAGCCCTAGCTGGGATGATTTAACTGGGACTTGGTCCTGCTTTGAGCAGGGGGTTGGACTAGATGACCTTCTGGGGTCCCTTCCAACCCTGATATTCTATGATTCTATGATTCTATGACTATGCAAAGGAAGTGACACCACTCTGAGAGGTTCAAATGGAGAACTAAATAAGCTATACATCCTAGTGTTGCAAAACAACTGAAAAATTAAGCAACTGAGCTGCTAATAAAAACATCTACTCTCTCCTTTAAACCAGCGACTATTCTGAAAGACTAGAGAGTATTGTTTCCATCTTTAAAAGAGGTTCTGGGGCGATCTGGGAAATTACAGACCAGCATACTTACTTCAGTACCAAGTAATGTGATTGAAACTATACAATATAATAGGGACAAACCAGCAGGGCTTCTGGAAAGGAATATCAAGCCTTTCCAGTACACTAGAATCTTAAAGGAAGTTAAAAAACAAACAAACAAAACAAACAAACAACTGAATGAAGGAAAATCAGCTGACAAACTATTTGTACTTTTAGAAATTCTTTGACTAAGTCCCTCACAAAAGGCTATCATGACAACTAAGTTGTCACAGTGTTGAGATAGAACATACCTTTTAAAAATACATCCAGTCTTGATTTAAGACTCTAAAGCCAGCTTTACAGAAAGATTTTGTACTGGTATAATTATTTTGGTTAGGGGTGTGATTTTTTTCCTAAATATTTACACTGGTAATCCTTAATGTGGATACAGTTGCAGCAAAAGATACTTTACATTGCTTATTACCCTTCTGCTACGAAAATAAAATATAGTTGTATAGTACATATACACTAGCGGAGGGGACTGTACTACATTAATTATATTAGTATAGTTAATGTGTACAACTTCTGTGTTTAGAAAAGCACTAATTGATGGAGAATTTACCACATCCCTCAGAAAGCTCTTAAATGGTTAATTATCCTCACATTTAAAAATATGACTTATTTCCAGTTGGAATTTTTCTGACTGCAACTTCCAGCCCTTGTATCTTTGTCTGCCAGGCTAGAGTTGACTGGAACTCCCTTCTAAAAGAACCAATTTCAAAGCCAAAAGTTGAAAATAAGCATGCTGACACACAGCCCTAGTAAGAGCTCATTCTTAAGAATTATAAAATGGCCTTGTAGCATGATAGGTCCTTCAGTTCAAAATAGAGTTTTGAATGAAACCACACACTTGAATGTGCTCTTCCAGGTTGATCATCTTCTAGAGGTGAGTATTCATTGCTATGTTTTGGCCTTTCTTGGCTAGCATTTACCCTTTAAAAGGTATGTCTACACTGCAGATCAGCCCCAAGGGGTTCAGTAGGTCCAAGCTGAGATGGATAGACTGAGCTGCCAGCAGTACTACAACGTCCAGACTGCTATTTTTAGCATGCTATCTTGAGCCACATTGGTGTCTCTTCCTGGGCTGGGAAGCACACTCTCAGTTGTAGTGTAGTTATACCCAAACAGGCTCCCCATCTAGAATTTGTTCCCCTGCTGAGTTCTATTCAGTGCCACATATATTGGAGAGCCTTTGCTCAATTTAAAATTGCTTAGAACAATGGACCTTGGCTATAAAACATGATAACATACTAGGAACAAGTTGTGTTATGTACCGAGGATTCACACATTGTTTAAAATCCAAATTTATCCCCTTCCTAAGGTTTAGGTTTATTGGTAACTTGAATAATAACAAATTTTAGCCTCAACTTTCTCACCAGACTTGGCTACCTCTAGAGTTTTCCCTTCTGGAGCTTTGCCCCAGAATACAATTCCCTGCCCCCCTGAGAAAAGTTCCATCTCTTATATCCTAGTTGGATCTCACTGAATACATCTTCTAGTTACACTGCTTCTTCATGTAGGGTTCAAGCTGTGGGAAATGACTCAGAGGAGACCTGCATCCCCTGTTCAGGGTCCTAGAGTCTGCTGCCAAGTAACAAATACCTTAGATGGTTTATCATTAACACAGTATATACTACAACAGCAGAAACTATTTATTTATAAACATACTATGTATAGCCAAAAAGAAAAGGAGTACCTGTGGCACCTTAGAGACTAACAAATTTATTTGAGCATAAGCTTTCGTGAGCTACAGCTCACTTCATCGGATGCATCCGATGAAGTGAGCTGTAGCTCACGAAAACGTATGCTCAAATAAATTTGTTAGTCTCGAAGGTGCCACAGGTACTCTTTTCTTTTTGCGAATACAGACTAACATGGCTGCTACTCTGAAACCTATGTATAGCCAAGAGTACTGGGATCCTATGTTAAGAGACCCGTGCATGTGCTGCAGTGGGAGTAGGAGAATTTGTGTTTGATTGTACAATCCTTACTCATTATGGTGAGCATTTACTCGTACAAATAGTCCCAGTGAAGCCAATGGGATTACTCTCATCAGTAAATGCTTACCAAAGGTTGCACAATCAGATCCTAACAGCATCCAGTACATAGGTTACTGCCTGGCCCTACCAAGTAGAAATAACCAACAGATACCATCAACATACTTCAATTGGTCTCTATTGGTTTTTACTGGCCTCTGTTGATTTCAGTTGGAAGACAAATGATCCCAGGAACAAGACGTCCAGATTAACTGTTTCAAAACCCAAGGCTGGCTATTTAAAACCAAAAAGAACCAGATGAAATTTTCAGAAAGGGCTAATGGTGGTTTAACATAGTTTTTGTATTTAATGTGTAAATATTCTTTGAAAAGAACAACAATGAGCTTCAGACAGAGTGTCTTGAATCATGCATAACCTAATTCTCAAATCAGGCTTAGCTGAGTTAGCTGAAAGCACAATTGCTTAATTATTCAGCACACTAATACAGCAGCCCTGTTACCCAGCCCCATCAGGGGTACCTGCTAAATGAGAGAGAGTGCACATGACTGTTCTGGCCTTCTTGGGCTTTGTTGCTGCTTTTACTTTTTTTCTGGAACTAATACATAAGCAAAAATTAATCATGCTGAAAACCACAGAGTGCTGCACTGCTAGGACTCTGGCTTTGCAATGGCATCAAAATAGATATGCCTATTAATAATGATTAGTTAAGTGTCTCCATTCCAAACTATTTTCAAAGCTTCACATCTCTGCCACCCACAACATTTTGCTCTAAAAGGAAACATAAAATGCTCATACCTCATGAGCTGTTATTTTAATATGTTGTAATTTCAAAGCAATCCACTCTGCCCTTTTGGAGTTATAGGTGCCAACCTCACTTCTCTTCTCTCCTCAAAAACATATACTGAGTCATTTGGTGAATTTGTAGAATTCTCTTATAAAATTATATTCTATAGGCTCAGGCTGTTATTTTATCCACAGCAGTGGTTCCCAAACTGTGGGCAGGAGGGCAAGGGCTATGATTCTTGGTCCTCGACTCCAACTGCAGTTCCTGACTGAGGCCGTGCTCCCAGCCCCCACCTGTGGCTGTGGCTTTGGGAATGTGGATAGGTTCTATAGGTAAGGGGGGCATGACAGAAAAAGTTTGGGGACCACTGATTTACAGGAACAGATCTTTGTGCTCTTTCTTAAAACAAAAATAGTCACATATTGAAGGATTCGTGCAATAAGAAAGCCATACTCGCATAAATTTGGTGTGAGCAAGTGACTTTCCCACCTGCTCTAAAACACAGTTTGCATATTCTTCCTGAGGTGTGGCTTTATTAAATAAACAAAATAAAACCACATGAACTCCTGTATACGTTTTTTCAGCCTGTTCACTACGTTCTCTTTAGTTCAGATCCAAGATCCTTCTGTCAAGTGTGACAGGGTTGGGCCAGATGGCTATAGGAGAGTAATAGAAGGCAGATATATTAGCCCCAGGCTAAGTAGGTCCCTTTTCCCTGAATAAGGTAACAGGAAAGGTTCCAGAACAATCAGGAACCTTCTGGAGACAATTAAGACAGGCTGATTAGAACACCTGCAGCCAATCAAGAAGCTGCTAGAATTAACTAAGGCAGGCTAATCAGGGCACCTGGGTTTTAAAAAGGAGCTCACTTCAGTTTGTGGTGTGCGTGTGAGGAGCTGGGAGCACGAAGTACTAGGAGCCGAGAGTGAGAACGCGGACTGTTGGAGGACTGAGGTGTACAAGCATTATCAGACATCAGGAGGAAGGTCCTATGGTGAGGATAAAGAAGGTGTTGGGAGGAGGCCATGGGGAAGTAGCCCAGGGAGTTGTTGCTGTTACACAGCTGTTCCAGGAGGCACTCTAGACAGCTGCATTCCACAGGGCCCTGGGCTGGAACCTGGAGTAGAGGGCAGGCCTGGGATCCCCCCAAATTCTCCCAACTCCTGGTCAGACACAGGAGGAGTCGACCTGGACTGCGGGTTCAGAAAAATGGCCAAGCTGAGGGCTGCAGTGAAGCTCCAATGCGAGCAAATTTGCCAATAAGCGCAAGACCCACCAAGAGCAGGAACTTTGTCACACAAGGAATCCTAGGTCTGAAGCAGACCAAACAAACAGGGAAAGGAGAAGATAAATACAGCAGGATGACGGAAAGGGTGTAGGATATGCAAACTACATATTGAATTCAGATCCTTTGGATCCTGTTTGGGATATTGAGAGACGAAAGGCACTATAAATACACAAGTAATATTCATGAAAGCATGTAAAACTGAATGAAACAACTCCTTCATCCAAATTATAGTACCAAAGGTTTAATTTAGGCATAGGCAATGGATATCTTGCATTTTCCCCATGTCCTCTCCCCCTACAATTTTAATGTTCTATTGTAGAAAGGAAGGCCAAAGCTTCAAAACAGTACCATTGACTGGCGCTTTCATTCCCTACTCCTGCTAGTCCACAAAGGACTCTCTGCAGAGAAAACTAAACCAATTCAATTGGCTGTGCAGAGAGTACTTCCAAAGGGGTACAGCAAGTGTATGAAATGACTCGGCGAAATTGCTCTAGAACAGCAGGAGTATGATCTTGGAAGGAGTAGCAAAGCAGACAGGTTGGAAGAGAGCAGAGGACACACAAAAGAGGGATGAAGAGTCAGAGGGAACACAATGAAAAACTCCTAGGACAGGGTGAGGAGCACCCCACAGTTGTCTCTTCCCCTAAAAAAAATCATGGTAAGGGAAAGTAGGTAGGATATGGAAAAAATGGCACTAATTCCTCAGTTTTAGCATTGGAGTGTATAGATTAACCTCCTTGGTTACTAATCCAATTAATAGTGGGAGCTAAGTATAGGTATCCAAAGGAAAGTGAGAAATTGAACTCCCCCACCATAAAATGTTTTAATACCCTCATCTAAAATGGTAGAGAACAGACCTAAAAGATCTCCTGAGGCTCCAGGATGAGGTCCATGGTTGACAATGTCACTCCTCAAGCACAGTGGAACTTTCTACCCTAGGGGAAATGTTCGGTCATACCAAAAATGGAGGATTCTCAGGGGACCAGTCTGAGACTATGGAATGAACAACTACAGGAACTAAAAACCAATGCAAACCTGATCACCTTTGGCTCCAAGTTCAAGGTGCACTCCTGCAACCTTGCCTTCTTTGAGAAACATATACCAATGTATATACATATAGCAATTTGTACATTAAAGACATTATTTAAAAAAAAAACAAAAAAAACCAGCAAACCAAAACACTTTACTGTACACACAGTACTCTCCCTGGGGATAGGATGAGCATGAACAAACTACATGTGATAGATGTTAGTTATGTCAATTAGTGCACTACTGACAGGTGCTTAGATACTATGGTTATGAGGGAGGTATAAGAACACATATAGACTAGACTAGAAGGAGCAAAAGTAGAAGAGAGCCCCTTGTAAATGAAAATGAAATGAAAAGACTGGAATGTATGTGTGTGAAAATACCACGGTGATGGGTGCTCTAGAAAAACAGATGAATTTGATTTCATCTGATAGACATGCAAAATCCAGTATCAACATCTACATAATTGGAACACATTGTCTTTGATCCCCCATTTCACTAATGAAACCTGCGCTATTCACTGTTTCTTTATTTCGAAAATCACCCAAGACATCAAGGCTGATATACTCAGACAATTTCCCTCAGTGTCTTTTTTAAAAGGTTACTTCTCCTACCTGGAGACTTTCTACATATATCATTACATTATTTAGCAAGTCATTTTATCACAGAACATTGAACGGATGTAGGCAAAGTATTTAGGTCATAAAACTAACCATTTCTGATGCAGCCAGCACAATGCAAAGGATTCCACTTTGCCTTCTATTTATGAATTTTTTTAAAAAATATTGATTTAAGCTTAAAGAAGCAAGTAACGTGCCTAAGATCCTATAACAGAATGGTTGTATGAAATCATATACATCAATGAACTAGACTGAAACATACTGAAGAAAGTTTGCATTGACTTAAGATGGAAATATTAGTGATGATCAAAGCTAAATTGTATAGCAGAAGAATATAATGATTCTATGCAATTAAAGAACAGGTGAACACTTTCTTATAATTGATGGGAAGAGATTGCAATGCAAGCCCTGGCCTCAGAGAAATATCCTGACAAATTTATCACCTTAAAATTCTCAATTACCTTAAATTGAAATGCCAGACTCAAAACCCACATTTTTCTTTCCATTTCCAAATTTCCACCCCAGTTCATATTCGAAGATGAGTGTTGCTAAAAGAAATGCCTTTATCATATACAAATACACAAATGCTCACACCATGAGAACACATAGTTTTACAATTCAGAAATTATGTCACATCCTTTTTTAAAAATATTGAAGGTTTGAACTAAGTCTCTTGTGAGTATGAACATGTAGGCTTTGCAGATATTCTACAATAACGGCTATAATAAACTGAGTGTGCATCTCCTTGCAGTTAAATATTTAACTTTCTTTCTGCGTTGTTAACCCCTTGCTCCCATCAAGGGCGCTGCAGAATCTCTCATTTCTCTCTATGTACAGGTTTCAGAATAGCAGCCATGTTAGTCTGTATTCGCAAAAAGAAAAAGAGGACTTGTGGCACCTTAGAGAC
The DNA here is from genome assembly GCF_009764565.3 of Dermochelys coriacea. Classification (NCBI taxonomy): domain Eukaryota; kingdom Metazoa; phylum Chordata; order Testudines; family Dermochelyidae; genus Dermochelys; species Dermochelys coriacea. The sequence goes on along the minus strand of NC_050071.1, from coordinate 99,245,695 downwards.
TAACAAATTTATTTGAGCATAAGCTTTCGTGAGCTACAACTCACTTCATCGGATGCATTCAGTGGAAAATACAGTGGGGAGATGATTTATATACACAGAGAACATGAAACAATGGGTGTTATCATACACACTGTAATGAGAGTGATCACTTAAGATGAGCTATTACCAGCAGGGTGGGGGGGGAGGGGAGAAAGAAAATCTTTTGTAGTGATAATCAAGGTGGGCCATTTCCAGCAGTTGACAAGAACGTCTGAGGAACAATGGGGAGTGGGAAGGGGGGGGGATAAACATGGGGAAATAGTTTTACTTTGTGTAATGACCCATCCACTGACAGTCTCTATTCAAACCTAAGTTAATTGTATCCAGTTTGCAAATTAATTCCAATTCAGCAGTCTCTCGTTGGAGTCTGTTTTTGAAGTTTTTGTGTTGAAGAATAGTCACACTTAGGTCTGGGTCACCTACAGGAAGGCACCTGTCACTGTATCGCCAGCACCAATCATCCTCCCGCCACCTTTGCAGTATCCTTAGGGTTGGCAGTGGCACCCTTTTGAGTACCACACTCATGCATTGGTATATTAGGCGCTGCCAGCCCTCTCAGTTCCTTCTTACTACCCGTGGCATGGTGGTTAGTCGGAGCACCTTTCCCTTGCCTTCCAAGGGTTAGCAGCTCTTCTACTTCAGTCTTTGGGTGTTAAGGCCTTGTCAATAGTTTGTTTACTATAGTTAGTTAGTAAGTAGTTGTTAAATAGTGTAGTTAGAGATAGGTTTCAGAGTAGTAGCCGTGTTCGCAAAAAGAAAAGGAATACTTGTGGCACCTTAGAGACTAAGAAATTTATTTGAGCATAAGCTTTCGTGAGCTACAGCTCACTTCATCGGATGCGTTCAGTGGAAAATACAGTGGGGAGGTTTATATACACAGAGAACATGAAACAATGGGTGTTACCATACACACTGTAACAAGAGTGATCAAGTAAGGTGAGCTATTACCAGCAGGAGAGCGGGGAGGGAAGGGGGAGAACTTTTTGTAGTGATAATCAAGGTGGGCCATTTCCAGCAGTTGACAAGAACGTCTGAGGAACAATGGGGAGTGGGAAAGGGGGGGGATAAACATGGGAAAATAGTTTTACTTTGTGTAATGACCCATCCACTCCCAGTCTCTATTCAAACCCAAGTTAATTGTATGCAGTTTGCAAATTAATTCCAATTCAGCAGTCTCTCGTTGGAGTCTGCTTTTGAAGTCACATAAACACCACCCTATACCGGAAACCTACTGACTGCTGTTCTCCGTGTATATAGATCTCCCCACTGTATTTTCCACTGAATGCATCCGACGAAGTGAGCTGTAGCTCACAAAAGCTTATGCTCAAATAAATTTGTTAGTCTCTCAGGTGCCACAAGTACTCCTTTTCTCTCTATGTATAGACTCTCCATGTGCTGGATGGCAGGAGTGGCTCTTTGTTTCAAACTTAGTACTTTTCTGTCTCAGCAGCTCACCAATGCACTGAAGAGGAGCTCAAACCAAAGAAAATCAAACCAGCTCTGTCAAGGGGAATGTGACAATGTCACCACACTGGTACATTTCTTTCCATCCTTATCTCTGGTCTCCTCATTGAGGAACAGAGAACTCTATGAAAGTCAAACTTTGAGGCTTTGTCTTCACTACTTAAAAAGATGGTTTTTTAATAGTCAGATAATAAATGCAGAATAGTTATCTCACTGTAAAATCCTAAGCAGAGACAAGGCAATTGTAGTGTTCACTATGAAGTAGCTAGGGGAGGTCAGCACTAGACCCCCACCTGGGACTGACCTTGCCCAGTTAACCTGTCAGAACAACTACAGTGCCTGGTCTCTATTATGTTTTAACAGCAGGCTAGCTAAAGTGCATTCGTTATCCCACAATAAAAAACACACTTATTTTTGTCATTGAAAATAACCCCTCAGGGCTGGAATCTGCACGGTATGAAAGAATGTGTTTTATAATTACTGATACACGGTTTCCTTGTATTATTTTGGCTTTATTTAGCGGGTTTTTTTCTTGTATGTGTTATGGTGAAATCTGACTGACATAAATAAAATAATACAAAGCAAACCGCAGCATATATTCAGTACTATTGCATTTCATTTTAAAGTTAACATGCATAATAGAGAACTTTGAGAAACCCTGGGTGAAATGTGGACTCCGCTGAAGTTAATGGCAACATTCCAATTGACTTCAATAGGGCCCCTAGTGAAGGATTTCACCCTCTCTCTTTAGAAACAACATTGTTTACAGTATCATCACGTATTCTGTAGCAAAGTGATCTAGGACAGGATCCAAAGCCTAATGAAGTCAGTCATTGTCCACTGATTTCCATGAGCTTTGATCAGGATCCTAATGAAAAGAGAACAGGACCGGAGCCTGGAAATCTTGAGTTGTAATCCTAGCTCTGCCATCAGTTTTGGGCAAATCACTTAGTATCTCTATCTCACCCCCATCAATAAAACACAGGTAATTATACTTACCCATCTAGGAGTAGTAGGGTGTTGTGAGAATTAACCAGATATTGTTTGTATAGTGCTTTTAAAACTCTATACAAGTGATCATTATTATTACATATTACTCTTCCCTTAATCTTGGCTGAGCAACTGGGAAAACTTGGATGAAAAAGGTCTTTATTCCTTTCAAGTGAACTGCAGATCTAAAATGAAAATTGAAATGAACCCAGAAATACATGCTGAATAAAGTCACCTAACTATTGTGGGGTCATTCAACACAAAAGTTGTAATTGATTTATTTTTTTAAATATGCTCCATGAAATGCTCCAGAGCAGATAAGGTCTGCAGGGAAAACCTTAGGAATAGCTAAACTTGGGAAGAATGCTTAGATTAATTTTTTTGTTTTGTTTTTATTGTTTAAGCTAAAAATAAAGAGAAACGCCAGGAAAGGGAAAAGTTTGGACTATAACCAGTAGGAATAGTCTCTGCTGAGAGCAGAGTGGGCACTCCACCTTCTTACAATGCTGTAATAAATGAAAGGGGCGAGGGGGGGGGGGAGATCCCTTTTATGAAAACCCCAGCCAACCAGTTAGCTATAAAGTCCCTCTTGGTGGCTGTTCTCTGCTTGCTTTACCTGCAAAGGGTTAACAAAGTTCCCCAGGTAAGGGAAAAGGACTGTGCACCTGACCAAAAGAGCCAATGGGAGGGCTAAAACTTTTTAAAATGGGAAAAAAACTTCTCCTTTGTCTGTTGTTCTCCTGGGAAAGAGACATGGAACAGCAATGCTAGAAGCAGGAATGCTGTGTAAGGCTTGAACCAGGTATGAAAATTCATCTTCCATACCTAGAAGAAATTATTTGGATAGGAAATGTTTAGACAGACACAATCAGTTTTATTTTTTATTTTGGCTCATGTATCTCCTAACCTTGAGGAACCTATCCTTGCAACAAAGCCCGTTGCCAACTGTGTCCACATATCTATTCAGGGACACCATCATAGGGTCTAATCACATCAGCCACACTATCAGAGGCTCGTTCATCGCACATCTACCAATGTGATATATGCCATCATGTGCCAGCAATGCCCCTCTGCCATGTACATTGGCCAAACTGGGCAATCTCTATGTAAAAGAATAAATGGACACAAATCAGACGTATAGAATTATAACATTCAAAAACCAGTCGGAGAACACTTTAATCTCTTTGGTCACTTGATTACAGACCTAAAAGTGGAAATTCTTCAACAAAAAAACTTCAAAACCAGACTCCAACAAGAGATTGCTGAATTGGAATTAATTTGCAAACTGGATACAATTAACTTAAGCTTGAATAAAGACTGGGAATGGATGTATCATTACAGAAAGTAAAACTATTTCCCCAAGTTTATTCCCCCCCCCCCCCGCTTCTTCAGACGTTCTTGTCAACTGCTGGAAATGGCCCACCTTGATTATCACTACAAAAGGTCCCCCCACCCCCCCCCCCCGGCTCTCCTCCTGCTCGTAATAGCTCACCGTACCTGATTACTCTTGTTATAGAGTGTATGGTAACACCCATTGTTTCATGTTCTCTGTGTATATAAATCTCCCCACTGTATTTTCTACTGCATGCATCCAACGAAGTTAACTGAAGCTCACTAAAGCTAATGCTCAAATAAATCTGTTAGTCTCTAAGGTGCCACAAGTACTCCTTTTCTTTTTTCTGAGGCTTTTGTTTGCTTGTAACCTTTAAGATGAACTCCCAAGAAAGCTAGTTTGGGTGTTTAATTTTTGGAATTGCTCTTTTAAAATCTAGCAAAAGTTCCAGATGTATTTTTTGTGTTTGTTTTTAATCAAATTTACCTTTTTTAAGAACAGGATTGGATTTTTGTGTCCTAGGAGGTTTATGCCTATGCTGTTTGTTTAGTTGGCGGCAACAGATAATTTCCTTTGTTTTCTTCCTCAGCTCTTCCCTGGGGGCGGGGTGTGTGTGTGAAAGGGCTTGAGAGTACCCCACAGGGAGGAATTCCCAAGTGCTCCTTCCTGAGTTCAAAGGGGGTTTTTTTGCACGTGGGTGGTGGCAGCATTTTCCAAGCCAACGTCAGAGAAAAGCTGTAACCTTGGGAGTGTAATACAAGCCTGGAGTGGCAAGTATTAATTTTTTTAAAATCCTTGCGGGCTTCCACCTTCTGCACTACAAGAGCCAGAATGGGGATTCAGCCCTGACAAATGCCATGGTACTTTTGACACATTACAGATAGAAAAAGAAAAGCTTATAGTACAGTATCAGTAGAACTCTCTCAACAGAATGTTTTCCCAAGTTTTCTACACACCAGCTTCTCTTTAAAAAAACCTGTGTAAAAAAGACCAGGTTGTCATCTTTGTATATTTTACACAGAGTGTGCAAGCTACTGTAAATAATTAAGACACACATAAAAATATAATCTGGCAAGCTCACTCCATAGCTGCAACATGATGAATGGGTACACAAAGGACAGTTCACGATTAACCTAGTCAGTTCAATGCCAAAGCCGATAAAAACTAGACATGTTGCAGAACTGACTTGATTGATCTCCCATAGGGAAGGGGGGGGCACAGGGCCTGCAAATTGTGACTGTGTCACCAATATATTGTTGCACATGTCAGCTGATTAATGGAAGAGCATTAACAGAAATCTGAGAAAAGGCTCTGAGTTTGTACTTCCACTTTAATAGTGAGTTTTGTCAGCAGACAGAAACTGCGTCAAGAAATATATTAGAACCCCCCACACCTCCCCGGTGATCTGCAGAATAGTGAGTGCAGCTTTGCACACATGCTATTCCCTGTGGGGGCTGAAAATGGCCACATTTTGGTTTCCTACTTTTGATTTTTATCTAGTTACCAAAGATACCTTCAAAAATCAAGAGATCAATGGTGCTAGTCCAGAAGTAAGTTTACTGTGTTGAATCAGAGCACATCAAAAATCATAAAACACAGTGGCTTATGGAATAGTTCTTAGTCAGAAGGCAGATTTTTCTGGTGTTCTGTGCAAAAAATGCTACAACCAAGAAAAAAAAGTACAGTGCACAATTAAGTCAGAAGCGATACCAAACATTACGCTATCATTATTCTATCAACAGAGGTACATGGCGAACTCTTCTTAAATGTTTTCAAATGTAAAAAGAAAACCCAGCTAAATACACCCACACATACTTAGCTTACAGGAATCCAAAGCTACCTCTTCTTTTAAAATCAGATCCTTTTATTTATTGTGCATGGCTGCACAAATACAGTTGATATTCACTGCTCCCATAGCTACATTTATAACAGAGTTCTTTCATATTATAAAGAGTTCTTCATTGGTCAAAAGCCTTATGTACTATAATGTGACACCTTCTTATGGTTCAGCAATAGCTAATATACGTATATCCAATCAACAGCCTAACTAGGTCACATCTTCATCAGCAATATTCACAATGCAGCACCACCTCAGGGCAAAGTGTGGCATTTGACCCACAAGATCCCTCTTCATGCTCCCACAAAGCTAACACGATCAGTATTTTATGTTTTAGTTATCCCAGCAACAGTCACTGGTGAAAAAGAAATGGAAACCCTCAGGACATATAATCACCATTAGTTATATACCAACCAGGTATTTCAAGAGATAAGATTCTCATATTTCATCTTAACTATTTCCAACTCCTTGGAAATCCAGCAGAACAATGCAAGTCCTTCACACAGTATCTCTTGATCAAGAAAATGTTGCTAGTGGCTGATAATAACTCAGATCATAAATTCATGCATTGCAGACCTGGAAAGCCTCTCTCATTGTAGATCAATTTTAAGGCAACTTTTATTTTCTTTCTTGAAATGATTAGTTTTACAATGTGTTTCTGTCAGGACTTTAAAAATCTCAATTCCACCCCACACCCTCCCATCTCATTGATTTATGGCCTGATCTTGCACAGTGATGGACAATCTAAAATCTCAGTGGCACATGGTATTTCTGAGAGTTAAGAGCACTCTGCACTTCACAGGATCTAGCCCTAAAACAATCATAGTTTGAAAACTCAGATATCTAGGAAGGGCTCAAGAAGGGCTGTAGCTTCCCAAATATGAGGGGGAAAAAAGGTAACCCTTCCTACCAAAAATAAATAAATAAATAAATAGACAGACAAATAAATAAATAAAAGCCAGCCTCTTAAATTGTAAACTCTTTGGGGGAACACATTATGTTTGTCTCTATGGTCCCTAACCTGAGCTGCGTTCCACACTTGACTTTGGTGGGGCTCTATGTAAGGACAGGGGTTTCCAGGCATAAAACTCAGTGCAAGTTTGGGTCTATCTTTGTACAGCATCTAGCACAGTGATACTCTTACTGAAGGCCTTTCGGCACCACCATAATATAAACGCTAAATAACAATAATAACTTTACCCTTTAAACTCCTACATTTTAGTTAATGTTTTCTTTAAAAGTCTGAATTCCCTGGGGGGAATACATATTTCATAATTTTTTTTGAAATAAATATGATTATTGAAGGTATTCTTTGGTAGATGGGAATCATCTATACATGATTACACTATATCATATCACAACATCGTAATTATCACATACAATATCATTTGAGGACACTATCAAATATTGACTACCATGCAATTTAGTGCACAGTGCATTGCAACTGGGAAAGAAGTGAGTAAGCAAATGCATTTCCTCCACAGGGTTTAATGTACAACAAGGAAAGGTGGCTATCCCCCGCTTCTTAGTTGTTATAACAATATATTTTTAGCACTTTAATTTACTATTCCTAAAAAAGTGCTTTTGAAAAGAGAACATTTTAGAGCAGCTGCATTATTTACCTGCAGAATCTTAGGCAGGGAATGTGCCCTAATGCTGTTAATGGCAGACAGCCAAATTCTGAAGCAAACAGCCAATTTAGACACTGCAATCCTTGTCACTCCCTGAAAAGCCACAGAGATTGATAGTTGGCAGGGATATTGGCAACATTCCCCTTCAACGATAGTATGATGATCACTAAGACTGACTTCAGTTTCAATCAATAATCCCAATGCAACCAAGAGTAATAATCAAGAGCTGCTGCTTTCTAACAAAATATCAGTACTTTTCAGCTCAGAACTGGAAAGGATGGGTGGGGGGACCCTCCTTTGTGTTTTAAAAAATTAAAACATTATTGTGATGGAATACACCCACACACACTACTGAAATAATCTTTGTACAAAATATACCTTGTAAGGTATTATTTAAAAACTATTTATTCATTGATCAATAATATAGTAAAGTGTATGTAACAACATTATATGTAAAATTATGAACATAAACTGAAATCATGACTGAACTGTGTTTACCAGATAGGTCTGGGGAGCAGGTAAACCTGTTTCTCACAGACAAAGGACAAGTAGACTCCTGGCCAGGTGTCATCAAAGCTGATGGGCCATCACCTATCAAGTGGCCATTCCTTGCCAAGGAATGGGGCAAGAACAAACAGATCTGCATCATAGCAAACTTCCCCACCACCCTAAAACTCCATGTCTCCTTTGCTCAGTTCAATTGAACTTTATGAGGGGGGCTGAACTATAAAAGTGAGGGGCAAACACCCCAAGGTATATCTCTCCCTGTCCATTTCCATCTTTGTACCTGAAAAGACAAAAGAAACAGCTGTTGAACTTTGAGGGAGGGGTCCTGACCTGAAAAGTTTGGTCAGTAATGCTGTTGGAAGGTTGTGGAAAGAACTTTACAAACTATACTTGATTTAAGGCAAAATTAGGCACTAGGAAGCATTTATCTTTATTTTTTCTTGTGACCATTTCTGACTTTTATGCCTCACTACTTGTACTCGCTTTAAAGGACAATGGATCTAATATCTCTGGACTGTCCAGGAGAGGGCTGGTGAGTCCAGAAAATACATTTTGGGGGGAAATCCAGAATGGGCAGGGTGTTCGGGTCACCCTGCAGAGTAACCGAGGCTGGTAAAAGCCAGAGTGTAACCCAAGTGTGGCTGTCAGGTTGCAGTTATACACAAACACTCAGGGTGTGTCTTGCATGCTGAAAGGCTGTTTGAGAGTGGCCCAAGTGGAAGCTACTGCAACAAGGCACTGAAAGGCACCCAAGGTTGTGGGGCAGCGTGTACAAGCCCCTCACTGGACTAGATTACACCACAGAACAGGGGAGGCCAACCTGAACCTGAGAAGGAGCCAGAATTTACCAATGTACATTGCCAAAGAGCCACAGTAATACATCAGCATCCCCCCCATCAGCTCGCTCCCTCCCACCCCGCTCCCAGTGCCTCCCACCCACTGGCAGCCCCGCCGATCAGCACCTCCCACTGCCGATCACTGTTTTGTGGCATGCAGAAGGCTCAGGGTGGAAGGGGGGAAGGAGCGAGGACATCGCAGGCTCAGGGGAGGGGGTGGGAATGGGTGGAGTGGGGGCGGGGCCTGTGGCAGAGCCAGGGGTTGAGCAGTGAGCACCCCCTGGCACATTAGAAAGTTGGCGCCTGTAGTTCCGGCTCCAGAGTCTGTGCCAGTACAAGGAACTGCATATTAACTTCTGAAGAGCCGCAACTCATTCCAGTTCTTAACAGTCAAAATATGTAAGATTTCTTCTTTCAGGTCATGTTGGATAGAGCTTACTGAAATTAATGGTATTTCCTGGATTTATAGGATAGCATTTTCACTCTTCTCCAATTCAGGCTATGTCATCATTTCCATTAAAACCCTAGATTTTCAGAGGTCCATGATTCAGTTTGAGTTTTTTTTACTGACCAAAGTTTGGCATGGAAGGAGTAGTTCGTTCAACTCGGATCATTACAAAAGTAGCCCCCCAAAACAGGCACATTCATTTCTAATGTAACTGCATTACTCTGAGATTAATCTGGTGTGGAAATCTGATTAACAGAGATTATGGAATTTTTGTCCTTCAAAAAATTTCAAACATTCCCAAATGAATGAAAAATGATTTTTAAATTGCTGAGTAATAAACAATGTCACTTGACAATCAGTAATGATTAAATTCAGTGGCTACTGATTGGCTCGTATGGTCTCATGAGACCTGGAAATCTCCCGCTAAACCAATGTGTGCACTCTCAAATAGCCAGCAGCTGGTTACTTTCCAATGGATATTCAGAAACCTATAACTCTCAAAATATGGCCGATATTCATGCTGTTCAGCACAAGCATTATTCAATCACCCATTCCAAGTATGTATTGCTGGTGTACAGTATTAGGGCTAATCAAAATGTTTTTACCTTTAACAGCAGGAATTGGTAGAGAATCTCAAGGTGGAAGGCAATTTGAGTGAGAGTGACCACGAAATGACAGATTTCATTATTCTAAGAAAAGGAAGGAGTGAGAGCAGCAGAATAAGGACAAAGGGTTTCAAGAAGGCAGACTTTAACCAACTCAGAGAACTGGTAGGCAACATCCCATGGGAAGAAAAACTAAAGGAAAAAAGGAGTTCAGGAGAGCTGACAGTTTCTCAAAGAGGCACTATTAAAGGCACAACTGCAAACTATCCCAATACGACAGAAAGACAGGGAGAATAGCAAGAGGACATTGCGGCTACATCGGGAGTTCTTTAATGACCTGAAAATCTAAAAGGAATGCTACAAAAAGTAGAAACATGTCTGTGCTAAGGAGTACAAAAGAATAGCACAAGCATGTAGGGACAAAAATCAGAAAGGCTAATGTGATATATTTGTCTGTTTTGAACCTGTGTATGTGAATTTGCAGTTACAGTTTCATAAGCAACTTCTTATGCTGAATCAGTTGTTATCTAGTGGTTACTATGTTTCTCTCTCTCTCTCTCTTTGCAATACAAGAGTCAGCCAGCCATCGGTGTGTACCTGTCTGTGTTTCTAATCAGAGATTTGGGCTCTATCAGCCCTACGCTACTATTGGCGACGAGGATTTCAAACCCCTTCTATGCATCAGAGAAGCAAAACAATCTACAATGTTGCTTGCAGCCCCGGAGCTGGGGAGGAGTCTAGAACAGCAGAGAGAGTACTCCAAACTACTACCCTGACAGCAGCTAGGTGAAATGCCAGGCTATACTGGAAATGTGGAGGCCTTCCATAGTGCCATCAAGGACTGGCCCACATACAGAGAGAGGCTGGAGCAGTATTTTGAAGTAAATGAGATGCCCCAGAAAAACAGGTAGCAGTGTTACCGAGAGTGATTAAAGGAAAAATATACAGTTTAGTAATCAGTCTGACTGCCCCCAAAGAAGCCAGCAAGCAAAACCTTTAAAGAGATAGTGCAAATTATTCAAGAACATTTGGCACCCAAGCCCCTGATGACAGCTGAAAGGTTAATGTTTCATAAGCAGAATCAACTTGAAGGTAAACGTATTTCCTCTGCAACAGAGATAAAAAGATTATCAGAACACTGGCTTTTAAGATGGGTTTAACGAGGCATTCAGACAGTTTTGTGTACGGACTGCTTAATGAAAGCATACAGTAGAGGTTCTTAACGGAGGAAAATCTCACTTTTAAACGTGCAGGAGAAATTACAGCAAGGGACAATAGAACTGCATAACAGAGCTAAAACAGAAGTAGGAATGCATAAACTAACCCAATGCAAGAGCTGGTCCACTCAGACAGACACGTTACTGGTGTGAAAAAGGTTTCTACCTTCTTATTCGCAAAAAGAAAAGGAGTACTTGTGGCACCTTAGAGACTAACAAATTTATTAGAGCATAAGCTTTCGTGAGCTACGGCTCACTTCATCGGATGCATGAGCTGTAGCTCACGAAAGCTTATGCTCTAATAAATTTGTTAGTCTCTAAGGTGCCACAAGTACTCCTTTTCTTTTTGCGAATACAGACTAACACGGCTGCTACTCTGATACCTTCTTATTGTCAATTTAAGATGCATATTGCAGAAGCTGTAATAAAAAGGTCAGATCCAAGCTGTTTTTCATATTAAGAGAAAAAAGGAAGAGATCAAATCAGGGTATAAGAAAAGGAATATCAACGTATACACAGAGAAGCTAGCTTGGATATATATAGTGTGAGCAAAACTGACAAGTTAGCAATCTGTTTGAAACCGAGGGTGGAAGGAAAAACACTCAGAATGGAATTAGACACAGGTTCCACAGTGACTTATTTCACATTCAGAATATGAAAACTTTTAAAATACCAAACCGAGGGAAACACCGATGTTGCTAAAACCTTTATGGGAGAAAAGCTAGTGCCAATTGGAGTGATGCAAGTGAATGTGGAGTGTAACAATAATCATCGTTTATTAGACTTACGTATCATTGAGAAAAGGGGGACCAGACCTGTGGGTTGTGAATGGTTACATTAGGTTCCATTGGATTGAAAAAATAATCTATAAAAGATGTTGCAGTCACTTTCAGCAGATCCCACTAAAACAGCTGAAGAACAGCTAGAAGGGATAGGAACTCAAATACACGAAGGCTAAAATAATCCTAGCTGAGAAGGCATAACTCAAGTTCCACAAAGCTCGACCTGTTCCTTACAGTATCTGTTCAAAGGTAGATGCTGAACTGTAACATCTGGAAAGAAAATACATACTTTCAAAAGTGGCCCCCTGGAGCGAGTGAGGAACTCCTATTTTTCCAACTGTAAAAAAGTGTGGTACAGTTAGGGTCTGTGGAGATGTTAAGGTCACCATAAACCTGTACTGAAAGTTTAAAAATGCCCTCTGCCTCGCATTTGAGACATTTTTGCTACACTGGCAGCAGGACAATGATTCAGCAAAATTAATTTGTCATAGGTTACCGACCGATGGAGGTAGAGGAAGAGTCTAAGGCATACCTCACAAATCAACATACACAAGTGTCTGTACCAGTACAACAAGCTAGTGTTTGGCATTGCTTCAGCTCCTGTTTATGGCAATGGACCAAGTTTTGCAAGGTATTCTGAGAACACAGTGTTATTTGAATGACACTATAGTGACGGTGGATGTGAAGAAGAACATTTGGAAACCCTAAAAAGGGTATTAAAATGTCTAAAAGAATATGGGTTACCAGCCAATTGCATAAAATGGAAATTTCTCAAGGACTCAGTAGCTTACAGTGGGCACATTTGTGATGCACAGGGCATACTTAAATCTCAGAAGAAGATTAAAGCAACCCTGAAATCTCCACCACCAAAGGATGTGTCCCAATTTAGATTATTTCTAGGATTTATCAACTACATTAGCCAACTTATAACAAATCTAGCAACTGCATTACATCTGCTAAACTGTTTACTGCAAACTAGTCAAAAGTGGGTATGATCGCATGAGTGTCAAAAAAAACTTCCCTGGAAGCAAAAGAACTGGTCACATCAGGCAGCATGCTTACACGCTTTAACCCATCCTTGCCTATCAAATTAACATTGATGCTTCCTGATATGTAACTGGGCCAGTTATATGGCACACTATGCCAGATGGCAGTGAGAGACCTACAGAATTTTCCTTCAGATCTTTCAGAATGTAAATATGCACAAAAAAAATCAAAGAGGCTTTCAGTCTGGAATAGCGTGTGAAGAAATTCAAACTGTATCTATATGGGAGGAAATTCATCTTTGTCATGAAATACCAACCCCTAGTAGCAATCCTTCATCTGAAATAGGCAGTTTCTATGACAATGACAGCACGTATGCAATGCTGGACTCTCTTAGAATTATAAAATCGTAGAACCATAGGGTTAAAAGGGACTGCAAGAGTCATCTAGTCTAACCCCCTGCCAAGATGCAGGATTTGTTGTGTCTAAATCATCCAAGACAGATGGCTGTCCAGCCTCCTTTTGAAAACCTACAGTGAAGGAGATTCCATGATCTCCCGAGGCAGTTTGTTCCATTGTCCTACTATTCTTACAGTTAGGAAGTTTTTCTTAGCTGGTTACGTCTGTGACATCGAATTCAAAGAACAGAAGTGCACACAAATGCAGATGGGCTCTCCCACCTGCCCTTGCTAGATGAAAGATGGCCTTAATAGAGACAGAATCTATCGCATTTGTCAACTTGTTTCACATTAGATGTGCCCCAGTGACTTGTAGTGTGATTGAGTATAGAATCATAGAATCATAGAATCATAGAATATCAGGGTTGGAAGGGACCCCAGAAGGTCATCTAGTCCAACCCCTGCTCAAAGCAGGACCAAGTCCCAGTTAAATCATCCCAGCCAGGGCTTTGTCAAGCCTGACCTTAAAAACCTCTAAGGAAGGAGATTCTACCACCTCCCTAGGTAACGCATTCCAGTGTTTCACCACCCTCTTAGTGAAAAGTTTTTCCTAATATCCAATCTAAACCTCCCCCATTGCAACTTGAGACCATTACTCCTCGTTCTGTCTTCTGCTACCATTGAGAACAGTCTAGAGCCATCCTCTTTGAAACCCCCTTTCAGGTAGTTGAAAGCAGCTATCAAATCCCCTCTCATTCTTCTCTTCTGCAGACTAAACAATCCCAGCTCCCTCAGCCTCTCCTCATAAGTCATGTGCTCTAGACCCCTAATCATTTTCGTTGCCCTTCGTTGTACTCTTTCCAATTTATCCACATCCTTCCTGTAGTGTGGGGCCCAAAACTGGACACAGTACTCCAGATGAGGCCTCACCAGTGTCGAATAGAGGGGAACGATCACGTCCCTCGATCTGCTCGCTATGCCCCTACTTATACATCCCAAAATGCCATTGGCCTTCTTGGCAACAAGGGCACACTGCTGACTCATATCCAGCTTCTCGTCCACTGTCACCCCTAGGTCCTTTTCCGCAGAACTGCTGCCGAGCCATTCGGTCCCTAGTCTGTAGCGGTGCATTGGATTCTTCCATCCTAAGTGCAGGACCCTGCACTTATCCTTATTGAACCTCATTAGATTTCTTTTGGCCCAATCCTCCAATTTGTCTAGGTCCTTCTGTATCCTATCCCTCCCCTCCAGCGTATCTACCACTCCTCCCAGTTTAGTATCATCCGCAAATTTGCTGAGAGTGCAATCCACACCATCCTCCAGATCATTTATGAAGATATTGAACAAAACGGGTAGAAACCAAGAGGGATCCCACACTAGCTTGGGTTTATGAAGCCACTATGAAGGGCCATAAATATAATGACAGCCTTAATCTGGCACTCATACACATGCAATGGCAATTTTATCATACATCAAGCATGTGTTATGTGGGGAATTTGTGTTGTTATACCTAGTAAACTGCACACAAGAATTTTAGAAGAGTTCCACATAGATCACCTAAGGGTAGTAAAAATGAAGGCACTCGCCAGAAGTTTTGTATGGTGACCAAGCATTGACCAACAAATAGAGCAGCTTGCTAAGGAATTTCAGGATGCCAACAAGTACAGCATATGCCTAACCAGTGCCATTACACATTTGGGAATGGCCATCAGCTCCCTGGGAATGTCTGCATATTATTTTTACAGGGCCATTTTTTGGCAATGATGTGTCTAGCAGAGGTAGATTATTCCAAATGGAGGGTCGGGGGTGGGCTTTGGAGCCTGAGATCCAGCCTAAACCACAAATTTAAAAGCAATGTCTACACAGCTATTTTTAGCAGAAGCCCCGTAAGCTCAAGTCTGTTGATCTCAATGCTACAGGCTACTGCATACTTCATAGACATTCCCTTTGGGACAGAGTGGTTTCCAGGGAGGCCTCATTTCTTAGTGGTTCTCTTCCAATACCTAAGAACTCGGTGAAAAAGCACCATTCTCTTCAGCCCAAAGTTCTCTGTCCAGTTTCTTGGAGTGGAATTTGGATTGCCAAGCCACCGAATAATGTAAATCAACAGATTATGTGCTAGCTGACTGAGTATCCAAAGAGGCAAGACATTTTCTGTTGTGTCTTCTTCCGTAAGAAGTCCGTAAGAATTGTGGTTACATTACTATATGACTGCACAATGCCAGGTGTTTACAGCTTTACTTTCTGTTTTGCAAAATATTATTTTGCATAATGCTAAAATGTTTTCGCAAAGCTAAACTAATCACCAGATCTTACGAAAATTGAGATGCTATGTTTTTGCGAAACACTGACAATGTGCTTAGTGCTGCATGAAACAAACACATAGATCCAGATTCTCATGCTGTAGTTCTCCTTGATTTCAATGGAAATATCTGTACAGAAGGTACTACTCAGCAAAATTAAGGGCCAGATTCTGATACCATCTTCCATCCTTTCACAATTGCAAAAGAGAAATGGAGGGCAAGTAGAACCAATCAGGGAGAAAGGCTAGAGTATGGAGCAATCACAGCAATAGCCACAGCAATTGCTAGATGTGAATAAAACAAGAAAGTGGAATGTAAAGAAGGCGGCTAGACAGCCAATAAGCCTAGCTGAGATCTTTCTCAACAGTCCTTCAATGAGGAAAAGGTAAAACAATAAACATGGAGTAAAAAGCAAGCTTATCATCAAGTACATTGACACTTTTGTCTATGTTTTAGATGAACATTTTGCATATTAAGTTGAGAGAAGAGGATTCTTACCCATGTGAGTGAGACAAAGTGTAAACCACCGCTCTCTCCCCCCACCTCACTGAGAGATTCCTACACCTTCCTTCTGAGCAGAATTCCAATCATGGCAAAATACTACTTTTTATATAGTGCTGTAGGTAAACATGGGACTTTACAATCACATAGACAGTCCTATGCCTACAGGAATTTACAGTCTGTGCAACTGATCCTGGGAGGTGCTAAGCCTCTCAATTCCCATTCCAGCATTAGAGTTTGGAGCCCTCAGCACCTTCCAGGTAACATTTAACAAATTGCAGGATTGGGCCTTAAATTAACCAAGAGGGATGTGGTTTCTGTGATTTGAGCAGCTGTCCACTGTGTACTCCAAATCAAATTCATTTTCACATCTTAGAATAAACAGTAATTCCCTGAAGTAAAATGCTTATATACTGAACTAGTGTTAGCTTAGCATTGTCTCCTCCTCAATAAATTCCCACTGAAATACATTATTTAAATAAAGCAGTTGGGTTCAATCAATCATTTTTCTGCTTTTCTATCTTCTCCATTACAAGTAAACCTCAGTTATCCAATTCCCAATTATCTAAATTTGAATTTATGCCCTATATCAAAATGCATATAGAAACAATTTCTGTTTACTGTTTTGTATCTGACTGTTTTAGTTGATGAATCTCACTTAACCTGTACCAGAAACTACCTGAACACCAGCTATGAGCTCTTTCCTGGCACCAACACTTTCAAATATAATTAGACATTTATAGAAATATGTTTTGCAAGAAAATAATTCTCATGGCTGTCCAGAAGGTGGCAAACAGTTTTCTTTGCTGAAAAAGGTACAATATTCAGAACTGTTTGGGAGGGAAGTGTGTGTGTGGGGGTGTTAAAACAATAACGGTTAATTTTTTTCTATTACTTAAAACATACTCACTAGCTCTCTTTGTAAATATGTTTTAAAACTGCTGTCACTTTAATAAATAGAACATAAAAAAATCTGTCTGGTTTGGGATTTTAATTCTTCAAAAGTAGAAAAAAATACATACCAAACTCACCTAAAAAATCAAAGGAGGAAAACTGTACTTTCTGCCACGTTAGATTTGTATTTTTGATTTTAATGTAACAAAGATGATACAGATGATGTGCCAAAGGGGATGCTTAAGAGGCTAAACTACTGGTTTGATGCATCTAGTCTTTCTGAAATCACTGCTTCAAATCTAAGCAGGGTTCTCTCAGCCCTATATCCTTTTGAATAAACTGACTACAATGGAGTTTACTGGGGGGCAAGGGGGTTCATATTGTAAAACCCCTGTCTGTGGTGGGCATTAGAGATCCCATGGCACTTTTCATAAGGGTAAGGATTTGCCCTAGACCCTTTGGCCAACATTTCCCATCCCTGTACTGTGTAGCATGCAGACAGGTTTCAGAGTAGCAGCCGTGTTAGTCTGTATTCGCAAAAAGAAAAGGAGTACTTGTGGCACCTTAGAAACTAACAAATAAATTTGTTAGTCTCTAAGGTGCCACAAGTACTCATTTTCTTTTTGTGTAGCATGCAGCAAGTCTTGCCAGCCTCTCATGTCATAGATAGGTACAGTGCAATGATGGTGTCCATAACGTATGTAGTTTGTAAAGAGTTTGAGGAATGAAAGATGCTATGAAAATAAAAAAATAATGTTAGCATCATGAAATCACACAGGTAGAACAAGAGATTTAGACATTACTACCACCACCACTATAATGACTCAACAAGCCAGTGGTGCACAGCATATAAAGAACTCTGACTACAGTAACTGATACAGAAAAGAAAGGGCCCACAGAAAATACAGTTCTTTCACTTCATATTCCTGACTTCTCCCTTCTCCTGCCCATTGCGGAGATCCCAGAAATACGAGTGCTCAGTTATTATTAATCATTTATAACATGTCAACAGTGTGCTAGGTGCTGCACTGACACAGAAGACTGGTTCCTATCCCATAGAGCTTGCATTCTACATGAACAGACATATAAGCAAGGGAAAGGGATGGAAGAAACAAAACTTCTTGGTGGCCTACAGCAATACTGCCACAGGCTTTCCTGCAGAACAGGTTTATAATATTAACCTTTGCAGATCACCTTGTGCAGAATCCAACTTCTCCAAATATTACCTCCTTGTTCTACATCACCTTGTAAGATTTATTTTTAAGAGACTAGCTTCTTGGCTGGTTTGTGAAGACCTATGCTTCTCACTACTGCAGCAGCAGCTGTCATCCTGTTAAAAAACTGTACTCAGAATTTAGGGTTACCACATTTTCCTTTTAGAACCCTTGCTTTTTAAATGATCAGCCTGTTAACTCGAAATGCATGTATTGACTAATAATTGTGCAAACAGAAAACTAAGTCCATTGAGCAGTCTATTTTCCCCCAAAATGTGTTTGGAAATACCATTGTATCTATTAAATCTGTTAAATAGCATATTTAACATATAAGAAGATTATGTTCCCTCTGCCAATCATTGTAGATTGATGACATAGCAGAAAAGAGTATATAAATTATTTGGATTTCAAATTAGAGATTGTAAACATCCCTAAAATATACATGTACAACGCATCGAAGTAGCCCACAAAAGACTAAATGACAGATGTGGAGATAAGTGCTCAAACATGCACACTTTTAAAAAAACAAAGCTCTACTAAAATAACAACAAAGGGTCTGATTTAAACACAAAAGGAAATAATTTCAGACTTTAGGTTTACATTCAGTCCTTAATTCACCCCTGTGTGGAGATACTTGGCCTACAGTAGCAACAAGGTCTCAATTCAAGGTGTGAAAATTAATTGTACTACCATAGGAGTCAGTTAAGTATGAAGTGTCAATAGGAGTTTTAACCCTAATATTGAATTTCTTGGCTTTAGTCAGTTTTAAAAAACAACACCCTTAAGGGTATATTTTCAGTCCACTTGAATGAGGATTTAGTCCTGCTATTTTTATTGACATGATGAGTATGGCTACACTGCAATGTAAGCCCAGGCAGAGTGGGACTCAAGTCAGCTGACCCTAGGTTAGAGAACACAAGGCTTGAATATCTACACCAATTGTTAACCCCACATTAAAAATTTTCTAACACAGACTCGAACCTGGGGCTCCAGCACCCACATTGCAGCACGCAGACCCAAGTCAAACCAACCAGATACCAGACTGCCTAGTGCCCGCATACAAGATATTCCTGAAGTAATTGCTGGCTATGAGAGAATGGGATTCCCAAACTGCACTGGGGCCATAGATGGAACTCATGCCCATTAATTGCCCTCCTCAAGGAGCACAAGTATATAAACCACAATGGGTACTACCCCATTGCTTTGCAGGCCCTTATGGACCAGAGAGGCCAATTTATGAATGTCAATGTGGCTGCACTGGGAAAGTTCATGATGCCAGAGTTTTTTGCCGATCAGGAATCTACATTCAGGGCAGGCTGGGACACCAGTCCAACCAACTGACACTGTCAGAAATGGAGTTACTGTCCCCACTGTTATTCTGGGGGACCCCACATACCCCCTTTTGCGTTGGCTTATAAACCATACCCTGATTTCAGAGGCCCTGGCAAAATTACACCCACAGCAGGTATAGAATGTGCTTTTGGCAGACTGAAAGCCCGTTGGAGATGTTTATAGATCTGTTTGGATGCCAGTGTTATCAATGCTGTCCACGTTACTGGGGCTTGCTGTGGTCTTCACAATCTCTATGAAGCCAGAGGTGAGCCATTTCCCCCTGAATGGACCTTTCTCAGCCAGAAAGTGCAACTACCACAGCTGGAGCTGGATGCACCCAGGCAACAGAAGTCAGGGATGCTTTGTGCTCCCACATTATGGACTTGCATGGCCCAGCGGAAGAGGGCAAATAAGCACCTTTATGAATTTGCTTGTGGGGATGGAGCTCATTGATTGTAGGGTATTTCAGTGCTTGGGGAGGGGTGAGGAGTTAATTGCCATGCAGTTTATTTATGAAGACCTGATTACTTAAGAAATGGGGGAAGAAGGGATTCACAGTAGGGATTAATGTAATGAAGTGAGTGAAGTATGGATTCATATAGACAACTGTACTGAGGAACAGTGTTTGCTTATTAACGCCTAATTGTCCCTGATCATGTATTTACCTTTATTACTTTACATGGACATTGTATGATGTGATGCGGGGATAGCAATCAACTTTCTTGATTAAATAAAAAGCTTTATTTATAAATGTATTAGAAAAGCACAGCATTCACTGATTGCCAGGCATGCTAGGTGCCATTACCACATCAAAACACCACTAACAACAGAATCACACAGAAAAAAAAAAGTGCATGAACGAGACTGAGCAGTGAAAGCACATACAAGACAGAAACCTCCTAGAGTCGACTGAAGTAGAGATGACAAAGGAAGTTGGCCCGTGGGATACTTTTGGAAGATTCCTAGGATCCGAGATGCGGGGGCTGCATCCATACTGCAAAGCAACAGAGCTCAAACCCTGGGTCTCGGCTTGACCCTGGCTCAAACCCTCCACCCTTGGATCCTTGGATCAAGTCCGAGTCTGATAAATTTGAATGTAGATGGAAGGCGGTTTGGGCTGAAGACTGAATCTGAGTCCGGGCTTACATTGCAGTATATACATACTCTTAGAGACTCACATAATGTGCATTGTGCCAAAATATCACCATTTCAACTAACATCTTGAATGGGGTATTTAAGTTTAAACCTAGAAGACAACTTGCTCCCTGCATGCATTGTTTACAATTACAAGCTTAACTGCTATCCTATTTAAATATTTTCTTACAGACCTTGGCTTCTGGATCGCTGTTGATGCTACAGGAATCATCTTCATTAGACTGTGGAGCATTTCTGTAATGAAAAATTATTATTAATTATTTGTATTACCACAGTGTTTAGGAGCCCTAATCATGGATCAGAACCCCAGAGTGGCACTGTAGAAACATGGAACAAAAGGATAGTCCCTGCTCCAAAGAGCTTATAGCCTAAATATAAGACAGGAGAAACAGATGGATACAGACAGACAGGGGAGTACAAGGCAACAATGAGATAACATTGAATAAATATTGAAAATAGGGTTTACAGTCAATATAGTTTATAGCACAGTGCAACATATTCAAGGTGGCCACTCTATGGAGATTTCTTAAAACAACATACCTGAGCTTCAAAGACGCATAGCGTAATGTTGCTCCCTCAAATTCTTTTAGACTGGGGTCTGGATTCACTGTGGCTGCATGAAGGTCTAAAGATAAACATACCATTATTAATACATTTTCAGGCATGTGCTACTGCAAATTACCTCTAATTCAAAGGGAAATAAAATCCTCTCTGCCAAGAAGCATACAGTGTTTCTGTATAAAGTTAAAAAAGGCATGCATATATTTTCACATTATTTTCATTCAGTGCAGGCATCTTATTTTTACAAGATGATATTTACCCTGTTGATTTAGACTGAATCCATTCTAAGTGGAAAGATCAGAAATGGCAGCATGTTTGAATGCTAGACATCCCTAGCAATATCCCATTTACTTTGGTCTATATTATGAATGACATTTGTGGAGCAAAAAACAAAACAAAACAAAACAAAACAAAACAAAAAAATACAGCCACTGCCATGCAAAAACAAGGGTAATAGTATTAAATAGTCTAAAATCTGACAATATACTTGCCTTCCAATGTCACTATTAATCTTTCCCCCATTCAGTACAGCAAAATCACTCCATGGCTGTTCTAGACATATAATTATTCACACAGGAAGAAGCACATTGATTAAAAAAAAAAAGAAAAAAAAACACAAGACACTGTTGTTAGCATTGATATTTACAGGATGGGTTAGGGAACAGATCCCCTCAAAACTTCAACTAGTTAGTCCAGTATACAATGGCATTTGAAGGGGTGGGGGGCAGGGTCAGAAGGAGATGTTTCTACAGTTACTTACCAAAACAAATGATTGGAACAAGGAAAAGTTAATATGAATTAAAAACAGACAATGAGATTACTCTTTAGGTATGATCTTGAAAGCAAGCAAAATGAGTCTGAATGTGAATGTTGGCCATAACTGCTATGACCTGCTACAAAACAGCAATTCAGAGAAAAATGGAATTTTCATTTCTCTGGGCTTCATTTGTTGAGTATTCTAACTCTAAATATAGTGTGAACTGGAAACACTGAAATACAAGGCAATGTACAGCACAAGGGTCAAATAATTTCCAGATCACAGGAAGAAAAAAGGACAATGGACGGTAAAAGGTGATTAGTAGGGATCACAGGCAGACTTCTTGCAACAAAAACGATTCTGAACAATCTAACACAACTTCCTTGTGTGTTTTTTTTTTAAACAAACAACGAATGTCCCTAACCTCATTCAAAAGTCTCTAAGGAAACTGCTATAAAATCTATCAAATGCACATTTTAACATTGTTACAATCAGTATCAGCAAGCTGAGAGATGCATTATTTCTCTGCAAAGAGTGCCAGAGGGCAGTTATTTAACATGATGTCTGCTCTACAGGCTAGGAGTGTGATTTCCTGGCTCATATGGAGCTAGCAGGAGTATAAATAGTGGTGTACCCACAGTAGCCCAGGCCTGGCTTAGCTGTAACCACTGGTTTCAGGAGACTGCGTATTCATCTCCGTTGCCACTACCTGTGCTGCCATGGCTACACTGCTATTTATACTTGTGCTCGTTCAATGAGAGCTAGTACAAGTATGAGTACACAAGCAGGGGAATCACATCCCTAGCTCATAGGATAGACACAGCTTAAGTGCCAATCACAGAGTCCCTATTCTCCGTCTCTCCACAGTATATGAGTAACTCCCATGGACTTGAACAGGAGTTACTCAACTGCTGTGGAGGGAGAATATGACATTTAGATGACATTAGACCATCTCTTTCCTCCCATTAAATTCCCCAATATTAAAAAGCTCTATTCAGGCTGACCCCCTCAGATTTATTAACCCACTTTTACCAGGCAAAGCAGCACAAATTAATACAACCTAATTCTGAATTAACTTGTGCTACGAATCCCTGCCTTTAGGAGATAGATGTTCCTGAAACACCCATGCTGCAGAAGCTCCTGGATAGAACTGCTCCTGCAGTAGCTGTCATCCTGTTACACTGTACCTGGAGTTTAGTGGTAGTTAATAGGATCAGCACAGCTTTCCCTTGGGAACCCCTAGCTTGTAAACGATTAGCCTATAAGAGCCATAGATCCTATGGCAGGGAAGAGCCAGTAGAGAGAAACCTTGCTTCTTGAGGATTCCTTACGATCCATAGTTTAAAGGGACCAAACCACCAGCTCCTGCTGTTGTGCCCCCACCTCCAAGGATAAATCCCACCCCCGAGGGAAAGTGAAATCCTGTGGTTTCCTTTGCCCTCCACAGGCTATTCCCATGTAGGGGAGAACATAGCAATAAACTTTATTATAATATAAAGAAACTAATGAAATTCATACCATCAGTTAGATCCCTTCTGAAAATCTATGCTTCTAAACGATTAATGTAGGGAATTCACCTTAAACCTTCAAAAATGCTAAGATTAGATACAAAAAAGTATCTCCCATGTTCTACTCATACTAAATTTGCTTCTGGTTGCAAGATATAATTAAGGAAAAAGGCAACAAGATAAAAATAATCTCAAAAACTTGGAAGAGGATATTTTATATTCTGAACATAAAGGTTGTCAAATTAATTTATTCAATAACTTATTGGAGAGTACTCTATAAATTGTTCATGGCCAAAACAGATTTTCAAGATATTTTTTAAAAAAGGTATATAAAATCCACATATTTAGCATTATTTACCATTTTCCTCTGAACAGGTCGCAGGATTTTTCAAATTATTCTTAACCTACCATTATACTGGAACCATTTTCTGTGCTGATGAAAATGGCACAGAAGCATCTGCTGCTAAAAAAGCAGGAAAAAAATGTCTTGCAACCAGCAAAAAAAAATCCAAACCGTAATAAATTTAAGAATACACTAATTTTTTTCCACTTTTTCAATTTGGACCAAGGTTTTTTGGTTATTTGCATTAACAGTGTCATTTTTCCCCCTACACACTGTTTCTCTGCTTCTCTCTGTTGGATTAACTTGTTTTACTTGTACTAAATATTCATATCAAGATATACTACGAAACAATACCTGACTTTTGTCTTTGTTCCTTACAAACCTTCCTTAAGGAAGTTTGTCAAATTAGAATCACTTTCAACTCAAGGCTATGTTCTACTGATTGAAGCAATGCTTCAGAATATCACTTTAGTTAAGAGACAGAGACACAGAGAAAAATAAATGAATGAGAAAAAGGATCTTTAAAAGGGTAAGAATATTAGTTGTTGAGGAAGAAAATATATCTAAGTGTTTATCTGAGAAACCTGAAAGGCTGAACAGCACAAATAAACAAATTTCAGGTAGAGTGTAAGAGGGCTGGGGGTTTCTAACAAGAGAAGTATGGTGAAGATAAAGCAAACTCTTGTGAACTGATGGAAAAAGATAATATTGGGGCTGAACTGGAATGTGCCCTGTATAATGGTACTTTATTCCAGCTCACTCTCATTCATCTGAAACCTGTAAATCCACACCAACTTTTTCTACAGAAGTTGTATGAATCTTGCCACAATGCAGAGGAATGAACTAATAAGCCTTCCAGACCAAATTATTCTATACCAAAATCCATGTATTCAGTGAAATGTTTAACTGATGATATCACAAATTCTCTGATTAAATAAAAAACACATAGACACAGAATACTATTCACACATTTTAAAAAAAAAATGTGTATGGAGCATTCAGGATGGGCTACAGTCCAACGAAACAAGGGCATTCTAAACTGAGACCAACACTATCCTCGAGTTGCCCAGAGGAACTGAGGTACTTACAGAAAATAATATCAAGTGGCAATTTGAGACTTGGGAAAATCCAAAGAAAAACTTAAAAAGGAAGGTGACTCAGACTAGACTTTGAATTCTTTAGTTTCTATTGGGGAGGCACAGATCAGCGTTCATGTTGCACTCCCCGTCAGTACCCAGCCCAACCTGGGAAAGCTAATGATCCAACCAGTGGACCAGATTCGATGATGAATCCTGGTCACATGCCACTTGAGACACGCTGCACATACGCTAAGATTAGTTCATTATAACATTGTTTTTCTTTCCTTACCCCTCTTTCTAGAACCAACTGAACTTACTGGAGTCCTCCCTCAATTCCATCTTTTATTTAACTTCAAAATTCCTGATATCACGTCACTTCAGTTAGCGTTGCTAGAGAGTGCCACAAGTTGACCTTCCAATCCCTTTCCTATCAGGGCCTCAGCTAACTGCCTCTGCAGTGTTCCCAGACCGTGCCAGTCCAGGGACAACGTCCTCCTATTTGAACATATGGTATCCTATTACACTGCTGCTTCAGCACTGGTACAGTCCGAAAATCAACATTACTTAATCATCTTGTGTTAGAAATTTACAAAACAAAACGGAGAAACTCTTGGAGACAATTTCCTATTGCAATTTGACACCACCGAACATATTTTTGCATAAAACTTTATTATAGAAACATATCTAGAGACTCGTTAAAATATAGATTAATTGTCTGAGAGCTTGCTGGTTGAAATTATTATTATATAAATTCCTGTGTAGAGACTTCTATACTACAGTCTATATTCCTGATCTTGCAAAGGGATCTGCACAGGTATAATGCTCTGCCTGGGCAGATACCTTACAGGATTAGTGCCCACATTGTATCAAAATCTACATGGCCCTCTCCTATGCCCTGGATATTGGTCTTGGCATGACCATTCATAAGAGCTTTTTCAGGATTTTTAATATATTGGATTCAAACCTCTGTTTTCTTAATTCATAGATTTCACATGATACTTTAATGTGAAGATCAGAAAAAAAATTATTATCCTTTATCATGGCAAACCATTGTCTGTAATGTAAAAGTTGAATATTAAAAGTAATTCCCAAATGTTTTAAGAGCTTGTCTACACAGTAAGGTAATACTGTCTACAGAGAGCGATTTCTAAAATGCACTAGTGTGTTGCAGATTAATTGGTCCATGTAGAACTTCCTGGTGCATACCAAAGGTTCCCTAGTGCACTTTAACATAGTACTGTTTCAAACAGCATTACTTTAAAGTGCACCAGCAGGGTCTATCCAGATCAATTTGTGTGCAATTCTTTAGTGTGGTTTAGAAATCACACACTCAAAAAACACATCACCCCACTGTGTACACAAGCCCTATGATACTTGTCTGTAATATTAAAATGAAAAATGTCAGTCCTACAATTAAAAGCTACTTTACCATGAGTGAAAGAAAAAACACTGAATAAACAAATTCATATTTTCTCCCTGTAATTTAGCATCCTTACTGATTTTTATTTTTACATAATTTAGTTATTTTGAAGATGTAAGTTATAAGTCAAAATCTTATCCATAAAGTTTTAGAAGGAGATAAATAATTTATGACTGAGTTATAAACTTTAAAATACAGAAATTTACACTGGAAACATTGGTAGCACTTTAAATTCCTCTGAATTTCAGAATTATCTGAGAGATAACCGATCACTCTTCATCCTTCATATCACTTAACTTTATCCATTTCATAGTCAACATGTCTGGCATATAGCGAATTCCAGGGAAGTCTTGATCCATGTGAACCACAACTGAAATGGTTCACACCCTAAACATAACTTCACTCATGTGAGTAGTCCCACTCAAATCACGCAAGTTAAGTTACATGTATTTAAGTGTTTGCATGGTCAAGGCAAGCCAAGTATATATATATATTTCAAAAATTATAAATTAGCTGCAATTTTTCTAGTTTACTGTTCCATTTGTATATTTTATATTGTCATCTATAGACATCAGTAAGTTATCCCACAGGAGTGCCCAGAAATTGGTATTTTAGTGGGTTAGCACCATTAAAAATATTTAGCAAGTTTTCTTCTTTTTCACAATGCTTGAAGATAGAGGACACCCCGTTTCTAGTTTAAAAATTCAGCGCAAAAGAATGATGTTTGTGCTCAGATAAATTATCTGGTATGATTCTAAAGTGAAAGCACTTTAGAATGCTTTGTATATTTTAATATAAGCTATACGTTCAGTAGTTACTGTCTGGAGTATAACTTCCAATGTGTTTGTGTGACACTCCTAGCAACTGAACCGCTAAGAGAAGATGTAATTACAAAAAGTCTAGCCAAGAGACTGTTAATGTGTAAATATTTTATATAGCCTGCACCTGTGTAATGAAGTATTGCTTCAGTACCCTAGGGAACCTTAATCATTTCACATTAATCACACATACAGGCTGTCTAATTTTGTACGAGAAACGATGTCTCCTTTCACACTACACATCCAAATCTTTAAGATGTTTCATGAGACAAAGCCATTAATACAAAACATTATGGTTATTATCAACAAACAGCTACATTTAGAGATGCCAACGTATAGTGGATTCTAAAGCTTATGTTATTGTTTTAGGTGCAAGTAACTGGTTGAGAGATCCTAATTTCTTTTCAATACTCAGTAGTAAGAGATCACTACATTTTACCTCAATTTCTGGGGTAGGAGATGGGGGTAATAGAATTAAGTGATCCTTTCCTTGAGCTCTGAAGATCTGTAGGTATGGAGACAGGACGTTCCCACTGGGTTGTTCCTGTTGGTATGTGCCAATAATAGATCCCAGCAATATCATTGATTTTTTTCCAGCCAGGTGGCAAGTCGGGGTCGGTCTGAAATGAGTGATCACTCCATATATCTGCTGAGAAAGGAAAAATAAACCTATATTATTCAACACATTAAATGCTTTTTAGATTTCCAGTTCTGTTCTTGACTCATATGATGTAGGATTAGTACTGCTATTGCTCTTACCGAAATAAATAAAAGTCACCGAAGTAAATTATACAATATTAGGCATTGAGGTAAGATGAAAAGGTCAACATGATATGAATTAACCTACAAAGAGGAGGACAACAAGATGGACAGTTTACATAAGAGATGTATTAATACAGCAAATACTTGATATCATCATTCAAACTACCCCTTTAAAATCCAACCATACTGAGGATATAACTGCAGGTATAGTTGCATATTCTATGTTAATAATAACTTGGCAATATGATGTTGTTCCCTGCCTGTCCCCTTTCTCAGAACTCCCTTACCGCCCTCAATACTCACAAAAGGAGCATTCCTTTTGACAGTGAAAATCATCTTACAAAAATAATTACACACATGCTTTCATCAATATGAAATGAAAGAAAATTACTTATTTAAAATGGTGAACAGTGGGAAAACCATACGCCATTCCATATTTAAAACTGGTTGTCTCAAAAGTACAAATAGTTTTGAACTGTTGATCTTACACAGTGGTAAAAGAAAAATCCATGGGTGAAATCTCAGCCGCATTGAAATTAATGGTAAACTCCCATTGACTTCACTGAGGGCAGGATTTTGTCCTGCAGACCAAAGATATCTTCAGATTTTATGCTGCTAGGGAGACAAACACCACTTGCGGTCAATAAAGATCACATAGTGCATTTCATAGAGTGGGAACATTAACCCTAGTAACATGGTCATGTTTCAGCAAGGGCAATTACTTTCTCCCTGCTTACATGTTTCCTTGCAGTTATAGAGGTACATGGTATTCTTAGCTTTCTGTATTAAACTCCTGAACAGTGCTATTGGGTGCTTTTAAACAACTGCTGTGTTCCATCCCAGAGGGACCAAATTGGGACAATAAATAGTTTCTTCTTAGTGTTTGGAGCTATAGATAATGGGGAATTCAGGAACAAAGAAACTGTCATATCAGACCTGACTAGTGATCCAGTAACTTGACTGTGACATTAGTTAGTACCTGGGGCTTCAAAGGAAGCTGCCAACCCACTCCTCTCCCCGCCAATGGTGTTCAACTTCCCCATAAGGTACATTTCTTCCTAACTCCTGACTGGCTTATGCCCTGAAGCATGAAGCTTTGCAATATTTATGTTAACTAAAAATTCTTATGCTAGCTATATAACTGTGGAGGTTTTCAGTATATGCATAAATGCCTATCCTTTTTATTTTAAACTCTTGGCCTCCACATATCTTGTGGCAACAAGCTCCACCGTCTAAAAAATATTTTAAATGTATTGTCTATTAATTTAACTGAATGCTTCCTGTTCTTGCATTATGAAAAAAGATACATAGGCACACCCAATTCACTTTCTCTACCATTCATTATTTTCTATACCCCTTAGTCATCATTCCTTAGTCTATTCCTGGAGGAATTCTGCGCATCTGTGGATGTGCAGAATTCATCTGTCTTGCATAATTTTGTATTTTCCTGCATAAAAACCATTTTGCCTAAGAAGTACTCCAGTTCTGCCTTTTGCCCACCAGAGGCCGCTTGGCTCTAGAACAGCTGGCTGGCGGTCTCTGGTGGGCAAAAGACGGAACTGCAGCACTTCTTAAGTAAAATGGTTTTTTACGTGGGAAAGTACAAAATACTATGCCCAGTGCTGCAGAATTCCCCCAGGAGTAGAGTTCATCACAGCACCCTGCCTGCCGAGCCAGGTTAGGACAGAGTGGGACACACACAGCTGCTGTGGGGGTCAGAGACTGGAGTTCAGAATGGTTAGTGGGGGGGAAAGACTGGAGCATGGGCTCAGGAACTAGTGGGGTGACAGTGTTGAGGCTGGGATGAGGGAGAGGGGTTGCAGAGACCTATGGGGATGAGGAGTGCAGGGACGGGGCAGTCCTGCCTGACGGAATGGGAGAGGCTTGCGGTCAGCCAGGGTCTGCATGGGGAGGCTTCCCAACACCCCTAACAATAGCATCCCCCACCCCAAAGAAAAAAACTCCCACCCACACCCCAACACCCTGCAGGCTCCTTCCTAGGCTCCTTCCCTCTCTCTCAGCTCCTCTCACTCCCTCAAGCCTTAGCACTGCTTCCGACAGGTGCAGGAAATACAGTTCTGTATTCGCAAAAAGAAAGGAGTACTTGTGGCACCTTAGAGACTCTCTAAGTTGCCACAAGCACTCCTTTCTTTTTGCGAATACAGACTAACACAGCTGCTACTCTGAACCTGAGTTCTGTATTGTAATTTAAATAAATTACACAAGTTCTGTATTAATATGCCTAGTAAGGAATCTATTCATCAAAAAAAATTACTATAATCTTTTTTTGGGGGGTCTGTATTGTTACAGACATACTTGCTGACAGATCCCCCCCCCTCCTCCTGACCCCCCCCCCCTCCTTCAAGGGTGACTTGAACTGAACATAGTGCTCCAGGTGACTGACAAGAGCTACAGTGTTTTCCCCAGTGGAGCTGCATACTGTTCCCAAATCATTAGTTTATTATTCTTGCAGTAAGATGAGCAAATTCTGAGCTGAAGAGCTCACAGACCTCCAACTACAAGACTTCCATTAATATTTAGTTTTGAGTCACATCTGTTATAATGAAACACAACTTAGGTCCAGCATCTGAAAGCCCTTAACATTTGTGTAGTAAGGTTAGGAATATCTTAAATATTCCAAATATTTGTTTACTAATTCTATGTTCTATCCTGTGTCACATTCAAGCATCTCATTTCATTCTCCAAGGCCTTCCACAGTTTAGCTTCATCCTATCTTTCTGTTCTGTATCTTTACTTCGTACACTTCCTCTTTGCTTAACCCAAGCAACTTGTTATTGAGAAGTTTTTTGCTCACCAAAAAAAGCTGTGTGCCACAGAGTTTGAAACATCTAAACCAGCACTCTGAGACATTGGTGGCAGTGCTTCTATTCTTCAAACTAGATATACAAGAGTAAACTGAAATAGCTAATTTATAAAATCCTAAAGTTGCATCAAAGTCTATAAGAAAAAATGGGACCTTTCAGTGCATACTAGCATGAAAGGCAACCAACTGTCTTGCCATACAGAGAAAAAATTAAAAGCTTAAATTTAATGAATAATTTGGCATAGTTCAGTTGTAAAGGGTAGGGGCTTGGGAATACTTCACACTTATTTAGGGCTCATTCCCATTTGAAGTCAATGGGAATCTTTGAATTGACATCAGTGGGTGCTGGATCAAGTCCATATGTTTGTCAAAGCATTTTACGAACATTAACCAATTAATCCTCAAAACTTCCATGGCAGGCAGACATTATTATCCCTTTTACAGAGGCAGGCATTCATATTCTTCCCCTTCTTCTTCTAAGTGCTACAGCCTATGGTCTCTCTAACCCATCCCCTAAACTGGGTGGAATGGCTATCAAGCAGAGAGATGGAGATGTTAATCTCTCACCTGATAAAATGGAGGACAAAGTGCTCTGTTAGATGGGACTCAGAACAAAGAGTCCTTGTGAGGTACTAAACACTTCTATGAGAAGGTGAGGTCATTCCTGCCCCTGTAGGAAAGGATCAACGGTTCTTTTGTTTACTCTGAGGCTGTGGATGGAGTGTTTTTTCTGAATTTGCACATAGTGAATAACTAACCTCCGTCAACTTTATAATAATAGGAAATATTTTATTTAAAGTTTTTGGACTCCATAGACAAACTACAAGTTCACTGATCTTCAAAAGTATGAGGTTAGTGTTAACTATTGTTCATATAGGTCATCTTAGAAAAAGTACCCTAAAGTTGCTTGTGGAAATAAATCATCATCAAATGGCCCCTGCTTGTTCTACACAACATACAATAATTAATGAAGCAGAATATAAGTATGATAAAATAATTTCTTTAATGTATTATACTGATAAAGTGCATCAGAGTCCCGCACTTAGCACAGAAAAATCCCATGCACTGCTACATGTTGGGGATCGACTGGCTAAGCAGCAGTTCTGCAGAAAAGGACCTGGGGATTACAGTGGACGAGAAGCTGGATATGAGTCTACAGTGTGCCCTTGTTGCCAAGAAGGCTAACGGGCTTATTGGACTGAATTAGTATGAGCACGCCACAGTTTGAGGGAAGTAATTATTTTCCTTCTATCGGCACTGGTGAGGCCACATCTGGAGTATTGTGTCCAGTTTTGGGCCCCCACTACAGAAAGGATGGACAAATTGGAGAGAGTCCTGCGGAGGGCAATGAAAATGATTAGGGGGCTGGGGCACATGCCTTAAGAGGAGAGGCTGGAGAACTGGCTTATTTAGTCTGCAGAGAGAAGAGTGGGGGGGGGGATCTAATAGGCAGCCTTCAACTACCTGAAGGGGGGTTTCAAGGGGATGGAGCTTGGCTGTTTTCAGTGGTGGCAGATGACAGAACAAGGAGCAATGGTCCTCAAGTTGCAGTGGGGAGGTCTAGGTTGGATATTAGGAAAAACTATTTCCCTAGGAGGGTGGTGAAGTACTGGATGGGTTACCTAGGAAGGTGGTGGAATCTCCATCCTTAGTGGTTTTAAGGCCCAGTTTGACAAAGCCCTGGCTGGATGATTTAGTTGGGTTGGCCCTGCTTTGAGCAGCGGGATGGACTAGATGACCTCCTGAGGTCTCTTCCAACCCTAATCTTTTATGATTCTATGACTGTTTGAGATTATTTCTTTATATTGAGTGATTTCATCCAAAACATCCAACTAAAAGTTGCAAGGGAAATTACATATGATTATTCATAGTTTCTGTAACAGGTTACAAAGTAAGATCTAAATAGGAATGACACTGAAGTATAAAAAAATCAAAATTACTTTTGTGACAGCGGAGGAATGTTGTAAACTTTAAGACATACACAAAAAAGACTTCTACAAAAATTCATTAGGATGAATGTAATTCTATTTTATTTGCAAGCATCTGGGAGCAGATCATGTAATATGGTTGCAAATACTCTGGGTTAGGGCTAAAGAAACATTACCTCACTAAGTAATAAATGTTCAATTACCTTAAAAATACACTATTAGCAAAGACAGAGATGGACTAAAATATGTGCTGGGATGAATTTAGGGTATGTACTCTTAATTAACTGATTTTGTAATTAGTGCAGTTTCAAAGTTCTAGTTTCAAAGACCTAATAATATTTCGTATTAGGGACATATTTTTTAATTGTAAGGCTGCCATTAAGGGTTGGGTTATTTTGTGGCTCACCTGCTCTTGAGTGTCATTTCAAGAGGAATGTATTGAGAATGTAACTTGGATTCACATTTAAATTAAATAAAGGTAAATATATGTTTACCCTCCACATGAATTATTGTTTTATTAAGAAGTTGTTCATTTATCTATTTAATCACTCAAAGCACCCAATCTAAGCACCATTTTAGTTGTTTTCACAATAGCAGAAAAGTACTTACTATAGAGATGAGATGATTTACGGAAGCAGTCAATGAAGTAAACACATATTTCTATGCATTTGGTAGGTTTATTTACCATGCAGAGTGAGTCATGATCTTAAAGACTTCTTCCCTAAAGTCTTCCATATGAAATGGATAAGGATAATAACCACATGGCACGAAAAAAAGACCCATTCTGGAATAGATTAAGCAATAGCACAGCCACTATAAATAATGCTATAAAAATTCCATGCTGGGGTCTTTCTAAGGGGCTTAGTGTTTGTGCGTTTCTGTACAACTCCAGTATTCCTTTGGCAAGGAAATTTTAGCCCTTCTCACTATGAAGATGTCCTTTTGAATGAGAACCAGTGGCTGGCTGCAGAGAAATAAAATGAAACTTTATCTGTAATATTTGAAATCCTGGCCGCAAACCCTGCAGGTTCACAAGGATTGGAATGCAGTAAGAAAACACCTCATTTTCATGTGTTGGGGAAGGCGGTACAAGGAGACTACACAGCCCACAAGCACTTTGGAGATGAGCTCCACAGCAGCTGGAAGAGGAACGTGGGAAGGCAAGAAACAGAGACAGCCAATGGGCATCTACTACTTCTCCATATTCCATATTGTCAGCAGAATAACGGTTGCCCACCAGCCATCACCCACTGGTGCCGCCAATTCTGTTCTGCTTACTTGCTCTGAGCACACAACCTGGTTATTTGGTCTGAGAACTCTCTACCAGGATTTCACCCTAAGAAAAGCATGAAATGTCAGAATTCATTTCAATGGATTATCAACCCTGAAATCTGGTGCTGACAATTTCAGTATCAGCTGATCTGATGTGGGTGGATTCATTTGAAAGGACATGTCACAGTAATAGGGGCCCTGATACTTTCAATGGGCATTTGCCCAAGTAAAGACTGCCAATTAAGGCCTGGTCTACAGAATTTGACGGGCATAGTTATTCTGGATAACTATAATTATATAATTATTCTGAAATAAAATATTTTTTACTCTAGAATAGAGTGCATCTACATGAGGAGCTATTCTGGAATAGCTTATTTCACAACAGCAATGCCAGCCAATTGTCCCACGTACAAAGGCTTAAGACCTTTGCTTCTGAAACCCTCTCTATCAAGTGTCACCCAGAAATAAATGCTTATGTCTGCGTTTTATATGAATGGCTGAAAAAGGGAGTTAATAATGGAAGAACTAATGCTGCTTCATTCAATCATCAGTATAAATGAGAACTGCACATGGTTGAAGCTCAAATATTCTGTTGCATACAGAAAAGCTGTAGCATCACTGTTCTGAAATTATCTATACCAAATAAACTGTTCAAGAGGACAAACATTCAGAAAATATAGCTGTATTTAAATGGGACCTTAGGCTGGAAGGGACCCTTGAACAAGGCAATTTGTATTTTCAAAGTGTCAGTATAGTCAAGCAATACATAAAATAATGTATTGCTGTTTTATACTCTCTCCTTCAGCTGCCAGCTCTACCACAGAGCTGATGTATAGCAGAAATAAACTCCATTCAATACTGTAGGCTATAATTTAGATAGCTCAGTTTGGCAAAATGATTAGCAAACTGGGGAATTAAATTTTTAATTTCAAGGTACATTTATTTTAGTATCCAGTACTGTGTGAATACTGCAATGCTGATGTCTTAGGATGAAACAGAAACAAACTAAGTGCCAACTGGACGGTAACGTAAACAGCATATGCATTTGGTGACCACCTTTGTAAAAAACAATATTTTTATTGCTTGCTTTTATTGCTGTTTCAGACAGAAGGGACAGCAATCAAATTGCTGCCATAATATGAATCATTCTTAGCCCCAACAAGGCAGAGATCAAATTATAACAGGATCTCTCATGCTAGAAACTGGAAAGAGCAGCAAGTGGAGCCAATTTACTTCTCTATGGTTTTGCAGTGTCATGAACACGCCTTCATTCATGGCAATTGTCACCATGGCTGTCATATAAGGTCACTGATCAAAGAGGGAGTCATACCAATGACATGCAAAGACCACAGTTTTTGTACCTCACCACACTGTATGCATGCTTGTATCTGACCATGACTTGCACCATTCTCAGGTAGAGCTTGGTATACTCTGTGGAATTGCATAATTAAAACACTAACTATGACAAATGACAAAAGCTTTTAACTGGTTCTGCTTTCCAGTGTAGGCAAGGTAGACTAGCTGTAAGTTCAGTATCAGTTAAGGCAGAAACACATGCCTTTAGAAATGCACAAGTAAAAGGAAAGGATTAGATATAATTGGGGGGTGGGGGGACACAAACCCTTACAGAATGCTTATTAAAAAAAAGAGAGAGAGAAGTGCAAAGATACAGCACAAAATGGGTTATGATAGATGAGAAAAATCAAAAGAGGATCATATATCATGCTTAAAGAACAATAGTTTATAGTACTGTTTATAACTGGAAAAAAGAGTGGTATAGGTCCATTAAGAAAGATGATATAACAAAAGAGAAGGGAGAAGTATTAGCAGAGGTAATTAATGTACTTTGGGCCAAATTCTGATTTTATTTATACTAGTGCTGTCCAGAGTAGCTCCACTGACCTTAGGAGAGGAAGTCTGGATTACCCAGTGGTAAATGAGATCCAAATTTCCCCCCTTTATGAGCATATTTATGTCAGAAGCAGATATTAAAAAGTAGGTAGCTGAAATGCTAGTTGTGCTAGGTTAGTTGACTCAGGATATTTTCTAGATATAGGCCAGAAATGCATCTTGCCACATGGGCAACAAATTCAACAAACACCTGGACAGGACAGGAGATTCAGCTCTATAGTCTTTAAGAACTACTATTACTACTAGCATTAGTATGTGTTACTTAGCACAAGAAGAATACCACAGAACTGGTAATTATATATTGATAGTGCTAGTTTCTATGCTAGGAAAAATTATTAGGGATGAAAAGACATGTAACAAAAGAGAGAAAGGGTATTTAAATGGATTGTGATGAACCTTACATTTCTTCATAGAAATCTGTAACAAAGAATGGACAAAGCAAAAGCTATGACTTACCTCAGTTTCAGAGAAGTCTTTAGGGACCTGTTAAACAGAGCAAGAGTGTGCGTGTGTGCATGCAAAGACTGAACCAGGGATTTAAAACTGGTCCATGAGATAAGGTCAAGGGTTAAACCCACTCCATGGACAGAAAATCCTTACGAAAAATAGAGCTCCATCTTCGCACCATTAAATGGAGGTAATTACATAATGGTACAATCTGCAGCTAGAGACTGAAGGAGGATCTGGATGGGTAAAGGAAAGAGGAGGAACAATTTTTCTTAGAGTCAGGAATAGCAAGGTAGAGATTTACACAAAAGAGAAATGTTTATTAAATGGTTAGAAAAGACCTAGAAAAGCAGCCTGGAAATTGGTGAACAATATAGTGCGTTACAGTACAGGACAACTGTACAGAGCCAAAGAAATGCAGGGTCATAAAGTAAGGAAGTAGATTTCAAAATTAAAGGTATGCTAATATCAGGTCGTGGTATGGCTGCATCTGGATCACTGTGTACTTAAAACCAAGAAGGATCCTACTTTTCAGAAAAGGGCAACAAGGTTAATTTATGAAAAAATAGGTACATCTCATGAGAAAAGACAAAAGATTGTACTGTATAATCAGATTCAAATACCTAAAGAGCCATGAAAGGATCTTGTTTAAAAAAATAGACTCCTTTTGCTTCCAAGAAAGGGACATCGCACTCACAATTGAAAAGTGCAGGGGAAAAAAGCTTAGCATCAGATCCTCAGGTAGTCTAAACTGACACAGCTCCACTGCAGTGGGTGGAGCTACTCCAATTTATGTCAGCTGAGAATCTGTCCTTTAATCTTAGGTAGACTTCTTTCACAGACTATTACTGGAATGAGGAATAGTTGAAAATATGATGCAGTGAGACCAAATGGCTGTAGTAACAAACAGATACTTGAAAGCAAAATATATATAGATAACGATGCTGATATAGAAAATAAGCTTCTGAATAGCAAAATGTATTACTATACAAGATATGGACCTTATAGACCTCAGTTCTCTCCTTCCTTAAATATATGCTTCTATCACAAAGCTTTAGCTTTTAGCCTCAAACCAGAATAGTTGTCCTTCTACTAGATGGGTACTTTGAATAAGGGAGACAGATTTGAAATTCAGGGCTTGAGCCTGACTTTGATTAGCATCAAGTATATCAAAATCAAAAACTTTCAACTGTGACAAACAGTTTTGAGTTTGTTCTAAAGGCAGATAGTACCTTTGGTCCACAGTTGCCAACTTTCACATGGGCAAATAAGCACCCCGACTTTCACAATAAGCCACAAATCAAGCTAATCCCATTCAAACAAGCCAAAACAAGCCAATACCTAAGTATCCCAACACTCTATATGACTAGAATCCCCCTGGCATGCAGCCTGGGACCATGGTGGACCCGCGGTGCACCTGTGACTGTCTCCCCACATTGCCCTTGCTTCCCCCTCTTTGCCGCTGGCTTGCCGGGAGCCAATAAAAAAAAGAAGAAGCAGCAACAAGCTATAACAAGCTACAAGCCAAAAACTAGCCAGCAAGCAACTCACAAGCCAATTAAGCCAAAAACAAGCCCAATTTCTGCATTTTTTCATGGGTTTGGCATGTTTGCTTTGGTCCATTGTGATGTGTTAATAGTTTCCAGTACAAATCAGTAAAGCAGGATCTGGCCTATAGTTTATTCTCTAAGTCATCTCCTTCCATTCTTTTCCACCATCCATTTCTCTCCACAGTAAATCCAATATCAGAGCCTGAGGAGAAATCAAATATGTTATTGTTGGAAGCCCAGTCTGTGATTTCATACACAGCTGTTCACATTCCAGCAGATGGTGGATACATACTATAATGAAGGAATTCAAATTGGAAAAATTTTTGTTAGCAAAATAAACGCTAGATTCTGCAACACCTTCCTTGTGATAGCAAAGAGTGGGACTGCATTGGGACCTAAGGGCAGGACTGTTCCGAAGTTTTGACAGCCTAGGAAAACAAGAATTTAAAACCTGGTCACAGATGGGATTAAACAAATAATGAGGTCGTATACAATGAATTTCGGATATTACTTATTCCCCCTGCTGGACATAGAAGTGGAAGTGAAAAAAACAGAAGAAGAGGAGAGAAATGATGAGTCACGAGAATAAAACAATTTTGGAAAAACCTCAAAATTAACAATTGTGAAAAAAAATTCTTATATAGTTTTTAATCCTGTATTAAAGAGACTTTCCTTCCCCCTGCCTGAAGCTTTGATAAAAGCATTCACAAAAAAGCATATCTGCTTCAAGAGCCCAATCTATATACTGAAATTCCCATTGACTTCAGTGGGGCCAGCATTTGGCCCTCAACGGACGCATATTTCTTCCCATTACACATACTGCCGTTCATAGAAGACTTCTGAGGGAAAAGAGATGTGGAATATTGAAGTGAAGCAACAGACAAATTAAGAAACAATTAAAAAACAAAACAAAAAAAACAATTGTAATCAGCACGATTACAGACCTGGATTCAGATACTACATTTTAAACTGCTACGCGTGCTGTTCTGATGATCAAAACACACAGGTTTAAAATCTGCATGATTTCAGACCATTTTCTCATCACTTAGCATATGCTACAGTATAATCAACAATACCACCTACCCTCATAATTCACAATTACAATGGTCAGCACGTAGTCCTCTCCAAGCATCACAGCAAGAA
Organism: Dermochelys coriacea; assembly: GCF_009764565.3. NCBI lineage: Eukaryota > Metazoa > Chordata > Testudines > Dermochelyidae > Dermochelys > Dermochelys coriacea. The sequence goes on along the minus strand of NC_050071.1, from coordinate 99,206,902 downwards.
GCATGAATGCCCTCTTAGAAATAAATACAGCAAAAATGCAAGTCACTAGGAAAAGTAGTTACAAATCAGACAAACTTGTCTAATTTTGGTAACATTACTCAACAAGGAGCGATGAACAGCCAGAAGCTAGTCATTTGTAGCAGTCCTTACTCACAGCATGCAACTGGTTGTCATGACAACACACTCATCTCCCTTGCAGAATCTCTGTGAACAAATCACATGCATGTTGAAAGGCACACAGGAGAAAGATTTCTTCAAGATCCAGGGCAGAGTGGTAAGAAGTGGAATTGCAGGGATGAGTATTACAGAGCCTGATCCTGTGCCTCTGAAGTCAATGGAAACTTTGCTATTGATTTCAACAGCTGCAGGTTCAAGCCTTTAAAGCAGATTCAGAGAAGAGAGACAAGGTGGGTGAGGCAATATCTTTTATTGAACCAACAAGCTTTTCTCACTCACCAACAGATGTTGGTCGAACAAAAGATATTACTTCACCCACCTCGTCTCTCTAATATCCGGGACTGAACTGGCTACAACTACACTGCATACAATCAGAGAATGAGTCATTTCTTAAAAAATTCTAAGAGAAGCTTGTGACGGATTTGGACCTGCTCAGTAATAATCTATTGATATTATTGCAGCCAGATTCTTTAATGGTTAATATTGTATTGATTGCCAGTTGATACAAATTGAATGAGTTGCATCTAATAGGGTTTTAGTCCCAGAATCAGACATTACAGAATTAAAAACTAACATGTTCAGTATCTTGTAGGGAACTCCAGGGTGCAAGGGTATAGACATTCACATTGAGGGCAAAGCAAAACCTTGGCCACTTTTATTAACACAGGTCAGTAAAGACAAGAAAGAGTCAAGACACATAAATAATAGCAGTAATACAGTACTGCGGATCCCTTTGGTGTCATTCCGTGCATATGGTCATATATTTGCACCCTTTCTTGGGAACCTGGTGGTAAGAGGCAATGGACCAGCTGTCCCTGGCATGCCAAATGAGTCCATAGGTCCAGACCCCTAATACCCAAAGGATGGTGGTAGATATAACAATGAAGAGCTGAAGGGTCAATGATGGAAAGCTTTCCATCCAGCTACGTGGTGGCTTGCCTATTATAGGGCCTGGGTACTCTCATGAATATTCATTCAGATGCCCAGCCTCTCATGTCTATATCTATACTTTGATGGACAATACTAGATCCATTTGTTCTCCCCTCTTACCCCTTTATCCAGCTCAACTGACCAGTTTTCAAGAGGGTGGGATCCCAATTTGTAAACACAGGAGAACCAAAAGCCTGGAAACCTAAGACAAATGGGCTTCAGGGGGGAATAAAAGCAGAAGTGAAAGTGGGTCGGTATGGCGTACCATTAAGAAGTGGCTGCCGGTACCGGCCTGTACACAGTCCGACATTATGGCGCTGCCTCTTGCCCCCTGCCCATTCAGGGCCGCCGCCGACAAGGGGGTGGGAGGGAAAAGGGCAGCTGCCCAGGTCCCGGCGATTTAAAAGGGCCCGGGGCTCCCAGCTGCTGCTACCATAGCAGTGGCCGGAGCACTGGGCCCTTTTAAATCACTGCCGGAACCCCCATGTGGCATGGGCCAGGCAGCATGGAAGGACTGGCTGGGGGAGGCTGACCCACAGCCCTACCCCTTCCACCAAAGGCCCTGCCCTTACATTGGCTCATGTACCGGTAAATCTTTTATATTACTTTCACCCCTGGATAAAGTGACATTCAAGAGACAAGGGGAGTAGTTGTTGGGAGTTGATGAGAAGTTGGTTCATCCAGGCATAGACCCAAGAGGCCAGGGGTCTGCAAAGTAGCTGCCTGGGATTTCTGCAATGGATGGCAAGTCTCTAGGTAAGACCAGACACCTGTGTAGGCCTTCTGTTTTAAAATCCTTTATGTTCTTTCATGCTTTCCTAAGTTCCTACTAGTAAGATTACACAATACCTTAATACAGTGGTTCTCAACCAGGGGTATGTGTACCCCGGGGTTATGCAGAGGTCCTCCAGGGGGTACATCACTCATCTAGATATTTGCCTAGTTTTACACCAGCTACATAAAAAGCACGAGTGAAGTCAGTACAAACAGTGACTTTTTGATACTGCTCTATATTTTATATACTGAAATCTAGTACAATATTATATTCCAATTGATTTATTTTGTAATTATATGGTAAAAGTGAAGAAAGTAAGCAATTTCAGTAATAGCGTGCTGTGACACTTTGTATGTTTATGTCTGATTTTGTAAGCGAATAGTTTTTTTTAGTGAGGTGAAACTTGTGGGTATGCACGACAAATCAGACTCCTGAAAGGGTAACAGTAGTCTGGAAAGGTTGAGAGCCTCTGTCTTAGTACAAGGTCATAGTCACTGTATTCACCACCAACAACAACCTTTTGAAGGAAAGACTTGCAGGTACTGGGCCTGCTGAGTAACCACCATTGGTGCACAAGGTGCTGTAGCCCTGGGCCCAGTCTAAGAGTGGGAGAATAATGGGATATCATCCAGAGAGGAAAGGCTTAAGGACTAAGTCGTGGGTGGTGCAACTCAGGGTAGTTCTACACAAACAATTAAACTCCCTGGCTGGCCCAGATCAGCTGACTCAGGCCAGCTGCAGATGTTTGAATAGCATGTCCATCATACCCGTCAGAGACCAGAGAGAGGTCAAAGATGCCCTGTAACCATGGACCTATTGTGGGAGGCGTAGGTGTGATGAAGGTGACTGGGGAATATACAATGAACAACAGCAGCAGCAAACACAACTATTGTAAAAGGAAAAAGCAAGAGAAGAACTGTCAGACATTCTTTGTGGAAAGAACAGGAGAAGACACACAGGAGAAAATGAGACATAAGCAGCTCATTAAAAAGCAGAGTTCTTGCAGAGAAAGGAAGCAAGAACCTAAAAATATAAAAAGACACACAGTTGGTTAGCCAGCTGTACTCAGATGACCACAAAAGGCATCATAGTCCAGAACTGGGTGAGGACTCTGAGGAAGGAGACAATTCACCTGCAAAGGTCAAGGAAAACAAAGGCCAGAATGAACCAGTGGGATTGGGAGAGTCAAGGGAAGAAAAGTTCTCAGCAGTAAGTATGGAGTATGACCAAAATGTCTGCAGCATCGGGGCCCCATTCTGATCAGGTTTCCCGAATCCACAGATCCTGGAGTGGCAGATGCTGGAATCTGAGAGGGAAAAGCTGCTATCTGAGAAAGGAAAATGGGAGCAGCAGTGCTGACACCCGGAGCCAGGGCACCCAATAATCCAGAAAGAAGGGATTAGAACACTGAATGCCAAACTCCTCAAGGAGCAAAGAACCGTTTGCCCTAGTTTAAGGAGAGTAAAGATACCATTGCTTATGTCACACCTTTGAGAAGGCCTGTGACTTAAAAGGATAGACCCTGATTATCAGTGTTTCTTACTCCCTTACTCAGTACAAAAGGCATGGGTGCCTAACTGCCAAATATAAGGGACAGACTGTGTGGACTATTACAATTTAAATCGCCTTGATTCTTAAATTTGAACAGATTCCCAAGGGAAAGTATTCGGGGGGGAGGGGGGGGGAGGAGGAGGCAGATGAAGAATCCAAAAACAAAAAAGGGATGACCTATATGGAGGTGGCAACTAAGCTGGGGGCAGCACTACCATAAATGAGCTGTATGAGTGGTTGGGTTGAACATTTTTATAATTTGTGTCCCCATGATCTTAGAATGTGGGTAAGTGATCGGAAGCCAGAAGACCCCAGTACTGCAGGCCCGCTGACTGATGAATATGTAGATAGCAGGTCTGGATGCAAGAAGCCCAAGGATGAACTGGCCCAGCCTGGGACCCCAGCAAGGGGTAACATGTGGGTTCACCCAGCAACAGGAAGCAAGTAATCCCAAACTAGGGGGAGCAGCAGCTCCAAGACGACTTCCGAAAGGAAGTCACAGAAATTGGAGGCATTTTAATGATCAGGTGAACCGCGGCACAAGTGGGAAGACTGCCCAGGGATCAGGCTCCATGGGCTGAAAAGTGAGCCACTACAAGTTAACTGACTGACTTTCCAGCTGGTGGGATAGAGATAGACTGTCCAACTGTATAGAAATAACTATATTATTTGGTCTCCGAGGGAGGAAATCACACAGCCAGCTCATCTGGGTCATACAATGTACAGGTGGCAAAGTTCATTCCCCAGGCATATGTTGCATATATCTTGCTGTACTAATGATCTCCCAGATCTCCAATGCGGGCAGAAGATTAGTGGAGAGACATTCAAGGGGTGGAGGGACACTGGCACTGCCCTCATCTTAGTAAAACCCCTTGTGATGAAAACTCAGCAGGTGCTGGCAGACAGAGAGATGGGGTGAAAGATTCCAAGGGTAAAAACATTTGCCTGCCTGTACCACAATCCCCACAAACCTGATAGGTTTATACAGGGGAAGCTGGTGGTGGGAATGTTAGAGGATATTTATTTAATATTTTATTGTGAAATGGTGTGAATTTAGCCCCAGGTCTAAATCTGGAGCAGAGGCCAGCAAACAGTTTGGACCACTCACAGTAGCCAGCTGCTCCTGAAGATGTAAATGAAGCAGCTAGGAGGAGGAAAATGGATCTTTCCCTCTCTGCTAGTCACCATCTCACCAACAGTGAGAATTCAAATGAGGGAGTGTGTGGAGGCGGGGCTTACTTCTCCACTCACTCCAGTATGTGACAGACAAACTGGTCCATTGAGCTCAATGTGGTGTAAAGATGTGGGATATCAATGCAAGTGGTCTAGCACAGTCCCTTAAGCGTGAGTAAATCGGTGGATATCTGAAGCTTCTATCCTTTTTTTCCTGCCTACCTGCAGCCAGCTCTTGATTGAATTAACCCCTTGTATTCAGACAGTAAACCCCTTCCAAAAAAATCAGATAATAGAACATAATATTCATCAAATTAGAACAGAGCAAACTCAAAATCTGTCACAAAGTTCATGGCACTAAGAACCATTATTCCTGATTATGTTTGTAAATTAAGTTTCTCTCCTTAATTAGGATTAATTTTAGTTTTTTCTAATATATATAATATTTAGTACATAATATATCATTATGACATATTAAGAGACTGGGCATATTGATAAATTAATACCATGGCATTTCGCCTCTTATACAAATAAATTTCCCCATCCTATTACAAATAACTTTAGACATCCCATCTTCCTGTTAGACTAACAAATTTGTTTGGGCACAAGCTTCCATGGGCTAAAACCCACTTCATCGGATGCATGCAGTGTAAATACAGTAGGAAGATATATATATACCCACACACAGAGAAAATGAAAAAATGGGGTGCTGCCATACCAACTGTAACAAGACAATCAGTTAAGGTAGGCTATTATCAGCAGGAGAAAAAAAAACTTCTGTAGTGATAATCAGGATGGCCCATTTCAAACAGTGATAAGAAGGTGTAACAGTAGGGGGGAAAATAGCATGGGGAAATAGTTTTTTACTTTGTGTAATGACACATCCACTCCCAGTCTTTATTCAAGCCTAATTTAATGGTGTCCAGTTTGCAAATTAATTCCAGTTCTGTAGGTTCTCGTTGGAGTCTGGTTTTGAAGTTTTTTTGTTGGAGAACTGCGACTAAAACTGATGGACCAGGAGGCTGAAGTGTTCTCTGACTGGTGGTTGAATGTTATAATTCTTGACATCTGATTTGTGTCCATTATTCTTTTGTGTAGAGACTATCCAGTTTGGCCAAGTACATGGGCAGAGGGGCATTGCCAGCACATGATGGCATATATCACATTGGTAGATGTGCAGGTGAATGAGCCCTCTGATGGTGTGGCTGATGTGATTAGGTCCTATGATTGTCCCTTGAATAGATATGTGGATAGAGTTGGCAACGGGCTTTGTTGCAAGGATAGGTTCCTAGGGTTAGTGTTTTGTTGTGTGGTTGCTGGTGAGTATTTGCTTGGTTTTTGGTATTTGCTACCACTCTGAAATTTTCCTGTTGTAATTTGATGTCAGAATATTTATTTTCTGCCAATCTGTTGCGTCTAAACAGTCAAAAGGAAAGAAATAAGGAAAACACAGAGATATCTGCTTTTCCTGAGCACCAGCATGTAAAGAATTACCTGTAAAATTCACTCAGCAGTCTTTAATTGAGTTTTAATGTGGTGTCACTACAAAAAAGTCTCAAGGTACAACGTTCTTAGTAATTTAAACCAATAGCTGTTCAAATATTGAATTAAAAAAGAATGACCTCTGTCATTCTCATCCCGGGGGGGGGGGGGGGGGGAGAAAGAGTATCTGAACACAGGTTATTATTCACCGGTGTAGTTCAGCAAGTGTCTCATTGAGGTATCTGTTTAAATACCTTGCTGAAGCAGGGCCTCAAATAACATGTATAAAAATGACAAATTATTGCTGCTTTGAAAGAAAATTTTCTTCCTTCTAACACCAAAAGTGTTATCAGAGAAACTTCATTCTCCTGCTTGAATCTCAAACCAGGTCAAGATCAATGGGTAAGTAAAAAGAAAGAGGCATCTCCCAACCTTTTGTTTTTGGCAATGTTCAGTTTTGTAAACCACAAATGCATTTTGTTGATTCTGATTTTATTGTAGCCTAGTCTAAATAGTCTTCATCCTCGTAGCACAGAAAAGTACTAATTATTTGCTACAGCAAGTGAGATAGTTACTCAGCCGATAAATACAATTGCTATAGCAGGTAAGCCTCAACCCAGCCGATAAATACAATTGCTATAGCAGGTAAGCCTCAACATTAGTGGGTCTCTTTCAAATGGTTATTTAAGAAGTTGGTTCTTTATTTTGTCCACTAGATGGCATAAGATTTTCCTTTTAAAAAAATTGTTCAATACGCAGTAGGGTCTAGATCTAACTTCTTTTAGATTCATTGGGACCGAAGCTGTTGCATTTTTAAGGTACTCTCTCGTCACAGAGTATTCCAAAGCACAAATCGTTCCTGTTGACCAAAATTGGTGTTCCTCAACAATATAGTTCTTCTCTGCAGACCAGAAAAAGTGGATTGCTGTGTAATTGTGAGCTCTGGTACCTATCCCACTGAATAGTGCCCTCTTAAAGGAACAAACAGCAATTTGCATCTGCTCTCTTACAGCTTGGTGTGACAAAGTATTAGGCAAGCCTCTGCCCCCTCTTTTCCCCTCAGAGAATAGGATTCTACAAGGCATTATAATATATTTAGAGACACTCTTATTTGGATAGCTGACAAGTAAAAATACAGGACCTAATTCTCCTCTTACATCAATGCAAATCAGGAGTAACTCCACGGAAATCAATGGTATTTCACTGGTGTAAAACTGCCGTAAGTGAAATTAGAAGAAGACCAATAAGAGTTTCATTTGAAAGCATTTCACAATTCAGATACAACATAAGCATCATCTAGAACAAGCAAGCAAAATAGTAAGCATCAGTCTGTAAAGGCAGAAACCAAAAGTGATGAACTCAGAAATGTCCCCCTCACTCCAAGATACAGAATGCCTGCAAAGCTAAAGAGAAGCCTGTGCATTGTGGTGTTCTCTGTTATACAGCTGGGACCAGATTTTGCACCCTGGAATATACCTGTGTAGGGAGTTTAAACTTTTGATTGAAGTCAGTGTGCAATATCTAAGTGATCTTTGTAAAGTCACTGAACGTCAGTTTCCAAGTGCCAGATGTGGTATTGTGAGGCTTAATCATCAAGTGTTGTGATACGTTGATGTAATAAAGCACTAAAGAGTTCATGAATAATAATAATAAAGAGTTCATGATCTCCTGCACTTTAGCCTTTTGCAGTACAAGGTCTGCTTTGCCTAGGAATGACTGTAAATACATGTAGTTTGAGTTACCTGCAGCACCATTGTCATATTACTTATTTTTGACATGAGACATTAAAGATAGAACATATGTCCTAATTTCACCATGATAAATATGTCATAAAACCTTATATTGAAGAACAACAACAGGCTCTGGACCCACAGTTTCTTCAGTAAAACCCAACCTTTCCTACAGAATACAGAAAGACAGTCAACGTTTAGTATACCAGACCCTCGCTAGAACGCGGGATTTGGGATCCATGCATGGTATTGCGTTAACCCAGGGACCGTATTATAGCGGGGATTGCGTTAAAAAAATTCCAATTAAAGTAATTAAATTTGGGATTCATGGCCACGACTGCATTATATGCGAATTCGCGCTATATAGACGCGTGTTCTAGTGAGGGTCCGGTGTATTTACTGAAGTCAGTGAAGTCATATTTAATTCCCATTTAGGGGGAAGAGGGAAAAATCTAATAGGAACATAGTAAATTCTTGAAAATCCATTTAGATTAACAAACTGGAGAAAACGGCAATTTTGGGAAGGGGAAGTTAGGATGAAAATTTGAAATTGAAAAAAATCTACATAACAAGTGAGATATTGGACAAATGATATTAGGAGAGAATTTTGCTAGCATAAAAACTGTATAACCCTCTGACCTCAGAAGAGCACAGTATGGAGAAGCAAATGCTAGATTATGCTTCTCAGGAGGAGCAATTGCATAAAATGCAGCAATTCATTCTGAGGTTTCAAGGGGATTCTTGTTAGCATTTTCTGTACCTACTGAATTCAGCTAATTAAAGGGCAGTGAAGCTGGACAGTTGAGAGTGGTGCAAAGACATAATTCGAATGATGGATGAACTAAAACTGCTTTACTCTGACAGGTCCATTTACAGTAATGTGCAAATGCATTAGAACAAGCCTCTTTTTCAAAAAATTTATGATTCATTCAAACACAACATAAAATTGAATTATAACTTAAGTCTCCGAAATTAAATCTGTTTTACTTTTTTTAAAATCAGCATTTTGTATGGCAAACCTTGGCAGCAATAACTGCTTTGTATCTCTCAGGCACTGTTGCTATGTGTTTCTCTAGGTTTATGCATATACAGTATATTCCTTCTAATCTGCTGCAGCAATTGTCATCTCGATTGTTCAAGTTTAGTCCCTTTCTGAGTTAAGAGAATCCTGTGTTTAAGCAGGGTGAGGTCTAATAGAAGGCCACACAAGGCTAATAAGTTCCTCACGCTACTATTCTAAGTCTAAAGTCTGTAAACTATAGTTCTTTCAAAATAATGACAACGTCATGCTCTCTTTAATGCTTTTGGTGCAATTAACTCGCATTTTTGAGGCATGAAGAGAGTTTTAGCATTACTCCCATACAAAGTATTTTATCTGTCTAAATATTTATATGGCTACCATACCAATTAGCACCTCACACACATTAAAAATGTTATCTTTGTAACAATCCTGGAAGGTGAAGGAGTACAATTCTCATTTAAACACAAGAGGAACAATGACTTGCCCAAGGTCACAAAGAAAATCTGGGTCAGTACTGGGACCTGTTTCCAGATTTCCTCAGGCCCAATGCAGTCGACAAGACCAACCGCCATTTGGAGAGTACACTATATAAAGCCATCTTCTGTTTCACCACAAGAGGTCTTCATGGCTGCCCTTTCTTATCCAGAAAAAACACAGGTTCAGAATAGCAGCCGTGTTAGTCTGTATTTGCAAAAAGAAAAGGAATACTTGTGGCACCTTAGAGACTAACAAATTTATTTGAGCATAAGCTTTCGTGAGCTACAGCTCACTTCATAGCTGTAGCTCATGAAAGCTTATGCTCAAATAAATTTGTTAGTCTCTAAGGTGCCACAAGTACTCCTTTTCTTTTTGAGAAAAACACACTACCTCATCCATTCCTATTTCAAAATTGGTTTCATTTATCAGTAATAAAAAAAACACAACAACTAGAATGTCTCATTTTTAAGCATAGATTGGTTGCCCTGCTTCATCACTTTTTTAGTGTCATGTGCATTAGACTGATCGCATACTGGAGGGCCCTGGGATTCCTGGTGGCAGCCACAGCACCTCATATGTTATTACAGTACTAAGTGAAAAGAGCAAGTTATGCTGATGACAAATCACTACACTCAGTATTGAGACATGAATGCATGAAACAAATAATAAAGCCAATACTCCATACATCACATTTCCAATAATCTACATGCAAAGAAGGAAGGATGTACTATAGAGACAGTGTAATTAAGGTCACCTGAGGGCCGTCTTAAATGCAACCTTAATGCTCTGTTCCCTGGATTTCTAATGTTTGCGGGGTTGGTTTGTTATTAACTTTACCCATTTCTCTTCCTATTTGACAGGGAACTTAACTTCAGCTGAATGCAGTTTTCTGTATGGTAACATGTTCTATATTACACATACATTTTCCATCCGATGAAGTGAGCTGTAGCTCACAAAAGCTTATTCTCAAATAAATTTGTTAGTCTCTAAGGTGCCACAAGTCCTCCTTTTCTTTTTGCGGATACATTTTCCTCTAGTTGTATGTTTGTTGTTGAAAGACATCGTGAAAGAGAGGTGTTTTAAGGAAGGGGATTTGGGGGGGGGGCAGAATTAGTGTTTGAAACTATGGGAAGATTCTGACTGTGCGAAAGAAGATGAGATCAGATCTTCTGTAGAACTTGAGGACTGCAGGTAACTTGGAAGTTTACTTTCAAGTATCTCATTACACTCAGTTTAAACCTCCCATTAAAAACTTCTCTCATAGTATATACCTGGCTCTTGGTATTAAGTGAACTCAGAGTAATTCATCATCTTCTATACACCCATCCAGCATTAAAAAGACTATTGCCTTAACTCGGTTAAATCTGCTTAGTTCTTTTGCTCTTATCATCTTAGTACTATAATTTTACAAAATATGAGGCCCTATATCCATACTTCATAGGTGCTAGTTTATACGCCTATCTGACCCTGTTACGTTTGATAAAATAAAACAATGTATAGTAAATTATATTGACAAACCCTTATTGAACACTGTAATATGGTCATTCACCTCCTGAGTGCCCCCTCATGGCTGGGGTTGCTCTTCAGGCTCTGCCTCGGTTTCCCTTCTTGGATTCCTCAATAACCCCCAAAAGGTTTGTGTCCAATAACAGAACCCCTTCTTGAGGTCTGGTTTATTCATATACAATAAACTCAGTATAAATCCTCTTCTTCTCCAGTTTCACACAGCACCTCCACCCCAAGTACTGTCCACCTTCAAGTTTCCAAGCAAAGTATAGCTTTTCCACCCTTCCTAGGCTCCACTCAGTCTCTTCCCTTCCCTGGAAACAGGAGCCTTCAATCAGGTAAAGTTCAAACTGTTTCTTTAATCCCAAGACTATGAGGTAGTCTTGCCCCCCACAGTTGCTGCCTGAAGCCAGCTACAGCTCTCCAGGCTTTGTCCTGTCTGGCACACCCAACCCTCCATCTAGTTGGAATGTTACCAGCTACCACTTGAGCCCTTACTCTCTCTTAGGCTTCTCCCTTATTAGAGGCCTGACTGGGTCTGCCGATTCACTGGTCACATGACCATTATTTTTACTATCTGGAAAGGTGATTTAAGCTTCTCATAGGTGGACAGAGGGCCACCTCCCCTGAAGGGGCCAGCCACCCTTTGACAATTACCCAAGAAGAACCATTTAAAATCAGAAAAATACTGCAACTTTGTGTCCACATGGATAAGTCTAATCACGTGGTAAAGACCTGGTCAATGTGCAAAGCCTTTGTTCTAGATCTAAGATAGATGAACTTGTAACCAAGGAGAAAATCCAGTTGTGGGTTTTGAAACTCTAAAACCTACCAGACCCCTAGGTTGGGGGGTGAACTGTGCTGAACTTTTCAGCACGTGTGTAGGTTCTTTTATTGTTCTAATATGTTTTCTCTGTAATGTTTTTACCTTAAGAAAAAATGTGCTTGCTCAGAAGAAGCTGTCTGATAATTTATAACACAGACTTCCAAGACAAAGCGAAGCACAGGCGCTGGCCTGTCTAGCAGTCTATCTTTCTGGGGGATATCACAGTATAAAACAGGAAGTTGTGCAGCTTTATAATACCTGTTCAAGTAGGAGGTGGCAAGGGTCCCTACCCAGAGACAGGTGACAGCTGAAGACCTGAGACCTGACTGGAAATGCCTGGAGTGGACCGCCAAAGGGAGAATAAACGTACAGTTACCTGAAACTATGACAGTAGATTTAAAACAATTTTATTTAATGTGGAATGACTTTTTTATTATTATTAAAAATACTGAGATAAAATTTTAAAACACAATTTTAAAAACTGTGGTTGTGTTTTTCAAACTAATTTTGTCACCTTTCCTAAATCTCTATCACCCTTCTCATTCACTGTTGTAATCCTGTTAACTTTTAAGTTTCTATACTCCTCTCCCCTGACCCCTCTACCCCCCATTTGAAGAAAGCAGGGTAAATAAAAATGGATGATTAATTTTTTATTTAAATACAGGTTTTTTAAAATAAATTATATCTAAAATTAAACTGTAATCTACTGAAATAATTTAAATTAAATAGAAAAAATTCAAACAGCAAATTGCTGCCAAGTTTTAAAAACAGTCAAACCACTGGTGGAAATCACTGGTTAAGCACAAGGAATCAGAGGCAATACTGTGTTTTGGCCTGCAGAAGTGATACCATTTTAGGTTTGGAGTACTTGTGGCACCTTAGAGACTACAAATTTATTTGAGCATAAGCTTTCGTGAGCTACAGCTCACTTCATCGGATGCATACAGCTCACTTCATCGGATGCATTCACTGTATTTTCCACTGAATGCATCCGATGAAGTGAGCTGTAGCTCACAAAAGCTTATGCTCAAATAAATTTGTTAGTCTCGAAGGTGCCGCAAGTACTCCTTTTCTTTTTGCAGATTCAGACTAACACAGCTGCTACTCTGAAACCTGTCATTTAGGTTTGTTTCATGGGTTTCTTGATGGGATTTGAGATACATATTATATTTTTTTTCTTATTTGCTAAGCACCAATGAATAGCATTCATAATGGATGATATTCCTAAGTGTACTGCTATAGCTGTGTTCAGTAGTTAAGGATTCTGTTTAAAATAAATACATAGAATGTTAATTAAAAAAATTAAGGCTGTGGTTTCAGAGCTTTTGTCCCTAAGAGCTTTTCTGTTTACTTGCTCTGCTTCTTTCTCCACATTTGCCATTCCCCTGGGCATGATACTCTAATGTATAAAAAAAAATATAATTGACCTGCTGTGTAAATGCCACATATGAACTTTTCTTCAAATGAAATTTCTGTTATGTATTTATACACAAATAAAAAGAAAGATTAAAAAGTATATTCGTAGTCAGCAACTACTTGTTATTGTGGGTGTGTGGGGTATAAATAAATAAACAGAGGCACACACACTCTCTCTCTCTAAAGAAGACAAAAGTATTCTTGTCAAATAAATCAAAGTTAGAAATAGATGATCCCAAGCTAGGTCCAACATGTATATGAAGTTCCCAATCATCTCAAGATTCTTTGGGGAGAGAGGGTTGAGATGCAATTACACTATCATACATTCCATATTTCAGTTTATGATATCATTTCACATTATCGTTGAAACTTGTCCAAAGGGGATTAAACTGAAGCTATCAGAGCCATTTAAGGTCTGGACCTGCTAGGTGCTGGTCACCTCCAAGAGGTGCAAAGCACACTGCACTCTGCTCAGTGCCTCTCAGGATCAGACCCTTACCATAAAAAATAATGGTGGATGTGGACAAGCGTCACAAACAGGAATGAGCAAACTGTCTTCTCCATGTCACTCATAAAAAGGTTATTTTCCTCTTCCCCTTAACAACTAATCCAAGAGGCAGAAAAATGCTCATAAAAAAGCTGCACTCAGGAAATTTAAGCTCCTGCAGTTTTGAGTATAGCTATAAAAGTAGGTAAAGTGAAAAATAATTGCATATGAAAATCCGGGAAGACATAAAAATTAGGCTTTCTATTAACTAATATACATCCATTTTGATAGTTTGTGTAATGATCTCAACACTTTGTTCACCCACATTCCCCTAATTTCATTTTTGAAAAGCAATATTATTCTGCTACTGCACATATATTCTAGGAGCAAACACTGTGCTCAGTTTTGTTAAAAGAACAACAATATTGCATCACAATCTTAACCTGAATTTTTTTTTCCTTCCCTCTTCCCTCTTCTGTTTTATAGTTCTCATTCTCAGAAAAATGTTGGTTTTGTATCAACTGAATTAACCAAGAAATTTCAGCCAAGCAGTTTTCTATGGAAAACTGACATTTTAGGAGACTGCACAAACTGCTATAGTTAGAAGAGTCAGGCTCCAGTAGTAAAATATAATGTAGTTACTCTGGATTGGCCAGCACTGAAAATTAGTTATTTTTTATTAATATTGATTCTGTTATCTTGTAAAGTCCATGTTAGTTACATTACATTTTATGACCAATATGCTGACCTGCAAAAGACAAAAACATTCAATGAATCACTTTTAAAATAAGATTTTTGGCAGGATGAAATGCAACTGCAGTACTTCTATTATTTTTAATTCTACAACTAAAAAAAATATCTCTTATTTATAATCAAGTTTTGTATTGACTGGCTTTCACACAAAATTATGTACTCCGAATTAGTTTCTAGCAAAGTTGATTGATTTGATGGGTGAAACAAATGTCAACTTCCAAAAATGAACTGAGAATAATTTCCAGATATTAGTCACAGTTTTTGACAGAAACCAATCAGGCACTGCCAGTAAAATGTCTAACACTTTTAAGCCCATTCCTATTTCATTATCTTAAAAGTTGCTTTACCTTGAATTCTAGGATCTGACTGGGGTGGACTGTGTCATATCTCGTCATGGACGTTTTTCTCTTTGAACAATTTAAAATAAGTCGTCCCAGGGGAGAAATTAGTGACATGTGAAGGAGAAAACAGAAGTCCTGTAATGGATTTCAGACTTACATAAAAACTTTCAAGCTCCATGGATCACACGTTTAAAACTTCATCACTTTACTACATAGCAATGGGGAGCTTACAGCAAGATCGTATTTACAATATTTACTCCCCATCCACTACACACATTGTTAAACTCTGTCAGCTATCAGCTGACTCTCAACTGACCAAGATTACTTTAACAAAAACAAAGAAACAATTGCATTCAACATACAGAGCTACAGTGACAGTAAAAGAAAATCAGGTGTCAGGAAAATCTAAAATAAAAATAGAGCTTATTTTACTAGCCAGTTAAATGAAATATACAGGCATTACTTACAATTACTAGCTGCTCCTGTATAGTTCAGCCTGAGCTGATCTGCTACCAGCATCCTTTAAGTTTGCTATATACATTTCCCAACAGCTTCATGCTCTCCTTCTGTGTAATGTCTCCAAATCAGTCTCCCAATCAAACAGAGCAAACAGACTGCTATGTACAACAGACATTTACTTAATTAGTCTAACAAGTAATGGAGTTTTGGGTGGGAGAAAAGAAAAAATACCCCCATTCAACTGCCTGTACATTTCATAGCTGAACCACCACATGTTGGCCATATAAATGATTGCCTTTTCCAATAAACTAGAAACAAGACAGCTATAAAGGAATTACAGCAGTGTGCACACACAATGTATTCTCCACTGAATTGATTCTAGCTTGAAAGACATTGATGTATTTTCCTGACTGATTCTGTTCAGGAGACAAGCTTTTGAAACATGCGTCCAGTCCACAAGTCTATAGATATCCATCACATCAAGATTTAATCAGCTCAACTGTGGACCAAATCAGCAACCCCTTTCCTTTACCTGTAATCCAACCCAAAATATACATTTGTGTGTTATTCATAGTTGTTTATGTAAACATGAAAAAAAACGAAGGGCTCAGCAAAATTTATTGCAAAGATCCACTCTTTGAAGACAAAATTCTTCTTGAGGCTTCTAACCTTCAACTCCCTGAAGGTGCATTGCAGCAATGGTAGAAATTGATTTAGTGAAAAGCTTCTATTA
Source organism: Dermochelys coriacea (assembly GCF_009764565.3). NCBI lineage: Eukaryota > Metazoa > Chordata > Testudines > Dermochelyidae > Dermochelys > Dermochelys coriacea. Next base: position 99,191,065 of record NC_050071.1, on the reverse strand, counting down.
GTGAGAGTGCTGTTCTCATCAGAAAATCCCTCCCCTTGCTGTAATCAATAATTTAAGCAAAGCCAAGAATCATGTCAGCCAAAATGACCATGGAAACTGATTTTTTTCCCCCCCTGTAGAGTAGAAGTAAAATTAAATTAAAGTCTGAACAGGAAATTACCAAAATTAACTCTAGGAACTATAGTTGCATGCCATGGCTTAGATCTTTTTGTTTCCCAAAAGCTTCACAAGTTAAAGAAAGAATCAAAACTTTATTACTAAAAAGGGGAAGACTCTCTAGGTTTAATGTATTCCTCCCTGTGACAGTCTGTTATGCTCAAATAAGAAATCCACTGTACAGAGCTATAACTCTAATTTGAACTTCTGTCCATTATGGCAGTCCTGTTATATCAATATCTGTCAGTGTTTTGCAGCTATCTCCAGGAGTTAAAACACAGCTGAAAAAAAAGGCTTCATTTTGATATCTACCCTTGCCATATCTCAATCCAAAAGCTATTAAAAATAATAGGGAAATGGGTGTGTGAAATATTATTGTATGTCAGTATTTAGGAAAAATAGTTTAATGAAGACACATTTTTTGTTTGTATAGGTCAAAGTTTTTACTTGAAAATCATATTTAATAAGAAATTAGTCTACAATATCAAATTATTGTATATACAAAATGTACAATATCAAATTTTAACAAGAAAACAGATTTAAGTTTCAAGCTCCCAAGGGACCATTATAAACAGTGAGTAAAAACTGATAGCACACATTTTAAAACTTACAAAACACCTCTCCTGAGCGTCATTTAAGTGTCATAGACAAACCTACTGTGCAAAAGAAAGAAAATGCACTGTTAGGCACCAGAAGTCCAGAACCTAGGCACTATAGGAAGCCCATTTAATGTCATTATATTATGCCCTGCTGTGTCTTGGTGGATTTATGGCCTGATTTTCATAGATGCTAAGCACCTGGGTGCACAACATCTCTGAAAAAATCAAGCAATTAATTCTTAACTGTGAAGAATTTACTCGCTTTTATGGAATTGCCTAAAATACTTAATCCTTTCAAGACAGGGACCAAGTAGCCATTCTAAAGAGAAGAGGGAGTTCAAACTAAGTTAATTTTTCATGCACCTCCCCCGTGCTTGCAAAACACTTCCCAGTACCATTGTTGCAGGTCAATGGGGACAGCGTCGTATGGGCCTGGATCTGCCCCGTCCCCCATTAGCAGAGGAGAGGTGGCCTCAAATCTTGTCTCTAGCCTAGTTCTTATATTGGCAGTGTATCCAACAGCAATCCCTAGTGATAGTATAGTTGTGACTGATCCTGAATTAAGAAACCATGGCCATGACTCAGTCTAATCGTTTCAGCATGTGCTTAATTTGCACTGATTTCAAATGTGGGCTTAAGTGCTTTGCTGAATAAGGTCAGGATTACTCCCGTACTTAAAATCGCTGACGTCAGGCCTATATCCCTATAAACAGCTGTGTAAATAACTGATTTTCCAGTTTGGTTACCAAACTGAAATAATAATTTAAAAAAAAGTTTTAGTTTTTGAGATTTTTAAAAATAAAATGGAAGTAAAACTCAAACCAAAAATTTATTTAGAATTGAAAAAATTGAATTTTTTTTTTCTTTTTCTTGGCTGAAAGTATTTGGCAAATTTGACACAGATTAGTGAAATATTTCAGTTGACCCAAATCTTTATTTGGGGTCGAAGGGGTAGAAATAAAGTTGAATGTTCACCCAGCTCTATTCCTGAGTAATGGAAAAGACTCCAACCAAAGCAGAGCTATTTCAGGCCATTGCACCGTCTGAATGGACTGCATGCACTCTCCATAACATCATACCCAATAACTACATTTAAAGAACATTATTTAGGTTATAAAGTTAAACATTTAAAAGTTAGGAAATGCCAGAATTAAGATTGCCTGTGTAACTGTAATTCAGCCTCCTTGCATGTAATCTCTGTGATTTTTTTCTATCAGGGGCCACTAACCCACAGGAAAAATCAGTGGCGGGCCATACAGCCCAGCGGCTGGGGGTGGGTGGGGCGGAAAGGCTCGGGGCTTCCCTTAGGCTCCAGGATGGGGTCAGAAATGAGGGGTTCAGGGTGCGGGAGGGGGCTCTGGGCTGAGGCAGAGGGTTGGGGGTGCAGGCTCCGGTGTGGGGCTACGGATGAGGGGTTTAGGGTGCAGGAGGGGGCTCTGGGCTGGGGCCCAGGGGCTTGGAGTGTGGGATGGGGTGCGGGCTCTGGCCAGGTGGCGCTTACCTCAGGCAGCTCCAAGTCGGTGCAGCAGGACTAAAGCAGCAGGGCTAAAGCAAGCTCCCTGCCAGCTGGGATTCTGCACTACTTCCAGAAGCGGCTGCCACGTCCAGCGCCTAGGTGGAGAGGCCAGGGGGCTCTGCGCAGTGCGTGCTGACCACACCCGCCTACAGGCTCCACCTCCACAGCTCCCATTGACTGCGGTTCCTGGCCCTCAATCCCTCACTCTCACAGAATCCATCTGAAAACAGCTCTGGAAACTAGACTAGCCTACATGACTGCCTATATTTGGCTACCTACTGCTTCAAACCACCTATTAAATTCTGAACTTAAGTACATAAGAATGGCCCTACTGGGTCAGACCAAAGGTCCATCTAGCTCAGTATCCTATCTTCTGACAGTGGCCAGTGTCAGGTGCCCCAGAGAGAATGAATAGAACAGGTAATCATCAAGTGATCCATCCCCTCTCATTCATTCCCAGCTTCTGGCAAACAGAGGCTAGGGACACCATTCCTGCCCATCCTGGCTAATAGCCATTGATTGACCTATCTAGTTCTTTTTTGAACCCTGTTATGGTCTTGGCCTTCACAACATCCTCTGGCAAGGAGTTCCACAGGTTGACTGTGCATTGTGTGAAGAAATTGCCCTAGGATCTACTGGTCCTTGTGTCCTATTCTATCAAGAGGAATAGCAGTTCCTTTTCATCTTTCTACAGATTTCAGTATCCACCTTATGAGCATGGACCAAGTGGACTGAATTTTGGCAGGAATTCTATGCAGCTTAGAAAAATGCTGAGGCATAGATTTATCAGGTCAATCTCACTCATATTTCACTCTTTTTTTCACAGCTTTATGTGCTGGAAGCAATTTTTTGAAGTCTGATGTTAATTAGCATTGGATCTTTGCCTGTTTCTTTAATATCCTCTAGACTGTCTTCTTTAATATCCTCTAGACACAGACATTTGGACACATTTCTTACAGATAGAACCTGTTTATAAATTATCTTACTCTCTGGCTTCTCTTCTTCAGACACTGATCCTTCCTCCTCACTCTAAGCTAGAGTTGTGAAACATACTACCCTAAATCTAAGCACAGAAGAGCTTCTGGAACAAGATGCAGTCAATCTTATGAAGGAAGCTTAGGGTCTGGAATTATTCTCATTCATGACTGAGAAAAACAAAGCTCGAAAAGCTTAGAAAAACAGCTTGTGAGGTCAGGAAAAAGGAAAGTCAAGATAACCACTGCTTCTTAAATTTTATTTTCACTGGACATATGCCTTGCTTCCCCTAAAAAGTATTTTAAAAAATCTTTCACATTAGCATAATATACTGTAATCCCAAATAAAAGGGAAAAATAATATCTGTTAAAGATACAGTGCAAGACCAGTAAATTGCATTACAAAGCCAGATAGAACAGGATTCTGAAGACACTGTCAGTTGCTATAGCTTCAATCCTCTGATTAAAGCAATGCTATCAGTCATGTTTCTACATACTCTTGTCATAAAAGTTTATCTGCATAGCCTGCAACTTTCCCTTTTCCCTCTCAAATATTCTGTATTTTCCAGCTAACCAACAACAAGCTTTCGTTTAACCAACAGTTAACTATGGTACACAGAACTTCATTACATGCATTTGTAAAGCCCTCAACACTGTAGTACCTGAGCACTATCTGCATGATTAAAAAGAAGCACAGTATTTTCCTCCAAATAGGGAACTATAAATTTTGCCATGTGAATCAATAAAAATTTCCTCCTCTTCCCCCCCCCCAACAAAACCCAGGAGACCAACTGACAATAACATAAGCCAATTGACCAAATTCAGGTGCAGTTGGCAAGATCCTTAGCTGGTGTAAAGCCAACTGAAGTCAGTCGAGCTATGTCAGTTTACACCACTGATGTTCAGGCACAGTATATCTAAAGCATAGGCCTAAGTATAGGAGTGTGAAGTGTTGGACAAACCATCACAAGAAGAGAAGAAAAGGGGAAGCCAGTCCCATGCTGCATCACCTGCCAGCAATTTCACGGCTGGCAGCAGGACCCTCCGGCTGAAGGGAATTTTAAAAAGGGATTGAAGCAGACTCTGAAGGACCCTGACAGAGAAATCTAGATATGAAGCTGAGAAGATTTAGAAGTAAGCAGTCCTAAGGATGGAAATCTAGGAGCAACCAAGCCTGGAAAGAAGGCCTGACCTTTATTTTGTCTTATTATTTGTTTGTTAAATAAAGCCAAAGCTCAGGAAGGTAGTGAGTTTTTCTGTACACAGCAAGTATGGACTGTGCCTTAAAGGAGATAGAAAAAAGTCACTTCCTTGAAATAAGAGATTTATTTGCTAAAGGTTGGCTACATCGCTAAAGATGTGACTTGGGGTTATGTCCCACAAAGATTCTTCTAAGGCTTATACTTTGGTTCCTTCAAACCTGAAATGGTGCCAGACTACTTCGCAGGATAGCTGTCTGGGTCAAAACTTTCAGAATTCGGTGCCTAAAGTTAAGATAAATTCCTATTTAGGCACCAATTTTTACGAAGTAGCCTTATTTTCAAAGGGGCTGAACACTCTAATTTCTCTTTGACTTCAAGTCAGGCAATCTATTTAGGCATCTAAATAAGGATTTGGGTGGCTAAATTTAGAACCCAAATGTGAAAATTTTTTCCTGAACTACACTTCTCAAAAAAAGCAAGCAGGATTCGCCAGTATTATCAAACACCTGATTTTCCAAAGGCTTTGGATGTCCCTTTTTGTCACTGGAAAATTGGGGCTGTATAATTTATACAAGCATTATGTACGCAAAGATAGCATTCAGCATGCATCCAAAGATAGCTGTTCCAGTTCAATTTATCTTGTTCTCCTGCCAGTAGGTCCAAAGTATTTATCATTACTGGAAAACTGTACAAATAATTGATTGGCTGTTTAGAACAAAATTACCAAGTTAAAAACATTGTGAAGACATAAATCTAATCATCTGCATGCATCTTAAAAAGGGATAATTAAAGGTAGATGAATATGCAGTTAGTTACTCCGAGAGCACAGGAAGTTATACAGGTATATGCTGAAAACAAGAAGTAATAGAGATATTAAGAGTTATTTGGTACATAGGCAACAATTAGTCAAGTAAGTTTTTGGTACTATAAAATGTAAATCAATTGGTTAACAATTACCAGTAGCACGCAGACCAAAACCTATACCAGTATCTAAACAGATACTGTGTGGCATCAGTAAATAAACATTTAGAGCAATTTCCCTCTGGAGATCAGTGAGTACCTGATCTAATAAAGCCCATCTTTTCTAAAACCAGTCCTACAACTATCAAGGCTATAATATTATTTTCCTATCTCATATTTCCTCAATGTTGCCTAGTCACAACTTAATTGAAAACAATTCTATTGTGAACCTTGTTCTGGTGATGTATTTCCTAGCAGTTGTCATTAATATCCTGAATTGATGTCATTCTTCAGTTTTGAAGTCTTTGAGTTTGTTTTTGAGCACTAAACTGGGAGTAGGTTGGGGTTTTTGTAAATCAAAGTACATGTGGACAGTATTAGGCATGCTCTTATGTATGTGAGTTGCTTGATATTATTTGCTGAAGTTTGGAAGAACTGGTTCTCTGACTTCTTTGCAATCCTGTAAAAGTTTCTATTTGACTTGTCTTTTTTTCACACCAAGGAAACACAGAAATGTGCTTTGAGACAACAGAACATGTTTGTTAGGTATGTCTGAAAAACATACCATGTTAGGGACAAATATGAATCTTGTAAAGACATTCACTTTAACAATGTCAAAGCTACCTATTACATTTAGTGGCAGAACTGACCATCTTTCTAAATATTTTTGCATGGTTTCATATCTGCTGAAGTTTTTTTTATCATATAGAAATATTATGTCTGTATGTATTTGTCATAAATAGAAAGGGAATGGTAAACACCTTTAAAATCACTCCTGGCCAGGGGAAAAACCCTTTCACCTGCAAAGGGTTAAGAAGCTAGGATAACCTCGCTGGCACCTGATCAAAATGACCATCGAGGAGACAAGATACTTTCAAAGCTGGGGGGAGGGGGGAGAGAGAAACAAAGGCTCTCTCTGTGTGATGCTTTTGCCGGGAACAGAAAAGGAATGGAGTTTTTAACTTAGTAAGTAATCTAGCTAGATATGTGTTAGATTCTGTTTTGTTTAAATGGCTGATAAAATAAGCTGTGCTGAGTGGAATGTATATTCCTGTTTTTGTGTCTTTTTGTAACTTAAGGTTTTGCCTAGAGGGATTCTCTGTGTTTTGAATCTGATTACCCTGTAAGGTATTTACCATCCTGATTTTACAGAGGTGATTCTTTTACTTTTTTTCTTCAATTAAAATTCTTCTTTTAAGAACCTGATTGCTTTTTCATTGTTCTTAAGATCCAAGGGTTTGGGTCTGTGTTCACCTATGCAAATTGGTGAGGATTTTTATCAAGCCTTCCCTAGGAAAGGGGGTGTAGGGTTTGGGGAGGATTTTGGGGGGAAAGACGTTTCCAAGCAGACTCTTTCCCTATTATATATTTGTTAGACGCTTAGTGGTGGCAGCAATAAAGTCCAAGGGCAAAAGGTAAAATAGTTTGTATCTTGGGAAAGTTTTAACCTAAGCTGGTAAAAATAAGCTTAGGGGGTTTTCATGCATGTCCCCACATCTGTACCCTAGAGTTCAGAGTGGGGAAGGAACCTTGACAGTATTATAAGTCCAATATACCATGCTCCATTTACAAGATTCAAGCTCCTGATTCTCAAGGGAGAGTTTCATTATGATAACATCTGTATGGGATTTTCAGTGATTAAATTGAAACTCTGTGTTTCCTTAGAGACCACTGGCAATAAGGCTTTGGTTTAGTGATGTACTGTAAAGGAGACCACTATCTTCAAAATACAGACATTTTATTTTTGATAGCCTTTATATGTATAGCTTGCACCAGAGAGCAAAACTGTATTGTGTTGGACAGAGGTTCATCAGCCAAGATGAACAGAGGGAATAATGACCACACTTGGCTAGGGCCCCTGTTCAGCCCCAAGGGTTCTAAATTCAGGCCATTAATTTGGATTGTTGAAGTGTGGGCAGAGCTTAGGGCTCTGATCCTAACGGAAGAGGAGAAGGACTTTGGAGTATTGGTTGATCATAGGATGACTATGAGCTGCCAATGTGATATGGCTGTGAAAAAAGCTAATGTGGTTTTGGGATGCATCAGAAGAGGCATTTCCAGTACAGATAAGGAGGTTTTAGTACCATTATACAAGGCACTGGTGAGACCTCACCTGGAATACTGTGTGCAGCTCTGGTCTCCCATGTTTAAAAAGGATGAATTCAAACTGGAGCAGGTACAGAGAAGGGCTACTAGGATGATCCGAGGAATGGAAAACTTGTCTTATGAAAGGAGACTTAAGAAGCTTGGCTTGTTTAGCCTAACTAAAAGAAGGTTGAGGGGAGATATGATTGCTCTCTATAAATATATCAGAGGGATAAATACAGGAGAGGGAGAGGAATTATTTCAGCTCAGCACCAATGTGGACACAAGAACAAATGGGTATAAACTGGCCACGAGGAAGTTTAGACTTGAAATTAGACGAAGGTTTCTAACCATCAGAGGAGTGAAGTTTTGGAATAGCCTTCCAAGGGAAGCAGTGGGGGCAAAAGATCTATCTGGTTTTAAGATTCTACTCGATAAGTTTATGGAGGAGATGGTATGATGGGATAATGTGATTTTGGTAATTAATTGATCTTTAAATATTCAGAGTAAATAGGCCTAATCCCCTAAGATGGGATATTAGATGGATGGGATCTGAGTTACCCAGGAAAGAATTTTCTGTAGTATCTGGCTGGTGAATCTTGCCCATATGCTCAGGGTTTAGCTGATCACCATATTTGGGGTTGGGAAGGAATTTTCCTCCAGGGCAGATTGGAGAGGCCCTGGAGGTTTTTCGCTTTCCTCTGTAGCATGGGGCATGGGTGACTTGAGGGAGGCTTCTCTGCTCCTTGAAGTCTTTAAACCATGATTTGAGGACTTCAATAGCTCAGACATAGGTGAGGTTTTTCGTAGGAGTGGGTGGGTGAGATTCTGTGGCCTGCGCTGTGCAGGAGGTCGGACTAGATGATCAGAATGGTCTCTTCTGACCTTAGTATCTATGAATCTATGAATCTGTGATCCATCAGAATACTTCATCTCTTAAATCCTATAAGATTTAATGCTTCAAACAAGTGTGACCATTTTAGGCCCAGATCCTCCAAAGATTTAAGCACACACAGAAATTATCTTGCTGAAGTCAATGGGACTATTGCAGGCATTAAGTTATACAAATAAACACGGGCTTAAGTTTTTGCAAAACCAGGGCATTGTTCTGTTAAACGTTTTTTCTGTATCTAGTAAAGGCACAAAGGACAATCTACTCGGGCTGATCAAAGTTTTTCACTGAAACTGTTTTTCAGTTGGGTTTTCAATTAAAGTGAAATATTTCATGAGAAGTATCTTCTTTCCTTTGATACACTTGCCTTGTCTGTCGGGGGAGCACAGTGCTGGTCTGCTGTTCACCAAGCCATGGAAGCTGGTCTATAGTTCTTTTGGGGTGAATTAACACTGTAGAAGAGGCCTTATTTTGTTCTAGGAATGATTTTATAAACATCTGCCCCAGATACACCAGGGTTTGGCATATGATAAGAACTTCAATTACACCTAAAGCTTTGGGGTTTCTAATTGTTTTGTAAGGATATCTGCCTCTCAGTCAGTCTGGCCATTTTTCTTTTGTTAAGCACTGAATTATAACAGGAAAGTCAGAGTGTTCCTGTTCATTCTAAGGGCAGGTCTACACTTAAAACACTGCAGTGATGCACCTGCATGGCTTCAGTGGAGACGCTACCTTTGCCAACAGGAAGACTTCTCTCATCGGCATAGGTACTCCACCTCCTCCAGAGATGGTAGCTATGTCGATAATGCAATAAATACAATTATGCTACCACAAGTACAGCTTTAAGAGATTCCTGTATATACTGGGGACACTTCATTATTACGAATTTGGGGGGAGGTGTAGTTTGAAGATACAGAATTTTTTTTTTGAAGTCTTTGATTTGCACAACCCTTAATAGCAAACTGTTCTATTGCCAGGATTTTGGTAAACAGTTTAAATTAACTGTAGGGACAAGAAGATAGAAAATTATCTGGAAGAAAGGAGAGGAGGATATTGCTCTCTGATTTCCAGTAGATATGTTCTAGGAAGAAGAAAATGTCCCTTTTACAGTATACTTTTGTGTGTGGTGAAATGCTAAGTGTATTCTCTATCTTGGACACGAGTATTTCTCCAGGCATCTGTTAGGCCAATTTCTTTAACAGGATTAAGTGTATTGGAAATCTTATTCTTCTCTCCTTCCTAAGCAAACTATTGTCTGCTTTTGCATCTCTTTTCTTTGTTACCTCTTGTGAGGCAGTGGAAATTTTCTGCAATATTTTTGTGATGCTCATATGTGCCTCAGTTTCCCCTCTGCACTTTCCATTGCTTCCCCATGGTTTCAAAAAGGGTTAAAAAGCTGCTCTTGGGACAGAGCAGGAGACATGAAGTGTTTTGTTACATAACTGTCTCAGGTGGAATGAATGGATCATTAAGGACTCACTGGAGGATCCGGAAAAAAACAAATGGGAGCCCCAACTACTGGATGGACTGACTGGCCGACATCTATCCAAAGGAATCTGCAGCAGGCAGAACATGTGAACTCAGCATAGCTCGGCAGGAGGGGATAAGGGCTGGCTTTTGGACAAACTTAGCAGCTGTCTCCTGGGACTGACAGAGAGACAGATACAGAAATGGATTCCATAACAGTTTGGCTGGCTGATTGCTCTGGCTTACCTGTATGTAACCATGTCTTAATTTTAGTTCTGTATGCAAGCCTAAGGAATACGCAATGCTGTGTTCCAGTCGACTAGTAAACTCCACTCTGTTGGCTGCTTGCTTTCACTTTAAATACTCAGAGTGCTGTGCCCTGAAGGGTATAGCACAAGCCTCCCGCAGGAGTCTCGCTTGGCTAGATTTACTGCAGGGAGCCACAGAGAGAGAAAGGATTCACTGGTGCTGGAAGGCCCAGTTTTGGAGTCTTGGAGGCCTGAGGAACTGTTCTGCGGAACTTGGGGCCCAGCCACTAAAAGGGTCGCTCCCAAGCCCTTGGGCAGGTTTTAGAAATTTTGGTGGTGCCCAGAATACCCAGAACTCTCCCCCCTGCAAACTCCCCACACACACCTGCCAAAGGCTCTGGGAGGGAGTTTGGGTGGCGGAGGGGGTCTGGGGTTCAGGCGATTGAGGTGCACGAGGGGGTGGGGATACAGCCACTGAGAGGGAGTTTGGATGCAGAAGGGGTGAGAGGGGTCACTCTGGGAGGGAGTTTGGTGGGGGACGGGGTCTGGGGTGCAGGCTCTGGGATGGGGATGGGGCAGAGGATTGGGGTGCGGGGTGCAGGCTCTGGGAGGGAATTTGGGTGCAGAAGGGGTGAGAGATCTGGCTCTGGTAGGGAGTTTGGGGACAAAAGTAGGTGTAGGGGAGGGGTGGGAGTGCAAGAGGGAGTTAGGGGGTAGGGTGTGCGGGGTTCAGGATGGGGGTGCGGGAGGGGGTGAGGGGTGCAGGTTCTGGGAGGGAGTTTGGGAGCGAGAGGAGGTGCGGGGATGGGGGTGCAGGAGGAAATCTGGGGGGCTGAAGGGTATATTTGCGGAGGGGGTGTGGGTGCAGGCTCTGGAAGTGTACGGGGGGATTCAATGCTTACCTGGGCCATCCCCTCCGTCAATGGCTCCTAGTCAGGGCAGGCCGGGGGGGGGGGTCTCCTCATGGTGCTGTCTCCAGGCACCGTCCCTGAAGCTTCCATTGGCTGCAGGGACGTTTGGGGCTGGGACAGCACATAGCGGCACAACCCCCTCCCGTTGCAGCAACAACTAATTACTTTTACAAATCTGGGCCTTACAGCCTCTCCCTCACCAGAATCTGAGTCTATACATTCCCCACTAGTTTTTCAGTGTAACAGCAGAAAGCAAAATAAGAACAAAATAAAAGATATTCAAAAAATGGACACTGCCACTTCAGCTATGGATCAGAATTTAAACCAAATTAAAAATTTATAAATTAAGTGAACAAATGTTTAATATTAAATTAAAAAAGAAAACCTTTTTCCACCTTCTTTTCTGAAAAGCAGCCTTCCAAAGGATAAGCTAGAAGTATTCCTTGAGATTCTTTAAGACCAGCTTCTCCAGCCCATTAGGCATCTTGAAGTGGCCAGATATGGCCAATGGAGAATTCTGCCTGTGCAAGTGTCCACTGACACAATTCTGGTGGAGGTGGCTTTGCCACTCCCTCTGGCAGCTGTCCCCTGAACCCCAGTGTGGGTCAGAGGGGGAAGGAGGCATGTTGGGAGAGTTCTGGTGGGTATTGCTTCATAAATAACAAATCAATTTATTAACAGTGATTAATTTGCTTTAGCACATCTGTGTAAGGTAGGGATTGCACCCATTTTACAGATAAATGGAGTGAGTTAGAAGTATAAAAGGTCCAATCCTGCTTCTATTAGAGTCCATGGCAAAGTTCCTATTAAACTAAATGTGAGAACGATTATCCCCTAAGGGACCTATAAACTTGGCCACTGCCTCTCTGTGCTGAGGAGTTGATAGGCCATCCCTGAGCATCTCCCTCCTTCTCCTTACTGGAAGAAGAAGGGGCTAGGGTGATGCTGGAAGCCATCTTGACCATCACTTCCCCTTGATACAATGGAGGGAACAGAATGAAAATATTTTCCCCTCATCACAGGGAACAGAGGGACATATTTAATGTCTCCCTGCCTGCAATGATCTCAGTAGATCGGCACGGGTTGCTTGGAGCTGCAGAGTTTCTGGAAAATCCTCATAACCTTTCTGGGACCTGAATTTCACCATCTGGTAAGTGCTGGAACAGACTCACACGAAGTCAGATTAACATATTCTGAGCATGCTGAGAAATAACAAGTTTTGTCCAATTAAAAAAAGGAAGAAGGTATCTTTTTCATTTAAGAGTGACTGAATGGCTGAAAAACTGACAGTTAAAACCTGACAGATGAGATCATGTTTATACCTTTTGCTAGCAGGAAGAGTAGGCATTGCCAAACAAGAGATTAAATATTACCTATTTTTAAAATAACATTTCATAGCAGTGACTGCTGGCTTTACAGTCACTTATATTTTAAAAAAAGAAAACATTGAAGGATGTCTTTTTTTAATAGATGCAGATTATGTTGTTATACTATCTTATGCTGCAAATCCAAAAAGTTTAAAGTGGAGGATGTATTTCACTATACATATTAGTACCAGTCTTTTACTTATTTCCCCCCTTTTACCAAAATGTGATTTTACTTGTAAATAGCAGAGAGTCTGCATTTAAAAACATTGTTCATGTTTATCATCTCTCAGTTATATCCACTCCCCAATACAAACACACACACACACAATGGAGGACAGCCACTTAGGGTATGTCTACATTGCAGTTAGACTATGGCTGGCTCAAAGTTTGTGGGCTGGGACAAAGGGGCTGTCTAATTGCAGTGCAAATGTTCAGTCTTGGCCTGCAGCCGGAGCTTTGGGACCCTCCCACCTCCTAGGGTCCTAGAGCCTGCGCTTCAGCCTGAGCATCTACACCAAGGATGGCCAAACTTACTGACCCTCTGAGCCGCATACGACTGTCTTCAGAAGTTCTAGAGTCGGGGTGTGCCTGCAGGAGCTTGGTGCTTCAGCCCTGCAGGAGGCGCCTGCTGGGGCTTGGGACTTCAGCTCTGCTGCCGCTGAAGCCCCAAACCCCGGCAGGCACACCCCACAGGGCTGAAGCCCTGAGCCCCTCCTCCCTGATGGGCAGAAGCCCCTACTCCACCACCCTGCTGCAAGGCAGAAGTCCTGAGCTCCCCCACCCCCGAGTCTGGTAAGTGGACAATGGGGGAGGGGACCTCCGCGAGCCACACTTAAAAACGGCTCACGAGCCACAGTTTGGCCACCCCTGGTCTACACAACAATTAAACAGCCCCATGAGCCTGAGTCAACTGGCATGGGCCAGCTGTGGGTTTTTAATTGCAGTGTAAACATACGCCTATTTTCTCTGTTTACTGTATTTAGCACCTTGTGTAACAAGTCTTGAGAGACTGAGTTCATTTAGAACAAGAATGTGCATTCATTAATCTTTGTACACAATATGTAAAAGTTTGAATCAACAAATTAAAATGATCGTTACAATGTTGCATGTGGGTTAGAAGTCTTAAACAGTATTTATTATAAAAAAAAAAGTTATTATGAGATGGTTCACTAACTAAATCAGCAGAGTTATTCTACTTCCCAACATCCGAGGACATCATATTGGTCTAAATTTAAAACCCTTCCTTGCCACAAGTTCAGGGTATGCAAGAATATTGTAGCTTTCAAACCTAGATTCTCACGTTTCCAGTTCTGCAACCAATGACATGCCCATTTTGTTCAAACTAATATTAAATTTTATTTACTGTTTCATTAAGAAATATTTTTTCCATGAAATTCAGAGGGTGGAAAATAATAGAAATAAAATTACTCAGAGGAAAACAACAAAATGCTCCTTTAACATCATGGCAATATGTATCTGAATTACAAATTAACACTGAACACCTATTTTAAGGTATTGAGTGCTCTTTGAAACTAGAATTTTTCCCTTTTACTAATGGAATCTATAGAATTTTAACAATAGGAAGAGTTTTTCCTTCTCACAGCATGTAAAACTACATCCAGAAGTTTTTGTTGTTTTCAGCCTAAATCACTTCTAAGAGAAAAATAAGGTACAGCTAAATGCACACAAACACATGCCACCAATAAGCCTGACACATTTTAAAGTCTGAAGAGTCCATTGTTTTGAAAATTTCCCATCTCTCTAAAGCTGTCAAGAACAAAATTTATTTCACAATGTTGCACTGCAGCAGTTTTAAAAAAAGAAAAAAAACAAGGAACACTAGCTTTATGTACGATGAAATATTAATTTTCAAAAATGCTCTGATTCCCTAAGGTACAGAGATACCACACGAAATCATACACCCTATGCTGGTTCACTAATTTTACAACATTTAGAAATTATTACTTATTCCTCAACTCACCCCAAAAATCAACTATTAATCCCTTACAAATTGCTTCTACCTGGATTAGATTCAATTCAACTCCAAACCTAATTAAAAATCTATAGAAAGACTCAATAAGGCTCTGGATCAGCCCTTTAAAATAAAATTTCACCCACTGCAGGGACCATTAAAATATTAAAAAAATATTACTTGATCTCTCACTGTTTCTGAAGCACGCATCTCTGCAATATCTAGTAGCTGCCAATTTGTAGGCCAGATATAAATTAAATCATGATGTACAGTAAGCATTTGTGGATTAAAGACCCCCCAATACCTTCACTATCTACTAGGAAATGATCAGATAAAAGCATAGGTGGTTAAGATGAAAACCACCCAAAACTGTTCTTCACCCCTTTATGAAAAAGGCAAGTTCAGATCATTCACCGGATTTATCAGCCAATACAGATGTTCACACCTTATTTTACAATCCTAGCAGCTAGATAAATGGACTTGATAAATGGACTAGATCATGGGCCACAGACTCCTGTGGATACCCCATGATCCAAATCACTAAAGACATCTGTGAATGGAGTCACGGCTGAGAACTACTTTCAGAAAATGTGCTTGATATTAAATATGTCTAAAGATACTTCCAGGAATCATGATTTTTGCTGTTTTTACTAGTGGAAGATTTTCCCCCCCAAAATTGGAGCTGCTGATACTCAACATCTTTAAAAAAAATCAGGCTTTAACTGTCTTACAAAGCACCAGTCATGACATCCATGAGCCACTGCAAAGGAAAATACCACATTTGGCTTCTTGACCTCTTTCTGTCACATCAACAAACTATCCACTCTAGAAGATGCCAAAGGTGAATTAAAGATGGTAAATTAGCATAACACTTGGGTGTTTTAGTGCTCTGGGAGCTTTAAAATGGGCACTAATGATTAAAATGGGCACTAATGGTTAAAATCCTTAAATTTGCACACAAAAAAAAACAACTTAACTTCTTAGGAAAAACATTTTAAGAACAAAGAAATTGCCATACTGGATCAGACCAGTGTTTCATTTAGTTCAGTGTTCCATCTCCGACACTGACCAGTACTAGAAGCTTCACAGGACGGGGAAAGAAACCCTTATATTACATGAAGTGACTGTTTTCTGAAATTTTTCTCAACAGTTTCTCTCAATCTTCTAAATATTATTTTCCTGCAGTTCAAGTATAAAGGAATAAAAAAGTTCAGGAGTGAAATTCTGGTCCAACTGACTTCAGTGAGGCCATGATTTCACCCCAGAAACTATAGCAGTCTAGGCAGTCCGTCACAGAAATCCCACTTCACTGCACAATGAAAGTGCTCATTCTGAGGGAAGAAATGGATTGGAGAGCCTAAAGTTACCATTTTCAGAAGCTGGCATTACTTCTGCTTACATTGTCCCCGTTTAACAACATTAGCTCTTAAAAATGATACCTGCTTACATTTCACTGAGAGGGGAGATCATTTACTACTGCTTTTGTTCATGGGAGAGGGACAATTGTTTTTTGGGGCTGGGGCGGGTCGTCACAATATAAAAACTATTTTTAAATGAAAACTTACATTCCACAATAAAGAAAAAAATCCAGAAATTGCTCAAAGGCTCTAAAGGTTACAAAATAAAAGAGCTTCTTTGTACCCACAATTCTCCACGGCCTCATCCGTGGAGACTGTCAATTATGCAGAGAGCTAATGAACACAATATTAAACAATTTAATCAAAGATATACTGTAAATGCCACTAACATTTTCTTCAGCTAGTTTCTTGCTTCAGACAACAAAGACGCAGACTGTACATGATGTACACTAAGAAAGAATATCAAAACAGAAATTGAGATCTTATTACACTGACCACGTCTACTCTAACAAAGAGAAATCTCTTTAACCCTAGATATTACCGCAATACAATAATAATAATTATTAATAATGGAGAAAGATCAAATCCAACTAAAGTTACTACACCTGGTATTAAGGGCTTATTCAGAGTTTTTGTTCATTTGTTTTATATTTTTAATTTTTACAGTTATAGAGCCAAATATACCACAGGGTTAACTAGGCACAACTCTAATGAAATCACAGGAGTTGCATGCAGCTGTGAATTTGGCCAAAAATGCACTGTTGAACAATTTTGATATAAAACTACTGCACTCCCGTCGTGAAACACACTTGTAATACATATATAGCTTTGACAATTTCTTTGGCCCCAGATCACCTTTAGAGAGAACAGGATTTGCCTCCCCACAAACGAATATCCTTTTATACAAATCCAAATATAAAAAGGTGACAAAGTCCATTAACTACAGTAAATGAATTATTTGCAACTTTAAAAATAATATAGAAGAGCTGTAAATTGCAACAGTGCTACCGCAGTAGTTACCATTATTGTTCAAATAATTAATGGACCCCGGCTTTCAAAATGAGAAACCCAGTGATTTCAACTTCTGAATTAGCATACAGAACAGCAGAATACAGCATAAAATGCATTATTTAAATGTCAGATTTTTTTAAAGGATTTAGCATACCGATTTTTTTGTACTCATACACTATGTACCAGAATTACCAGCTAACATCACCATTAGTGCGTTAGATGCACCTTCTGTTTGTTTTAAATTAATAATTTCTCAACAACAAAGGGCTAGGTGTTTCATTAAAAGAAATGAATGATCATCATCTGGAACTGATTAAATACTTTGAATTTTAAAAAATTAAAGGTCAAATTTAGGATCTACCATCACTGAGACCTCAGCTGTGGTACCTGAGAGTGCCCCTTTTATAGAAGGTTGTCAGCTTTCTTAATTTTATGAAGAGCTATGTATTAGTCTCACCATTAGGTTTAGCTATGATTTACTTCATTCATATATTTCAGGGCCAGAAGGGACCATAATGATCATCTAATCTTACCTCGGGACTCATAACTCTCCCAAAACAAGCTACTGCTTGGTAAGGAGAATTGTAATGTCCCCTTTCTTCTCCCAGATTGTCTCACTTATCCCCAGCTGTCTATACAATGAGACTCAAGAGAAACAACAAACACATTTTTAAAGAATGATAGTTATTAAGAGTTGAGGGAAACGTTTCTTCACTTTTGTACCTGTTTCATCGGGTGAACTTGGAGAAGCACTGTCCTGCGATAACGTCGTCCAGCTGGAGTCTTCATCACTTGGAGCCAAATTTTGAATCCGATGTAATGCACAATCTGTTTTGGCTCCAGTTTTAGGATGGTCCTTCTTAGTCTCAGGACTTGATGATACAGTGGCTACTTGGCCATCTTCTGGACTGGACAGCTTGTTTTGTTTCTGAGGCAGCACATCCCCATTGACAATCATGGTAGACGCCTGGCTGTTACTTTGTGCCGCTTTCTCCTCTATCACTACATGGCTGTTCTCAAAATTTTGTTCAAGTTCCCTAGTTGATGTTTCCAGATCTGCATAGTAATTTAGGAAGCTCTTGCTCCTCCTAGGTTGAGAGGAGAATATTTCACAGCCTGCAGAATCCTGAGGGGTTGGCTCTTTACCTTCTAACTTCTCAGAAGTTATGTTTATGCCTGCAGTCATAGTGAGATTTTTGTTGGGATCCTGTTGCCCCTGTTCTGCTGCTTTTCTAAGCTGATTTTCTCCATTCTTCACCAGCTTTATATTGGCAGAGTTGTTCCCCAGAAGGGGCTGTGCTGCTGGATCCGAAAGGCCCATGGCGGTCTGAATGTTAGTTAATGCATATTTTTTCCTGCATTTTGGGGGAGTGCTGTTCTTTGTTTCTGTATGCTTTATTTCCGCATTCAATAGTTCATTATGGGAGGAGCGTAGGTTAAGAGTATTTGGGGGAGTGGCAGGATTATTACGATTCACAATGTCTGTTGTGCTATTACTTGCCATAAACACAGCCAACGCGTTCACACTGGAGTCAACTAGAAAAGAAAAAGAAATATTCATGAGATACATTAATTGTATACTCCTTGTAACAGAGCTTTTGGAAATGGGATATAATACTTTATGTAGTGTGCAAAGAATAGTTTCTACAAACTAAGCAGGAGGGAGAAGAGACACCTCAACAGAAAAGATCAGTTTATCAAACATGGAGGTCCAAAGGCAAAAAGGGTGGAGATGACATTGGGGAATGTTAAGTTGTTAAGAAAAGTATACAAGGTTTTTGACCCCAAATTTTACATTTTGCATGTTTGAGCTACTGTGTTCCAACTAGGTAAATTCTGGGGAGGGAGAGAAGTATTTTGCATCTGCTTTGCAGCCCTGAAGTTCATCATCCTCTCTCTCTCTCTCTCTCACTAAAACTTAAATGTTTCACCGCCTCATCAGCCAAGGAGTAGGGCAAGAATTTCTTTAGGACTCATTAGTAGCGAGTTGATGAATACCTGAAGAGTGAGTGGCCCTACAGACCAAAGCAAGACACTATTCCCTTTCCACCCTGGTAGAAATGAAACATTGTTATTGCTTATTTTAAGGCTGACTGGCAAAGCCAGCAATTGCCTCTTAACAGCTTCAAGAAATGTCCCACAGCTGTTTGCAAATTTTTTTGTACAGCTGTTTGCTAATTTTTTGGCAATTCTCTAGTGTTTTTATGCATGCATGCTATGCTATTTTGATAGCTATAGTGTTACATATTTAGCAACAATTTTTTTCACATCTGCACAAAAAACACAATTTGGCAAATTTATCCCTGATGTAATTCTACTGATTCCAAAGAAGTTACTCCAGGTTGAATGTGGCCCACTATTTTTATAGTTCACAACATCTTTTGCTATTGATAAGCTGTACTTCCAAAGGGAGACTGCATATATTCCGTAACTGGACTACAACATTCCTCTACTTTTCTTAGTGGTTTGCAACTTGTGGGTAAACTCTCAGCTTGTCTGAGACATTGCTCAAGCTTTCAGAGAACTATGCTTGGGCAGGGAGAGGATTTTCAGACTGTGATGAAATGATCAAGTAAAGGATTTTTTATTTAAAAAAAAAAGTAGCTTTTATTTCCTCTGCTGCCTACTGTCACTGCCATGGTAAAGTATGGCTCCCATCAATCATAATAAATACACCCTGAATGCTTCCTGTTACTCACTCTTTTGAGAAGCCAATTAGCAATCACTCCCTCTGACAGAGTATGAAGCACCGTCTCCGTCTCCGTTGTTCCTAGTTCTCAGACAGGGCTGATTTGCGATATAGCTGTTGCACAGTAAAATGTGGGGTTGGCTGTAGGTATATCCAGGGATAAAAAACTATAGTCTGAACCAGCCACTGGGAGAACTTTCTAGTTAAGATGTATTGCACCTTTGAGTATTCAATATGTGAAAGAAGAAACTACTGTAAAATGTGGATTTACCAAAAATTAAGAACTTGTGGGCTTTTTCTTTATATACAAAATAAGGAGCACTATATGAAAGGTTTACTTAAATTCAGGTATACTTGTTAACCTTACTGGTTTCAGAGTAGCAGCCGTGTTAGTCTGTATTCGCAAAAAGAAAAGGAGTACTTGTGGCACCTTATAGACTATTTGTTAGTCTATAAGGTGCCACAAGTACTCCTTTTCTTTTTGTTAACCTTACTGTTTAACTCATTTTCAAAATTACGTATTTCATTTAATTTAAACCTTAGAAAACAGATTAATGTATCCTTTACTCTCTCTTTTCCTCATAGACTTAGAGTAACTTCCAATCCTAAGGGGTGTTTTACAAAAGGGTTTAAATACACGATTTTTCATGATCTGATTACTGTGATTTCCTCAAATTCTGATCTGTTAGCCTTCTAACTTTAGTTTTAGTTATTTAGGTAATAATAAATGTGTATTTTTATTTTTGGAGGTTTCAAAAGTATCACAAAGTTTCTGAAATTTGTGTGCTTCCCACAGATAATTAAATACTTTTAAGAGTTGCCATCTCACATCTTGTCCATCAGATTGATACTTCAAGATGCAAAGTAATGTCATGACTCATCTGGTTGAGGTCTTAACATAAAGTTATGCACAAGGGCCCTCTGTTATAAAAGCATGTATGTAGATTTTTTTTGTCTTAGACATGAAGTTACTTGAATTTATTGATTTGCTTTTTTAATTTCTTTTGGTTTGGTTTTTAATTTATTTTGGTCTGTAGGCAATCTAGACGTTAAACATTCGTAGACTTTAAAAGGTCAGAAGGAATCATCGTGATTATCTTGTCTGACCTCCTGCACATTGCAGGCCACAAAACCTCACCAACCCACTTCTGACTTATAACCTATAAAAGATCCATAACCTCTGCTGAGTTACTTAAATCCTTACATCATGATTTAAAGACTTCAAGTTACAGAGAATCCACCATTTACATTAGTTTACATCCTGGCCCCATGCTGCTGATGAAGGTGAAAAATACCAGAGTCTCTGCCAATCTAACTTGGGGGAAAATTTCTTCTTGACCCCTAATATGACAATCAGTTAGACCATGAGTATATGGCAAGACCCAACAGCAAGACAGGGAAAGAATTCTCTGTAGTAACTCAGAGCCCTCCCCACCTAGTGTCCCATCATTGGCTGCTGGAGATATTTGCTGCTAGCAGTCGCAGATCAGTTACGTGCCATTATAGGCAGTCTCATCATATCATCCCCTCAATAAACCTATCAAGCTCAGTCTTGAAGTCAGTTAGGTTTTTTGCCCCCACTGTTTCCCTTAGAGGGGTGTTCCAGAACTTCACTTCTCTGATGGTTAGAAACCTGTGTCTCATTTCAAAACTAAACTTGTTGATGAGCAGATAATATCCATTTGTTCTTGTGTCCACATTGGCACTTAATTTAAATAACTCCTCTTCCTCCTTGGTATGTATTCCTCTGACATCTTTATAGATAGCAACCATATCTCCCCTCAGCCTTCTTTTGGTTAGGCTAACCAAGCCAAGCCCTTTGAGTCTCCTAAGTAGGTTTTCCATTCCTCTGATCACCCTAATTGCCCTTCTCTGCACCTGCTCCAGTTTGAATTCATCATTCTTAAACATGTGAGACCAGACATGCACATAGTATTCCAGATGAGGTCTCATCAGTGCCTTGTATAATGGTACTACCGCTTCCCTGTCTCTACTGGCAATACCTCACCTGATGCAACCTACGACTGCATTAGCCTTTTTCATGGCCGCATCACATTGGTGGCTCATTGTCATCCTGTGATCAACCAACACACTTGATGTAAAACTTTTAAGGAAAGGATAATTGTGACCCCTGCCAGTTTATGCCTGGTAGAGTGTCCAAAATTGCTATTATGGAGGCCAGTTTTTGAAATCAGAAAATCATAGTATATTTCAGTAAAATAAAATGTAAAATAATAATAATAATAATAATAATCTAACTATGACAACCTGAAATAAGATTACAATCTATATACACTTAATTAACAATTAATTAATATTGTTACAAGCAGGCACCCCAGTTGTGAAGATTCCAGTGTCCACTGCAATGTTTTTCTAACTACTTTTTGTCACGAACAGAATTCTTAAGAAAAATACATCTTCCTAGATGAAGTTCAAACACATCCTTCCACATGATTTACTCAGTCTCCAGTAGATTGCATTTCAAATGACAAAATCAACACATGGAGACATAAGTACAAAACAACATGATTATTAATCTACTCAGTAAAGTAAAGATCTACCATGAATATTGACTCATTCCTAGAAAGTGAATCGTGAGCTAAGGTTTTAAATGGCTCAACATGAAGTTATTGTACCTCACTGTTGTTTATACATTACATTGTTTATACATTAACTCAAATGTGCAACTCCTAACCATCATAGCCTAAGTAGTGCACATATTTGGATGAGGGAGTATGTCCTCTCATGAAGTAGATTTTTGGTTATCTTCCATTGATCCTGCCCTCATACTCATCTACACACTCATTTACAAATTGCTGTTCCTACGCTATCAGTCAGCTCCTGCATCCTATAATTTGTGTTCCATTCCTTGTTCTACCTGAAACTGAAGTATTAAGCAGAGCTAAGAGCAGCATCAGCTAGAAACAAATGAGTTGGGAATTAGTATTAATGGGTGTGGGGAGGATTGGACACAAGCACGTGGCAGAGAGAGGAGACCCAGAATGGAAATGAAGAGAGGAAAGGAGGACGAGGAGTCAAATGGTAAGAAAGGAAGAAATAAGGGAGGGAAGGAGTTGAAACCAGATCAATAGGTGACAAAGAGAGAGGATAGAAAAAGGTGAAGTGAAAAAGAGAAACAACAGGAGGCAACAACGGACCAAGAAATATAGATGGGGAAAATCCATCCTGACGTGAAGAGCGCTTACTATCTATCAAGGATGGAAGACACTACCTGAGAAAGAATTACTGCACGTACTAGAAAATATATGAGTACTAAGGAAGGGCTTAAATTACCTGAAGGTAGGAGTGAGACCAGAAACAGAACATAAAGATAAAGAGCGAGAAGGAAAAGATAACACCCTACTTCAGGCACTAAGATGCTTTCATTCAGAATGTCAGTTTGTCCAGAGGAAGCATATCCCAATTTGCAATTCAAAACTTCAGGGAATCAGATTTCTTTTGGCACCTCTTCTTCATCCACCCCCTTTAATTCTGAGACAGGTGCAACTGTTTTCACTTGGTTACATCTCAGTTAGAGTGTTCCTACCAATTCCCAAGGAAGTCCAAACTAGTTCCAACCCACATTTCCCCCTCAGTATTACCATTTTAATTTGGGAGTGTTTTCCACTCACTTCCCTCAGATGTATAAGTAA
Source organism: Dermochelys coriacea (assembly GCF_009764565.3). NCBI lineage: Eukaryota > Metazoa > Chordata > Testudines > Dermochelyidae > Dermochelys > Dermochelys coriacea. The sequence continues at coordinate 99,168,005 of NC_050071.1, read as the reverse complement.
TGTCACAAGAGGCAAAGCAAGGGAGGAGCTGGTCCCAAGTCTGTACTTCACATTTCCCAGTACACAATACAGTACTACCTTTACATTGGAGTGGGCAAACTTTTTGGCCAAAGGGCCACATCTGGGTATGGAAATTGTATGGCGGGCCATGAATACTCACAAAATTGGGGATTGGGGTGCAGGCTTTGGGGTGTGGGGTGCAGGAGCATGCTCCATGCTGGGACCGAGGGGTTCAGAGGGCGGGAGGGGAATCAGGGATGGGGCAGAGGTGCAGGCTCCGGGCGAGCACTTACCTCAAGCAGCTGCCGGAAGCAGCGGCATGTCCCCTCCAGCTCCTGCAGGAGCCGCCCCTGCAGCTCCCATTGGCTGTAGTTCCTGGACAATGGAAGCTGCAGGGGTGGTGCTTGGGGCAGGGGAAGCATGCAGAGCTTTACACATAGGAGCGGGTGGGGGGGGACACACAACTGCTTCTGGGAGCAGCATGGTGCCATGGCAAACGCAGAGCGGGGCAAGCCCCCAACCTCAATCCCTGGCTGGAGCAAGGAAAACCCTGGACTCTGCTCCCCAGCTGGAGCTCGAGGGGCAGATTAAAACATCTGAAGGGCCGGATGCAGCCCCTGGACTGTAGTTTGCTCACCCCTGCTTTACATGAACACATTTCACCTTTCTGCCTGCCAACCTCATAAACATGAAGTTTCACTTCTGGGACTAGAACCACTTGCAGTCTCCATTTCTCTCTCTCTCTCCCCCAGGAGTTTTATTCCCTTACTCTATTTTATTGTCAGAAAAATAATATCCCAGAATTTACATAAAGGAGAGGAACAGCCTCCACCCACAGTGATGTGGATGTTGTTTTTTTGAATAGGACCCTGAGGTATCACTGAGGTATCAGGATGTAAAATGAATGTACAATTTTCCTGTCAGAAAAGTGATCATCAACATGACTAGTGCTCCTAGGCATTACGGTAATACATATAATAAATATTAATCATAATATACAACCACCAGCTGCTCCAAGAATCTGGTTTCAGAGTTACAGAAGTATTTCAGTATGGTAAAACTGATTCCATTGCCATTGCAGAAGCCAGTAATTATAAAGATGCCTTGTCATTATAGCACATTTACTTTCTAATGCACCTAGATTAGGCATGTTATAATAGGACACACAGTACATCATTGAAAATAAAAAGGGGAACATGAAGGATTCAAATAATGAAGAAAAATAAATGTGTTTAATATTCATGATTAAATTTAATTGAAATCATGAGACTTAAAGAAAATAAAATATTAAACCATAGATTTCCATGAATTAACCTGAACCCTGTACTTCCAGAAAGACCATAAAGGAGCACTGCTCTTTAGCATACATAGCATAAAAGTGATCCAAGTGCATAGGCCAGGATTTGTGGGAGTCAACTGTTCCACTGGACCTGCTAATCCATAAGGGTCAAATCTTCCCTCTAGCACCCAGCCTGTGAGTGGACGGGAAAGAAACCGTCCCTCCTTAAAGTCCCAGAAAGTCAGAGCTGCTCTGCAGAGGCTTTTACAGTCTTATGTGCCCTAAGAAGCTGGAGACTTGAAAGAGCCCCACATAATGGATTAACTGCCAATGCTCCCACCACTACTTGTGCAATGTCACACAGGGAGTCCCCACACGTCAGAATGCTGTGCCACACAGTGTGTGCTCCCCCTTTACTCCACCCATGCTTCCTATGCTCCCTTGTGTTATGTTATGGAACTGTACCTGCTAAAGCCTTAGCTTCACCTGCAGCGTGTAGCTACACACAGCAGTGAATGGCTCCGGCAGCGGGAAGAAGCAGGGAAAGACTCTGGCGGTGGGGAGCTTCCCTGAAACAAGGAAAAGCTGTGACAGCGAGACACCACACCGTTACAAGGGAGACACTGCTTGGGCATATGGAGAGCCACGTAGTGTATATCCCCTAGGGTTCTGGCTTATCTGTACTCCACTCACCTAAGCAGTGCCTCACCAACCATCTACACTACTATTTATACCCATCTCATGAGACACGCAGTTCCTGCACTGTACATGCCGCCGTAAGTGTAGACCTACCTATAGAGAGAGACAGAATTTACCCCTTGCTGCCAAATCCTGTTGGTCATTTTTAAATAATTCACTAGAACAAAGAAAGCAATGAAGCAGTAGAGGTAAAGTGGAGAACAAAGATAATACAGATAAGAAAATAAATTATAAGGCATACTCAAATAATTATTTGCAAGCAATACTGGTTCATGCCAATGTCAGCCTTAATACGGTCCCAACTTTGTCATTCATACAGTCTGGGTTAACTTCAGCATTGTGGGCCTGATCCAGCTCCCACTACGGTCAGTGGAAAGACTTCCTTTGATGTCAATGGGGAGATGTGAAAGCCACTAGAAACCTAGCCTTCTGCAATTTCCATAGTGTTCTGAAAGCCCTCTGGAATGGACGGCAGACGTTTTTTAATCAGACGCTATAATGATTAATTTAGCCCTCTTGAGCTTTGATCCTGAACTCAGTCCTATACTGCCCTATTAAAGACCCAATCCTCCACCACTGAAATGGGTAGGAGTTTTGCCATTGACTTCAATGGGGGCAGGTTCAGCTATCCGAGTGTTCCACAAACGTTAGCTTATTTACCTTCACGGCATCCCTGTGAGAATATATGGTATTATTAGCCCTATTTAATAAATGGGCAGCTGGGGCACAGAGACTTTAATGTCAACAGTGTTGCCCAATCTGAGATGCCCATGACCTGATTTTTCAGAGAACTTAGCATTTTATATCACTTTTGTGTTCAGAGAAGAGCTCTCATTGACTTCCGATGCAACTGAGAGTACTCAGCTCTGGTGAAAATCAGACCACAAGATCTCAAGTCGGGCACCCAGAAAATGAGGAGCACACAGCTAGTAGTCATCTGTGACAAGTCTGGTTTAAGTGATGTGCCCAGCATCATGTAGGAGCTCTGTGGGAGAGGCAGGGATAGAATCCAGTTCTCCAGGGTAGCATTCAACTTCCTTAACCATGAGAGCATCCTCTCTCTTCCTGCAGTCCCCTGCCTCATTCACTACATCCCCCCAGTTATGCAACAAATGAGGCAAGGGATCTACAGACAAGCGGTTCCACTCTCCAAAACTGGATCTCTGGACTGATCCCCAACCATATTAACACAGGTCCAACTCGGTATTGGCACCGGTAAGAGTTTCCCTTAGGGAGCCAGTCACAGCACACATTTGCAGTGACACAGAACAAGCATCTTCAAAACCAAGCATTCTTTAGTCTTTTCTCAAAGGCACAAAGCACGTAGAGCAAACCATGAAAATAATAAACAGCCTATATGCATGGGTATTACTTACACCTTTGTAAGTTTCCCTCAGCTCCATTAACTCTATCTGTGGCTAAGAGAAGAACATTGCCCCGGTCACAGCATCTGCCTCTCTCTGTGTCATCCCCTGCCAGCCTTTCACTGATACAACTTTGGTGGTCTCCCCTAGCTCACTCATACCCCCTTCCAGGGTCTTTGAGGTTTTAGATATGCTTTGATCCCAGGCCCAGTCATTGTTAGCTTAGATGCTTTGAATGTGTACACCTGAGATTGTCTTGCCTTTGCCATTGTTCCATTTCCTGTGGATCTCCTGGATCCACATCTCTCTCCCTCTCCCGCAAACCCTGCCACAGCTTCCCAGCCTCCCCACTCTAGCTCCTCATCCCAGTTCCCTCACCTTAGTCCCAGGTCCTAGCCTCCCACCCTAATCCCATCCCCTGCCCCAGGCCCAGACGTCCCTCTTCATGAACCCTCTAAGTACAAATTCTCATCCCTCGGCATTTCAGTCAGGTGCTTTCACGTTGCTACCATGCTGCCAGGGCACCAGCAGGGAACAACTAAGAGCACAGGAAAGACAGTCTCCCTCCTACCAGTTCCTGTGGTTCCATGCTGCCTGGCACCCCAGTGTCACCTGGTTGCAGAGATAGCAATTGCAGGGAAAGTCCTTCTCTGACCTTGAAGCTTTGGGTTAAAGCATGCTTATGTGCAGATAGAATCTTCAGAGAATAGAGCTGCCAAACTCTAATATGTCTCGACTAAGCATGTGCAACTTAGATTTTTTGAGAGGAGGAAAACTTGGCCAAATTTGAGCGGATTTTCACAGGGATGGCCAAAGACACATCTTGACACCAGGGTGAACCCCCTGCTAAATTTCAAGTCCATGCTCCAAAGCATGGAGGAAATACAGTTTCTAAACTAAATGCTAATTTTTTTAAACATAGGCAAAACAAAATAATTTTTCCCTAACCTTCTTCTGGGAAATGGTGTAACCATTTTTGCTGAAATAATTATAAATAGAGAGAATGTCAGCCTGAGATAGACAACCAACATGGAAAATTTCAGCCCAAATGGTTAAAATTTGGCAAAATTAAAAGTAAGTGAAAATGGTGTTTTATAATGGGAAGCACTGAGCAACCATAACTACAGGAATCATATACTTGCACAACCTATAATCATTCACCAGGGATGATGGCTAGTATATCGCTTCAAAGAAAGTAATTTTGGGTACTGAAACAGAATACTATATAGACAGGTGTTCAGCTAGATTCCTTAACTCCTGTTTACTTATCTTATTTTTTTTTAAATTAATCCTTTTTCTCCCCTACGTCCATTGTATCGAATACAGACCTGTCGTATCTCATCAAAAAAACATAAAAAATTGACATACTGGGTCAACCAATGGCCAGTACCAGAGTTTCAGAGGGAGTGTAACAGAACAAGGCAGTTAGAGTGATCCAACCATGTCTTCCCCTCCCAGATTCTGGCAGTCAGAGGTCTAGGGTCTCCCCAAGCATGAGTTTGTGTCCCTGACCATCTTGGCTAATAGCCATTGGTGGACCTATCCTTCATGAATATAGCTCATTCCTTTATGAACTGAGTTATATTTTTGGCTATTACAACATTTCATGACAACGAATCCTACAGGTTAACTGCACGTTGTGTGAAAAAATACTTCTGTTTGTACTAATCCTAATTTAATCGGGTGACGCTAGCTTTTGTATTGTGGGAAAGGGTAAATAACACTTCTCTATTCACTTTGTCCACACCATTCATGATTTTATAGACTTCTATAATTGATCTCCTTAGTCCTCTCCTTTCAAAGATGAACAGCCCTAATCTTTTTAGTCTCTCCTCACATGGAAGTCGTTCCATAACCTTGATAATTTTTGTTGCCCTTTTCTGAACTTTTTCCAGTTCCACTATAACCTTTTTGAGGTGGGGCAACCAGACCTGGACACAGTATTCAAGGTGTGGGTGTACCATGGATTTATATAGAGGCATTATGACTTGTCATATTTTCTATTCCTTTCCTAATAGTTCCTATTATTTTGTTAGCATTTTTGACCATTGCTGCTTATTGTGCTGAAGTGTTGAGAGAACTGTCCGTGGTCTAAGATCTTTTTCTTGAGCGGTAACAGCTAATACAGATCCCCCCATTATATGTGTGTGTAACTTGGATTATTTTTTCCAGTGTGCATTATTTTGCACTTATCAATGTAGAATTTCATCTGCCATGTTGGTGCCCAGTCACTCCGTTTTGGGACATCCCCCGTAACTCACTGCAGTCAGCTTTGAACTTAACTATCTCCAATAATTTTGCATCATCTGCAAACCTTGCCTCTTCATTGTTCACTCCTTTTCCCAGATCATTAATGAATATGTTGAACAGCACAGATCCCAGTACAGATCCTTGGGGACCCCACTGTTCACCTCTTTCAATTGTGAAAATGGACTATTTATTCCTACACTTTGTTTCCGATCTTTTAACCAGACACTGTTCCATGTTTGGGCCAGGACTATTCCCCATCTGTACAGTGTCAGACACAATGAGGTCACGATCCTGGGTGAGGCACTACTGTAATACAAATAACAATATTAACCAAATAGCCCTTACTGATATTTTTCAAAAGCCATGTCACAAACCTTATATAGTGCAGGGCTTTTTTTGACTACAAACACAAGAACATTAGTATTCAAACATAACATAACATATTTATTTGTGACTGTACTTTATTCAGCTTTTAAAAACCTTTCCTAAAGCAAGTATTTACTTAAGAAAGGATCAGTTTAAAAAAAAAAAAGAAAGAAAGGAAAGTGTTTGCTTGTTCCACTCATGAATGCAAAATTAAAACAAATATGGGCCTGGTAAGAAGAGAAAGATTTTTAAAGATTCTGCTTATGGAAATATGTGAAAGGGCATCTGACCTGGAAGTACTTCTGACATGGATCACAGGGCTTCAGCAATGGATCAGGAAAAGGATTATAATTTGAAATCTGAAAAGAGGGATCATTTAAGAAATTAAAAACAAAGAAAAACACAAAAGAAAAAACACCACATTATAAAAATTCCTAAAGAGCTGTTAAGCATGACTAATAAAATGTCGCAACATAATGCTGCTCAGTTTTCATAACTGTTGAAAGCTGTAGAATGTTTCAGTAGAGGGTCAGGTTATTTTGTAAAACTAATTAGAACAAATACTTAAAAAAACCCTACTGTCAGCAAGTTTTTTATTCCCAGTGCATACTTTAGTAAGGAAGAAAGCAAAATATCAACAAGATTTCCCATTTTTAGAGCAATATACTGGGGTAAACATTTAATCATGTTATAAAATACAGGTTTGATCCTGCAGTTCTCACTCAAGTAACACTTACCCAGGAGAGCAGTCACAGACTTTGATATGCATGAGTGAGGAATACTCACTTGAGTAAGAATTAGCAGAATAAGGCCCAGCCTTTGACACTGGACAGTAGCGAATGGCTTGAACAACAGGTCCAACACTAGAGAACAATCAGGCAGGCCAAGAATATTTTTTTGGATGGCACTTCCTTGGTGGTGAGTTTTTCTTTAATACAGTGTTTTGTTGTAATAGTTTGGGCAGGGGGAGGGTTAAAATAATTTCTGAATGGGGTAAATAAGTACACTGGAAACCCATGCATCTATGGGTACCTGTGATTAGGGTTGCAGTTATGCAGTATCTGAGGTTGCAAGTTCTAAACTTGGACAGAGACCAAAAAAAAACCAACCCACCAACATTTTCATAAAGCAGATTTTGTTTTCTGCAGAGATATCTAGTAAATATGCTATAATATGACAAACTTATCAGGGTTTGAGCTTATCATCCCAGATGCTATGTAACTTCAGTCATAACCAAAAGCCTGAACGGCTTCATAGTAAAGATAGAGGATACAACAGCATTTAACTAAATGCTAAAAATAATTCTCTAAACTTACTATTAATGTACAATTAAATTAAAAATTTATTTCTCTACAAAAATTAATTTACTATAACTTTTTAAAGTTGCAAATTTCAGTGCTAAAAAGTCAACACTCATGAAAAGGTTCTGACGTCAATCTTAATTCTAGGTCTCCCCATACCACACTCACCCTTTACATACAGAACCTGCAATTCTGGTCTCAGTTACACTGGTACAAATCCAGAGTAATTCCAGTGACATCTAGATTTAGGCTGGTATAACTAAGATCAGAATCAGGCCAACATGCTGGAAGATTTCCTTCCTGCTATGTCAACCTTCACTGTGCCATCTTCAGCATACATGTTACATGATTATCTAAGCATGTTTTTTTTTTATTTTTTATTTTTTTTGGTCAATGCTTAGTCTTTCTTCTTGGGAGGGGAACCAGATCCTGAAAACACGTGCAAAGTTTGGGGAAACTGTGATGAGGAATCAGGGGTGCTGGTGTTGCTGCTACAGCCAATGTCACTTTTACTGGAGGAGAAGAGAAAGTCTGGCAGGAGTGACAAGGAAAGCTATTGTTAAAAAAATTATATAATAATAGTCTCGGAAAAGAGTATCTGCACATCTGGGTATAGTACTTAGAACATCCACAAATATAAAGTTAGTTTTTAAAAGTCATATGATACATAATCAGCAATAACCCAAATTTAGCTGAATAGATTTAACAATACAATTTAGATTTTAGAATCCGAATACTCGGGTATGTCATTCATTAAAAGTTGTACAGAGATTTGCTTGTGGAAAGAAAAATATATCAATGAGTGGAGATTGTCCCTCAGTAATTGAGAATTAGGTTGGTTGTCCATTTAGAAAATACTACACTGAGACTAGGAGTGGCTGAACATGGAAGCTGGAGATAAGAAGCTTCTGATAGGGAAGCAGTAGCTCAACAGAACCCGAAGAAAATTTACTGACTGGAGAATTCAGAGCAGGGAAGGTGCTGCTTGGGAAACACGGGGAGCAGGAAAGGAGTATGGTTGCAAGGAGTATGGTTGCAAGCAGTTTATTTGAGTGCCTCTCCCTTACCAAGTGCCTACTTTGCAACAGTCAAGATCATCTTCTACTTCCCACTCTGGCTCCTAGGGCCCTTTCTCAACAACCCACTTCAACACCTAAACCAGCTTCCCTGCTGAGCATTGACCCATTTCCAGTTTAACTAACACTGCTGAGCTTCCATTCCCATCGCTAGCTTCCTCACTGAGGAATTTCCTTCCCCGACTCCTGTCCAGTTTAGAAGACACCCCAGCCAGCCTCCTTGCCATATAACTTCATTTGAAAATTTAGAGCTAAACGTATAATCAACCGCATAGCAGCAATACTATCTGTGTATTAGTGATGTTCTTATAAGTCTTGTTAACGAAAATCCATACTAATCTGTCTTTATATAATGCTATTAAGTTAAAACAAATTTAAAATCCTACCATGGGTTTAAGCATTCAACTAGAGCACATCTTATCAGTTTTCTTGAGATTTCCCACTCCACTTCCTTGCCAGCAAAAATGTAGAGACCAGAAAATACTCACAACAAGATTCTAACCGTTTTAAAGATACAAGCAAATATTAGGTCTAACTCATGGTCCCTTGCATTATTATTGTTATAGGATTAATAGGAATTTTATATTAGATACAGATACAAACACAAACACATATACTTGACTGCTCATCTGAGGCACAGTCCTTAAGGACAGAGCATCTTGCATTTTAGCTTAATAAAACTGTATTATCACCACGTACCATAGGATTTTTCTTAAATCCAGTGATCACATAAAAAAATAAATAGAAACCCCTTCCATTTACACAAAGCGTAAAATAATATACAGTAAGGAGCTGCCCTGAACTTAGCAGAAGCATGGACAAGATGACCCAGTGAGTCTTTTTTTCCCATTTAATTTTCTTTTCTTTTTTTTAATTAGATTTTTTCCTATGCAGAATAGAATGGTCTGGCAGACAACCTGAATTAACATCATATGAAGACAGAGAGTGTGCCATATCTCGACTCCTTGCAAGCAAGAATAAGACGACTTTCTGCCACCAGATCTGTATATTTCCAGAAACGCCCTTTGTCAAGAAAACATCTTCTGTCAAAACAGTTTATCTTTTTGAATCCTATGGTTCAAATACAAGCACATACAAGATTAAGAACTTATTTTTTCTTCATCTCTGCATAGATGCATAAATTCTGCAATCAAAAATGCAATACACCTTATTTATCACCCCCTCTTCACTCCCCCTCAAACAACTCTCTTCAAACACACATTTCTATATGATAAAAATAGTGTGTATTTCATTTTCTCTGTGTTCATATAAACTGAAAAACAAATTCTGAAACCTTAATTGAATTCCTGCAATTGATTGACCAAGCAGCCAGCTGGATTTGCTTTTCCAAAGCTTGCCATTTTTCTCTCTCCAATGTCAACCAAAATTTAACTTGAACCCATTCCTGGAGTGCCATATAAACCTGTTTCGGATTACCAAAACCAAAATAATCCCAACCAAAATAATAGACAGCCGGACAGCCTTTGTTTTCTTAACTCTGTGCCACGTTTCTATTAGGGCAAACAAAAAAATAAACTGCCTCATAAAGCAGACAGGCTATCCAGATTCTTAACAAGATAACGGGGAGAAACAATGATAGAGGCTCTGCTAAATTTGCCAGGCAAAACGATTTAATCTGAATCAGACTGTATTACTTCAGAGTATAATTTTTTCATCTTCCACATAAATCTGACATAGATCATTTGACAACACTTAGTTCAGGAAGGAGATCTAGTCCAAGGATGGTTACTTACAGGCTCTATTATCAAAGCCCAGCTTTCCAAATGTTCTTAATGGCACCAAGTCAATATCAAGCCCTTTAAAAACCCTTTTGATCAGGGCATGCAGGTGAATAAAACACCATGCATAAAGATGGTTTACACTCATGCAGCAGCTTTATTAACTAAACATAGTTAATTGATTCCTTAATTATTGTGCAATAAATAAGATGGCCCAAAGGGAGTGCTGGATTAAAGCCCAAAAAACAGCAAGCAGAAGGAACAGCTAGCCTTAGTATAGATCCACACCCATTCAGCCCAGCCACTGAATCCCATTTGCAGTATACAAAAGCTGCTTTGCTCCTGAAAAACTTAGGAATAGTGGTGCATATTCTTGAGCACCATCTACTGGCACATTAACTAATTTACATTTATATATTTATTTCTCTTTTATTGACCAATCTCATAAATTTGTTAGTCTCTAAGGTGCCAACAAGTACTCCTTTTCTTTTTGCGAATACAGACTAACACGGCTGCTACTCTGAAATCAAAACCTTGAGGCCTGACAATAATGAACCACTGTTCACCAGTTTATTGTTAGCTACAGTTTAGTTCCTATCAAGGTTATTCAGAAAGGGTTTTACACCAAAATTACACAGATTAAAGATAGAAGTTTTGAGCCAGATATTACTGAGGCAGTAATACGTGTTTGGAAAAGCAAAGTACACTTGAAACAATGCTGCAGGAACAATACTCATTTGTTGGTGGCCAGAGCAATCTCATGATTCAATCAGGGTGCAACAGAAGAATGTGTTATCCTTTGAATGCAGTGTTGTTGTAGCCGTGTGCATTCTGACAAGCTCATCTGCACATCACCAAAGCCAGATTCACTCAAAACCAATTTACACGATCCTTTAAATATTTAACTGTTCTCTGTGTTTTGTATTTTAGGAACAGAACTCTCTTATTCCAATATACTTACTGATGGCCGTCAATATATCCAGGCCCCAGCAAAAATATTAAATAAGCAAATAAACGCAAATTCACAATATCAAAGTAATTAGCCTATATCTATTTTACATCAAATATGATGTGAGAATAGGAATCCTCTTGGGTCTCACAGACTTTATACTGGCTTAACGGAGGATTTGAGAAGTAAATAAAATAAATGGGACATAATCCATTAGTACACTATATGAAGCTATCATAGATGAAGCAAGACAAAGTGAAATAATAAACAAAAGCCAAAATGTAAAGAATGTAGAGAAATCAAAATACAGCAGAACCTCATTAATTCATATGGACTGGGAATCCATTACAGATTAGTTTGCAATAAACGAAAATCATAGAATCAGAATATAATTTAATCAAAATGTTTAAATCTAAGTACCTTAAACTAGGCATCTAAATAAAAGTGACCTGATTTTTAAGTGCTGAGCACCTGCAGTTCCCACAGACTAATAAGAAAAGGAGTACTTGTGGCACCTTAGAGACTAACAAATTTATTTGAGCATAAGCTTTCGTGAGCTACAGCTCACTTCATAAATTTGTTAGTCTCTAAGGTGCCACAAGTACTCCTTTTCTTATTAGTCTGTGGGAACTGCAGGTGCTCAGCACTTAAAAATCAGGTCACTTTTATTTAGATGCCTAGTTTAAGGTACTTAGATTTAAACATTTTGATTAAATTATATTCTGATTCTATGATTTTCGTTTATTGCAAACTAATCTGTAATGGATTCCCAGTCCATATGAATTAATGAGGTTCTGCTGTATTTTGATTTCTCTACATTCTTTACATTTTGGCTTTTGTTTATTATTTCACTTTGTCTTGCTTCATCTATGATAGCTTCATATAGTGTACTAATGGATTATGTCCCATTTATTTTATTTACTTCTCAAATCCTCCGTTATGATGAAGTGAGCTGTAGCTCACGAAAGCTTATGCTCAAATAAATTTGTTAGTCTCTAAGGTGCCACAAGTACTCCTTTTCTTTTTGCGAATACAGACTAACACGGCTGCTACTCTGAAACCACAGACTAATAGTAGCTGTAGGTAGGTGATCAGCACCTCTGAAAATCAGGCTGCTTCTATTTAGGTACTTAAACATGGATTTAACAGCCTAACTTCAGATTTTAGGTTCGTAAATTTGATCTTTGCTCATTTATTTGACAAGTGTAGTTTAGTTTTAATTATTTACATTTTATGATCTGCTAGTAAACATACCGTAGTATATTTTGTAAGCATAAGCAATCTTAATAACAAAAGACACCACTATAGTGTTATCTGCATACCTTTGTGACATGAGACATCTGATTTTTCTGGGGAGAATTGTTGGTTTTGCAGAGTAGCAAAATCCAGATTGGCAAGATTCTAGTGTATGGAGTACAGAAGTGAACCTTCCTTATGCTACCTGGCTAAATTATTTTATTTAATATTTATTTAAATAATTTTTATTTGTCTTAAATTACTATAGTATTTCTAACCATTTAATTTAATTTTCTCCTTTTCTCCCTGGCTCATAAAGAAGGCTTGATTTAAAAATAGGAACCTGCTTGAAAATAGGAGGAGGATTCATATCCCTTCCCCGTGTCTTTAACATATAATGGTGATCAGTTATTATAGCGTTGCTTTCTAAATCAGAGAGTAACAAACAACAAAAGAAAAGGAAAACCATCTAGTTAAGAAGACTTGATAGATGATTAGTAACTATCTCCAAGGATTACTGCCTCCCAGAGTTTATTATAGAAGCCATTAACCTGCACCAACAAAAAAAGGATGTTAAGACAACAGTTTTGGGTTTAAAGAAAAGGAGTACTTGTGGCACCTTAGAGACTAACAAATTTATTAGAGCATAAGCTTTCGTGAGCTACAGCTCAGCATCCGATGAAGTGAGCTGTAGCTCACGAAAGCTTATGCTCTAATAAATTTGTTAGTCTCTAAGGTGCCACAAGTACTCCTTTTCTTTTTGCGAATACAGACTAACACGGCTGCTACTCTGAAACCTGTCAGTTTTGGGTTTGGAAGACTAGGGCTCAATTTACTGCTCTGCCACAGACTTCCTGTGTGACTTTAAGCAAGTCCCTTAATATACATTAAAGACTGAGACATACAATGGTAATGGGGCCCATAAGTACCTTAAATAGGAAGACGTAACAACAGCAGTTTTCATTAACCATCTGACATTTTTCAGAAATTGGAAAAGATTTCCAGATTCTGAGCTCCATTTTGCTGGGATTTTCTTATTCTCCTAAACCTCTGAGTTAAAAAAAAGTTAGTCCCCATCTCCATCAACGTCTTCCTTCCTAATTTTCTGTTCTTTGTTACTGACTGCAGAGGATGCATGCTGGCAACAGCATGAAACTGGTTGGGTTCACATTCTGTGGAGCAGTAGCAAGAGGAAGAAAATGCAATCCATGTCAATGTCACTCACATACCTATGTCCTACCAACTGCATTCACCATTTTCAGTAATTGAATAGGGTGTATTTCAGAACACAGGATATCTTTTCAACAGGGAAACTCAAGTTAGTCTCCACACTGTCAGTCTGTAATTTGCTGTCCCATTAAAACTGAACTAAAATTAGGCTCATAAACCTTACAAGAAAAACAAAAACAAAAACCAAGAACTACATCCAAGTGAGGTTGCCTATAAAAGCACAATTTTTCCCCTCTCTACAAAATCTTAATGGTGCAAAGAGAAAATACTCTGTGAGAATTATAAATAGCTAATTTATAAACCAATTGTTATTGTTTTGTTTAAGCAAACTGAATAGTAAAAAAAATTGTGAGTGCCAGACTAAGTCATATCATACAGTAACTCTGCAGAAAGTTAATTGTTTGTCAGTACCTGAATATTTAACTTTTACTTTCAGTATGCTTTGACAGCTAGATCAAGATCTTCTGTTTAATTTTGCTGTGTTATGTTGGGAAACCTTAATTCTTATGTAACTCAAGGCACTAAACCATATCTACAACTGAAACCAAGATGTCAAGCTTACCTTATGGGCCTTATAAACTAAGCAATTCATACGGAAGTGGAAGGAGAATATAACAGAAATTAACTGAGCTTACTAGTGTATAGACGTTGCTAAAGTTTGGCTAAATTACAACAAACATGAAACCTGGTAATAAAAGACATGAGAAAAGCGGAAAATTTAGTAGTATTGTTACCCTGAACTCCAATAAAAACTTATATACAAAGCTTTAAGTTATCAGTATGTGAGGCTGTTTTCACCACTATGTTTTCCATAAAGCCATAAATATATAAGAAGTATTTCAACAATAGAAGTTACTAAGGCCAACATAAAAGGGCAATGGCAAAGGTACTGTTCATGAAGTGCAACATTAGCAAACTGGACACCATCAGATTAGGCCTGAATAGAGATGGGAGTGGTTGGGTTAACCTAAACTTAATTTCCCCAGTACTAATTTCTACCTACTGTTACTCACACCTTCTTGTCAACCGTCTGTAATGGGCCACCCTCTTACCACTTCAAAAGAGATTTTTCCTCCTTTGGTATTCTGCCATTAATTGATTTATCTCCTTAGACTGACCTCACACTTGGTAAAGCAACCCCCATCCTTTCATATATTTATAGCTGTGTTTTCACTCCATGCATCTGATGAAGTGGATTCTAACCCACGAAAGCTTATGCCCAAATAAATGTGTTAGTCTCTAAGGTGCCACAAGGACTGCTCGTTGTTTTAGTTAAACTTGTTACTGTCAGTTCATTTAATACTGTCAGCTTCATTTAATGCAAGTTAAACCTCAAGTCTGCAATTCTTTACCTTCATTTAGGAAAACTGTTTCTTCTCTTCCAAAGACAAGGTATTGCTGACTTTTGTTACAGCAATAATTCATAGAAACTATATATACATCACATGCCTGATTTAAGAAATAATACCAGACATTATCTCATATCATGGGTAGCATTTTCAAAATAAAAGAAAAGAAGAATACCTTGCTCTTACATAGAGCTTTTCACCAATAGATCTCAAAGTGTTTTACAAACAAGGTCAGTATCATTGTCTGCATTTTACAAATGGGAAAACTGAGGCACAGAGAGATTAAATGACTTGCCCAACATCATCTAGCAGGCCAGTGGCAGAGTCAGGAATAGAACCCAGGTCTCCTGAGCACCAGTCTAATGCACTAGCCACTTGGCCACATTACCTAAATAATTTAGGAGCTTAAGTGCCATTGACTATACTTAAACTACTACAGTGACACAGCTGCAGCGCTGCAGCTGTGCCACTGTAGCTCTTCGGTGTAAACTAGTGGTTTTCAACCTTTTTTCATTTGCGGACCCTAAAAAATTTCAGATGGAGGTGCAGACCCCTTGGGAAATCTTATACACAGTCTGCAGATCCCCAGGGCTTCACAGACCACAGGTTGAAAACCACTGATGTAGACATTAGGATGCCAACAGGAGGGGTTCTCCCATTGGTGTAGGTCAGCGGTTCTCAAACTGTGGATTGGGACCCTAAACTGGGTCACAAGCCCCTTTTAATGGGGTCACCAGGGCTGGTTTAGACTTGCTGGGGTCTGGGTCCGAAGCCCGAGGGCTTCAGTGCTTGGCATTGGAGCTCAAGTTACAGGCTCCCTTCGGCTTTACTACCCCTCCGCACCCAAGGCAGCAGGGCTTGAGGCCCCCCCACCCAGGGCAGTGGGGCTCAAGCTGGCTCAGACTTCAATGTCCCCTTCTAGGGTCATGAAGTAATTTTTGTTGTCAGAAGGGGTCACGGTGCACTGAAGTTTGAGAACCCCCGGCGTAGGTAATCCACCTCCCTGAGTGGCGGTAGCTAGGCCAATGGAAGAATTCTTCCATCAACCTAGCACTGTCTACAGCAGGGGGTCAGGTCGGTAAAGCTACGTCTTTCCGGAGTGTGGATTTTTCACACCCCTGAGAGACGCAGCTATATTGATGTAAGTTCCCGATGCAGACCAGCCCTTAGGCTCCTAAGTAACCTAGGCACTTTTGAAAAATTTACCCTGAGGCTGTTTGAATTGTCTGGAGCAAAAGCACCTCTCTGTATCTCAATATTTTCTTTTCTCCATCTGAGCAAATTGATATTTCCAACTTTCCGGAAACAAATTTGAAAAATGTCTCCAGTAGGTATGAATTATGCCAAAATTTTAAGGCCCAGTTTGCATTTAGTCCTCTTTACTCTTCTCCAGTAGCGTAAGGGAGCATAAAGTGGGCATCAATTACATTTTGTCAGCTCAGTATAAAAGATCCTTGGTGAAAGTGAAAATCTGGCCCTTAGAATAAATATTTTCCCACAGAATCTCAGAAAAATAAATGAGTCATTATGCTATTTGTAACAAGACAAAGAGATAGAAAATATCCTTAGGTTTGTCTGCACAGTAAATTTTACCAGCATAATTATACCACTAGAACTATATGAATATAGCTCCCATGCGTACACTCTTATTCTGGAATAAAAATGCCATTTTTTTCAATTTAGATTATATTGCTTTGGACATGGTATAAATTAAAATGAAAAAAAGCCACTCTTATTTCAGAATAAGAGTTTCCACACAGGAAGTTTACCAGTATAACTACAGCAGTACAATTATACCAGTAAAATTCTGCCAGTACATTTCCCCATGTAGACCAAGCCCTAACTGACCTAGGGAGAGCAGTCGGCAAACTTCTAGGCTGTTCTATCAAGTCTCAGTTTTCATTGAAAATAAAAAGCTGGTGGGTAGATCGGTTTAACTGCATCGCTCAGAGGTATGGATTTTTAACACCCCGAGCAACATAGTTATATCGACCTAATTTGTAACCCAAACCTAGTCTACACTACAAACTTATGTCAGTATAACTACATCATTCAGGGGAAAATTGACATCCCTAAGTGACTCAGTTAGATTGAGCTAATCCTTGGTGTAGACACTGCTATATCAATAGGAGGGCTTCTCCCGTTGACCTAGCTACCATCTCTCGGAGGTGGAGTACCTACGCTGATGGTAGAAGCTCGCCTGTTAGCATAGATAGCGTCTTCACTAAGCACTACAGCAGCACAGTTGCACCGGGGCAGCCCTGTCAGTGTTGATAAGCCCTAAGTGTAACTTATACAGCACATTCTGCTTGACTTTGCAGAGCTTGAAACGTTGGGTAGGGTATGGGAAGGGGAATGCACTGGAGACATGGATTTACCATAACTGATGCTTGGAGGTGAAGCTGGTTCTTGTGGGGTAGGAGTTGTGGGGACAAACACCAGCAACCCATAAAAAGCAGAAAAAGGAGAAGGAGCATGGGGGCACACAGAAGCACAAGGGGAAGTGGGACAAATAACAGCACATGCAGGGATTTCCCTACACCTCCCCTAACTCCCCCATTGTCCCCCTCCAGTGGTCAAACCAACCAAGATGAAGAACATACCAGCATGCCATCTGAAGGTTCAAGTGGTGTATCTACATCCAAATAGCCTGAAGCACAAATACAGCTATCTACTGAAGAAACACTGTCTCCATAGCATAAAGGCAGTTCCCGAAGTTTGTCAGTCAAACATTTCCCATTCACTGAAGTTACAAAAGATGGCTACTGGTGCACCTCTTGCAAAAAAGCTTATGAAGAAGGAAAGCTTCCCACTGCTACAACTGGTAAAACTAGAAAGCTTGGTTTGCCAGAACACTCAGCAAAGCCAATACTGACAAACTATGTGAAAAGGCTGCAAAACACCAAACCACTGGACTACCTCAACATGCAGAAAGCCTTGTAAGCCAGTGATAGTCAAAGCCAGTTCTAGTACTTAATAAAGTTATTTGGAATGCTGGAGACACCACACAGTTTATAAGAACAAACATGGCTGTCGCATCGTACTTTCTTTTTACGTAAGAGATACCAGAAACTATGAACTGGAGACCAGTGTTAAGTGCATTGTCACTTCTTAACCCTGAAGTTGGACACTGGTTCTGAACAAGACTGGCAAATGATCACCATCTTTCTGCAAGAAACTCAACGGAGTGGTTAGAAGCATGTGGTGCAACAGCGAAAAACTCAGCAGTTGAAAAAGTGAAGAACTCTCTCACCATATTCAAAAAATGTGCATACATGGCTGATGAATGCATCAATGAAAATGGGTGTCAAGTATTATGTCACTGCATACTTTAACTTGATGTCAGTGGTAAGCCAGTAGATGCATTTCTAGATGTTCAGGTTATGGAAACACATAGGTTGCACCTGTGACAACTCACATCTTAGAAGAGTTAAATGCTTGTAAACTGGACCTCAAACAGAAGGCTGTGCAGTTGCTGGAAATGAAAACTTCTCTGGAAGACCATGGTACAACATGGAGTACAAGTTTTTCTCAGAGAAAAGTGTAACCCCAGCCTCTCCTATATACACTGCAAAGCCCATCTTAACTTCAGTACCCGGACAGATACTGGAGCAAATACTTAAAAAATCAATTTGCGAACATCTAGAAGATAAGGTGATAAGTAACAATGAGCATGGATTTGTCAAGAACAAAGCATTTCAAACCAACCTAATAGCTTTCTTTGACAGGGTAAGAAGCTTCGTGGATGGAGGGGAAGCAGTAGACATGGTATATCTTTACTTTAGTAAGGCTTTTGATACTGTCTCGCATGATCTTCTCATAAACAAACTTAGGAAATACAACGTAGATGGAGCTACTATAAGGTGGATGCATAACTGGCTGGAAAACCGGTTCCCAGAGAGTAGTTATCAGTGGTTCACAATCAAGCTGGAAGTGCATATGGAATGGGGTCCTGCAGGGATTGGTCCTGGGTCTGGTTCTGTTCATTATCTTGAGACAGGGTCGGGCCAGATGGCTACAGGAGAGTAATAGAAGGCAGATATATTAGCCCCAGGTTAAGTAGGTCCCTTTTCCCTGGATAAGGTAACAGGGAAGGTTCCAGAACAATCAGGAACCTTCCGGAGACAATTAAGACAGACAGGCTGATTAGAACACCTGCAGCCAATCATGAAGCTGCTAGAATCAATTAAAGCAGGCTAATCAGGGCACCTGGGTTTAAAAAGGAGCTCACTTCAGTTTGTGGTGCGCATGTAAGGAGCTGAGAGTGAGAACGCATACTGTTGGACAACTGAGGAGTACAAGCATTATCAGACACCAGGAGGAAGGTCCTATGGTGAGGATAAAGAAGGTGTTGGGAAGAGGTCATGGTGAAGTAGCCCAGGGAATTGTTGCTGTTACACAGTTGTTCCAGGAGGCACTGTAAACAGCTGCATTCCACAGGGCCCTGGGCTGGAACCCGGAGTAGAGGGCGGGCCCAGGTTCCCCCAAATCCTCTCAACTCCTGGTCAGACACAGGAAGAGTTGACCTAGACTGTGGGTTCATGAAAACAGCCAAACTGAGGGCTGCTGTGAAGCTCCAAGGTGAGCAAATCCGCCAATAAGCACAAGACCCACCAAGATAGACGAGGAACTTTGTCACAATCTTCATCAATGATTTAGGTAATGGCATAGAGAGCACACTTATAAAATCTGCAGATGATACCAAGCTGGGAGAGGTTACAAGTGCTTTGGAGCAGTGGTTCTCAACCAGCAGGACAATTTGGAATACAGACTAGACTATGTACTTCTGAACGTATGGGCATAGGTGCTGGAAGTAGGAGTGTGGCACACCCTCTGGTTTGAAGTGGTTTCCATCATATACAGGGTTTACAGTTTTGTTCAATGGCTTTCAGCAACCCCACTATAAATATTTTTCCAACACCTGTGTGTATGTGTGGTCACTATCCTTGCATGTACTCCTAGAGTCTCTAAATCTGACAAAAGTAGCAGAGGTGATTTTTACTCTCTTAAGCTTGAAACTGTAGCAACCAGAGCCGAACCCATGGCGGTGTAAGATAACATTACTAAATTTATCCTAAATAAAATAAAAGGCTACATATTTTAAATTTAGAAAAAAAAATTGAAAATATTTTTGAAACTAACCCACAAAAAATTGATTATGCAAAAGAGGTAATTCAGGAGGAGTTGATTTCCTCATGCAGCTTTCTCCCAACAAAAGCAGCACAAGAGACGTCCTGTGCTGACTTTCAGTTCAGCAAACTCAGTAATAGCAGTGGTAAATAGCGGCAGCAAGCTCATGTGGGAGCATGAAACATTTTATTTCCTGTAGGTTTCAGAGTAGCAGCCGTGTTAGTCTGTATTCGCAAAAAGAAAAGGAGTACTTGTGGCACCTTAGAGACTAACAAATTTATTAGAGCATAAGCTTACGTGAGCTACAGCTCACTTCATCGGATGCATTTGGTGGAAAAAACAGAGGAGACATTTATATACACACACACAGAGAACATGAAACAATGGGTTTATCATATACATTGTAAGGAGAGTGATCACTTAAGATAAGCCATCACCAGCAGCAGGGGGGGGAAAGGAGGAAAACCTTTCATGGTGACAAGCAAGGTAGGCTAATTCCAGCAGTTAACAAGAATATCAGAAGAACAGTAGGGGGTGGGGTGAGGGGAAGAAATACCATGGGGAAATAGTTTTACTTTGTGTAATGACTCATCCAAGATGCCTTGCACTGATTTTAATCAGGGTTATTGCTCTTTTAAATTCCAAATGAGTATAGAGTATAGTATAAAATTAGAACATTTTAAAACCGCTCTTGGAATCCAAACCTTGCCCAAATAAATTGAAATACATTTCAATTCACCTTTACACTAAAATTTAAGAGATGCAGATGTTTGTGTCTATTTGTACTTCAAGAATTTGTATTTTAAGCATATTTGGGTAATTCTACATTTATTACCGTTAGGCTCTAGAGAAGCTATTTGTAATTTAAGATGATTATAAGATTCCTTTTATACAAAACTTTTCACTAGTCTCCTCAGACTATCAGTACTATATTTATGAAATAATTCAACGTATCTTGTAAATGGATTAAAGATTATTTCTGGATGTACAGAATAACAAGACTGAAGGTTTCCACATAACAGTAATATTACCCCTTGCAGATTTTATTAATTTAGAGAAAGGGATATGTTTATTTACAAGCAACACAAAAGCCATGAAAATCAAGCTAACGGCTGGACTATGCCCTTAAAAGTATGTTAAGTAAAAAATCATACAGTTAAAAATTCTTCCCTTAGTTACGCCCAATGTAGATCTGGAGTAACCATATCAACATCAATGCAGTTATATACTCATTTACACCAATAATAAGAACAGAATTTGAGCCCATATTTTTAAAAGACATTGTTTTATCTGCTACTAACACCTTAATTTATTAAAACTGAAAGTTTTAGATATCAAATGCCAATCACTATTGCTGTTTCTTTATTGTGTGCACTTACCACAGACCAGACAATGAAAATATATTTGTGTCAATAGCTGAGTTATGTCTAACGTAGAGCTGGACACAATTTTTTTCCATCAAAAATGCATTTTGGGGGCCCAAAATTATTCTGAATAGTTTCAATTTGCAATTTTTTTTGAAAGAGTTGAAATGTTTCATTTCAAATTTTAATTTTAAAATGTTTCATTTTGACTTTATTTTAAATGGCAGTTCAATTTCAAATTTGTCTAATTAAAACAAATCATCTGAGAACATCCAAAACAGATTAATTTAAATGAAAAACTCTATTTTCTTGTTTTGTGTGTGTGTGTGGTGTTTGTTTCGAGTTGATTGAAAATGTTTTGGTTGATTCAAAATGAACTGAAAAAACGAAACAAAAAATCATAATATGGAACTGACTCAAAATGTTTCTGTCTATTCAAAATGTTTTTGAGATTGGATGAAAAAACTGAAAAAATTCATTTTGTTTTGAATCAAAACAGATCGCTCCCCCCCCCCCCATTTCGCCCTCAAAATTGAAAAAAGTATTCACTCAGCTCTGCTCATTACCTTGATAGCTAAGCTCCAAAAAATCACACACACAAGTTTTTGGCATAACTGGAAAGAGAAGATAGATCTCCTGGCTCACAATTCTGTGCTTTAATAACAGGACTATTCTTCCCCAAAAGGTGTGGATGAAGGAAAGGGGAAATTGGGATCCACGCAAAGAGAGATGGGTATATCAGGACCCGTAGGGCTTGTCATTGTCTTCTTTAAAACCTTGGATGGAACCAACAATTTTTTTTAAAAAAGGAAGGGCATAGCTGCCGCGAAGTCTAGCTAGAAAGACTGTTCTGAAATTTTAACTCTGAAAATGTTTGCAAAATGTCAAAGTAATCATTTTTCATAATTCATTTCATTTCATGAAACACTGTTTCCTAAAAAAAGAGAGTCTGACTGCCTCCCAAACCACTATCAAGCTTGAAAAATGGTCAGAGATTGACCTAAGGGAAAATAAACGATTCAGCAACAAGCAAAACAGCACCATCCTATAAAAGTGATCTGTCAGGTCTCTGTGTTACACAAACTTCACTTTTCATATCTCAAAGCATTAGAGAATTGTCTTTGAAAGTACTGTGTTTCCAACAGCAGCCTTGCTAGGCTGCTAGCAATTAATCTTTGCTTGTGGGGAAGAGTGCTGAGGGCAGAGGTGGGCAAACTATGGCCCGCGGGCCACATCCGACCTGCGGGACTGTCCTGCTCAGCCTGTGAGCTCCCAGCCGGGGAGGCTAGCCCCCCGGCCCCTCCCCTTGCAGCCTCAGCTCACCATGCTGCCAGTGCTCTTGGCGGCGGGGCTGCGAGCTCCTGCTGGGCAGCGCGGCTAGGAGAGCTGCCAGGTGTAGTGTATTAAATTGCTCCCCATAGGAATGCGCTACTTACAGAGCACCAGGACTGGCAGCTCTAAGTGGTACACCGTAAGTAGCGCATTCCTATGGGGAGCAATTTAATACACTACAATACACTGGCTGAGCCTCCCCAAACAGCCTGGCCCCCGCCCCTTATCCACCCCTTATCCACCCCCTCCCACTACCTGCCCCCTGACTGCCCCACTCAGAATCCCCGACCCATCCAACCCCCCCCCGCTCCTTGTTTCCTGACTGCTCTGTCCCAGGACCTCACTGCCCTCCCTCAGGACCCCACCCCCTATCCAACCCCCCATGGTTCCTGTCCTCTGACTGTCCGGACCCTTATCCACACCTCCGACCACTGACAGGCCTCCCACGCCTATCCAACTGCCCCTTGGGACCCCCTGCCCCTTATCCAACCCCCCAGCTTCCCACCCCCTTACCATGCCACTCAGAGTAGCAGGACTGGCAGCTGTAAGTAGTACACTGTAGGTAGCACATTCCTATGGGGAGCAATTTAATACACTACACTGGCCCTCCATACAGTTTTGGAACCCCGATGTGGCCCTCAGCCAAAAAGTTTGCCCACCCCGGCCTAGAAGCTAGAGTGAAGGAGTTGGGGATTAGAAGGATTTCTGCTTGAGGTGAGAGACTGGAATCAGACAGGTGATCTACTCAGACCAAACTCCTATGGCCCAGAGAAGAGCTGCATAGGAGGTTTGTCATACTGCCATTTCTCTTTAGACCTGCTTTTAGAGTCAGCTGGAGGCTGGAGAACATGGAAGGAAAGGAATGCTAGTCAAGAGGAGCACAAGGGAAAAAGCAACCAGAGGGAAACTGTGCTTCAACTTCCTATGTCTTGTGAGAGTGGAAGCACAATCCCTCTCTCATTATCATGACTCAATTAAGAAAGCCCACTCCACCCACATCAGGATTCCCCAAATTCATCCCCTGCCACCCGTCATCATTCTGTTCAGTTCCATTCCTCCCTGCCATCCCCACATCCCAGCTCAACCCCATGGTTACTACTTGGTGGTTCAACTTCCTTCTCCACCCACATCTGTGCTCACTCCCTCAAACATGATAACCCCTACTTCTCACAACCCCAGCACCCTCACAGCCCCAATTCCCCCAAGGCTTCCCTCATAACCCTGATCGACTCACACCATACCATTGTGCACAGGCTAACTCCCTTCTCATGTCTCATAGTTTGCCACGCAGTCCGCAATGTCCCACACCATGCCTCCTCAGAGCCCCACTGAGACAGATCAGTATGTATCTGTATGTCTATATCAGTGTGCAACAACATTCCGGTACTTCAATGCTATTTTTGACTGGAAACTGTGCTGTGGCTTCCATCCTGAGCTGGGACACTCAGGACGTGTTCGTAGAAATCCTTACCCCTAGCAGAGGGGCTCACAATGGGAAAGCCATCAAAATCCCTCAACCTCAATGATGCTCCTTTCAAATGGGTCCTCCCAGAACAATGGGCCGGATGCAGTCCAGGGGAACTAGTTTTCCCAGTTTAAACCTAGGGGAGGAAAGGAGGAAGGCTGGAGTTGAGCAACTGATCACCTGACTGACAGGGCTTTTGAAGCTGCTTGGGGGAGTGACCTGATAAGAGGGGATCAGAACTTTATTTAAGGGTCAGTCCTTCTTGAATCTGGGCTGTCTCACCAGCCAGCCATTGGCTAACAGGAGAGCTGAACAGGAAGAGTACGGTGTAAAAAGGTCCTGGGATCTTGAAGGACATTAACCCAAAAGGCTCTCGGAGTGATGACTGAAGGAGATAGTTTTACGTACTGGTGTTTATTTTTTCTAGTTTTGTAATTCTTGTGCTTTGTCTATGAGTAATTTGTGTATGCTTTAGCAATTCCTTTGCAAAGTCTGTACTCTCTTGTTTTAACGGTCACAAGGTCCTTGAAAGGTTAAACAGTAAATGCAAGCACCCATGAGTGTGGAGCTCTGGGAATTAAATTCTTGAACTATGGGGAGATGAAGGTCAACAGTGGCCTTGGGCCTATGGCAGCTGAACTATGGGTTTACATCCCAAGAAAGGATACTAGACAGGCAGTCTGTACCCCAGGACTGTGCCTTAAAAGCAAGACTTAGAGGCTGGGTCTGGATGCTGCTCAGACTCAGTAGGCTTAAAAGCCCCTGGGATTCAAAGGCTTGGTCAATATAGCAGTCTGGTGCCCAGCCACAAGGGGGAGTTCAGCCAGGGCTGTAACACTCCTCCACATCCCCTCCAACTTCAGGTATCATCTCTGTATTACCTTCAAAACTAGACACTATTTTTCTGAAGAGTTTGTGCCATCTCTAGTAGGCTATTTTAACAGATGTGTTTACAAAGACGAGACAGCTACCCTTCCTGAAATAGTAAGTGTAACTTACCTCTGGCCTGGATTTAATCTCTAGAAGCCTGGGGCCAAAGTAAACTAAATCAATCACCAAAACTAGAATCTCAGGTGATGATAGCAGGTGTACCAAGAGATGCAATGGTTAAAGTACCACCTGAATGACTAGTGAAATATTTCATCTCAATGTTTCAAAGCGAAACTATTATAAACGAAATAGTCTGCAAAGGCTCTGTACAGTAAAGAAAAAGTTATACTGTTTTATCTTGGTGGCCTGAGGAATCAACAGATATGAATGGGGACTGACAGCAGTCATCTGAAGTTAGGGACTGTCACACAGGAGATATTACACTACCTCCTGGGAAGATAATTTCATGTACAATGTAATATAACAAGCCTGCAGGCTGAGAGATTAGCATTACCCAGGCTGTTCAAGCTATTTATCAGTCTTCCAATCACATTAAAGGTGCAGGTGACAAACTTTAGAGTGTCTTTAAACTTTTTACTGAAAAGATTCCTTAATGAGAGATAAATTAATGGACGTCAGCTAAAATAAGCTAGATAGCCATGAACTGCTTGTCAGCAGAAAAGATACAGAAGGAATAAACAAATATTTAACTCAAACAGAGAAAAAATGAATTAGTAAGACACAAAAAGCTCCATCTAAACTGGAAGACTTTAGCAATAGTACATAGCTTTGAAATGAGCTGAATTTTTTCAGGTTATGCTCCAGCAGTTTATTAATTTGAGGGATTCTAGCACTTAAACTATGTCTGGGGCCCTGGACAGTGTGAATAAAAGAAAGCTGGAGACCTGGTGCAATAAGCCAAAGTTGAACAAGCCAGTCAGTACATCATTTTTAAAGGTTCAGAAATTACCTTTGCAGTTTGAACAAATCAACAGAGGTAATGCAGGTTATATAATTTGGGCATATAAATATCAGAAACATGGCATTGATTAGAATGCTTCAGTGCCCATTCTAAAGACTAGTTTGGAATTTACAAACTTTCCAGCTAATGGTTTCAAAATAATGGGAGACAACTTAGCGCCTTTCAAAAGTGTAATAAAAATATGACAGATAACGAAACCAATCACATACATACATGAGCTGCTTGGACGATAGTGAGCCCCTGGGTACCGCCTGCCCATAGTGCCAGTCAGCACATTACCAGACACTGTCAGTGGTTTTCAAAGTACACGATCAAAATATTTAACTGTGGGGGAAGAAAAGAACAAAACAAAACAAAAAGTGAAGATTTAGTACAATGGCTGTATCGTTTTCATTAAAATGCTAAAGACCTCCACAAACTTAGGGTAACTATGTTTATAAATTATGTATAGTCATGTTGTCAGCAGAGATGACAGACTGCAAATTTATCATTAGTGCTCAGTCTCCATTAATAAGCATACATAAGTTTTAAGGCAAACATCAATCTCTCACGGCCCTTTTCACTGTAGCTTATTTTGATTGATGTCACAAGACAGTGTAACCTAAGTTTCACAAGAATTTTGCTCACTTTGTTTAAAACTAGTGGTGCAGTTACAGTTAGTGACAATGATATCTTAATTCTGATAGAGCAACTTCTGAACAATAATAAAACTTTGCATTTAATTTCAAATTAGTTGAATATTTCAATAAAATTATGGAGTCTGTATTGGAATACCACAGTTCTCTAAAAGATCAGAAAGAAGTCAGTCAAGCAGGAAAAGCAAAGCACAGATAAACGTTTATTTTGGAAAACAGAAGTCTTGCCTCCAATACTGCTGAGTCAAATGTTGTTGAAACTGACAAGTATTAATGTAAAACCTTTCAGTCTACAAATATCAGGGGTTCTGGAACAATTTGTATAGTGGGGGTGCTGAGAGCCATTGAACCAAACCATAAACCTTCTATATAATGGAAACCACTTCAAGACAAAAAGAAAAGGAGTACTTGTGGCACCTTAGAGACTAACAAATTTATTAGAGCATAAGCTTTCGTGAGCTACAGCTCACTTCAATCGGTAATGCATCCGATGAAGTGAGCTGTAGCTCACGAAAGCTTATGCTCTAATAAATTTGTTAGTCTCTAAGGTGCCACAAGTACTCCTTTTCTTTTTGCGAATACAGACTAACACGGCTGCTACTCTGAAACCTGTCACTTCAAGACAGTGGGTGCAGTAGCACCCCCAATTCTAGCACCTATGACAAATAAACCTCCCACAATAAATAAGAAGCCCCATTGCTTTGTTCCTTAGCTCAAGATTTCCAACTCCTCCGCCATCTGTAGATTCTCCTCTATCTGCATGTCCATCTCCCAAGATATCTGTCAATAACCACCTTCTCACAACTATATAATTTAAAACCAAAAAAAAAAAACCCCAACAAAAAAACCTCTTTTTCCCCCTAAACTGTAGAACAGAATCCTGTTTTTCCCCTCTAATATGTCAGGAAAGCTTTTGCTTCTTCAGGCTGAAGCTACTCGCACTTACTGATTTCCTAAGTATACTTTAAGAGGCAGCTTCGTTTAACGTATAGGGCACAGGACTAGGGTTGGGGAACCACTTTCACAAATCTCCATGCATGTCAGCTCCCTGAAGAAACTTAATATCAATTACTTCCTGAATTAGATGAGCTTCCTTTGCTGAAGGTGCCTATCACAGTTCAGGGCAACTCTATTTCCTCTCTGTGGTCCCTTGACAACTTGAGGGCACGTAACTTTAGGCTCCTGACTCCTCAGCAGTCACCTCTTTTGGGTGGAGACTCATGTCTCTCTCCCTTCCTGAACAGGGTTTTTCCAGACTGTACAGTTCCCTGTCTACATTCTGATATCCCCAGCAAGCCAGACTGCCTAAACAGGCCAGCATCTGCACTTTGTTCTCTCTCCTCAGAGGTTACGAACAGCATAATTGCCTATAGTTATAAATTACATCACAGCTTTTTTTGAACAAGCAAATTTATTCCTGAAGTGACAACATTACAGATAGAACAAATTAAAACAATAAAAAAGGACTCATGCAAATAAGCTTACCAGAGACCACCCCCCCAACTCCAGAAGGGATTTTGGTAGGAGCCAGTCCTTCAAACACCACAAAGGGTTTTTTCTTTTGGTTACAAGTTCATAACAGCTTTTGCTCAGAACAAGCACACACACTAGGCAGATCAGCTTTTTTCTTTATATAGCCTTTCCTTTGATCTTCAGATCCTGTAAACAGGTGATCAACAGACAATGGCCCCCTTCTCAGAGCATAGCTTCAAAAGGCTAGGCTGTTGCATAAGGGGAAGGGAAGGCGGGAGTTTACATTCACCTACCCCTAGATATTTCCCTTGAAATCTCCTTCACAGGTATTGTCCAAAACTACAGTTGTCTGCCACATAGTGCCTGCGGAAGGGGGCAGCATGCAGAACCTCCCTGGTCGCCCCTCCGCCTAGGAGCCAGACATGTCAGCCTGTTCCCGGGAGCCACACAGAGCCAGATAGGAAGCCTGACAGCCCCATGACAACTGGACTTTTAGACACCTGGCAACCCTATCTACATGACGGCAAGAAAGAGCAAACCTTACTCTTTTATTTTTATATAATCTACTCCTAAAGAAAATGATTTTTATAACTATTCTTCCGCATGTTCTGCAGTATAATGTAGTTTCCTCAACAAAAACTTCCTTCCATATGCTTCAAAGATTTCTATGGCTTAACTGAACCAGCCGATTAATTCAAAAATTGATTAGCAATACAAGTCTTGAATTTCCCGCCCATTACATCTGTCGACTTTATAAATGTTAGAAATAAAATCTCAGAGAGAGAGTTAAAAACTACACAGACTTCACACAGCAGCCCATTGTATCAACTGTCAGAAGCAAAATAAGAGGGATGACAAAAGTAACCCTTTAATGGATGCCCGCAGAGATGATGCATTAGAACATGTGGTATGAAGCCTTTTATCATTTAATTGATGGTTTTGACACAACAGTTTGTGAATGGAAAAAACAGAATTCTTCTTCCTTTCCTAATCCATTAATAATTCTTTTCTCTTCCTCAAATGCGCAGCGTGCTGGTCTTTGGTAAGAAAAATAGCCCACTCATGAAATGCCCACAAGTGATTATAACTGAATACAAGAGATGGTAATAGTCAACAGCTCTGCAGGGATTATTCTTTTTACTTTATATTTAATAAAGTTATCTGGATTGAAAATTGCAGCGTTTCTGTAGCTTTTATGAATAGATCCTTGTCCTCTTCAGGAAAGCTGTAACTTTCTAAAA
Organism: Dermochelys coriacea; assembly: GCF_009764565.3. NCBI lineage: Eukaryota > Metazoa > Chordata > Testudines > Dermochelyidae > Dermochelys > Dermochelys coriacea. Next base: position 99,138,675 of record NC_050071.1, on the reverse strand, counting down.
CAATGCTACCTACTAAATCATAACAAATATCCCCAAGCATCTTAGAGCAGCAATACACTAGAGGTACTATTTTCTTTCCTTCCCCAGTGGCTGAAGCAGCATCATAGAGGCCCTCTGTACCCTGCTGTAATAACAGCTTTTAAAACATGCTTAAACTGTAGCACAGTTGAGCTAAACCAGAGTGTAGTTTTCCTAACTGCATGGTCCCAAATGGGTCTAAACAATACTTAATTGGACTACTAATTGGAAAACTAGAGATCACAGCTGGGAACAAATATATACAGTGAACTCAATGGCAACAACAACAAGTGTATTAAGACAGGACATGTATAGAGGATTCATTTGACTGTAATCTGAGATTTCACCAATTTTTATCTTAAAATGAAAACTGCACTGACTTGTTACAGTACCTCACAGAGCTACATATAAGTATGTTAAATAATGTATTAGAGAATGAGTTGTCAAAATACACTTTATTCTTCAGTATCTCCATTCAGTAACTGGGATTTTTGCACTTGGAGTTACCATCTTAATGATACTGCACTGTGCTTTCCAGCAGGAATATGCCTAGACTAGGATAAATGGTCTTTTATATATTAACTACCAGGTTTTAAAACTACAGTATAAACAGGGGAAGTTGATTTTTAACATGTTAGCTGGTCAAGGTGACCACTAGAGGTTTACCTCAACCAGTGTAGCTTGAAATACAATTTGACCTGTCTACATTAGGGCGCTAAAACATGTTAGTTAAAACATGATCGTTAACATGTTTAAAAAACAAAACACCTGTCCTAGTCTACACACCCGTCAGGCTGATCAACGCAGATTTGGACTGAAAACCTCCAACTGTCAAACGAGCCCAAGCAATTATGTATGTACTGTTTTGGATGTACACAACTTAGGTGCACCCGTGTGTCTGAGGTAGGCACAGGAGCCCCAAGAAGCCCACAAACTCAGTGGGACCTGCAAATCAAAGTCAGGCATTCATAATGTTACCAGTTCTAGGGCAGCAGTCTCTTGTTTTTTAATGGATTCTTGTTTTTAATGGATTCAAACACTATTAGAAAAAGCCTATGCAGGAGAGCAGAGTTGCAGCAGAAGTGGTGGTTCGACGATGACGATTAGCAGTCTTACTGCTCCATCTGCTGAAAGCAGTATGGCATCCACATGGAAAAACGGCACAAAACGATTGTCTACCATTGCTTTCACGAAGGGAGGAGCGACTGACAACATGTACCCAAAACCACCCACAACAATGTTTTTGTCCCATCAGGCATTGGGAGCTCAACCCAGAATTCCAATGGGCAGCGGAGACTGCGGGAACTGTGGAATAGCTACTCACAGCGCAACGAAAGTCAATGCTAGCCACGGTACTGTGGATGCACTCCGCCGACTTAATGCGCTTAGTGGGGACACACACAATAGACTGTATAAAATCGCTTCCTAAAAAAATCGACTTCTATAAATTCGACCTAATTTCGCAGTGTAGACATACCCTTATACTTCTCTGTAAGCAGATATAATTGTTAAAGTATCTTTTATTACAGCTCTTCTTTAAGGAGTGTGCTGCTTTTGTTCTGAATGCCTAAAGAATTATTGGTTTCAGAGTAGCAGCCGTGTTAGTCTGTATTCGCAAAAAGAAAAGGAGTACTTGTGGCACCTTAGAGACTAACAAATTTATTAGAGCATAAGCTTTCGTGAGCTACAGCTCACTTCATCGGATGCATTTGGTGGAAAAAACACATTTTCCACCAAATGCATCCGATGAAGTGAGCTGTAGCTCACGAAAGCTTATGCTCTAATAAATTTGTTAGTCTCTAAGGTGCCACAAGTACTCCTTTTCTTTTAAAGAATTATTTTCTCACTTTTCATAATGACCTTATCTCGGCTCTCTGGAAAGTGAGTAAATATTTTCAGGGAATGATGTTGATAGTAGTCATGCAACATAAGGAAGTACAGCAGACAACCGAAACATACACAATGCATATCATTTTATGCTGGCTATGGAGGTGAGCGCCTGAAGGCAACATGCACTTCACCTGCATGCCAGTGTGTTACTAACAGCCTCAGTGACCAAGCAATCCACCACCAGCCATCACAGATAATGAGGATGTAAATCAACTTGACAGGAATTCTTCCCCCTCAGACACATTTAAGTTGGTGCTATCATTGCTACTTCAAATCTTGTACTCTTCATAAGCAGTTTCCTTTACATGCTCCCCTCTTATCATTGCAGCTTTCTTATTTCTTCATTCCTCATTACATTTTTCATGGCAGCTGCAAGAGAATTTAATTCCACTTCCACTGGCCTCACAACGTTTGATGTGCTTGAGAAAAACTTATCCAGGCTTTTCTTTCCATGTTTAATTTGGGGGCCAAATACCAGCTGCTTAGGGAAGATTTACCACTGGTGTAAGCGCTAGCAAATCCAGTGATGTCAGTGGAGCGTGCAAGCAGTTAATTTGATATTTAATAGCTACCACAGACATTGACATTATTTTATGTATTTTTATGTATTTTATGTAACACACTGAGCTAGAAGCAAATTTACTCAAAGAAAGTAAGGTTAAGACTCACAAAAGATATTTCAGAACATACAGTCTAATGCTACATGGCCCTCAGACTCTGGGCAGCAAGTAATACAAAGCTATATGACAAAAAATGGCCTGATCTTCAGTTGTCTTGCACCACGCAGAATCACCTGGACCAGTACAAAATGGATGTAAAATGCTACCAGACCAAAAACCAGCATTTTACACATCTTCACACTCACTGTGCACCTGTGTAAATGGCTACATGGTGCAGGGGAATGGATAATGAGTTTCATCATATTTATTTTGCCCAACATAATTTCTACATTGTAGAAATAGTGGAAATCCAGCACTAAAACACTACAGTCTATTTGTAATGAACCACTTAACAGTATGTCCTGCCTAGTCATACCAGGTCAGAGTAAATGCTACCGCATTAGCTTTGACTCAGAATTTCTTTACTTGTATATGTTTTTATTATACCCTTAAAATTATTTTACCTTCATTTTATTTTCCTACATATATCTGTAACAAGCATTTATCCTGTACTAGTGCACATTTTTAAAAGGTACATATCTGGACATTAAATTATTGCAGTGGCTTTCGGAGGTCTTGCCATTGGGCTCTGCACAACACAGAGAGAGCCCTTCTGCTGAAGACCTTGAAATCCAAGATGTCAGACCAGTCTGAATTGTCTTGATTCAGCATTTTCCATATAGAACACTTGTGTAGCAAGGCTGTTATGCCTTGTCAACCAGCTGACTTGCATCATTATATCTGACATACTTTCCACTCCTACAAATCTACAAAGTTACTTTCCTCTAGCTTTATTATCCAGCTATAGCCATAGCTTTCCTTGGCACTCTGCCTAAATTCCCATCCATTATCCATGCTATTGCTAACTCCATTTTCCACTACCCATAGATATTATATAATCTCTTATGATTTCATGTGTAAGAAATCTGAGATTTTCTTGGGCTCATTTTTGTAAATTTGCTTTTCTTTCAAAGTTTCTCGCTTGCCGAAAAAGCATTTACAGTTCATTTACAAGATGGACAGGTTGTGCAGAAGGTGGGTGGATAAAGTGAGCATTAAGCAGTGGGGGCTTTCATTTACATCCATATGTTATGTTTTTTAAATGAAAAAGGTCTCTAATGTTGCAGATACTTCAATCAATCAGTTCTACTCTCATCACTTGACAGCTTATCATTGGAAAGGAGGGAGCATCTGGAGGAAAGAAAAAAGGATTAGATTGAGAGATAGATTTTCAAAAAAACACCTTAAGAGCCTAAGTTCCATGGATGTCCAATGAGATGTAGGCTCCTAAATGCATATTGGCCAGTTCTGTAAAGTGGAAATTTTGTTTTTTATTTTCTTGGCTAGCTTTTCATTTCTCCAACATCTGTCTCTGCCTCCCTCCCCTAACATGGATGTTCATCTAATGATGTTCTCCTATATTTGAACAATTAGTACAGTACTCTTTAGAATCTAAATTAGGCCTGATCTACACTAGGAAATTATGTCAGTATAACGACATCAATAAAAGGTGTGAAAAATCCACACCCCTGAATGATGCAGTTAAACAGACCTAACCCCCATTGTAGACAGCCCATCGACATAGGTAGTGCCTTCAGTGAAATGCTACAGCGGTGCAGCTAGTGGGAAATAGCTTCTCAAGATTCCATGTTTCTTTTAAAACGGACGGTGTGAATTCAGTGGCCACTGTCTTTGCCCTAACTTGTTTTTTAAAACACTCAGGGTGGGATTTTCAAAGTGGCCTAAAAGGATATAGGGACTCAACTCCCAATGAGCATTGAATGCTTAGCTCCACCTTGAAAATATCAGCCTAACGCAATCTGCATCACTCAGATCCTGTGGATTTCTGGAAACTTATGACACACAAACTGCGTGAATAGTTAAAATTTAACTGAAATATTTAACCCAAAATGTGCTATTGAGCTAATGACATTTTTTAGATGTCAGGAAAATAACCTGCTCTCTTGCTCTCTCTCTCTCTCCTCCCTCCATCCCCTGCATTTATTTACTCCTTTCTTTTCTGAGGGCATGTCTACACTGGCAGAGTTACCACGTTGGAAGTTACAGCACCACTCAGAGAGCGCTGAAGGGAAACCGTGGTTGTGTGTTCACACTGTCAGCTGCCTGCGCAATAGCATGTTCACACTTGCTGCACTTGCAGCAACATTCGGAGCAGTGCACTCTGGGCAGCTATCCCACAGAACACCTCTTTCTCTTCTGCTGCTAAGAGTTGTGGAAAGTCGGAGAGAGTCATGGGGCATCCTGGGTACTCTCCCAGTGCCCAATGATGCATTGCTTCGCATCCCAGCAATCCCTGTGCTTCCATCCACATTTGGCTCCATCGTTCAATCGTTTGTGTACTGCATACCCTGCCTCATTGGGCTGCAGGAATAGATCCCGAACCGTTGCTGACCAACACGTCACGAGTGGCAGTGGAGTTATTCCTTAAACTATAAAGGCAAGAGGAGTGCGACATTGATCTCGCCACGCATAGCAGCTATGACACGAGATTGCTTGTGGCATTCATGGTGGTGCTGACCACAGTGGAAGGCTGCTTTTGGGCTTGGGAAACAAACATTGAGTGGTGGGATCACATCGTCATTCACGTCTGGAATGACGAGCAGTGGCTGCAGAACTTTTGGATGAGGAAAGCCACATTCATGTCTGTGATGAGCTCTCCCCAGCCCTGCAGCACCAGGGCACGAGAATGAGAGCTGCCCTGTCACTGGAGAAGCGCTTGGTGATAGCACTGTGGAAGCTGGCTACTTCAGACTGCTACTAATCGGTCGCTAACCAGTTCGGAGTGGGAAAGTCGACTGTTTTGGAGTCGTGTTGACAGAAGTCTCCAGGGCCATTAATCGCATCCTGCTCCGAAAGACCACGACTCTGGGCAACGTGCGTGACATTGTGGATGGCTTTGCACAAATGGGCTTCCCTAACTGTGGAGTGGCGACAGATGGCAAGCATATTCTAATTCTGGCACCAGATCACCTAGCCACTGAGTACATTAATCGCAAGGGGTATTTCTCAATGGTTCTCCAGGCACTCATGGATCACCATGGGCGTTTCACAGATATTAACACAGGCTGGTCTGGAAAGGTGCACGACGCATGCATCTTTCAGAACACTGGCCTGTTCAAGAAGTTGCAAGTAGGGGACTTTCTTCTCAGACCAAAAGATCACCGTAGGGGAAATCGAAATGCCCATTGTGATCCTGGGAGTCATAGATTAAAATCATAGAATATCAGGGTTGGAAGGGACCTCAGGAAGACCAATCTCCAACTTAATCATCCCAGCCAGGGCTTTGACAAGCCTGACCTTAAAAACGTCTAAGGAAGGAGATTCCACCACCTCCCTAGGTAATGCATTCCAGTGTTTCACCACCTTCCTAGTGAAAAAGTTTTTCCTAATATCCAACCTAAACCTCCCCCACTGCAACTTGAGACCATTACTCCTCGTTCTGTCATCTGCTACCACTGAGAACAGTCTAAATCCATCCTCTTTGGAACCCCCTTTCAGGTAGTTGAAAGCAGCTATCAAATCCCCCCTCATTCTTCTCTTCCGCAGACTAAACAATCCCAGTTCCCTCAACCTCTCCTCATAAGTCATGTGTTCCAGTCCCCTAATCATTTTTGTTGCCCTCCGCTGGACGTTTTCCAATTTTTCCACATCCTTCTTGTAGTGTGAGGCCCAAAACTGAAGACTACTCCAGATGAGGCCTCACCAATGTTGAATAGAGGGGAATGATTATGTCCCTCGATCTGCTGAAAATGCCCCTACTTATACATCCCAAAATGCCATTGGCCTTCTTGGCAACAATGGCTCACTGGTGACTCATATCCAGCTTCTCATCCACTGTAACCCCTAAGTCCTTTTCTGCAGACCTGGTACCTAGCCATTCAGTCCCTAGTCTGTAGCGGTGCATGGGATTCTTCCGTCCTAAATGCAGGACTCTGCACTTGTCCTTGTTGAACCTCATCAGATTTATTTTGGCCCTCTAATTTGGCCTCTGATTTGTCTAGGTCCCTCTGTATCCTATATCCCTACCCTCCAGTGTATCTACCTCTCCTCCCAGTTTAGTGTCATCTGCAAACTTGCTGAGGGTGCAATCCACGCCATCCTCAGGATCATTTATGAAGATATTGAACAAAACCAGCCCAAGGACCAACCCTTGGGGCACTCCACTTGATACCAGCTACCAACTAGACATGGAGCCATTGATCACTACTCGTTGAGCCAGACGATCTAGACAGCTTTCTATCCACCTTATAGTCCATTCATCCAGCCTGTACTACTTTAACTTGCTGGCAAGAATACTGTGGGAGACCGTGTCAAAAGCTTTGCTAAAGTCAAGGAACAACACGTCCGCTGCTTTCCCCTCATCCACAGGGCCAGTTATCTTGTCATAGAAGGCAATTAGATTAGTCAGGCATGATTTGCCCTTGATGAATCCATGCTGACTGTACCTGATCACTTTCCTTTCCTCTAAGGAGTTCAGAATTGATTCCTTGAGGACCTGCTCCATGATTTTTCCAGGGACTGAGGTGAGGCTGACTGGCCTGTAGTTCCCAGGATCCTCCTTCTTCCCTTTTTTAAAGATGGCACTACATTAGCCTTTTTCCAGTCATCCGGGACCTCCCCCGATCGCCATGAGTTTTCAAAAATAATGGCCAATGGCTCTGCAATCACATCCGCCAACTCCTTTAGCACTCTCGGATGCAGCGCATCCAGCCCCCTGGACTTGTGCTCGTCCAGCTTTTCTAAATAGTCCCGAACCACCTCTTTCTTCACAGAGGGCTGGTCACCTCCTCCCCATGCTGTGCTGCCCAGTGCTGTAGTCTGGGAGCTGACCTTGTTCGTGAAGACAGAGGCAAAAAAAGCATTGAGTACATTAGCTTTTTCCACATCCTCTGTCATTAGGTTGCCTCCCTCATTCAGTAAGGGGCCCACACTTTCCTTGACTTTCTTCTTGTTGCTAACATGCCTGAAGAAACCCTTCTTGTTACTCTTAACACCTCCTGCTAGCTGCAACTCCAGGTGTGATTTGGCCTTCCTGATTTCACTCCTGCATGCCCGAGCAATATTTTTATACTCTTCCCTGGTCATCTGTCCAATCTTCCACTTCTTGTAAGCTTCTTGTTTTGGGTTTAAGATCAGAAGGAATTCACTGTTAAGCCAAGCTGGTCGCCTGCCATATTTACTATTCTTTCTACACATCGGGATGGTTTGTTCCTGCAACCTCAATAAGGATTCTTTAAAATACAGCCTGCTCTCCTGGTCTCCTTTCCCCCTCATGTTATTCTCCCAGGGGATCGTGCCCATCAGTTCCCTGAGGTTGTCAAAGTCTGCTTTTCTGAAGTCCAGGGTCCGTATTCTGCTGCTCTCCTTTCTTCCTTGTGTCAGGATCCTGAACTCGACCATCTCATGGTCACTGCCTTCCAGGTTCCCATTCACTTTTGCTTCCCCTACTAATTCTTCCTGGTTTGTGAGCAGCAGATCAAGAAGAGCTCTGCCCATAGTTGGTTCCTCCAGCACTTGCACCAGGAAATGGTCCCCTACACTTTCCAAAAAGGAGACTCTGCTTACCCCTTAATGCCGTGGCTTATGAAGCCTTACACTGGGCAACTTGACAGCAGCAAGGAGCAGTTCAACAACAGGCTGAGCAAGTGCAGAATGACTGTGGAGTGTGCATTTGGACATTTAAAATCCCACTGATGATGCCTGGCCGATGACAATATTCCTATGCTTATAACCACGTGCTATACGTGCCATAATATCTGTGAAGGGAAGGGTGAAAACTTCACCCAGGGCTGGACCGCAGAGGCTCAGCACCTGGAGGCTTTGTTTGAACAACCAGAGAACAGGGCTATTAGAGGGGAGCAGCATGGGGCCTTAAGGATCAGGGATGCCTCGAGGCAGCAATTTGAAGCTGAAAGCCACTAATATTTGTTGCTATGCTCAGGAGTGGAGTGCTTGTAATGCTAGGAGGTAATTGGTGCAGACAATGCAATATGTGGGTTTAACTTAATTGTATGTTGCTTTGCAGGGCTCTTTTTGCTTTCAATTAATACAATAAAGATTTCTTTCAAACAAACAATTCTTTTATTAAAAAACAACAACCGGAGGAGAGAGTCAAACCAAAAAAAAAACCATCAGCAGTGAGGGGGATGGGGGAAGGGAAGGTCCCAGATGGAGGAGGGGTCCCAGGATGGCTAAAGAGTTGTCTATGTCCAGGGATCATATCCAACCTTCTCCTTTGGAGTATAGTGCAGCGGGTACTGTGCCTCAACAGGGCCAAACTGCAGAGGGATGGGTGTTGAGTGCAGAGGGTAGTGGGAGTCCACAGTGCTGTGAGAAGGGAGGAGTGGAATGCCGCGGGTATAGACTGGAGCCAGGAGGTTGATAAGAGTGTCTTGGCGGTGTCTGGGGGCAGCAAGGGAAAGACTTTTGCAACAGTGGCTGCAGGGGAGGCTCAGGTGTGGAGCTGCTCGGTTTGAAGAGCTAGTATTGCCTGGAGTGTGTGTCTGCTTGGCGCTCCATAACCTTTAAGAGCTGTTCCATGGCTTCGTTCTGGCGTGCCACGTTCTCCTTTTGGTTCCTCTTCTCGCTGTCCCACCACTCCTTCAATTCCTGTTTCTCGGCAGCAGAGTGCATCATAACATCACGCAGAAAGTCCTCCTTAGTTTTTCTTTGCAGCTTTCCAATTCTGTGCAGCCATTCAGCCGCCGATAACAAATAGGGATGCTGGGCTCCCAGTGTCATCTCTGTGAAGTTTAAATGCAACATTTTACAGAAGCAGTATTGTTTGCAACACAGAGAACACTGATTCAGTGATTTAAAACACAGCCAGTACTCATACACCTGTCACAAGACCCCCAAAACAGTAAATAACCACGGGGCAGGGTAAATCAATTTTCCCGAACCCTGCTGTACACTGGGCACATGGCTCTTGAGGAGAGCCAGCACTGTAGGGGAGACCTGTTAATCATTCCTATGTGACCATTATGGAAGATATCTCGCTGCTGAGGGTTAGTAGGGAATCAAGGGAGGGTCTTCTCCAAGACTGCAGCTTCCGCCCTGGCCCCTATGTGGCTCCCTGTGTGCAGCAATGGTCCCCTCCCCCCAGCCCCGTGACGGCACAGTGGTGCAGGAAAGTTACAGTTAATGAGGCAAGAAACAAAGCAGTCTGCCAAAGAACCCATGGCAACAGATTGCCCGTTATCTTCACAAGAGTTTTCTGGAGATCTGTGAGGGAGATTCCCGTGAAGTGAGAGAGTCTATCAACAGCCTGTTCCGCTGCTCAGATGAGGCATGTGGTGGGAGACAAGCCTGCTTTCTCCAACCCTCCTTCCCCCAACAACTCACTTCAGCGATTTGATTCCCAAAATCAAATCCGCTTACCAGGGGCCTCCTCTCCTGTTTGCGCTTCGCCAAGATCCGACAGCTGTGACTGGCTAGGCTCCTCCGGGGTAGAAAAGAGCTCTTGGCTGCATACATCTCTGACTTCCAAGTTATCCTCTGTCTCTGGGTCCCCTTCCCTTCCACATCCTCGTCCAAGATTTCCTCCTCCTGGCTCTGTCCACTTTTGACTGGCACGTGAGCCACCAAAGAATCCACAGTGGTCTTCGCAGTGGAAGTAGGGTCATGAGTATTGCACCCATGCCTGGTGCATGGAGCAGGCATGGCCACCTGGAAAGATGCACTGAGACCACTCCACGCGTCACCGAGCAAACAAGAAGGGAACTTTCAAAATTACAAAGGAATGTGCGAGGTGGGGATGATGGTTGGTGACCTGAGGGAAGGGCAGTAGAGTTCAAACCGATGACCAGAGAGGCGAGAACAAACATTGTGGGACACCTCCCGGAGGCCAATCACAGCGCTGTAATCACCACTGTGTCTACACTGGCACCGCAGCACTGTAGCCCCGGGGCAGAAAGCTCTATGCCCTTCGTTGGGGTGGGTTTTTTTACAGCCCTACAACTGAGCAGTTTCTGCGCACTTAGTGACTTGGCAGTGTGTACACCTCGGGAGTTACAGTGCAGAAAGCTGCTTTACGGCGCAGAAACTTGCCAGTATAGACAGGACCTGAGTGTCTTAGTGGAAACACTGTACGCTAAAGCCACTATTTACATGGAAACATTGTTCCTTCAGATCACAATCATGGTGTTGAAAGAAATGCACAAAGACATACTAAATAATGGTACTACTTTGCATTTCTACTACACATACCAGCCAAGGATTTCAATAAGGTTTACAGAAATGGGGGCAGATCCTCATGTGGTGCAGTTCCAATGAAGCTTCGTCAATTGACACCATCTGAAGATCTGGCTACCGGGGCCTGATTTGCCATTCTGATACTCCAGTTTTATGCCAATGTGCTCATCATGCCTCTATGGAGTTGGTCCTTATCCACCAGAAAAAGTGTGTTGCCTCTTTGAGGGCTCCCCTTAAAACAGGTAGTGGAGGGGGAAGTGTATTGGGCACTACAGGAAAGACCAGGAAGCAGGGGCACTGCCCTTCCTGCTGATTGGAAGAGTGTGTTTGTGTGTGGGGGGGGGGGCGGAAAACGGGGTATTTATATCTCATGCAGCCCGAGGGAAGACCTCTTTTACTTGGATCGGACTGGCAGCACCCAACCATGAAATTTTCCACAAGGACCAGGTTGCCAGTCACCCTTTTTGACCTGGGGGGTGAGGAACAGGGCTGGGGGTGGGCGGAATTGTATTGGGGCCCTGAAAGCCCCCAAATGTCTGTAACTGGGGTGAAATGGGAGGGGCCCCAGCTAATATGATGTACTGGACCTCAAATTTTTCTTGACAGACATGGCTGGGAAAGAATTTGTCCTCCATTGCCAGATAGGCCGAGGGGGGCGGGGGAGTGTCAGTTTTTCCACTTTTCCTACAGCAGTTCTAGGACCCAGTGGGGCACAGGCAGCGGGGGGGGGATTATAATGTTGCACCTTAGTACATAAAAGTCATGATTGATGTCCAGTGCAGGAACTCAGTATGGAAGGGACATGGTTATAGGATAAAATGGACTGGAAAAGGATTTGAAGGAAAGCATTGTTTAAGCGTGTGCTGAGGTCAGGGGGGGAGGCTTTGGGGCTCCCTTATCTGGTACAGTGGGGAGCTGAACCCTCTATTTTTTTCAATCCCCTCCTTAAGGAAGCTGAGGAAGCGGGGTTCAGGGCTCTTATGTCTGGAACAGGAGGGAGCAAGCACCTGACTTTTTATAGACCGATTCTTCCTCATATGAGGGACAGCTGTGGGGGGATCCCAGCAGCAGGATGCTTGGGACCAGGTTGGGGATTGTGTGGAAAAGACTGAGGAAATGATGATGACTTGCACTGTCTAATTTATCATCAGGTACTTCTGAATAAAGTTGTGGCCTAAATAATCCACATCCATTGCCTCCTGTCTTTCTTCTGGCTTGGCTGGACAATGCAACTCTACTGATTTCAATGCAGTTATACCAGCATATGACTAGTAAATCAGGAATGAATTGGTCAATAATCAATGTGAGGTCAGTGCTGTTATTCTTATTTTATGGATCAGGAAAAGGAAGCACAGAAAGGTTTAATGACTTGTACAAAGTAACACAGGAAATTTGTGGTAGAGACAGGAGTATATACCCTGAACTCTGAACTTCCACTGCTGCTTCACCCACAGGACCACCCTTCCAATAAGTATGCCAATCATGCTCATCCTGCTTTCTCATTCACATTACTATAGATAATCTTCAATTACAAATCATCATCTGGATCTTTTTGTGTAAGATATCAGGTAGACCAACATTGTATATTTACTCTGACGCATATAGTCGATAGACCTTATGCATGGTTTTACAGCATGTTAAAGTAAACAGTAACATCTCATCAAAAAGTACTGCTCTTCTTGAAAAGAAGGATGAAAGGATAAAGTTTCGAGCTATATCTCAACAACACTAATCTAGGATTGGTGAAATGTACTCTTCTGATTCAAAGGCAACAGTAGCAATTCTGAATGAGGATTTATTTACGCTTCTCAAGATGTATGTCAATCAAGAATGAATTGGAGCCAAGTGTTCTGCAACTACGTTATGAATAAACTAACTGGTTAAGTGGCAAAGAGTCCTGTGGCACCTTATAGACTAACAGACGTATTGAAGCATAAGCTTTCGTGAGTGAATACCCACTTCGTCGGATGCCAACTGAGTGGGTATGCCGATGAAGTGGGTATTCACCCACGAAAAGCTTATGCTCCAATACATGTTAGTCTATAAGGTGCCACAGGACTCTTTGCCGCTTTTACAGATCCAGACTAACACAGCTACCCCTCTGATACCTAACTGGTTAAGTTATACACCAGCGGTCTCAAACACGAGGCCCATGAGCCTCGTATTTGCTGTAGCCCATCAAGCTCCCCGCCCCCACCTCTCCCCCGAGTTATTTCCTGCAGCCGCCAAGCTCCCCTCACCTGCCGCTCCCCTCCCCCTCCAGTGCAGTGCATCCCTGCTCCTCTGCCTACCTCCAGGTGCTTTCCGCCTCTAAACAGCTGTTTGGTGGCACTTAGCTCTTTCCAGGAGGGAGGAGGGAGGAGCAGGGAGCAGCGCGCTCAGGAGAGGAGGCAGGGATTTGGGGAAGCGGTTGGAATAGGGGCAGGAAGGGGGAGGAGTTAGTTTGGGAAAGGGTTTGGAATGGGGGCGGGGAATGGATGGGAAGCGGCAGCGCAGGAGCGGGACCTCATGGAAGGGGTGGAGTGGGGACGGGGGCAGGATGGTGGCTTTTATACCTTTATATGAAAAGGTGTCAGTGATGCAGCCTACGAGCCAATGTACTATTCCTCACGTGGCCCTCGTGGCGATTTGAGTTTGAGATCCCTGTTATACACCATAACTTTTAGCAGAAGAAATGCTGCTGTAATCAAATTTCTAATAGACTCACAGATACAAAGGTCAGAAGGGACCATTCTGATCATCTAGTCCGACCTCCAGCACAATGCAGGCCACAGAATCTCACCCACCCACTCCTACAAAAAACCTCACCTATGTCTGAGCTATTGAAGTCCTCAAATCGTGGTTTAAAGACTTCAAGGAGCAGAGAATCCTCCTTCAAGTGACTTGTGCCCCATGCTATAGAGGAAAGCGAAAAACCTCCAGGGCCTCTTCCAATCTGCCCTGGAGGAAAATTCTTTCCCGACCCCAAATATGGCGATCAGCTAAACCCTGAGAATATGGGCAAGATTCACCAGCCAGATACTACAGAAAATTCTTTAATAGCAGCTTTATTTGTGGCAATGAAAGGCCACAGAGTGGTATTAAAGTGTGTGTATGTGTGCGTGCACACACTTTATTTATTTAGCTTGAATCTCAGATATGCATCAAGGAATCTCATTTTTTGTCTAAGTTTAGGTGATTGAGAAAAATCACAGATCCATCTGACCCATCTCAAAAAAGACATAGCAGAAACTGGGGGAATTTGGAGATGGGCAATGAGAATGCTTTAGAGGCATGGAAAAACTTTGATAAGAGGAGAAAGAGAGAAGAATGTTTACCTTAGAGAATAAGAGGGAACATGATGAAAGTGCACTATGTAATAAAGGTTACTGAGACAGTACATGGAGAACATCTAAGCACTCTTTCCCATAAAACAAGAACAAGGTAACATAGAATGAGACTGAAAAAGTGAAAATTTAAAATTGATAGTAGAATTTTTTTCCAAGAGGAATAGTTAGACTAAGGAACTCATTGCCACATGTTAACATTGAGAGGAAGATCTTAGCAGGATTCAAAAAAGGAGTGAACATTTATACAGATGACAAGATCATCCAGAGTTCAAATATAAGGATTAAAAAATATCCATGAGTTTAGGAAGGTATAAAAACCCTCTTGCTTCAGGATATAAGTCATCCTCTAAATAATGGGGATCAGGAAGAAATGTTCCTTGCATCTTCCTCTGAAGCAGCTAATATCAGCCACTGATGGACATTAGATGGACCATTGGTATGATACAGGGTATCAATTCTTACGTTCCTACATTTTTCAAAATGAAATTTCCTTTGCATCTGTCCGCGTTGCATCAACTGACAGATGGGTGTCTCTGAAAGGATTAAGTTGCTATGAGCTGGTCCATACAAGCTGCTCTAGGAGCATGCAGCATTCCACTCATTTTTTGAAAGTACAGTCTAGCCTGGAAAAGTGGAGGTATGGGCCAATGGCAAGGGTCTTAACCTAGTACTTGGGAGACCTTGGGTCAATTCCCTGCTCAGCCACAGACCTCCTGTGTGACCTCTGGGAAATCACAGTCTCAGTGGATCACATTTTTAAAGGTATTGGGTGCCTAAAGATGCAGAAAGGTATCTAGTGGGATTTTCAGAAGCACCTAGGCACCTAATTCCCCTTGAGTTCAATGGGAGTGCATTTGAAACTCCCTTAGGCATCTAGCTACATCTTTAGGCACCGAATACGTGTAAAAATCTGGCCCACCGTGCCTCAGTTTACCATCTTTAAGACTGGGATAATAATACTTCCCTACCTCATAGGAGTGTGTTGTGATGATAAATACATTAAAGATCGTGACATGCTCAGGTACTTCAGTAATGAGGACTATATAAATATGTAAGACAGACAAAAAAACCCCTAAATTATGCTTCCAACTTTTGCTGAATTTACACACAAAAGCCAGAGCACACATAAATCTCTCACTGCCACTTTATGCACTAAGCCACTGTACGTAAAGTGCCCCAATACCACTGGCGATGGACCTCACTGTCCTGGAGTGTCTCCTCATGGCACTATTGCAGCTTATCATCCCAGAGCGCACCCTAGTGACACTGTCATCCATCCCATGTTGTGGGGTACTTGACCCTACAGCCAGGTCCCACACCTTCTGGGACATCAAAGTCCTTAATGTCCTAAATAATATACTTCACCAGTATTCAAACACAGGTAACAAACCAAAATGTCTTCTGCCCCACCTGGGAACTTTCTTCAGTTCCACTCTCTCCACCGAGTGATGTCAAACAAAACAATGATTGACTCCATCCCACACCAACAGATTTGAGATTTCAGTCTCTCTTCCAGTTCCTCTTTGTCCTCTGTCCTATTGTCAGAACACAAACCTGCAGAGTTATTTTCTTCGAGTCCTGACCTCCCTCTTTGAGGCCCATCACAGAAGCTAAACCTGGCTCCTTACATCTTTGTTCATCTCTTCCCACTATGTCTGGTCCTTCTTCAGCCTCTCCACCCAGGAAAGGATTTCCACTCTGCCCCTCCCCAGGACCCTTCCCCTCAGGAGAGGACAAAGGACCTCCTCACCCCTGGATCTCCTCTCCCTACTGCTCTTAACTCATTCCTTTATGGAGCAATCACCCAGCCCCTCCTCAGCCGAGGCTTACACTGACTTGAACCCAATATGCCCTCCAAGACTAATTGGATCCTCAGGCTTCCACCTTTTGTTGGCCTGTATAGGATTTATACACCCCATCACACTTCCTCAGTATGAGCTGAAATGCTTTAAAATAAAAAAATTTAAAAAAATTAAAAAAAAGACAGAAAAAAGTAATTTCTCCAGCATTACACCAACTATTACCACTTTATTCTCCTCTCGCATTTTGTTAATTTTAATCAAGACATAGTAGTCCAATAAGAACCAGACACACCTGTATTAAAATTACAAAGAATATATCGATGTCACCAAGAAATACTGTAAAAATGGACTACTGAATATCTATAATTAAATGTACAAAGTAGCAGTTTTAGACACCCAACTGGACTAGTAACCTTATTGCAATACTTGATTAAACCTTATTACAATATACAAATGATGCATTAAGATCAATCTTAGGCTATTCCTTAAGGAGTTCAGTATACTCTATAAAAAGAGAAGGAGGACGTGTGGCACCTTAGAGACTAACAAATTTATTTGAGCATAAGCTTTTGTGAGCTACAGCTCACTTCATCAATGCATCGGATGAAGTGAGCTGTAGCTCACAAAAGCTTATGCTCAAATAAATTTGTTAGTCTCTAAGGTGCCACAAGTCCTCCTTTTCTTTTTGCGGATACTAACTATTTTAGTAGACTTTCTAGTAGACTTTCTTTAGAAGAAAGACTAACACGGCTGCTACTCTGAAACCTGTCAGTTTACTCTATGGGCTTGATTTGCCACTGTGTTACTCTAGTTTTACATTGATGTACGTCCATTGAAATCACTGGCAAAAAATAAGAACACTGCAGTGATGAATCTGTGCACTTAATGTTCTAAAATCATTTAATCAAGAAATCTAAAAAAAATGGTCGTAAAATCAAAACAGTAATTAAAACACACTTCCTTCTGACCACACTCCATACTACAAGTGATATAACATATAGGATATGAAATTTGAATTATTTGAAAGAATGATACATCATGCAATAAAGATATCCACCATCTCAGTGAAAAACACCAAAAGCAAATTTAAAAATCAAGTCATTTGGCAGGGTGTGGTATTTGGCATGAAGTTTACACTTAAAGAACTCAGATTCCACCTTTCTTGGATTTAATGTAGAAGAGAACCATTACGGAAAGGTTAATACATTTTCACACTCTTAAGAAACAACATCTTTCAGAAAGAGCTAGTGTTGTAGCAATTAACATCAGCATTTATTTCTAAAGAAAAATGTTCTTCATTGAAACAAACACTCAATATTTCTAAAAGATCCTGTTTAACTGAATGAAAACGAACTTACTTCCCACACTAGTACCATTCTGCATTAAGCCTGAGAAAGAAAGAAGCTGCATTCAGTGAAAGTAAGCTAAAACTTAAACAACTACTCCACAGTGACTTTTACCTGTTTTTAAAATTCCCTTTTCAGTTTTCCCCCCAGGAGGTATGGGTATTTCCTCTATGTTTGCAAGGATAATATACCAGGTAGTAAAAATGGCTGAGCCACAACTTACATTGCCCCAACACCACAGCTTCCACTGATATTACCACTTGCAAAACTGCACCATTGGTGAATGATGGCTCCCAAGATTGCAAGTGCAGATGCGGCTGAAGAGCCTCTCATCTTTCATTCTGCCTGAAGCAGTAGCATAGCCATCTTATGAGAGAGTTTCCCTAGGGCTTGATTTCCTTCCTTCACAGTTTATTGTGTGCTGCTTCTATAGGAAGCAACTCAAGCTCTAGAGAATTGCTGTTCCGATTCTGTAGATATTTTTCATTCACAACTGATAATTGCCAGCACCAAATAAAGTTAGAGAATCTGATGCAACAGTACAGATTTTATTTCTGAGAATGAACTCTTTTCTTGTGTGTATGTTCATCAAAAACTTTCTCTGTTGACAGAAATGGAAGCCTTTTGCTTATCTACAGAAAAAGAACAGCAACAGACAAGTCCAGAACAAGCTTCCCTACAACATTAATGTACCTCCACCATGTCTGCCAGAAACTACTGCTCAACAGATGTGCTCGTGAGATTTCAGCCCCTTTTCCTAGTATACCAAAGAAGGTTCTGATGCAGGTTCACTAGAAACATTTCACACAGTAGAGCCCTTAGCAGAGATCCTGTGCTAACTAGTAATGGGAGACAAATGTGTACCAGTGATCTAGATACAAACTCCATATTGTACTACCAACTAATTCCTTAACACATGGATCATTTTAAACTTTGTCATTACACTGGTTCAAATATGGCCCAAGCAGATAGCAACCATCAGTTTTCAGTAGGCTTTATTAAATGAGTTGATGGTTTCAGTTCAGTTGCTAATGGATAGGTATACACACAAGGAAAGTGAACTGTCCTGTTAGCCACAGCAGTGGTCCCTCTAGGGCACGGAAAGAAGATTGATGGGGATTATGAGGCAGTTTTAGATGTACTTATTTTGTTTTGTGGATAGAGGACTTCAGTCTCAAAAGCATCACATATGTATGTAAGGTATAGGTAAGAATTGTCCCATTTTACAGGTGAGGAACTGAGTCAGAGACTAGTGACCTCATCTTCAGAGGTGTCAAGATCTCAGAACCTGACTTCCCTAATGGCATATAAAGGAATCAGTGTAGGTAATTCAAGAGTCCCGACTTCCAATATCCTACTATAGTCATTAGACCAATCACAAGAAAATCAACCTTACATCATCAAGCTAAACCAGAGATGGGGAAACTAGGGCCTGCAGGACCATCCTGCCTGGCCCCTGAGCTCCTGGCCAAGGAGGCTATCCCCAGCCCCTTTCCAGCTGTCCCCTCTCCCTCGCAGCCTCAGCTCGCGGCGCCACCAGCACTCTGGCCCACCACTCCTGCCGGGCAGCACAGCGGCGTGGCTGGCTCTGGCCAGAAGGCGGGGCTGTGAACTCCTGCTGCTCTGAGCGGCAGCCAGCATGGCAAGGGAGTGGTGGGGCTGGATAAGGGGCTGAGGGTCCCAGGGGCAGTCAGGGGACAGGGAGCAGGGGGGTTGGATAGGCATGGGAGTCCAGGGGGACCTGTCAGGAGGCGGGGGTGTGGATAGGAGTCGCGGCAGTCAGGGGACAGGGAGAAAGGGGTGTTCGATAGGAGGTGGGGTCCAGGGGGGCGGTCAGGAGACAAGAAGTGGGGGGGAGGAGGTTGAATGAGTCGGGGGTTCTGACGAGGCAGTCAGGGTGTGGGAAGTGGATGGGGGCAGGGTGAGGCTGTTTGGGGAGGCACAGCCTTCCTTACCGGGGCCTCCATACAGTTTTGCAACCCTAATGTGGCCCTCGGGCCAAAAAGTTTGCCCACCCCTGAGCCAAACAAACAGAGAACTGCAACGCACGAAGTCTACTGTAAAACTACACCTCACTCATTGCTATACTAATTCTTTCTCAGCCAAGACAGCCACCAGTGAGGAGATTCCAAAATACTCAGTGATCAATTAATCACTATTTCTACGAGCAGTTTCCTAATCTCATCTTATTAACAGAAAAAGTACTAATTTGATGTAGACTATAATGTTCAGAAATGAAATTACACGATCAAAAGAAAACTGCCAAACAAGAATAATCAATCATTAAAGAACTGTTTAAAACTCTTGAAAGTAAAGTATGACTCTTTAAAACACTAAAGACTAGATTTTCAGTTTACATCTGCCTGGATCAAGAGATAGCAAGTAACAGGAGCAGGAATGGGAGAGGATTCAGATACCAAATGTCACTATTCCTTCCCTGACTTCCCCTCTAATTTTGGGAGGAGAACAATCTACTACTGGATTAAACCAATATAAATTATCTTTCTCCCTGTGTCAGAACAGCAGCACTAGCTGGCACATGTGGGGCAGAATCAAGGCTATGCCCCTGCCTACCCATTCCCTGTCCACACATGGAAGGGACAGTAATGTCCCCACAAGGGAGCTCCCTGCATACTGTGACCCACTCTCTTAGGACAAGTAGAACAATATTTGATTCTTCTACAAAAAAACAAAATGAAAAGGAGAAAAAAAAATTGAAGTGTTTTACAAAAACACAAAATTAAACAGGGGAAGTCTGGTAAAACTGAAGCACCGCAGTCCTGATTCCTGTTGATGAATAAACACTAGAACTGGTAATGGTTTGCATTTCTACAGAACAGGTTTCCTATGTGGAAATTAGGTATGTTCATTGCTCTTCTAATGCTAGTACAAGATGAGACACTAGTCACCTGACGCTTGCAAGGAAATATGTTCAGTTCCTGGCCCTCAAGACAAAGATATTCAGCTAACTGGTTGCAGAGAAAATAGACGATTCTCCTCCCAATTTCCTGACAATCAACTAAAAATAGAAAACACTCATTATCCCATTGTGCTATTATAGCACAACTATAAGTTTATTCACAACAGTAATTCTGACATTTTATAGTGTAGGAAATGAAATTTCCTTATGGAAAAACAAAGCTTTGACTCTCACTTCCTACCAAGTATCCATTATATTAATATATGTGACAGTATTTATAAATGGTGGAGTACTTTATCTTGCAAGATTTCAAGTAAAATGCTACTTTAAGCAACTGTACAGCTTTTTAAAAGCTTCTCTCACAATAAAGTAAAGCTCTAAATTGTTTTTTGGAAAAATAGGAAACTATGCAAAGCTTTACATCCTTTTTAAGGTCTCCTGGTTACACTGGACTGCAACTTGCTTAGCAAAATAAATTATACCTCACTCACCAACAAAATATTTACAATTAGAATCTAGCTACATTCCAAGAAATATTAATGCTTATATTGGACACGAAATCAGAAAAATACGAGTACCTTTTTATGAACCCTCTGTGGAGAAAAAAAATTGCAGTGTAAGCCAAAAACAATTAACGGTTTGAGGGCCGTTTTTCTGAAGTTCTGTGTACTCAGCTTAACAAAGATAAATCAAAAAATGTCGACTATAATAAACTGAATGCAAGCAACAACACTGAGATTAAAACATATCTAAAGCACGATAATCAGGAAAAATATCAGCAGAACTCAGTTATTAGCCCCATGGAAGCCAGTCATGCCTTAATATTTCTGCCAATAGAGGCTAACCTTAAACAAGCTTGATATGGAGAAATATATACAACAGCCACACAAATTAAGATAACACTCCAAAACCTTTAAACAAAAAATCTGTAACACATGCATTTTAGCATTACTATTTGTATTGCAGAAGCCACAACCAAGGTGGGGCTCCATTTTGCTAAGCACTGTACGCACTGACAGCCCTGCGAAAAGCTTACTAACTAAATACACAATGGGGATGAGAAACAGAGTGAAATGACTTGCCCAAGGTAACACAGCTAGGAATAGACCTCAGGTCTCCTGACTTCTAGTGTAGTGCCCTATCCATTAAACTACACTGCCTCCATCACAAAGCATATAATTTCACTAGAAGGTCTTTAAGATGAAGATGGAATTTGCATTTTTACATAACACACAATAATCAATTTTAGCTGGACAAGGTGGGTGAGGTAATATCTTTCATTGGACCAACTTCTGACCGGTCCGGCCATGGCCGGGTCGCACCACCCCGGCTGCGGCTGGAGGCAGGCCGGGCCGCCCAGGTTCAGGCCAGGGCCAGGGCCATGCCGCCTCGGCCGGGTTTGGCCCAGAGTAGGGGAGCCCTGGCCGTGGCAGGTCTGGGCTACCCCGCCCGGCCACAGCAGGTTGGGGGCTGGGGGAGGGGCACTCCTCCCCCGGCCGGGTTCCTTGAGTGCCTGCCTGCATGGCACTAAATAGGCTGTGCTTACAGGGAACTTGCGGGAGACAGCCTAAAAGGCTCAGGTCTGTTAAGGTAATAGAGCAGGGGTCCCGAAATGTCCAAAAAAAACCCCCTTTTTTCTTCAGAATATGGAAATACCCAGAGTAAGAAAGCCTCTGCCCCTGAATTCTGGCAGCACCTCCTCTATGGCTCCTAAAAGCAGCAACAAGGACACCTTTGCTGGTAACAAGCTGTCAAAAGAAAGGTCTCTGAAGAGGGATGAGAAAAGAGGGTGGGCAGGAGGTAAGGAGTGAAACTGGATGGGGTAGCCAGGGTGATGATCGCTAGCATCCAATAGCATGGCAGACCACACCCAGTGGAATGGTGCGAGGTAGCTTCCAAAGGTCATGTTCTCTGAACAGCTCTGTTGTGACTCCTGACGAGCCCATCAAATTTGCTGGTGAGCTGCGGGAGTAGGGTGCATCACCAAGGAGGAGGAAGAGAGGCAACTGCTGTTGTAACTGGGTTTCTTCCAAACCTGATCATCAGCTTGTCTGGTGTGCTAAGATGGATTCCTCCTGTCTAGTCAGACAGTTGATGGTATAGCTTGCAGTACAGAGCTGGGACATAGATTTCCCAGGGAACACAAAGTGGCTCCACTGTGCTTTAAAGAGTGCAGGGCATTGCCTGTCTGTTTAGTGGGGAGTTCCATGCCTTAACAGGGCAGGTCTTCGATTGCAGCCTTCACTTCCCTGGGAATGCCCAATACTTGAAGCCATGACACATTGTGCATCATGGCCATAGATCTGGCCATGGAATCTAAAGCATCCACTGATGCCTTTAGGGCCATCTTGACCACTAACTGGCTCTCTTTCATTATTTCTTTGAACTCTAGCATGTTCTCAGATAGGAGCTTTGTAGAAAAAATGTCACTCAGTTCCAGATTTGTGATGGGGTGACGACCCTGCAGAGCACTGGAAGGGTTTAAGTTGGCCAGGCAGGCAGATTAACTCCATAGGCTGCACCTGAAGGAGCAGCCAGGGAGCAGGGAACTAACTGAGAGCAGCTGTGCAGGAACAGGTGGGGCCTGTATAAAGCCAGGTAACTGGCAACAGACAAGACTGCTGGGAAAAGCTACAGGAAGGCAGGCAGCAGACTATCCCTGGGAAGAGGATTTGGAACTGGTACAAGCAGAATGGGAACCACATGTGGCAGAAAGCAGTCCAGAGAAGGAGCACTGAAGGCTGGAAGAGGAACCCAAAACTGCTGAGGTGAGGACCTGGAACCTGGAGGACTGGAACCTGGAGTAGAGGGTCAGTCCAGGTTCCCCTGATGGCCACTGAGGGAATGGCACCATGTGGCAGTGAAAAGGAAGACTGCCAAGGTGAAGGGACTTTGTTATCAGAAGGGGGGAACACTGAATTACCTAGCCGAAAGGCTGAGTCACAAAGAGGACAATGAAGTTCCTGGGACTCAGAGAAGGGCTGCAGACCAGAGGGAGACACAGAAACATGGCATGCAAACTGTGGACTGGGCATTGACCTCAAGAGCTAATTCCCAGAGTGACCAGGAGGAGGCATCAGACCAGAGATGAGTGGTGCACCCTGTGGCCAGGTCAAAAAGTTATATACAGCCAGAAGAGCCTGGTAGTTTGCCACCCGTAATTGAAGGGTGGCAAAGGAATAGGATAACCCACAAAATAGGTCGAGCTGCTATGGGTCCTTGTCATTTGGGATGTTTCGGTTGTATGTGGATTTGCCTGTCTGGCTGAGAGGATCAAGGAGGCTGGATTGGGATGGGCACAAAAGTACTCAAACCCTTTTTGAGGATCTTGATAATGCTTGTCCACTTTTTTTGTGGTGAGTGGTACTGTGGCAGTTGCTTGCCCAGGGCCTTAGTGGGATCAAGCAGTCCTCTGTTTATTGGGAGGGTGAGCCAGGCCAGGCCTGAAGTTGTCAATACAGTGAACAATTTATGAGATTCTTCTTGTATGACTAATATCTATTTCTAGAGTCTCTGCAATTTTCATAAGTAGTTTTTTAAATGAGTAAGTCACTTGATGTTAGTACCCATGCCAAGGACATCACTTTGTTAGTGGCAAACTGAAAGGTTCTTAGATGGTAAGGTACAATGTTGTTGCTGCTCTGGCCTCTGGCTCCCCTTGATACTCCTCCATAACCAGTGAGGGTGGTTTGGCCAGGGATGCCACAGGGGACTGTGATCTTTCCCTTCCTAGACTGGGATGGAGATCAGCTCTTAGAAGCATCTGAAGACAGACTCTGGCAAGCCCACTGTAACATGTCATAGGGATATGACTGGTCTGTCTGATATTGGACAAACCAGTGCCATTCCTGATGGAGTAAGAGCAGCTGAGCTCTATATATCACCTGGTCTTTCTATTATCTTGCCCACAGACCTCAGCGGAGGGGGTTCTCTGCTCGAAGAAGATGGGAATGTGTGCCTCAGTGACAGAGAGAAGTACATCACCTTGAGGGGAGGGGCCAACGTATACAAACCTCTGGGCACTGGGGTCTGCATCAGTACTGGTAAGTCCCTTGGTACTGGAGGTCATTTCCAGTTCTTCCAGGGGCATGTTCAGTAGCCTCACTGATTCTGCTGAAGGCAACAATATAGAAGGTTGTTTCATCAGTGCCAGAGAATCTCTCTCTCTCTCTGTCAGGGAGATAGGCAGTCCCTTATTATTAGCTCTCTATGATGTTTGGGGCTTAGTGATTTTCTCCTCAAGAGGCCTGATGTATTCTTTCCTTATGGGAAAATACTGAGCTCCACCTGGAGTCACTTCACTTTTGTTCAGGGAGGACTCAGTGCCAAGCCTTGGTACCAGAGGCGTCAGTGTTGGCTTCGTTGCTGATGTCAGCTTCAATGCTGGCAGTGTCAACATTGGAAACTGATATTTTCTTGGTGCTGTCTTCTCTGCATTGGTTTTAGGTGATGTCTGTCTGCTAGGTGGGGCATTCAAGGAAGCTGGATTGCCCAGTACTTGATTTCTGATACCTGTCTCCTCCTTGTATGAAGAAATCTCCATAGACTGTTCAAGTCAGAGGAAGAGTGACTGAAGCTTTACTTGCTGGAAGAAAACAACTGTCACATTGAGTATTTATCCAGTATATGAGTGTAGCAAGGCCCCCTTGCTCCCGCTTCTGCGGTGTTCACAAATCACGCAGACCCTGGAGCTTAGCAATCACCAGTGTGGTTTATTTACAGCGTGCACTCCCACCACATACAGCTTGAGTTTTCAGCCTTAAGGACTTCTCAGCTTCTGCACCTAGGAGGGAAGAGCTACCACTCTCCTTCCACTCTCTGGCTCCCACCCTATTCCTTTCTTCCCCTGGGCCTGTATGTAGCCCCAGGCTAATTAGGCTGGCAGCTGTTTCCCATTTGCCAATGGTGCAGGTTTCTCTAGCCAGCTCCAATTTACCTCCCTTAATTGGAGCTGGCGTGAGAGTGGGCTGGCTCAGGAGTTCCTGCCCAGCACCCTGTCAAAACTCTCTCCCAAACAGAAGAGGCTGAGTCCATTTTGTAATTAAACGAGCCCACTGCAGACCTTGAAGCCACAGGTTTACAGTCTGCCTGTTAAGGCACCCTGTACAGGGTGAGTATACAAGGGGGACTCTACAGGAGAGTCTCACCATCCTGCTACAGGGGTAGCGCAGCTGCCATATTCTTTGGGCCCTCATATGGGAGCATGAGGAGGCACAGGGTGCATGCACAGCCCATCAGTTATTGCTATTCATTAGACTCTGATCTCACACACAATAGGGACAAGCATACCTACAGTGGGATCCATACTGACCTACACTCAAAGAATTCAGAGTTAAGGCAGATAATGCCTTGAAATTTTTGATCTCTCTCTGCCTTAGTGACCTTTACCCTTTAAAGAGTTAAGAGGAAGGTAAACTGGCTTAACGGTCTTCGCTGTCCTGAGCTATTAGCCTGTTTCCTTGAAGCCATTCGAAACATAAGGAGCTGAATAGGGTTAGTTCCTATTCCATGAATATAGTGACTTGGACAGTTTAGGAGCTTACCATGGCACTGGAAGACAAGAAAAAGACCTAAGCCTGCAAGAGCCCCTGCAGCCCTTACAAAAATATGCAGAGCCATGGTTAGTGCTTATGGGTTTCAAGGAGTTTTTTCCAGAGTAAGGATTGCAGGTCCATAGCTTGCGGTTGGTTCTGAAACCCTTACATAGCACCAGGCTGTGAACCTTATTTTTGCACTCTGCTTTCCACTCTGAGCTGACATCATTCTTTTATACAATCTGAGCTGGTAGTCACATGATTCAGTCACCTGTCCTACTCCCCACCCCCACCTACAAAAATCCCAACACCTCTGGTGATCCTTGCAGGAACTCCCCTCATAAAAGGGGCTCCATTTGGAACAAGGTTGGCTGGCCCTGCCCCTAAGAGGACCAAGACAACCCTGTTATAGCCCTATAATATTTAAACTTGTCCATTACACAATGTAATTATGATACAGACAAAAAAATTTAGTGTAGGACATTTAACTCATTGCAAGTATTTTATATTATAGTGCAAAAAAAGTAGTTCCGCTACTCTTTGTCTCTTCCTCTTTCAATTATTTCATGAGTGTATTTTTTAATTCAAGTAAATTACTGAAATAGCATGAAATGAATTTAATACAAATAGTTATATATGCAACCAAACTGATGATAGATATAAAGCTAATCAAGGATATTTGAAAAATCTGCAACTAAATATGGTTACATCAGAGTATAACTGGATTAAAATGAAAAATAAGATTCCAGCTACAATTAGGCTTCTCTACACTTACGGCGCAGCTGCAGTACTATAGAGCTTAGTGAAGACGTTAACTACGCCAACAGGAAAGCTCCTCCCATCGGCACAGGTCTACGCAGGCAGTTAAGTTGATAAAACCGCGTAACGTAGGGGTGTGAAAAATTCACGTCCCTGAGCGACACAGTTATATCGACATAAGTTTGTAGTGTAGACCAGAGCTAAGACTGCAACAAAAACACAACAGAAAAAGAGAAAACTACATTTTGTTTATAGCTGAAATACACCATTTTAAAAGAGGACAATTCTTATTTCCATCTAGTACAAAGTAACTTTTGTTAAGAAAATGGACCACTAAGTTGATACTCACACACCCAGTTAATGACCAGAACATAGATATGGCAGAAGTCACTGCAAATGAACACTCAGCCAATGATCCTGTGTGAATTCTTATTCACATAAGTAACATACATGTGTAAAGTTACATAATATGTAAGAGTGTGCAAATGGATGTTTCCTAAGTCTTTAAGAAGAGCTCTGTGTAAGCTTGAAAGCTTGTCTCTCACCAACACGCTGGTCCAATAAAAGATATTACCTCACCCATCTTGTCTCTCTAATATCCTGGGACCAATGCAGCTACAACAACACTGCATACATTAATATTTAATGACATTTGAGGAGGGTTTTTTTGTTTACTTTTCTTAAGGAAAAAATGGTGTTTCAGGTACCTGAACAGTGAACAACAGTAGAAGTGTGTCAATAAAATTCAGACCCGTGTTTTTGTTTTCTGTGTATTATATTTTTGTTTGTATAATTGTAGGTACCATAAATGCTCAAGATGCACAGTATTATGATGCTACAGTCCAGAAAACTATTCATAGTTCTTCCAGAGGTCTTCAAAGCATCTAGTACGATATTGCACATGAAAGTGAATTGGTTTAGATTTTGCCTCATACTTAAACCTATGAAAAGACTTGGGATGAGTATGTACAAATCTTTTTCCTGACTTTTGTTATGAGATAGCTGTCAACTGGCTGGAGAGAAACGGCCCTGATCACAGGCTAAAGCTGCCTCAGCAGCTCCAAAATCAGGGGAGCACAAAAGACGCGAGCAGGCACCATTCTCTGTGCTGTCAGGTCTGGAACAAAGCACCAGGAGACTGAGTGACATTAAATCTGCCAGAGATGTTGATCAGTAGCCCAGGCACAAGCTCTCCTGCGAAGATTTATGGCATGGTCTACACTTCAAAACTGGATCCACCTAGCTATGTCACTCTGGGCTATGAAAAATTTTGCTTCCCACACTGTAGTTAGATCAACCTAACCCCCAGTGTAGCTGTGGCTAGGTTGATGAAATAATTCTTCTCTCGATCTCGTTTCTGTTGCTCAGGGAGGTGGATTAATTACAGTGACAGAAAAACCCCTTCTGTCAACGTAGGAAGTGTATAGACTATAGTGCTACAGTGGCATAATTATCACACAAGCCCTTCAAGTGTTTGGGAGGGAGTTAAGGCAGAGAAAGCACTTCTAGAAAATGACTGGTGATGTAAATGTGTAATTTTTAACTTAGCCCCTATATAGGCCTAGACAGTGTTAAACATTAGCCATTTGTGGTCAGTACTAAGATCTACCCAATCCTGACTAACTAAAGCATTTTTAAATATCACAGTTTCTCTCTCTTAGTAGGTGCTAAGTAGTGTTTAAAATGTTATTAACTAACTTGTGTTAACCAATAGGTTTTAAACAGTCACTCATCTTCCCATTCTAGACAAGGCCAAAGATAGAAACCACAATCTGACTGGGAACGTAATCTTAGTCTACAGATAAATTTTATACAAGTATATCTATTTCAGTTAGGGGTGTAATTTTTTTTTAAAACCACAATAGTTAACCCAGTCCATCCGCTGGCATGGATGCTATTATATCAGTATAAGGATGCCTTACACCAGTATAGATATTCCTGCATGAGAAGGGGAATAAACTATACTGGTATATAGTATACAGCACTCTTATACCACACTAGGGGCTTGTAATGCTTTAACATACCCAGTATAGTTAAAATGGCACAATCTGTGAGTGTAGACAAGCCCATATACCCACAGCTGGTTTTAATCGGGCTTTGAAAGGGCTGTCTCATCTGTGTGAGTTTTGTTGCTTTCATTTGTCTTTATTCAAAAGCATTACACAGAAAGTACATGCATATTGTGTATAAAAAGATTGTATCCTGAGTCAGTCACCACTCACTTCCCTCTCAATGAGGAAGAAACATACTCCTGAATGCCTGAAAGCTGATGCAATATGAGTGCAGAAAATAAAACAAAAAAATTACTTACTCTCCCCAGTTCTTTGGTGGAAAGCTTGTATGGAATGGCAGATTTCTTCAGCCCTTGCCACTACCACCAGCAGCACTCACTCTCTGAGGACACACGCTGAAGAAATTAACCTATAAATGCTGGGGGGAAAACAGAAGTATGTCACATACAAGCCCGAAGGTATCCAAAAGCTCTTCTAAACAGTGAGCTGAGGAGGAGTAAATAAAAACAGCTAAACTCCTGAAGATGAGAGTTGTTACAGCAACACAACAGTTGGCAGGGTAGCTCAAACCAGTGGCTTCCGCTGGACTTAGAAAGCAATGCAGTAAGTTGTCTGAGATCCACTACAGCAATTACTCATAGGTCCCCTTGGAAAGCATCCACATTAAAAATGCACTCCCTTGGATGAATGGGGGAAGAATGGAGGTAAAGAGAGCCCTGGATCTATAATTATATAGTAACTCAGAAAGAAGGGTCTTCAATTTATACATGTCGCTAGTACTATGTCTCCTACAGGAGAAATCATAGGTTGGTATAAAGAAAAGGCATACTTGTGGCACCTTAGAGACTAACAAATTTATTTGAGCATAAGCTTGTATGAGACACAATGATCTAATCTAAGGCACATAAGCTATAGTAGTTGTAAACTCAAATGGACAAATGACCTTTTAAATTATCTCCATCTCCACACCACTTTACAGATGTCTGTATTCTTTCCCATACTCCATATGTTTTTAAAATAAAATTAACAATTCCCTTCCCCAATATTAAGAATCAGTATGAAAATAAAATGTGCACCTTTAAAAATTAACACAGATAAATACCAAACTCTGAAAAAGGCAAAGTCACTAACACAGGTTTATAACATAACATTAAAAGTGTTTTTGGTTTGGTTCTTAAAGGAACCAAGCAATTAGTCTATTTTTGGAAAAGGAGTAAATGTATTTGGAAACAGTAATCTTGCAATCTGTACACTGTATATCAGTCCAGACCCCAACAGTATGGTCTCTCCAACTCTAGACAAATGATAAAGGGTGAGGCTTTTGAGTACTGAAAATATACTTGTGGCACCTTAGAGACTAACAAATTTATTAGAGCATATGCTTTCGTGAGCTACAGCTCACTTCACACGGCTGCTACTCTGAAACCTGAAAATATACTGGAATCTTGATTATCTAATACAGTTGCAGAAACAAGGATTCTTTCTACCACAAATACTAGGCGTTTCTCAAGTGCAGCCACTGTGGTGTATGCGACCATCAGGGGCTTTTCTTGTGGCCACAGCCTCCTGGGCTGTGAGGGAAGGGGGACAAAGTAGCGGCCCTTCCCCCTCGCTGGTGCTCCTGCATGCACCAGTCTGGTGTTGATTGCTGGGGCTGCTAGCAGGAGTTGGTCCCTGCCCCCTCCTTGAGACACCTGGGGCACAGCGCTGGAGGAGCAGACAGCTGGTGAGTTCCCCACCTTCCTCAGGGCAGTGGGGCTCAGGGTTTGGGTTTCAGCCCTGGGGTGGTAGGGCAGCAGGCTCTGGTCACGGGGCTTCAGGCCCCGTTCCCCATTGCCTCCACTGGCCCCCCATCCACCCACCCCATTGCCTCCCCGACCCTCCCATCCAGGGCTTAATTTGTCTCCAGGCTTGGCAGGGCTGAGTAAGTCTGCTGTGAAAAATGATACTTGTACATTGTCAATATCACTTTTCACAAACAGACTTACTAACTAGCAATAAATACATTTCAGTAACCTGGACATGTATATGCACATATTTATTTGTTTTTCCTAAAGCTAATTAAGTATTTTAGTAAAGCGTGGCTATACTCTGAGGATATCAAAAAAATTGTCCCGAGAACCCCCTAGACAACCCAACAACAATAGATCTACACAAAACAGATACTTATTTTACAACAAGAAAACACATGTTCAAAGTAACTAGATTTCTAGGTAGGAAGTTACTATTTCTACTTTATATCTGGAGCCAGGCAGTCTGGAATGTAAATTCGATAGACCTGAAGATCAAAATCTTATTCACTGCACTGTTGTAAAGTACCACCAACAACAAAAATACATTTTTTCTTCAGCAAAAGCAGAACTCTAAATCAAACCAAAGTTCTGTCTGTTTTTAAAAGAGAAATGAAACCTCTCATGTCCATCTTAAAGCGTTCTTGTTCTCTTAGAAGTCCATTTACTATAAACCCCGCAAAGTACCAAAATGCAACATATCATTTTCAAGAGATGACTGACATTACAAGAACTTTTATCTTCTTAGTCACACAGAAAGAGATGGAAAAATCTTGTTCTAAACTTGATGCAATGCAAAATGAACTTAAAAAAAAATATGGTATCACCCCTCCTAAGAAGTTTCAAAGAAAAAGGTCAATAATGAAACTCATTATTTCTAAAAAGAAAAGGAGTACTTGTGGCACCTTAGAGACTAACAAATTTATTTGAGCATAAGCTTTCGTGAGCTACAGCTTCATCGGATGCTGTAGCTCACGAAAGCTTATGCTCAAATAAATTTGTTAGTCTCTAAGGTGCCACAAGTACTCCTTTTCTTTTTGCGAATACAGACTAACACGGCGGCTATTCTGAAACCTGTCATTATTTCTAATTATAGAACTTCAAATTCACTTTTTAGTTAATTCTACAGAGCATTTCATCCATTCATGTTTACAGGAAAAAAAGAGAAGAGAAACAAACTGCCCAACTTCCTGATCCATCAGTTGAAATCCATAATTAACAAGATTAGTAGTCTTCAGTGTTTAAAAATACTAGGTTATATGCAATACGTCAATGAAACTTCAAGCTATCAGCAGGTGACCGAAAATTTCTCTCCGTTTTTGACTAAGTCCACATACAGAAAACATTTTTGTTCGAGGATAAGAGCTAATGACCTAATCCTACTAATACTTGTGTACTTGCTCAACTTTACACACGAGTAATGATTTCAAGGGGATTACTCATGAGTATGAACAGTTACACATGTATGTTTGCAGAAACAGAGGCCTAAGCCTGAAGACCATCAAGTTTAGCCCTCCATGTTTGAAAGATGAAACCCAACCTACTATACACCGAGCCCAACCAAACTACAGACCTTACAACAATAATTTTTTAAAAATAAAAATGGCCAGTTGATTAAAATTCATTTAATGTCTAAAACTAAACATGGAAGAAATAAAAAAAAAAGGCTTAAACAAATCTGTTGTGATTGAAAATTTATAAAACAAGATTAACACCAACACTTCTCAATTCAGGATTATTTTCATTAGTAGACAGCAGAACAAAGAAGCACTGCAGATGCAAAACATCATACTTAACAAAGAAACACCGAGTGCACAAGAAAACCAGTTAGGATTTTCCCACCATCACTTTCATAGTTAGCCAATGACAGATTTGTTGAAATTTCACTAAATTTGGAAAGTGCACCCATAATGTGGTGTAATTACATTCATCACCTTGAATTTAAAAACCAAGATAAACAAGATAGGTGTGGAGAGCGCTAAGGAGGAGGGAGCGCTATTAAATGATGGCTCACCACACCATCTGCAGAGCTAGTAACAGAACTGACCTTTTCAAAAATTTCTCAGAGTTTTCCAAGAAAGGGCAATAATATTTGGCAGCAAATCACAAAGCAAAGCTTTGTCAAGATACACTGGGTCAATTCAACGGTGCCAGAAATAATAGTGTATGTTCCTGAAATGGGTGTAAATGCACACTCCATCTTATATCCTCCTGTTGGCTACTCTTCAGGCTATAGTCCTCTTCTCCAAGCCTGCAGTATACACACACCTTCCCGCACGTCATTTACACCATTATTTACAGCACCTCTGAATTGGGCAGGTTTGAAAACAATTAGTGGAGGAGGGAAGAGGAGAAAACATCTTTTTTTGCCCCCGACTACAAACCTTAAACTCCCAAATGGGATCCCAGATAGTCAAAGCTGCAGCAAGGTCAGTCTCCCAGACCACACAAGCCAAGTTAATTCAATTAAGACTTTATAAGAAGCAGTACATTGGAAGACAGATAATATGCAGTTATTGATATCCTCCATAGAAAACAAATTAGCAATACTTAGCCCTCACAAATGACCAAACTGGAAGGCTAAGTACATATTGCTACAAATCAACTAGAGTGACTTGGAGAACATACTTATAAAGATGGCTACCTCTGATTTTAAGAGATTCATCACTCTCCGCATTAAGGGGATTCCCTTCTCTGGAGAAGTGTAAGGAAACTATAGAAAACTCAAAATCAGTCAAAATGTTTTCAAAAACTGGGATTCTCAGTGGTCAAAGAAACCTGTAGCCCAAATGAATGAGCCATTGAGCGATACCGAAATGACAGCATGGAAGATGACCCCTGTATGTGTTACTGAATTTCAGTAAGAACCAGATGGCAAGGTTAAGATTTGGCAGCCATAACCACTGTAAGATGGTGGAACAAAGATCACTTTCTCAATGCCCAATAAACAGTGGGGTAATTCTATATGCAGAGATATAGGCTCCACACCTATTTCTCAAATTAGTGTGACTTAACTGAGGTTAAGATGAAATTTGCTGATGAAGGAACCACTGCAGCTATTCTCCATGTATTTTTCTTTCTAACTATATTTCGTAAAAATAATATGTTCTGTGGCAGTGAAACTTCATCTGGTTTTAAGAGAAAGGAAGAAAAGGAAACTTGAGACATTTTCTTAGCTAGCATAGATAAGCGTAGTTCCATTGACTTCAATAGAACTATTTGTGGCACCTTAGAGACTAACAAATTTATTAGAGCATAAGCTTTCATGAGCTGTAGCTCACGAAAGCTTATGCTCTAATAAATTTGTTAGTCTCTAAGGTGCCACAAGTACTCCTTTTCTTTTTGCGAATACAGACTAACACGGCTGCTACTCTGAAATAGAACTATGCCAATCAACATCAGCTGAGAATCTGGGTCTTTATTTTTAAATAGCAGTTTCTGTTCATAACCCCTGTAAGGCAGCTGTAGGTATTTCTCTGATGATGTCCGATGAAGAGCAGATAACCAGTGTTCCAGCAGAGGTCATTGTTGAGATACTGTCTGTGGTAAATAAAACAATTCTCTTGTGCTTTCTCCGTCAAAGAGAAGGTTTTGTGGAAAGATAGCAGGGGCACAGTCTGGTGGCACCAGGGAACACAACAACTGTTAAGAGGGACAATGACACCTCTGAACCCTCCCTCTACCCCTGTAATAGTTCCCTATATCATATGTCTGTGCAGGAGGAAAGGAACTTGTGAAGGGAATTATGGCTTGCACAGTAATCATAAATCTGCCAAATTAATACATACTGCACGTATGGCACTTTGGCAGGGTTCCAGTGGCTCTGGAAACCATAACATTAGATTTCCTGACTTTTGTGCTTTTAAAATCTGAGCTATAATTATGACTTATTCTATGAGGGTGGTTTTTTTTTATATTTCCTGTCTGCAGTATCTATACAAATAGATATGTACACAAACCTCTCTCTCTCTCACACACACACACACACACACACACACACACACACACACACACACACACACACACACACACAATATATGTTATTATCAAAATGGAACACACTTTTCTGTTTAAGTAGCCTGGAATCTCCACATTTGAAATTGACTCTGGATATTGCAACTGTGCTGAGATTTTTTTTTTCTTCCACTCTTCTAATGAACAAAAAATTTCCCTCCAAAATTAATAAAATGGAGGAAGGAGTGTGTCCACATATTGTCAATACTTAACAGCTACTGGATCTATTTGGAGGATGAATTGCTCTCTCATTTCCCTTGAATAATTTATTATTTTAAGTTCTAAATGTTGTAGAGGTTTTTTATTTGGGTTGTTTGTTTGTTTTGTTTCAAGAATTATTTTTAACTATTTTCATACAAACTCAACTATTTCCTCATACAGGATCCTGCCAGATACATTAACAAATTCAATTTCAATTTGACATAAGCAAAGGACTCTTCCAACATAATGAAGAGTAAACCTATAACTTCTACACTCAAAAGAATTATAGGAAAGCTAAGGACAAGGAAAATTGTTGTCACAGCCTGAAGAATTTCCTGTCATTTCTAATATTGCCTTTTTCATTGGAAAAAATGCTCGGCTTCTCTGAGAGCAGCCTGTGCCAAATATTCATTAAACATTAGACAAACCTTCAAAAACAAGCATTTTACATATTAATACATTTTGCTACCTAGAGGGGCTAAAGGAGAAGAAAGAATCTATTTTGTGCTGTTTTTCTTCCCCTCACTAATTTTTGTTGTAGTTAACACACTAACTTTTGAAAACAGGCTTTCATTTCTCCCTACCCTAGTTCAACATATACTAAGGAGAATCTCCCTTTTGTGCAACAGTGGCTGAAACGTTCGAGGCATTTCAGAGTAGGCATTATTTTATTTATATGTTTTACAAACACTTTTCAGTAATCCTAACCCCAAAAGTTCGAAAATCATGAGATTTTTTTAAAATAGTAAATTTGGAGTTTTTCTGGATTTGGGCCTTTCGGGTTCACGTTTTCAAGTTTGTCTCTGAAATCATGGGGACTAGAAACACAGGATTTTGTTTGTTTGTAAATTAAAACTGAGATTCTCACATAATCAAATGGTCAAGGAGCAGGACTTTAAGAAAAATACCAAATATCATGAAACAATAAAATCACTGTAATTTCTCCATTTTGTGCTGCTTTACACATAAACCCCAATTAGAGCTGGATTAGATCCACAGTTGGACCTACTGTCCAGAAGAGTGGGTCACTCGGGCTATGTCTATGCTTAGAACACTTCTGCAGCAGTTCAGTATAGACACTTACTACAGCGATGGAAAGGCTTCTCCCATCTCTGTAGATAATCCACCTCCCTGAGAAGTAGTAGCTAGTTCGACAGAAGAATTCTTCCATTGACCTAGCACTGTCTATACTGGGGGTTATATCAACTTAACTACGTCTCTCAGGGGTGTGGAGTTTTCACACCCCCGAGAGACATAGCTATGCCGATGTTACTTACCGGTAAAGACCGGCACTCACAAACCTAGATCCTTGACATGGGTGTACAGTGGACTGTCCATCACACGACACCACCATGCTCTTCAACTGCTTTAAAGTCTGAATTGGAGCAAAAGAAGATGCCAGGTGCTCTATGCACAAATTTCAGAGCTAAAGTAGAGGGGAAGAGGAGCATTGATCCAAACATTCTTGAAAAGCTGCATGTTCATGTACTGTTTCCTCTCTTCACCCCTGCCTTCCCTTCATTACCTCAAAACACTCCTGCTTGACAGGGCACTGTTCTAGTTTTCCAGGGAGGACGCTGAACTTGTCTCATCTGATCGGGCACTAACGCATACACCTCAGCATGCACAAGATCATGTACTCTCTCCTGTAGCACCACAGTACAAAATGAGAGACTGTAGGGTTAATCCCCTTTCATAACTCAGTATCTGCTTCCCTAAGAAAATGGCAGGTACGTTTTTTATTCACAGCAATAAAGTGCTGACGCCAGATCACCCTGGTTCTGCCAGATTGTGTGCAATCAATCAAATCCTCAAATTCTGATTTACCCATATAATAGCACACGATAAATCATTACACCATCAGGCTGACTCTGCTGCTTTTAGTTATTATGTTCTACTAGTAAAGGAAGTTAAGAAAATACATTTTGAGACACCAGCCTTGGGAGTCAAAGTTTCCATTATTAATTAAATCAAGCTTCCTAAGGCTGAACCAACTACTCAAGGTGTGAGGGCTGTTTCAGAAACATAGCTGCTATTCTGTTTGAAGGTCTTGGTGCACACATCAAATAGAAAGCAATACACTAGTGGTGCTCAATCTTTTCATATTGTGGCCCATTTATTAAGACAACCTCCCATTCCAAATTTCACTCCTTCCCTGAAGGAACTGGAGTACTACGTTATTTATGAATGACTCTGAGACAAGATGAAAAACAAATCACTCTGATGCTATAGTTCATAGCTACTTTATTGCATTCCCTGCTTTTTGTATTGGTGCTAATTACCCCTTTTTGGATGTAGGGCTTTACATTAATTAAATTAGAGTATCCCCTCCTTGCCTACACCCCCCCACTACTCTAGTCTCTCTTAGTCATTTTGAAGTTTGGGTCTATCATTTTTCTTCAATTCTGGTATCATCCACAAATGTGACTGCAGCTCAACATGGACTACAATACCACAAATTAAAAAAAAGACAGGGAGAAAATGTTGCAAAACCATCCCCGTAATCTTTAAAAGACAGGCCAACTGAATCATTACTGTAAAAAGCAGCTTATGGACCACATGGAAGAGCACCCCAAACCAAGAGTAGCCCACAGATCACAGCTTGAGAACCACTGCAATACACATTTTCCCAGTGGATGGATGGTAGCCAGGCCTTATTTTGCTTCCATCTGTCTCTTGTGATCCAGGCTTCAGAGCCCACAAAAGCCTCAATTATGAAAAGACTCCCTGTTTCCACCTCAGCAGCAAAACAATTCTGCTTTGGAAAGACTCTGAATGCTAAATCAAAATTCAAGAGAAATAAAAACAAGTGGAAATAAAGTAACTTTAATCAAAAAATCCATGAATAAAGTGGTCTTGGAGTTTTCAGCTAAAAATCCAGCTCTTGCCAGCTCACAAAATATAGCAAGATCTAATTGGATAGACAAATATTTTAATAAATGTGAGAAACAAATCCAGAATTTGTTGTTTGCCTGAAAGCAAGAGTGAGGAATAAAGCCCTGAGGGCTCACTCTTATGTAGATGGCAGAGAGCAAGCACCTCGACATGAGGTGATTAGAGATGCAGCTGTAGAATGTTTATTTGAGAGAAAAACATCCCCCAAATGTCCTGATTCTCTGGGCAGACCTACCATACTTGAGAGACCAGATTATATTGGAGAAAGGCAGCCTTGGGAAATGAGTAGTCAGCTCTCGCTCACCTTTTCCGCCGCAATCCAAGGCACCACTCATGTGATAAACACCTACGTCACAGCAGAAGCTGATGGCGATGAATAATGCATGAGATCTAGTTACTCTACCACATATCAGACCCCTGGGATAAAGAGACAGCTTTTTATTTTGAGTCATCATTCTCATTACCCCAGAGTATAGACACTCACTCTAGTTATTTTCTCTCCCTCTCCATCACTCCAGTTTGCATATTCAATTGTCCAGTTCTAACTTAACTTGATAAACTGCTGTTGTATACAAACTGTGACGACTTAAACAAAAATGTAAAATATGCTCTTATACAAAGACGGTTAAATTATTATTACTCATTCATCTTAAACTAAAATCACCCAGAAATTAAGAGTTAAGTCAGAAATGCCATTTTTCCAGCAAGCCACACCTTTTTGCCCATGTGCTTGCCTATAACTGAGCCTCAGAACAATAAATGTCACAGAACATGAGCTAACACAGGTTAAGGATGGAATTTCAGCCTAAGCTATGCAAAACAGGTTATTGAAGATGAACTGAAAAGTTAAAGTGAAAACTGAGCTAACACCAAATTTACACACTGAATGCTATCTACCAATGCACCACAGTACTAGGCACAAATGCTCCCACTAAGTAAGCTCAGAGTAGCATTCAACACAGAAATGTATTATCTTTTTTGTAAGATTCCATGATTGACACCTGTCTGTGTGTCACTCTGAAGCACAGAATTCCTGTTGAGCAGAATGAAGCAATGGAAACAGCTACAAGTGTGGCTGAGAGCCCTTTTTGTTCAGATTTCAGAGTAGCAGCCGTGTTAGTCTGTATTCGCAAAAAGAAAAGGAGTACTTGTGGCACCTTAGAGACTAACAAATTTATTAGAGCATAAGCTTTCGTGAGCTACAGCTCACTTCATCGGATGCATTTGGTGGAAAAAAACAGAGGAGAGATTTATATACACACACACAGAGAACATGAAACAATGGGTTTATCATACACACTGTAAGGAGAGTGATCACTTAAGATAAGCCATCACCCACAGCAGGGGGGGGAAAGGAGGAAAACCTTCCATGGTGACAAGCAGGTAGGCTAATTCCAGCAGTTAACAAGAATATCAGAGGAACAGTGGGGGGTGGGGTGGGGGGGAGAAATACCATGGGTTTTTTTTTTTTTTTTTTTTTTTTTTTCCACCAAATGCATCCGATGAAGTGAGCTGTAGCTCACGAAAGCTTATGCTCTAATAAATTTGTTAGTCTCTAAGGTGCCACAAGTACTCCTTTTCTTTTTGAGAATACAGACTAACACGGCTGCTACTCTGAAACATGGGGAAATAGTTTTACTTTGTGTAATGACTCATCCATTCCCAGTCTCTATTCAAGCCTAAGTTAATTGTATCCAGTTTGCAAATTAATTCCAATTCAGCAGTCTCTCGTTGGAGTCTGTTTTTGAAGCTTTTTTGTTGAAGTATAGCCACTCTTAGGTCTGTGATCGAGTGACCAGAGAGATTGAAGTGTTCTCCAACTGGTTTTTGAATGTTATAATTCTTGACGTCTGATTTGTGTCCATTCATTCTTTTACGTAGAGACTGTCCAGTTTGGCCAATGTACATGGCAGAGGGGCATTGCTGGCACATGATGGCATATATCACATTGGTAGATGCGCAGGTGAACGAGCCTCTGATAGTGTGGCTGATGTGATTAGGCCCTATGATGGTATCCCCTGAATAGATATGTGGACAGAGTTGGCAACGGGCTTTGTTGCAAGGATAGGTTCCTGGGTTAGTGGTTCTGTTGTGTGGTGTGTGGTTGCTGGTGAGTATTTGCTTCAGATTGGGGGGCTGTCTGTAAGCAAGGACTGGTCTATCTCCCAAGATCTGAGAGAGCGATGGCTCGTCCTTCAGGATAGGTTGTAGATCCTTGATGATGCGTTGGAGAGGTTTTAGTTGGGGGCTGAAGGTGATGGCTAGTGGCGTTCTGTTGTTTTCTTTGTTGGGCCTGTCCTGTAGTAGGTGACTTCTGGGTACTCTTCTGGCTCTGTCAATCTGTTTCTTCACTTCAGCAGGTGGGTATTGTAGTTGTAGGAATGCATGATAGAGATCTTGTAGGTGTTTGTCTCTGTCTGAGGGGTTGGAGCAAATGCGGTTATATCGTAGCGCTTGGCTGTAGACAATGGATCGAGTGGTATGATCTGGATGAAAGCTAGAGGCATGTAGGTAGGAATAGCGGTCAGTAGGTTTCCGATATAGGGTGGTGTTTATGTGACCATCGCTTATTAGCACCGTAGTGTCCAGGAAGTGGATCTCTTGTGTGGACTGGTCCAGGCTGAGGTTGATGGTGGGATGGAAATTGTTGAAATCATGGTGGAATTCCTCAAGAGCTTCTTTTCCATGGGTCCAGATGATGAGGATGTCATCAATGTAGCGCAAGTAGAGTAGGGGCATTAGGGGACGAGAGCTGAGGAAGCGTTGTTCTAAGTCAGCCATAAAAATGTTGGCATACTGTGGGGCCATGCGGGTACCCATCGCAGTGCCGCTGATTTGAAGGTATACATTGTCACCAAATGTGAAATAGTTATGGGTCAGGACAAAGTCACAAAGTTCTGCCACCAGGTTAGCCGTGACAGTATCGGGGATACTGTTCCTGACGGCTTGTAGTCCATCTTTGTGTGGAATGTTGGTGTAGAGGGCTTCTACATCCATAGTGGCTAGGATGGTGTTTTTAGGAAGATCACCAATGGACTGTAGTTTCCTCAGGAAATCGGTGGTGTCTCGAAGATAGCTCGGAGTGCTGGTAACGAAGGGCCTGAGGAAGGAGTCTACATAGCCAGACAATCCTGCTGTCAGGGTGCCAATGCCTGAGATGATGGGGCGTCCAGGATTTCCAGGTTTATGGATCTTGGGTAGCAGATAGAATACCCCAGGTCGGGGCTCCAGGGGTGTGTCTGTGCGGATTTGTTCTTGTGCTTTTTCAGGGAGTTTCTTGAGCAAATGCTGTAGTTTCTTTTGGTAACTCTCAGTGGGATCAGAGGGTAATGGCTTGTAGAAAGTGGTGTTGGAGAGCTGCCTAGTAGCCTCTTGTTCATACTCGGACCTATTCATGATGACGACAGCACCTCCTTTGTCAGCCTTTTTGATTATGATGTCAGAGTTGTTTCTGAGGCTGTGGATGGCACTGTGTTCTGCATGGCTGAGGTTATGGGGTAAGCGATGCTGCTTTTCCACAATTTCAGCTCGTGCACGTCGGCGGAAGCAGTCTATGTAGAAATCCAGGCTGCTGTTTCGACCTTCAGGAGGAGTCCACCCAGAATCCTTCTTTTTGTAGTGTTGGCAGGAAGGTCTCTGTGGGTTAATATGTTGGTCAGAGGTGTGTTGGAAATATTCCTTGAGTCTGAGACGTCGAAAATAGGATTCTAGGTCACCACAGAACTGTATCATGTTCGTGGGGGTGGAGGGGCAAAAGGAGAGGCCCTGAGATAGGACAGATTCTTCCGCTGGGCTAAGAGTATAGTTGGATAGATTAACAATATTGCTGGGTGGGTTACGGGAACCATTGTTGTGGCCCCTTGTGGCATATAGTAGTTTAGATAGCTTAGTGTCCTTTTTCTTTTGTAGAGAATCAAAGTGTGTTTTGTAAATGGCTTGTCTAGTTTTTGTAAAGTCCAGCCACGAGGAAGTTTGTGTGGAAGGTTGGTTCTTTATGAGAGTATCCAGTTTTGAGAGCTCATTCTTAATCTTTCCCTGTTTGCTGTAGAGGATGTTAATCAGGTGGTTCCGCAGTTTCCTTGAGAGTGTGTGGCACAAGCTGTCAGCATAGTCTGTGTGGTATGTAGATTGTAATGGATTTTTTACCTTCAGTCCTTTCGGTATGATGTCCATCTGTTTGCATTTGGAGGGGAAGATGATGTCTGTCTGTATCTGTGCGAGTTTTTTCATGAAGTTGACAGATTTCCACTCTATACGGCTAAATTCAGTGCCTTGCATAATGACAGGTTTCAGAGTAGCAGCCGTGTTAGTCTGTATTCGCAAAAAGAAAAGGAGTACTTGTGGCACCTTAGAGACTAACAAATTTATTAGAGCATAAGCTTTCGTGAGCTACAGCTCACTTCATCGGATGCATTTGGTGGAAAAAAACAGAGGAGAGATTTATATACACACACACAGAGAACATGAAACAATGGGTTTATCATACACACTGTAAGGAGAGTGATCACTTAAGATAAGCCATCACCCACAGCAGGGGGGGGAAAGGAGGAAAACCTTCCATGGTGACAAGCAGGTAGGCTAATTCCAGCAGTTAACAAGAATATCAGAGGAACAGTGGGGGGTGGGGTGGGGGGGAGAAATACCATGGGGAAATAGTTTTACTTTGTGTAATGACTCATCCATTCCCAGTCTCTATTCAAGCCTAAGTTAATTGTATCCAGTTTGCAAATTAATTCCAATTCAGCAGTCTCTCGTTGGAGTCTGTTTTTGAAACTATTTCCCCATGGTATTTCTCCCCCCCACCCCACCCCCCCACTGTTCCTCTGATATTCTTGTTAACTGCTGGAATTAGCCTACCTGCTTGTCACCATGGAAGGTTTTCCTCCTTTCCCCCCCCTGCTGTGGGTGATGGCTTATCTTAAGTGATCACTCTCCTTACAGTGTGTATGATAAACCCATTGTTTCATGTTCTCTGTGTGTGTGTATATAAATCTCTCCTCTGTTTTTTCCACCAAATGCATCCGATGAAGTGAGCTGTAGCTCACGAAAGCTTATGCTCTAATAAATTTGTTAGTCTCTAAGGTGCCACAAGTACTCCTTTTCTTTTTGTTCAGAATATCACTAGGATTCAATCATCACTCGGATTCATGGTCTGTTCCTGTCCAGTTTTTCAGTTCTAAGCCAATTGGACTTTACAAATTACACCCATGCAATAGCTATGCCATGCCAAGAATCCTAGACTACTGTTATATTAGAGGTAGCTCAACCAATCACCAACCTTATGCTACCGTTAGTTTGCTTGCAAAAATTTCAGTGGTTGTATGAGAAAGACTGCACAGACGGTGCACTACTTGGTCCAACGGCTACAGTTCTTCAAAACCACTGACACAACACAACCAGTACACACAATAACCCCAAACACATACAACCCCTCACCATAGCATACACTCTTCATTCACCACCTACACAAGTACCACAAAATTGCCCAGTAAAACCCAATTGTGATAATGAGGGCTCAGGCACTCCTAAGTCTGCACATAGTTCAATTGCAGAAGCAGGGAAGTTAAATCTGTGCCCTAAGAAATCATCATGAAATTGGTGGAAAAAATGTGTAAGGCACACATTCACTAAATAAATTAACGTATCAATGTGTATTCCCACAAAGACACTTCAGGTTGTTGTTTAGGCTTTTCACTGTGGAAGAGACCAGTTTACTAGGTCTCTTCAGTCCAGTCTCCATTTCTCCATTATTATTTGCATTCCAATAGCATCTAAGAACCCCAACCAACATCAGGGCTTCACTGTGCTAGGCAATGTACAAACACATAATGAGAGGTCATCCTTAACCCAACAAATTGCAATATAAATAGACAATATGAAAATATTATTAACCCCATTTTACAGATGCCAAACTGAATCATGGAGAGGTTGCGTGACCTGCTCAAGGTCACATGGTTATTTTGTGATAAAGCCAGCTTACGAACCCAGATCTCCCAAAATCCAGTCCCAGTGATTTAACGACAAAACCATCCCTCCATCCAAACTCCAGGCTGTTGATATGGTTTCGTGACTGCCTGTAAAGAAGCACAGAACATCAGTGAAGGTAGTGATGAATCAAGGGAGAAGCAGTGAATCTGGGAGCGGAGAAAGAAAGAAGAGACAGAAGGAGAGAGAAATCAGGAGAAAGAAGGGCAGAGTTGATAGAGAAAAAAAGAGGAAGGTGCAGAAAACCAAGAAGGGAGGGTGTATCATGGAGAGGCAAAGAAAGTGGGTCAGCAATGAAGAGAAATGACGATGTGGGAGCTCTACAATACATGTAAAGGCACTTGTCTAATACACCTGAGTGACAACTTGCAAATTCTACTATGAAACATATTTTTTAAATAGCTAATTTTTTTTTCAGATATAGTACAAAAATAAGCCTTCAGCCAAATTTTGCTCATGGCAATTTTTATGGTAAAGTTATAAATCCTTGAAAAACAGAAGATAGGAGGAGACCACTGTTGGTTCTTTAACTGCACTTGTGAAAAAAGTACAGCTACTAAACTCACAGAGGGCTCAGGGGTTCAAAAATATCTATAAGCCTTCTTTGATAAAAACAGTAGTTTCTTAGAGTATGTCTATACTATCCGCCAGATCAGTGGGCAGTGATCGATCCAGCAGGAGTCAATTTCTCGCACCTAATCTAGACGCAATAAATCGACCCCCACATGCTCTCCCGTCGACTCCAGTACTCCACCAGGGCGAGAAGCGCAGGCAGAGTCAACGAGGGAGCGTCACCAGTCGACTCACCGCAGCGAAGACACCACGGTGAGTAGATCTAAGTACGTCGACTTTAGCTAAGTTGTTCACGTTCATAACTTAAATCAATCCT
This sequence comes from Dermochelys coriacea, assembly GCF_009764565.3. Taxonomy (NCBI): domain Eukaryota; kingdom Metazoa; phylum Chordata; order Testudines; family Dermochelyidae; genus Dermochelys; species Dermochelys coriacea. The sequence goes on along the minus strand of NC_050071.1, from coordinate 99,094,418 downwards.
CCTCCTCCTCTCCCCGCCCTCCCAGCGTAGACCAGGCCTTAGTTCTATGGAGGGACAATCTTCTTTCATAAACCTGCTGCAGAGGCAAACTTTTTTTACTCCACAAGTCTGGGTCGCAATGGTCATTGAGCAAAGAAAGACTATGCTAATGCGTTTCCACTCCCTGCAGGATTCAATAAAGAATGTGCACACATTTTAATATATCATCTACACGCATGTTTTAAAATGTTAAGCCAGAGCTGTTGCTTGAGGTAACTTTCTGGTAAAATCACAGAAATAGGATGGGTTTTGAGTACAGTCTTCTATTTAAGTAATTTTTGTTTTTAAAAAGCTGGAAAGATCAGTGAGGACTAGGAACATTTCATGCTCAGAATAGCTGGTGGTTAAGAGAAAAGTCCTTATTTAGCTTACTGCTTTGTTAATTGTCTTTGTTGGCTGACTCACCATCCAATGCTGTTATCTCTTAAGGAAGAAATGTCCTTATAAAATACAGTGGGGTTGATCATGCAGTCCTCACTCAGATAAAAATACTTATTAATGTCATTTTAACCAAGAAACAACTGCAGGATGTAGGCCCAATATGGCATTCGCACCATCAGCATCATAACAGCTCTCTCTGGCTGATATAGGGAAAAGGCCCATCATTCATTCAAGCAAGAACCTGAAAGAAGGAAAGACTTAAGCTTCTTCATCATCTTCAACAGCATCTCCCTACAGCCATTGTCAAGAGACCACCTATATATAAAAATCAGTTTGAAGTGAGTCAGTGAATTACATCCCTTCCAACCATCTCTTATTTAAACTAAATTTACCTCTCCCTTGCACAGACCAAATCTGTAATATCAAAATTCTCACTGACTTCAGTGGTGCAACTCAGTGCCCCTGAAGTTCTCACTTTCTTATTCTGCTGTGGATTGTTTACATAAAAATGCAGACTAATGAAACTGAGATTATACAAAATGGCAGCCAGTTTACAGAAATTCATTTTACATAAAATTACACTTTGTGCACTATTTGTCCGATGACCCTCATTATTTAGACTGTCGCCACATGTCAACTGCAGTTGAAAGACATGAGGACTCTGTTTAATGTGTTCAGCTGTACCCACGAGAGGAGAAATTCTGCAGTTTCTCCTAGAAAAAGTAATAATTAATCCCCACGCCTGGAAAGCATAGCTTCCATGGAAGAGAAACGAGGGAGACAATTTAAAAGTAACTTGCGTGCAAAATATTCAAGCAACCATAATACTAATAATAGTAATAATAGCAACCATTTGCTAATATAAACTCCAAGTATGATCTTTCCATAATATGAACTACTTCTGGGAACTTCAGGCAATTGTCTACTGAGGCAATGGTGAAATTTGGGATTTATTATAGACAAAACTGCTATTCTTATATTATTACATCGTTTTTTTGGTTGGGGGAAGACACAAAACAATGGTTATAAGAAAGCTGACACCTGGATCTTCCACTGACTTTAATGGACACTGTGTTAGGCCTTTATGGCAACTGATATAACCCTTACCTGAACAGTCCCATTAATTTCAGTGGTTTCTAAACAAGAAGTCTCATAAGTTTCCCATGAGGTAATAAAAAAAAAATAAAATAAAAAGTCAATACATTTACATAGAAATGTAACCAGCATCATGTAGCCTGATTTTTTAAAAATAAATATTTATAAGGTCACATTTTTAAAATAAAATTTGACGTTGTGAAGCAGAGTGCCATTTATTTCCCTAACTTTAACTGAACGCTAAGAAGCTATCCACACAATTACAGCAATTAGCCTGGGGACTCCATTTTGACATTCACAGAAGATATGAGATGTTAAAGGAATCCCATGTCAAATGAGTACCTGGAGGTTACCTGCTTTGTCACAACGTAATGTCTCTCAGAAACTACTGTTGTTCATATCGAATTGCACAACCAGGAAATATGCCACTACCCCACAGATCAGGATATCGCAACTACTCAAGGTTAGCCAAAAAGGAAAAACAAAAAACCACACAGTGGGTCACTACTTTATCTTATTTTCTCCAACAAAAGTGCAATTTTAAATTTTAAAAAACTTAGATGGAAAAACGCAAGCACACGCCAAAGGCTACAGTGCAAACTTATATAAAAAAATACAATCACATTAAGCCTACAGGTTTCAGAGTAGCAGCCGTGTTAGTCTGTATTCGCAAAAAGAAAAGGAGTACTTGTGGCACCTTAGAGACTAACAAATTTATTAGAGCATAAGCTTTCGTGAGCTACAGCTCCCTTCATCAGATGCACCTCTAAGGTGCCACAAGTACTCCTTTTCTATTTATGCTTCAGGTCAATACCAGCGAGATGAATTACAGAAGCTAACATATGACATATATATGTAACATATGACAGTGATATTATTGAGTCTGCAGTCAGACTGCAAGACAACATCCAGTATATTGTCAAGGATACTTACATAAGAACATAGGAAATGCCATGCCAAATCCGACTAGTGGTGTATTTACTCCAGTATCCTGTGTCTGACAGCAGCTACCACCAGATGCTTCAGAGGAAGGAGCAAGAAACACCACAGTGGACAATTATGGAACAACTTTCCCTAGTAATGTAATTTTAGATCCCAGGACATCTTTCACGTACCTATGTCATTTACAAACAAAAGAGATAAAAACTCTTCTTCTCCCCCACTTTTAAATGAAGGTTTAGATTCTAGAGAAATCTGTGGGAGGACCTGAAAACATCAAATTTATTTATTTTGAATTTCCCAGGTACTGGAAAACTGAATGGCATTTAAACATGCATTACCACAACAAAAGAGGAAAATCTCAGCGACCTGAAAGCACTATGTTTCTAAATTAAACTCAATGCTGTAGTTCATTTGCTTTCTCTCCAACATGAAGATTTTGCCTAATACACAGTTTAGTGCTTAATCCTAATGCCCTAGCAATTCACAACACACCCAGTTGTGCTGTGCCTGGAATGCAAACTATGCTAAGCATTTTGCCCCCAGGTACTGTAAGAATTTCAGCAGCCATGGGCCATAAAATTTGCTCAGAAGGGCAAGTTAACCAACAATGTAGCAAAAATATAATCTCATACCCTTAGGTAGAAGGTCTTAAATCTTATTAAATGATTACAAACAACAGATGCAAGGTGTGCAAAATATACAGTACCATAGTTTTTCATGCTTTTATGTACTGATCCTTCCAGGTTAAACTCACACACACACACACAAAATGAATTAAGCAGAGGGTATAAAATTACAGATTTTCCTTACGTGGATATTTTATTTTATTTTTTGAAAAGATGGATTCTCTGCAGAAACAAGAAATACATGTGTAACTTTCAACTCAGATTGTGCTGGATGCACATAGGATCTGATTATGCCTCCATTAAAACAAACTGGAATTTTGCCATTGATTTAATGGAATTAGGATTGATCTCATGTTACTTTTTTTTTTTTAAATGAAGGTCTTCCACATAAATCAGCAGTTTAAGACCTAAAATTACTTATTAATAATTATGTGTATTATCACAGCACCTAGAAGCCCCAGTTATGAACAGCTACAACAGAGGTAGTCAATAGACAGACCGTGGGCCAAATCACTAGACACTTTTGAACGAACTGCAAAATCCTTTTACTTATGATAGTCATCATTATTAGTATTTTTGTATTATTATCTATGGAGTCTGGACCCTGACTATACCGTGACCAAGAAATTTAGACATTAATAAAAATAACTGACTACCCCTAATGTTACACCACTGTTCTAGGAGCTGTACAAATACAGAACAACCACCTTTAGAGTGTGCCCGCTTCATGAAGCCTCAGAACTGATTGCTACATTCATTCATACTCCTACTCATGGAGAACAGAGCAAACACTTCGGATCACCCATTGCAAGTGATCCAGGTCTTCTGACATTGTTATGTCCTGCTCTATATCAAGGCTGAGGTGAGCAAGGTCAGAAGCCACATCCCTCCAGTGTGTGGAAGGCCATCAGTGAGGTCTTCTCCATCTAGCTTTTATTGGATCAAATGCATAAAACTGTCTGGCTGGTATGGACTCTGGCATACAAAGCAGATGGCCAAGCCACCTGAGCCAGCATTGAGTCACTTGGGAAGATGCTGGAGGCTGGTAGGTCTGATGCCCGACATCCTCGTTTGTAAAGTGATGAAACCACCATATGCCTTCAAAAGGTCATTGTTGTTTTATGTGGAAAGCATCCAGCTGGCGCATTTGTATCTCTGTGGTGGCCAAGGTTTCAGACCCACACAAAAGAACAAAAGCCAGAGCTGCTTGATAGATATGCATCTTAGTCCAAGTGGCATTAGCTTCCAAAGTGCATGCATAAATACCAGTAGTCCTTACTGATTTGATGTTTCATGTTAGCAACCTCTTTCCTTGGTGACAATGGAGCCACAATAACCAAATGAGTTGACTGATGCTATGTTCATGCTACTCACTCACTCACTATACTGATTGCTACACTCACTCTAAAACACTGTTAAAAAAAGATAGGTAAGACTGGTGGGATGAAATCATGGCTCCACTGAAACATTCATTGGCTTCACCAGGGTCACGATTTCACACAAGAAGGTGAAATTTAACCACCGATAACACTCAGAAAAGATTTGTATACACTTCAGAACAAAAAGAACATTGTGAAAATAGGGCTTAGAGGGTTTGACCTAAAGCCCACTGAAGTCAAAGAAAAGGTTCCCATTGTTTTCAATGGGCCTTGGATCAAGTCAATAATGGGAAGCTCACTTCAATCTAAACTATGGTGACAGGACCAACCTCTCTAAAATTTCCTTTTAGGAAGCAAATTAATCTTAGATATCAGCACAGCAATGTTCATTCAGAGCTTCATTCATGTTGGGTAAGTCTACATTGAAATCGAGAGGTGGAAGGAGAGGGGGTAATTGCAGCACATGTAGACATACCTGAGCTAGCTTTAATTAGATAACAGATACTAACAGCAGCGAAGCTGCGGCAGCACACATTATACCAGCCTGCTCAGAAGTCTAGGTACTTATTCGGACAGCTAATTCACACTGAAGTCCATCCTGCTGTGGTTTCACTGCTTCGGTACCCTGTCTGGTCTACACATTCTGCAATCACCCCTCTTCAACTGCACTGTAGACATATTTTAGGCCTGGGCTACACTGGGGGGGAGGGAGGGTTCGAACTAAGATACACAACTTCAGCTACACTATTCGCGTAGCTGAAGTCGAAGTATCTTAGTTCGACTTACCTGGCCATCCTCACGGCAGTGAGTCAACCACAGTGGCTCCCCCCTCGACTCTGCTTACTCCTCCTGCTGAGGTGGAGTACAGGCATCAATTTGGGGATCAATTTATCGTGTCTAGACGAGACGCGATACATCGATCACTACCCGGCAATTCTGGTGTTGTCAGCTGCCTTCTCTGTGTTGTCAGCTGCCTTCTAAGGTAGGTAATGCCAATGAAGGCTAGGGATCCTGGATCTGCAGTAACATGACTTCTCCTAGAATTGTGCAAATATAAAGAATGTCTTGCCTAATAAATGCCCTGATTTTAGAAACTACATTTATTACTATTTTAGGATAATTTTCTGATTGCTTTACAGCTACTGGAGTGTTTGCGTTCTTGCATATATTTTAGCTGACACAGGATACTTGCTTTTGTTTCTTAAAAACAGGACCATATCAGTTCTTCAGAGCCTTCATGGTTCGTCAAGACTGTGGACATCCACATGGTAAAGTTTCTGTACTGTGTTTAAACTCTAGAGCCAAAATAGCCTTCATGATGTCAGTAAGAGCAAAGCTGATACTAAATACAGATAAAATTAAAATGCTATAAAAATTAAATCTTGGCTATTGCTTATCCACAGTAATCATGAATAAAAAAAATGTTTTAAAAAAAATTTTACACACACACACACACACACACACACACACACACACACACACACACACACACACACACACACACACACTCTAACATTTTCTCCGAAGGGGCTTGATCCATATCTCACAGAAGTCAATAGGCTGATTCCCATTGATTTCAGTGTTTTTTTAGAACAAAGCCAAAATCAAGGGATTGTTTGTCAAAATTTCAGTACAGATTCTATGATATATTTATATCTTCTCTGAAAAGCTAGGGTCACAATGGAGAAAATTACAGACCTAGATTTAAGATGATACTATTTGGTACCAATAAAGTTAAACATAGAAAAGTGAAGGAGGAAAGAAAAGGAAATTCCAGCAAAATTAACATCTGTCTAAACAAAAGACCAAAGAAAAGTCTGAAAGTATCTGGCATATGTTGCCTACCATGATGAGCTAGGAGAACAGGCATTTTTACAAAGGATACTTGAACTACAGATAGTTTCTTGACAGAAGGTGATATACGTAAACCCCAGTTACCAGCATATTTGAACAACAACAAAAGGAAAAAGGGTTTTCACCTTCCAAAAGAATGACAAAGTAAATTACGTTATGGGAGTCCATTATGAGCTTTCCTGATCCATAAAATCCTCTCCTAACAAAGTGATGCCTTTACTCTTGCTTTGATTTGTTTTTAAATTAAAATTTCTAAGCCATCGCAAATAATTACTTGTGCAATATTTCAGGCACAGTAACACTTCACTCATAACAGACACAATTTGAGATCTTTCCACCTATAAAAAGATAAACATAGACACTGTTGACTAAAAATAAAAAACTTATTGTTTTGCCTGTGGACCTTCTTCATCTCTTCATAATTGAAGCAGAATAGTTACCTTTAAGGCTTGAAATTTTAGATGAAGCAAGGAAAATTATTTTCAGTTACACTAATTTAACCCCATTGACCTCAGAAGGGTATGCACTGGTATAATTCAGAAGAGAATTTGGCTCATTGTAATAACTGGGTGAAATCCTGGCCCCAGTGAAATCAATGCAAAACATTCATTGGCCTCAATGGGGATGGATTTTTACTTGGCAATTTTCACGGTAATTCCTAAGGCAAATTTAGTCAAGTCACTACCAAAATTTAAACATAACCAATGAATGAAGAAAATGTATATGTGTAAGTACATTCCAGAAAGCTATGGCTTTTGCCTTCAGATCAAGTTACTAGCTATATTTTAAAATTCTAAACAAAATTCTCACACTAGTAAATTACTACCTTTTCTTTTGGGGTAGTGTTAATAAAAGTAGAAAAAGAAACAAGAATAATTGGAAAGATTAACACTAGCTTTTGCACCATTTAAAGAACATTTAGTAACAGGAAAGAACAAAAGAAACAACTGATTCTCAGTCCACAATTAGGAATAAAAATTCCACAATTAGTACAACTGTTTAAGTCTTTCTAAACATGAAGTTATATCCTTCCAAAACAAAAACTCCATTTCTTCATTTCAGCAACTAATCCAAAATGACAAGTTTTGTCACAGGTTGATCTTGCAGATCATTGTGCTGTAATGATGGAAAATACACGACAGATAAAGATAAATGCTCACCACACTGAATGCAACACTACTCTGAAACCTACCTTAGAAGTTAAGACTCATGATCAAGAAAATCTGATAAAGAAATGTAAGCTTCATAAGATGTTGATTGGTAAGATACTCAGTTACATTATAAACTGCGTCTTATTTAACTGCTTAGCAAATAGTCTGTAATATCTTCGACAGGGAATATAAAATTTCAAAATTCTACCTCTATTTAGTAGTTATTTTTGTACAGTAGTAGCAGCAATTGCTGACTGCTGTTTGTCTAGGGCAGCAGCAGCAACTTTTATTCACCAGCATTATTCGGGTGCCGGCAAGATCATGCACTTGAGAGAGAACAGGGTTCAAAAACCTACCACCATTCAAGACCTTATCCTCCAACTCATGTTCTAATATGGCCTGTCTAGCTCGTGTGAATAGGACCAACCATATTAAATTGTTTGTTTTCTAGTTATGGCTTAAATTAGCAGACCCCAAGAGGGGAAAGTCACCTAGTGTGAGAGTTACCTCTGGACATAGTAAGTGAAACTGAGGCACAATGGCACACCCAGAGTGGGGAAGGAGCAGCTGCCACCATAGAAGTGTTGACACTCAAGGGCAGTGGGAGGACATGGAACTTCTTTAGTGTGTCTTCCAAAAACTATCTTTATTTCGTCTTGCCCACTTAGATTTGAAAAAGTATTAATTTCCATTTTTATAACTGTTAATATTGCATTTCTGCTGTGTGCACAGTAATGACTTACATAATTGCCTATACTTCACAAATAAATAGGTTCTTTTTCAAAAATTTAAAATAAAATACACAAAGAGAATCCACAAGACATTCTCACTTCCCTACAGTAATTTTAGGATAGGTTAAATTTTGCTCCTAAAAGCAGGTATTCCCTCTATGGGAATATCTTCAAAAAAACAACAACAAACTTTAGACCAATGTCATTTTCAACTTAGTTTTGCAATTGCCAGAATTTCCCCAATTCCTGCAGCAAAGACCAGTTTGATAAGACTACTATCAATGATGTTATACAGTACTTTGCACTTCTGTACTACTTTCCAAACCTCAGTGCTCTTCAAAAGTTTATGAATTAAAGCTTCCCCAACACCCTTATGCTGTAGGTAAATGTTATCCCCATTTACATATGGGAAATTGATGAAGAAAAAATTAGCGTCTTGCCCAAGGTCACGCAAGAAACCTCTGGCAGAACCAGAAATAGTATTCAGATCTCTTCACTCCTAATCCCTCGCCTCCTGTCTTGTAAATTAACTGTTTTGTCAATCATTGAAAAAAAATCTCCCTTTACTGAAATGCAAAGCCTCAGTCATAATTATGGCTGGATTGCATATTTGTATTTTATTGCATCTTCCAATGAAATATGAAGATAACTAAAAAAAACCTAAAAAAAGATCAAACTATAGCCACAGAATCTCAGTGCAGCAATATTTCAGAAATTATTCTTAGATGTTCTCAGGTGTACATTAATTACATCAGACACAGCCCAGATAATTATTTGCTTAACACTATATTAATAAATTATAGTCACCGTTTGTTTAGAAAAGAGAGATTACATCCAATTCTAACCAACTACTGATTTAAAATTAGTATACGGAAAAAGCCATTAGTTTTTAATTTTTTGCACAGATCAAATCGGACATCTTTTTACACCCTGGTCCTGCAACAACTAAGCACCTGGGTAATTTTACCCACATAAGAATTCTCAGACTTCAGTGGGAATTTTCATATGAGTAAAGTTATGCAGCATTGCCAACCCCAAGCATTCAAAAATCATGAGTCAGGCTCTCTCCCAAAACCATGACATTGCTTTAAGGAAGCCATTCATGGGGGCGTGTCTTGATTTGCCCAACTGGTTTTTGAGTTTATATAGGTTTGATGTGCATGTGAATTGCCAGCTTCTCTCAGTAACCATGAGGGCTAGAAACATAAAAAAAAAAAGAAAACATATTCTCACATAATCACAAGACTCCAAGAGCTGGGGCTTTTAATTAAAGAAATGCTGCAAGACTTATGATAACATTTTAAGTAGGTAGGGTTGGGGCCTTAATTATTAGTGAAGCAAAAACTGTCCCCCATTTGAAGAGAAAAATTGGAAATCACAATTTATATAGAGATCTGAATCTTTAATGGTGAACCAGACTACAAAGCTGAAATTAAACTAAATCCAGCAATATGCTAAATGCCCACAAGGCTCTGTGGAAAAAAATGCATAAGCACAAGTTGCACTGGAAACCTTAATGTTGGCATTTCCGAACTTGAGGGCTTCACTTTGCAGCTAACATTCTTCTAAAGTCCTTTTTTGTAATTATGAATAAGTTGTAACATACTGTACAGAAATAATGCCATCAGATATATAATAGTAAGATCCATGCAAGGAAGTGCCAAAGAACTTCCAAGGGCGAGGAAGTGAATTTAAAAAGGTAAATCAAAGCTTATTTCTGTAACTTACCCCCCTCCACCCAGTTAAAGGGGCCTATTTGGTACATTTCTTGGCTTCATGCATTAGCTTCATTTTAGCTTTACATTTCTCTCTTTGGTCTGTTCACATATACTATCCATTTAATTCTGTATATTTAAGTAAATATTTTTAATTTAAATTCCTAAATCCATACTTAGTCAGAGTCATGTCATCTTAATACCTCTGAATATAGACATCTGATTTACATGTCTACATAGTAATAAGGTTAGGTCTAATAAATGTTCCCAAGATGTCTCGGTTTGGTTACGTTTCAGACACTACTTTACTAACTAAGAATTCTGTTCACTCTAGTTCTCCACAGGAAACAAACCAGTACAACCGTTGTTCTGAAATTAATAGTTACATTAAAATAAATGCCATATGGCTTATGGCACAATTCACTGAATTCCATGTATCATGCCTTTAATCAATTTAGACAACACCCGATATTTTTTCCCCAGACAGCTTAATACATGGTAAAATATGAATATAATGAGGACAAATACTAATCAAAACACGCAACACTATTTCAAACTGTATACATTTATCATTTCTGTCAACTACCATAGCATTACACTGAACGCAATTCCTTTGCAAGTAAATAATTGGTGAAAGTACTCTGCTTTTCTGTACTTGACTACTGCATGTCTGACAATTTTCCTTCATCTCCGCTGCAACTGAATAAATATAAACTAAATGAGTTTAAAGCAGTCAAGTGTCATTTTACCTCAGCTACCACTTGTATTACAGTATTTAGCAAGTCACTTTACCCATTCACTTTCTTCATATACAACAAGAGCCCTGTTCAGAGTAAAATTTCTTTAGAAGTTTATCTATAAGGTATCAATCATACAAAAGGAATAATTATAAAAAAGATGGTATTTGTACTGGAGACAACGCAGCATAAGAAATGCAAACACTGCCTGCAGTTGAGGCAGACTAAAGCCCAAAACTGCACCGAGATTCTGGCATGTTTATGCGTACCTGCATGCAGACACCTGGACATAAGCTTAGGAGCCACTGTTCTGTTGTTTCAAACACCAGAGATGGCCAGGCCTCAAGAAACCACAAGCAGGGTGGGATCGTGGATGGTGGGCAGAGGGATATAAAGTCAGACCCCTTCTGGTCAAGGGTCAGTGTATCTGACCTGAAGCATCCACTGTTGCTCAGCCTCGAAGGTATGACTCAAAGGAGTGGGTCAGAAGACTAAAACTTCATCTTCTGGCCTCTGTCACATCACTTTAATCAGGGATACAAAAGGTTTTTACCCATCACTGACTCCAGTGGCTACACTATTATAACTTTTTTTTTTATTATTTGAAAATCAAATGGCAATAAAACATCTCATCACCCAAAATCTAATCCAGCCAATTAAGACAAAAATAGGTATGTCTAGGATTGAGGTCTGGGTTACTGGGCATCTGTCCATAACAATTGTGACAAAGCTCTGTCCTTGCCTTCGTGGGTACTGCGTTTCCTGGAAGATTTCGCTAGTCTCAGAGGCTCATTGTGACCCTCCACGTAATCCTTCTCTCTCTAGAGACAAGGGTCATAGTCTACTGAGCCATTTTCATCATAAGCCAGCGAGGGAGGTGAGGAGAAGTTATCCTTCCTTGCACAGTCTCTGTTGTCTCCCAATCTCAGTGATTAATCAGGGGGCAAAGGCGGGGGGGGGGAGCCCGGGACCACCCTCTGCTCCAGGCTCCAGCCCAGGGACCCTAATAGTATCAGATATGGTAGCTGACCTTTTAGAAACATGACATGTACAATTCCCTAAGCTACTTCCCCCACAGCAGCCCTCACTTCTTCAAGCTCCACTTCACCCTTACCTCAGGGTCTCCTTCCTTGTGCCTGATATGGTGTGTACTACTCAGCCTCTCCAACAGCATAACTTCCTCCCACAGCTCCTGACATGCACACCCACCTGACTAACTGGGAGGCTTTTAACTAGTTTCAGCCAGCCCCTGATTGGCTTCAGGTGTCCCAATCAACCTAGCATTCTCCCTGCCTTCTGGAAAGTTCTTATTTCGCCCCAGCTGTCTTAATTGACCTGGAGCAGCTGTCATTTCACTTATCCTGATACCAGGGATTTGTTTAGCCTGGCGCTAATATATCTATCTCCCACTTCTTTTCTATAGCTATCTGGCCTTGCCCCATCACACAATGTCTGAAATTCAAGGTCCCTACTGGATCTCAAAATAGTTCCTTCTACAGTGGGTTGTTTGGCTGCTCAGGTGGATCCACCACCTCAAGCCTGTTGGATGTCACTGGTGTATTTCACTGTCAGTGACTAGGTGAGCGTGTCTTCCTTTTGTCAGCACACCTTAGCTGCCTACAGCATTCTGGATGGCCTTAAATGTCAGAGAACCAGTATGACTGTTTTGATGTAAAATTCTGAGCGTTTGTCCTGTAGGAATGACCTCAGGTATGATTATGATGTATGACCTTTGTGAGGATGTGTGACCCAGGCACCTCTTTGTGCCAATCTGAATAAGGCACAGGGGGTGCATGGGATTTTACAGGGATCCTTTGGGTTTGATATATGGATTATAATTCACAGACAGCTAGCATGTTAGGTCTCTACCGAGAGCCAGTAGCCCACTAGTCATCATAATCATTGCAAAAATATATGTACAGATAATATTTAAGGAGTTACAGGTCTATACTGAAAATTAGGTTTTTAAGGTCTGAGAGGTGACATGCATCCCACAGGTTCCTTTCAAGTAGGAGGTAACAGATTCTTATCTCCCTATCTGCTCATATGTGAATTGTCCACTTCACAATGGAGGTCTGTTTCGATACTGAACTGATGCTAATGAAGGAGATTAGGAGCTAGAGGAGAGGAAAGCCATAGGAAGAAATGAACAGCAGGAGGGGAACCTCCTTACAAGTAAAAACAATAGATTGTTGGAATATGTCTGAGGTTGCAGAAGTACACCCGGCTTCTTTCACCGAAAAGACAAGATCACACTGTGACTTATCTCATGAACAGACGATCACAGTCCCACCTTGCTGTAAGACGCTGGAAGGACGTTGAGTGAGCATTGCTCTGTAAGTACAGCCCTACCAAATTCATGGTCCATTTTGGTCAACTTCATGGTCATGGGATTTTAAAAATTAGCAATTTCAAAGTTTCAGATATTTACATCTGAAATTTTACAGTTTTATAACGATGGGGGTCTTGACCCAAGAACATTGTGGGGGGGAGGAGGGATCACCAAACTATTGTAGTGGGGGTTAGGGAATTGTCACCCTTACTTCTACGCTGCTGCTGACAGAGATGCAGCCTGAGCGCAGCGGGCAGCACAGATCTGTGGGTCGCATGGTGGTGGTGGTGGCGGCGAGGGATCATCACTTTTGGGAGGGGGACTTTAGGGTAGGTAGCCTCCCAGGACCACATGGTCACAGGGGCGCTGAGGTCACCACCCAACCCCCACAGCTAGCCCAAGGTCACTTTAATCCCTGAGTGCTGGGTCTGGAACCTGAGTGGGGCAGGGCTGGGGACAAGGGCCCTGGAACCTTTGTAAAGCGGGGAGGGTGGGAGCACTAGTGTCAGAATGGGGTGGGGGGAGGGCAGGGGTCATGCCCCCCACTTTTCAACATGGGCATAGGGGTCAGCATTGCCCCCATCCCCAAACTGCAAGCCTGGGGAGGCGCAGAGCAGTGCCGACAGGGGATGCACTTCATGGAAGGGGAGTGATTATGGTGATCAGCTCCCCTGCAATAAGCGCAGCCCCTGCCGGTGCCTTTCCACAGAGCCTCCAAGAACCTCCCCCAACTGCAAGCTCAGCAGCTGCTCCTTGTAGTGACCCCAGCCCATGGATGGGGAGCACTGGGAGCAGGAAGTGGGATGGGGATGTAGAGCTCCCTGCAGACAGGGGAGGTTCCTGGAGGTGGATCTGACACAGCCCCGCAAGCAGCCCCTGCAGGTAGTTAAATAAACTTTTACTTGTTATCACTCTATACATATCTAAGTGGTGTGTGTCAAAGGGAGCAGTGATCTGAGGTGAAACTGGTAAGCTGGAGCATACTGCTTCTCTGGAAGCAGCGAATCTGTGAATACTGCAGGCGTCCAGTAAATCAGGAGCTGGACACTCCAGGAAGACGCTCAGAGAGCTCTGGGGTTGGAGTATGCCTATTGCTAACCTGCAGCGAGAGAACATGGCCTGCGAGGCCTAGAGGGGAGTGCTTGTGTTGCCTTTGGCTGGTGGAATCAGGGAGCTGACCCATGTCAGGCACAGAGAAGGCTCTCTCATGCTAAGGGCAGGTGGCAGCAATGTGCCTCACAAACCTGGGTATCCCCAGGAAGCATCACACAATGGGACAGCTGTCTAAGCACCAGCCCTGAAGCTTCTACTGCTTCCATTAGAACTGACAAATTCCCCATCAGAAGAGTCAGTCAGCTATTTAAGCAACTGAGCTGAAGTTTAATTTTAGGTTATTTTATGTTATTATCTATAAATAGAGGGTTCGTACCTGTTGTGGAGATTATTCTTTTGGTTTCTTTCTAATGCAGTAAGAAATGAGAGTTTCTCTGGGTTCTAGTTATTCTCTATAAGGTTCATTTATCTATAGTGGCTTTGGAGACTGTTTGACTCACTAAAATTCTATTTCTAAATTACTTTAGAAGTTACCTGAAAGGGTTGGGGGGAAAACAGTTTTGGCTATTTGTGGTCTGAAGACATATTTTGGATTCCTTCAATAAACTATTTTCTGTTTCTTCTCAGATTTCAGATTTGGAAGCTAGGATAAGAGATGGCAAAAAATAAATAAAAGCAAAAAACCTCAATTTTGGAGACTCAAGAGGAAAGCAGTAAAACATTATTTGGAGTTCTTATGTGTTCCTTTGGATTGTTGCACAGGGAAACTGAGTTATCTGAAAATTATTCCCACAGTTACAATATTTTTTGTTTCCCTATGGGACTTTTCTTATGTAAATCCAATTTTATATTTTTTTATTTTTAATCGCTTTAATCCCCCCTCCTTCAAATTTGTAAAATATTTCATATTTTAAATACAGTACTTTTTCCTGCGACTTCCAGCCAACTGTATGTATTGCTCGTTTCCCTGCTGTAATGGGCTATACAAAGTCAACAATGGGTAAAGGGCAATACTGGACCAGGTAGCCCTACGCTACAGGCCTGCCGAGCATGTTCTGGCTGGACGAGTGGGTTAAAAGGATATCAGAGACTCAGGCAAGGGGTGGTGGACAGACTGCAGGAGAGACGCATCTTTTTCTGGGAAGCCAGACAGAAAGTCGAGCCTGAGAGGGTACCATAAAGCAGATAAGACCCACAGGTAATGCCTTCTTCAACCATCATGCCCTTTGAGAACCAGCTGATCTGGCAGGCCCTGCTCAGTTGGACTTTATGTAGTAAAGCTATTGCCTGAATAGACTGTAACGGCTATGCCCGAAAATGAAGGCGCAAATAGTTGGGAAATAGCCCAGGTCGGCTGGCTTAGGGCTTGTCTACACTTACATTTTATAGCTCTCTAACTTGCTGGCTCAGGGGTGTGAAAAATCATCCCCCTGAACGCAGCAAGTCAGAGCGCTTTAAAGCACTAGCGTGGACAGGCTCCGAGCGCTGGGAGCCGCGCTCCCAGAGCTCTGAGCTAATCCCCTTGTGGAGGTGGATTACCAGGAGCGCTGGGAGAGCTATCTCCCAGCGCTCGCACATGACCACACTCGCACTGCCCTTAGTAAACCCATTGTTTCATGTTCTCTGTGTGTGTGTATATAAATCTCCCCACTGTATTTTCCACTGAATGCATCCGATGAAGTGAGCTGTAGCTCACGAAAGCTTATGCTCTAATAAATTTGTTAGTCTCTAAGGTGCCACAAGTACTCCTTTTCTATTAACAAGTGTGAAATACTAGTTTCCAAAAGGAGATGTTATTTCTTCCCCTACCAAAAAAAAAAAAAAAAAGCCCATCAACAACAGAGGAGCCATTGTGGAACATCAGAAGACAAAAGGCTTTATGCATTGCTCCCTTCTCCACATTCCCCATGAAGAGGAGACTTGCAACTCAAATTCTCCCAACAGCTGAATTTGCAATTCAAAGCAGAAGGGGGAAAGGAATAAAAAGCTCTAACAAGGAGGAACTGTACCTTTTATGCTGGACTCTGAGGGGCAAGGATCACTAAGCAGAAGCAAAAGATCCCCAGTGTGTAGCCTGGGTTAGCCCTAAAGGATATATAGCACTTGCTTATTAAAGAAGCTTCTATTACCATTTGAAACTTAAAATTGTAACTCATTTGGGTGTATGTAATGTTTACCTGATGTAAGCTTGTAAATAACTCTTATTTCCTTTTCCTAGTTAATAAATCTTTACATAGTTTATTATGGGATTGGTTACAAGTGTTAACTTTGGTGTGAGAGCTAAGGTGCAACTGACCTGGGGCAAGTGACTGGTCCCTTGGGACTCAGAGTAACCTAATTTTTGGTGTAAGGGACCATCTATCTCAAAAGCAAGCTTGCCGAGGTGGCAATATAGATTGGAGTATCTAAGGGGCTGTTTGTGACTACATGGCTAGGCTGTTATAGTGCCTGAGGAGTTTACACTTGATATTTAGTTGGTGAAATCTACATATAGGATTCAGCCAATTTGGAGCCCATAAGGTGCCCTGCTTCTTAGCAGTGTGCCCTGAGGCTGGTACTCATGCTTTTGAGCCACTGCAGGACAGCTTGACACCCCACATTACACCTGGCAGCAGCTTCTTCGCAGCAAAGACTGACTTTTGATTAAGGATTACTTTTATTTGGAAAAATAAAGAAGAAGGGAATTGTGGTTTTGTGGGGATTTCAGAGTTGTTTTTCTATGGTTTTCCCCCAGTCAGGTTTTTCCTGATATTGCTAAAATCGCCCATATTCATAGGAGAAAGATTCTTCCTTTGCACTTCAAATTCCTTTAGGCCAGTGTTTCCCAAACTTGGGACGCCGCTTGTCAGGGAAAGCCCCTGGCAGGCCGGGCCAGTTTGTTTACCTGCCGCGTTGCATCCGCAGGTTCGGCCAATCGCGGCTCCCACTGGCCGCGGTTCGCCGCTCCAGGCCAATGGGGCTGCGGGAAGGGCGGCCAGCACATCCCTCGGCACACATTGCTTCCCACAGCCCCCATTGGCCTGCAGCAGTGAACCGCAGCTAGTAGGAGCCACGATTGGCCGAACCTGCGGACACGGCAGATCAACAAACCGGTTCAGGCCACCAGGGGCTTTCCCTGCACAAGCAGCGTCCCCAAGTTTGGCAAATACTGCTTTAGGCTATAAAGCCTCAACTCTTTTCCCTTCAAAGCTATGGGTTAGCATGGATCAGAACAAAATCTCTTTCCTTGGTTTTGATAATGCTGGCGATTTTTTTTCATCCTTTTTGTTGTCTAACTAAGAAGCATCTGAGTTGGACAATGGAGAATAATTCTCTGATGCTTTGTTGACAGAATTTCAAGTAGCAATTGTTGTTTTAAATCAGGGGACAGCCTCTGCCTTCTTTAAATAGGATTAGTTATCCTAAAACTGAGGTAAATTGAAATATTTGTACTGGCACAGGTAGGTCGGTAAGTAGGGTGTATGTGTGTGTATATATATATGTATATCTGTTCCATTAAAAAAACCTCTCTGCACTGAATTGTGATCATTCTGATTTATTTTTATATATTAGGCTGAGTTCTGTATTTTGGGGGGCTTTGTTGAAATAACTGATTATTGAATAGATTCCTGAAAATGATCAAATTGAAACAATGCATAGTCAAGTTTATACACCATAAACCCAGAGCAGTAGATCAGAGATTTGAGAGTTCTGTGATCTTTTCCCATTCTATGTGTGCCCTTATACAAATTAATAAATCTCCTAACATGATTTACCCATCCATTTAATGGGACCATGGGGGCGGGGGTTTCACCTTCTTCTTCTACATGGGGTGTGGATCAGCTGGTATGATCATCCTGGCATTTCTCACCTAATCAATTTCCCCACCAGTGGAAAGGCCTCGGGCATTGGTCTCTCCTTTGGTTCTCTACTTGTGGCACACAACAGTCTAGTCTCCTGAAAACTGATGTTTTAGTTTAATAGAAGTCTCTGGACTCAACACAGGGATAACTTGCATAAAGTACAATGGTCTGTGAGATACAGGAGATCAGACTAGATGATCTAATGGTCCCTTCTGGCCTTGAAATCCCTGGGGGGGAAAAAAATCACAATTATAACCTCCTGCTTTCTGACCAGAATTTTAGAAGAATCAGGTAAGAGATCTAACCCAGAGAATCCTTCCCAGGTTTACTGTTTACATTGTGGTAGTGTCCAGAGGCCCTGATCAAAGCCCTATTGTGCTAGGCCAGGAGTCGGCAATCTGTCAGAAGTGCTGTCCTCAGTCTTCATTTATTCACTCTAATTTAAGGTTCTGTGGGCTAGTAATATATTTTAATGTTTTTAAAAGGTATCCTTCTATAAGTCTATAATATATAACTAAACTATTGTTGTACGTAAATTAAATAAGGTTTTAAAAATGTTTAAGAATCTTCATTTAAAATTAAATTAAAATGCAGATCTTATCAGTTTAGTGTGATCCTTGCTCTTGCTTTTCCTTGCTGAGTTTTCCAATGTCTGGCACATATTTGGATACTTTAAGCTGCACACAGGCTTCTGAGTAATCAGTTGTTAACCGGCTCCGAGAGGAACAGAGGACAGATTTCATGTGTGAAAATACCAGTTCACACAAGTATGTGGATCCAAATGCTGAAAGCATAGCAAACGCAATTTTCTTCAAACAGTTTAATTTCACTGGCAGGGACGTCCAGCAGGTCAGAATAGAGGCTCCATGATCTCTCTTGGTAGCTTCAAGTGCACTCCACAGATCTCCAAACTGTGATGCCCACAATTCTGAGCTTTTTAACTGAATGAGCTGCATTTCAAAATCTTCATCACCCATCCACTGAAATACAGACAAATGCAAATCGCTGTTGTTGAACTTTTCAGGTTTAATTAGAAAAGAAAGCATTGGGCCAAATCTCTGGAAATCTTGAAATCTGTCAGAAAATTCTGATTCCAGTTCTTGCATGTACATTCTAATCTCAACATCAAAAGCAGTGCGCTGTTCCACATGGCATAATAGTGATGTAAGCAGGAAATCAGGACTTTAAAATATCCCAATACAGTGGCACTGGAACAATTTTTAAGGGGGGGGTGCTGAGCTGTGCCCCCTCTTGCCCCTGTCTGCATCCCTCACTACCCCAGGCTAGGACCAGTGGGGCACAGCTGGGGGCAGCTGCAGAGCCCCGGGCTGTCGGCCAGGACCCAGGGCCGGCAACAGACTGAGCGGGGCTGGCGGACAGAACCCCGGCTGGCAGGGAGCCAGTGGCCAATACCCCAGGCCGGCAGTGGAGCCCCCAGTACCCAGGGCCGGGACTGGCAGCAGGCTGAGCAGGAGATGCTGGGTTGCAAGAGAATCTCCTTGATTCTGGGTTGGGAGCATTGCAGAGGCAGTGCATACGAGGTTCAGGGAGAGAAATTGACCCTCGTGTCACTGGTTTCTTCTGACCAGTTGATTAGCTTTAACTGTCTCCATACGGAGTCTTATTCAGTCCCCCTGAAAGATTGATGGCCTAATGCAACGGTGCTCAATCTTATTACACAGGAGGGCCACATAAACCTAAGCACAACCTTGTGTGCGCCAAATAGATTCTATATATTTTAATAAGATTTAAAGTCCCCTGTACTGATTTATATTTTAAGTTCAGCTCATTACATATGTATTTAGATAGGTTGTTTCTATGTACAATATTGTCTGTTTACACACTTGTGTAAACTAAAATGATGTAAAGATGATGACAAAATGCTGATGAATTGGACGTTAGTATATTGTGTTGAAGTGGTCCTTCTGAAATGCTCTGGCGGGCTCTGTATGGCCATAGGTTGGGCATCCCTGGCATAATGTGTTTGAAAGTGATGATGAATAAAGAGAAGAGGAGAATTATATTTGGAGGAGAAAGTCCAGGATACACATCATAACACACTTAAATCCACCTTCACCAAACAAGGACACTCCTTCACCAGAGAAGAGGATCGCATCATGGAATGGTCCACCCAAATACCCTGAGATCCTGCTTAACTACAGGGAAAAACAATTGCTCTAACAAAACATGCCTAGCTGTCACCTACCACCCTAGAAACCATACAGGGTATCATTTAACAATTACAGCCTATACTCTATGTGGACCACATCCTGAAAGAAATCTTTCCTGAACCCCCTCTTCTGGCCTTCAAACAACCCTCCACAGTGCCAAGCTCATCATCAGAAGCAAGCTCCCCACAGACAAGGATCCACCAACTCAAAATGGCACCAGACCCTGCCAGAACAATCTCCACTGCTACGATGATTAATACTCCTCACAATGTAACTTTCAAAATCCCTGGATCTTACACATGCCCATCACAACATGTGGTGTACATCATCCAGTGCACTAAATGCCTCAGTAACAACTATGTGGGTGAAACCAGACTATCATTACTCTCACTCAAATGAACTCTCACTGAAAAACGATAAAAAAGAAAAAACACTACATCACGTGTGGGTGAACCCTTTTCAAAAAACAAACGATCAGTGCATGTCTCACCTCACCTCACCTCAGTCATCATCCTTACAGGAAACCTGTACAATATTTCAAAAGACAAACCTGTGAACTTAAATTTATAACTTTGTTAGACACCAAAACTGTAAACTTGATGAAGACACTGGATTTATGGCTCATTACGACCATCTGTAATGCACTAACCCTCCTGTATTCTATGACTGTAGAGGTTTTATCTATCCACTTTACCCTGGATGGTCTCTTACAACAGTGGTTTTCAAACTGTGGGTTGCGACCCAGTAGTGGGTTGCGGAATGTAAAGCCCCTACAGCAGGCTAGTCCCTACCTGTTCCAACACCGCGCTGCAGCCAGGAGCAGGCCCAGCTCCTAGGCGGGGGGGCCACGGGGCGCTGCACGCTGCCTCTGCCTTGAGCACCAGCTCCGCACCCCCATTGGCCGGGAACTAGGGTGCTGTTGCTGGCCACTTCCAGGGTGCAGCATGGTCTGCGGTGCCAGGACAGACAGGAAGTCTGCTTCAGCACCGCCACTTACCAGGACCCACCCAAGGTAAGTCCACGCCCCAACTTCATGCCCCAATCCTGTGCCCCCCCCAACCCGGAGCCCCTTTCTGCACCCCAAAACCTTCATCCCTGTCCCCACCCAAGAGCCTGCACCCCAGCACAGAGGCCCTCCCAAAATCGAAGCCCTTTCCTGCACCCCAAACCCCTCATTACCAGCCCCACCGCAGAGCCTGAACCCCTAGCCCAGAGCCCTGACTTCCTCCCACACCCTAACCCTCCCCCAACCCCTCCTGAACCCAAAACACCTCATGCCCAGCTCTGTTGGGTCGTGGATATCAACAATTTTCTTCAACTGGGTCGCCAGAAAAAATGTTTGAAAACCACTGTCTTACAACATGTTAACTCCTTATGCTAAACAATCTGTTCTATTTTGTATTTACCTGTGACACTCTGAGTACCTTTCCCAGACCTGAAGAAAGGTCTGTGTAGACTGAAAAGTTTGCCTCTTTCACCAACAAAAATTGGTCCAATAAAAGATATCACCTCACCCACCTTGTCTCTGTAATATTAAGAATTCACAGTGGCTCAGATCACTTACTTCTGAATGGATGCCTACTGTTTGCACTACCTTGAAGGAGATTCAGATTTAAATCCTATTCCTAGCCTCATTTCCCTGACTAGCAAAGGATCTGGGAGGTACAACTATTTATCTCTCAACAGGACTATATCAGGTGCATTTCAAATATGTGTTTCTCTTTGTATTCATTCTAAAAGTGCATTATTTCTTTCCTTAATTTTACCATGCCTGCCTTATTTGACAAAAATTGATCATACTTTCACCTGTATTCCAATTGCCTTTTTTTTTCCAAAGGGATCTGGAACTTACATTCTGAGTTAACTTGTTTTGTGTCCAAGTTTCTTCTAATGTAACAACAAAGTCTTCGGAACAGGAACTAGTTTGTTAATTAACTGTTGTCAAGGCCTCATGTGCCTGAAAGAATAACGGATGCTGGGGTTGGGCTGTACATTGACGGGAAGCACATGTGAAGAAGGAAAATTGGTAATGTGGTGCTGGATTTATTTTCCTTTTTCTAATAAATAATTAAAGTCCAAAGGAGATTCCTCACTGGGACTTCTTTTGTTGTTGTGTAAAGGAAGGTCCAATTTTCTTAACTATTTGACAATGTAATTTAAAATTGAACATTTCTATAAGGTGAATGCACAACTGGTTGAAGAACCATACTCAAGAGTAGCTATCAATAGCTTGCTGTCAAATTGGGAAGGACGCATCTAGTGTGTTCGTGCAGGGGCCTGTCCTGGGTCCAGTACTAGCCAGTATTTTCATTAATGACTTGGATAATGGAGTGGAGAGTACGCCTATAAAATGTGCAGATGACACCACGCTGGAAGAGGTTGCAAGTACTTTGGAGGACAGAATTAGAATTTAAAATGGATCTTGATAAATTGGAGAGTTAGTCTGAAATCAACAAGAGAAAGTTCAATAATGACAACTGCGAAGTACTACAGTTAAGAAGGAAAAATCAAACGCACAACTACAAAATCGGGAATAACTATGGATAGGCAGTAGTACTGCAGAAAAAGATCTGGGGGTTATAGTGGATCACAAATTGAATATGAGCCAATCGTGTGATGCAGTTGTGAAAAAGGCCAAGATTATTCTGGGGTGTATTAACAGGTGTGTTGTATGTAAAATCTGGGAGGTAATTTTTCTGCTCTACTTGACACTTGTGAGGCCTCATCTGGAGTACTGGATCCAGTTTTCAGTGCCATACTTTAGGAAAGATGTGGCCAAACTGAAGAGAGTCCAGAGGAGAGCAATAAAAGATTTAGAAAAACTCACCTGTATGGAAAGATTAAGAAAGTTGGGTATGTTTAGTTTTCACAAAAGAACACAGAGGGGGGAACCCGATAACAATTTTCAAATATGTTAATGGCTGTTATAAAGAGGACTGTGATCAATTGTTGTCCATGTCCACTGAATGCAGGACAAGAAGTAATGGGCTTAATCTGTGGCAAGGGAGATTTAGGTTAGCATTTCAAACCGTGACATTATGAAATAGTTTAAATGTATATAAGCAAAGAGCTGGTGAAGATGAACCCATAACTTTACAGATATTTTATCTGAAAGTCAGTTACATGCTTTACTTCAGATGGCCTCACAAAGAGGACTCTTACTACAATTGTTAGAAAATACACTCATTGAAATCCAAAGCCTATTAATATCAAGTGAGGGTCTTTCCATCGACTTAGATGGGGCTCCCAATAGCATATTGGATCTCATTTTCTAATTCTCAGTGTTGAATCCAGCATGGGGGAATTGTATATTAAATTTAATCTTGACAGATAAAGAGGAACAGATCGCATAACTAAATCTTAATAGTAGTTAGATACAAGTGATCACATTTATAGTGTCCAAACCAAATAAAGTACAAAGCAGTAATATATATATATACTTGGTACTTTAAAAAGACCAATTTCATAAAGCTGAAAATAATTTTGAGCTGAATCTTTTGGGAAGATTATTCTAATGAATATAAATGAGAAGCTAGGAATTGTAGAAAATTGATAAGGGGAGCAAAGGGACACAGATAAATCTATGGTGAGCAGAGTAAAGGATAATAAGGAATTTAAGTATATTAGGAACAAAAATAATCCTTAAAATTTGTATTGGTCTTTCACTAGATGAAAATGGTAGAATTATCAATTATAATGCAAAAAGGCATAACTGTCCAATAAATGTTTCTATTTTGTATCTGGGGGAAAAACAGAAGATGTAATCATATCCGATGATGTTGATAACACTCTTTCCATTCCACTAGTGTCTCAGGAGGATGTTAAGCAGCAGCTACTACAGTTTGACATTTTAAAGTCAGCAAGCCCAGATACCTTTTAAATCTCTTAGATGCAAGTTGAGGAGCTCGCTGGACCATTAATGTTAATTTTCAATAAGTCTTGGAACACCAGGGAAGTTCCAGAAGACTGGAAGAAAGCTAATGTTGTACCAATATTTAAAAATTGAAGGATAAACAGAATGACCCGGGTAATTATAGGCCTGTCAGTCTGACATAGATCCTAGGCAAAATAATGGAGCAGCTGATAAGGCACTCGGTTAATAAAGAATTAAAGGAAAGCAATATAATTAATGCCAATCAACTTGGGTTTATGGAAAATATATCCTGTCAAACTAACTTGATTTTTTTAAATGAGATTACAAGTTTGGTTGATAAAGGTAACAGTGTTGATGTAATATACTTCTGTAAGACATTTGACTTGGTGCTGCACAACATTTTGATTACAAATCTAGAATATAAAATTAACATGGCACACACTAAATGGATGAAAAGTTGGGTAACTGATAGACCTCAGCATGTAATTTTAAACAGAGAATCATCATTGAGCAGTGTGTTTCTAGCGAGATTCTGCAGAAATTGCTGTTTACCCCTATGCTGTTTAACATTTTTATCAAAGACCTGGGAAAAAAAAACATAAAATCATCAATGATTCGCAGAAGACACGAAAATTGGAGGAGTGGTAAATAATACAGAGGACAGGTTACTGATACAAAGCCATCTGGATCATTTGATAAACTTGGCACAAGCAATAGTATGCATTTTAA
Organism: Dermochelys coriacea; assembly: GCF_009764565.3. Lineage (NCBI taxonomy): Eukaryota > Metazoa > Chordata > Testudines > Dermochelyidae > Dermochelys > Dermochelys coriacea. The sequence continues at coordinate 99,069,767 of NC_050071.1, read as the reverse complement.
TATGACTAAATGTAAAAATGTATACATCTGGGAACAAAGAATGTAGGCTGTAATTACAGGATAGGGGAATCTATCCTGGGAAGCAGAGACTCTGAAAAAGATTTGAGAATTGTGGTGGATCATCAGCAAATGTGAGCTCCCAGTATTACGCTGTGGCCAAAAGGGCTAACGCAATCCTTGGATTTATAAACAGAGAAATCTTAAGTAGGAGTAGAGAAGTTATTTTACCTCTGTATTTGGCACAGGTGCAACTGCTGCTGGAATACCGTGTCCAGTTCTGATGTCCACAATTCAAGGATGTTGATAAATTGGAGAGGGTTAGGAGAAGAGCCACAACAATGATTAAAACATTAGAAAACATGTTTTCTAGAAGGAAGGCCAAAGGAGCTCAATCATTTTAACTTTAATAAAAAGGAGGTGGCGGGGCACTTGATTAAAGTCTATAAGTACCTACATGGGGAACAAATCTCTAATAATGGGCTCCTCAGAAAAAGATATAATATGATTCAGTTGAAGGTATACAAATTCAGACTGGAAAAATAAGGCATAACAGTGAGAGTAATCTTCGTGGATTCTCCCTTACTGACAATTTTTAAATCAATATAACTTTAACTGGCTAAAATCCTTGTCTAAAGTAAGTTCTCACATAAATCAGCCTTCCAGCATCACCAGCCAGTATGGTTGGAAACCACCATTGACGAACGCGAAAAATGCTGTCTGCCTTCATCTAATTTCAAGCCTAAACTTATTGTTGGCCAGTTTATGTCCATTTGTTCTTGTGTCAACACTGATTCTTAACTTAAATAATAACCCCCACACCTCTGGTATTTATCCATCTGATTTATTTATAGAGAGCAAGCACATCTCCCCTCAGCCTTCTTTTGGTTAGGCTAAACAAGCCAAGCTTTTCGAGTCTCCTCTCATAAGGTAGGTTTTCCATTCCTCTGATCATCCTCGTAGCCTTTCTCTGCACCTGCTTTAGTTTGAACTCATCTTTCTTAAACATGAAAAACCAGAATTGCACATAGTATTCCAGATGAGGTCTCACCAGTACCTTGTAGAATGGTACTACCACTTCCCTGTCTCTATTGGAAATACTCACTGGATGCATCCTATGATTGGATTAGCCTTTTCCACATCTGCATCACATTGGTGGCTCATATTTATCCTGTGATCCACCAAAACGAGCAGGTCTTTCTCTTCCTCTGGTCACTTCCAAAAGATAAGTCCCAGCTTATCACAAAAATTCTTGTTGTTAGTCTCTAAGTGCATGACCTTGCACTTTGCACTATTAAATTTCATTCCATTTCTATTACTCCAATTTTCAAGATCATCCAGATCTTCTTGTATGATATTCCAGTCCTTCTCTGTATTGGCAGTATCTCCCAACTCAGTGTCATCTGCAAATTTTATTAACACACACCCACATTTTGTGCCAAGGTCATTAATTTAAAAAAATTAAATAAGATCACCCAAATCAATCCCTGAAGAACTCCACTAGCAACCTGCCTCCAGCCTGATGGATCACCTTTCACTATGACCCGTTGTAGTCTCACCTTTAACTAGTTCCTTATCCACCTTTCAATTCTCATACTAATCCCCATTTTCTCCAATTTAACTAATGATTTCCCATGTGGAACTGTATAAATGCCTTATTTAAAATCCAGGTAGATTAGATCTGCTGCATTAGCTTTATCTAAAAATCAGTTATCTTCTCAAAGAAGGAGATCAGGTTGGTGTGGCACGCTCTACCTTCTGAAACACCATGTTGTATTTTTATCCCAATTACCGTTCACCTCTTTATCTTTAACTGTTTTCTCTTTCAAAATTTGTTCTAAGACCTCTCATACAATTGAGGTCAAACTAACAAGCCTGTAGCTTCCCAGATCACTTTTCTTTCCATTCTTAAGGATAGGTACTATATTAGCAATGCTCCAGTCAGAGGGTGTGATCCCCAGTTTACAGATTCATTAAAAATCCTTGCTATTGGGCTTGCAACTTCATATAATAAGTCCTTTAATATTCTTGCATGGAGATTATATGCACCCCCTGATTTAGTCCCATTTAGAAAACCAGTTTGTCAACTCTGCCTGGTTACATAGCTCTTTTCATGCCATCCGTACATACATCTTGCAATGTCTATGATGACCAGCGTGGGACTGGCTTTCATTTGATACCATGCATGAGAATATTTATGGATATATACCATGAAAGTGTTGTGTTAGGTGTGGAGAGTTTGCCAGGCCTGATAGGTGTTGCTTTTACAGACCTATGAACCCTTTGACAATTGGCATTGAGAGCTTCAGAGAGTCAGTCCATCTGTGACTACTTTGACCACGAAGACCACTCATTTTGGTAAATATATGTGACTTTTTTACTCTTATGACTCCCACCCTCCCGTTTGTCTGTTTATCCATCTGTTGTATCTTGTTACAATTCTATGTTTTGAGCCCTCTGGAGAAGGGACTGCCTTTGTTTTACTTGTGTGTATAGTGCCTAGCACAGGGGTAGGCAACCTATGGCACGCGTGCAGATTTTCAGTGGCACTCACACTGACTGGGTCCTGACCACCAGTGCCGGGGGCTCCGCTGCTGGCCTGGGGTACCGGCCGCTGGCCCCCTGCCAGCCGGGGTTCTGTCCACCAGCCCCGCTCAACCCGCTGCCAGCCCCAGGTCCCGGCCACCGGTCCAGGGGGCTCTGCTGCCGGCCTGGGGTCCAGGAGATGCAAGCTCTGACTCCCTGAATGTGGACTGAATCATCATGAAAGACTGATGGACACTTCTAAAATTTAAAGCATTTAGAAACCCACTACCAATAAAATGATACTGGTTGGCAGATTTAGGATTATGTTTTCCCCAAACACAAAACCCTACTTGCAGTTTGTTATAAGCAGCAAATCATAAGTTCATAGTAAAAAGGGCTTCTCAGTAGGGATATGGAAAATAAAATCTGTTTCTAATAAAACATGAATGTAATCTGCATAAACTTCAGCCCTTCTCCAAACCAAATGATTGAAGTTTTTTAATCCATCTAGAAAAAGTATTCCTCTTTCTCTCTCTTGCAACAGATTCTCCTTTCCTCATCACCCTGAAAACAAATCTCTTCCACTTTTGGATCTCATCAGGGTCCAAGTAGCCTCTATTGACCCTGAATGAGTTGCTTCATTCAAATCTCAATCTCTTTCGGCTTCTGTGACCTTCAGAGCTTCTCTATGCCCACTGGCAGAGTGCCCGTTATAGTGTAACTCAGATCAGGTCTGAAACACTCATTACCCCAACACACTGTTGACATAATATGTGCCTAAACGGTGTCATATAAGGTTTCATATGTAAAACTGGTAACATCATTGCATGATGTATGTATGGGTTGTGTACAAAGAGTTATATGTATGTTGGAAATCAGTTCTTAAAACATAGATGAGAGGTAGTGCATAAACCCAGCCTGCCCTCGACAAAGGAATGTGTATTTGCCTGTCTGATCGGCTTGATTACAGGCAGAGGACAATGAAAGTACATTTCCATATAAGGTAAGCAAATCAATCAAGCTAACAAGCAGGGGAGAAGACTATTTAGTGATCACTGAAGAACAGTTTGCTGAAGAACAGAAGCTGTACCCCAGGAAGTCTTCCTGGTTTTTGAGGCAGAGATAATGGACTTGGTTAACATAAGGGGAGCAAAAAGACATTTTACACACTTAGGGGACTTTGGGTACAGCACCTTCTGAGCCTGTGAAAATTGGATACCCTATCCTGGGGTACTGGAGATGCTGGTAACTTGATGCAAGTCAGAAAACTGCTTAGGCAAAGATTGTAGCTTGCTAAAATTAAGTTTTAGTCACTAGAAAGCATGTTTTGTTTTGTTTGTAACCATAGCGGTCTCTTTTTCTCTCGCTTTGTATCACTTAAAATCTTGGTTCTCTATTAAACTTATTCTTAGTTTTACTATAAACCATCTCAGTGCTGTTTTACTGAAATAAGGGCTTGTCTTCATTTATAATGCTGCAGCACTGCAGCTCTTCAGTGAATTTCCTAGTGCAGACCAGACCTAAGTGAGAGTCCTCAACTAAAGTAGTGTATGCTCTTTGGAGGCAGTGAACTCAATAATTTCTGCGTGTACAGTGAGAGAGACTAGGCACTGCAGGGAGACGTCTCTGGGGAACTCAGGAACAGGGGTTCACTGATTGTTACCTGTAATGCCAAGTTTAGACTGGAAGAGTCTCACTGAGTTTGCTGGCAAGGCAGACAGGCTGCAGTGTCAGGAAGCTGACACACAGATTAGCAGCTGCAAAGCTCTCACTTGCTGAAGCTGAGAGGTAACACAGTGGCTCACAGTTCTGGTTCCTGAGCAAAACTTCACAGATTCCTGTCTCAGAGGTATCCCAGAATACCTCTGACCAAAGCAGCCTCAAAACACAGTAACTAATTTATTTGACCAGCTGCCAGGGTTCTCAACATTGACACAACTGGGCCTCTGGCTCCATGCAAGAAGATCAAAAGGGTGGGGGGAGCTATTTGAGTTTACCTACTGTTGTTTCCTTTCAAACAGCTTGGGAAAGCACTCAGACTTCCAGGGCTTAGCCAGACCAAACCTCAGAACCTTCTGGAGGCCTGCCCAGCACTACACTGTGACAGTGTCAAACTATAAAATTTATGTGGAAAAATTGTTTTTTCCCTTCCCCATGCGAAATATTTATTCTCATTAAAGGGACCAGACTGATAACACTGGAAACTATTTAACTACAGAACAGGTACAGCAAAGTTGGCGCCAGCAGCAGCAAGAGTGTTGATACTACCCAGACAAGGAGCCACAACTTTGATCTGACAGAACTACCACATGGGGGTGAGAGAAAGGAGTTCAGGAAAGTGTTTTTAATTGGAATGCACATTATTCTGCATGTCCTAATACAGCTTCGCTTTATCAACATCTTGATGTAAAGTTACTATCATGACATCAGAAGTCGTCATCATCATCATAGCTTGTCTCTCCAAAACTGCAGCCAAGATCTGGTCTTGTCAATTATCTCGACTAGTTCTTCGGCAATACAGGACGTTGATGGGGGCAGCATTCAAGTGTCTGTCGAGGCTCTCCACATTCATATGTGAGGTCATTCATCATATTCATATCACCACCACTCTTTGCCACCCCAGATGTCGCTCAGTTTCAGGAGCCTCGGTGTTTTCATTTTGAGGTCAGTGCATGGAGGGAGCTGTTCTGAAGGAACCAGGTTCTTCAAGATTATGGTCATTTCCCATCATTCCATAATGGTATTTTGGAGTCAAGTATTTTCAGAGGCAAAGATCCTTCTGGACTTCAGCTTCTTGGGTGGCTGAATGTGTCCATGCAGAGGATATCTTGGGTCATGCACCTGTTTTTGTAACTTCTTTTTACAGAAGGCATCGCCTCCCTGGTAGTTCTGTAGTCTCGGTGAGGCAGTACACCAACAGTATAGGGAACCAGTTTCAAATGATCCTCCAGGATTGAGTTCAGTATCGACTTTGCATGCAAGGCTCTAGCTAGACCATCCTGGGGCACAGTACTCTACAGCAGAGTAACACAGGGCGAGACTAGTTGCTCAGAGCATTTTGGAGTCAGCTCCCCATTTTGTGTTGGCCACTTTCTGGAGTATGCAATTCCTGAAGTTCACTTTCTTTTTCAACTTCTTGATATTCTCTTTGAATATCAGCATTCTGTCTAATGTGACCTCAAGGTACACCAGATCTTCCTGGTTAGAACTCCATTTTTTTTAATTTAATAGGATTTTGGTTTCACTTTGTGTTATTTCTCATTAGCAAAAAAACATGAAGAACTTACTTGGCAGCAACAGCTCCTGTACCATTGGGCTTGGCCCAGCTCCCCACTCCGGGCATTGCAATCTGGTGCAGGGGGTTCCAACACTGCTCAGGTCTGGCCCATCTACTGCTTGATTATGATGCGGATAAAATGTCCAAGCCAAATTTGAGTGAGTGGCATTGCAACCTGGTGCACAGGATCAGAGCACCACTCACTCAAATTTGGCCAGTCTACCCCACTCACCCACCATGATGTGGAGTGGCGCCAAGCCAAACCTGAGCAGCACTGCAATCCTATGCACCAGGTTGCAATGCCCAGAGTGGTGAGCCAGATCCAGCTCTGCTGGACAGGAACTTCAGGCTGCCAATTTTGGTTGGACATATTCCTGGAGGTTTCATCACATGACAATCTTTAATTAAAGATTAATCTTTAATTACTGGAGGCTCCAGAACAATCCTGGAGATCTGGCAACCGTACAGGAGCTGTTGCTGTGGGATGAGTGCAGCACGGGCTCACTTTGCAAGCTGTCCCCCCTACATCTCCCAGGGCATCCCACAACCAAAATGAAATAAAATGAAATTCCAAAAAAATTAGATGAATAATAATAATAATAATAATAATTTTAAAAAAAATCACAGGTCTCTATTCATAGTACTCAAGGACTGTACCATCCCACGATATCTGAAGGTTTTGGTTGGCCTGATGGTGTTTCAGATGAAGGCAAATGCTTGTGTCTTGCACTAAGACAAGAGAAATAGATAACACACACAAGGTGTCAAAACAAGATGTTTATCTTGGTTACATTAATGGAAGGACAGAGTAATTCCACAGGTGTATATTGGTTTCCTCCTTATTTTTACAGGTATAAATGAGAAGCTGCAGAACCTGGCTCCAGAAATTTGTAAGTAAGTTTCCGTCTTGTTTTTGACAGCAATTTTAACATCAGAAAAATCTCTTTGCTTTGCTCCTGTTGTCAAGCCAATAGTAACACCAGATGGAAACTCATTTAAAATTCTTACACACTTAGCTCTCTTACTGAGAGATGGCTGCTGCCACCAACAATACAGTCAGAAAAATTCACAGAAAAACTGTAACTGATTATGAAATAACCTACATTGGATCAAATGATTAGCAACTGTGATTAAACCACTGATAATTAAATATCAGTCTTAAATGCCTGTCTGTTTAGATTACAAGATGAAATATAAAATAATGAAAAGAAGCCAAAAAGCCCAAAGACGCCTAATGACACGCGTCAAGACAGGTAGATCAATTCTGTTACTATACTGTCCTTGTGCATCATGCAAGCCAACACAGAGGGACTATAAAACCTGCAGATCTCACCAGCTGGGAATTCCTTTGTGGGGGATGGCAACAGAACCAGTTTAGCAGCTCTACATCACCTTGGGGGCATAGCCTGGAATAGGAAAAAGGATGGAGAATCTCTATGATCCAGATATTCTCAGCCTCTGAAATGGCCTATTAGGGTCATAAGAAGCCAGCCTTAAATCAGAATAGCCTGAGACTGGCCCTTGCCCAGCCCCAGAATCAAAGAGCTACAGAGGTATTATGAAGCCATCTTTGCCCCTTTCCTGCATCCTGAAAATTGGGCCCAGGAAGATGAGAGCCATGTTCACAGATACAAGGAACAACAGAAGCTTTTAAGCGCGTTTAAATTCTAGTATGTATCCATACACTGTTTCATTTCTTACTAGTTGTAGAAATGTCAGGCTGTTCCTCAGATGCAACTCTTATCTTCTTGTCATGATGCATGTTGTAAGGCTACATTTCTTGTTGGAATTATTAAAATAGCAATCCCTCAGAAGAGCCATTCACATCAACAGTGGTTGTCCTTAAATTCTTCCCAGTTTACCCTCGGTAACATTAAAATCAGCAACGGCAAATTCCTACATTAAGTATAGATAATAATAATATAAACGAAGTACCAAGAATGATGGATACTTTACTTATCTCTCAAAAAGAAAAGGAGTACTTGTGGCACCTTAGAGACTAACAAATTTATTAGAGCATAAGCTTTCGTGAGCTACAGCTCACTTCATCGGATGCATTTGGTGGAAAAAACAGAGGAGAGATTTATATACACACACACAGAGAACATGAAACAATGGGTTTATCATACACACTGTAAGGAGAGTGATCACTTAAGATAAGCCATCACCAACAGCAGGGGGGGGAAGGAGGAAAACCTTTCATAGTGACAAGCAGGTAGGCTAATTCCAGCAGTTAACAAGAATATCAGAGGAACAGTGGGGGGTGGGGTGGGAGGGAGAAATACCATGGGGAAATAGTTTTACTTTGTGTAATGACTCATCCATTCCCAGTCTCTATTCAAGCCTAATTCACCCCCCACTGTTCCTCTGATATTCTTGTTAACTGCTGGAATTAGCCTACCTGCTTGTCACCATGAAAGGTTTTCCTCCTTCCCCCCCCTGCTGTTGGTGATGGCTTATCTTAAGTGATCACTCTCCTTACAGTGTGTATGATAAAACCCATTGTTTCATGTTCTCTGTGTGTGTGTATATAAATCTCTCCTCTGTTTTTTCCACCAAATGCATCCGATGAAGTGAGCTGTAGCTCACGAAAGCTTATGCTCTAATAAATTTGTTAGTCTCTAAGGTGCCACAAGTACTCCTTTTCTTTTTGCGAATACAGACTAACACGGCTGCTACTCTGAAACCTTTACTTATCTCTCTCCCTCTCTGAGGATTTGTAATGGTATTTAGATACTGAAGGCAACTTTAAAGTTTGTAAGATGAGCACTATATGTATTTCAAATAAGTGTTTTTTCTGTAGTTATCAAAAAGAGGAGGGAAAAAAATCATGGAAGCTTTCCTTTAAATAGGGATAAAATTATAAGCATGTCTATTATTGAACAAAACAGAGTCCATCCTCTGTCTGTGTTACATGCAATTATTTATTATTTTTTACTGTGCTAAGAGATTTATTTGTGATATCTTGTTTAATTTTACGCACAGAGTAAGATTGAGGTCAATACTGTATTACATTCTAACCAAACCCTGTAAAGTCACATGTGTTTTCCTTTGTCCTTATACATACCTTTCAAAAGGTAATGTACACAGAAAAAGAAATGTGAAAAGTCTTTCCAAACAATAACATTAATGAGGGGAATAAAATTCACTGAGTTAGTACCTTCAGCAGGCATAAGACTCAGAGATTCTAGAAGGGTATAACGTTCTGGTTAATAAGTAGACACAGCTAATTAATTTGGAAAGAATGGCAGCTATTCTATTACAATATATAATCAAACTGCAGCTTTAAAATAACCTTTCATTTAACTGGCTCCACTAGAACTTGTATTTACAATAAACACTATAAAAGTCAACACAGCAGATCAGGTCTCCAGTTATCTGATCTGTGTAAACTGTAATTTGCTTTAGAACACAGGTTTTCCAAAAAGTCTTTCCTCTTGCTACATAATAGGTGCCTCTGGATTAATTCCTGAAAAGACAGCTCAACATAATGGCTTTATTCTATAAAAGAATCACCCAGTTTCAAACAAAGTATCATAGGATTTCTAGTAGCTTTTAAAAGCTGAACGTTAGAGCAAAATAAAAAACAATTGTGCCTCTTTATGATGTACAAAATGTGGCTTTTTTAACATAAGAAACACCAGGTCTTTACTTCCACTCTTTGCTAAAGAACCTCGGTATTTTCAGGGCACCCCATATGTGAAGCCTCCATCTAGCGCTCAGCATAAAGGGAATGAGAATTGCACTCAGATTGCAAGAACATGTGACATCACCTTTCATGAATTCCAAAGCTGAAAGGGGCGTTGAGCAGAAAGAGGACAGAAAAATATATTTTAAACCATATACACATCTTTATACTTTACAAAAGAAAAAATAAAGGGGAAAAGCCATTTTTTGTTGATGTTGTAATTCACCTTTAAAGGGATATAAGGCTCAAGGAAATTGTAATGGAGCCTAGTTCAGTCACTATTTTATTAATGCTATTGTGAGTAAATACTTGCAGTGTTGAACAGGAGATCTGCAACGCTCACTTTATAGCAGTCCTCACTTATAAAAAGTGCACTGATATCCAAGGCTGACGACTAACTTGCTGAACTGTCAGGGCAATTAATCCACAATTAAATACAGCTCCTTTTATGAATATTCACCTACCCCACCACTTGCAGCTAACCTCCTTCTGGCAATTTGGCTATTATACATTCCACAGAATATAGTCTCCCCAAACTGATGAATAAGGAGGAATTCTGACTCCTCTTTAGTTAATGAAGCCGACTGTATTTTTGTCAAAAGAGGAAATCCATCTTCTTTCCACTATGTTTTATAAAACTTCCACAATTTCTAGAGGAAACTGAACAGGAAGAACTTACAGCATGAACAGGAGTTTTGGAGATGTCATAACTAAAACCTGAGAGCGCCTAATTCCAATAGCAGACACAAACTCAAATATAGTGGGAACCCTTCTTTACCTCACCACTTTTCCCAAACCCTACTACAGATGCTCCCCGACTTACGCAATCATTCCGCTCCGGAACACTTGCGTAACTCGAATTTTGCGTAAGTCGGAAATGTATACCTGACCATTATGAAAAAAAACAAAACAAAACAAAAAAAACCCTCCTATTTTTAGCTTACGAAACTTTTTCCATAAATGTGGATTTGCGTAAGTCGGGTCTTGCGTAAGCCAGGGAGCATCTGTATCCCAATTCTTAATATCCTGAAGCAAAATATAGCAGCAAATGGCCAAAGCATTGTTACTACAGATACCTAAGAAGAGGTGAGGGTAAGGTGTGGTCTACACTACAAAGTTTTACCTGCAAAATTTTCCTTCTTTCCACACAGCCTTGCATGCTTGCACACTCAATTCTGAGTTGTGCCTACAAACCCTCAATTTTTGCTGATAAGCTAAACCAGTTCCCCAAGTGACATGGGCCCCCTTCAAGTGTAGTTCTACCAGCACAAGCTTGGGTGGATGCAGAAGCACCTGTACCAGTATAAACAGTCCTCCAGCAACAAACCCTCTATGCAACTGTCCCCACAGCAGTGACCATTCTGGTCAAATTTTTGACCGATGCTACCCAAGGGTCAGAGTGACTGGAAGCTCATTTCCCATTTAAAATTTCAAGCATATTTTGGAAATGCGTCTTTTCCTGCTAGTCCACTTTTGCAAGCACACCTGTACAGGAATGACTCCACCACGCCCTTGTGCTGCTGCATGGTCAAAGAGAGAGGGCCTAGATTTCCTCAACCTGTGGTGAAGGAATTGGTGCAGACACAGCTACAAAATTCCCACAGGAATAACAGTGGCTATGAGGGAATTGTGATGGGCATGAAAACCCAGGGATTATGCCAGGGATGAGGGCCAACATCTCAATTGGTACTGCAACCCATTAATGTCAATAGGATGGTCCAGGAAAAGCGTCCCTGCTTTCAGCTTTTCAAAAAGTTCACTGTTTCTAAAGATGTGAACATCATGCACCGTCACTGACCAACTCACATTAATGTCAGCGAAGAGTCCCTGGCTATCCACCAGCATGCTTGCCTAACCATGGAGATGTACCCCTTTCAGTTTATGTACTAAGGCACGGTATGGAAGAAATTTCCCTGTCCATCACCCCACCACAGTTAGGGAAGCCCAATTCGTCAACTACATCTATTATTTCCTGTACACTGCCTACCATGGCCAGCAGAACATGCTTAATTGCCTTGCACACCTGGATGACAACAGCCCCACCACAGATTTTCCAATCCTAAACTGATTGCCCAGTGACCAACAGCAAGCCGAGCCAGCAAGTTTCCAGAGAGCAATCACCACCTATTTCTTCACTGTCAGAACAGCTCTCATCTTGGTGTCTGTATGCTGCAGAAAGAAAAGGAGTACTTGTGGCACCTTAGAGACTAACAAATTTATTAGAGCATAAGCTTTCGTGAGCTACAGCTCACTTCATCGGATGCATGAAGTGAGCTGTAGCTCACGAAAGCTTATGCTCTAATAAATTTGTTAGTCTCTAAGGTGCCACAAGTACTCCTTTTCTTTTTGCGAATACAGACTAACACAGCTGCTACTCTGAAACCTGTATGCTGCAGGACTCAGGTAAACTGCGCAGTTGGTCAGTAAATACTGGCAGCAGTTGGTCTGCTTCATTCACTATCTCTATCTTCCACTCATCCTCACTATCCCAACTATACATGCAGCCATTGTGGTTCCACAAATACAAAAGAATCCCTTTCCCCATCCCTTAAAATGGGCAAGGCAGCTCTGCTGATCGGTACAGCATCCACATTCCTGGCAGCAAGAAGGAAAAATAGCATTAAAAAAAGTAGATTATAAAATGGAATGGAGGGATTTGTGGGAGCTGGAGGTCAAATTCCCACAAATCCCTGAGAAAAGTGACAGTATTTCACATTATATGGTGGCAGCCTCCAATACGCTGCAAAGTTTTCAACAAGGCAGTGGACCAGATGGTGCAGAGGACACAGGGATGTCTACCCACAATACCGTGGATTCAGCTGCCTCAGCAGTAGCAGAAGAAAACCACTCCCAACAGCAAGGCTCCACTGATTGGTTATGGATGAGGAGGAAAACAAACAAGGTGATTCTATTCTATGATTCTATGATTCTATGATGGAGGAGGAAGACACAGAATGCATGTCTGACCCTGCCCTGGGGTAACTTACTCTCTGAAGAATTCTGAGGCTGGGTGACAGAACAGAGAAGAGGAATGGGTTTGGTAATGGAAAGAGAGGAGACAGGAATAAAGGAATGGAAGGGAAACGAGGAAGAAAAAAGATTCATTACCATAGGAAAGTGAATTTTATAAAACTGATTTACGCCATGGTTTGGTTTTTATTTTATTAATTTATTTATTAGCAGAGTAGGCTTCTCTGACTTTAAGTTTGTGCGGAAACCCCTATGTTATATTTATAGCGCTATCTGCTCTGTATCCTGGGTTTAAAACATGAGCTGTCTTGGCACATACCTACATTTTTATTATTCATTTTGGTTTTCTTTTTCCTCTCCTAAGCAATTTTAACTCTGCTCTGGAGCAGATGCTGGAACTGTTGCACATGGTAGAATTACTCCCTTTCTTTTCAATCAGTGCTTTCCCTCTTCCCCTTCTCTGCTTGGTTTGGACAGACACCCAGTGGGAGGGTCTTGTCTCTTATTTTTCCTCACACTTCAAGGATGGTAGATAAAAGGAATATAAACACCATGCTTGCAGAAGTTCTTGAGCATGTCACTTCCCCCGTCTGTGCCTCTCTTCCCTTCCCTCCCTTTGTCTTATCTATTTAGAGTCGACTGTCAGCTCTTGGGGCAGGGACAGTCTCTTATTATGTGGGTGAAATGGCAAAAACGCTCAACACTAGCTTAACTCTGCTCCCACTGAAGTCAATAAGTTTTACCATTAGTGTGGAAGGGAGCAAACTTGGGCTAGTACCAAATGCTTCTGGAAGTCCCATCCATGTATGAATGCTGCCCAACACAATGGGCCCTGATCTCAATTAGGGCCGCTAGATTCTACTGTAATACAAATGACTGAAAATAATGTACCATACCAATGTTTGACAGATTTCAGATTGGTAGCTGTGTTAGTCTGTATCAGCAAAAAAAAAAAAAAAAAACAACAACCAAGGAGTACTTGTGGCACCTTAGAGACTAACAAATTTATTTGGGCATAAGCTTTCGTGGGCTAAAACCCACTTCATCGGATGCATGCAATGGAAAATACAGTAGGAAGACATATATATACACAGAGAACACGAAAAAATGGGTGTTGCCATACCAACTGTAATGAGACCAATTAATTAAGGTGGGCTAGTATCAGCAGGAGAAAAAAAACCTTTTGGAATGACAATCAGGATGACCCATTTCAAACAGTTGACAAGAAGGTGTGAGTAACAGTAGGGGGAAAAAAATTAGGATGGGGAAATAGTTTTAATTAATTCATTTACAAACTGGACACCATTACATTAGGCTTGAATAAAGACTGGGAGTGGATGAGTCATTACACAAAGTAAAAACTATTTCCCCATCCTAATTTTTTCCCCCCTACTGTTACTCATATCTTCTTGTCAACTGTTTGAAATGGGCCATCCTGATTGTCACTCAAAAAGGTTTTTTTTCTCCTGCTGATAATAGCCCACCTTAATTAATTGGTCTCATTACAGTTGGTATGGCAACACCCATTTTTTCATGTTCTCTATGTATATATGTCTTCCTACTGTATTTTCCACTGCATGCATCTGATGAAGTGGGTTTTAGCCCACGAAAACTTATGCCCAAATAAATTTGTTAGTCTCTAAGGTGCCACAAGTACTTCTCATTTTTTCACCAATGTTTGAGTTTCCCTGTGAAAATTATACCCCTTTTATTATTGGCTCATTAATACACTTCTGGAGAGTGATATGTGGCCTTTTAAATGCAAAAGATTGGCAAGACAACATATTTAAAATTTCCACGGAAGGATATCCTCAGAACCCCATAAAAATCACCAGCCTTCTAAACCAATTTACTCTGCCACTCTTACTCACATTAAGTGGTACCTTACTCCATGAGCAATGCCACTGAAAAAAGTGGGATTAATTGCAAAATAAGGTACTACTCATGTGAGTATAGGAGACTGAATATGGTCTACTGTTTACTTACTTTTGCTGTAAACAGAGTAATACTATTTAAATTCACTGCTAGCTTTTAAATTTACAGCAGTTTTCTTTTATAGATTTTCTATCCAACTAATGTTTCTGCTTTTTAGCTGGCAGTTCAACAGTACTATACTTGATTAAATATATGAACTGCTTCTTTTAACACTGGGTTGTATGCTACAAGAAATCACTCAAGCATATATACATAACACACAAAGATTCTGGATGGTGCAATTCTAATTGCCCCACACCATAAAATCACCCCTAAAAGGTCCTGGAAAAATAGTTGTGGCTCGCAATTCTGATGGAGTGAGGGTGTAATTACACACTATTCAACAGATCCAAACAAACATATAACAGACTTTAGTACATGAAAAATTAAAGCCAGATGTTTTAATTAACCACAGAAAACCCAAGCTGTAACTAAAAAAAATGCAAGAACGCAGTTATTCATGAAAAGCCACAAGAATGCTTTGGTATATTGTTCTCTACAAATGCTTTGAATTTTGAGGTTGTGCATCACTGCCCACAAAATGTCCTGGTGAAAATGGAAACAAGCGGAAGCAATGGGCCCTGTGTGCTTGTAACTGGCATTAAAATAAAAAACTGAATAGTGCATATGGTTCTTGTACATTCCCATTGTATCATTCATCTAGTGACTAGATATGCAGAATCACAGAAATTTTGCAAGAAAATTAAATTTCAAAACATACCAGTCTGATCTAGGGTTAAAATTAGAATTATTGCAGCACTGCTGTGAACTACTGCAATATGGTATGGATACTGTCAGAAAAGATTTAAAAACTAGTTACAAAATGATAGAAATATGCCTATAACCTTGCCCTTGTTACTAAAGGAGGCCCATTTTTCAAGTATAAGAACTTTATCTTATAACACATTGCCCCAATCTCACTTTTGGACATTCAGATCATCCATTAGACACAAATACAGATGCACAAATGGCAGTTAGGTGCCCAACTCCACTTTGTGCGATTTCTGGGAGTAAGCTCCATGGAGCTGCTTTGTTTCAGCTGCACTGAGCAAGGTCCCAGTTCCACAACCGTCCATCCATAAATCTGGACAGAACACAGGCGAAGAAGCAACTACAAAATACCCTTTGGCCTAGGATGCGATCTAGGAGAACACCATGGGTTCCGACTCAGGTCTTCTCCTGACTGGCCTTAATAATTCTCAATACTTCCCTATCACTGATCAAGGCCTTTTACCTTAAGAAGCAGACAAGTATTATTCCCCCACTTTTACAGCTGAAGTAGCTGAGAGGTTATACAAATTCACTTCTGGCAGTGCTGAGAATAGAATTCAGGTCTTATCCATTTAGCCACAAGGCTTTTCAGAATGAATGTGCCAAACAAATCTATATGCTTAGCTGCAATACTCTTCTCCACAATCTGGAACCAAAACCAAAAATGCTAGGACTATAACAGGGTTTAAAAGAGAACTGAATACATTCATGGAGTTTAAGTCCATTAACGGCTATTAGCCAGGATGGGTAAGAAATGGTGTCCCTAGTCTTTGTTTGTCAGAGGGTGAAGATGGATGGCAGGAGAGAGATCACTAGATCATTACCTCCTAGGTTCACTCCCGCTGGGGCACCTGGTATTGGCCACTGTCGGTAGACAGGATGGACCTTTGGTCTGACCCAGTATGGCCATTCTTATGTTCTTATGTTAAAACCAGGAATAAAACTCACGAGTCCTGATTCCAACATCCGTGTGCTGACCAATAAATTATGCATAATCTATTGGTTCCATAAAACGGAATTTCTTTTTTCCCCCCATTTTGCTTCTTTAAAACCTTAGGAAACTAGACACAAAACAATTGTTAAAATAATGTCACGGTTGGAAAGTCTAGCACTAAAAAGTTAAGAAATGTTAGAAATAAGAATGCCTGTGCAACACTAAGGACAGACATTGAATGAGGCAGAGGGTTACAGGAAGAGAAAGGCTTCTTGTGTTTAAGGCACAAAGCTCAGTCCCAGAAGAAGTGGATTCTATTCCTGGCTCTGCCACATACTTCAGCAGGGCCAAATTAAGATGGCACAGGAAACTTTAATTCTGGCTTTCCTAACTTTTCAGTGCTTGAGTTTGCAACCATAACTGTTTAACGTTATTTTTTGCATGTAATATAGATTAGGGTTGCCAGGCATCTGGTTTTCTACCAGAACGCCTAGTCGAAAAGGGACCCTGGTGACTCCGGTCAGCACTGCTGTCCGGGCTGCTAAAAGTGCAGTCGACAGCACAGCGGGCCTAAAGCAGGCTCCCTGGTTGCTCTGGCTCCACGCGACTCCCGGAACCGGATGACATGTCCAACTCCAAAGTGCTGGGGTGGCTGTGGGACTCTGCATACTGCTCCCACCCTAAACACTGGCTCCGCAGTTCCCATTGGCCAGGAACCGCAGCCAGTGGGAGCTGCAGGGGTGGTACCTCAGAGTGGTGCCTGTGGACACAGGCAGTGTGCAGAGCTGCCTGACTGTGCCTCCATCTAGGAGGCGTGCTGTCTGCTTCTGGGATCCGCTCGGAGCCAGGGCAGGCAGGGAGCCTGCCTTAGGCCCACTGCGCTGCTGACTGGGTGCCGCCTGAAGTAACCACCACCAGAGCCCAAACTCCAAGTCCCTTCCCCAACCCCAACTCCCTGCCTGAGCCATAAGCCCCCTCTCATACCTAAACTCCCTCCCGGAGCCCACACCCCCTCCTACCCTGCCCCAGCCCAGAGCCTCCTCCCGCACTCCCAACCCCTTGACCCTAGCCCAACCTTCTGCACCCCAAACCTTGCATCCCTGGCTCCACCCCAGAGCCCACACCCCCAGCTGGAGCTCTCATCCTCTCCTGCACCACAACCCCCTGCCCCAGCCCGGAGCCCACTTCTGCATTCTGAAACCCTCATTTCTGGCTCCACCCCGGAGCTTACACCCCCAGTCGGAGCCCTCACCTCCTCCTGCACCCCAACCTCCTGCCCCAGCCCAGTGAAAGTGAGGGATACTGGGGGGAAAAGTTAATAATGTGGTGGTGTGGGGGGTCTCTGAATTTTTAGTTCACAGATTTACCACAGAAAACTTGAAAGGCCTCCTTTCTAATTGCTTAAATCTAACCAGCAACTACATGTATCATACAAGTCAGGTAATTCTACTAGATAAACAATATAACCTTTTGAAATGATGTTGCATGTGCAACAATTGAGAGGTTTTTTTTAAATTTGAAATCACCCTCAATTTCTGCCACCCACAAACAAGTATGATTCAGGCACTTAAGGAATTTGCATCTTCTACCAGTTTGTTTTTTAAATACGACGTTATTTAGACATCTAAAAGCACTAACTAAAAGAACGAGGTTGGGACTTCGTTGTTTTAAGACACTTTTCTACAATTCTGTTTCTGTTCCTATGACTCAGGCACACCCAGGAATGGATTGTTCACAGGCTTTATATAAACTTCCTCCCAGACCTAACTCTACTGTATGCCAAGTATCAGCCCAGAGCAGATTTTTATCTCTGGAATATAAACTCAGGGTCACAATTTTTAATGGAAGGCCTTACAGACCTCTAGCTATAGCAACACAAACCGAACAACATTATAGTACAGTAAACAGCAGCACTTCTGTGTCTACTGGCTATTAAAGGGATTGTGTAGGTCGGGTGGGGGGGAGGAGGAGCACACACTGTAGATATTAGACATCTGAATCTGTTTTCACAGGTGCTAACCTTCTCCAAATATCCTGGGTTTTGTTTTAAATATGTGAGTGCAAGTAAGGTACTAATAACAGTGGATCGAGTAAGGCACACAGTGTGGTCAAGTACTATGTAATCTTCTCCACATACCTTTGCCAATGCTTAGTCCTGACCTGAAATAGGCCAAGTTATTTAGACCTCAGGCATCTATTGAGCAGAAACTGCCCGAAGTGCCAAATTCTTTTTATTTCTCTGCCATGTGATATATTTGTACTAAATGTGATCTTTTTTTGGAGATAAATCGTAGTTGCCACTGAAGCATATTTTAAAGTGTGTATGCAGGGAGTATGTTATGTGACACTTGTTAAAACAGGAATGACAGTGCAAGAGTGATGGGAGATAATTATTAGTCACATGTATTATTGTGTAACCTGGAGGTCCCAACTGACATCAAAGCCCCATTGTGCTAACAACTGTACAAATGCATACAAACTCTGACTCCACAGAGTTTATGATCTAAATACACAAAAGACAAAAAGAGCAAGAGGGGAAACAGGCACAAAAGAATAGAAGTGCCCATCATCACAGAGATGAGAATAAAATCCCTGAGTGAAATCCTGACCCTATGGAAGTCAATTAGAATTTTACCATTGACTAGGGTGACCAGATGCCCAGATTTTATAGGGACAGTCCCGCTTTTTGGGTCTTTTTCTTATATAGGCTCCTATTACCCCCACCCAATCCCAATTTTTCACACTTGCAGTCTGGTCACCCTACCATTGACTTAAAAATGGAACCAGGATTTCACCCCAGGTCTCTTGGGTCCTACACCAATGTTCTATCCACTGCACCACGCTGCCTCTCAATTCTTACATTTTAAACCTTAAAAATAATTTACAGGATGGTAGGTGTAAAAAGTAAAGTTTTCCATTAAAAGCAAGCATTCTCAGGAAAATGTACTAGACCAAATTCAGCCCTTGTACTAAGCAGACGAAGGTCCAAGGTAATTACTGCTTGCTTCCACCAGTGCTGAATTCAACCCATTGTTTGTGAATGCAGTACAACAATACAGTACAACCCTGTTACAATCACACCCACTCCCAGCTATGTACGTTTCTATCCAGATTTTAAAATTAAGTCAGGAAAATGGTTTGCTTACATTATTGTACTCGTATACTGCTGTCAGAAGTCAGCTCCCTTCCTTAAGATTTTATAATCCAAGTAAAAGATAAAATAGGAAGCAATCTGAAAAATTATATACGCTATTTATTTAACCAACTACCTGGCCTAACAGCAACTTTTTACTGCTTAGCCCTTTCCTTATATTTTGTGTCTCTCCATCTCTCCATTGTTAAAATTTTGCCTATTTTTTCATATCTCCCTCCCCCCTCATTTCGCTATATGTTGGCTATAGTTTTCGAACCTGGGTGCCATCCATAAATCTGTTGCTCCTTGTGTACACTAAGGTTTGTGGATACTTAGCACTTCTGAAAGTCAGGACACTTCCATTTAAGAGACTATGTATGGATTTAAGAGCCTAACTTTAGGTTTGAAAATTTGGGCTGAAAGCTTTTCACATCAACGACCAGTCTGTTAATCTCTTAGTCCCTTTCAGTCCAGCATACACCATAAACAACATGCTCCATCTCCTGCAAGCTCCCTCACAGAGCACCACATGACATGCTTTCCATTTAAAACAGTTTGTAAAACTACGTCAAAGAGCAAGGAAAATAGCACCACCAGGCCTCAATAGAACTCAGCCCCCTTTGCCAGACCTCGGTAAAAATCACGACAACTAATGACCAGAAGCAGCGAGAGTTGAACAGCATGGAAGAGAAAGAAGAAAAAGAAAGCAGAAGGAGAAAAGTGGTAAAATCTTTAAAATTATGAGAGACAGGAATTCTACAAGTTCAGATTCACTTTAAACAAAAATATAAACAAAATCATGGAAACCAGGTTTTAAATAAATATGTAAATTCTCTTCTCCAAAATGATAATTTGCATTTACATTATGGAGTGAAAACAATGTGATACCAAAGTCAGGAATTATTCAACTGCTGTTGAAAAAACTACCATGAAGTAATGTGCAAGCTGTTACTCGGATTATTCGTTTGTTGTGGTCCATTTTACCCACAAGATATTTTTAGGCTTGCTTTCTTTTCTACATAGCCTGTCTCCTTCTGCTGACATTTTGAATGGCTATGATATGTAGCACAACAAGCAAACATAAAAATATCTTCTCTGTAAAATGGACACCGAATGATGGAAAACTGAGCCTTTCTTGACCAACTTTTAGCATTTTTCATATCCACACGTGCCTTAATACTTCCCAATTCAGGATGAGACCCAAAGTCGAAGTGATGAAATGCCACTACAAAGGGTGTTCGAGCCATATTTCCAACCAGAAGTGAAAGGAAGTGGGAAGTACTGGAAATCTCACGAGAAAACTAGTCAGTCTAATTTTGTTGACTCAAGCAATTTGGAAAAATATCTGACTACAAATCAAGACCAAACCTCTGAAAACTCTGAGGTTCTACGTGACAAAAACCGAGAGCTGTGACAGATACGTAAATTGTATTTAAATTAGCTGGATTTTAGCCATTAAGACACACATCAAGCATACCTGTTCATCTGTGGGTGGGTTTTTTTGTTTGTTTAATAAAATTGGAAAACCCGAGTTCCTAAGGGCAGGCATTGTGTCTTCTTATGTTTGGAAAATGCCCAACCCATTGTGAGTGTTACTGGAAATAAATAATGTTACAATCTTCAATAATCCAACTAAGAAGGATATAACCTTTACACATATGCACACAAATATTACTTTTTTTAGGGGGTAATCTATCTTCTAATAATTTACACTGGGCTACTGAAGTTATAAAAATAAGCACTTTACAAATAAACCTTCAACTTTCAGCAACTGGTCAGAAAAGTAAAGTACAGCATCATATTTTATATATGCAATGACATGAACCATATCCAAGCACTATGGAGTATAAAAGCATTCACAATTGTTCACTCAAAATCTATTTCACCCATCACAAGATTTACACCCTGCAATTATCAAACAATTTAGTACCTTTGTTTTAATTGCAATGATTTACTTTTAAAGCTGCATGTACACACATTTTATATAAAGTTAAAGTCAAGTTAAATGAAGTTCTGTTCCCATGTTTGAGTGATTACATTTGTGTATTTCTTGGCATAAAGTTGAATGGGAGGGGGAAGAGGGAGACTAAATAAGTATGGAGCTCACACAGGAACACGTCCAAGAAAAACTCAGTTTAACGAGTGAAATATCAATTATTTTGGAAGCATTTCCTGCCCTCTGTCAATATTAAAAGAGAAAAGTTGACAGGTTTTCTTTACACTAAAAGTTGAATTTCTGCTGAAATATGATAAACACTATCATGGAGCGAGTCTGCCACTCTTACTCATGCTGAGTTGAACTTTACTCCACAAGCAGTCCTATAACAATGAATAGCTTACTCACTAGGGCAGGTACTACTCAGTGAGTAAGCTATTGGCCTCTGGTGTGGTTACAATATTATAGGCATTGGGCAGATTCTGCTGAGTTACACTGCATTTATTTTAATATTATACTGGTGTAACAGCAGAATTTATCCAATAGTGTTTCTCAGCAATAGAAATTTACAGTAGTTATTTTTCAGTAATACTACAAACTTTTTGAAACTAAAGGATACCAAAAGTAAGTGGCAACCAAGCCAAGTGCCGTAAGATCCAGAACCACTGCAAACTGATTAAGCAACATGGCTTCACAGATTAGATGTGCAAAAAATCTCAAATCATTTTTCATGCCAAGAAGTAGTGAATTTGCTCAGTGCAAAATTAATCTGAATCAGATCGCTCCAAGAATGTCAATAGCAGATGTCTGTAGGAGTCTGAACCCTGAAGATATGCCAGGCAAAAAACCCAAACAAACCAAAAAATCCACACCAGGGATTGGATATTTATACGGATATCAAAAACTCTATATAATGACTACAAATAATTTGGAAGGGGTATTTAACCTTGTCCTCCTGGAGTTAAACCAATCCTTAACTATTACAGATCAGATGGGACCTAATATGGCGGCAGATTATCCCACACCTATCTACTACAATGTTTTTGCCCCTCTGAACCATTTGCCGCTAACACTGTCAGAGACACTGGATTAGATGGATCTTGGACCTGATACAGTCTGGCAATTCGTATGCTCCTAAGTAATCTGCACCAGCCTATACTGGATTCAGATTACATCCCAGTCCACACCAACTTGGCTGTGCTATCCAGTAAGTTGGGAGGATGTGGAATCCAGCCTCCAACATTCTTCACCCCTGCCTGCCCACACCTCACCTGTGCAGGAGAGAGTAGTACCAGCCCTGTGAAACTGCTTTCCTCATTGTGCTGTGGCCCACAAAACGGGTAGTCTGCTCCGGGGACCAGGAGTGCACCTTATGCAGGTCCCTCGCTTTCCTGCATGGGCACATACATTGAATCTCAATCTGGCCCTTAGACTGCAAATTCTCATGGCAGGATGGGGGTCTCATAATGTGGGTCTGTACAGTGCCTCGCACACCAGGGCCCCAGCTTTGTTTGGGGTCTCGGGACATGCAACACAAATAAATGAAGATATTAATAAAAACTAAACTGAATGCTAAGTATTTTCAATGAGAGAGGACAGCCCTGATGAATAGCACAAGACGGATGCTCACAGTATGGGTAAACTTTGTGATTTTTTTTTTAAAATCAATCTTTCCTTGAACGTGTCATTTGCCTCATTCAACTGATCTCTGACCCACTGCATTATAGCTCTAGGTCAGGCATTCTCAATAATCTGAGGGGTTGTAACTCCCAGTTTATGTGGGGGGTCACAAGCTGTCAGCCTGCACCCCCAAACCCCACTTTGCCTCCAGCATTTATAATAGTGTTAAATATATTTTAAAATGTGTTTTTAATTTATAAGGTGAGGGGTCGCATTCATAGGCTTACTGTGTGAAAGGGGTCACCAATCAAAAAGTTTGAGAACCACGGCTCTAGGTAATCTCTTTATTCTATATCCACATTACATTCAACATGATCTTTCAGACACAATCTCCAAAGGCTACAGAGCATTTTCCCCATGTGAAATTTATTATAGCATGACCACCCCATCTTGAGCCCAGCTTTGAATAATTTATATAACTAGAGTTATTTTAAGAACGGATATGTGGCACCAGGAAGTGCAAAAAATTCCTCAAGAATTTTCTCAGTATTGTTATGCATCGGTCAAGACTTTTCAACCTTTTTGCACGATGGGAACACATTTAGGTGCATGTATCAACATAGATTTGTTTTTTGAGAGAAGTAATACCCTGGCTAAACATTTTGAAAAATCAATATTCTTCAGAGAAAACATCTTGCCCCCTCTGAGCATAGCTTCCTTTCCTACCAAGGAGGATAAAGACCTTATGACTTTTGTGATATTTCCTAGTACCCTATGAGGTTTAGATTCATAAGAGGAACATATCTGAGGAACTCCTAATAGAGACTTGCAGACACATTTGTGCTTACTCGTAACACCTGCATATTTCAAACGTCTTTGAGCCTGAACCTGAAACCTACACACATATGAGTAGCTTTGCTCACATGTGCAGTCCCACTGAAGACATGCGAAACTATAGCTGGTGTTGGTCCTGCTTTGGGCAGGGGATTAGACTAGATGACCTCCTGAGGTCTCTTCCAACCCTAATATTCTATGATTCTATTCATTCTAGTAAAGTTACTCAGATGCTTTAATGTTTGCAGGTTTGTGTACTTATTTAGGCAAACTACCAGTTCTGAGCACACAGTGAGTGTGTGGTATTTTGGAGACAGAAGATGATTTCCATACAGAGAAACAAAAGACCCACTCCCATGTCAGAATTCCCTCTGATGGGAGGATGAGGTAGGTAATTCATCTGCAGACTATTTATTTTTGCTACTAACAGGGTAAGGCCACTAATGAAATTGTGTACATACAAAGACAATCATTGTAAAATACATAACATATTTGGGCTGAAAGCTTTTCACAGCAAGGACCTTCCTTCCCAATCAGTGATAGCTTGTCAGAAAATTGCAACCTGTGAACCTAGAGAAATATGTTGCCTGAAGGTGGAAATACAAAATAGCGCAAATGAGAGCTTAACAGAGGTGCTAAAGTTTAATGAATTTGCCTGTTTGAGGGTGATTTGTGAAGAGGACGACAGGGGAAAATCCTCTACATAAATCATTTCCCCTAAACATTCAGTCACTTTCCAACCACAGAAAGCATATTCTTCCCCTGCTCCCCCCTTTATATTTTCCTAAGGTTTGCATTAAAATTTGTTACATACTACCACCATTTACTTTAGTGTACAGCTTTCACTCAAGCTGTGAGGCTTGCCCAGCTCTAGGAATTTCACAAATAAATCACTAGGGTATAAGTGAAAATCCAGCTGTCCAAATAAGCAACTTCCAATGAACAGAAAGCATCACAGATTTATTGGTTTGTGTATAAAAGATTGGTTCTTCAAGACCAGTTATAGCCAGTTGTAAAATGTGGCGGTTTAATCATACAAACCAGATATTAAGGTACTTGTTAAACTGATGAAAATGTTGAACTACTCAATATAGTCTCCCTAGCACCACCAGATCTGCTCTAATTCTATACATTTGCAGTATTTTGTAGTTTAGGCCTGTGGTTTTCAAACTGCGGGTTGCAACCCAGTAATGGGTCGCAGAATGTAAGGTACTGGGGTTGCGGTGGCTCTGGTCAGCATCACAGACCGCACCATTAAAAGTCCTGTCGGCGGTGCTGCCCAGCTAAGTCAGGCTAGTCCCTACCTATTCTGACACTGCGCTGTGCCCCGGAAGTGGACAGCTGCAGGTCTGGCTCCATGCACTGCCCCCACCCCAGGCACCAGATCCGCACTCTCATTGGAATAACTGCATTCAAAAATAAAACAAATGTAAAACTTCAGAGCCTATGAATCCACTCAGTCCTACTTCTTGGTCAGCCAATCGCCCAGACAAACAAGTTTGTTTACATATGCAGGAGATAATGCTGCCTGCTTCTTGTTCACAGTGTCACCCAAAAGTGAGAACAGGTGTTCTCAAGGCACTGTTGTAGTCAGCATTTCAAGATATTTACATGCCAGATGCTCTAAAGAGTCATACGCTTCAACCACCATTCCAGAGGATGTGTCCATACTGACGACGGGTTCTGCTCGATAACAATCCAAAACAGTGCAGACCGACGCATATTCATGTATGGCAGTATACAAATTCCAAAGACTGAAAAGCACCTTGTGACGTTACACCCCATATTCTTTATGGAAATATGGTTATCATATGAATATGGTATAACTAAGATATACTTTATGCAAGA
The DNA here is from genome assembly GCF_009764565.3 of Dermochelys coriacea. Taxonomy (NCBI): domain Eukaryota; kingdom Metazoa; phylum Chordata; order Testudines; family Dermochelyidae; genus Dermochelys; species Dermochelys coriacea. Next base: position 99,044,259 of record NC_050071.1, on the reverse strand, counting down.
TGGGTCTTGTAAGATATCATTTGAAAGGTTATAATTTACTGAATGTGTTTATCCAATTTGTATGCATGTATCATTTTTGTATCTGAAGCTGGGAATATTGACCATGGCTCTGTATTTCAAAAATGCTACGTTGGATGAGGCCAGATAATGTTAGTGGCTGACTGAAGAAATGCACACAAACGTAAGGATTACCCCAGGAACTGTGTGTAATAGAAACCTCTCAGAGATAGCTCTACACACTGGGAACTGTTGGACACAGGTCACAGCAAAAAAAGCTTTCCAGCAAGTGTGGGGAGAATATAAAAGAGGGACAATGACAACATGAGGGATCCTCACTCTCCCTACAACAACATACCTGAAAACACCTGAGGAACAAAGACTGAACTGTGAGAAGTGATGGTCCCAGGCTAAGACCTTTAGCCTGTGTATGAAAACCTGGGAAAGCCAAGGCAACTTGTGCCTTAAGAATCTGCCAGCTTGTTTATCACTCAGGGTGAGAATTTGTTAATTTGTATCTTGCCTATCTAGGGTGTTAAGATCAGTCTGCGGCTTTTGTTTATTTACTAAAATAATCGGCTTTGTTCTGTTTGCTATCTCTTTAACCACTTAAAATTCACCTTTTGTAGTTAATAAATTTACTTCTTGTTTATAATAGAACCCAATTTATGTAATGTCTAACTGGGGGGGCAAGAAGTCATGCACATCTCTCTTCACATTGAGGAAGAGGGTGGATTTTTATGAGCTTGCGCTATGCAGATTTTTCTATACAGTGCAAGACGGTATTCTTTTATAAAACAGTATTCAAAAGGGGTGTGCACCTGAGTGCTGGCGAGTCCTCTCACAGAGCTAACTTCAGTCTGTGACTGCAGTAGGGTGTGGCCCTACCTGTGTGTGTGTGCTGCAAGAGGCTGGAGAGCCTAATTCAGCAAAACAGGGAGAGGGAACCCAGGCTGGTCCAGCAGGAGAGGCTCAGTGAAATCCCAGGACATCAGGTGACACCCAGAAAGGGGGTCCAACCCGTCACACATCGTGAATGGCCTGTCTATTTCAGCTATCCAGCCTGCTGTAAATAGAAGAAGCAAGCATTAGTGAGGGAGGAGTTTTCCTTCCTGTTCTTTACTCTCTCCCCCATCGTGTGTGTTTGCCATTAATTGTTGGAAAGGCAGGAATAAACCTTAACAAAGATTACTGCGAGGTAAAATGAAGTGTTCAGTCTGCTCTCCTTTCTTTCCCCCATTCCAGAAAGTCTCTTTCTGATACTAAATGTCTTTCTAATAGTGCTGTCAAACAAGTAAAAATAATCATTGCAATTCATTGCGGTTTTAATTGCACTGTTAAACAATAACAATACCAATTTAAATTTATTTTGAAGATTTCTGGATGTTTTTTCAACACTTTGAAATATATGGATTTAAATTACAACACAGAATACAAAGTGTACAGTTCTCACAAATATTTGCACTGTAAAAAAACAAACAAAAGAAACAGTATTGTTCATTTCACCTCATACAAGTCCATATCTACTGCAAGGACTGAGTGGACTTGTAAGCGCTAAAGTTTTATATTGTATTATTTTTGAGTGCAGTTATGTAAAAAAAAAAAATTCTACATTTGTAAGTTCAACTTTCAGATAAAGAGATTGCCATACAGTACTCATATGAGGGGAACTGAAATACTATTTTTGTTCTTTTTTTTTTTTAAACAGTGCAAATATTTGTAATAACAAATACTGGAAAATGAGCACTGTACAATTTGTATTCAATGTTGTAATTGAAATCAATACATTTCAAAATATAGAAGACATCCAAAAACATTTAAATAGTATTCTATTATTGTTTAACAGTGCGACTAAACTGTGATTAATTTTTTTAATCGCTTGACAGCCCTAGTTAAGAGATGTCATTAAGTCCATAGCTGTGTTTAGAAAAAAAAAAAAAGAACAACACACACAGACTAGGTTCTTCCCATCACTACAAAATTGTTTTCTACAATGTCACTTGCCATTAAGTTCTCTCTGGTTGCCTGGCAACCATTTGCCTGGTAAGTCTTCCTTGTGAGGTGGAAATAAACAAGATGAATTTTGTCACCTTTTACATGTTCACCATTCTGCAATTGCTAGAGTAAAACAGTGTCACTCACAAAGTTATATCCGGTTTCAGAGTAGCAGCCGTGTTAGTCTGTATTCGCAAAAAGAAAAGGAGTACTTGTGCCACCTTAGAGACCAACAAATTTATTTGAGCATAAGCTTTCGTGAGCTACAGCTCACTTCATCAGATGCATTTGGTGGAAAATACAGTGGGGAAATTTATATACACACACAGAGAACATGAAACAATGGGTTTTATCATACACACTGTAAGGAGAATGATCACTTAAGATGAGCCATCACCAGCAGCAGAGGGGGGGGGAAGGAGGAAAACCTTTCATGGTGACAAGCAAGGTAGGCCATTTCCAGCAGTTAACAAGAACATCTGAGGAACAGTGGGGGGTGGGAGAAATAACATGGGGAAATAGTTTTACTTTGTGTAATGACTCATCCATTCCCAGTCTCTATTCAAGCCTAAGTTAATTGTATCCAGTTTGCAAATTAATTCCAATTCAGCAGTCTCTCGTTGGAGTCTGGTTTTGAAGTTTTTTTGTTGAAGGATAGCCACTCTCAGGTCTGTAATCGATTGACCGGAGAGACTGAAGTGTTCTCCGACTGGTTTTTGAATGTTATAATTCTTGACGTCTGATTTGTGTCCATTTATTCTTTTACGTAGAGACTGTCCAGTTTTACCAATGTACATGGCAGAGGGGCATTGCTGGCACATGATGGCATATATCACATTGGTAGATGCTCAGGTGAAGGAGCCTCTGATAGTGTGGCTGATGTGATTAGGCCCTATGATGGTGTCCCCTGAATAGATATGTGGACAGAGTTGGCAACGGGCTTTGTTGCAAGGATAGGTTCCTGGGTTAGTGGTTCTGTTGTGTGGTTGCTGGTGAGTATTTGCTTCAGGTTGGGGGGCTGTCTGTAAGCAAGGACTGGCCTGTCTCCCAAGATCTGAGAGAGTGATGGGTCGTCCTTCAGGATAGGTTGTAGATCCTTGATGATGCGTTGGAGAGGTTTTAATTGGGGCTGAAGGTGATGGCTAGTGGCGTTCTATTATTTTCTTTGTTGGGCCTGTCCTGTAGTAGGTGACTTCTGGGTACTCTTCTGGCTCTGTCAATCTGTTTCTTCACTTCAGCAGGTGGGTATTGTAGTTGTAAGAATGAAAGGTTTTTCTCCTTCCCCCCCCCGCTGCTGGTGATGGCTCATCTTAAGTGATCACTCTCCTTACAGTTTTCAGAGTAGCAGCTGTGTTAGTCTGTATTCGCAAAAAGAAAAGGAGTACTTGTGGCACCTTAGAGACTAACAAATTTATCTGAGCATAAGCTTTCGTGAGCTACAGCTCACTTCATCGGATCTTCATCAGCCTTGGCAAGCTGATAAGCCTCCTCCATTAACATGCCTCTTCCCTCTTCAAAAAAATCTTATAATACTTATTAACATCTAGAATATTTCCTACATCATAAATGACAGTTCAAAAAAGCAGGGCATCCAGCGCATGGGAAAGTTGTTTTTTAAATCATAAATCTAAATAAATCAGATCAGAGTCTTCCTTTGATTGTTCAGTAGCAACTGAGGAAGGGCCCAGTAGGAATTTAGACTGTTTCAAGCACCATTAACGCCCCACTGGACAGCTACAGGCTCCACAAGAGATGATTCTCTGGAGTTAAAGTGATCACACCTGAGTTCCACCCAGTGTCCCCAAAATTCACATGCAGCACCCGAGGAGGATATTCCCAAGGATACTGGGATACTGCTGCTTCTACTCCATCTAACCAAGCAAAGGGATAAGTTCAAACTAATTGTTGTTATTAAGTGGGGGCTCAGTGTAAAGAATTCTAATTCACAATTCAGTTGAAAATATAAAGCACTATGCACACAGATGGTGCTATATAAATAAATGTCACATTTTAGGCCAGAGAATTTTAACTGATGCAAGTCACTCTGATCCTTAAGGAAAAGGAAAGCTTTTCTATGGCAGCATTCAGAAAAGGAGAGTGCAATTTAGATTCTGCAGACTGGTTTGAGCTATCAAGAGCTATAAACAAAACATCCAATTTATACTACTTTACTTCATTTGCCTCCTTCAAAAGTGAAATAAAAACCTTTATTATTTTCTTCATTTTGAGATGACACACTTATTAAAATATCAGTTTCAAATAGTGGTAAAAAAAACCAACAACCTCGTATGCAACATTAGCAAAGAAGCTATTAATTTCCAACATTTGCCCCATCAATCCTTCTGCTACGCAGTTCTACACAGAGTTTCTAAAGAAATGCTAATTCAATGATTTTCACAGAACCTCACAATTCTGGCTGTTCTGCAGCTTCCTGATTTTGACAGACCCACTGTTCAAATTTTTATTTTGGAATATTCTGGGCTACCAGCCTTACTCATTCTTAAAAATAAAGAGAAGGTTCGGGAAACTAGCCACTAAGAGACAGTGCATCCTTATTAAATCTTTAAAGTATTTGACAGGTTTCAGAGTAGCAGCCGTGTTAATCTGTATTTGCAAAAAGAAAAGGAGTACTTGTGGCACCTTAGAGACTAACAAATTTATTTGAACATAAGCTTTCTCGCCCTATAGCAACTTCTGTTCATACCTTGCCATGCTTATTTTCTCCTTGGAGAGCCCCCATCTCTGTGTGCAGGAGGTGGAGTCCCCCTTGGTGTGCCCGAGGTTGGTCCTAGCCAGTACCACCAGAGTCGGAGACCTCCTGGGCTGCAATCAGGGGGACTGGGTGGACCCCCAGGTACTTGGCCTGCACATGGGGTTGTCAACCCCATGTGTTCTCTGTCATGTGCTCCAGGAGGTGACGGGAGCTTTGCCTCCTGCTTATCTTGCTTCCCTGGAGTGGATTCTGTGGGAGGGTGCTCTACACCCACCTTTCACCCTGGCCCTCTGGACCTTCCCCTCATGCCCCTGTCCCGCAAGCCTCCCTGGCCACTCCTGACACACCACCTGAGCCAGCTCCACACTATCCAGCCGGTCCGCCTCCAAACTATGCCCAGGAAACGTCTGTATGCACTCATGCTCCTCACCATTCCCTTCTTCGTCCTCATATCCCACCCCAACAACAAGTGGTGCTGCCTAAAGAGGGCGAGGAACCCTGGTGGGCCAGTCTATACTCCACTCTATCACACAGCCCACCAGGTTATTAGTTGGTGGCTCCTTCACGGAGCCCTGAACATGGGCATGTACCTTGCATGGTTCACAAACTCCCCCAACACTTGCCCTTTCTGTGGCAAGGAGGAGACCCTGGCATACATCTATGTAGAGTGCATCAGGGTTGCAGCCCCACTTCTGCCTCCTGCTGCACTTTTCCCCACACTTTCTGATCCTGGCAGGTCCCCTGTAGCCCCATGAAGTCACAAGGCCTCCTTGTCAACCTTCTCCTGGTGCTGGCAAAGACAGCCGTCCACCATATCAGAAGGAGGAAGCTAGACTGGGGATGCTTCACAACTGTGGGGCCTGTTTTCTGGTCCCTTGTGTTGTCACGACTGCGAGCAAAATTCTTCTGGGTGGTAGCCACGAACTCCCTAGATGCCTTTGAGGAGCACTGGATGCTGTCTGGAGTTCTCTGCTCAGTGTCCCTCTCTGGATCCCTCATTATTACCCTTTGACCCCACTCCCATCCCTGCTTTTTCATCCCTTGTCCTGTCATTGCCTGGGCCCACTGGCCCCTCCTCCCAGCTCCAAGGTTATGACCTTTAGCTATAGACAGGCTTAGATCCCACCTTTCCCCTAGTTTTCACAATAGGTACAAACCTTGCAAATTCTGCAACAAATGAGACAGGGGTGCCCACAATGCCTGCCTGTAATTATAGCATCCAAAGGTGCCCCTATTGTGCTGAGAGCTATGCAAACATGGAAAAGAGACAAGTATATGTTTTTGTGGGCATCTATTTTAGGTTGGTTCATTTGTTTTAAGGGGTTCTAAGGGTGAAGCCTCTGTGTGTTGAGGAGGGGAGATCCTTCTTTGGGCAGTGAACACTCTCATGCACCCTCTTCTTTTCCTTCCTCCCACCACCATTTTTTTCTTTACCAGGGTTTTCCCCAACTTAGTTTCAGTTCTTCCCCAATTTGTGCGCTTAAAGGGTAGGAGAAAGGTTGCTAAGAGTCATTTTGAGTACAGGGTAATATTTAAAGAAGGCCATAGTTTAGTTTGAAATAGGAAAAAAAACAAAAACCTCTAGATAAATTGCCTGTTTAAAAAGAAGTCTTCATTTCAGGTCAGAGTCTGGCTCCAAAGGAGTGATTGTGCACTAAGAGAAGGTTCCACAAAACAGCACCACCTCTTATGTACCAGGCACAAGGCTTTTGTTTTCCTCTCTGTAACTAAAGAACTGACTGATGGGAAAAGGGGTAACGATTAAGTACTATAAAAACCTAACCACAGGCGTAGGGAGTTAGGATCTGATCCAGCTCCCACTGGCTTTAGTAGGAGTTGAATCAGATGCTTAGTCTGGTTGGGCCAGATTTACAAAGGCACCTAAAGTGTTACATAGGGATCTAGTGGGATTTACAAAAGTGGCTAAGTGAGTTAGATGCCTAACTCATCTGCTTTTATAAGTCTCACTAGGCAACTAATTACCTAAATATGGTAATATTTAATATGGTAATATGGTAATATTTAATATGGTAATATGGTCTTGTGACTAGCTAAAGGGAGTCTGGTTCTAGGCATTTGTTACTCAGACCTGTCCTGATAAATGCTGTCTGGTCACATGGCTTGTTTGTCATCACTGAGTATTGAGGAAAAATTAAGCTAAATTTAAAAATTAACCATGGTGTCTATGGTTACAGACTATGGTATAATCTCTCAAGGAAAAATAATTACGTGAGTCAGTTAAAGCTTTAGGAGACAACACATGAGAACAAATGTACTGTAAGGAACCGGCAAGGAGACCCACAAGGTCTTTTCCGTGCGTAACCGCTGCAATTCAATGAAAACAGAGCTGAAATTGAAAAGAACAAGGATAGAAATATTTAAAACATGAAGGAACAGTTTAAGAATTTACAGGACAAATTAAAATGCCAAATATTTTCAAAAATGATTAATTTAAATATAATTTTCCTTGCACTTTCACCATCACTGATACTTGTAATGAAACAAGATAAGGAAAAGTCTTATCATTTAAGGAGATAGAGAGAGAGAGAGAGAGAGACACACACACACACACACACACCCATAGTTTGTAAAATATCAAAGTGAAGTTACTGCTTGTGAAGGGGGCCAAATCAACAGCTCTGGATATTCAAGAGATAAAATATGTGGGGCAAAGGAAACTTCACACCAGTACCCAACAACGGAATGTCAATCATATTTTGATGAGGCTACCTTCAGGAGTGAGAGAGCTGCTTATTCTCCATTTCAATTGAATCATTAGTTTCTGCAGGACAGTGGAATCCCTGTGTCAGGAAGACTGGTGTTTAACATCAACCATCTCATCACAGATCTTACTGCTCACCCACCCAGCTTCAAACTGCCACATTGTCAGTGGGCCCTTCTTAATCGATTCTGGACTGGGCAAAGCCTCTGTGCAGCCAACCAGCACCACTGGGGTCTTCGAAACAATCCAAGCTGCAGCGGCAGTACAGATCAAACAGTGATACACATTGTCGAGGAGCGCCCACTAATCACATTCAGCGGTAGGCTCTGAGAACTCCATTTGGCCACTAAAGACACTATTGCTTTGCTCGGCAAATATGCAAACGCTAAATAAAGTAATAAATTAGCTTCTGCTTGACACAGGTAATACAGAAGCTAGTCAGTGCCAACTATGATATCTACGCCTGACCACTGGAAGCCAAAAGGAAACCAACTCATTGAACAAAGCCACCAAAAGAAATGTACGGTTGGTTGTGGGGGTGGGGATGTGGCATGTAAACCTTCATCTTCAGCATGGCTCCCCTACATTTTTAAAGTACTGTGTGAGGTTTTCACTGCAAAATTTTGTTAATATTAAAGGCAATCATGTGGTTAAAACCCTAATGAAGTCTTAATAAGAAGTCGTGGGTAAATTTTTAATATGGAATGTTCACAAGGAAAGCTAAAGACCACAACACCTATTGTATTAATTGTTTTAATCAACATGCACAAGTCTTCAAACAGAAGAATCACAAGGATGGCACTGAAATCATCATTTCTCTTCTGTTGTATTTCAATTAACATGTAAAATTTTACCATATCTAGTACACGGACACAGGTATAGTCAAATTCTGATGTGCCCATGGGACTCCAATTAGGTAATGTAAGCGATCTGCAATTCAGCCCCTTAACACACACATTATAAATATTGTCCCTATATTTCTCAGGTAATGGATGTAGAGAAAGCATCTAATTTGTTTCAAGATTTTAGTTTATAGAAGTAAAAATCCTTGTTTTGAGTTCAGATGGTATAATGAAGTAAGAAAAAAAATGACGCACATTCATGTGTGTTTGTCCCTCACTTGGAAGACAGCATATTTGCATGTAATCGGGGGGGGGGGGAATCAGAGAACAAAGTTTACTGCACATCTACAATAGAGATTTTGCTATCAATCGAAAAAGAGAGTTCAGTTCTCTCTCATTTCTCCTTCCACCCCTAAAAGGAAAAGGATTTTAAAGTTTCCAAAATGTATCTATAGGTTTATTTCTCAGTTTGTTAATACCATGGTGATTGATAACTTAGAAATGCTGAGAATTAAGTTTATGAGATCCCTTTTATACCTAAATTAAGAAAGATGCATATACATTTAAAAATCTGTGGATCACCTACATGCCATTATTGAAGCTCCCAAAAAGTTCATTAGCCATCATTTTGAGTGAAGTTACTGACATAAGCACGAATCCTCAGGTAAACCAGAGGTTAGAGCAGGCTTAAATTTCCACTGCTGATACTGAACACAGACCCATTTAAGATTCAGTACCACTGCATAACCTGATTCTACTTTAGTCACGCTCCTTCACAGTCTAATCTTGTGATACCACAATCCTTTGTGTTCCCGCCCCATGATGTCTTGGGGTATGCAACATGGCTTTCTTAATAATGTAAAATAAGTCACGTCATGTGTCCTTTAAATATTATCCCGCTGAAGAGAGATAGCTTTGATTAAAATTGTTCAACAACAAGAATGCTTTTCTAAACACAAAAATGCTCTTCCCTAATAACAACGTAAGTACTATACACAATTTCAAAGTAATTTTAAATAAAAGAAGCTTACCAACCCAGTGGCATGACCAGATGGTTTAATACACTATTAAAAACCTTTAATTGGTAAAGTGTCTCATTCTCAATCTTTAATGACAATTATCCGTATACAAAAATCAGATTCGAAGATCAGCATCTACTTTTTATTCCTCTTTCCCTCCCACCCCCAATTTAAACTTGAAAAGATATCTCAGAGGGAATCGTTTGAGCATTTTCAATATATTGTGCGTCATAAGATAAATGTATACTGATAATGAAAGCTATTTTCAGGGAAGGGAATTGTTTTTTCTTGCTAGTATTGCTGCTAAAACATACATTCCTTTAAAAAAGTACTAAGTGACTAAAATTTGCTAACACGAAATTTCATTGAAATTGTCTTCAACTTTTTTAAAAAGTACTGATCTTTGAAAGAGTGGCAGAGAATTGTTTATGCTCCAGTCAGCCACAAAAGCCTGACAGAGGGCCAAATGACAGATGTCTGTATTGTATACCATAGTTCCCCTACCTCTATCCGTGTTTAACCACGTGCAAAACACAACTCCAGTAATTTACCATATCTGTGCTTCTGCTCCCCAAACAAAACAGCATTTTCTGAGCTCTGTTCTGTAGTAAGTGGTGCACATAAACTGCTAAAACTAAGCAATCACTAAAAGTACACTTTGAACCCAAACTGGACTTTAACCTACCTTACTATACTAAGACAATGAAGGCTGCTTCAGAAATAAACATATTCAATTAATGTTCTAAAGTTCTATTAAGGATACCCTATCTGCTATCACATAATGTCAAAATCCTCACTGGTTTGGCTAGTCCTTAGACATCCTGAGCCTAAAGCCAAACTGAGCCAACACCAGATGCTTATCACAAGCAAAAAATTCAAACCTTCTTAGGCTTGCACATTTCAGAGCCCCAAGGGCCATAATCTCAAGTCATAATACTATCAGAAAAAATGAACCAAACGAATACATTCTACGCCTGACCACTGGAAGCCAAAAGCCATTCTCAGGTAATGGATGTAGAGAAAGCATCTAATTTGTTTCAAGATTTTAGTTTATAGAAGTAAAAATCCTTGTTTTGAGTTCAGATGGTATAATGAAGTAAGAAAAAAAATGACGCACATTCATGTGTGTTTGTCCCTCACTTGGAAGACAGCATACATTGTGGCTCAGCCTTAATAGTAACCCCACCATAATATACTCCCAGATTTCCTGAATTGTTACACCAGGTACAGGGGTGGGTGGCACCACACTCTGCTTAGATCACTACACTCTCTCTCTCTCTCTCTCTCTCTCTCTTTCTCTCACACACAACCACACACACACACACACACCCCCCAGAGCGGGGGAGGGAGATAAGGTCTTTCTGATAAGGGCTGATCCCAGAATACTTACTGGAAGAGTAAGGTGGAAGCACAAAGAACTGTGGCTATGTCAACACTACAGACTTTTGCCAGCATAAGTTAGTATCTCACTTCGGTGCATGCATACTTGGCTTCTTGCATCAGCGCTGCACATACACACCAGGAGTGCGGATGCACCAGTGTGGTGCACCATGGCTAGGTATCCCAGTGAGCAACTTGCCATCATCAAGCACACTGGCTTTTGGGAAGTTCTGGCAATGCACGATGGGAAAGAAACGAGTTGCACAGGGGTGACTGGGAGCAAAGGGTCAATTTCCCAGCATGCAACTTTCTCCATCCCACAATGTCATCCATATCCCATAACATTTGCACCTTTTTTAAAAATCCCACAAACCCGCACAGTCCTCCTCGCTATCCACCATCTCTGATACAAGTGTGGAATCAGCACAGCTCTGCATTATTATCACGAGCGTGACAAGCACAGGACACATGATCCTCCAGTATTCGCAGAGCCACAAGAACCACCGAGTCAGCAGGGCACAGGATGATTTTCTAGAGAACAGATTGCTGTGGGACACAGAGAAAAAAAAATCAATTCTAGTTTGTCGATGGAATTCATGGAGCAGCTGCAGATGGTGGAGCTCCACTTCGGAGCCCAAGGAATGAGCACATCGTAATGCAGGCTTGCGATGACAAGCTCCAGAAATTTGAGATGCACAGGCCAACCAACTTCCTGGATATGTGTGCTGAGCTTGCCCCAATCCTTCAGCGCAGGGACACAAGAACGAGAGCTGCACCTGCACTGGAGAAGCTAGTGGTGATTGCATTATGGAAGCTTGCAACACTGGATTGCTACCGGTTACAGGGAAATCATTTTGGAGTTGGAAAAGCCACTGTGGGGGCCAGTGTTATGACAATGTACAGAGGCATTAATCATGTCCTGCTGTGCAGGACTGAGACGCTTGGCAATGTGAAGATGACTTAGCAGCAATGGGGTTCCCAAACTGTAGTGGAGCAACAGATTCATAGATACTAAGGTCAGAAGGGACCATTCTGATCATCTAGTCCGACCTCCTACACAACGCAGGCCACAGAATCTCACCCACCCACTCCTACGAAAAACCTCACCTACGTCTGAGCTATTGAAGTCCTCAAATCATGGTTTAAAGACTTCAAGGAGCAGAGAAGCCTCCCTCAAGTCACCCATGCCCCATGCTACAGAGGAAGGCGAAAAACCTCCAGGGCCTCTCCAATCTGCCCTGGAGGAAAATTCCTTCCCGACCCCAAATATGGTGATCAGCTAAACCCTGAGCATATGGGCAAGATTCACCAGCCAGATACTACAGAAAATTCTTTCCTGGGTAACTCAGATCCCATCCATCTAAAATCCCATTTTAGGGGATTAGGCCTATTTACCCTGAATATTTAAAGATCAATTAATTACCAAAATCACATTATCCCATCATACCATCTCCTCCATAAACTTATCGAGTAGAATCTTAAAACCAGATAGATCTTTTGCCCTCACTGCTTCCCTTGGAAGGCTATTCCAAAGCTTCACTCCTCTGATGGTTAGAAACCTTTGTATAATTTCAAGTCTAAACTTCCTCGTGACCAGTTTATACCCATTTGTTCCTGTGTCCACATTGGTGCTGAGCTGAAATAATTCCTCTCCCTCTCCTGTATTTATCCCTCTGATATATTTATAGAGAGCAATCATATCTCCCCTCAACCTTCTTTTAGTTAGGCTAAACAAGCCAAGCTCCTTAAGTCTCCTTTCATAAGACAAGTTTTCCATTCCTCGGATCATCCTAGTAGCCCTTCTCTGTACCTGCTCCAGTTTGAATTCATCCTTTTTAAACATGGGAGACCAGAACTGCACACAGTATTCCAGGTGAGGTCTCACCAGTGCCTTGTATAATGGTACTAAAACCTCCTTATCCCTACTGGAAATACCTCTCCTGATGCATCCCAAAACTGCATTAGCTTTTTTCACAGTCATATCACATTGGCAGCTCATAGTCATCCTATGATCAACCAATACTCCAAGGTCATTCTCATCTTCCGTTACTTCTAATTGATGTGTCCCCAGCTTATAACTAAAATTCTTGTTATTAATCCCTAAATTCATAACCTTACACTTCTCACTATTAAATTTCATCCTATTACTATTACTCCAGTTTACAAGGTCATCCAGATCCTCCTGTATAATATCCCGATCCTTCTCTGAATTGGCAATACCTCCCAGCTTTGTATCATCTGCAAACTTTATTAGTACACTCCCACTTTTTGTGCCAAGGTCAGTAATAAAAAGATTAAATAAGATTGGTCCCAAAACCAATCCCTGAGGAACTCCACTGGTAACCTCCCTCCAGCCTCCAGACAGTTTGCCTTTCAGTAGGACAGGTTGCAGTCTCCCCTTTAACCAATTCCTTATCCACCTTTTGATGTTCATATTGATGCCCATCTTTTCCAATTTAACTAATAATTCCCCATGTGGCACGGTATCAAATGCCTTACCGAAATCTAGGTAAATTAGATCCACTGCATTTCCTTTATCTAAAAAATCTGTTACTTTCTCAAAGAAGGAGATCAGGTTGGTTTGGCACAATCTACCTTTTGTAAAACCATGTTGTATTTTGTCCCATTTACCATTGACTTCAATGTCCTTAACTAATTTCTCCTTCAAAATTTTTTCCAGGACCTTGCATACTACAGATGTCAAACTAACTCGCCTGTAGTTACCCGGATCACTTTTTTTTCCTTTCTTAAAAATAGGAACTATATTAGCAATTCTCCAATCATTCAGTACAACTCCTGAGTTTATAGATTCATTAAAAATTCTTGCTAATGGGCTTGCAATTTCAGGTGCCAATTCCTTTAATATTCTTGGATGAAGATTATCTGGGCCCCCTGATTTAGTCCCATTAAGATGTTTCAGTTTCGCTTCTACCTCAGATATGGTAATATCTACTTCCATATCCTCATTCCCATTTGTCATGCTATCATTATCCCCAAGATCCTCTTTAGCCTTATTAAAGACTGAGGTAAAGTATTTGTTTAGCTATTGGGCCATGCCTAGATTATCTTTAACCTCCACTCCATCCTCAGTGTTTAGCGGCCCCACTTCTTCTTTCTTAGTTTTCTTCTTATTTATATGGCTATAGAACCTTTTACTATTGGTTTTAATTCCCTTTGCAAGGTCCAACTCTACTCGACTTGTAGCCTGTCTCACTTTATCCCTCCATGTTCTGACCTCAATAAGGTAGCTTTCCTTGCTGATCCCTCCCATCTTCCACTCCCTGTATGCTTTCTGCTTCTTCTTAATCACCTCTCTAAGATGCTTGCTCATCCAGCTTGGTCTACAACTCCTGCCTATGAATTTTTCCCCCTTTCTTGGGATACAGGCTTCCGATAGCTTCTGCAGCTTTGATTTAAAGTAATAATAGGCCTCCTCTACCTTTAGATCCATAAGTTCTTCAGTCCAATCCACTTCCCTAACTAATTTCCTTAATTTTTAGAAGTCAGTCCTTTTGAAATCAAAAACTCTAGCTGCAGATTTATTTTTGTTAATCCTTCCGTTCAGTTTGAACTGAATTAGCTCATGATCACTTGAGCCAAGATTATCCCCTACAACCATTTCTTCTATGAGGTCCTCGCTACTCATCAAAATTAAATCTAAAATGGCATCCCCTCTAGTCGGTTCAGCAACTACTTGATGAAGGAATCCATCAGCTATCGCATCTAGGAAAATCTGAGCCCTATTATTATTACTAGCACTGGTCCTCCAGTCTATATCTGGGAAGTTAAAGTCTCCCATGATCACGCAGTTTCCATTAGTATTTACTTTATTAAAAACATTAAAAAGTGCTCTACCCATATCCAAATTAGATCCCGGCGGTCTATAGCACACCCCAAGCACTATCGTAGGAGAGGCTCTACCGGTTATCTTCCCCAATGTAAGTTTTGCCCAGACGGACTCTGTCTTATCCATTGCATCGCTTCTTATTTCTTTACATTCTACCTCATCATTGATATACAATGCTACTCCACCACCTTTACTTTTATTTCTGTCTTTCCTAAACAGCACATACCCTTTAATACCTGTAGTCCAGTCATGACTACTATTCCACCATGTTTCTGTTATCCCTATAATATCTGGTTTCACTTCCTGCACCAGTAGCTCTAGTTCCTACATTTTGTTACCTAGGCTCCTTGCATTGGTGTACAAACATCTTAATTTTTGCTGTTTGGCCTCGCTCACATTTTGTACCCTATTAGGCACAGTCATTCTACAGCCAGTATAACCTATTAGACTAATATCCACACCGCCCTCGCTCCTTTTATACATTCTCCTACCCACGGTTGTATCCTTTCTTACTTCATCTTCTTCCCTCTCAATGCTAAAATCTGCTGTGGAGATTACCTGGACATCTCCCAACCATCTCCCCCAAATTCCTAGTTTAAAGCTCTCTTAATCAGTTGTGCCAGCCTCCATCCTAGAAGTCTATTTCCTTCCCTACTCAGATGAAGTCCATCCCGAGAGAACTGTCCTCTCTCTGTGAATGCCTCCCAGTGGCCATACATCCCAAAGCCCTCCTTATAGCACCACTGCCTAAGCCATCTGTTGACAGTCATAATCTTGTCACACCTTTGTTGCCCTTCTCTAGGAACAGGAGGATCCCACTAAAGATCACCTGAGCCTCAATTTCCTCAAGTGTCTTCCCCAGCCTAGCATAGTCTCCCTTAATACTTTCCAGAGAGAATCTAGCCGTATCATTTGTTCCCACATGAAGGATAATTAGGGGATTCTTTCCCACTCCCTTTAGGATCCTTTTCAACCTCAGGTCTACATCCCGTATCTTAGCACCCGGAAGACAGCACACCCTTCTATTCTCAGGATCAGCTCTAGTTACAGGCCTGTCTATTCTTCTCAATAAAGAATCCCCTATCACATAGGCCTGACTTTTCCTGGTGACAGTGCTATTCTCCAGTCTCTCCCGTTCCCTCTGGCTGCAAGTTCTTTCCATTCCTATTTTCCCTTATAATCCTCTTCAACCCATCCTGTATCCTCCTGGGGCTCATATTTGGTGTAGTCTCCCTTGACTCTTCTGCTTTTCCTATAGGACTAGCCTCTCTTCTCTTCTTCCTTACCCTTCCACCTTCAACAAGTACCTGCTGAGCCCCTTCTTCATTTTCCAACTCTGCAAACCTGTTCCTAAACTCTATTTCTCCTTCACTAGCCCGTCTTTTCCTCTGCCTGCTTCTTTGAGTCACATGCTTCCACTGACCACTTTCCTCACCCAGTCTCCCCTCAAAATTCCCCAGCCCTGCTTCCATCTGTGAGTCTGAGCTTTTCCCTTCAGATACCTCATGTCTTTGCTCCATCATCTGCTCAAACCCCTTCCTAAACTCAACCAGATTTTCCACCTGCATCTCCAAGCCTCGGATCTTTTCCTCCATCAGCTCTATCAGACGGCATTTCATGCAGAAAAAACTCTTACCAGGTCCCCCCTCCAGGATCATGTACATACCACAGCTTCCACATCCAGTCATCCTCATTGTGTCTTCCACTACAGGAGTCACTCCCACAGCTGCCTCCGTATCTGTCATCGCCTTCCCACCTAAATCCTGTTAATCTGGGAAACACAAGCCACACCAAAAAGACCACCCCCCCCCCCACAGCAAAAACAAACCCCAAACAAGCACCACAATACAAACTCCCCTTTCAAACTCCCCTGTTTACAGCTCTGTTTGCTAGCTCCTGTGCCGCTGCCTGACTGGCTGGCTACCTTTATAGGACCCCTGGTCAGAAAAGCCCCGCCCCCTAATCAGGGCTCAGCTTCTCTCCCAGCACAAGGCCCCCCCCCCCACACACACACACGAAGACTACAAATAGAAAACCGAGTACAAATACCTTCTCCTCCAACAGAACTCCCACTCAAACTCCCCTGTTTACAGCTGTTTGCTAGCTCCTGTGCCGCTCCTCTGCATGCACATCCCTATTGTGGCACCAGCCCACCTTGCCACAGAGTACATCAACAGAAAGGGCTACTTTTCTATGGTTATGCAAGCACTGGTGGATAACCAGGGACAATTCACTGACATCAGTATTGGCTGATCTGGGAAAGTGCATGACTCTTTTATCTTTAAGAGCACAGGACTGTTCAGAAAGCTACAAGCCAGGATGATTAAATGCCAGTAGTGATTCTGGAGGACCCAGCCTAACTCTTGCTCCCCTGGCTCATGAAGCTGTATACCAGCCACCTTGATAGCACCAAGGAAAGATTCAATTACTAGCTCAGCAGGTGCATAATGACAATAAAATGTGCTTTTTGTATATTGATGGGATGCTGGCTGTGTTTACTCACAAGATTGGATCTCAGGCAAAAAAAAAAAAATCCCAACAGTTATCGCAGCTTGCAGTGCTATGAAGCAAAGGGGAAAAAGTTGCCGCAGAGCTATTAGAAGAGCTCAATGCAGAGCTATACGGCTCAGAGAGGCCTTGAACGAGCCACAGTAAAGCATTGTGGTGGACTGTGCTCTACCTGGCTCTGCACCTTTGAGGCCTGTCAGGAATTGTGTGGTACTTGGAGTACATCTATGAATAGAACACTATCAATGTACCTATTAATTTTGTGATGCTTACTGTACATTTAGGATTATTACACTGTTTCCACTGATCCTATGAGTTATGTTACATTATATAACGACAAGTAAATGGCTGCTTTCAGAACCACTAGACATTGTGCAATATATGTTGTGAACTAAAAAATATTTTTCAAAAAAATTGAATTTTATTGAGTAACAAAACCAGTGCGAAAAAATCTGTGCAACTCAAAAGCAAATATATTAAAAACTTTGGACATTTATGGAACAGAGCTTAACAAGGGGAAAGACCATTTATGTCTATTTTACCTATACATACACCCGCTGGGGCTTCCACATGTCAGCGTATGTGAAGCTGTGGTTGTCCTTAATGTTCCATGAATCACAGTTCATTCCCTAGGCTCCTCTTAGAGCAGCACAGCCTTACCCAGGGCTACACCTAAAGACATGATCTAGCACTTAAAGTCTTTAAACTAACTCAATGGCACTGCACTAGTGTAACATAACACAATTTGGCCCAACATTACCTAAGTAAGATTTAACATGAGGTGTGCCGAGTTAGACGTACAACTGAGCTGTAAATGATATTGACAGTGAAAATGGTAATAGTGGAAGATGGGCAACTGGAAAACAAGGAATAGATTTAAAGGCAGGGAAATCTAAACTGGTGAGCAAACAAACAAGCAACTTCAAGTGTAATAAGAGAGTAACTGAAGAGCTACTGAAGATCCAGTGTAAACCCACAGCATCACTGAACACCAGCTTGTGAGCCCTTTACTCAAAAAAGCAAGCAGTTACACTTGTCAGTATTGATTTTATTCTACCACACAGAAACAGAAATGATCTAAACTTCAATTAATATCCATGCCTGTTAAGATAAGGTTAATTTAATTTCACAATTAATAACCCTTACGCTACAATCACTGTCAATAGCTACAAAAATATTCATGTGGCCATTTATAATCACAAGACTGATGATTCATTTTTTTCTGTAAACATGCAACACTATGCTTCAAAAGTATCAAGTCTGTTTCCATTTATTTATTTATTTAATTCCTGAACATGTTCATATTCTATTAGAACTGAGGCCAAGAAATATACAAACAACAAAAAGAAACAAAGCTTCAGTGCACAAGTTAAAGTTTTTATATACAAAAAATAAATACAAGTATTACAAATATTCTTGCACTTCATATTGGATAAATATGGTTAACTAGCATGACTGAATTATCCCTGAAAGGATGATATCCTAACCAACAAGATCTTTAATCTTTTTAAATGCAGAATATGAAGAAAAACTCCAATTTATAACTAAAAGGTTAATTTAGGCAAAGGGATAATGTTCTTTTTAAAAAAATAAATAAATAAATAAATAAATAAATAAATAGACTGAGAACAAACAATTTGGCCAATTACTCTAAGACACATGAGCTTCATCTATAGCTTGTCTCATCCATCATTCACTTTCAGGCTGTAACAGCACGCATAAAGACTGAAAATCCAAGCAAAAAACGGATCACACCGCATTCACAAATTTAAAAAAAGCTACAGACATATTCTGTTCTTGGTTACACCAGTGTAAATCTGAAACAATGCCATTTGCTATGACAGAGGAGAATCCAGCCCTATGACAGTGAGAATTAGCCATGTGCCCATTTTCAGGAAAACAAGATTCCATCATAGCCACAAAATCTTCTGAGTATGTTTTTAAAAGTCTTGTCTAAGGGAAACACAGACGGTGAGAGACTAACTTCCTTTTTAAAATTAGCCCTCCTCCTGGGACAACGTACAAGTCATAATTCTGCTCAAAATCAATGCAGCTACTTATCTGATTAAAGCAAGTACAATTTCCATGAAGTGCAAAATTATGTTTCCATAGCTCCTTACAATTATGTCCCAAGGAAAGTCACAAAATCCTGCGTATCTGTGCAATTTGAGGCACTGACATGAAACTCAGTCAACTGGTTTAAGCCAAAGGAAACTAGTAAAGTTTGAAATTGGCAACAGTGAACAGACTTTCTGACAAGTATAGCAAACCTCCTGAGTTACAAATTCCAATTTGCATGGCACAACAACTAATGCTTTGTGAGCAGGCGGCTTCATTGTGAAGACCAGGCAGAAAGGCAGCCACTCAAAATTTTACAGGAAAACTAAGGTATTATGTTGAAAAGATCTGTTTGGTAGTCAGGGCAAAGGGAAACATCCTTTTCAAAAAGTACCAATGCAATTTCCAGTGATGAAGCTGTTGCATATACTTCAAAAAAAAAAATCGCAGGACACAGTTCAGGAAACACAATTCATGATCAAATACAAGTTTGCTTAATACAATTACCCACGAGGGCCTCAAGCAACTCCAGACTAAAAGTTGGACACCATTATTGTACTTGAACTGGCTACAAAGCAATGCCTATTCAATGTTACTGGTGACACCCAAACACCAAAAGCGCCCTTGGTAGCCAGGAGAAGAGCTGAGCAGAAAACTTGGACTTCAATTTGCCCCCACTCCCTTGGCACCTTCCTTGCATTAGGTGCCATGAACTTACTTCCCTCGCCCTCACCTTTTATAAGGTCTGCCTACTGCCATCTCTGCAATGATACTACTGTAAATTGATTTTATCACCTATGGTTACAAAAGTACAAAAAATGTCTGTGATAAGTTAAAAGTTGTATGGCAAAATTGCTATTTATACAAGAAGACAAGGGTTCTACTCTTCTATTTAGGTTCCTATACCACTCCCATCATCGCCAGGGAAAAGAAACAAAATGTCCACAGGAAGGGATTTTGTTCCATCACGAATATTCCCCATTCTCTGTGTTTCTAGTGGAGATTATTTTCACCTGTTTGTGCCCCAGCCTCAACAAAGGTGTCAGCACGGCTCTGGGGAACGTGATTTGTTGCTTCTGCAGGAGCCCAACTTTGGTTTTGATGAAATGATAAAAAACAGTTGGAACTTTTTAAACATAATTAAGAGTCTGGAGGATTTTAGTTGGTAGAAAGTCAAAATGTGAGGGAGTGGCACAAAATAAACTCTACTTATATCATATTGAATGGTGAAAGTGGTGAGTGAAGCATGCACTGAGAAATGGCAAACAAAATGAGACACATCCTTAAGGAAGAGTCAGTAGTTGGTGGCTTTCACATCCAACACAACAATTAAAGACCAGACAGTAAAAGGAGAGCAGATAGCATTGGAGTAGGGCATGGGGTTAATGAGAGAAGGCTAGGTGAAAGAAATGCTCTTTGAAGAAATATTTTGAGGAGAGGAAGGTTGTCTGGGGATCAGGATAAGGAAGGGGGCATGAAAAAAAGCCAGAAAGCCGAAGATGAAAGAGGAAGCTGAAGGAAACATTATTATAAATGTTTTTTACTTATATGGTGCCCTCAATGAGTATAGTACCAGACACTTAAGAATGAAAGATTGGAATTTAGTCAGAATCTGGAAGAAGAAAAAAAGAGGTGACATATAGGTAAGGGTGCAGTACCATGGAGGAAAGAGGAGACTCTTAAAGCTGATACATGAAGAGTATGTAAATCAATTAAAGGCTTTGTGAAGCAGGAGAGGACATGGCTGGAGCTCTGGGAACAGACTATGGCTGCAGCTTAAAACAGCTGAGTTTTTTTAGGTTTTTATGTTTATTTGCTGAGAAAAAGTCGACTCCCAGGCTAAGCTAAGCGAAGTTTTATATAAGAGCAACTTTTTTAAACTACCAAGCTATAAATCTCTGAAAAATAGGGGCTAATAATAGAAACGCTGACAGCCAGTTAATCATCCTGATGGTAGCTGATGTTGCTGTAATATTTTGCTAAAAGAGACAGGATTTTATTTAAACATTTTGCTACTGTACTCTTGCAACGCCTGTTGTTTTACAATTGTCAGTGAATGTTCTTGGTGCTTAAATGTCTCATTGAAAACACCCAGCAAAAATCTTTCACCCCGAGATGGAAATATTTCCAAGTTCCTCTAAATTAAGCCTAAAGGATGGAGCCTCCATCCAAATGAAGGAGAGTTGTCCAACAATGGGAATTCAAGGTACAGCTGGTACATGAAGCAGCACCAATGTATTACGTGGGTATACATGTAATGTTTTGGAGAAGCGAAGGACTGCAATAAGCATATACAACTGTATTCCAACTTGGGCAGGATATGACATTCTTTAAGTGGAATATTTCTCTTCACCAATCTTTTTTCATACATGGTTTATTTTTGCTTTTCATTTGTATCTGGTACACAGAAAATGCTTTCAACAGATGTGTTCCATTCAGAAGTACTCAATATAAGTCCTGATCAAACTACCAGAGAAATCAGTGTCCTTCCATTGACTTTAATGGAAGAAACATGAGGTCTTAAGGACTGACGCTGGTGGGAGTTTTACCTGAGTAAGAAGTGTTGACTAAAGCCCTAAACAAATTCTACTAAAGTATTTCTACAAGTGGCTTAATCCAAATTTGCTCACATTCAAAAAAATAGTAATCCCTTCTTTCTCACCTCCAGCCCCTCCACCATTTCTCGGGCAGACACACACACACATGTGCACACATTACATCACCCCAGGAATAGCCATAGTTGGCACCAACTTTTAATGGGAGGCACAGCAGCGCAGCTGCAGCAGTAATGGCAGTTGGGCACACAACTTCAGAGCCCCAGTGACATCCCCACCGTGTAATTTTAAATAAAGAGAATTTGTCTGAGTGTTGGAGTGATGGCAGCATTTGAACTTGCAGAAAGCAAGAGAAAACAGGGATAGCCATAAATCAGTATTTGTTTGATTGCATTATAGCTTAGATTGAGCATGTCCCTGCCCCAAAGAGCTTAAAATGTGTTTAAACTAAACAAACAAGCTAGCAGAAGGAAGAAAAGAAGGAAATAGGCAGAAGTAGAAAAAATCTGGGAAATGGAAACAGAGGTTAAAAAAAAAAGAAAAAACACTGGATTTCTGATTCAACTGAAAAATGATCAGGTTGTGCACTAGATCAATCACATCATCTCATCAGTGCTACCACTGTCCTTCCTTTCCTGCCTTTACCTTATTACATGTAAAAATCTTACTTCTTTGCAGCTTGTCTTTTACTTAAGACTGTACAACCATTGGAGCAGTAATCAGATTTTATTCTGTTTGTGCAGCGCCTAGCATAATGGGGCCATGATTCTGAGTGGAACTGCTATAATAGTAATAATAATAATAATAATAATTAATAAATGTAATAGCCTGTATGTTATTCACACACACAATATCAATCACTTGTTATTGAAATAAGAGTATATTTGTCAGCAAGTGCCCCTCTTTTTAGTTTTGTTTAATATTGATTATTGTTCAGTGGCTCTTAGAATAAAATAAAGAATAGAGATCTAAGAAATTGGAAGAACCTATTGCACAGAAATATTTTAACATACATCCATCTCTACAGTTCTTCTGACCTACTCAAAGTAGTCTCATGGGGACATAATATCTGTTGTAATGGAGCACATCATTGATCTACCCAGCCCTGCCACTGGCAGTGATAATTACATGATGCTCTGGAGAAGCTGAACGCTCTATAGCAGCCTGAGGACAAATGTAATAGTATACGGTCTCACTCTTCTAAAAGCCTCACAAAAAGCATGCATCGAATGCTACCAGCCAGACCAATTCCCTAACCCCTGTCCTGTTTGATTTCAGTGCCAGTGGGCATTAGCAGAAATTGATATTCCTAACTGCACACTCCCCATACACATCTCTCCTGATGGCAAATTTGTATTTCAGTTTAGCCATTTAGCACTCTGGTCTACATAGGGGTTATCAGCTGAAAGAGAAGGTGTCACAGACACGCAGGAGGCAGCTGGGGATGAGATGTTGTGGAGTACCACGAACTGACAGCACACAAACACAGGTGTGAAAAGGAGCTAAGAGGGGTCTCTCCAAGTGTTGCTTTACATGGCACCCAGAAAAACTAAAGCCACCCGTGCCCATCTTCCTTCCACCTCAATACATAGAGGCAATTTTGTATTCCTGCAAGTGGGGGAAATAATTATACCCACATTTCTGATAACATTTGAACACATATACACAATTCTATTATAGTCATAGCACTGTGTAGTCTGAAAATCCAGCCACAGTATTTGTCTCCATGACCTCCTGCAGCTATGATTTTAAAGTCCCACATAAAACCTTCTTGTTTCTAATGTATAAGAAATGTCTACTGTGCATCTTTATATCCTTGGTGTGGAGGAGAGGGCATAAGAAAAATGAACAGAACAAAGAGCACCCATAAAAAAGAAAAAAAAGAAAAAAAACAGGCAAACCCTGAGTTACCTATATGGCTCCAATAAAATTCATAAAAAATCAAGTTACTTTGACACTCCATTGTCTCCAGTCTGTATTTGTGGCACATATGATATCCGTCCAAGTTTGCAGATGATACAAAATTATTCAAGAGTGTTAAATCCAAAGCTGACTGAAAACTGATACAGGAGGATCTCACAAAACTGAGTGCCTGGGCAACAAAATGGCAAATGAAATTCAACACTGATAAGTGTAAAGTAATGCACAATGGAAAAAAATCCCAACTATATATAATGATGGGTTCTAACTTAGCTGTTACCACTCAAGAAAGAGATCTCAGGATAGTTCTCTGAAAGCTTCAGCAAAATGTGCAGCAGGGGTCAAAAAAAGCCAACAGAATGTTAAGAACTACTAGGGAAAAGACAGATAACAAAACAGAAAATATCAAATACCATTATATAACTCCATAGTGCACCCACATCTTGAATACTGTGTCCAGTTCTGGTTGCCCCATCTTAAAAAGTATATAGTGGAACTGAAAATGATTCAGAGAAGAAAGATGATCAAGGGTATAGAACAGCTTCCGCACAAGGAGAGATTAAAAAGATTAGGGCTGTTCAGATTAGAAAAGAGAGATGGCTAAAGGGGGAATATGAGAGAAGTCTATAAAATCATGAGTGGTGTTGAAAAGGTGACTAAAGAACTGTTATTTACCCTTTTCCACAATACAAAAACCAGAGATCACCTGATGAAATTAATAGACAGACGGTTTAATAGAAATAAGAGGAAGAACTTTTTCCACATATTGCAGTTAACCTGTGGAATTATTTTTATAATTATTGAAAGCTAGCAGACAAAAGTAACACACGGTCCATCTAGGTCTGCCCACAGAAATACAGGAAACATATTTCTATCTGGACATTTTAATTGTATCCTGTACATAATACACTTAATAACTGTTCCCATGTGTTCCTCCTTTCCAAAATTTGTGCACAGACCCTTGCAACTGATTTAGGCTTTTCATTCTATTGCTAATTTTGGCATCCTTTTTCCTAATCCTTTATCTATTTATGTGCTAGTCCACTCCTCCACCTGAGCCCACTGCAACCTTCTTTTTTAAACTGCAGTTAAAAGCATGAATACCTTCCTTTCAGAATCCTACAATATTTGTATTGGTATCTCTAAAGCATCTCCTTTGTCATTTGAGTCATATTAACACAGGCAAGGTCAATTTTATATTAGTCATTCAGTACACAATAAACCAGGAATGATTTGTTGTGCTTCCCTGTATCCTTAAAAAGGCAGACACTACTGAATTTGAGTGTTATGACCACACTGCACATCATATTCTAAGGCTATGCCTATACTATGAGCTTGGGGTATAATTCCCCTGCTCCTCCTCGATGAGAGCTAGCACAACTATAAATGTTCGTGTACCCATAGGAACATTGGCAGCGGCAAAGATGACCTGTACATGTACAAACCTGCCCGAAACCGGTGGGCACATACTCATCACGGCTCAGCTGTGCCTCCACCACTGTTGCCCATACTACTACAGCTATGCTACTGTTTATTTTGGTGCTAGCTCTCATTGAGCTACTGCAAGTAGCATACACAAGCAGGGGAATCACACCCTTAGTTTTTGCAGTGCAGATATAGTCTAAGCATGGCATTTACCAGTGCCAGAACTTCCTTAACATTTGAGGGGAAAAAAAACAAATTCAAATTAGGCTTTGCCCATGTTTACATGTGAACTGTTTTTAGACTTCTCCAGAAAGAGGACCTAATGCATTTTTAGCGGTCTTTTAACTCAGTTCAGCAGAAGGGAATATTGAGCATGAGCTAGTAGCATCGGACCAGCAAATGCTCCACAGCAATCCACATGCCAGTTTATTATTATTTATACTACCATGGCACCTAGGAGCCCCAGTCATGGGTCAGGACACCACTGTGCTAGGTGCTCTACAAACACAGAACAAAAAACCAGTCCCTATCCCAAAGAGCTTACAATCTAATTCTAACGCCTGACGTGCCACCCCTCAGCCTCCCAGACAAGCAGAACTAATCAGCTCTTCTTCTGGAGCTCTTCACTATCACTCTTTAGCTGATTGGAACCTTCTTTGCAGAGTGCATGGCACACGAGTACTTGATTTAAAAATAAGCATCTTATGGATAGCACTGTGATCCAGTTGGGTTTTGCATTCATGTTCTGAATATAAAGAGCAACTGGTACTAGAAAAGCCTTTATCAGGTGGCTATAGCTCTGCAGAAGCAATACAAATATTAGAAAGAGTCAGCTCTACATACTAATTAGGTGTGAGACTGATCAGGCCAGTCACAGAAAACGTGCTCACTGCAGTTCAACATGGCAAGTCCTTGTCCAGCTGGCTGGAAGGAAAGGGAGTTGTGTCCCCTTTAAGCTCCTCTCTCTCTCTCTCCCTCAAGGAAGGAAGAGGGAGGATTGGGAAAGTTTACAGGGATAGAGCAGGGAAAAGCAGAAAGCACCTGGGCCAGGTCAAAGAGGCCCGTTCCTGCTGACCAGAAAGGAGAGGTGGTATTTATACCTAAGGCTAAGATTCTGTCACGCATATTTTTAGTAAAAGTCAGAGACAGGTCAGGGGCAATGAAGAAAAATTAATGGAAACCCGTGACCGTGACCCCCCTACTAAAAATATGCATGACAAAATGGGGAGCCGGAGGGTCCCCACATCACACCCAGAGGGCCCCAGCTCAGAGCTGTGGGGTCCCCCCACTGCCCACGGCTCAGAGCTCCCAGGGGTCCCACTGCCTGTGGCAGCTAGGAGTGGCAGGGTTCCCCCACCACGCATGGCAGCTCAGAGCTGTGGGGTACCCCTGCTGCCCACAGCAGCTCAGAGCCACTCACGGCCACCAGGAGCTGCAGGCACCCAAGCGTCATGGGCTAAAGTCACAGAGGTTTCTGGAAGTCACAGATTCAATGACCTCCATGAGAAAAATCATCACCTTATGTATACCGCATGCAGCCCCAGGGAAGCTCACTTTTACTTGCATCAGGCTGGCAGCACCCACCGACCCATAAAATTTGCACAAGGACCAGATTGCCTCATACCCACTGTTGGCATTATGCTAGTCGCCCTTTTTCTCTTTGAAGCAGGCAAGGAATTTTTCCCTCACTGCAGTGCCCGTCTGGTTGAGGC
Source organism: Dermochelys coriacea (assembly GCF_009764565.3). Taxonomy (NCBI): domain Eukaryota; kingdom Metazoa; phylum Chordata; order Testudines; family Dermochelyidae; genus Dermochelys; species Dermochelys coriacea. Next base: position 99,017,566 of record NC_050071.1, on the reverse strand, counting down.
GAGGGTGGGTCTTTCACCTTCCTCACAGCGGGTCTGGGACCACTGGAGTGGAGGCAGGGGGGTTGAACATTGCCTTTTAGTATGTAAAACTAGTGGCTGATGTGCAGGGTAGGCAACTCAGTATAGAAGGGATACTGTTATCGGAAAAAAAATAGATTGGACCGAAAGCATCATTTAAGTAGCTGAGAAAGGGAATTTGGGGCTCTGACATCAGGCACAGCATGGAGCTGACCCTCCTCCCTTTATAGCCTCTCTTTACATCATCTAAGGGAAAGGCAGCAGGGATGGCTGGGCCCAGTTTGGGATTATGTGAAAATGATGATGACTTGTACAATTTTATGCCGGATATACCCAGCTATTTTCATAGAATAAAGTTGCGTCCTAATTAACCCACAATCACTGCATCCTGTCTTTGTCTGGTGTGGCTGGACAATTTCCTGACTAGCCTCCTGTCTTGTTCACTCCTGGTTTTGCAGATGGTGTGTTCTAGCTGCTGTGCATTAGGAGTCTTATTTTAAACCCTGGCACCTGCGTAGCACTTAAGTAAATCCACAGATTTGAGATCTCTTCAGTACTTATTGAAACAAACCTTAAGAACTTTCAGGGAACAATGAGATTTATCAGGTCAAAAATTAAAATTACAGACCATAATTTCAACTTTACAAGATCAGCTCCCCTTGCCCTGCACATTGTGTAATGCAAGCTGGAATGCAGTCAACTACACCAAGTGTTATTTTTTCGAGCTCTATATTTACACTTCAAGGTGTTATTCAGAGAACAGAAGAAGCAGGCCAAATCCTCACATGAACTTTCTAGGGAGGATCCAATGAAATCTGGTTTATTTGGGGTGATATTGTCCTTTTGATATACCATAGTTAATAGCTCTCTATATACGTCTCATAGATTCATAGATACTAAGGTCAGAAGGGACCATTCTGATCATCTAGTCCGACCTCCTGCACAGCGCAGGCCACAGAATCTCACCCACCCACTCCTACGAAAAACCTCACCTATGTCTGAGCTATTGAAGTCCTCAAATCATGGTTTAAAGACTTCAAGGAGCAGAGAAGCCTCCCTCAAGTCACCCATGCCCCATGCTACAGAGGAAGGCGAAAAACCTCCAGGGCCTCTCCAATCTGCCCTGGAGGAAAATTCCTTCCCAACCCCAAATATGGTGATCAGCTAAACCCTGAGCATATGGGCAAGATTCACCAGCCAGATACTACAGAAAATTCTTTCCTGGGTAACTCAGATCCCATCCATCTAATATCCCATCTTAGGGGATTAGGCCTATTTACTCTGAATATTTAAAGATCAATTAATTACCAAAATCACATTATCCCATCATACCATCTCCTCCATAAACTTATCGAGTAGAATCTTAAAACCAGATAGATCTTTTGCCCCCACTGCTTCCCTTGGAAGGCTATTCCAAAACTTCACTCCTCTGATGGTTAGAAACCTTCGTCTAATTTCAAGTCTAAACTTCCTCGTGGCCAGTTTATACCCATTTGTTCTTGTGTCCACATTGGTGCTGAGCTGAAATAATTCCTCTCCCTCTCCTGTATTTATCCCTCTGATATATTTATAGAGAGCAATCATATCTCCCCTCAACCTTCTTTTAGTTAGGCTAAACAAGCCAAGCTTCTTAAGTCTCCTTTCATAAGACAAGTTTTCCATTCCTCGGATCATCCTAGTAGCCCTTCTCTGTACCTGCTCCAGTTTGAATTCATCCTTTTTAAACATGGGAGACCAGAGCTGCACACAGTATTCCAGGTGAGGTCTCACCAGTGCCTTGTATAATGGTACTAAAACCTCCTTATCCCTACTGGAAATGCCTCTTCTGATGCATCCCAAAACCGCATTAGCTTTTTTCACAGCCATATCACATTGGCAGCTCATAGTCATCCTATGATCAACCAATACTCCAAAGTCCTTCTCCTCTTCCGTTACTTCTAATTGATGCGTCCCCAGCTTATAACTAAAATTCTTGTTATTAATCCCTAAATGTATAACCTTACATTTCTCACTATTAAATTTCATCCTATTACTATTACTCCAGTTTACAAGGTCATCCAGATCCTCCTGTATAATATCCCGATCCTTCTCTGAATTGGCAATACCTCCCAGCTTTGTATCACCTGCAAACTTTATTAGCACACTCCCACTTTTCGTGCCAAGGTCAGTAATAAAAAGATTAAATAAGATTGGTCCCAAAACCGATCCCTGAGGAACTCCACTGGTAACCTCCCTCCAGCCTGACAGTTTGCCTTTCAGTAGGACCCGTTGCAGTCTCCCCTTTAACCAATTCCTTATCCACCTTTTGATGTTCATATTGATGCCCATCTTTTCCAATTTAACTAATAATTCCCCATGTGGCACGGTATCAAATGCCTTACCGAAATCTAGGTAAATTAGATCCACTGCATTTCCTTTATCTAAAAAATCTGTTACTTTTTCAAAAAAGGAGATTAGGTTGGTTTGGCACAATCTACCTTTTGTAAAACCATGTTGTATTTTGTCCCATTTACCATTAACTTCAATGTCCTTAACTAATTTCTCCTTCAAATTTTTTTCCAGGACCTTGCATACTACAGATGTCAAACTAACTCGCCTGTAGTTACCCGGATCTTTTTTTTTTTTTCCTTTCTTAAAAATAGGAACTATATTAGCAATTCTCCAATCATTCAGTACTACTCCTGAGTTTACAGATTCATTAAAAATTCTTGCTAATGGGCTTGCAATTTCAGGTGCCAATTCCTTTAATATTCTTGGATGAAGATTATCTGGGCCACCTGATTTAGTCCCATTAAGATGTTTCAGTTTCGCTTCTACCTCAGATATGGTAATATCTACCTCCATATCCTCATTCCCATTTGTCATGCTACCATTATCCCCAAGATCCTCTTTAGCCTTATTAAAGACTGAGGCAAAGTATTTGTTTAGCTATTGGGCCATGCCTAGATTATCTTTAACCTCCACTCCATCCTCAGTGTTTAGCGGCCCCACTTCTTCTTTCTTAGTTTTCTTCTTATTTATATGGCTATAGAACCTTTTACTATTGGTTTTAATTCCCTTTGCAAGGTCCAACTCTACTCGACTTGTAGCCTGTCTCACTTTATCCCTACATGTTCTAACCTCCATAAGGTAGCTTTCCTTGCTGACTCTCCCATCTTCCACTCCCTTTATGCTTTCTGCTTCTTCTTAATCACCTCTCTAAGATGCTTGCTCATCCAGCTTGGTCTACAACTCCTGCCTATGAATTTTTCCCCCTTTCTTGGGATACAGGCTTCCAATAGCTTCTGCAGCTTTGATTTAAAGTAATCCTAGGCCTCCTCTACCTTTAGATCCATAAATTCTTCAGTCCAATCCACTTCCCTAACTAATTTCCTTAATTTTTGGAAGTCAGCCCTTCTGAAATCAAAAAATCTAGATTTATTTTTGTTAATCCTTCCGTTTAGTTTGAACTGAATTAGCTCATGATCACTTGAGCCAAGATTATCCCCTACAACCATTTCTTCTATGAGGTCCTCGCTACTCATCAAAATTAAATCTAAAATGGCATCCCCTCTAGTCGGTTCAGCAACTACTTGATGAAGGAATCCATCAGCTATCGCATCTAGGAAAATCTGAGCCCTATTATTATTACTAGCACTGGTCCTCCAGTCTATATCTGGGAAGTTAAAGTCTCCCACGATCACGCAGATTCCATTAGTATTTACTTTATTAAAACATTAAAAAGGGCTCTACCCATATCCAAATTAGATCCTGGCGGTCTATAGCACAGCCCAAGCACTATCGTAAGAGAGGCTCTTCCAGTTATCTTCCCCAATGTAATTTTTGCCCAGACGGACTCTGTCTTATCCATTGCATCGCTTCTTACTTCTTTACATTCTACCTCATCATTGATATACAATGCTACTCCACCACCTTTACTTTTGTTTCTGTCTTTCCTAAACAGCACATACCCTTCAATACCTGTAGTCCAGTCATGACTACTATTCCACCATGTTTCTGTTATCCCTATAATATCTGGTTTCACTTCCTGCACCACTAGCTCTAGTTCCTACATTTTCTTACCTAGACTCCTCGCATTGGTGTACAAACATCTTAATTTTTGCTGTTTGGCCTCGCTCACATTTTGTACCCTATTAGGCACAGTCATTCTACAGCCAGTATAACCTATTAGACTAATATCCACACCGCCCTCGCTCCTTTTATACATTCTCCTACCCACGGTTGTATCCTTTCTTATTTCATCTTCTTCCCTCTAAATGCTAAAATCTGCTGTGGAGATTACCTGGACATCTCCCAACCATCTCCCCCAAATTCCTAGTTTAAAGCTCTCTTAATCAGTTGTGCCAGCCTCCATCCTAGAAGTCTATTTCCTTCCCTACTCAGATGAAGTCCATCCCGAGAGAACTGTCCTCTCTCTGTGAATGCCTCCCAGTGGCCATACATCCCAAAGCCCTCCTTATAGCACCACTGCCTAAGCCATCTGTTGACAGTCATAATCTTGTCACACCTTTGTTGCCCTTCTCTAGGAACAGGAGGATCCCACTAAAGATCACCTGAGCCTCAATTTCCTTAAGTGTCTTCCCCAGCCTAGCATAGTCTCCCTTAATACTTTCCAGAGAGAATCTAGCCGTATCATTTGTTCCCACATGAAGGATAATTAGGGGATTCTTTCCCACTCCCTTTAGGATCCTTTTCAACCTCAGGTCTACATCCCGTATCTTAGCACCCGGAAGACAGCACACCCTTCTATTCTCTGGATCAGCTCTAGTTACAGGCCTGTCTATTCTTCTCAATAAAGAGTCCCCTATCACATAGGCCTGACTTTTCCTGGTGACAGTGCTATTCTCCAGTCTCTCCCGTTCCCTCTGGCTGCAAGTTCTTTCCATTCCTATTTTCCCTTATAATCCTCTTCAACCCATCCTGTATCCTCCTGGGGCTCATATTTGGTGTAGTCTCCCTTGACTCTTCTGCTTTTCCTATAGGACTAGCCTCTCTTCTCTTCTTCCTTACCCTTCCACCTTCAACAAGTACCTGCTGAGCCCCTTCTTCATTTTCCAACTCTGCAAACCTGTTCCTAAGCTCTATTTCTCCTTCACTAGCCCGTCTTTTCCTCTGCCTGCTTTTTTTAGTCACATGCTTCCACTGACCACTTTCCTCACCCAGTCTCCCCTCAAAATTCCCCAGCCCTGCTTCCATCTGTGAGTCTGAGCTTTTCCCTTCAGATACCTCATGTCTTTGCTCCATCATCTGCTCAAACCTCTTCCTAAACTCAACCAGATTTTCCACCTGCATCTCCAAGCCTCGGATCTTTTCCTCCATCAGCTCTATCAGACGGCATTTCATGCAGAAAAAACTCTTACCAGGTCCCCCCTCCAGGATCATGTACATACCACAGCTTCCACATCCAGTCATCCTCAATGTGTCTTCCACTACAGGAGTCACTCCCACAGCTGCCTCCGTATCTGTCATAGCCTTCCCACCTAAGTCTTGTTAATCTGGGAAACACAAGCCACACCAAAAAGACCACCCCCCCCACAGCAAAAGTAAACCCCAAACAAGCACCAATACAAACTCCCCTTTCAAACTCCCCTGTTTACAGCTCTGTTTGCTAGCTTCTGTGCCGCTGCAGCTGTCTGTGCCACTGCACGACTGGCTGGCTACCTTTATAGGACCTCTAGTCAGAAAAGCCCCGCCCCTTAACCAGGGCTCAGCTTCTCTCCCAGCACAAAGCCCCTACAAGCCTCCACACACACACACACACACACACACTACAAATACAAAACCAAGTACAAATACCTCCTCCTCCAACAGAACTCCCACTCAAACTCCCCTGTTTACAGCTCTGTTTGCTAGCTCCTGTGCCGCTGCAGCTGTCTGACTTTGTAAAATAATTTGTTGTAGGAGAGTAAAAAATGTTTTCATAAAGGCCAGAAAACTTATGTTGAATGTTTTATTTTTTTTTCCCTAACAAAAACAAAGCTAATGGACCCAAATTCTGTAGTCAGTTACATTAGTTTTAAATAGTCTAGACGTAAACAGAAGATTTTGGCTATATATATCAGGCATGATCTTTCTTCTATAAATCCATGCCCACTGTCCTTTACTGCATGGTTCAACTAAATTTTGTACATCTATGTGTGTTTTCAATCTCTTTCTTTATCAACATTTTTAATATCCTTCCTGAGGTGAGGCTTCTACAATTAACTGGATCCACCCAGTTCCTTTCCTAATGATGGGAACTAGTATATTCGTCACCTTCTGGTCTGATACTTCCTGTATCCTTTGTGAATATCAAAAGTGCTCACCAAAGACTGTACAGTTTCCTTTGTTACGGCCTTCTAAATTATGAGATGCGGGTCATCTGGCACGGTTAACTTGTAATAGTTCTGTCTGCTTTACTTGTTCAGTTGCACTTAATTCGCCTTCCTGTGTACCGTGAAAACATATCACTCTCTCAGAAGTCACCTTCCACCTCTTGTGGGAATATAACGACATAAATAATTCATTTACGCCTTGAGAAACATCATCCTCGTTTCTTATTAAGTTTCTTGTACCTCAAATATCTCTATTGTCATCTTGCCCATTGGCTTCATATGTTCTCAAATAATTCATTATTTTTCTCTTTACTTGGCTACATTTTATTGTTAACTCCTAAATTATTTCACAGATCAATTCCCTTAAAAACAACACAGGAAACCTTCCCAACCTTAGTCTGCCATTTCCAGATTTCCTCTTTCAATAAGACATCTGTTCTTACATACAGGGGTGGTATAAGGTTATGTCTACACTGCTGACATTAAAGCGATGCCGGGGCAGTGCTTTAATGTGGCTGTGTAGTCACGGCTCCAGCGCTGTAGCACTGTCTACACTGCCACTTTACAGTGCTGAAACTTGCATAGCTCAGGAGAGTGTTTTTTACCCCTTGAGTGAAGAAAGTTTCAGCACTGTAAGTGGCAGTGTAGACAAGGCCTAAGGCAAGTAGTTTGTGTGTAATCATACAAGTCTGTGGCTTTAAGACTCCTCTCACCTTCATTGCCAGACACCCTACATCTAGACAGGACAACTATATCCTCCCACACACTCATAAGTCCCACTAAGCAAGCTCTGTGCTTGTGACAACGACACCATGGGGCCCTGTTCCCTGACTGGGACTTCTAGGTGCTACCATAATACTAATTATTATTTCATACTTAATAACTGCCTATGTGCAGTCAAAGGACTGTGGAGACAGTGGCAGTCAATCAGGAGAAAATTGTGTTCTCTTCAGCTACTGTCCCTACCTGCTCAAGGCCTACCAGGCAGGTCAAAGGAATACTTACTCTGTTGCTCTCCAAACCATCTTGGGCCTGATTTCCCCTCGCCCTGCCCCTCATGTGGTCACTTACACCAATTCAAGAACAGCACAAAATTCTGCCATTTTGATTTGGGGATGTTTTATACCCAGCGGGGAGATCAGACGTTTATGACCAGTGAGGAGATCAGATGTTTCACTCCAATCAACCCCCCTACTACAGCAATTGATTAGCAGCCAACAACATGCCACTTTCTCTGACATATCAATAACCCAGTTATAAAGCATTCTGGGACACCTGCACAACCACACAGAGCCAGGAGCTCTGGTTGTCAGGAGGATGTTGATGCACCACTGAAAGTTCTCATGCATGCTTACCTACACTTACAGCGCTGCAGCAGGGCTTCTGCACCAGTGAAGCTGCACTTCTGTAGTGCTTAGTGAAAACACCACCTACACTGACAGGAGAGCTTCTCCTGCCAGTGTGGGTACTCCACATCCCTGAGAGGGGGTAGCTAAGTCGATAGGGGAAGCCCTCCTGTCAACATAGCACAGTCTACAACGGGGGTTACGATATTCTACACCCCCCGAGTGATGCAGTTATACAGGCATAAGTTTGTACTGTACACCAAGCCTCATTCTCACCCCGAGACTTCAGGAGGACAGACACAGGACCAAACCTGCCAGGCCACTTGCCTTCTCTCCAGAGACCCAGATTGCTCTGCCTAGAAAAAAGCTACACTCCTATTCTGGCAAACACGTACAAAGATGCTTAACCTGACAGCTGTGAGTTGTCCCAAAACCAGAACTTTCCTATTGAGGGTTCCCCCATTGCTTTCCTAACTCATGCAATGGAAGTACTCACATGTATAAAGGTCAGCACTTGTGCATGTGTTTTCAAAAAGTAATTGCTTCAGGCCTTCATCCTACAATCTGCTTCCCTTCCGTCACCACCAGAGGAGTCTCCCATTAAACCAAACTCCAGATCTTCACCAAGTTGACAAGAGAACTACCCTGCTACTACTCCAGTCCAGCAAACTGCAGTGGATGGAGGCATTTGTGAATGGCAACTGAGCCATACTGTGTACTTATTTTCTAGAGCAATGTCTTACAGCAGCGGTTCTCAAACTGGGGATCTCCCTTGGGCTTTGGTTCCCCCACCCAGATCAGCAGTGTTTGGGCAGGCTCAGGCTTTGGTTCCCACTCCTGGGGACATGTAGTAATTTTTGTTGTCAGAAGGGGGTTACGGTGCAATGAAGTTTGAGAACCCCGTCTTACAGGATATAACAAAATGTGGGGATTTTAACATGATAGAGAAATCTCTGCAATGAAGGAAAGGAGAAGGGAGGCCTGCATCAACAAGAGGGAAGAAAGGAAGTACAGGAAGCATGCACACATAGCATTAGTCTACATCATATCCATGAGAAAAGGTGCAGATGGTTCCCCTTTGAAGTCCACCTTAACCACTAGGGATGTAAAATATTAAGCAGTTAAACAGCTAACCAATAAGTATTAGTCTTACCGTTAATGTTATGTTAATGTAATGCAGTTAACATATAAAACAGATTGGTAAATTAATTTTGTGACTTTGTAATACCTAATGCGCACATTAAAAATGCCACAGCAATACCCAGGGCGAAGGGGTGCTGGAGCTTGTAGCACTCTCGCAGCTCGGGGCACTGCCGGATCAGCCCATGGCCAGCAGAGAGGGCACCACTTGGGGCAGGCCGGCAACCACCCCGGCTCTGCTTCTTTTGCAACTGGCTACAGCGGTGGGTCTGCCAGAACACTTGGATCTGCCTTGGCACCGCTGCTCTCCTGGCAGTGATCCACCAAACTAGCTGCACTAGGCAGCGCCTAGTAACTGACAAAGCAAGGGGTGGGATCAGAGCAAGGTGCGCAGTGCCCAGCTACATACACGCAAACCATCCCCCAGCCCGCTGCACCAGGACCTTGCCACCCTGCCCCTCTGAAGTCCCATTTCTTCCTCCCGGTGTATAAATACCTCCGCCTCTTCTGCTGGCTGAATTTGTTAATGACTAAACGGTAAACCGATACAATTTTAATAGTTTAAATGCGTACTTTTAAAAACTATATTTACATCCCCATTAACCACTACGCTGTCCTCCCCTTCATCATATCATATGGGACACTGTCCCTTAAGAAGCAACAACATGATTTTCCCCAGGTATTTTAATAGGTTGGGAGCTGTCAAAGTTTCCTAGTGGGAGGGGAAAATATAAGAGGTTTAACAAACAATTTAATTGTGTTTATTTGAACTATCAGATGTCAAAAAAATGTGAGGGAGCCTTTCAAGGAGAAGAAATAAAACCCCAAAGCAGTTTTATTGCTTATAATATTTTAGAGGCAGCTCTGAAGTTGGGGATTACAGAAGTTTGCTAATGAGCCCATATATCTTACTTATAGCACAGCCAGCCTCTCTCTTTTACCTATCTTCCTTTTCCTGCAAGTAATTCCATTATTAGTCACATAGCACATTTACAGCACGACATGCTTTGTGGACAGGAAGAAAGATACCACAAAAACATTTTCAAAAATGGGTATCTCAACACAGTCATTTAAATAAGCACTGAGGAGCCTATGGGCATCCTTTGACAACCCTAGCAGTGGTCTCTGGCCTGAGGATTTTACAATCTAAATGAATACATTTTAGATGAAGGATGGGACATAACAAAAAGCTAACGACTAAGCACTAAAGTCGGACTCACATATTGCTAGTTCCACTTTATTTTTGTGGTGATTTGTTTTGTTAATTGTTCTTCCTTCCAGCAACTGTAAGACTGGAACACAGAAAACTAAAAAGTGATTCATCTGTACTACTCAGTCACTTGCTTTCTGCTACATCCCATTCCCCAGCCTTCATCATCTCTCTTTATCCTCTGGCAGACCCACACCCTCATGTGCACAAGGCATCCACCATTTCTGCCATTTATTTTGGTCTTGTGCTGGTCTGTTCAGGCTTCGTAGTGTCAGGCTAATGATGAAGCCATCATCTACATGTTGCCCATTTAGACTGTAAATTCCTTTTGGTAACATGTTTTACACCTAGACCTAAGGAGTTTGTGCAGTATAAATGCCATAGATAGATCAGACCTTGCCTTCCTACTTTTTTTTGTAAAGTACCCAAGAGACTTTTGAGGCAACATAAATATCAAAGGTTTAATATTTTTATTAAATACCCCTCTTATTGCAACCAGCCAGGTTTCAGTTAAATCTATGCTTTATTTTTTTCCCCCGTGGGACTTGTGAGAGCCTTTCCACTGTTTCCAGTGGACTTTGGATGACCAGTTACATATGCCATCAGATTTCCTTTTTAATACTCCTTAACGAGGTAATGAATGGCAATTAAAATGTCTTGCATTCACTTAGTCATTTAAATAACTTTAAAAAGAAAAGGAGTACTTGTGGCACCTTAAAGACTAACAAATTTATTAGAGCATAAGCTTTCGTGAGCTACAGCTCACTTCATCGGCCGATGAAGTGAGCTGTAGCTCACGAAAGCTTATGCTCTAATAAATTTGTTAGTCTTTAAGGTGCCACAAGTACTCCTTTTCTTTTTGCGAATACAGACTAACACGGCTGCTACTCTGAAACCTTAAATAACTTTGTGAAGTTAAATCGGGATTTAAACAAAACATAATGGAAAGTAGTCAGGTAAGCATTTAATTCCCAATGCAAGTACACACTTCCCACTTATCTTTCTCCCCAGTCAGACCCATTCTTTTTTCAGCATACTTTCTGTACCCCTGCACAACTCACAATTCATGTGCTAAGAAGCATTATTTCATAAAAGTAAATAATGTATTATCATTAACATATAGTCAAACAAATGTTGTCTAGTAACAAATCCAAATCACTTGTCATATTTACCAAATCACTGTTGTAGGTTGTTTGTTTATATGAAGATATGCATCAATATACAGAATGGTTCATCATCAAGTTATGAACAAAGCAGTTGGCTATTAAGGACTCTATAGTATCTCCTTCTGCCACCATTTAAAAAATTATACTTGAGAGGTTTCAGATAAAGGGTTCGTTAATTCCTACTATTACTTGCACCAAATTATTATCATTTAATGTCCACTGACTGCATGGAGAGCGTTCTTGTCAGTGAATGCTACAAAAGAACAGCATGCCTCTAAAAATAGACAACATTATCAAAATAGTATATGTAACAACTTCAAAGTGTTAGTCTCTTCTGCTGGTAAAAACAAATTAAAACACAATTTTTGGATTAACATATTTACAGATCATTTAATGTCTACCAGTTTCTCCCCCTTTGGAAATTAAGTATGCTCACTTACACTCCATAATTATACTGAGTGCAGAAAAAGAGACTACCAGCTAATAAACATGAGGAAAATTATTCTTTACTAAACATAAAATTCTGTGAACTACGTATTATTAAACTGACAGCACTAAAAATACACCAGGGTTTTTTTTTTTTTAGAAAGATATCTTACTTTTAAAAAAGCAATAAAGTATTGGAAATGTTCCTTTTTGTGACTTTAAAATTCAGTTGCACCTATGTTTTAAAGTCAACTGGAAAACTATTCAAAAGCATATCATCATGGCAAAATTCACCTACAGTTTCCAAAATCAGAGTTTTACCATGGGGCAGGTAGGTCTGCTTTGTCTGCTGAGAGATACCTAAAACATACTACAGTATAGTAGAGAAGACAAAGGAAAACAAACAAACAAAACAAAAACAAAACTACAGCTTGGTTTCTCTGACTAAGAAGAACCAGTGGATGAATCTAAACTGCTAAATGACTACTGTGTTTTGGTGTGATCACATCAGTACTGCAGTGAGATTTTATGGAATAATTTTAAAGCAGTTGAGTCCTGTGACATATGACAATGTATACGTAAGGCTCACCCAAAGGTTTGCTTGGAGACAATTTACCACCGCAGGTAAAGTTCATAGTGTGCCCAAATCAAAATATTGGCCACGTTGGAAAGCCTGTGTTTTAAAGAGTGTTGGAGCTAAATAATTCTTTTAATCACTAGAAATGAGCAAATCTCTATCAAATATTATTACTGTTGCAATATACTAAAATTAGACCTAATAGTTTACATTCATAAATAATTTCCCCAGAGTAAACTATAGCCTACTCGGTTTATCTACCCCAATTCCAAGGCATCTATAAACACATCAATCCTAGAGCTCAGACCACTAATTTAATGGGTAGACCATGTCCCCTTAATCATCCTAATTCATGTATAGACTGCATACAAAAAAAAATAATTTTTCTCAGTAACCTTTTATACAGAGATGCAAAGTTGGTTTTCGCAAAAAGAAATGGAGTACTTGTGGCACCTTAGAGACTAACAAATTTATTTGAGCATAAGCTTTCGTGAGCTACAGCATCCGATGAAGTGAGCTGTAGCTCATGAAAGCTTATGCTCAAATAAATGTGTTAGTCTCTAAGATGCCACAAGTACTCCTTTTCTTTTTGCAAATACAGACTAACACAGCTGCTACTCTGAAAGTTGGTTTTGACAGTAGTTTTCACTACTGAACAAGTACACAAACAAATGCGTTTTCAGAAAAAAAGAAAAGGAGAACTTGTGGCACAAGAGCATGCTACATGATGCTCTTCATGAGCTACAGCATCTGATTCATCGGATGAAGTGAGCTGTAGCTCACGAAAGCTTATGCTCAAATAAATTTGCTAGTCTCTAAGGTGCCACAAGTACTCCTTTTCTTTTTTGTGAATACAGACTAACACGGCTCCTACTCTAAAACCTGTGTTTTCAGAGTAGACAAAAAAGCTTGGCAAATTTTTAATAAAAATCAACAAATGGAAGTGGGTAATTGGCAAAACACGGACAGTATGTGCTAAAAGTTAGAGCTATGCAACCTCAGATCTCATAAATTAAACAGGGTTTGGGCTTTTAGAACCTGGAAAAGCAACCTCCAAGGACAGCCCACAATGTTGCAAGTAACCGAGCTGGTTATTCAGCATCAACATTGTTTCCCACTGAGGTCTAGAGTCTGTAGTCTGATCTGTGCAAGTAGACTGCTGCATCCATATGGAGCCCCATAGACTTCAATGGGGCCCCCATAGTGGTCTGATTCACAGGTTCAATTGCAGATCAGTTCCTAAGACAGTATTGAACCAGCACCCCAGGATTTTTCAGAGGAGATGTAAAACTAAGTTACTTTATCAAATGGCACTTTTTGCAATGTCTTGGTCAAATTTAACTGTAAGTGCATCCGTAAAATTCTTCATATAGTTTTGATTCATTTTCCCCCCCTAAAAACTGGCATGTACTGTTGCCACCCCCAAATGTTTACGGCATTCCAACCAAAGAGGGCTGCATTTCACTGGTATATGAACCCTGTTTATACCAAATCTAGAGTGCGCTCTAAGCCCTTTCAGAACAAAAGAAACTATTATAAAAATTAAAAATTATTAAAGCACTGTAACCTATCATTCAAGATAACTTCTCATCTTCTCTGAATTATGGGCATTGATATAAATTCCACAAACAAAAACTCAAATGGAATTTTTTCAAAATTTATGATCATTTTACTATTATCTCTGCCATCTTCTAGTAACAACAACATCTGCACCATTGCAGGTAAAGGTCAACCACCTTTCCATTACAGATTTCTCCTTTCAAGGATTTATAAGTGAGCCAGGATTTATAAGAAGCTGGTACACAAAAGTCAATTTGGAAACAAGTTTTTAAATTATTACCTGTTTATATTTTCAAGTCAGTTCAACAAGTTATAAGGGCACATAAGGAAGTTTACCATCCAAGTCACCTCTTTGCACACAGTTTTGATTTAAAAAGAAGTTTCCATGCAATTAGGTATTGCTATGGCCTAATTCCTTAGTAGCTTGGAGGAAAAAAATTCCAACTACCAAGATATTTTTGGAAGTGGCTACTAAGCATGCTACAAATCTACGTCTCAAAATAATTTTACTAAAGCAAACATAACTATGCTTTTTTAAAATTGGTCCAATGTCTACACTAGTGGTTCTGAGCAATTTGTTGTGTTTTTTAAACAATGTTATTAAAACAATATTACCAGAGAAAGAATACATTCAAATAAGTATGTCTGAAACAGAGATAACAGCCAGATACTTTTTGGTTTAGAATTCTGCTGTGGGTAGGTATAGATATCATATGGTTTACTCGCATTGTACATTCTACCCAGCATTTCTCAAATGTGGCCATCATGGCCACACGCGGCCACCAGGGGCTTTTCCTGCGGCCACAGCCTCCTGGGCAGGGCGGGGGGGGGGGATGCAAAGCAGTGGTTCCTCCCCCACAGCCACCAGCAGGGATTGGACCCTACTCCCCACTGGAGATACAGGCAGCTAGCGAGTTCCCCATCTTCCTGGGGACAGTAGGGTCGGACTCCAGCCCTGGGGTGGTGAGCAACAGGCTTTGGCCACGGGACTCCAACCCCCAGCTGCGGGGCTCACCCCCTCATTGCCCCTGGCCCCCACTGCCTCCGCCAGCCCATCATGCATTCCTCCTCTCATTCCCCATCTACCAACCTCCCCATCCAAGGCTTAATTTGTCCCCAGGCTTGCCAGGACTGAGTAAGTCTGCTGTGAAAAGTGATATCTGTTAATATCACTTTTCATAGCTACAGACTTACTAGCTAGCAAGTCTTTAAAAAAAAAAAAGAAAGAAAGAAAGAAAGAAAGAAAGAAAGAAAGAAAGAAAGAAAGAAAGAAAGAAAGAAAGAAAGAAAGAAAGAAAGAAAAAGAAACAACAAAGACAAGAACCTGCAAGAGCACCTTATTTGTGTTTTTATTCTGTTTAGGTCCAGTAAAGAATAAACAGTACATTATTTTTATTATTGAGTCTGCAAAAAGAGTCAATAAATTATAATGACTTGGACATGTATATGTGCATATTTATTTGTTTTTCCTAAAGTTAAATTGGCAGCGCGGCCACCAGCAACAGTTGGTGGCCGCACTTTGAGGCCACCATAAATTTTGTTGTGAGAACCCGTTTGCACTATGTCATGTATTGCTATTGTACATTACCAACGTGGAACTTCACTTTATCTCCAAGTCCAAAAGACTTTGATTCATCCTTGTTCCTCATTTGACAGATAAAGATGATGCAAGACTGAGGAGTCAGTCAGTTTAGCACCATCTACAGACCAAATGCCAGAATTAATCTTTACCTTGACCCTACCTCTGCTGAAACCCTTATTTCATGCCATCTCAAGTAAAGAAGTTCTTTCTTTACAAGCTTCCTAAATTCCTACTCTCTCTAATTCAAACATTGCATCTGACTACTCTGGGTCCTATTCCTAGTGAAGCACTGACTTCAATTTTATTAGAGCATAAGCTTTCGTGAGCTACAGCTCACTTCATTCTCACGAAAGCTTATGCTCTAATAAATTTGTTAGTCTCTAAGGTGCCACAAGTACTCCTTTTCTTTTTGCGAATACAGACTAACACGGCTGCTACTCTGAAAACTGACTTCAATGACAGCAGAATCAGCCTCTTAAAAGTAAAAGATTGGGCCACATCCCATCCTCATCTTCACTGGCTTCTCATGTAGTCAGCCACAAATCTGAGAAAAAGAACCCAGGTCTCCTGGCTTCAAGTTCTGTGTCCTAACCACAGGGAATGCTACCCACCCTATTTTGATCTAATCTTAACTTAATCTAATCTAATCTAGTCTCCCAAATTGGGAATGCCACATTTGCTTGAACTGCTTTACTGAAAGAGAATTCTTCTTGATTCTAAACTCACTATAAAACTATTCTTCTTCCTGAATAGTCTATACTTTATTCATCTTAATTTCACCTGTTAAAAAAAATAAACCTCATTCCTTCAGATGATCAACAGAAACTACTTGGATTTTTGTATGGTTTATTTAAAATTGTTTTTCCATGCAAGGAAGTTATAGAGTTGTTATTGTGTCACAATGACATTGTGAAATGCTCACTACTATGGACTCTTATTTATTTAAATATGCTATATTCTTGTTTTTAAAAAGATTGGGTTAGATATACAGAAAATAGTTTTTAGTACATCAGCAGCTAATTCTGATGCATTCAAAATAACTAAAGTATGAGCGACACCAGAATGATGACAATATCAGATCTAGAATTAATTGCTAACACATGTTGACATGGAACTAGAGGACATACAGTGCTAGTGGCAGCTAAAAGTGATGTATCCTTATCTGGATTTTAGAATTTTATGGCATTTGCAGAACTCAAGGGGAATTACTAAGATTTACTGTGTATGTGCTTATTGTACTTTATGACTTCCCCTGTAGTGAGTAATTGCTTTGCATCCATAAGTTTGAGACTTTTAACACGATTTTAATGTCATTATTTGTATTACATAAAAATGCAAGCTTTGTGATCCCTATCTCACACTTCTAAACAAGTTCAATCCAATGGCAGAGCCATTGTGTCTGTTTGGGGCTTTTCAATGCATGTCCATTATGCAATTTTTACTGTTTCATCTCTTAAAGACTGTAAATACTTTGAAAAATATAAAGGGCTAGAAGGGTCGAGTGGAGACAATGACCAAAAAAAAAAAAGTCCCATGCACTTCAGTGATGCAGATTCAGGCCCTATATGCTAGATAAATAAAACTGTAGCATTTTTACCATGGCCAAGATTTTGAACCTACTTAAGACTTGGCTAATAAACTGCGTCTTCTATAAATAAAAGGAAAAGCCAAATTCCAAAACACCCCAATATGCCTCCAGGCGTCACTTTCTTCTACATTCACTGTTCCAATGACTTCTACATTGTGCGTGCTCTGCACCACCGCTCGGGCCTCAGAGACTCATCCCACCCCTCTCCTCTTCCTGCGGGCCTCCGCACGGGTAAGGCTGGAGAGGAGCTCGCGGGCTACAAGGCCATGTCTACTGGAAAGCCCGTTCCCCGCATTTCATGCCTACAGCGCTTTAGCGCTTAATCTCCCCCTTGCCCCTCACATCGCCGCAGCCAGCATCCTCCCTCCGGGGACAGCTCAGCTCCGCCGAGCGCCTCCGCTGCGCGCGCGCGCGCGCACACACACACACACCCACACGCGCGCGCGCGCGCAGGGGCTGCGGCTCCCCGCCAGCCCGCCACCCCGCCCTGCCTCCCCCCGCTGACGGCCGGGAGAAGCAGCCAGGCTGTGGGGCCGGGGATGCCCACCCCCTTCTCCGACCCCGGGCGCGCCCTGCGCCCGCAGCCGCTGCAGGGAGAGCGACGGTGAGCGCAGCAGCGGCGGCTGGCGGAGCCCAGGTTCCCCCCGCGGGCACGTCCTGCCCTTCCCCGGCTCGCCCCACGCAACAGCCCCGCGAGGCCAGGCGAAGAGGAGCCGGAGCGCACCTGGCCGCCGCGCTCTGCCTCGCCAGACTTACCCCGGCGCCGCCCGCCGCTCCCTCCTCTCGCCCACCCAGGAGGCGTCCAAAATCAGCGGCGGGAGGTAACCAGCCCTCCGGAAACGCTTTCCCAGCTTGCTGCGCTTAGCCCAGGAAACAATTCCGGCCCCTGCTCCTCCTCCCGTCCCTCCTCCCTCGCCACCGCCCGGCGCAGCAAGAGCCGCGGCCCCCGAAGCGTTGGGAACATGGTTGACGGGGAGTCTTCTGCCTAGGACGGAGGGCGACACCCCGTGTTTGCGGCTAGTTTTGCAGCTCGATTCTGCACTGCCGGATCCTGGGAAAACCAGGCTGGGGGCTGGCTACAGCGATGAAAGGAAAACAGTAAGAACGTGTTTGCTTCCAAC
Source organism: Dermochelys coriacea (assembly GCF_009764565.3). Lineage (NCBI taxonomy): Eukaryota > Metazoa > Chordata > Testudines > Dermochelyidae > Dermochelys > Dermochelys coriacea. The sequence continues at coordinate 98,999,518 of NC_050071.1, read as the reverse complement.
GCGATCTTCAATTTATGCAAGAAAGATTTGGATCTGCCTGTCGTTTTTAAGGTATCCAGCAAGCCAGTATCTGAGCACCAGAAACAATAAAAGGCATTAAATCTGTGGGGGTAGGTGTGTTCCCCCTTCTCTCAAGAATCCCCCCATGTCTCCTATCTGCATGCCTGAATCTTGTGTTTCACTATAAAATCCTTCATTCCCAATTTTCAGCGTACAATACGTTTCTATAAATATACTCGAAGGGTCACCCCCTTTTTTGTAGGGTGATCCTTTAACCAGCCTAATGTACACTAAAATTATTCTGGACAAAACTGTTTGAGACACAATACAAATAAGGGCCACCTAACACCACTTCATAAATACATTCGTTTTTTCATATTTCAGTATTTTTATAATTACATAAAACTAAACAAAAAACTCTTCTACTGCAACATTAATGTTAATGTAAGGTTATTAAAATAAACAATGAGATTTTAAAATATGTTGGAGGGATACATCATACACCATGAGTGCCAGTCTGTCATGAAATGTATTGATTCTTGTTATAGGTTTTTGTTTCTCTCTCCATTTACTTATGGAAGTAAAATAGGTGTATGTGTGTGTATATGTATATTTTAAATGCATATTTTATATATATATATATATATATATATATATATATATATATATATATATATATACACACACACACACATTTTGTTTTATAATTCTGATTAAGGTTGCATTCGTCTAGTCGAAGATGAAAGGTGCTGTTTCTAGTTCCTGTTGCTTTTCAGAACATTTAAGAGCAACAACTGAGTCTTGCTGATCTAAAGATTGTGTACCACCTTGATGAGTGGAGGGCAGATACCTAAAATAGTGACTGTAGTCATTGCTGCCAGTTTCTACCAGCATCAGCTCAGCCCAGGGCGGGATTACCCAACAGGCAGACTAAGCACATGCTTAGGGCACCAGCAAAGCAGGGGGCACCACAAAAAATGAGATTCTTTTTTGAAAAAATTGGATATTTGATATTTCAAAAATAGCATTGAACTAGTCATCATGGGAAAAATCAGAACTTTGTTAGACTTCCTTACACTCCACTACACACTCTTCCCTGTTTTTCTGTTCTCTTTTTATTATTTATACCCACCTAAACCAGGGGAGCTACTAATGTAGATCGAAATAATCCGAGGAAATCAGATCCTGTCATGTATTGCAATAAATTTATGTTTTATTATTGATATATTCTTCTGAGTTATACATACTTGATTCTTTTTTTTCTTATATATACACACATACATAAAAATAGTGTATGTTGTGTAATTTGGTTTTTTTTTAAGTTCAGATAACTGAGATAAGGGGCAGGATGAAATGTAACCAACTGAGTGGAGCACAGAAATGTAAACCGGCGGAAGAAAAGAAACAAAAAACTAGTGAAATTTTCCAAAATCTTCCAAAGCTGACATCATTTTTCAAAGCAAATCCATCAGAAGCAACATCTTCTCTCAGTTGCACAGACATCGTTCCAAAACCTGTAGGTGTTTCAGAGACTTCTTCTATTGGTGATACAAACACCAGATTTGTATTCCACATGTGGATGGTCAGAGACTGTAACTGATCATCCTACTCCTGGTGGTAAAACAGACATTGTTCTAGAAGGTGTGGATGTGTCAGAGACTGAACCTGCTCATGCTATAAATAATAGGAGAAAAGATCCTGGTATGTGGGTTGATTTCAGTACCGATGATGTAGCTTACTGGATAGATCGTGGACCAAATGATTGTCAACACCACACTGGGCCATTTGAGAAATCATGTCGGACTTTTACCAATGGCAAACAAACAAGATATTGTCCACAAAAAATATTTTTCGCCATGAAAGCGAATGGTGAGAAATACACTCAAGAATGGCTACTGTATTCACCATCAAGAGGATCTGTGTACTGTTTTGTTTGCAAATTTTTTGCATATAAACCTTGAACATCCCGATTTGCTGCAGATGGATTTAGTGACTGGCTGTTTTAATTGAACAACATAAAAATAGCACTACTCACAGAGATTCAACGTTGACATATTTAAATCGAAGACAGGGCTTTGGATTGACACAAAAATTGGAAGAACAAATTAAAGGGGAGCGTGAATACTGGCAACCTGTCTTGCAGCATGTTATAGCTGTTATTCAAACATTAGCTGAACCTGGTCTGCCTTTCCAGGGATCAACTGATGCATTTGGATCATTGCAGAATGGAAATTTCTTGGGATTGTTGGAGCTTGTGGCTCAGTTTGACCCATTTTTAGCAGGCCATATCTCAAAATATGGGAATGCTGGAAAGGTAACCCATCATATCCAAGACAATATGTGATGAACTCATTGGTCTAATGAGTGACAAAGTTCATTCAGCTATTGTGGATGAAATAAGTACTGCTGGGTACTTCAGTTTATCTGTCAACTCTACACCTGAACTTTCACAAACTGATCAATTGAGTATTGTACTGAGATATGTGTCTCCCACAGATGGAAAACCAGTTGAACGATTTATAGCATTCCTCAATTTGAAAAGCCATACTGGTGAAGAAATGGCAAATCAAGTACTGCTTTATCTGTGCCAAGTTTGCAAAATAGATTTCTCAAAGTGCAGAGGTCAATCTTATGACAATGCTGCCAACATGTCAGGACGTTATCAAGGAATGCAGAAGAAGCTTTTAGAACAGAACAGATATGCCATAATCATACCATGTGCTGCACACTCTCTCAATCTTGTTGGACGCAGTGCTGTTGATTGTTGTCCGGTGGCAGTAAGTTTTTTCTCAACAGTTCAGTTTCTTTATACGTTTTTCTCTGCCTCAACACACTGATGGGCAGTTCTTAAAACATATTTGGGTAATGATCGTGTGTTGAAATCTCTTTCTAATACTCGCTGTGGGGGGCACATGCAATGGCAACAAGTGCAATTCTGGAGTCCTACTCAAAGATTGTGGATGCATTAGGAAGTATAGCTGAAGACCAATCAAAAAAGGGAGAAACTATACGAGAGGCTGAAAACATTGCAAACAAGATGCAAAAACTAGAGTTTGTATTCATGTTGACCGTGTGGAATGAAATTTCACAGCACTTTTATCACACAAGTCAAGCTCTCCAAGAAAAAGAATTGGAGTTGAAAACATGTGCAGACCTCTGTCAATCATTAGCAGACACTTACACACTTTGAGGAATGATTTCGAAAGATTTGAAGACATATCAAAAGATATCTTGCCTGATACTAACTACAAAGAAGCCCAGTCCCGCAAGTGAATCTGGAAAAAACAAGCAAATGATAGCAGTGCAACAGAAACAGCATTGAATCCTAGAGACAAATTTTGTGTATCTACTTACTACGCTATAACTGATAGACTTGAAGCTGATAGGAAGAGGAGAGGTGAAGTGTACGAAGAAGTATCAAGTAGATTTTCTTTTCTAAACGATATGGACTTATCTGACTAACAGTATTCACAAGGTTCCCAAAAGCTAGTTGACTTGAACATGAATGTCTTGGAGAAGTATGGCAGTTCCACTGTTATATGCGTGCAAAGTTTAATGAAACAGGAAAAATGAAATTCAATCACATTGATCTTCATGACACAATATTGAAAAACGTATATTTCCAAATGTAGAGATTGTACTACATATTTTTCTAACATTGATGATTACTAACTGCTCCACAGAACGCTCTTTTTCTCAGCTGAAAAGAATAAAAAACCCTCAGAGAACAACGTGTCGGACAGACTTGACTCACTTTCCCTATTGTGTATGGAAGCGGACATGCTTCATTGAGTCACCTTCGATGAACTTATCCAGAATTTTGCAATCAGAAAATCTAGAAAGAAGCTATTTTAATTTCAGCATACATGTAAGTTTTGGGTCATTTCGAAAAATAAAATTTTATTTTACGGTATAGTATTGTTTTTATTTTGAATTATATATGGGGGGACACCATAATGTTTTCAGTGCTTAGGGCCTCTAAAGGCTTAATCCGGCCCTGGCTCAGCCTTACAAGGGTTGAATTGAGCCAGGTGCCCTTCCCCTAGGACAGTGGTTCTCAAACTTTTTTTTTCATGGACCACTTGAACATTGCTGGGTGTCTTGGCGGACCACTTAAAGATCTTTCCAAATGTTGTTTGTACTGTTAGCTAACTATTGTAAAGCACTTTGTATAAAAAAGCTATATTTAAAAAAAACCTTAATAATAATTAACATTTTTTTTGTTCTACAAATAAAAGCACACAATTCATATTTTAATATCAGCAGACTTACCTTTCTAATACAATGGATGTGCCCTCTCTCCCCCGCCGTGGCAGCCCCCAGCTGGGCTGGGAAGAAGGGGGGTCTCTCCCTCTCTCCCGCACCACGGCAGCCACAGAGCTGAGGCTGGGAAGGAGGGCCATCTCCCCCTGGCAACTGCAGCCCTGGAGCTGGAGAAAGTCGCCTCTTTCTCTGGCCACCGCAGCCCTGCACGTCCCAAATTCCCCTCCACCCCGTCGTCTCACGCCACTACCCCCTCTTACCTACACCCTGTTCCTCCCAAGGCTACCACCTTATATGTGCATCTTCTCCAGGGTCCAGGCACCTAATTAGTGGAGTCATGCCTGCGCGGCTCCACTAATTAGGTGGGTGACCCTTCATTCTTTCGTGTGCGGCCGCCCAGGCACGCACCTTAGAGGGAACTATCTGCAGACCACCTGAATGGTGCTCACGGATAACTAGTGGTCCACAGACCACAGTTTGCACTCCTCTGCCCTAGGAGCTTATTTACAAGGACAAAGACATGAATAAGTGTCACCTGTATATTGCAGATATTTGAGCTCAAAGCACCCTATTATTTCCCCTAGCAGTAAATCAGGTTTATTGAATAGGAGGGGAAACTACAAATAAACCTGTGGATCTCTGCAAGTGGAGAAGTAACTATCCATTTATTACCTTTGGGGATCTAACCAAGAGGTATAAGAAAAGCCATGTTAGTGCAACTCATTCAACCACACCATCTCTCACAAGCAATACTTAATAGTAGACTATTTTGAAGGTTGCTAGAAGGTGCAGAAGATGAAATGGACACTTGTCTCCTGTTCATTATTATGAGATTATCCATCAGTGCAACTCACACCATCTTGTCGTACAAGGTTGTACATAGAGAAAAAATAGAGTTCAGCCAGCACGTTGTAACATTGTTGATCTGTAGCATTAAGTACTACTACTGGACTACTGCATGCCTCAAAGGGATTGATAGACCAGCGTTCAAGTTTTCTGATTATAGTCTTTTTGCATAAGTAATCAGTGCACTCTCATAATTTGTGAGAGTGATGTGGAAGTACAGGATGTTTCAGGGCTAGTACATCAATGGAAGAAGATAGTAGTAGTTTTATCTGAACAGTTCACCATATTTAACTTTGCAGAGGTATAGCTTTCTCCATCAGGATGTTCTGAAAATTCTCTACATTTATGAGTCTGTGTGCCTGGATTAATCTGGTTGGTTCTTTTCCTAGATGAAAAGTGAAAGGATCATGGCCTATTACTATGTCCCTAATGTTAATACCCAGGGTACAGATTTAGTCTAGGATGTGTCACAGGACTCAGATACAAGTGATGAGAGCCATACAAAGGCCTACATAGTTGAGTAGCTCCAGTGCTTAAATTGTAATGAAAGAGGTGTTTCAGGGAACAAGCAATTTTTTTAATTTCATAACTGACATGGCAAGCCTAGAGGTGCTTGGACTATGAACTGCCAAGCCCAGACTTTAGTGTTTCAGTGTACCAAAATATCTGCAGAAACCAACTGAAGGAACAAGGTAGGCTTGGCAGAGAATCCTTTAAAGACTTGGAAACATTGTTCTCAAGATGTGCAATGAAGAACATTGGTAACATCCAAAAACACTGAACACTGAAATTTAGAGGAAGACATCCATGAAATGCTCTTTATGAGCCTATAAATCAATCACTAAATATTTAATTGGGTTTTATCTTCAGAAGCTGAGCCTTTGAAATTATAAAGAAAAAGTCTTTCAAGGTCCTGCAAAATGTACTTGACTCCCTGTACGAGCAGGCATTTTAGCACCACAAGGATCACTGCCAGAATGGAATGCACATACCTTCTATCACACCATCCCAATCAAACTTCACATCCATTTCCCCAAAACAGGTAGATCAGTCAAGATTAATACAGATTTGATGGAACACCAAAAGATAATCAATAGCCAGATATACTGCACTATCAGAGTAGCCAAAATTACAGAAAAGTCAAAGAGAAAACTATTACTGAGAGGAAATAATGAGGTTGGTAAATCTCTTCATACAAAAGAAATTCACTAGTCTCATTCCATCTGAAGCATCTGGCACTGGCCACTGTCAGAGACAGGATACTGGACAAGATGGACCATTGGTCTGGCCCAGTATGGCCATTCTTATGCTTTTATGTTCATTCATTCATGCCTAATGGCACTACTCTCATGACCTGAGAACTCAGTAAGATCCTCATTTGATTTACTGGAAAAGAAAACTAATACAATTAACGTGAAAGTGAGTAAAACATACAAGTTGAATATGACTAAATGTAAATAAAGGTTTTTTTAGGAATATCCATATTAAAGATAAGCATATTAATTAATCTTTGTTGAAAAGCAAAAATGATGAAATATTGTAATAAATTATAAGCATTAAAATGATGGAGGGACACTACATTTGGTCCAGATGAGCCATAAGACCCTCTGACAAATATATAAATTACTGTACATCTAAAACATTTTTGGATACCAAAATGTTCCCACTTCATTCAACTATTTCAAAGATGTAATTTTTGTAAACTTTTAGTGGCTTTAATAAAATGCACTTTTTACATATAAAAGGATATCAATGTTTTTCTGACCTAAAACATACATAGATTTCAATCCTTCATTCTTTACAAAGCTCCAATGGCTGTCTAAAGCAGCAGAATCTGGCCTTTAAAAACTTTCATAATGATCATTTCAGTAAGGTTTGATATTGAAAGACAGACTGTTACCTGCTGAAGATGCCAGCAATCACAGCCCTAATTATCTCATATTCAAGTCATCAAGTCATTCAGTCATTCAAAGGACAGGATTTGGTGGTGATGGGGGACTTGAACTACTCAGACATCTGTTGGGAAATAACACAGCAGGGCACAGATTATCCAACAAGTTCTTGGAATATATCGGAGACAATTTTTTATTTCAGAAGTGAAGAAAGCTACTATGGGAGAGGCTGTTCTGCCTGGTCTACACTGGGGATGGGTGGGATTGGCCTAAGATATGCAACTTCAGCTATGAGACTAGCGTAGCTGAAGTCGACACATCTTAGGTCGACTTACCTCACAGCACGGGGTCGACTGCCGCCGCTCCCCCATCGACTCCGCTTCCACCTCTTGCCGCGGTGGAGTACAGGAGTTGACAGCAGAGTGATCTACACTAGACACGATAAAGCGATCCCTGATAGATCAATCACTACCCGCTGATCCGGCGGGGAGTGTAGATGTAGATTTGATTTTGACAAATAGGGAGGAACTGGTTGAGAATTTGAACGTGGAAGGCAGCTTGGATGAAAGTGATCATGAAATAATAGAGTTCATGATTCTAAGGAATGGTAGGAGGGAGAACAGCAAAATAAAGACAATGGATTTCAAGAAGGCAGACTTTAGCAAACTCAGGGAGTTGATAGATAAGATCCCCTGGGAAGCAAGTCTAAAGGGAAGAACAATTGAAGATAATTGGCAGTTCTTCCTAAGAGACATTATTAAGGGCACAAGAGCAAAACTATCCCACTCTGTAGGAAAGATAGGAAGTATGGCAAGAGACCACCCTGGCTTAACAGGAAATCTTCAATGATCTGAAAATCAAAAAAGAGTCCTACAAAAAAAGTGGAAATGAGGTCAAATTACAAAGGATGAACATAAATTAATAACACAAGTATGTAGGGACAAAATTAGAAAGGCCAAGGCACAAAACGGGATCACACTAGCTAGAGACATAAAGGGTAACAAGAAAACATTTGTATTCTACAAATACATTAGAAGCAAGAGAAAGACCAAGGACAGGGTAAGCCTGTTACTCAATGAAGGGGGGGAAACAATAAACAGAAAATGTGGAAATGGCAGAGGTGCTTAACGGCTTCTTTGTTTCAGTTTTCACCAAAAAAGTTAGTGGTGATTGTATGTCTAACATAGACGCCGACTTCCCCTATTTCACATGGGTGCTCAACACTCCCTCTGCCCCTGGCTCCACCCCCATTCCACCCCTTCCATGAGGCCCTGCCCCACCCCGTCTCTTCCCATTCCAACCCCTTCCCCAAAGTCCCAGCCCCAACTCTGCCCCCTCTCTACCTATATTCCAACTCCTTCCCCAAATCCCTGCCCCGGCCCTGCCTCTTCCCTGCCTCCTCCCCTGAGTGCACCACATTCCCGCTTTTCCCCCTCCCTCCCAGAGCATGCTAATGCTGCCAAACAGCTGTTTGGCAGCAGCCAGGCAGGAAACGCTGGGAGGTAGGCAGAAGAGCGGGGACGCAACACGCTCAGGGTGAGGAAGAGGAGGTGAGCGGAGCTTGACTGCCAGTGGGTGCAGAGCACCTACTAATTTTTCCCCGTGGGTGCTCCAGCCCCAGAGCACCCACAGAGTCGGTGCCTATGACATCTAACATAGTGAATGCCAGTGAAAATGAGGCGGAATCAGAGGCTAAAATAGGGGAAAAAAGTTAAAAATTAGTTAGACAAGTTAGATGTCTTCAAGTCACCAGGGCCTGATGAAATGCATCCTAGAATACTTAAGGTGCTGACTGAGGAGATGTCTGAGCCATTAGTGATTATGTCTGAAAAGTCATGAAAGATGGGAGAGATTCCAGAAAATGGGAAAAGTGCAAATATAGTGCCAATCTATAAAAAGGGAAATAAGGACAACCCAGGGAAGTAACTTCTACATCCAGAAAGAAAATGGAACAAATAATAAAGCAATCAATTTGCAAACATCTAGAAGATGATAAGGTGATAAGTAACAGTCAGCAAGGATTTGTCAGGAACAAATCATGTCAAACCAACCTGAAAGCTTTCTTTGACTGGGTAACAAGCCTTGTGGATAAAGGAAGAAGTGGTAGATGTGGTATATCTTGACTTTAGTAAAGCTTTAGATACTAAGCATCAGAGGGCTAGCCATGTTAGTCTGGATCTGTAAAAGCAGCAAAGAGTCCTGTGGCACCTTATAGACTAACAGACGTATTGGCGCATAAGCTTTTGTGGGTGAATACCCACTTCGTCAGATGCAAGCTTATGCTCCAATACGTCTGTTAGTCTATAAGGTGCCACAGGACTCTTTGCCGCTTTTGATACTGTTTCACATGACATTCTCATAAACTATGGAAATGCAACTTAGATGGACCTACTATAAAGTGGGTGCATAACTGGTTAGAAAACCATTCCCAAAGAGTAGTTATCTGTGGTTCACAGTCATGCTGGAAGGGCATAATGAGTGGGGTCCCGTTCTGTCCAATATCTTCATCAATGATTTAGATAACGGCATAGAGAGTACACTTACAAAACTTGAGGCAAATACAAAGCTGGGAGAGTTTGCAAGTGCTTTGGAGGATAGGATAAAATTTCAAAATGATCTGGAGAAACTGGAAAAATGGTCTGAAGAAAATAGCATGAAATTCAAAAAGGACAAATGCAAAGTACTTCACTTAGGAAGGAACAATCAGTTGCACACATACAAAATGGGAAATGACTGCCTAGGAAGGAGTGCTGCAGAAAGGGATCTGGGAGTCATAGGGGACCACAAGCTAAATATGAGTCAATGGTATAACTTCTGCAAAAAAAAAAAAGCAAACATCATTCTGGGATGTATTAGCAGGGGAGGCTAGATATGTAGGCAAGACATAAGAAGTAATTCTCCACTCTACTCCGTGCTGATTAGGCCTCAGCTGGAGTATTGTGTCCAGTTCTGGGTGCCACATTTCAGGAAAGATGTAGACAAAGTCCAGAGAAGAGCAACAAAAATGATTAAAGGTCTAGAAAACATGACCTATGAGGGAAGATTGAAAAAATTTAGTTTGTTTAGTCTGGAAAAGAGAAGATAGAGGGGACATGATAACAATTTTCAAGTACGTAAAAGGTTGTTACAAGAAGGAGGGAGAAGAATTGTTTTTCTTAACCTCTGAGGATAGGAGAAGAAGCAATGGTCTTAAATTGCAGCAAGGGAGGTTTAGGTTGGACATTAGGAAAAACTTCCTAAATGTTAAGGTGGTTAAGCACTGGAATAAATTGCCTAGGGAGGTTGTGGAATCTTCATCATTTGAGATTTTTAAGAGCAGTTTAGACCAACACCAGTCAGGGATGGTCTAGATAATACTTAGTCCTGCCATGAGTGCAGGGGACGGGACTAGATGACCTCTCAAGATCCCTTCCAGTCCTATGGTAAGTCCAAACCCCTGCGTTGAGGCAGGACCAAGTAAACCTACTTTAGGGGCTGGACTCAATAATGTCTCGAGGTTCCTTCCAGACCTACATTTCTAGGATTTTCACAGGACTAAAGAATGAGATCATTAGGCCTGTGATTGTTGGCATCTTCAGCAGGTAACAGAGTCTGTCTTTCCACATCAAATCTTACTGGTAATTACAATAGTTTCAGAGGAGAGTCTAAAGACTTTTTCCCTTCTGGATAGGGTTTACATTAAATTTTCCCACATTTTCCTCTTACCTAGTGTTTCAATGAGGATAATCCCAATCTGGCAAATCTCAGAAAATATATGCTAACAACAATAACCATTACTCTGTTTGAAACATTCTGCTGAGGCAATGGAAAGACATGAACCTTCCCTCCTTATTGGAATAGAAAAGCAAGCTAGTATCTCTGCTGATAATGGGGAGAAAGTTATTCTGTCATAGGGTATTTTTGCAAGAGTATGGACGAGAGCCCTGGTGATCTAGCCCAATGTTTTTGAAAGGTGGCATATGGAGGGGGGGCAAAGAGGAGCCCTCCCAGCAATCTCTTCCCCCCCAGCACCTTCTGTGGATCAGCTATTTCGTGGCGTCTGGAGGCACTGGGGGGGAGGGGAGAGGAGCAACGGTGCAGCGTGCTCGGGGGCGGAACTGGGCAGGGAGAGGTGGGACGGGAAGAGGCAGGGTGGGGATGGGACCTTGGGGAAAGGGGTGGAGTGGGGGCAGAGCATGGGGAGAGCACCCCCTGGCAGATAGAAACTCAGCGCCTATGTCCCAGGCCCCGCATCCCCCTCAGGATGGCCCTGCACACAGGTTCTGTACCTGGCCATGACAAGCAAAATAGCTATCTGAGCACATAGCTGAATTCCTACTCTTTGGACTCCGCTCCCTAGCATGAGGCAGGCTGGAGCTTCCCTTGTTTAAAACAGCATTTGGCTTTTTGAAGCACCAGTAGTTCAGCCCCATTCTACTGATATCTCGGTGCCTTCTAAAACATCCCTCTTCAGTTCCTTTCCAAGAACACTCACCCAAGCACACTCAGACATGGCTAGATCCAGCCTTCACCACTCCTAGATTTTGGCTTTAATGATATTCCTATCTTGTCTTATTAATTTTACCTGTTCCCCTATAGTTCCCAAGTGTCCTAGAGTGGCTCATTGCAGTGCTGATGTCTTCTTTGATGCCTTAACACCAAAGCCTTTGGCTCCTGTGTATTTCAAGGAAGGTTTTTCAGGTGCCACGTTTCTAGTACATTGATGGTTTCAGTGCATTTGTAGGTCACGGACCTCATTTTCCTCAGGTGTTGAGATTCCTTCAGCGCACAGTGCATCAATAGTCTAGCTGCTTCTCAGCATTCCATGCTCTGAGAGTCTCAAAAGTTACTTCCGAATGGGACGTTCTGCCTCTAAGTTAATAGCGGTGGCACCTTCTCTTAATGCACAGAGACTGCTTTTTCATTACGTGTCTCATGTCCTCTTCAGGATTCAACATTCAGAGAAGAGCCCTGTTTGCACTGACTGGCATGTCCCTTTCTCCTGCAGACATTAACCCAGACTCTAAAGAGGATTGAACATTTCAGAGATCTCCTGAGGCCTCCAAATGAGATTCCTATAATTCCTGTTCGCAGCCTAGAGGCATCTGCCTTAAACACGTCTTACCCAGCATCTGAAACACAGATGCTTCTTGTATCTCTGCCTGATAAAGGGAGGCTTTGGGCTTGTCTTCGCTGCAGAGACTTAACTCAGGCACATCCACAGGTTTTCCCCTTAACACTCTCCATATTCAAGAACTTCATGTTCATATAGCAAATCCAGGAGCTATAGGGCAGATCCAAGGTAGCTGTTAGCGCATATTGCTAACTTAAGCTAATTGCAGTGAAAGACATGCAGCCGTGAGTAGACTAAATGACCGATTGAAGTCCCTTCCAATCCATATTTCTATGATTCTAAGAGCTGTCACAACTACTGAGACATGCTGGACCTTTAATCCATTCCCATTAGTCCCGAATGGACATAGGCTATCAATTTGCCTCTGCTCAGCTTCCTCCTCCCTTCTGTTCAGTGTCCTCCTTGCAATTTCTCCAGGTTCACACAAAACTCAGTGTTGCTGCAGCTCAGACCCCAGTCAAATCTGAAGCAGTGAAGGAGGACCGCATAATATGATTCCTACCCGAGAGTGGGGAAAGCTCAAGATGCGCATGCGGTAGCAATGAGGCTGCTACCTGTAACAAAGGACCCTTTTCTAAAGGTGACTAGGGAAGACATTTTAGTCAAGAGACCAAGTCACAGCCCATACAGATGCAGGGTAGAGAGAGGAGGTCTGTCCCTGGAGCAGGAACATGTATCTCAGAGGGGAGATGGTTTCCTCATACAGACAGCTCAAGGTAAAGGACAAAGCCCTGGAGAGGGCATGCCAAGAAATTAATTTAATAGACGTAGACCATTTTCTCCCACAGCCCTGAGAGCAGTAGACAAGGTGTCCAACAACACCCTATGAATGCAAGCACAGAGCAGCATGGTGAGTAGTGATGCTATGAATCTTGGGCTACGTGTTCAGATAGCTATGTTGCTTGTCATGGCCAGATACAGAACCTGTGTGCAGGCCAACCTGAGGGAGATGAGGGCCCGGGACATAGGCGTCGAGTTTCTATCTGCCAGGGGGTGCTCTCCCCATGCCCTGCCCCTACTCCACCCCTACCCTGCCTCTTCCAGTCCTGCCTCTTCCCCGCCCAGTTCCGCCCCCGAGCACACTGCGCCCTTGCTCCTCTCCCTTCCCCCCCAGTGCCTCCAGACACCCACAAAACAGCTGATCCACGGCAGGCGCTGAGAGGGAGAGCGAGGGGGAGGCACTGATCGGTGGCCCCGCCAGCTGGCAGGAGGCACTGTGGAGGAAGGAAATTGCTAGGAGGGCTCCTCCTCGCCCCCTCCTCCCCCCCGCCTCCTCACCCTGCTCAGCCACCCACCTCACCCCCCTGCTGGGCACCCACCTCCTCATGAATCGCGGGGGCCCCCAAAGCGCAGGGCCTGAGGTGGTCACCCTGATTCACTGTGCCCTAGGGACGGCTCTGCCTGCATGGATACGGGGCATGACAGCACAGTAATGTGATTGTGCTATCACAGCTTAGGCTACCACAGTTTAACTTATCCAGTGCTTAGCAGGCAGCGAAGACATTGCCTTTGACACAGGAAAACCTGAGGTTAGAGATAGTAGAACAGAATTGTCTCTTGAACTTGCGGTCCAATTGTTAGATAAACCAATATCCTTCCATAATCTTTCAAAGACAGCATCTGCAGTAAGTGAACACGCTACACTGATGTTCTTCCTTCCTGAAAAAACTTAGGCCAAGCTATTCAAAAGTGGATACCTAAAGATAGACTCCCAAGTTAATTTTTAGATGCCTAAATAAGTGGCCTGATTTTCAAATTCTTGTCTTCAGCTGCAAACATTGTCTTCACCCTCTGAGATTTGTAGAGTTGAGGGTGATCAGAAAAGTCTGTTTTTAAAAGAGCAGTTTTTCTCCGATTGCATTCAGAGTTTTAAACCTGAGCCCATCCAGAAAACTCTGTATAACCAGCTGCTTGTGTAGCAGTTCTTTCTTTGCCCATCTGTTACAACAAACATTACTGTATGAAAGAAAAGACAAATTAGGTAAAGCAACCAGTGCCAGGATGGCCTCTGCTCACTCCCTAAAGCCCCTCAAAATTCCTCCCTCAATATTGTCTTTCAGAAGTTTGCTGGGGGGGCAGGGGAGTGTTAGATAAGCTGGGGGCATGGCAGGTGGGTTGGACAAAGAGGTGGCCAGAATTGTGCTCTTTGAATTGGTGGGTGGAGGAGGGTGGTATTCATAGCTCCATAGAATTTAATGCCAGAAGGGACAATTAGATCATGTAATCTGACCTTCTGTATATCACAGACCATTACATTTCACCCAGTTACCTCTGTACTGAGCCAAGTAACTTTAATTTGACTAAAACATATCTTCCAGAAAGGCATCCACTCTTCACAATGGCAAAGATGGAGAATCCACCACTTAGCAGAGCGGTACTGGGGATGAAGTGGACCTAGGAGCTGTGTGGGAGGGGAGCATGTCGGGAGGAGGTGCTGGAGCTCTGTAAGAATTAGATTTGTGCAGTAGGAGAATAGTTAGGAATGAAGAGCTTTGGTGATGGTGATGGAAAACTGGTGATGTGCTGGGGTGGGGGGGAGGCGAGGGAGGGAGATCATGGAGGTGCAGCAGACAGCCCAGCTCCTCAGCTACTATAGGTTTCAGAGTAGGAGCCATCCTTTTCTTTCAGCTACTCTACTAACTTCTCAGTCACACTCCCTTCCCATCCACTGCTCTGTTGCCTGGGTAGGTGTCTTCCAGGTAACGCAGAGAATTTCTAGTCAGCCAACCCCTTTTCCTTTAGCCTCCCCTACCACCTTTGAGTCCTGGACTTAACTGATTCTCCAGAAGCTGTCCTGGTCTGACAAATTTCCTGTGTTTCATCAGGCCAGGGCTGTTGCATTTAAAGTGGCCCCGAGGAGCAATCTGCTCCAGACTAATCCTCACCCCCTTCATGCTGCTATTGCTAACCAGTACTGGGAGATGGAGACTTGCAACCAAAGAGGCTGTGAGGAGTGAAGCTCAGGCTCACAAGAGAGTCCTATTCTGACAAACCCTAACACAGAGGCCAGAGTGGATGGGAGGCTCATTTCCACAATTACATATTTCTGAGTACCGTAAATAATTTATAGTAAGTGAGACAACCTCTACTCTGTGTGGCATTAATATAAATCTGTGTCTAAAAAATGAGGAACTGTGAGAGTATACCTCAACCTGCTGGACTAGCAGAAATGTTGCTATTAGTTATGGCTTATTCAAGCTGGAAAAGGAAAAATAAGGAGAACTCATGGTCTTATACTGCTGGCTCCCCTGCTGTTATAGTACGTGTATACACACACACACACACACACAGAGTGAGAAATTAAAAAGTTAAAGGCTTAAGAGCAGTGAACATGCCATGCATTTCAAACAAGATTATTGGATTCATATATGCCATAAGTGAGACTGTGGCATCAATACTTTTTAATAGAATTGCTAACCTAAAAGCACTGAGGTGTTTGTTTTGTTTTGCCATCCGGTTTCATGTTCAATATAACATAATTCAGGTTACAGTTTACTAAACAGTAGTCATAAAATGAGACGTTAAAAGAAACTAAATAAGGAATTTTATGTGCATCATAAAGGGACAATAGCTTAACATACTCAGACATTTCAGAAGCAGTTCCAAATGTATATTCTGTTTGCACAGGATCAGTTTTGTCACATACAGATCTTGATTAACTTGTCATGTTTTAGAACAATCTGACAAGTTCATTTCACAAACAACTCAGAGTAGTTTTTGCAGCCTTGACCTGAGCAAATTGCTGGTTAACTTTTGATATACTGCCTGTTTACAGAAACCCAGACTTCAATTCAAGCAGAGCACCAAGTTACAGAACATAAAACAGAAGAAAAGGAGAATGATACTTGAGCCACATTATCAGTCAGAAAAATATATTTTCATCTTTCTTGCTGTTCTTGAAAGTGGTATGTTTGTGGAATAGGACAGTTTATTTGGGTCACAGGTGCATGTTTCAACATGAAGAAGGAAGCAGAAATGTCATGCTTACTACCTCTAGCAAGTGAAGTACTTATGAAGATTAAACTTAATCATTTTACTAATAAAGCACACGTCTAAAAACCCAAATTTGATGTTTATGCACCAATTCTACTCACAGTAATGGGTCTGTAATCTTTCCCCTCCCTTCCTTTGTGTCTATGTTTTTAAAATCATGTTGGTTTGCCATTCTAAGGCTATAGTCAAGAGTGCACAATGAGAGGATCAACTCTAATTGGGAAACAGCTTATCACAAACATTGGCAAAACATGTAAAGGAGAAATGTATGTGTGATAATCAATACTGCCATCTAGTGGGGAAACTGTAACCTAACATTTTAAACATTCCAAATTACCTGTTCCGAATGTTCAACTAACTCCCCCAAATAGTTGAGTCACAGAAATTGAGGGAAAGATTTAAACATCTAATTTCAGCTACGAGACAAGAGTTATCTTTGTTTTTGCTTCTCTGTTGACACATGCACATGTAACCCTCTTGCTGTTGCACTGACATCTGTATTTTAAAACACTAAATCAAATACCCTTTCACAAAGTAAAGATATTAGACAATAGGCCCGCTGATGGGGTGGGGGTTCAAGAGGGCAATTGCCCAGTGGTCTGGGCAATTTAAAAGGGCTCGGGGGGCCCCGGCCGCTACCAACGCAGTGGGGCTAAGGCAGTCTTCCTGCTCACCCTCCCTCTGTGCCGCACCTCCCTGTGGCCCCTGGAGAGGGGGTCTCTGTGCACTGCCCCCACCCCGAGTGCCGACTCCGCAGCTCCCATTGGCTGGAAACTGCAGCCAATGGGAGCTGCGGGGGCGGTGCCTGCGGGCAACAGTGTGCGGAGACCCCCTGGGCCACCTGCCTAGGAGCCACTGCCAGAGGGGTGTGCCAGTCGCTTTCAGGAGCTGCATGAGGTAAGCGCTGACACTGGCATCCAATCCTGCACCCCAACCCCCTGCCCCAGCCCAGAGCCTGCACCCCAAACTCCCTCCTAGACCCTGCACTCCCTCCAGCACCCCAAACTCCCTCAGAGAGCCCACACCCAAACTCCCTCCCAGGGCCTTCACCCCTCAACCCCTTCTGCAACCAAACTCCCTCTCAGAGCCCGCACCCTGCACCCCAACCCCCTGCCCCAGACTGGTGAAAATGAGTGAGGATGGGGAAGAGTGAGTGACGGAGGAAGGGGGGAATGGAGTGAGCAGGGGTAGGGCCTCAGAAGGGGCATGGTCTCAGTGAAGGGGCAGGTCAGGTGGCGGGGCAAGAGTCTTGGGTTTGCATGATCAGATAGTTGGCAACCGTTCTGGCCATGCTGGAAAAGTGCGCCCAGCTGCGCAGCTGGCAGTTCAGTGGGCACCAGCCAGAGCAGGCGCAGCACCGCCCAAATGTCAGGTGGACCACATCCACGGCTTGTGCCTTCATGGGGGCCCAGTGACTGTTCTGCCCTGGGGCTCAGAATTGCTGTCGGCAAGCCTGTCAGACAATACCCAGAGGTTAGGAACAACGTTTCAGCTCACTGTGTTTTCTCCTGATCACAAGTCATTTACAAGCAGATTTTGGATCAGGCATCTGCCTGTTCCCTGGAGCAGCAAGCAGTGCAGAGAGGTTGCTCCCAAGCTCCTTCCTCTGCCTGTCCCTGGCACTCTAGAGTAGTGCAGACCTTAGGATCTAGAATGGCTTTGGTAGTGTCTGGGGTCTTTCAGGAACCTGCAAAAGAGCCTCTGCCTCCAGGGCCCCACAAGTCTGGGCTATGTACGGCATTGCAGATGGTAGAATATGGCCTGCTAAATGTAAGATTGTTTAACTTCAACATTCTTTAGAGTGACAAGTTATTGTGATATTTGTAGATAAATGTTAGGATTATATCTGATCACCTGCTTGAAAAATTAAGGGCAGGTGATTATAAAAAGTTGAGGGGGGAGGGTAGTTGGCTTTCAGGCATGTAAACACCTTCTCTCATAATGGGGGGGGGTGCAATCTGGATGATTAATAGAGCTATTACTCAAAAAGAAAAGGAGTACTTGTGGCACTTTAGAGACTAAGAAATTTATTTGAGCATAAGCTTTTGTGAGCTACAGCTCACTTCATCGGATGCATTCAGTGGAAAATACAGTGGGGAGATTTATATACATAGAGAACATGAAACAATGGGTGTTACCATACACACTGTAAAAAGAAAAGGAGTACTTGTGGCACCTTAGAGACTAACAAATTTATTAGAGCATCTAGTGGTTCTGTTGTGTGGTTGCTGGTGAGTATTTGCTTCAGATTGGGGGGCTGTCTGTAAGCAAGGACTGGTCTATCTCCCAAGATCTGAGAGAGCGATGGCTCGTCCTTCAGGATAGGTTGTAGATCCTTGATGATGCGTTGGAGAGGTTTTAGTTGGGGGCTGAAGGTGATGGCTAGTGGCGTTCTGTTGTTTTCTTTGTTGGGCCTGTCCTGTAGTAGGTGACTTCTGGGTACTCTTCTGGCTCTGTCAATCTGTTTCTTCACTTCAGCAGGTGGGTATTGTAGTTGTAGGAATGCATGATAGAGATCTTGTAGGTGTTTGTCTCTGTCTGAGGGGTTGGAGCAAATGCGGTTATATCGTAGCGCTTGGCTGTAGACAATGGATCGAGTGGTATGATCTGGATGAAAGCTAGAGGCATGTAGGTAGGAATAGCGGTCAGTAGGTTTCCGATATAGGGTGGTGTTTATGTGACCATCGCTTATTAGCACCGTAGTGTCCAGGAAGTGGATCTCTTGTGTGGACTGGTCCAGGCTGAGGTTGATGGTGGGATGGAAATTGTTGAAATCATGGTGGAATTCCTCAAGAGCTTCTTTTCCATGGGTCCAGATGATGAAGATGTCATCAATGTAGCGCAAGTAGAGTAGGGGCATTAGGGGACGAGAGCTGAGGAAGCGTTGTTCTAAGTCAGCCATAAAAATGTTGGCATACTGTGGGGCCATGCGGGTACCCATCGCAGTGCCGCTGATTTGAAGGTATACATTGTCACCAACACACTGTAATGAGAGTGATCAGGTTAGATGAGCTATTACCAGCTGGAAAGCAGCGGGGGCGGGGGGGAGACCCTTTTGTAGTGATAATCAAGGTGGGCCATTTCAGCAGTTGACAAGAACATCTGAATGCAAGGCACTGAATTTAACCGTATAGGATAGTAGAATGAGTGGGCTGCTTAAGACAACTGTATCATAACAAAGGAGGTTTGGATGCTGGGATCCCCAGGGGAGGGAGTGGTCTGCTCTTGGGAAGATGTAAGCAGTTTGTTTTTCTGTAACTGCAGCTAGAAACACCTTACCTAGTTTAACCTTTGCAAAGTAGAAAGCTAGGCAGGTTGAGAAAACTGTTCATTTGTTTAAATCCTTTGTGTTGCTTGTTAATAAATCTCGCTGAATAGAATCTGGCTTTTGAGCAGGATGGTTCCACAGTTCCAGCCCTTTTAGAAGAGGCTATAGGAAAGAGTTCTGAAGCCAAGACTCTTTCCACTCACCTTGATGAAAGGGCACGGACAGCCAGATTCAATTCTGGCAACATGTTTTGCAAAAGGTTAACATTAAGGATAGATACTGAAAGACTAAACAGGGCACTGAGCTGGAGATGGATCCATTGGTGACACTAAGGCCTGGCCTGCAAACAGATTTGGTAGCACTATATTTTGGTTAGGGGTGTGATTACTTTTTTTAAACTCAGGCAGTTATACCAATGCAATCTCTAGCATGGACACAGTTACGCATTTATAAGTGTGATTTTACCAGTATAGCATATTACCATATATGTCTGTCTACACTAGAGGGGGTTGTACTGCTTTAATTATACTAGTATAGTTAAGTGGTACAACTTTTGTGTTTAGACAAATCCAAGGGCATGTGTATACTACAGCTGCTATAGGGCACAGCTACACCACTGTAGGGCTGTATAGTAGACGCTTTCTACAAATGGACAGAAGGAGTTTGGCTGTCAATATAGTTAATCCCTCTCTGCAAGAGGCAATAGCTAGGTTGATGGAAGAATTCTTGTGTTAACCTAGCCACATCTACACTGGGGGGTTAGGTCGACTTAACTAAAGCACTCAGGGCAGAGCCAGCGCTAGGCATAAGCAGAGGCTTAGGGTCCCAAACAGCTCAAGGGGGCTCCTATTTGCTTTTTTAGAATGTGTTGTGTGCGGGGGGGTCCCAAAAATATTCCTGCTCAGGGCCCTCAAATGGGCTAGCACCACCTCTGACTCAGGAAGTAAACTTTGTCACAACCCTGAGATACATCAATACGGAAATCTAATTTTTAAGTATAGACCAGGCCTTAGTTTCCAGTTAACAGTCTAATGGATCTTATTTAAAGCTTCTGGAAGACACAGTTCTCATGAGTAGGGCCATAAATTCATGGCCATGAAAAACACGTCATGGACCGTGAAATCTGGTCTCCCCCCATGAAATCTGGTCTTTTGAGTGCTTTTACCCTATACAATACAGATTTCATAGGGGAGACCAGCATTTCTCAAATTGGGAGTCTTGACCCAAAAGGGAATTACAGGGGGGTTGCAAGATTTTAGAGGGGTCACAGTATCACCATCTTACTTCGACGCTGACATCAGAGCTGGGCGGCCAGAGAGTAGCGGCTGTTGGCCAGGCACCCAGCTCTGAAGGCAGCGCCTTGCCAGCAGCAGCACAAAAGTAAGGGCAGCAGTACCAAAGCCCCCCCTACAATAACCTTGTGACCCCCCACCCCCAACTCCTTTTTAGGACCCCTACAATTACAACACTGTGAAATTTCAGATTTAAATAGCTGAAATCATTCAACTTATGATTTTTAAAATCCTATGACCGTGAAATTGACCAAAATGGACCATGAATTTGGTAGGGCCCTACTCATGAGACTTAGGCCAGGTCTACATTACAAGGTTTTGTTGGCATAGTTGTGTCAGTCAGGGCTTCAAAAAAAAAAAAACAAACAAAAAAAAAACCCAAAAAAACAGAAGTACAGTACCAAGCTGATGTAACCCTTCTGCCTGTCAGAGTTGGCAGCAACAAGGGCCGGGTTCA
The DNA here is from genome assembly GCF_009764565.3 of Dermochelys coriacea. Taxonomy (NCBI): domain Eukaryota; kingdom Metazoa; phylum Chordata; order Testudines; family Dermochelyidae; genus Dermochelys; species Dermochelys coriacea. Next base: position 98,978,394 of record NC_050071.1, on the reverse strand, counting down.
GTATCTAGGGGTTCCATTCCAATAACACAATGCAAAACCGGTTCGAGCCCCCACCCAGTGAGCTGGGACAAATATATACCACCCCCGCTGGGCGTCTCCAAGAGGCAATACTTCCCCCTCGCAAGCACATAGTCTGAGTGTAGCAAAAAGCCTTTTAATAATAGAGAGAAACAATGTGGCATTATGTCAGGGAAACACCACCAACAGGATTCATAACACAACCCATGAGCAAAAACCTATCCCAAGCAAATTGGGGTGTGTCATTTCCCTTTGGTTCTTGAGTCCAGCAACCCAAAATCACCCAAAGTCTCAAAAGTCCAATGACCCAAAAGTCTCTGTCCCTGGTCAGGGCAGCCCCAGAGTTCAAAAGTTTATCTGCAGAGTTTTACCTCCCAACCTGGGTGGAGATGGGGGGTGGGAGGGGTTAAGGGATACTTTATGTAGTCCAAAGCTGATTGCCCCACCTCTCCATGGGGCTCAGCTCTGCCAGCCGCCACCATGAGCTGCTCCAGGCATCCGACAAACTGCTCTGCTCCACCAGCCACTCTGCTCTGCTCGCCGTCCTGCAAACTGCAATGCTCTGCCAGCTGTCCCACAAACTGCTCTGCTCCACCAGCTGCTCTGCTTGCCATCCTGTAAACTGCTCTGGTCCACGAGCCGCTCTGCTCACCGTCCCGCAAACTGCTCCATCACATATCTTCAGGCTCCCCCGCTACAAAACACTCAGTGATTTCAGCCCTTAGTAAGTTTAACTCTTTTGCGATTTCAGCTTGTAGTAAGGGAACCTCAATGCTGGTACACCATTAGCCCAAAGTGAATTCAGCTCAGCAGCCTGTAACTAGACTCCTAATGGAATCAAAATTAGCTCTGATATTCCAGAGTGGAGAGAGAAGAAAGTGGAATTAGCATGCAAGACCCTCACCAGGGGGCCCATACTACCAAATATTAATACCTATCCCCAGCCTCTCTTCATTCACTGGGTTTCGGAAACCATGACCCTTGCCTAGCGAGTGCTGCTTAGTTGATGGTGAGTCCCTCCATCATAACAAAAGGCCGAGTATAGTTCCACTGTTCTTGATTCACATAATCAGGATAACAACAGTTTATTATCTGTTATTGGGGCAGAAAACTGGGGCTTCTACAGCAGCCAAAGTGACCATCTAGGCAGGGTGGGTGTGCCTATGCAAATGAGATCAGCCCCTGAAGTTCTTTTCCACAACCCACCATGACTCACCACCAGATGTCAGCATAGAGCTCATCCTGACTTGCCTACACTGACATAGCTATGCCTGCAAAGCCCTCAATGTGTAAATGCAGCTATGCTGAGAAAAGAGTGCTTTTGCCAACAAAGCTAATGTTGTTTGGGAGGTGATAATTTTATTAAGATAATGTTGAAGTGAAAAGAAAATGGTACAGAGTTTAGGCACAGAAGTTTCTGGTCATCAGGGAATAAGGTACAGATTATCAAGGGGTGCGAAGTTCAGTTTAGGAGCGGGTGGCGTAAGGAAAACAATCTGCAATCTCCCCGATTGGGGGTAAAAGTTTAACGGGTCAAAGTACAGACATTGAGATATGGGGGTATGTTGTCCATATAATGGCTATGTTTAGGTGTGGAGTATAATGAGCAGATACGATGATGAGAATGGATCTACCCTCATTTGGTGGGATTTAATGTTCAGTGAGTTTATGGTTCTAGTTCATATGGTCCAATGAAAAAAAAAAAAAAGTCTCTCAGTCCCTTTCCCATGGTTGATGCTCGATGTTGTACCGGCTCACACCTCCTGGTACTGTTGGTGGCCGGTGATGTGTTCGATGTAGATGTCCCTGGACCATCCGATTGTGTCCGAGGCCATGAGGCGCCGCATGAGCCGTGCGTACCGTCGACCGATCCCGCAGGTCCGCAGCACACGCTCATTGCAGGGGTCCCAAGCACCCAGGGCTCCAACAATCAGAGCATCCATCTGCACCTCATAGCCCTTCGCTCTCAGGATGTCGGCCAAGGGGGCATATTTTTCCAGCTTACGAGCTCGGGATTCGCGGAAGGCCGGGGTCCTGTTCTCAAAGGAGACCATGATGTCAATGAGGATGATCTGTTTCTGGTCCTCATCGGTGACTACCACGTCAGGTGACAACTGGCTGTCCATCCCGGGGATAGTGGAGTTCACAGCGACCTCCCCCAGGCATGGTGCGATGGCTTTCACCAGGCGATTCTGGATGGCATTGTGACGCAGCTGCCAGGCTCTGGAGTGGGGCTTGCAGCTGCACAGGACATGGGGCAGGGTCTCGTTGGAGTAGCCACACTTCCTGCAACGCTTGTCTTGGTTCCCATGGCAGACGGCTCCGTTGAGCGGGACGCAGTTGAGCCGGGCGCGGTAGATGAACTGCCAGTCGGCGAAATGGGTGAAGCTGTCCCCGGTGAGGAAGTGGTTGCTGGCGTCCCACTTGCTGGTTAGTTCAAAGACTTTACCCTGGTCTGGTTTACGCTTGAGGGTTTCCATGTACAACGAGTGGATGGCCGCCTTCAGGGTCCTCTCCAGCATGCCCCTGGTGCTCGGGGTGATGATGGTGTTGTTGTCGGACCTGATCTGCGGCACCAGGACTCCCAGCTCCTGGCACTCCTCGCACCACTCCCAGCAGCAGCCGATGCGCTTCCCCAGGTGACGCGGGACCACAGCAAAGTGATGTCACCACCATCCCGTCCAAATTTGCCATCCAGAGAACTGCTCAGGAATCTGGCGGTGTCTTGGTTGGAGGGGGCTCTGCCAATCCACTTCTTTGTTGTGTCATGGAGGGCATTTGCTGCGATGTTCCTTACCATGGCGTCGGGACATGTCAGCAGGCGGAAGGCGTGGGTGATCACCGCGATGTCACACAGGTCACCCATGCGGGAGACATTGGCACCGCCATACCTATGGGCGATATAGACCAGCTCATTGCTGACTCTCTAGGGAAGGAACAGCCACTTCTTCACCTGCTGCTGGACGACCTTGTCTGCCTTGTTGAGGGGTACCTTTGCCACGGTGGATCTCCTTAGGATGAAAGAGATGCGGGGGATCAGGAAGGTATTCAGGGCGTTTATCTTCTGCCACGGTGCTAGCAAGGAGGCGTCGATCTTGGCAGCATCCTATAAGATCTCCTGGATGGTGTCCTCGGGTGTCTGTCAGACACGGAAACCCGTCGGCATGCCGAGGTGCCAGTACGCCTGCCCCTCTGCCAGCGGGATGATGGGCTCGCCCTGGATCTGGAACCCTGTCGCTTGCACTGAGTCCCTTTTGCTGCCATCGATGTGGAGAGATGTGCACTTCTTTGCATTGAAGCGGAGCCCCATCCAATCGGCAGCTCGACTGGTGGCATCTTGCATACGTTGGAGGTTCTCTGGGTTGTCTGTAGTCAGGACCAGGTCATCCGCGTAAGCCAGGATGCTCACCCTCTCGCCGTGGAGGTTGAAGCCATCTGTGTCGTTGGAGATCGTTCGCAGCAACGGCTCCATGGCGAGGTTAAAGATGATGGGGCTGAGGGGACAGCCCTGCTTAACTCCGCTCTGGATCGGGATCTCGGCGGTCTCCCCTTCGACCGAGCGAATGGTTGTGCTGCATCCCTCGTACACTTCTCGGATCACATGGAGGAAGTTCTCTGGCATCCCAAACTCCTGGAGCGTGGCAAAGATGTGGTGGTGGGGCATGGACCCAAAGGCATTAGCCAGGTCGAGCGATGCTACCGTGCACTGCCTCCACGCCCTTCTGGCCATTTCGATGGTGGTTTGGAGGACAAAGTTGTGTTCATAGCAGCCCTCACAGGACATGAAGCCTTTCTGGGTGGAGCTGATGGCTCCCCCACTCACTGACCACTCCGTGATCCTCGACGCCAGGCAGCTGGCATAGAGCTTGTACATCGTGGAGCAGAGGGAGATGGGCCTCCAGTTGCTGGGGTCGTCCCGCTCACCCTTCTTGTACACCAGTACCGTTATGGCCTTCTTCCAGGAGCTGGGAGTCCGGCAGAATTGCTTGCACTGGTTGAAGAGCGTGGCAAGGACCAGGCAGCCGGGATCTCGTTTTTTCAGGAGGCTGCAGGGGATGCCGTCTTTCCCAGGAGCTGTGTTTTTTTGTTTTTGAGAGTCTGGCCATCACTTCCTTGGGCGTAAAGTCAGTTTCCAGGACACCTGTTTCATCAATATGGGGCAGGGGGCAGAGACACTCTGGGCGCTGTGCGTCATTCTGGGCGATGTGGTCAAATACATCCTTGAAGTAGCTGTAGAGATGCTCAGATGGGATCGTGCAGTAGGGCGAGGGCCCATCGAGGATCTCCCTCATGGCTTTGGAGCGGTTTGCCCAGTACAGCTTTTGGATCCTTGAAGCCACTGCTGGATTGTAGCAGCGGCTGGCGTCTCTACTTCTGGCTCCCCTGGTGGTGGTGTTGAGGTTTGGAGCAGGCGTTCTGTGGGCAGGCAGGGCATTCTCTTGATTCGAACTTCTCCTGGGAGCGGTTTCAGCAGACAGTTCTTGGGTGAGCCTGTCTACAAGGAGATCAAAGTCATCAAAGGAAGCTGTCGCTTGCAGCTCCTCGGTCCAGGCAGTCTGCCACAGAGTGGCAGCCCTCACCACCGGCTGCTGGCCCTCATGGTCCTCGACCTCGTCTGGTGCAGGCTCAAAGCCTGCATGGTCAGCCTGCCGTCTATCTTGTGGCTCAGGATTCCCATCGGTTGGGTGCTGGGGCGGGATCTCTGGCGGGATGCTGGCGTTGCTAGCAGTCGGAGAGACGCGGTCTGGCTCGGGGATTGCTTGGACAGCGCTGGTCCTTCTAGGAGTGGCTGCTGTCAGGGCGGTTGCTGCTGGAGCGGGAGATCTCCCGTAGGCAGTGTCCTGCAGAATGGACTCGGGGGCCGTGCTGGGCCATCTGGTGATGAAGGCCCTGTGCTTTGTTGTGGCTGCGGGGCTGGTTCCTCCAGTAATGTCTGGAGTTTGTAGGGCGATCTGGGGCATGGTGCTGGCTCCTCCGGTGGCTGGAGCTTGCAGGGCAGTCTGAGGCTTGGCACTGGCTCCTCTGGCTGCTGGAGCTCGTAGGGTGGTCTGAGGTGTGGCTCTGGCTCCTCCGGTGGTTGGAGTTTGCAGGGCGGTCTGAGGTGTGGCTTATGCTGGCCAAAAACCCTTCTGTTAACATAAGCTGCATCTACGTTAGGGGCTCTGCCAGCACAGCTACACTTGCAACATATTTGTAGTGCACACAGGACCTTACTCATACAGCATATTATGAAGCGTATTATCCCTAAACTAGGTGGCAAAGGTCCCCCCACTCCTTCATGTAGCAGAGCTGCACTGAATTCTATAGCAAAGTTAATTGATTACAACATTATTCAACAACCTTCATGACACTGAAATAATTTTAAAAATGCACCATGAAATGAAGTTAGATGCAAAACATACTAATGTTCTATGAAGCAGAGCAATAAAACCCCTGCAGGGATTAGGAGTTCAGTGAAGAGGAGCCTTTTTGGACTTGTTTCCAGCTAGAGGAGCAGGAAGAATACAGTACCATGAGAGGTTATAGCGCTGTCTTGAGGGGAGCAGGAGAAATTTTATAAGAGAGGTCTGTGTCTTATCCAGGGCTACTAAGTAAAGTTCTACAAGCCCATGTCCACTCCTGTGCAGCAATGGGTGGGAGCTGCTATGCATTTCTCCCAAGCCTATCTCTGGAATCCCATTCACTGTACAGGGCTAATTTTTTCACATTCAACTTCATCAAGTATACAAGTGCATCAAGTTGCAAGGAAATCTGGCCAGAGACTACTTTAAAAAAAAAAAAATCAGAAAAATAAAAGGTCTGCAACCACAACTAACTTTTGTTAATTAGGCTTCTTAATATTTCCTCTAGGTCTCAAGGACATTCTGGGTGTGATAATTATTGAGACATTTCAGAATTCAGCTGCTTGTATTTATGACCTAGTTGTAGGCATTTGAAATATCCACATCTTATGAATACATAATTTTTAAAAAAATTGATTTCACAATTTGATTGATTTGATTTGATTGATTTCACAAGTGTATTTCATTACATTAACTTGACAACACAGCACAGTGTGACAAAATGAACTACAATCTTTTTAAATATTTTTTTGAAGCAAGTAGCTCTACAGTGCATGCCAGGTCCCTAGAATTGACATCACATGCTAACTTTGAGTTTTCCCTAGTACTGATGCCCCTCCGAGAGAGGGAAAGCCAGAACCCGCTGAGATGATGCAGCAGTGAGACATTCCATTAAGACTAACCAGGTGAGGCTTAGCGTTTAGAAAAGAGCAGCAAGCACCATACCAGACACATAGAAAATGCCAGATTGTGGATGTAACAGGAAACAAAAGCTGTCATGCTCTAAAGATATGAGGGCCACACTGCAACAGACATGTTCACCTCCACAAGCAACACTGATGAACTGAATAGAAGATTTCAGCGAAGTGAAGGACATTGATCAACCTGATCCTCAGAAACTCTTCATGATAGCAAAACAAGTACATACAGAATGATAAGAATACTGAAAAGAGTTGGGCAATTTAGAGTTACAGTTCCCACAGCAACCCACTCTACATTTATTAGAGATAAAGATATATACAGATACAGTGCTATGAGGCAAATTTTGAGCCAACAAGTCTCACAACTTTATCCTTTTAATACGAGATTACTTGGCTCCTATATGGGCATGGGTTCCATGTCTTGGTCAGACTTCACTAGATGTGGGCTATCTATCATACTTACATGGTCCCTGGTATGTAGTATCTGAGCACCTCACAAGCTTTAGTGTATTTGCCCCCACCACGCCTCTGGGAGGTACTATTATCACATATTATAGAGGGGACATGAGGCACAGAGACACTAAGTGACTTGTCCAGTGTCACACATGAAGTCTATGGCAAAGCAAGGAATTGAACCCAGGCCTCCCAAAGTGCCAATCTAGCAGCCTAAACACTGGAGCATCCTTCCAATTGCGGCATTATGATCTAGGCACAACATGGAGCAGCACATTGTTTGCTCCCCTCCCATCCCTCCCGCCTTTTTTTTTTAAATTTTTGCCAGAAAAAGTTTTGGGTTGAAAAAATTTTGCACAGCTCTATAATTGACAGGCAGTGGGGAGAGGCTGCTGCAGCATAACTCTACATTAAGTCACAGTGATAGAGGGAAGCGGTGATGGCCTTTGTAGTAATGTGAAGGGGCCAGCCCTCTTGAAGGATGCTCTGACTCTCTGTGGATGTCTTGAGATCCATTAAGTTTTCCTGAGGATTTCAGGACATCCATCCATTTGGAAGGGAAACTCCATCCCTGCTCTCACACCCCATCTGTAGACTCAAATTCTCTGTTCTCCCTGATAATGTTAGGTCAGGAATGTTGCAAGTTGAAACTCTGTTCTCCCATGACATTTGGGCCTGATCCAGCTCCCTAGGAAAGCAATAGGAATTTTACACAAAATATGCAAAGCACACTGCACAGAGTTGTGATGTGTTCCTTTTGTGTTATGCATTTTGTTCAAGTACATGTAATTGAATTTTGTTTTCTAATTTGCACTGTATTTGCCTCCCCCTACAACCTAAAAATCATGCTCCTTTCCCCTGAAACATAATTGTTTTATGTACTTGTCTCCCCCAAGACAAAAAATTCTTCATTTAAAAAAATTAAGGTTGAAAGGTGAACACTCACGCTGGTGTGAATCTTAATTAACATCATTGACTTCAAAGGTCTACACTGATTGCAACAAAACAGATTTGGGCCTCCTGTGTAGCTGCGTGGTCCGGACCTTCATGCCCATGTGTGCTATATTAATGTTTTTGGGTGACAGTGTATTAGCTAGTCTTCATAAAATAGGTGGCTGACAAATTATAACCCCTCCTGTGATTGTGGGAAATGATTATTCATATTGGGTTATTAATAGGTCTTCCGTCTTCTAGAATCAAAGTATATTCTGTCAGAACACAAAAGGTACCCCTCACTGTTAATTTCTAAATCAAACACTAAAGGGATTATCTCCACCAAGACATTAGAGCAGAGGTGGGCACACTACAGCCTGCTGGCCACATCCGGCCCATAGAACTGTCCTGCCCGGCCCCTGAGCTCCCGGCCGGGGAGGCTAGTCCCTCTCCCACGCAGCCTTAGAATGCTGCACCGCCAGTGCTCTGGCCCGCTGCTCCTGCCAGGCAGTGTGGTGGGCTCCGGCATGGTAAGGGAGCAGGGGGTCCTGGGGGGCAGTCAGTGGTTGGACGGGACGGAGGTTGGAGGGGTGTCAGGGAACGGGAAACTGGAGGGGCTGGATAGGTGTGGGAGTTCCGGAGGGCCTTTTAGGGGCTGGGGGTGTGGATAGGGGTCGGGGCAGTCAGGGGACAGGGAGAAGGGGTGATTGGATAGGGGGTAGGGTTCCAGGGGGCAGTTTGGGGCAGGGGGTCCCGAGAATGGGCGATCAGGGGACGGGAAGTGGGAGGGGGCAGAGGCCAAGCTGTTTGGGGAGACAGCCTTCCCTACCCAGCCCTCCATACAGCTTTGCACCCCGATGTGGCCCTTGGGCCAAAAGGTTAGCCTCAGAGATTACCTCTAATCTCTGGGTGGGCAGGGGTGGGCAAACACAGACACACTGGATTCAACTCTGATATGATCAAAGGATCCCTTTGTAGGGGGTGCACACGTTAATATAGTTTTTCTTCTCCAAACATCAGGCCTGATTCTCCACTGCCTAGTACCTTTTGTAGTCATTTACATCTCTAAAAAGTGAGTACAAAGCAGATGTAAAGTGCTCTCATTCTACATTTCTTGTATCTTACTCCCAGATTCTACTAATTTTGCACTGATATAAATGACTATAAAATGTGCAAGGCAATGGAAAAGAAGGCCCAGATTTTGGTAGAGGGTGAAACAGGGTATTGATGTGTATGTATTTGGACATCAAGGACTTGATGTCAGTTTACAGCAGCGGAGACTCTGGCCTCCACTAGATCTCCAGAGGATATGACTCATCCTACTACCAAAAAAGTCATTGTATTTTGAAACAGAACATTGAATTAGGTAGCTGTGATGTTCCCCTCTGGCATTACCTGGACTGGTGATCTGCTGGGTCACTTCAATCCTCGACTCTGTTCACACACAGCCTCTGGCATGTAAGCTGCTCCCAGCTACCTGCAACCAAATGACACTAGCCAATATTTCCGGTCCCAGACACAACTGTAGGAACCTCCATCTTGCAGCGTCCAGTTATGCCCACTGCAAGCTTATATGAGTTCATCAATTTAACAAAGAAATTGATATGTACCAGGCTTGTTATCCCAAGGGGAGTCTCTGACACACTTCAAACCAAACACACTGCTTCAGGTCGAACAAACAAATTTATTAACTATGAAAGTGATTATAAGTCAAAGCATAACATGACAGATTTGGTCAAATGAAATAAAAGCAAAACGCATTCTAAGCTGATCTTAACACTTCCAATGCCCTTGCAAACTTAGATTTTTCTCACTACAGGCTGGCTGGCTGCCCTTCAGCCAGGCTCTCCCCTTTGATCAGCGCTTCAGTCGCTTGGTGGTGATGTCTGTAGACAGAGGTGGAAGAGAGAGGAAGAGCATGGCAAAAGTCTCTCCCTTTTATCGTGTTCTTTCTTCCCTCTTGACTTTGCGCCCCCCTTCAGAGTCAGGTAAGCATTACGTCATCGCAGTCCAAAACTGACCAAAGGAGGGGGGGTGACTCACTCAAGAGTCCAACAGATCCTTTGTTCCTGCCTAGGTCAGTGTCCTTTGTTCCTGTGAGGCTGGGCTCGGTTTGTCTCATACATGCCCTGATGAGGTGTGACATGCCCTGATGAAGTGTGAACTGTGCCTCTGCTCTTGTAGAGTTTTTGCCTGGGCGTGCTTTAAGCCACAAAGACACATTCTCAGCCTCATAACGATATACATGAAATTACAACCTATAACATTATATAACAATGCTAAATACACCATGAGCCTCCCAAACATGACAAATTTTGCATTAGGGCCCATCTACATTGGCAAAGTTACAGTGCCAGCAGTTACAGCGCTGGTCAGAGAGCGCAGAAGGAAAACCGCTGTTGTGTGTTCACACTGACAGCTGCCTGTGCAATAGCATGTTCACACTTGCGACACTTGCAGCGCTATTCAGAGTGGTGCACTCTGGGCAGCTATCCCACAGAGCACCTCTTTCTCTTTTGCCACTAAGACTTGTGGGAAGGCAGAAGGTGTCATGAGGCATCCTGGGTCCAGTCCCAATGCTCTGTGATGCATTGCTTCGCATCCCAGCAATCCCTGTGCTTCCGTCCACATTTGGGGCCATCTTTCAACAATTTGTGCACTTCACGCCCTGCTTCTTTTGGGCTGCAGGAAACAATCCCAAACTGCTGACCAGTATGTTGCTCGCTCTGACCAACAAGTCACAAGTAGTGGAGTTATTCCTTAAACTACAAAGCCAAGAGGAGTGCGACATTGATCTCACCACGAAATTGCTTGTGGCATTCACAGAGGTGCTGACCACAGTGGAACGCTGCTTTGGGGCTCGGGAAATAAGCCCTGAGTGGTGGGATCACATTGTGATGCACATCTGGAATGATGAGCAGTGGCTGCAGAACTTTTGCATGAGGAAAGCCACATTCATGGTACTGTGTGATGACCCCAGCTGGATGCTCCTGGACATGGCTTTGACCCTGCTCCTGGCTGGAGTCCCACTCCTGGCCCCCAGCTCCAGCGGGAGTGCATGACCATACATCCTGTTTTCGTGCTGACATCCTGACTTTTTTTTTTTGGCAAAACCGGGCGTTTGTCCAGTTTGCTCTTGCCAACTGCTGATCAGTTGGCAAGAGCATATGGGACAAATGCCCAGTTTTGCCAAAAAGGGGCTCGGGGGGGGGGGGGGGGGGTGAGCAGCATGGCTTGGGTCAGCTCTGGGTGGGGAAGGAGCGGGGCATGGGTAAGTGGCTTGGGCCAGCTCCATGCTGGGGAGGAGGGGACCCTCGGCCCAGCTCTGTGCCACACCAGGGGACGGGGAGGGGGACAATAAGATCATCCTACTACAGGCTCCATCTTCTGACCAGGCAGGACCTCAGGGGGAAGAGGAGCAGGGCAAAGGGGCGGGGGGAGAGAGGAAGAGCAGGAGGTGGGGCCAGAGATCTGGCACACCTGCAGAGCCCCCAAATTGGCCAGGCCCCCGGGCACGAGCCCCGTCGGCCCATACAGTAACCTGCCACTGCCTGCAAGCTCCATGGAAAACTTTTTAAAACACCATAATAGAGGCTCAAATTGAATGTATACCCCAAATTAAAAAAGAAGGAATTAATGTATTTAGTCCTCTTAATTAATAAAATGCCACTATGCCTAAACAGAGTAAAAGAGGCAGTTGGAGGCAAAAAGACATCCCTTAAAATTGGAAGTCAAATCCGACTGAGGAAAATAGAAAGGAACAAATTCTGGCAAGTCATATGTAAAGTAAAATTAGGCAGGCCAAAAAAGAATTTGAAAAGCAACCAGCAAGAGACACAAAAAAAAAAAAAAAATCTCAGGAACTCTCCCAGATTGAGGTGCTGGAACAAATCAATAAATTAAAGAGCAATAAGTCACCAGGATCAGATTATATTTACTCAAGAGTTCTGCAATTTCATATCCGAGTCCTTCAAAAACTACTAACTGTGGTATGTAACCTATCACTTAAAATCAGCCTCTGTATCAGATGACTGGAGCATAGCTAATGTCACACCAATTTTTAAATAAGGCTCTAGAGGTGATCCTGGGAATTAGAGGCCAATAAGTCTCACTTTAGTACCAGGCACATTAGCTGAAACCATAGTAAAGAACAGAATCATCAGACACATAGATGAATAGGATTTGTTAGGGAAAGTCAACATCTTTTGTAAAAGGAAATCATTATTAGAATTCTTTAAGCGGTGGGGTATAACAGGGTCACCACCCGCCTCTCATGCATGCCCCCTTTTGGTGAGGTGTGAGCCTGCTTTTGATTTTACATTAAGGTGACACCTGCCTCTCATAAGGACACCTCTCCCCCAGCCACTAGTTCTCTCAGCTGGTCTTGAGCAACTCAGCTCTCCAGCTGAGCCACATACGCTGTCTCCCCTTCCAGGGTATACACTCAAAGTCCTTTCTCGGCCCTGATATGGGGCCATAGCTCTAAGGCTTCTTCCCTGAGGCACTGCCTTCTTCAGTCACCCAGCCAAGGCCCATCTCAGTCGCCTCAGCTGGTGTCCTTTTCAGCAGCCCTCCCTGGGCTCAATAACCTAGGGTGATCAGATGTCCAGATTTTATAGGGAAAGTCCTGATTTTGGGGGCTTTGTCTTATATAGGCACCTACTACCCCCCCTGATTTTTTACACTTGCTATCTGGTCATCCTACTGTAACCAGACCAGCAGGACCCATCTCGGTACCCTCACCTGGTCTGGCCAGGTCCTGGGCTCAGTCCCCTGGGCTCAGCCTGCCCACACTGACCTTTTCATGGTCCTGCTGCTACTCTATCCAGCCAGCCGGCACCTGGTCTTTGGCAGCCTACCCTGGGCTCAGCTCTGCCTGGTGAGCTCTCTACAGTGAGCTGTCTGTGGCCTGCTGATCATCTAGCCAGCCAGGCACCTGATCCTCACTCATCAAGCTCCACAGAGCAACTAAAGGTTCTGCTCGGCTGCTTGCTTTATCTAGCTCTTCTGGCCCCTTATTGGTCACTCCAGCAGCTCCTCTGATTGGCAGCTCTTCTGCAGCCACTTTAGGCGGCCTGGAGGACTTCTCTCTGCTCTATTCTGGGACAGGGTGATGCAGGGCCACAAGACCTCTAGCAAGGGGTCTCCAGACCTAGTCCACCCTGACACACGGAAGATCAACAAACATGTGGACAAGCGTGATCCAATGGATATAGTGTACTTGGACTTTCAGAAAGCCTTTTTCAAGGTCTCTCATCAAAGGCTCTTAAGCAAAGTAAACTGTGATGGAATAAAAGAGAAGGTCCTCTCGTGGATAAGTAACTGGTTAAATATAGGAAACAAAGGGTAGGAATAAAGGGTTAGTTTTCACAGTGGAGAGAGGTAGATAGCTGGGTGCTCCAAGGAGCTGTATTGGGACCAGTGCTATTCAACATATTCATAAATGATCGGGAAAAAGGGTTAAACAGTGAGGTGGCAAAGTTTGCAGATGATACAAGATAGTTAAGCCCAAAGCAGATTGTGAAGAATTACAGGGATCTCACAAAAAAGGGCAACTGGGCAACAAAATGGCAGATGAAATTCAACGTTGATAAATGCAAAGTAATTCACATTGGAAAAAATCCCAACTATACATACACAGTGATGATGTCTACGTTATCTGTTACCACTCAAGAAATATCTTGGCACAAGTGTGGCTAGTTGTCTGAAAATATCTGTTCAATGAGCAGCAGCAGTAAAAAAAAAAGCTACCATTGTTTGGAACCATAAGGAAAGGGATAGATAATAAAATAGAAAATATAATTCTACTGTATAAATCCATGGTATGCCCACCTTCAATAATGTGTGCAGTTCTGGTCACCCCATCTCAAACAGAGATACATTAGAACTGGAAAAAGTTCACAGAAGAGCAACAAAAATGATTAGGGGTATGGAACAGCTTCTATATGAGGAGAGATTAAAAAGACTGGAACTGTTCAGCTTGGAAAAGCAACTATGGGGAATAAGATACAAGTCTATAAAATCATGAATCGTGTGGAGAAGTAAATAAGGACGTGTTATTTACCCCTTCACATAACACAAGAATCAGGGGTCACCAAATGAAATTAATAGGCAGCAGGTTCAAAACAAAACAAAAGGAAGTACCATGCTTCTTCATACAAAGCCTAGTCAACCTGTGGAACTCATTGCCAGGGGATGTTGTGAAGGTCAAAAGTAAAACTAGGTTAAAAAAAGTTAGTTAAGTTCATGGAGGCTAGGTCCATCAATGGTTGTTAGCCAAGACGGTCAGGGATGCAACCTTGTGCTCTGGGTGTCCCTAAATCCCTGACTCTCAGAAGCTTGGACTGGATGACGAGGGATGGATCATTGAAAAAATCATTACCTCTGAAACATCTGGCAATGGCCACTATCAGAAGACAGGATACTGGGCTAGATGGACTACAGGTCTGACCCAATATGGCCATTCTTATGTCACATATCTAGATGTAGTGATCTCTCAAGTAACTAGGACCCAAAGAATTTAGGGTTTCATAGATCCCAATCAACATTAACTTCCTTCAGAAACCATTCAACAACTAGTGCAGAACATGTATAATTGTGAAATATTCTTTAAGCATAAAGCACAATTTAGTAAGCAGGCAGCCACATCGTACACTTCAGTTTCTGGGTGGTTCCAAGGTGAAACCTCTACTACAGAAGTAGTTTAATATCTGCAAGAATAACTCTAGCAGGCTGTGCATCAGCAATTAAAAGTTCTACTCTTCTTGCCAGGAGCAACGGAAAAAGAGGAGTCTGGATCTACAGAAAAAATTGGAGAGCTAAAACAAACTCCACATTGAAATTCTACATAACGAACAGCAAGCTCACTCCAACAACAGACTGAGTGAGGGCTGATATCCTCTCCCACATTTATCCTGTTGCTCCCCCCAATGTAACACTAGTCACTTTTCTAACCCAAACAAACATGGAGAAGTGACATCCCCCCTTATGCACATATAGACCTTTACAATTCAGTCTGAGTAATTTCTTTGTATCTTTGCAAAATTTTTGTGAAAATGGATCATGTTGCCTGTGCAAACATTATTATTTTCACCAGCAGAAGTGGCAACAGGTTATACTGATTACATACCTCTCCAGAGGAAAAATATCATGAGAGGGCCCTACCAAATTCACAGTCAATTTTGTTCAATTTCACTATTGCAGGATTTTAAAAATAGTAAATTTCACAGTTTCAGATACTTAAATCTGAAATTTCATGGGGTTATAACTGTGGGAGTCTCAACCGACAGGGTTTTTTTTGGGGGGGTGGTGTCACAAGGCTATTGTAGAGGGGTCATGGTATTGCCACCCTTACTTCTGTGCTGTTGCTGGCGGCTGAGCTGCCTTCAGAGCTCATCCCATCCCAACCCTGTACCCCTTACAGCACTCTCCCACCCATCCTCTCCACCTCCCAGAGTTGCCACCCCATGTCCCTTACCCCCCAAGTCCCATTCACCTCTATTCACTGCTGCTGCACTCCCATTATGTCCCTATACACCCCACGCCGCCCTCACATCCTCATGCACCTGTAGCCTTCTGCCTCCCCTTGCATCCCCATCTACCCCCCATCCTCCCTCCTCTCTCCTTCACTGCCCCCCCTCACCCCCACCCTGCTCTTGTCCTTGCCCTCTTTCCCTCCCCATCCTCTCTCCTCCAACCCCCCGCCCCCAGCCAGCCCAAGGACCCTTTAACCCATGAGTGCCAGGGTGCTGGGCCTGGAGCTGAGGAGGGGCAGGGCTGGGGGTGCCCTGGCCAAGGGATCCTACCATACGACAGGGTCCAGCTGCTCGTCCTGGCTGAACTATTGAGGGATGGGACTTCCTCTTCCCCTGTAGGGGCCACTCCTAAGGGATGACCACTCATACCCACTTCCAGGAACCTCCCCTGGCTGTAGGAAGCTCTGCAACTGCTGATTGGGAGCCCAGCTCTGAAAACAACACCACTGCCAGCAGCAATGCAGAAATAAGGATGGTATGGTATGCTATTGCCACCTTTACTTCTGCACTGCTGCTGGCTGCAGCACTGCTTTCAGAGCTGGGCAGCCAGTCAGCGTCCACCACTCTCCAGCCACCCAGCTCTGAAAGCAGCATAGAAATAAAGGTAGCAATGCAACCCCGACAATAGCCTTGTGATCCCTCACAGGTCCCCTTTTGGATTGGGACCCCTAGTATGAGAAATTCTGGTCTTCCCCCATGAAATCTGTATAGTATAGGTTAAGAGTAGACAAAAGACCAGATTTCATGGGGGGAGACCAGATTTCATGGTCCGTGATGCATTTTGCCTCGGCCTTGAATTTGGTAAGGCCCTAATCATGACGCTTAAGCAGGAATAAGGAAGCTCAAGATAAGATGGGGGTGTAGTTCTGCTGTGGGTTGTTTCACAGAGTGTGTGCCCCTCTGCTGCCTCCCACCCTTCTCTGTATTATGGCTCAGTAGCAGCTCTATAGCTAGGTTGAGCCTTGTTTTCTGTTAAAGATGGACTGTTCTAGGTGCTCTAAAATTCACATTTACTTGAATGGTCTTGAAATTCACTCTGCTTCATGGGAGTGCAGGGTAGTTATAAAAAGCTGTTTCTTATCGTAAAGAATGTACTCCAGGAAGAAAAACTTGCTAAGGCCCGTCTTGAAATTAGCTCTGTGCAGATGGACACCTGACTTCTCTGGGGCTCTGCACAGACCCAGGGGCCTTCCTAGAGCCCTATGGAAATCACTGGTCTGCCCACATACAGTAACTCCCCAACTAACGTCCTCTCACTTAACATTGTTTCGATCTTATGTCCCTGCTCCATTACAGAACGTGTTCGTTTAAAGTTGTGCAACGCTCCGCTATAACATTGTTTTGCCACCTGCTTTGTCCACGGCTGTCAGCCCCCCATCAGCTCCTCTATGCCCCTCCTCAGCACCTCCCGCCTGCTGGCAGACCCCGTGGATCAGCACCTTCCCACTGCTCCCCCTGCCTCCTGCCCGTGGCAATCAGCTGGTTTGCGGCGTTCAGGAGGCAGAAGGGAGGGGGGAGGAGCGAGGAGGAGGTGGAGGGGGGGAGAAGAGGCGGGTTAAGGGTGGGAATTTGGGGGAAGGGTGGAGTGGGCGGGCTGAGGGTTGAGCCCTCCACCCCGGCAAAGTTGGTGTCTGTGCTTGCAAGCCAGCAAGAGGAGCAGGACAATCCACCCTCTTCTACTCTCTGACTCCACCACCTCAACCAAACTTCATACTCAGCAATGATGACTGTAGTATTAAATTGCTTATTTAAAATTGTTTAAAATGTATATAATGCCTTTTGTCTGGCCAAAAAAATTTCCCTGGAACCTAACCCCCGCTATTTACATTAATTCTTATGGGGAAATTGGATTCACTGAACATCGTTTCGCTTAAAGTCTCATTTTTCAGGAACATAATTACAACGTTAAGTGAGGAGTTACTGTAGAGCTCATGGCAGGATCAGGACCTAAACATACATTGGTTACAATAAGAAAAACAGTTGTATATACCTACCCTGCTCTCCCATGAGGCACAGCAAATTCCAAGACAATCCAAGTAAGTGACATTCAATCCTAACTATAGCAGACCTGGCACTAAGTTGGAACAGAGCATTGTCCCATAGCAAACAAATGTCTACTTTCTCCTTGCCAAGTTGCTGTTCTTATAGGGCCCGATTTTCAGAAGTGCTGATCACTTTTTGACTTTAATTGAACGAAGAGTCTGACTGGGCCTTCATTCCCTGCTCCATTTATTTATTTGTTTATTTATTTATTGTACCAGCAAGATAAGGTCTAAACAGGGAATCAACTTCCTGCTTGCTGGAAATTGCTACATCCTCTGTAGCCTTTCACACTTCTCTCAAAAAAAAAAACCATAGAAGAAATAGAAGAGGTGCAAAGATTGGTAATAAATATTAGAAGTATGTTGTGGGAGGTGGGGCTCTTCTATGTGAGAAATTAAAGACATGAACAAAGGAAGCCACAGGAAATTAAATGGCAACAAATATAAAACTGATAAAAGGAAATATTTCTTTGAGGTCCATAGACTTATAAAATTATGCATTGTCAGAGTATATCATGAAGGCAAATTGTTTGGTAAGATCTAGAAGAGGTTCAGACATACCCAGTGCATGCATAAAGGCAGAAGCAGCGGTTAAACTACTGTATCTATGATAGTAACGATAATGCCACAAATCCTCGTGCTTCAGGGCATAAACTAGTCACTGATTACAGTCAGGAAGAAAGTTAACCCATCACTTCACTTGCACAATTGTTTATTTTCATTATACAATGTTTTTACCTTCCTCTGAAGCATTTGATGGCATTATAGTGACAGGATCGTGGGCTAGATAGATCAGGTCCAGAATGGCATTTTGCATGTTCCAGAAGAAGATAATTTGTTTATTAAAAAAGACATTGTGAGAGTGGCTTTGTGCCTCTCTCCCTGCCAGACTGACAAGATTTTTTGGTGTAATCAATCTATTCCTGGGTATGTTTTTGAAGAGATGGATCTCCACCATCTGGAAATGCTAATGACTCACTAACTTGTTCATATCTTTTTGGTTTACTGATACAAGATATCAATCCTAAATTGAAATCATTGGAGTTAGACCAGGGATGACTTTGTCCCAAGTTTCTTGAGATAAATATATTTTTCTACTCGATATTTTGCTACAATTCAGTTTTGTTGTGGAGACATCATTTTCCTGTGAAGGAAGATCTGTTTCTCCTTCATGTAGGGTGACCAGGTGTCCAGTTTTGGACTGGAACACCTGGTCCAAAAGGGATCCTGGTGGCTCTGGTCAGCACCGCTGAGCCGTTGAATGTCCACTTTCTGCGGCTCAGCAGTGGGGCTGGCAGGCTCCCCGATAGCCGCCACGCTGCGGACTGTGTGGTTCCTGGGTTAGAAAGCAGCCACCATGTCCGGCTACTAGCCTTAGGAGCTGCCGGGGTGGGGTGTGTGTGTCTGTGTGCTGCCACGCATCCTGCCCTCAGGCGCAGCTCCCATTAGCTGGGTGAGGACAGGAGAGGAACTAGCGCCACTTGAGCGCTCAGCAGGTGGCTGTTGAGGGGTTGCGTGGTATGCGCCTCTCCCACTGTTGCCCAGCTCTCTTCTCCTTGAGTGGCTGGGCTCAAGCTGCGGCACGTGCCCTGTGGTGAACCATGGTCTGTTGCCCCATTGCCAGCACACAGGAGTTGGAGGTATATGTATCCCCATCTTAGAGTGCTGGGAATGGGAGCTGCACCCCCATGCCCCTCACTGCATCCCTCGCCCCTCCTGCACCCCCATCCCCCTCATTGCATCCCTCCCCTCCCCGTCCCGTCCTGTTCCCCACACCTACCCATCCCAGCCCTGTACCGCTTACAGCACTCTCCCACCATTCCTCTCCACCTCCCAGAGCTGCCACCCCCATGTCCCTCACCCCCCTCTCCCCTGCTCCCAATTCACCTCCACCCACTGTTGGACTCCCATTATGTCCCTATACACACCTGTGCCCCCCACATACTGATGCACCTGTAGCCTTCTGCATCCCCATCCACCCCATATATCCCCTCATCTTTTCCCCTACAATCCACCCTCCTCCTTCCCCAGCTGGGTGATTTAGGCAGCCCCTGGAAAAGTGTATGAAAAAGTGTCTCTGTGTAGGTAAGTGTGTGCATGCATTGTATGTGTATAAGAGACTGTGTTTTTGTGTAGGGAGGTGCGTGTATTGCTGCATGTGTGTATACCTGTGCGAATAAAATTTGCAGCCTAACTCTTTGACTTTTATTCCTTTTGCTGGCTTGTGCACCAAAAAATTGATGACATAAAATATGTGTGTATTTTTAAAAGAGAAGGGAACTCTAAAAGAAATGTATTATTTCTTAAAAAGTGAATGTTGTTGACCAGTAATTGCAGATGAGCCAATGTATCATACATTTCTCCCCACCTTTGTCTAACTACATTATAAACTCTTTGTTGCAGACTCTCTTTTTATGTGTATGTCCAGCACCTACCACCCTGGAGCCCTGATCTTAGTTGGGGTCTCTAGGCACTAAACAACAATTGTAATAATAAATAATGTGGAAGTTTATGTGTTAGTGAATGTTAGATGTGTACACATGAATAAACATGTGTATCTGCATGTAGGTGTCATTTCTGTGGTTGTGCTCTATGGATTTGTATTTGGGCTTCGGGAGTGGGCCTTTAATGGACCCATTGCAGCTGTGATAATGTGGGATCCTAATTCCACACATAAAATTACAATAACTTTAGTGAACAAAAAACACTGGTTATGAAAAATGGGAAGAGGGGAGGGAAAGAATCATGAAAATCTTTGTGAAATTTCATTTTTTTTTAAATTACCCTTTTTGACTATTTCGCTGCCAGTCCTGTAAAAAATAAAACCTGAACTTAGCACAATACATCTGTCAAAACAATAAATATGCCTGTTTGGGCCTCACAGTGAAAATGAGCATGTGAGCAAGGGTTGGGAAGAACAAGTGACGGAGGGAGGGGGAATGGAGTGAGCAGGGGCAGGGCCTTGGGAAGGGGTCAGGCAGGGGTGGGGCCTCAAGGAAGGGGCGGGCAGCGGGAAGGGCAAGGATATTCAGTTTTCTGGAATTAGAAAGTTAGCAGCCCTACCTTCATAAAGTGGTCTCACTCATCTTGGTCTCACTCACTTACAGCAAAGTTCCTTGAGCAGTATTTGAACTCTGGCTATAAAAATCTTATGATCTTCTGTCCTCTTTTTCCCAATTGTGATTTTTTTTGAAGTATCTACCTTCCATGGAGGTAAAATTGCAGCAAATAAGTCTTAGATTCCAAGGCCAGAAGGGACCATTGTGATAATTTACTCTGCCCTCCTGTATAACACAGGCCTCAGAACTTCTCCAGAATAATTCCTAGAGCAGATCTTTTAGAAAAACATCCAAATCTTGATTTTGGAACGGTCAATGATGGAGAATCCACCATGACCCTTGGTAAATCGTTCCAAGGATTAGTTACCCTCATTGTTAAAAATAGATGCCTTATTTCCAGTCCGAATGTGTCTAGCTTCAGCTTCTAGCCATTGGATTGTGTTAAACCTTTCTCTGTTAGACTGAAAATCCAAACAACAAATATTTGTTCCTCATGTAGGTACTTATCAACTGTAATTGTCACAGACTACATCAAAGATAAAAGCAGCTACCTTTATCATGTCCAGGACACGATTTCAGACCCTTAACTTTGTTATTTCGGAACCCTAACTCTAACCCCCTCCTCCCCCCTCCATGCTTGGATAATTCAAAGAAAGCAACAAAATCTTATCAGCAGTGTGACACCGTAATGTCAAAAATGTCATTAAAAACCACATTAAATGTTAGCTACTAAATGTTAGTAGCTTATCTTGTTTCAAATAAGCCAATTTGTTTGCTTTCATGTGTGCCACACACCTATGTCCTTCATTCTTGCTCAGGTGAGTAGTCTTCTTTCTGGCAGTCCCATGGAAGTTCCCAGAAGCTTACAACAAATACCCCAAACTGAAGCTTCACTCTTGCAGTATTCATGTGCTTTGATCTTGCATTAACATAATGCCAATCTCCTTTCTCAAGCTGCTGGACATCTGAAGACTACATACTGCACCAGCTTCTTTCTGCTAGATGATTCAGTTAATAAGAGATCCTCCAAGCTCAGAAGCAAGCCTTAATTACAGTCCTTGTCCGTTCTCATGTAAGCCTTAAAATGGAAAGGGGAGAAGGAGGAATGAGTTATCAATTTACCCTATATTTAGGGTGACAGAAATCTGTCACTGGATTATATTTCCTTTGCTTTCTGGAATCAGCAATGAGTCTTCTGAAGGCAAGATGTACACTTTTCCTGGTTTAGACAGCTAAGTACATACCCTATCCCTAGAATGATCAGAGGCAGAGCAGACAGCACCCTAATTCATAGAAAATACATGGGTTTCAACAGTAATTCTCCAGCGTATCCCTTGATTCGAACAAGATAAAATGTCTCAGGTCACATTTTATATGTATATCCACCTGGACCGAAGAGAAGTGTTACACAGAAGGGGCTGCAGCACACCATATGAAGGGGGTGGAGGGGAAGCCATAGGATTGTGGCTCCCACCCATGCTGCCACCACACCCCCTGCCTGACTGTCCACTTCCCCACTCAGGCACCCCACCTTCCGGCTCATGAACCCTACACCCACTCCCTTCCAGGAGGCTCAGTTCTTGAGAGAGACCCCTTCCCAGCAGCCCCTGTCTCCTCTTACCTTAGCCTTCCCTGTTGGTGAGCCTCATCCCCAGGTGAGGATTCTATCATGCTTCCCAGCAGATCCTCGGCACTGAGAGGAGCCACCACGATTTCAGCAGCCCGCAGCTGAGGGCCTGGCAAGTGCCATGCTGCACACAGGAGCTGTGTTCACTACAGCTACAGTGGTGCTGCAACCCACTGCACCAAATTGCAACAGCACTCAAATTTGTGATTTGAGCCAAAAAGTGATTGGGCCATGGGCCAGGTAGCATCCCCAGCTCCAGGTCCTATACATAGGCTTCCCCTTAGTGAAGATGTTGATTTATGTATACAATTTTGCATTGTTTCCTGGGGGCAGAATTATTTATAGCAAGAGAAGAGAATTTTTATTGTATTTTGAAATTACCATGCTGATAGACATGGCAGATCACCTTTTAGAGAGACTATGGGTGAGGTTTTTCATTCCTGGCATACAAAGCCTAAGAGCCCTTCAGCTGGCCAGATTTATGCAGGCTCCTCAAAAGCCCTGACATAATGGGTGCACTAGAGTAGAGCTGGAGCTTGGAGGAGATGACACAGGCCTGTAGTACTACAGGCATTCTGCAAAGTACTTCTGTCCAGAAGCAGACCTAAAGATACCCCAGGGACTTATCCAGCCCTCAAACAACCCAGAAACAAGAGGGTGCAAAGGTGGTTAGAGACAGGTTCACTCTTTCTTCCGTGGGTTGCAAGATCAGTGCTGTACCTTCCTCTAAAGGGGCTGCACTAAATCTCACCCTATGAGTATATTGAGGGCAAAGAGCAACTTATTTGTCTGTGTGTGTTCTAATTGTTTGCTGTGTCTGGACCTCCCAGTGGATGCAGAGCTAATCCTAAAGACATGTGAATAGGTTGGCCAAGGATTCTAGCAATACTGAGAGATCTTGTCTAGCAGATGACCTTTTTTACAGTCTGGTTTCAGGGATCAGTGATTATGTGAAAAACCTGATGTATTGTGAAACAAGAGAAATAAACAATACAGTACTACTATTTACCAGCCCTCTAATGATGTATTGCAGTATATACTATCCCTTCTTTTACTCTGACATAATAAGACATAGCATTATTCCTGTAGAAACATAGACTTACCACTGGCGTGCCCTCTCATGGCTAGGCATGGCATACCCAACTCTCATTCTCCATTGTCCCTTGGTAACAGCCAGTCTGGCCTTGCAGTGGTCTGCCTCTTCTCATGCCTCAGGTCACTCTGAAGTCTCCCTCATGGGATATTGGTGTCCCAGACAGTGCTCCATGTGACACTACTTGTTAATCACACATCTTCCACCCCTTCAGGGCTCCTCCTCTATTCCACTCTACTGTCAGGAAAATAACCTCAACACTTCTCCCTAGAGTCTGTCAGCCAAACAAAACCCACCAAAAGCAACATCTGCTCCTTCCCCCACTTGAACTTTTAATCCATCCTGGGTGCTCCCCAGCTGTCTATTATTCTGCCAAGCACTGACTCTCAGGGGTTATCTCCTTAAAGTCTTGGTCTTAGCCTGGATCCTCAAAGCCAATCTTCCTCCAAGGTTATCTGCCTATAAATTGGCCCTCTCATGCCTCCTTCATCCCAGTTATCTTCTCCCTAAGCACCAGTTTAATCTCCCTGCTGAAGCACCTTTGCTCTCCACTACCAAGAAAGGAACTAGAGAGTCTAATCCATTCTCTTTACAACCTTCTTCCTACTCTGAACTTCCATTCTTCACTATCACTATGCTTCATCTATAATTAAGCCAACCTCCAGGTGCAGCCAGGTAGCATAACTGGCCTCCTAGTCCCATTTTAACCCTTTCATTGCCTGTGTGGGCTAGACGACCATTGCAATTCTATATATGTTGCATAATTCTGATTGTCACCGTATCTTTTCCCTACTACTTCAGTTGTGACTAGGGTTGGGTATTTGACCAGTCCAAAAATAATTGGTGAATTGAGTGGTCAAATAATGTCAAAAATGGTAAAATATTTTAAAGCCCTAATTTATTAGAACAGTAACAGCAGAGTCAAAAAAGAGTAAGACTTTATGGTCTCCAATAGGCTTAGTCTTAGATACATTCTTACACCTAATTACAAAAAATAAGTTACTTAACTGAGTTAACTCAGAAATATAACTCAGAAACACAATGAAATGAATTGCTAAAACTATTAAAGGGTGTTGCCATGATGCAATAAAAAGATAGGTCACCGCCTACATCACAGCATTTTTGCTGGAATATTTGACAATATTTTACCATGGACAAATAATAGGCTATCAGTTGATGTTTTTTGAGACCAGTCAATTGACTGGTGTGCCAGTGGTGCTTGTGACCTGATTTGAATGGCTGTTAATACTGCAGGCTGCTAGAGCTAAAACCAATGTTGTGCTCTATCTGAAATCTTGTGCTGTAATGCCAGCTTTCAAACCGTATAAACCATTAATTTCTACCTGTTGGAGTTCATGAAACCATTGTTGCTACTCTCCTCAGCACTTGAGGAGTGATGTTTACCTGCACTACAGGGCAAGAGGAGCAGGAGAGGCTGTGTCAGTTACGGAGGAGTCATGTCTGCTTTGCCTTCTGTTTGCAGCATAGCATCTTGGCTGCTGACCCAGCTATCTGGCCGTCTCTTTGGTACCTTTCAGTGGCCGAGGCACTGAGATAGGAAGCAGTAGCAATAAAGCCCATTTTTCTTTTGAAAAATAGGAAAAGATCGAAGTGTAAGATCGAAGAAAGTCCAATGAAGCTTTTTAGTGGGGGAGTTGTGAAAGGAAAGTACATGGGATTTAAGAAACCTTCCTCAACACCAGCGAACCCTAGCATTTCTAACATTATGTAGGAATAACTCTGGATCCCTCTGCAAGGAACGAAGCGGTTAATCTGTCCATTCCCATCAAGAGCAGCAAAGAGCTAGAATTTCACACAAGGCTTGGGGGGAGGAGGAAGCGATGGCAGGGTTTGGAAGCTGCCGTTTTCTCAAGTATTTTCTTCGTGATTTTTATTCACTATTTGGTTGGGGGTGGGTGGGTTCTTTTTTAACCTTGCTATTGTGAGCAACACAATGGAGGTTGTGGACTAGTCAAATACAGACTTCACGTGATTGCAAGATAACCTCTCTCGGTGTGTTTTTCTAGTGCTGCGTCACAGCGCTCGCCTAGAACATAATACACTTCTGCAGTTACTCGGTAATACACTGATCCGAGATACTTCAGGAATAAATGGCGCAGCATAACCCCATACTCTGCCTGACAACACCCGGGGAAGATATGGCATTAGCATCCCCCTAGTCCTCTCTGGCACCACACCCCTGGCAAGCCTGCTCCCCTCTTGCTCTTGCTGAACACCACGCGTTTGCCTCCTGCTCCTGGCAACGTCCACATAGAGGATCAGGAGACCTGGGGACCAGCCCCGTCCCGCTGCGCGCTCCAGACAGAGCCCCCGCCACAAACCTGCCATTACCGCACTAGAGTAACGCATTGGCGTGGTCGGTGGGTGGGAAGTACCATTGTTTCGGGGGGGGGGGACAGCGATGAGCAGCCGAGTGTTTCCCCCTGGATTGGTTTTGCCCCTGCTCCTCCTCCTCCCCCCTGCGGAGGCCCGGAGTGAGTCAGCCCGGCGGTATATAGCGCTGGGCAGGCGGCTCCTGGCTTTGCGGAGCCGTCAGTCCCTATTGAGTCTCTTCTTTGGCACCTGGGTCGTCGCCCCCGCCGTGCACCATGCAGTGGCAGCCTATGGAGATTAACCCCGAGGTAAGCAGGTGCAGCGCGCGGGGGGGATTGGATTAGGGCTGCCGGGAAGATGGGGGGGGGACACTAGGGCTGGGGCCCTGGGTGAGTGGGATGCGAAGGGGGGGAGTCCTGGGGGCTGGGCGAAGAGGTGGGGCGGGGTCGGTGGAGGGGCTAGGTGAATAAGGGAGCGGGGGGCTGGGCGAAGAGCTGGGGGGGCTGAGGTCTCCCACTCGCTCATCCGCTTTGTCTTGCAGATGCTGAACAAAGTGAGTGGCCGGCGCCGGAGGGGCCGCGGGGCTGCCGGGCCGGAGCAGCAGCAGCAGCAGCAGGCGGGAATGGCTCCTTCCCGCATCCCTCCATCCCCGCCGGGGTGGGGCCGGAGCGTGATATCTCGGGGCGCGGCTGCCCCGTCACGCCTCTGCAGGGGGCTGGGCGCGGCGCGCACTGCGGGGCCGCCACGGAAGCGGGGCGGGGGCCGGACGCCCCATCGAGCGGTGCCCGCCTCTGAGTCCGCCCCACGTGCGGCGCCGGGGCCGGGGCCCGGGCCCGGCGGCAGGTGGCGCTGCGGCCCCGCGGTTTGCGCTGTGTCACTGGCTGGAGGCGGGGGAGGGGCGGCCTGCCGTCGCGGCTGGGCTCCCTTGTGGCCGTGCGCCAAGGGGGGGGGAGTGCGTCCCTGGGCTGGGGGGGCTCCTGTTTACCCCTCCGCCCTTCCCTGCTGAGAAGACGGCGGGCTGGGTACTCCCCCGCGTCATGCTCTCTCCCTGCAGGTGCTGTCCCGGCTGGGAGTTGCCCCTGGCTGGCGCTTTGTGGATGTGCTGGGGTTTGAGGAAGACTTGCTGAGCTCAGTGCCCACCCCGGCTTGTGCCCTGCTCCTGCTCTTTCCCCTCACTGCCCAGGTAGGTCCCTGGGATGGGGAGGGGCAGCGGCTGGCTATCCCTGGGCAGTGGAGGCAGCCTGCTGAATCAGCAGGGACCTCTGGTTTTCTTTCCATAGCTGAGATTAAACCTACTATACAGGTGACGCTGAACAGAAACCCCCACTGGTCCCCTTCCCTTGTATGATGTCATGGGATACATATGCCGCCTGGCACTGGCAGGTGGCCCACCTGAGGAGTGTCTTACCATGATGTGGTGTGAACTAACAGAATGCTGACACCTAAATGTGCATTGCAATGAATGTTAAAATACCTATTCTTCCGTGGGTTTCCATATCTGGAAATTCTTTCTTTAGATTGACCCTCCCTTAAATCTGCAGAAGCAGGTTTCTCTAACCAAATACTAACTGGACAAAGCAGAAGAAGGCAGACCAACTCAGACTTGTAGAAGAGAAAGCTGTCTGTGTGTCTCTCTCTAATCCAAAACTAAGATGGCAGCACTATCTGGCAGATGGTGCAACTGAACCAAATCATTTACTGTTAAATTCTCAGTCAGGATATAGAAGTTCCAAGACCTGATATCAAGATTAATGACCTGCATCTGTGTGTTGGATACATTAAGAACTAATTCATTGTCTATGCATTCTTCATGACAAGATCTGAATGGGGGGGGAAGTAAACTGAAACACCAGTAACTTATTTCACTTAGTATTCATTTCCCCAACTCCATCTGTGAATGAACTGGACTCCAGTGATATCTTGCTGTCAGTGGGGCTTCCTCAGAGGACCTGTAATCTGCTTGACCACATGTCTGTCTAATTAGAACAGTCTAGCGATTCTTCAAGGGAAGATAGCTTTTAGATCTTCTGAAACAGTACTACTTGTTGTAAGCTTTGAGGCAGTAAGTCAAATATTGTAATGGTGATTATTGGAGCTTTGCTATTGTCTAAGTTGCCAGTAAAAGGGGATGCTCGCTGTCAGGAATTCTAATATGAATTCATACTTGACTAGAGGCTGTAATCTTAAATGCACAGGTAAAACCTCAAATTTACTGAATGACAGTCACGGAGAACTGTTTAGACCAGGGTGGACAAACTTGTAGGCCTGAGGGCCACATCAGGGTTCTAAATGGAGGGAAGACTGGGCCTCCCCAAACAGCTTGGCTCCTGCCCCCTCCCACTTCTCTCTCTCTGCTCCTTGTCCCTTGACTGCCCCACCACCAGTTTCCCTGACTGCCCTTTAGACATGCTGCTCTGAGCAGCATGGTGGCAGCTGTACTGCCACATGCTCCAGCAGGAGCTTGCAACCCTGCTGCCCAGAGCACTGGCAGCACAGCAAGCTGAGGCTGTAGTGGGGGACAGAGGGGAGGGGCTGGGGACTAGCCTCCCAGGCTGGGGGCTCAAGGGCCAGACAGGACAGTTGCATGGGCCAGATGTGGCCCATGAGTTGTAGTTTGCCCACCTCTGGTCTAGACAAAAGCTATGCTAATTAATAGCAAATGAGCTGGAACTACTGCGAGTGTGGGGGAGGCATTCTGATGCTTCTAGTCCTATAGCTGGCTCAGCTGAAGCTAAATACCTCTTGAGGGTGAAGAATAGAGAAGGCAAATATAACCATTCCTTGTAGGAGCAACAACTCGCACAAGTCTTGTCTCCAAATACATGAAATAAAGCTATTGGGGAAGCCAGTGACACAAATGTGGCTCCAATTGAGCAAGCTCTTGAGTGGATTGGACAGTAACGAGTCCTTGGAAGTGGATTTCTCAAGCCAACTTTTGTATAGCTGATAGCCCTTTCCTCTGGGCTATCAGGTGGAGTCCCATACTACAACTTGGCTCGTACACCACATAGACATTGTGCAGTCCTAGACCAATGTCATCCTAGTGGAAGTAAAATCATGTGGGTTTGTTCCAAAAAGGATGGCTTTCTGGTTAACTTTTCCCTCTGATGCTTTCTAACCTTCCACAGCTGACTTCCCTGTTAGACATATTAGACTCTGTAAAGGATTAAGATGTCTAGAAAATCACAAACCATTGATGTACTTGCATGTTTGCAGCATGAAAACTTCAGGAAAAAACAGATTGAAGAATTGAAGGGACAAGAAGTTAGTTCCAAAGTGTATTTTTTGAAACAGACAGTTGGCAATTCCTGTGGGACAGTTGGCCTGATACATGCAGTTGCTAATAACCAAGATAAATTTGTATTTGGTGAGTATGGATATTGAGCCATTTTCCTGTAAGAGCTTTAAAAGGGAACTTTCCTCATTAGGCCACTCACTGCTCTGGATACTCCAGACCCACTGTAGTTAAAGAGATCGTACACTACCTATTTATCTTATTCTATTGCTAGGACTAGTTTTGAGAAGAGCAGATCTGACTAAAAGCCCTTCCCTGAACATAACATTACAAGAAACTTAGACTGGCAATGGCTTATGGTATCTACCCATACTTCAGTGACTTACACCCACGGCTCCTTGAGTAACAGAAAGGGAATATTCTAGTCTCGAGGTTGGACATTAGTGTATTTTGTACATAAAGTCTGACTCTTGGCACCTGAAGTGCCAGGAGATCTGATCTAAAGGGAGGTAATCCAATTTCTATTGGATCTTCTTAGCATAAGAATACCATTTGCCTGGGTTTACATGTATCAATGGATGGGGATTTCTCCATATAGAAAATGTTTGACACTAGTTATAAGCTTGTCAAGTTACTCGTGTCTCTGGAGATTTATCATGTGAGCAATGAAATATACCTTCACTGGCACCTCAAAAGCATTGAGGCTCTTTAGCAAAAGGGTGCTTAGTTTAGCTATTGTCTTAGAATGATAAACTGTCGGGATACCCAGTATGGTAGGGTGGCACCCACTACTCATTTCAGGAAAACCTGGCATGGCTAATAACTAGACTACCTACTCATTCACCCCTGCTCCGAGTGAAATTAATCAGGAAAGTGACTGTAAAATAGCAATCTTTCAAATTGATGGAGCTACTTAGATTGGGCTTCAAGTTAACATCCTTCAACTCATGGTATCTGAGTAGTTACACAACCAAGCAGCTGGATTGTAAACAGGCTCATGCACCAGTCTTCTCAGTTAAAGCACAGGGAGAAATTGTCTCCTTTAAAGACAATGGGGTCTACAGGGATGCTAGAAGCTAGCAACACTTCTTTCCTTCATGAAGTAGGAGTGTCAAACGCAGGCTAACCCTTGGTAGCATCAAACTGGGAACTGGAATAAACACTTAAACTGTTCAGTCCAGAATTAATCTGGAAGGCCTTTTGTGAGGCAGGGGGAGGGAGTAGAAAACAGCCCTAGCCACTTGGTGAACATTCCAAATATAATGGTGCTCAATCACTTACCAGAGACTACTGTATCTGATGGCATATGGTACCTGTCATTCCATGGCCTTAACCAATTAATTATAGGTCATGTTGTAATACTTCAGTAAGTACTGAGGGTAGCATGAGTGTACTGGGCAGCCTAGATATGTTTTATGTAACATCCTATAGTATGTATATTCATATCTGTAAACTAGCCTAGCTTGAGTTGGACTCGCTCATAACCTATATATGAACACTCATTGTCTAACCATGGCAAACTCTTGAACAGATGATGGATCAGCCCTGAAGAAGTTTCTCAAGGAAACAGCTGATCTCTCTCCTGAAGAGAGAGCAAAACACCTTGAAAATAACAAGGTATGAGAATTACTGGATTGGGGAAGTCTTACTGCAATTAACATTTGGGGTTTATTAATCTGTCTCTACTTTCTCTTCAGGCTATTCAGGAAGTCCATAATGCTGTTGCACAAGAAGGCCAATGTCAAGTAAGCTTTGCATAGGAGACTTAATTTATGATGACGGTAGGGGCTATATTGCTGTATCTCTCTATATTAATACAGCTAATAGGTAGGAAAGAGGAGATTCTTTGGATCATGGGCTTGCTGCAGCTTGACAGCATTGCATTACACCAGGGATGGCCAACATGTGGCTCTTCAGAATTTAATATGCAGTTCCTTGCATAGGTGCTGACTCCAAGGCTGGAGCTAAAGATGTTAACTTTCCAATGTGCTGTGGGGTGCTCCCTGCCCCCGCAAAACAGCGATTGCAGGAGGGACGGGGAGGTACTGATTGGCATGGCTGCCAGTGGGCAGGAGGTGGTGGATGGGTGTAGTGGATGTGGGGCTGCTGACACATTACTGTGGCTCTTTAGCAATGTTAATTAGTAAATTCTGGCTCCTCCATGGGCTCAAGTTGGCCACCCCTGCATTACACCAAACCTTCCATTAAAAAAGGTAAAGGTAAATGAAGTAACAGCTCTTTTCACAAGTCTGAGTAAAACTTTCAAAAGCTCCTAATTGCCCAAGTCCCTTTTTAAAATGGGTCTTAGAGGAAGTAACTTAGTCCATCTGATTTTTTTGATTTTGGCAAAAACTGCCATCCTTCTATTAGAGCAAGTATGAAGAGCTCAGAGCCTTAGTTCTATTGCTGACTTAGGCTACTAGCCTATTATGTGACCTTCAGATGACTTCTTTCCTGTTTGCTGTTCCCTAACTATAAAATTAGTTGGTTACATCAAGGTATTAAAAAACCTTGTATTTCACAAATGCAGAACAGGATCCAGATTCTCCAACAAACTGGAGCCCAAAATATCTTAACTTCATGGCTTAGGTTAAGTTGCTATTAGATACAGCTATCTTACTGATTCTTTCTTCCCTATCTCCAGGTAGAGGAGGATAAAGTGAACTTCCATTTTATTCTGTTTGTCAATGTGGATGGACACCTGTATGAATTGGGTAGGGTTATATAAATCTGTATTTGGAGTACTACTAGCTTTAAGCTTGTTTGTAATCGACACATGGGCCTCTTAGTTGCTTACTAGGTGAATCCCTGTGCAACCCATTCTGACTAGAAATATCCTGGAACTAGTATCCGAGAGCTGCCCTTTCTGTTTCCCTCCCAAAGGACTAGACCTCTCAATGTTTCAGGCTCTCTAGGCACAGCATTTCTCAACTGTGAGCACTGGAGGCTTTTCTTGCAGCCACAGCCTCCTGGGCTGTAACTAGGGAAGGGAAGCAGTGGCCCCTTGCCCAGAGCCACTAGCGGGGGTTGGGCCCTGCCCCCTCCAGAGACAAATGTTGGAGGTGCAGGCAGCTGTTCAATTCCTCACTTTCCTGGAGGTAAGGGAACAGGCTTCAGCCACAGGGCTTCAGACTCACCATCCGTGCCATCGTCCCTGGGCCCTGCAGCTTCCCTGTCCACCTCCTCATCCAGGGCTTACTCTTGTCCCAGGCAAGTCCTGGGACAAATTAAGTCCGCTGCAAAAAATATTAACAAAAATCACTTTTTGTAGCAGACTTAATATCTAGCAAGCTTTTAAAAAAAGAGTAAACAACTAAGACAAACGTGCAAAGCACCTTATTTGTTTCTGTTGTCTCTAGGTCCACTAAAGAATAGACCACTACCTTTTTTAATACAGAATCTGAAAAAACCTATATAAACTGCAATGATTTGGACATGTCTGTGCATATTTGTTTTTCATAGCTAATTATTTTAGGAAAAATTGTCAGCATGGCCACTAGCAAGAGTTGGTGGCCACAAAAAAATGTGAAAATCCTGCTCTAGGATAATACTAATTTGCCCTATTAAATTCCATGTTGTGGCCATACTTGACTGACCTTACCAGTAAGGAGTCTTGCTCTACTATAATAGCTCCTGAATGATTAGGAGGTATGGGCTCAGGAAACAACTGTCTACAAACACCAAAATTAAACAGCATAGAACTAACATTACTTGACAGCACAGTTGGTTGGTTTTTTTTAATGAGGTTGTTTCTTCATAGATGGACGCATGCCATTCCCTGTAAATCATGGCAAAAATTCAGATGACTTGCTATTGAAGGTAGGCCACTTACTTCAGTTATGAGTTCATAGTGTCTATAGACCAGGGGATTCTAAAGCTGCATCTCTGCAGCATGCCTTATTGAGCCAATTACAATTGGTCTGCTAGCACAGCAGTCACTCAGTTTGAAAAACCTCTAACTGTATCATTAGCTGCTTGGTAGCATAGTAAGCAGATGCTACAGGGCTAGGTTCAAAGCTGTCTCTAGCAACAAATACCCTTGGTTTAACAAGGATGGCACACAGATTGTTAGGTGTTCTTATGATTAACTTTTTGGAGACTATACTGCAGCCTATGAGTACTAAATAAGAACTTGTCCCTTTAAGGGTTCTGCCAAGATCTGCAGACAATTCACAGAACGTGAGAGAGGAGAAGTTCGCTTTTCTGCTGTGGCTCTCTGCAAGTCTGCCTGAGATGCTGAAGAGGGAATTGAAGGAAGGCAATCTAATAGCACATCGGTAAATGCAGTCTCTAAATCTTTCCTTGCTTCAGTGCTTGTTAAATGCAGCTGGTCTGGCCAATCTAAACAGTTCTGCAAAACTTCTTCCACCTCCAGTATACACAAGCAACATCAGAAGAGTTTAAGATAAATAAGCTTAGGCTTCAATATGAACTGTTCTGACAACTGTCTTTGGATTCTTAGGGCCATGACTCTTTATATTTCAGTAAAAATGCTTTACATGGCTTGTTTAACCTGTGCCTGTAAGTTAAGCTGTTTGTAATTTCCTGTACTTAATAGGATAAATAAACTCTTCTGCTGTTAGTGACTGAATTAGTCTCTTTCAATGTGGATGTTCATACCAGCAGAGTTAAGGGTAACATGACTGCACGCTCAAAGTAGGCCTGATAATGGTGTTAGCCACTCAAGGGTAATGGGACCTAATAGATAAAATAGCACTTCAAACAAGAACAGGAATTGCAGGCCCAAAGCATAGGTAACAATTCTCTAATGCTTAAGTTATAGGCCCTGGTTTTGGGCCACTAGGGGTACAATATCCCTTTTAGAGCCATTCTTGAAACTTTCATTCTGTGCTCTAAAACATCATTCTCTGTCCTTAATCACTACTGGATATGCACATCTCTTGGCACAGATGAAATACTCATAAGGTAATGAGAGCACAGTAATTCTGAATTGACTAAATATAGCCACACTCCTGCTTACATCAGTGTAACTATGTTGCTCAGGCATCTTTTCTAAAAAGAAAAGTGCACCCCCATGTCATAAGTGGTGTGGATAGCACTGTTAAGTAGAGAGCTCCTGCTGACATAGCTACCACAGCTCCCAAGGGCTGGAGTAATGAAGCTGGCAAGCAAGTGATAAGCCAGGGCTATTCAAAAACAGTGGGGAAGGTTCTGTGAAATGAACACTTAAGAATCTAGACCCAAGTTTCCCTTTAAAGGAGATGGACTGTAACAGTCCAAGCCAATCCCTCTTTGCTATTCGTATTTCTGTGGTGTCCATCTTAAGCTTTCTGTGCACTTGCAACCTATTTCTAGGCATTGGGTACCTCTGGCCACTGGAGTTATTTTGAAGTGATCCATGATGCTCACTTCATTTTAAAAATTACTTTTCATCCAAGTGTCTGACAGCATCCTGTTCTGCCAGATATTACCTGGAAACTTTTGGTAGGTGGAGAGAAGCATGATATCTGTAGGTATCTTCATTGAAGTCACCACGCTTGCCTTTTGTAGGCTATGAACCATTCTTTCTGCCTCTGCCATGCCTTCTAACTGGGTGACTCATGCTGCATAGCAACAGAGATCTGTATGAAAGGAAGCTGCATGCAGTGTGAACACAGAAGAATAACAGGAGCACACAGTCCCCAGATGGAGCAGGGGAAGGAGGAAGTATAGAGCCAGGCCACCAATTTAGTGTGCCTGTAGGTGCATGCTTTTACCCCCACCCCAAGCTTTGTTAGTGCAGCAGATTTCTTGTTCCCTTAATCTAAAAAAAAGTGTAGTTGAGTGCAGTATTTCTGGCTGAGCCACAATGCTTCTCTCAAAGGATAGATGCCTCAGTCTAGCAGATGCATGGCAAAACACAACTAGTATCCTTATTGGGGTGTGTGGGTGTTTTGTTCGTTTTATTATTTTTTTAAATAGCAGGGAAGCTTTTATCTAGCAGTTGAAACATCAAGGCTATTCTCAACTAAACCACTATCTATCTACATAGGTGCCAGCTGTCCTGTGGGGTTTTTTTTGGCTGGTACTGTCCAGGGTCTTGAACTCACTTTTAGGCAAAATTCCAGTCAACCAGTAGAGCAGTTGCCAAATTTAAAAAAAAAAAAACATTTGGCCTTCTGCCAGTGGGAGCTTCTGTAGAAAGCAGGTGAGAGGCCATAACTCTTCTCCCCACTGTGCCCTTCCCCATCTCAGCTACTTTTCTCCAATGCAGTCTCGGAGAATAAAGATTGGGGGAGGGGAGTAGTCATCTATCTGTGGTGTGACAGCCTTTTTTTTTTTTTTTTTTTTTTCCCCTCTCCCCAGGCTGCCAATGAATGGAAAAGTGAAAGGAGAGGGTGGCTAATTTCTCCTTTCCTTCCACTAACTCAGACCTCATACCTTAGAGCTGAGGCCAATGTATCAGAGACCTGGGACAAGCAAATTGGAGTGAGTGGAAAGGAGGCAGAGAAAATGAGGGGAAGAGAACTGAGGCAGAGGAAGATGAAAGCAAACTTTGGGAACAAGAACAAAGGGCAGGAGATTTGAGGGCTTCTCTGTCCCTAGCTACAGGAAGGAAAAGAAATCTATTGCCCTTCCCCCTCCAAAAACACTGCCAGTGGTCTATCTCCCTGGCATCCTGCTCAAGAGAAGTGCAGGAAGAAGAGGAATTCAGGATGGGGAAGACTGTAGGACCTTTGGGGATCATATTTTCAAATATCAAACTTTAGATTATCTGAACACTAAACATTTAGAAGCTCTTGTAAAAGTAATCATTTGTAATGAGAGTAATGCACAGTACTTTTCATCATTTATAATTGTTTGTGCTGATGTAGTTCATGGTCCTTTGTGTGAGGGGCTGTATGAAGACCGCCTCTGCCCTGAAGGAACCTATGGATGTGAGCACGTGCAGGGTCAAAGGTAAAACAGGAATAGACAGAGCAAGTAGGCAACATGCTTGAGGTCATGTTGGATACATGAGTGAGTTTTTTGTGTTCAACTGTTTTACCCTTAATATCTAATCCTTGTCTCTATTGTACTTTTACATCTTAGCAAGGGACCCTGGAGCCTAGGATGGATTTTTTTGTCTTACCAATCAAACAAAAATGCATTATTACTTACACCAGCAGATTCTTTTTAAAATAACTTAATTTCAGTGTTTGTTTTAATCATAGTATGCTTGAAAGCTGACTTCTGTTTCTTGTCTTAAATTTTTCATTTTGTTTTTCTTCTACCTGCATCTTTTATTTATCTCCACAAAAAACCTGATATTGAGTGGGCTGCTGCTGTACTCCAGACTGCAGCCTATCATGCTGACCAGTATTGCTTCATTGTTTACTTTTACTCCCACACCAGCTTGGCTGTAGCGATCTGTTGTCTGTTTTGTTTAATTTTAAGCTCTTTGGGGGTAGGAACTGTCTCTTGTTCTGTTTGTACGGTGCCTATCACAGTGGGGTCTTAATTTATGACTGGGGCTCCTAGGTGCTATGATGATGATGATGATGATACAATTAATGGTAGTAATCCTCTCTCAAATGTGCTCCCTCCAGATCACCCTCTTGACCCTGCCTGTCCTTAGCTATCCTGGTAATGTGCATAATTTGCCTTTATCCTGTTGCTTATCTCCCTTCCACCCAAATTTCCCATTGTGGGTGGCAAACAGTTACAGGAAAAAGCAGATACTATTGTTTCCAAAGATCAAGTAGCTTTTGCTGCCCTCTCTTCTGTCCCCCCCTCTCCCCCCAGCCTAGTGGCTCTGCAACTGCCTGTTGCTGCTTTTGCTTCTCCACTGTGGGAAGCATCTAACTAGGTAAATGAACTAAGATTCCTGTTTAACATTCACCATAAGGCTTTAGAGTTAGCATAGCAGCCCCAAGATGTCCTAATTATTTGTTCTAAATGGTGTGTACCACTAACCACTGTAACTAAGGCATATCATAAAAATAAAAGCCATCACACCACAGCAGTTAAAGTAAAGAATTAGGAGTACCATTTGTATATTAATGCCACAAGGAAACATTTTAATAAGCATATGTGCAAGCTTCTTTTTAGTATGGCATATTACTAGTGTCATGTTAATATGTCAGCATTGTGCAGGTATTATACGAGAGCTTAAAATAGGAAAGGGGTTAGGTTATAGCCCCTCTTTCTTTTGTTAGTGGTGGTTTGCTGTGTCAGTGTTGGCTTGACTGCAGTTTGAACTTGCAAGCAGTAATAAAGCTGGTCTGTAGATGGTAGCATTGGAAACTATTACAGCAGCATGTAACAAGCCTTGAGCTAAGACCCTGAGCCAACTGCACACTAAGCACATAAAGAAAAGGAGTACTTGTGGCACCTTAGAGCACTCACTCACAAAAGCTTATGCTCTAATAAATTCGTTAGTCTCTAGGGTGCCACACGTACTACTTTTCTTTTTGCGAATACAGTCTAATAGGGCTGCTACTCTGAAAACTAAGTACATACTTAACTGGAAGCATATGAGTGGCCCTGTTGCCTTCAGTGGGACTACTCATAGGCTTAAGTGCACTTATGATTTAGGGCCCTGCATGAATGTACTACCCTTCTCTTGGGTAGAGGTTAACTCATTTGTAGGGCCTGATGCAATGCCTTGACAAAGCTCCTATTATAGCCTTCAATGAGCTTTGGATCAGGTCCTTACTTTGTCTACCCTAGGTATAGAGATGCACCTGCCCTCAGTTCAGTCTATAATATTACATGATGTCCATAGTCCAATTTTAGCTAGCAATTGCAGTGTCTTCTGAGAGTAAAGTGAGAAAAGTAATGGGGGACCATGGCAGCATGCTTGGCCCATAAATGCAAATAACTATGCAAGAAAGAAATCATCTGAAAAATTGAAATAGATTTTGTGTGCCATTTTTTTTAAACTTTCTCTGCTGTATCTGAAATCTCAATCATTCCAGCTCTCTAACCTACAATCCAGGTCTTGTGTACTGTTGTGTTTTTCCTTATCTTGTTCCTCATCACTCTCCTCCACGCCAGACTCTTTGACACATCATATTCAGATGCTGAGGACATGAATAGGAAGATTTCCCCTAGGAGCTGCATGCCTGATTAGCCTTGTCACTGTTTTCTAACTCTAGCCATCTGCATGCTGAACTATCTTGCTGAGGAAAGATTAGTTGTGGAAGTTGAATGAGAATAAAAATACAGGGGGAAGGATTTCTTTGTACCCTGACCATAGGAATTAAAATATCATTCATAGGGTGGTGGTTTGTCTAGTTTTTCATTCTTGTGTGTAAAGATTTAGATGCCCCCTAGATAACTGCAACGCTCACAACTATCACTTCTGCATAAGCCAGACTCCTTGAAGGAGTGGATTTAATGGTCTATGTTTATTGACCAGGCCCCTGGCTGGCTGCTGTTATAATAGAAGGCTGAAATGCTGCTACCATTGTGTAGCTAGTTGAACTACACCTTGTACTCCTGAAATTAGGGAAGCTGCTCTGTTGTCTCCTCCTCCCCACACTTTGGGGAGCTGCCTCCTGCTGCAGACTGAAAACAGAGCCCTCTTGGGTGCTGCTTTTCCATTCTGACCTTCTATAAGACTAGCAGCAACTCCTTCTAGGAACTGACCCTCAAGGAGAGGCTTGTGGATCTTCCCAAAGATAAAGGGGTTCTGGCTGGAGAGGAGCACCTGCTTGGGGGAGAAGAGGCATGGGGGGGGGAGCTAGACATGGTGGAGCCCCATTTTGAGGGGAGATAAGAGGGTAATCCTTCTGGGGGTCCAGAAATTGAGGTAAGGAGAGTCTTCCTTGAGAAGGGGGAATCCTGCTGGAGATGGCAGGAGAAGGAGGTTAAGACAAGGGAGAGCATACTTGGGAAGGGGAAGAGTGAATCCTATCAGGAGCAGGGAGGGAGAAGAGTGGGGGAGCCATGCCTCTTGCTGCTACAGCTTTGCTTCCTCCACCCATCTTTCCCATGGTCCTGCATTCATCCTATGAACATCACACCATGACTCAGCATTAGGCTCCCCAGTTCATTAAAGGGTAACCATGCAACAGGAATCTGGTTCAAGACAGAGTCTGGCATATGAACGAAAAGCTAAGTAAGCAGCTTAGAAATTACTTGCCTATGTCATTTTATTTAGATGAGAGAAGCAACATGTTTGATAGCATCAAAGCTCATGAAATGAAGCTGGAAATATTCAAGAAAGACTTGGTCGGGGGAAAGCTAAATTACTTCCTCTTGTTGAGGAAACATCTGGAAAACTCAGCTGCTTTCATGGACAATGCTGGCACCAGCAAAGAAATGCACCAACCATATTTTGATATAAATAGGAAGTCAAGGGAAATGTTTTCAGAAAGTTCTGGCATACAAATATGTTAGAAACTAGGGGTTATTGATGTATGAGCAGCCATGATGAAAATCTTCATAGAAAGAAGTTACTGCATAGCATCTATAATTCTGTCAGAGTCAGTAAGGGTATTATGTGAGTTAAAAGTCTTTAGCTGGACCATTAGACATTTCTCCACTTCCTTGGTATTGCAGAGCTGGAGCACAAATAGAGTTAATAACCAGGGACTTCCCAGGTGTAAAGTGCAGGTGCCAAAGGGGGAAAACCAGCATAGAACGCATTTAAGTGGCTGGATTTATTTGAGTTCTGTGGGAGTCCTGGAGAGAGACAGAGACTCCAGGCAGCTGCTCTGCAGACAGACTAGCGAGGCCTGACCTGAGCCTTCAGCACAAGCAGTTTGTTTCCACTGTAGGTTAAGGAAATATGACTTGTGCCTATTTTGTAAATAAACAAACTACATAGATGCCACAAAATACTAACTCTGCATTTTTGATTTCTACTCCAAGCAGGAAATTGTCCTGCAAGTCTCCAACACCTTCTACTGCCCAGCAGAATGAAAATACAAGCCTAGAGTTAAAAAGCTGCCTTTCAAAATTCAGCAGCAAATCACGCTGACTAGTGGAAAGCTGCTGCTGCACTACAATATGCCATATATGAGTGAGCACTTCTTTTGTAACTTTTTGGGGTTAATATAAAAAAAGGTTTGCCATTACTGGAATAGGGGCTAGTGCACACACACGTACATATATATATATATATATATATATATATATATATATAGCCATGGATATAGAGTGAATGGAAATGTTTATAGTTCTTGGAATAATGTTCTCCTTTCCTGAGGTTATCTGGTTTATTACCCTCTTCCTGCCTCATTCTCCCCTTGTCTTCCATCTGACCTATCTCCTTCTAATCCCCAAAGAATCAGTCCTTCTGCCTGAAACACTTTCGCACTGTCCCCTGAAAAGGCCTGTAATGTAACACCATAAATTTCTTCTCCACACTCCCCAGAGACTGTGAGGATCGTAGTCATGCCACTACCTCTCCATAGAATAGAGAAAACAGAGTTTGGGAGTCAGTTTTGGCTTCTCTGTATGGAAGAAAAGCATTTTGCCAATGAACCACTAGGCTAACTAACAATAGTCACTTTTTAAGAGATGACTGGCACAGCTAATACCTATTATCATACATTGCTGTAAAAAGTGATGCAAATACTTTAATTACTGCAAAATCCTGTTATCAAACCTGTTTTATGCACACTTGGCCTGATTAGATAGTTATGGTTTTGTGCATACATGCAGTGCTTTTTTGATATCTGCTGTGGTTTTGTGCATTCAATCATGGCTGTGTTGGCAAGTCAAGTTTGCATACCATGTATTTTATAATCATGGTTTAATTTGTACAGCACAGCTCTCTGCGTCAGCTCCAGGGATTTCGTTTCCCACAAGGAGACTGAATATATTCCTTTGCTGAACGACAGCTATATTGTTTACAGTATGCCTTTGCCCCTCCTAGGATTTGCAATAGGGTTAGTCCCAGGGATGCTGTGACACCTCTGCCTGGGATTGCAAGTGAAAATGTGCTGATAGGAGAACTAAATGCTCACAGACAGCTTGAAGAGAAACAGGGAAAATTAATTTTTAAAATGGTCAGATTTTTAATGCCAGGGACTTTTTTGCCCCCAAGAGCACTAGTGAAAGGCCAGATTTGTACAACGTAGGCTCCCTTTTTCCATCCTAGGCGCTTGATGGGGCTGGCATATTTGAAAGGAACAATCTCCTCATGAACTCTTCCCTCCTGGAGTTAAATCTAATGGAGACAATAAATAATGCTTGCTCCAATTATGAAGAAAGTTAACCCTATAATGAAATGATCTAATATTACTGAAGTTAATTTGGTTTATGAGGTTAACTTTTACTATTCTTGGAGTGGCTTTTATTTGTTTATTTACTCCAGGAAACTCAATTCCAGAAGGGCAGAAGTCATGGGACTGTCCTTTCAAATGTACTAGTGAACTTAAGCCCTTAGACTGGAATGAAAGAACCTGTATGTACACCCTTTAAGGCCCTGATTCAGCTTCAGCACCTGCTTAGTCCAACTGACTTCAATGGGATTTAAGCACGTATTTAGAGTTAACTATGTGCTTAAGTGCTTTGCTAAACCCTGGGCCTTCATTATATGACTACATCTGCTTACAGTTGGGATCAGACTGTCCAGTATTTATTTGGGCAGAGATCCCATTGCCTTACAGTGCCTTGGGACTCTTAAAATGGGACTAGACAAAATGCTAGGAAATTGGGCTGATCCTCTTTACAAAGTTATATAAATTAAACTACATCAAATTGGGATAGCTTTCCTTAGAATATAAATTCTGTCAAGATCTCATATCTTCATTCATCAGACTTCATTACCACAGGAAATTACAGTTAAGCTGCACAAAAGCTTTTCATGACTAAAGTCAATGTTTATAAAACACAAGAATGCAGAAAATTGAAATCTTGACAATGCAATTATAGTCTGAATTGTAAGAGTGCACAAGTTCAACTGTTTTCTAAAATATTTTTATCACAACAGTAATAGGAGTTTAAGTATAAATGCTTAACATATTTGGACACTGCTTTGCTATAAATGTAGCTTGTGTGTGTTAAAAGGACAGTCATGCATGGGTTGCTGCCTCCTTTGTTCAGAGAGTCGGAGATTTTTGTACTCTTCCTTGGTGTAGTAACTACTAATGGAGCAATTTCCCTCTGCCTGCAGGGTTTGGGTTTTTCATAAGAAATCTATAGGAAAGCTTCAGAAATAAGCTCTTAAAACTCCTTAAGAAACAAAACTACAAACAGGACATAGCTTACGTTATGCTGACATTATTCTTAAACATTGTTGCAAGGTGTCATTCTTCCCATGCTTCAGCATTCAAGCTAGCATTGTTAACAAGTTTCTTGTCAACAACTTTATATGCGCCTCAAGTACCAATAGGTGAAGAAAAGGTTTGTACCTAAAGGACAAGGCTGCTAGTAATGAGAGATGGGTTGTATGACTGGCTCTCACTTCAGTTTTTCTTGTGTGACCTTGGAAAAAGTCAGACTGGATCTTCGCTCCACTTTTCTCACCTGTAAAATGGAGAGTGATAATACTTAGAAACATCATAAGGATATCTGCTTCAAGGCTCCATTCAATTATGTTTTGAAAGCTTATTCAATTATGTTTTGCTATCCTTGGTTGGAAGGTGCAATGTCATCACACAGGTTGAGGCAAGAGAGCTTGATTATTGAATTTACATGCTATTTGCATTTTGTTTTAATCCAGTAGAACTCCCAAATTCTGGAAATTAAAGCTCATTATATTGATTCCCCCCTCCATCATTTTTCTTTATGGAGGGGGGGAGAAGCACCAGCTAGGAACTTCCAAACAAAAAGTTTGGTTCAAAGAACATTAAATTTGAAGAAGTGCCATATCAAGGCACCGTGCACAACTAACGTATGTAATAGAACTAGACCTGTGTGTGTGCTGAACCCATTATTCATTCATGAAAAAAAGTGTTTGGTATATTGTACTTAGCATATTTTCAAACTTAATATAGAATAGTAGTGAAAATGCTAGCATTTGTAGGGTTTAGAGTAAAATTACAGTAACGAAAAAAGTTAATGTAACACTATCATTAGTGCTTATTTTTAATTACTTATTTGACTGCAAATACATTACTGTTTAATAGAACTGATGCTAAATATTTTGCATTTGAACGCACACAGCTGTTACGTTTAAAATTGAACATTTATAAAAGCTGTTATTGTCCAATTTGAACTATAGCCATGACTTTCAAATCAAAAGTTTACATGTATGAATTCAATATAAATTCATACTTCTTAAAGAAATAATTTGAAAGAAGTGGGCCTGTTTCTATCTTCAGTCATTCCTGGATAAATGAGTAACTTCAGGGATACTGGTATAAACTGGTCTGCAATCAGGATTAGTATGTCTAATACTTAGAGAAGATACCTGAATGTCATAAGACAGTTTGAAACAAGGCCATAAACGTGCAAAATAGATATGTATCACCATTGTTGTACATGGAATGGCATCTGACAGATGAAAAAGAAATCATAAAACATACCCTGTTAATACAGTTCTGCACATGTATTTCTCTTAAGATACACCCCTGAATAGTGATTTTATTTGTCTGAAAAATTTAATATACAGAGCTTAGGGAGAGGAAAGGTTATTATACAAGACTAC
The DNA here is from genome assembly GCF_009764565.3 of Dermochelys coriacea. NCBI lineage: Eukaryota > Metazoa > Chordata > Testudines > Dermochelyidae > Dermochelys > Dermochelys coriacea. The sequence continues at coordinate 98,935,276 of NC_050071.1, read as the reverse complement.
TAAGGGCCAGCTGGAGAGGGGCTTAGCATCCACAGCTACTATTGAAATTAATGAGGTCTGATTCAGCTCTGGTTAAAGGTAAAAGGAATCTTCACTGGGAGTTGGATCTGGCCCTGGGAGCCCAGCAGGTTTTCCAGCAGCTCCCAGGATTTGGCCTCCCATCAAGAGACATTCTAGACAATTGAAACAATAAAAGTAGTAGTATTACAGTGAAATACATACCACCAGCTGCTACACAGCTGTATCTAAGGATGTAGAAAAAATGTACAAGCTCATCAAAATGCTGTGAAACCTACCCGGCTTAGCCTGAGGAACCTCTGCTGAATAGACTCTGTATAAAGTCTTCATCCATTATTACTATGACACCCTATTTCACCAAGTAGAAATTCTTCTTTCGTTTCACTTGTTTATCGGTCAATTACATTGATCTGTCATAATTCCTTTGTTCTTACTAATCCCTTCATGTTGTTTATGATTCCTTATGCTCCTGCCCTGTCTTCCCTTACTTTGACCCATAGTTTGTTGACTGCTACTCCCTGCATATCATTTTCCTCCATTGCATCATTTCTGAATACCCATCTGTCAAGGCTGATTCCCCACCCTGGTACTTTGAGTGCAGAAGGTGGGGGCCTGCAAAGATTTTTAAAAATCAATACTTGCCACTCCAGGCTGGTATTAAACTCCCAAGGTTACAGCTTTTTTCTGATCTTGGCTTGGTAAATGCTGCCACCACCCAAATGCAAAACCCCTTTTAGGAAGGTTCACTTGGGAATTCCTTCCTGTGGGGTACCCTCTAGCTCTTTCACCTCCCCTCTGTGGAAGAGCTGAAAAACAAGGGGGGGGGGGAAAACAGCTGCTGCCACCAGCTACTTAAACATATGCACAAACCTTTTAGGACACCAAAAATCCAATCCTGTTCTTAAAAAAAGGTAAATTTTATTGAAAACAAAAGAAATACATCTGGAACTTAGGCTTTGCTAGATTTTAAAAGAGCAATTCCAAAAATTAAAGACCTAAAATAGCTTTCTTGGGGGTTCAGCTCAAAGGTTACAAGCAAACAAAAGCATCTAGCGGTTAGTACAGAAGAATTCATTAGCCATAAGAAACAAACAGAAATAAACCTAATTGCATCTTTTTAAAGATTTCTGATCTATTTACACATTTGGGGGTTCCAAATAAGTAGTTCTAGGTATGATCTATGATCATACCTGGCTTAAAGCTTCTCATAGCCTAACTGCTCCCTGTTCCTCTCCTTCCTTGAGAGCCACAACAGACACAAAGGGGAATTTGTTATTCTCTAAGGTACCACAAGTACTCCTTTTCTTTTTACAAAGGGGAAGGTTCCCTCCTCCCCCTCCCATTTGAAAAAGTTTAGCATTCCCAGTCTCTTTTGGTCAGATGCCTACTCCCTTTCCTTTAGCTGGGGGACTTTTTAAAAAACATTTACAGGTAAAGCAAGCAGAGAACAGCCACCAAGAGGGACTTACAGCTAACTAGCTGGCTGTCCATAAAAGGGAGCTACCCCCTCCCACCTTTCATTTATCACTATCTAATCATGTTCACTCTCCCACCCTTTTTCAGTCTATGCTGTCAAGTCATACTCTTCCATCCTGACTAGTATCTTATGTTCTGCTTGTCTGATATTTTTCTTCTATAGGGCTAACACTTGAGATTTAGATTGCTTTTTGATATAGCCTTTCTTTGGTGTGTCTTGAGTGTACACAGTTTACATTTGGTGTATTTGGAATCCCTTGCTTACATCCCTCTTATCTTCAGCTTCTTGTTTACTGATTGATGTGCCAGTTTTAAAACAGGACTCTGAATAGAAGGAAAACATTTTGTTGAGCTTTTCCTTTATGAATGCTCAAACATTCCTTTCAGGTTTTCCTCATCAAAAACTATCATCATAAAATAAAGCCAACTTAGTGAGCATGTTTATTATACTGAAATACCTGCACCTTTTTTTATAGGATTGTGGTACCCTGCCTGAAGTCTTGGCCCCATTGAAGTCAATGGGAAAACTTTCAGTGACTTCACTGGGGCCAAGATTTCACTCCCCGACTGTCTAGAACATAACACAGCCAAGCTAGGCATATAACTCAGCATTCCCATATAGGATCAGCTTTAAGGGAAGAATAGTTCTATTGTGCACTTCAAAAAAAAAATCAGCTTTATTGAAAACGTTAGCACCCATTAGAATTATGGGCTGTGACTTTGTTAGTGCAGAGGCAAACCGTTGTGTTACTGCATCTCTTCAATAAATGTAGTTCTATAGTCAACATTCTACAAAAATGCTCATTTTCAAAGCAAGCTGTCGCTGACACTTTCAGAATGACTTCTGTTTCATAAATGAAACGAGATGCAAGTACTAAAGGGTTTTCAAACCCACTGTTTATTTATTGATTCATTCTTATCTAGAGGTTAACTGCTTCTGTGTGCTCTATTTGCATATAAATTATAACAATTAAAATTCACAATAGCCAATAAAGAGAAAGTATATACTGTGGTGACCATTAAAACCTGTCAAATCTACCTAAGATAACTAATTAGATAAAATCATGTGATTAACTGCATATTTGTTTTGCTAACAGTCAAAATTCAGCCACATGATATTTAGCAGCAAAGTGCTTTTGAACAAATATAAAACCTTCCTTATATAGTTAGAGTAGGCCTATATTTTCTGAACTGAAAAAGAAAGACAGTAGAAATTTGAACACATTGAAAATGACTTCCAGAGCTACGGCTAATGCACACTTAGTGCATTCAGATACACCACTAGTGCTCATAATATGGATGGACTGGCCATGCATTTCATAGTTCATTTTAAATTACAGCTAATTTGAAAAATGTCCATGGACTATTATGCTCTTTTTGCATACAAGTCTGTTGTACAGAAATCTGTGCATGCAGGTTTTAGACTGTAGTTAGTAATGCGTTTCATGGCCGACATGTCTCAGATGTAAACTTTTCATGTAGATTACTAGTCTCTGGAAGCCTGCAGGATTAGACAACAGATGGATAGATATAGCACAGGTCCATCTTCGGTCACATGATTCATTGCTATTGGGTCACACAGCATGAGGCTGTGTTATTAGCTTGTACACATAATGGTGTAGTGATCTTGTTCCAGAATAGGTGTACTTCAAGAGCCCTCCTTCTTTACTCTGTGAATCTAAGGGTACAGGAAGCTTCACAGTAACCAACTTCCTACACAGTCTATTTCAGTCCACAAGATTCAGCCCAGATTCAAAGTCTTAGCTTGAAGGGAGAGCACTCCAGACACATACAATAGGATTAGATCATTACAAGCTGTAGTTAAAACCAAGAATTTTTCACTGCAAGATTTATTAGAGCTGAACCCAGGCTGTAAAGTTTTGATCCAGAGCCAGTGTCCTGTGCCCAGATCCAAACACCCCTGAACTCATCTTGAACTCAGGCACCAACTAGATGAATGTAAGAGCATTTATTATGGAGAGGCAGTAGCCTCTCCCAAGTTAAAGACCAGATTCTGACACACCCTATTTCATGTAGAGTAGCATCTTTCTCCATCAATGGTCCCATTGACCTCCAAGCTGCTACTCAAATTAGGATGCACCTCAGCGTGAAGGTGTCAGAATCTGGCCCTCAGGTTGCATCCAACTTCCATTATTGCCCACATAATTTTGGCCTGGAAATTGGCTTGGCCTGAAAATTGTCACATTTACTCTGAAGGTGAGGACATGTCTGCAAAGTTTGAAAAAAGTTAATTGTTTCTGAGCTACTGGTCATTACAAAAGTTACCCCGATTTGAAATTGACTTTGTGTAACATCTTTGTCTTCCTTGAGATGGCATATCACTACCCTTCAAATTTTCCATCTAGCTAAATAACCTTGAAAATTCATGTGCCATTTATATTTGAAGATTAGATTATGCAAGGCTATTAACAATTTTGTTGTAGATAAGATTTGGATCCCAAATCCTGCTCCCTTTAAATCATGGACTCAATCTTGCAATATATGACAGCAGTGGGAATAGTGTCAGATACATTTATGTGGGAGTCTGCTGTCTAACAGCTGGCAGATGTTTAGAAAGAACAGAGGCCTGAAGGACTCAAGATTCTGCCTTGTCTCCTTAGGTACATGTTTTTTTTATTATTATTATTTATTATTATTATTATAAGAGCCTCTCTATAGCTAAGGTTGTAACCACAGTTGTATTGTAATGCAAATTTTGATTCCCTTTGTCATTCCAAAATCCTCCCTTCCCCCCGAAAAAAAGTCTACATACTTTCAACATTTTAGAGTTAAGTCTCATTGACAACCAGAGAACTTTCTAAAAGTTGATTAAATTGAGGAAGTACTTCTTGAGAGGTGAAAAGTTTTAAATTATTTCTTCAAATGTCTATACAGTGTCTAATTTTAATTTGTGTTCTCCTTGTGTGCAAAAAAAAAAAAATCCCAGTATGCATTACAATTTGAAACAAGTAGATTTTGACATTGGCCTTTGCAAGAGCAGTTTTCATAGACTGGAATAGTAACAGTAAAATAGTTTAAGAAATTGCTGTTATTTGAAAACTAGACCTGATCCTCTGTCAAGGAAGCTGCTGAAAAAGACATGGCAACAGAGAGTTTGAAAACTGAAAAGAAAGTTCCAGAAGCAGGTAAAATTACTTTGACAGAATTCCTTACACAATGACCTCTTGGTTGAGAGGGACTATGCATACACTAGCAATTCTTTCCAAATTGGGCAATCAAGAAACAAAAGATGACATCCTGGCCTTGAAATCAATGGCAAAGTACTCAGACTTCAAGAGCGCCAGAATTTCACCCAGAGAATTTAGGCAGCTTGCTAACGGTTAACTAGGAAGCTTGTTGAGATGATTAAGCAAACCTCCATGCTTGCAAATTGCTTCAAATCACTGTTGATTTAGGGCAGTTGCACAATGGAGGTCAATGGTTTGACCATCTTGGTAAAATATTTCAAAATCTACAGCTGAAAACATACTATGAAAGTGCAAAGAATCGAGAGACTTTTCCTGTACAAGAGAGAAAGCGAGTTAGCTAAGAAGCATTGTTGTCTATTGGCTTAGGCATTAGTTATGGAACCCAAGGCTGCAGGTTCTAGTCCTGGGCCTGATGCTTAATTTGCTATTACTTTTTACCAATTTCAGATTGAAGATAGGCTGTGCTGTGTGCATGTGTAACCCACACACCGTCTGGGTGTGGTGTCTGTTGCATCTAAAAAAAAAAATATAAGAGGAGTACTTGTGGCACCTTAGAGGCTGACAAATTTGAGCATAAGCTTTCGTGAGCTACAGCTCACTTCATTGGATGCATTCAGTGGAAAATAGAGGGGAGATTGATACACACACACACACAGAGAACATGAAACAATGTGTTTTATCATACACACTGTAAGGAGAGTGATCACTTAAGATAAGCCATCACCAGCAGTGGGGGGGGGGGGGGAAGGAGAAGGGAAGGAGAAGGAGGAAAACCTTCCATGGTGACAAGCAAGGTAGGCTATTTCCAGCAGTTAACAAGAACATCTGAGGAACAGTGAGGGGGTGGGGTGGGGGAGAAATAGTTTTACTTTGTGTAATGACCCATCCACTCCCAGTCTCTATTCAAGCCTAAGTTAATTGTATCCAGTTTGCAAATTAATTCCAATTCAGCAGTCTCTCGTTGGAGTCTGGTTTTGAAGCTTTTTTGTTGAAGGATAGCCACTCTTAGGTCTGTGATCGAGTGACCAGAGAGATTGAAGTGTTCTCCAACAGGTTTTTGAATGTTATAATTCTTGACGTCTGATTTGTGTCCATTCATTCTTTTACGTAGAGACTGTCCAGTTTGACCAATGTACATGGCAGAGGGGCATTGCTGGCACATGATGGCATATATCACATTGGTAGATGCGCAGGTGAACGAGCCTCTGATAGTGTGGCTGATGTGATTAGGCCCTATGATGGTATCCCCTGAATAGATATGTGGACAGAGTTGGCAACGGGCTTTGTTGCAAGGATAGGTTCCTGGGTTAGTGGTTCTGTTGTGTGGTTGCTGTTGAGTATTTGCTTCAGGTTGGGGGGCTGTCTGTAAGCAAGGACTGGCCTGTCTCCCAAGATCTGAGAGAGTGATGGGTCATCCTTCAGGATAGGTTGTAGATCCTTGATGATGCATTGGAGAGGTTTAGTTGGAGGCTGAAGGTGATGGCTAGTGGCGTTCTGTTATTTTCTTTGTTGGGCCTGTCCTGTAGTAGGTGACTTCTGGGTACTCTTCTGGCTCTGTCAATCTGTTTCTTCACTTCAGCAGGTGGCTATTGTAGTTGTAGGAATGCATGATAAAGATCTTGTAGGTGTTTGTCTCTGTCTGAGGGGTTGGAGCAAATGAGCTTGGCTGTAGACAATGGATCGTGTGGTATGATCTGGATGAAAGCTAGCGGCATGTAGGTAGGAATAGCGGTCAGTAGGTTTCCAATATAGTGTTTATGTGACCATCGCTTATTAGCACCGTAGTGTCCAGGAAGTGGATCTCGTGTGGACTGGTCCAGGCTGAGGCTGATGGTGGGATGGAAATTGTTGAAATCATGGTGGAATTCCTCAAGGGCTTCTTTTTCATGGGTCCAGATGATGAAGATATCAATAGCGCCAAGACCACTTTAAGAGTTAAATGAGTCTGCTTAACAGCCAGTTGGCTTTTAGCTCATGCACTAAGCTCCCAAGGTCCCCAGTTTGATTTTGATGGCATTATGCTATTACACATGCATGTGTAAGTCAGCTATACAGTGCTTACACCAGTTGAAATCAGTAGCAAAACTCCATTTGTTTAAAATGGTGCAGAATTGGAGCTTGAATCTTTGTTTAGCTATACAAATGGGGGGGAGGGAAGGGGACATTCCCCAACAACAACAACAGTTGCCAATAAATAAATAAGCTATCAGAGAAGGTTGCTCAGTGACCACAATGTACTTGTTTATTAACTAGTAGAAGGAAAGGATCATCCTAGGGTTAGCAAGCTAGCCCAGAACATGAGAAAACCAGGTTCAGTTCCCTGCTCCCTAATAGACTTCCTGTGTCACTTAGGGTCTGGGCCTAAGTGATTGTCCCAAACAAGTATTTAGGTGCTGCTGAGGTGTTCAAAACCACCCCTTAGCTGATAGCGGTTTCCTTGAGTCAGCATTTGCAAAGCTGTGTAAGCCTTGATGCTACCGCACAGCTAGCAAGCAGCTCCCTGCCCTGTCTGAAGCTGAAGCCCTGGAGGCCCCAAACTTGGATTCTCAAACTAGGCAAGGGAATGTCTATCTTGCCATCAGGGCCAATCCCATATGCATGCTCAGAGCATGCCTAAAACCAGATGCTGCAATAGGAGGGCTGGATGCAGGCCACAAATAGGTGGGTGTGGGAGAGCAGAACAGCATGCATACAAAAAATTGGGAGGCATGTAGGGTCACATGCCCCCCCAGATTGCTTGGTCACATGGTATGGCCCCTGTGTGGAACAGCTGAGCTACAAGCTGCATGGGGCAGGGAGAGGCAGAAGCAGAGAAACAGCTGGGAGCTGCATGGAGGGGGTACTGCTTTCCAGGAGAGGGGGAACTGCCAGAGGGGTGGACGTGGCTCAAGCTGTTCCAGGATTGTGCCCCCTACTGTCAGCAGGCATGGGTCATCTATAGCCCAAGGGCACAGAGTAATGATGGATGACACAAGAGACTACTGTTGACACCTCTGAGACAGAGTTGTTTGTCAGCTGCTAGGACATGGGCTACCAAAGCAGCTAACCTGGCTTAGGTGCTCAGCTGTGAATCCTCTTCTGGTTCTGGAGTTAAAGATTCTGAACAGAGGAAGGCACTTATCTCTGGCCCATCAGCCAGATACACCAGGTCAGCTGCTTAGGCAGCTAAGCCTTCTCTCCCCACCCTTTCACTCCTGGCTAGTTTATGTGGCTCCCTGCTTGGCTTCTGAGGATCCTCTTAGGTGCCTAACTCTCCCCAGGCATTGTATGGGGAGCCTGTATGCCTAGCCTGGGGCTGAGGGTTCCAGTACCCAGCAGGCCAGCTAGGGGTTAGGTACTGCAATGCTGAGCTGAGCAGAGCTAACACTCAAGTACCTTTGAGGATCAGGTCTTAGTCTCTCAGATTCCCATCTGTAAAATGGAGATGGGAGAACTTCCTTAGCTCACAGGAGAGTTGGGAGGATAAATACTCTGAACAATGCGAGAGGCTCAAATACTCTGGTAATCTGAGGCTATGCAAGTACCTAAGATAGCTAGATGTCAGACATTAACAATCAAGTACTTGAAAGCAAGACAATTAATAGTTGAGCACATCATAAATCTTATACTGCCCACAAACATTCTTTATACTTGCAAAGAATAATGCAATGCATATTTCAACACTGATCCAAAGTATATTCTATTCTTTCATCAGAAAGATCAAAATATATTAAAGCATTTTTGGGGAAAAAAAAGGTATTATGTACATGTATGATCAGCCTCTAAAGCAAGTCTACATGCATACAAGATTTTAACATAAATTGATGTTTTACATTTTTCCTATTCAACTATACAAAGCACTATTCTCAAGTAATACTGTAGCAATTAAAAATATTTCCAAAAAATTTACTTGTCTATTGCTTAATAAGTTCATGTTTCCAAAGTAACAGCATTCCTTAAAAGAAAATTTAGATAAGATAAACAAAAATGTTAACAAAAAACCCATGGGCCAGAATTAAAGTTGTGCTGTGATGAAACATGCATAGCTGTATGGTTGATAAGAATAATGTTTATGTGGGCAGTGTGAGATTTATGATTGTTTAACTGTTCATTTCCTTTTTTTTTTTTATTAACATGGATGTGCTAGATAACTAAAAGTGTGGTCACCAAACAACCTTACTTGCTTTTGAAATTATATTTTTGTTTTTAGAGTTAGTATACATAATCCAGGATATCTCCCTTTCCATACTTGTGTATGATATTTTTGTTAGTAACAGTTAGAGCAGGGGTCTCAAAGTCCTGACCTGCAGGCCATCTGCAGCCTGAGAACCTTCCCACTGCGGCCCGCGGAGGAGAGACCCATGCAGTTGGCTCCATCTGCTGTAGGTGCCACCCACCGCAGCTCCCATTCACTGGGAGAGAGGGACTGAGATACCATCACTAGTCACCAGGCAGAATCAGCCATGGAGGCAGCATCATTAGTTGCCAGGCAGAGTCAGCCATGGAGGCAGCATCACTTCTCCCCCTGTCCCCCACCCACAACGAATATAAACAAGTCAAAATACCGACCACAACTATCTGATGCACACCTTGCTGCAATCCTGAAGGTTGCAACTGCTCAGTCACTGAGGCCAAACATCAACAAACTGACAGAACTGAAGTATTGCCAGGTGTCTGGCAAACACTAAAAACTCTGGCAGGCAAAGAATTGTGTTAAGTTGTATGACAGTTTTATTATTTCTAAGCAATTTGAAATAAAACACACACCATAAACATTTTCTTTTCTGAACACCATCTTCAGTGACGTTATTGGCCTGCTGGGAGGCTTTGAAGACTGGCACTGACCTTAAGGTAAATTGAGTTTGAGACCTCCGAGTTAGAGGAAGACTGACATTTCTCAATGAAAGGTTTTGCTCAGCAAATTTGAACATCCCTTCCCAATGCTGAAGTCTCCCAGTACTGGGTTTACAATGGCACCATCACACCAGACCTACACTCAGAAGGGGCCCATTATGGTTGCCAAGCAGAAGTGTGGGGTGGTCGTTGGCCTTCTGCTTCTCCCTGCCCCCTCCCCCCATGACCCAGCTCTGCCTCTTCCCCCATGGCCCTGCTCTCCAGGGTGCTGGAACAATTTGTATAGTGGGGTGCTGAAAGCCATTGAACCAAACTGTAAACCCTGTATATGATGAAAACTTCAAGCCTGAGGGTATGGTTCTAGTTTCAGTACCTATGCCTGCCCCTGCTCCACCCCTTTCTCCAAGCCCCATCCGCTGCTTGCTCCTCTCTGCCCTCTTCACCCCTGTTGTTGTCCTTAAGGCAGGAAAAAAGTGGGAGGGAACCACTTTTAAAAGTGATGGGGCCATGGCCCCCCTCCTGCCCCAAGTCCCATTGCCCCTATTGCCAGGTGGGCAGTTTTCAACTGAAAAAATCTGGTGAAAAAGCAGACCTGGCAGTGTCTATTGCAATCAGTCTTCTTGCCAGGAGAGCAGGATGAGCGGCTGCTACTGTCTGGAAAAGCTGCGGCTCAGCTGGAGAGAGAGAACAAACTGGCTCACAAGGACCCAGCTCCAGCAGAGAGGTAGGTACTGGCTCCACACTGCCCCAGGGCAGGGGGGAATCCTGTTCCCCCACCCCACTGTGCTTGCCCCTGGCCCCTTCCTTGCTTGGGAAATTGACACACAGCCCCCTGGGGGCCCACAAATATGTTTGGTGCCAGGCCCACAAAAGATTAATCTGTCCCTGAGGTCTCTCCAGAAGTTTGGCTCTTGAGTATTCTAGCCCTCTGTGCTGAATGGACTCTGGCCATCCCAGAAGTCTAGAGAAAGCACTGGCTCCTAGTTTAGCAGAAGGCTCCAGTTTCTCAAGTGCTAGTGCAGCCTCACTGTTCAAACTGTAGTCAGCTCTAGTGTTGAAGAGTGCTTCACACTGCTGGTCCATTTAAATTTCCTCCTCTACTGTGATGAGGGTCTGGCAGATGGCATTGTCAGTAGGTTTTAGCCAGTGGTAGCCCTGCAGGGGCCATACAGATCCCAGTTTCCCATGCCCTGAGAGATGCTGGCAGATATCCCCAAAAGCTCCAGGGACTGATTTTCCTCTCTACCCCTTATAACTTTTTTTTTGGCCACATTCTACCTAAAAAAGTGACTTGTCTGAGAGATTTTTAGATGAGGCTTCTTTGAAAGTTGAGGCAGTGCCTAGAAACAAATGTGACACTGAAAAAGTGCATTTAAGTAGTTATTCAGTGCCACATTAGGTCAAAGTGACATGTCACTCTGAACTTCCAAAAGATCCCTGGAGCCAGAGGTTTGCTGAGGTGCTGCTGCTGAGCTTTGCAAAGTTGGCCAGAGCACTGACTGGCTCAGTTGTACTGTTCCAGTGCCAACTTAGACTCACACACTACAGTGGAGAGGTTGCCATCTTGCAGACCTTCCAAGATCAGTTCTCCAAAACACCGAGCCATGTTGTCATCTTGATTGCATTGTGACCTATTCATACACTAAGCAAACACTGTCCCATCAGCCCCTCAAGGCTGGCATTTTCAAAAGCACCAAGGGGAGTTAGCTGCCCAATTCTCATTTAAATTAACTGAGATTTGGGTACCTAACTCCCTTAGATTCCTAAGGGAAAAAAAGAAATCTCTCTCCAAGTGTCTGGACAAGGCTCATCAGCATGTGGAGTGCCTGGGAAGTGCATATTCAGTAAATACAATAGTAAAAAAAAAAAAAAGTCATGAAGCAAGATCCTTCCCAAGAGCAATGTTTTACAACAAGATGTTCAAAAAATCCCAAGTGCTGGCTTGGATCCCTGAAGCATCTAATGCCTGCTGCAACCAACATGACAACTCTACATCAGATGGAGTATACAAGAGGGACTAGACTGGCCAGCTGTTTCCCCAAACCAGCTCTCCAGGCCACACACCAAGTCACAGATTTAATGTTCTCCTCAGATTTCAGGCTGTCCCAACAGCAGCCACGAGGGGCCTGGGAACAAGAATCAACTAGTGCTGATGTTTCCAACTCTTCCTCTTGGCCAATTTCAATTTTCTTGACCAGATCCTCTATCTGAGGCCCTGAAAATGAGCTCTGGAGCCTCTGAAACTGGGAACCATTCCAGGCACTCTTGCTGGCTAGACAGACATAATTAAAATGAGTAACAGTAAACAATAATAAGAAACCCATAAAAATAGCTTAGAGATTTTCCTTCATTTAAGGGCAACCTCAGCGAGCTTTGCTAGCTGCTTACTGTCAGACAGCAGTGATTTTTTTGGCACGGTCAGTGCTATTAGTTTGGTCTGGGTGGGCAATTCTCATTGAATAAATCATTTCCAATTATATGCAGAGAGTCAAAGGCGTTTAATATTCTTCCCTTGGAGAGTTTGTTGACTTTCAGTGAGATTGAAAAGGAGAAGCTACCAGTGAGGCAGATTCCCAATCTGAATACAATAGACATTAATAAGTCAAACACATACTAAGGTATATTAACTGGAATATATTAGCTGGCTGATAATTTTACTCAAAGTAAGGAATGAGAGAGAATTAACCTGGATCATCCTGTTAGTAGGAGAACTCAGACAAAGGGAATAAAAATTACAAGCCATATAGGGTCCAAATTATCAGAGGTGCTGAGGGTCTTCATCTATATACTGACTTCAGTAGCAGGAGTGCTCTCAGATCCTTGCAGGAGTGGGGTGTCTAGGTCTTGTCATTGGCAAAGGTACTAGAGATTTTAGTGGGAACGGGCTTCAAGAGGATACAGAGACACAGAGGAATGAAAAGCAGTTCTTTAGAAGCATTTAGTATCACACACTTCTGTAGCACCTTTCATGTAAGGATCTCAAAGATACTGTACAACATTTGTTTAGCTTTACTCACATTGGGAAGTACTCTACTTTGAGTCATCACAAGCAGCTCACACCATCAGTGGTCCTAAAGAATCAGATTCTAAGGGTGGCAGAATGAAGCACCACATCATGTCCAATAGGTACTGTGTGTGTGTAAGGTATTTTTAGGGATCATGTCACATATCAAAGACATGCAGCCACTTTTTGGGTTGGACACAACTATTTTACAGGTTTCAGAGTAGCAGCCGTGTTAGTCTGTATTCGCAAAAAGAAAAGGAGTACTTGTGGCACCTTAGAGACTAACATTTATTTGAGCATAAGCTTTCGTGAGCTACAGCTCACTTCAGATGCATTTGGTGGAAAAAAACTTTAATAGTAAATTTAATTTAAATTATTAAAACCTATTGCATCCGATGAAGTGATCTGTAGCTCACAAAAGCTTATGAACTATTTTACAGTTTACAACAACACTAGTTTAGGCCAGGTTGTGAAAAATACAGTATCTTGTTGAATAGGAATTTAAGGTAAGTAGAATATAATGACCTTGGTGGGAATTTGGTCTGAACACTGAGGTTCATGCCCTAACTCTTGTGAGATGTGCTAACGGGTCTTTAATGAGTGGTCAGGATGGGAGTTCAAATGATGATACCAACACTAATATGGTACCTCCTAACACCATGCCTGGGTATGACCCAGAGGGGGAAATTGCATCTCCTGAATCACAAATACCACTTTCTGCAGTCCCTGGGTATTCCTTGGTTGTCTTCCATCTAAATACAGAGTCTTTGCTTAGCTTGCCAACATTGCTTAGCTTATCATCGCTGACAGAATCTCAGCGAGAGAGGGCAAATCTGCAAGATGTAAATTCACCCTAAGTGTCACATTGCACAAAAATCTCCCTCCGCCTCCCCCACTCCCAAGCTAGAAGTATATTCAGTTGTTGGTAACTGGTTGGGTATCATTCTTCAGGAAGGTGCCAGATACAAGTGTAATCTTCGTGTGTGTTCTTGTGTCAGGGAGTAAGAGAATTGTACTAGTAAGTGAATTGGATTAAAATATCTAGCCTTAGTGTTTGAAGTTCCTATTTCTCTTCCATTTTCTTTACTTTCTCTTTTTCCACTCCTTTTGTTTCACAATATCTCATCTTTCACTTTCAACTTCACGCCATTATCTCTTTTGTTTGGTCCCGTTTCCTTATCTTGAGCAAGCCCACATTCCAGCAAGTTTTGAGTGAGCCAACATCACACCAGCAGCTCATGGGCCCAACTCCAAGTACTGACACTTCACACAGTTCTTTCCACTCTCTTTTAATCTGCTCTGCAATGAAAGCTATTAAGAAGATTATAGTGACTATGCCATTAGCCAGCTCTTCCTAGCTTTACTAAAATTAAAGGCAGAGAATGGTGGTAGTATTTTTTGTGTCTACTTTTTTCCAAACCTATGGAGCAGCTATCCAGGAAATTACCAGGAGTGTGATGGGGTGGTCTACTCACCACTAGGTATGGCACTTCCTCATGGCCAGTCTGGGAAATAGTTCATAGGGTCAACATCTCTTCCCACAGTTTCATGCTGTCTCTTTGCAGATATGCAATCCTTCTCACTCCAGGGGCTGCTGTGGCCTTTTCATGACTCAGTCCTCCAGCCAAGTCATTCTATGCATTTCCAAGACCAAAGTCTTCTTTCAGCAGTCTAGGCAGTCTTCCCATTCGCTGCCTTGTAATACCACTCTCTCAGTGGCTGGTAGGGGAACCTAGGCCCACCCTTTGCTCCGGGTTCCATCTTAGGGATCCTCTAGCCAGCAATTAAAGTCTGTTGCCTTCTAGACCTTAATACCTTTCCCTAAACCCTCTCTGGGTTTGCCAGCCTAAATACACCTCTTTTCTCCCAGGGTATGATTGTAGATTTTCACAGCAGTCCCTCTCTGCTGCCAGTTTCCTGCTTTTATAATCCCAGCTCATCTGGTTCCTCCTCAGCTAGCCTTCCTCACCCAGGGTATTACTTAGTCATCTGATTCCTCTCAGCTGTGGCCTGTTGGGTTAAATATTCCCCTTCTCAGTCTTCATTATCCCACTCCTCCCCATCACAAAGAGTAAGCACTTTATTTACTATTTCTTCTAAAGCAATTTTAAAATCAGATGGAAAGTACATGGGTGCGTGAACATGGGGTTGAAGTGGAGTGCCACCATCATGTAAGCCTTCTTGTTGCAGGGCTAGGGGATGCACAATGAAAGACAGAAATTTTATGGAGGCTCAGGTCTGAATCCAAAATCACCCTTCTCCAGGTGTAATTTCCTTGTAGGAATTTCAGATTCTGATACCAATTTGGCAGAATTCCCTAGCCACATTCATTCCATGCAGTTTCAGAAGCAATAAACTAAAGATCACACTCCTTCTCATAGAGGAACATTTTAGGTGATTCTTGAGTGCTGTGACTTTAATTTGAATTGAAAATTGGTGGAAGAATAAACAAAGATGTTGAGATGGCAAGTGGTTTGGATGGCGTCTTGGAAAGGCACCACATTTAGGTGGGCAGAAGGTAAAAGGGGTTATGAAACTGGCTAGATGATTATTTAAACTACACATTGGAGATCTGGATTCCTGTTCTGAATCTGGTAGTACTTGAAAGCCTTGTGCCCAGAATCCTCAAATTGTAACCCAAGCCCTAAATGAGAATAGATGGCAGAAACTCTTCAAAGCAGGACAATATTGGAAAAAACATTCAAAGTCTGAAAAAAACTGAAAAGGAGGTTTGTTCTTCTGGAGGCCTTCCAGCATAACACAGGGAGATGACGCTATTCTTTGCATTAAAAAATTACTCCCACCAAGGCTAGATACCATGCTGGCACATACACTAATTTATGAGCATTGCATCCTCACCAGTGTGCCTTTATTTAAAAGTCCAAGAAGATAATTGATACTAGTGAACAACATGAGAAGTCCTGCTTTCCTTCTATCTCTGCCCCCGATTTAACAAGCTGTTTAAAGAGTGAGACAAAGAGCAGTTGTAGCAGAACTAACCAACTTTGGGAAGGTGATACAATGTAAGAGAACAATTCCTTCCACTAGAGCCCTACCTACTTCATCCTTTCCTTTTCTCCCTGCTTTACTTTCACTTAATTATTCATCATTTGAATTAGAGTAGCACCTAGGAACCCGAGTCTTGGACCAGGACCCCATTGTGCAAGGTGCTGTACAAATAGTCCCTGCCTCAGAGTATTTACAATCTAAGTCCTCCTCTTGTGTTCACATTTACCTTTTCCTTCATCTTAATATTTACCCGTTGTTCTTCACTTCTCTTTAGGTCCCTTTGCTTTGCTTCCACCCCGTCCTTCATCTGGGCATCTCCTTTATTTCTCCCTTTCTTTATGTTAATTGCTCCCCATTCCTCTTTAGACTCTTTTTGTTCTTTCCCTCTTAAACCTCTTAATTTTCTTCCTTTTCTTTTCTTTACTGATTTTCTTTTTGCAATTCTTTCCCATCTGTTCCTTTCCCTTACATGCTTGGCTCCCTTGCCCCCTTTCCTTAGTCTGCCAACATAGAAATTATCGAGCTTCCTCACCACACACCTCTGTTCTCATGAAATACCAGACAGACTCCAAGCCAACAATTGTACATGGTGCATTCAAGCAAAGGAGAAAGACGGGACACTTGTTGGAAGCATAGGTGGGGTCCAGGTCATTTTTTAGGTGAGACTATATCATGCTTTCATGCTCTGTGAGGGGAAAAGAGCAAGAGGAAAGTGAATGATTAAGGAAGAGAGGGTAAAATAATAGTGAGGGAGGTTAGTAGCTAGAAGGGGATGGAGTTGAGGGGCTACGGTAGGGAGCAATCAGGAGTCTTCCATGATAGAGAAGGAGATGGAGTTGGAATGGGCAGGGAGGAGAGATCTAGTATGTATAGCTCTAGAGGACCTATATATGTTTACAAATTACAAATTAAGAGCTGGAGAAGGGACGAATTTAGAAGGGAGTCAAGAGCTGCAAATAAGTGACAAGGTTTATGGCAGTGGGGTTCAATGATGGCGGGAAAGTTGTATGGCAATGAAGATGGCAAAACTGAGGAAGAGAATGAATTGGTAGCTGAGGAAATCAGTTGGCATGGTGATGGGACTGTCTCCAGATGTGGTCAATGGCATGGCAGCAGGATCAGATGAAGCAGGTTTTAGGTGTGAGCCAGAGTTGAGGGGAAGAGAAACAAACTCTGTGGCAGGAGAGTCGGGCAAAAGAGTCAAGGATAGGTGAGAGAGAGAAGAGTGGAGGTACTCAACAATTGTCACCAGATGAGAGAGCAAGGAGGAGGAACTAAGAGAGGCATAGAAGTGCTGGGCATTGATGGACTGGAGATCAGGAGAGGGCTGAGTGAAGGGGTGAGGGCAGGTAGGCAAAACTGAAAGAAAAAAGGTGGTGGAACTTGGACACTGAGATACCAGAGAAAAATCAGAAGAAAGTTGTCAAATGGTTCCTAGTGTGAAATAACCTGGGTTCTATTGTCTAATGATTCTTAGTATGGAGAAAGCAGAGATAAATTAGATGGATGAGTCTTTAAAATCATTCTAAAATGCCAGAATGGCAAACAAGGAAAAGGAAAAAGTGGAACCATATGAAATATCTCCCCATTCATGTAATTTTCCGAATGCTAGAGAACATTGATGCCACCTCTGACAATATGCTATCCAGTTATAATAGTCTAGAGGGGAATGACTGTGATAGAAGGCAGCATGGCAGAAATAAACAAACAGATGCAGTTAGCCAAATCCTGCACTACAAATGGACCACAACAGATGCTCTGATTAAATAAAATGTCAAGTTGCAACATTTGTTTAGTGACAGAAGAACCCAGCATGCTATCATGATCTTAGCATTATTGATCTTCATGAGAGAAAATCTGAATGTATTGATTTTATAGAATAGTGACTTCAAAAGAGCTCCTAAATTTAAACAGTCTTGCTTCTTGTAGAGTCCAAAATCCTTTTCTGGGGTTAAGTATTATTATTGCTGCATTTTTTAAACTTATTGGTAAAGTTTAACTCTAACATTCTTCTCAGTCCTGGTTGCTGTTCCTAGAGTTCCTCCCTATGAACTACTCAGATCTCATCCTAGATCCTCTCTTTCTAGACAGTCACACTCACCTTCCTTATATCTAACTGGGAAAACAGGCTCTGTGACTTTGTGAGTCAGCAAAAATCACTTAACATTTCCCAGCAGGATCAACATCTGCCAGCAGGGTGGGATTTTGTATGCAAACACTGCTAGCCTGTTACAGGGATATTGAGGGGTAAGATCAGACCCGCCACGATACAGTTCTATTTCATTACATCCCTGCTCCCCCAACACCACAATTTAACTTTTATGTAGGGTAAAAAATGAATGGGACAGTTCCCCTCACCTGGTAAGAGAAAAATAAACTAGGCACAAGATCAAACTGTTCCGAAAGACAGAACAGAACTCCCTTCTGCAGAAGCCACCCCCACCAACAAAATCCCGTCTTTTAAAATATATAAAGGTCTCCATGTCTGGCTTCTAAAGTGATCATTATGGGGTGGAATAGATTCTTTCCCTTTACCCAGACCTTCTCCTATACCCTCTCACACTATATTCTCTGTAATGAACACGATTATTTTCTTTTAAAGTGAGGCTAGAAAGAATGGACCCCTACACAAATAAAAAGAACATGAAGCTTAAAACCTAAACCTATAAATTTTCTATAAATTTTTCTTTCTCTAATATGTGCATACACTAGTATGTTAGGATAGAGCTGCTCATGAATACTGAGCTGCTAACATGGATTTTATTAAAAACAAATAAAACCAAAGCATTTGTTTTAGAGGCAAAAATCACATAAGAGTTGCATGGGCTTTGCAAACAGCTACAAAAAACAAATGAGGTTGCTTTTCACTGCATCATTTTAACACCAGGAATGGCAGTGTAGTAGTGCTTCTGGTTCAGTAATAGCATACAGTGGCTTTATCACAGCGCTGCTGGATTTCTCCAAATTGCCTGATTTCATATTTTATTTCCTGAATCCATAGCCAAGATGGTTAAAAGGGGGGAAAGAAATCTGAAATCCTTTAGATGATATTGCACTCTACGGAGCCAGGCTTGGCGCTGTATCCCACACGAGGGGTAGGGCCCGAGAGATGGCGTTCGAGAGGCTCAGCAAAAGATGTAGAAGTCTACTGGCAGATGGAAGTAAAAAACTAGCCTGGGCTGCAGCGGGGATTGTGTTTCCATGGAAACAGGGAAGCAGAGATACTGTTCTGCACTTGACTAGCAAAGATAAGGGGCTCAATCCTGCTGTGGCTGAAATCTATGGGGATTTTTCCACTGACTTGAATGGGAGTAAGTTTGGGCCCATTAAAAGGCCGCACAATGTTTATTTGTAGGCATATGCTTTTCACTGATGTAAGCCCTACTCCTCCAAAGATTTATGTATGTGCTTAAAGATAAGCAAGAACATAAGTGTGGGCAGAATCAGGGCCTTAGTGAACGTATAATATCTGCAATGGTATAAATGAGAGCTGAATTTGTCCTAGCCTTACTTTAAGACAATGTAGGTGCTGTTATCCTCTCCATCAAGCTGGTTCTGTATAGAGTAGAACAATGGCTGTACGATAATATACTTTATTTGTCTACTGACATGTGCAGAAATGATGCATTGGCAAAATCATCTATTTAATATTAATCAATATAAAAACAGTTGGAAAAAAATTAGTCATATAGTTATTGTAACTATTTTAAACTTGCTATTCTATTGAGACAATGGGAAATTTATTCCACTCTATTTCTGATTTACATTATCCTTCTTTAAACTCTTCAGGAATATAAATCAGAAAATAATTTTGTATTAATCTGAGTATCCTAAGATACACTCACATTTTGCCTTAAAACTTTTTAGACTAGATCACCATTAAAATGGATACTACTTTCCAGTTTTAATCTTAGGGAAAATTCCTAATAACTTCATGTACTAGTGACTGTTTTCCAAATAGATCTGACAGTTTAACAAAGTTCAAATGTTAACAAAGACCCACAACAAAGGACACAAAAACTTTTAAGAGAGAGAACTTTAAAACAGAATTGGAGTTAATTATTCCAGGGTACATAAGACTTTCTCAGCAGAAGGGTTACCATTTGTGATATGAATAGAGCAATACAAGTGAAATTTCTCCAAGCCTTTGAATGGAGGCAAATTCAGGCCTGAAATGAGACAGCTGAGGTAGTACAGTCCCAACACCTTTTGCCCAGCTCAGCTATGTTCTTTAGTTAATACTTCCTTTGCTGACAACCATCATTTTCTGAAATGTTGCCATTGATAATTAAAAACCCCCTTTCATATGATATAATAATAAACATTTGTATATGTAGGTTTCCAATATCCAGAGACATTTTGTTACTGCATGCAAATGTAACTAAACATTGTAATTTAGGCCCTGATCCTTGAAACACTTATGCACGTGCTTAACAGACACATTGCTGTTTCTTAACAGATGTGTAAATGTTTGCAGGATTGGGCCTTAAAAAAAAAGGCCACTATGAAATAATTTAGGTCCCACTTCAGCAAAGTCTTATGCACATGTTTAACTATAAGCATGAGCAGTCCTGTTAAAGTTGGGACTACCACCTTAGCAAGTTAAGCATGCACGTAAGTCTTCATAGAGTAGGACCGTAGACTTTGATTTACAAGAGAAAGGGAGAAAGAGGGTGATTGTGAATATTGAACTGTCAATGTTGTTGTTTAAAGGGGAAACAATCAACTTGAAATCTAGTTAATTTTAAAAAGATGAGTTAAAAGTAGTTTTAGGTACTACACGTGCCAGTCAGTTCCCTTGCAAATTTTCATAGTTTTACAGTCCCATTCTAGTGTTTAATTTCTCTCTCTCTCTCTCTCTTCCTCCTGTTGCTGTGAGAAATATCCCTGGAGAAAAGCAAGGAAGGCCCCAATCCTGTAAACAAATCCAGATGGCCATAAGGTATTGCTGACATGGATCCCTTTGCAGGATTAGGTCCAAACTGATTATACATATGATAAAGACTGAAAATGACTTCATACAAGGTGGTGTCAAACACACAAACTGAGGAAGCAGAGAAATTCCTCCTCCCTTCAATCTTTATTAGGCATAGGAATCTTAAGTACTACTTGTAAGGACAGGAGCATGTACTTTCAGCCATTATTCTGAATTTTTAAAATATTGATAATGTCGCTTAAAATATTGCTCTTCAGGGCTGGAACAAACACAACAGCACTGTGCTAGGTCATGAGACCCTCAATGGAAAACTGACTATAAACAGAAATGAAACTGACCAGTCTAGGTTCATTGCCTAAACAAACAACATAAATCTTGAACAGCCTGAAAAGTCACTACATTTGGTAAATAATTTATATATGCGCTAAAATAAGTCACCCCCGTTGCACCCCAGCGACTTTCACAGTCTGGCTGAATAGTCAGAAATTTGGTTTGTAAAACAAGGGAAACTGATAACAATAATGCAAAAATTCAGGGAAGCAGTTCAGTTAAACCCTGGTACTGTGAAGGAAAAAAAAAAAAAAATTGGCCACAGAAAGAAGGGAAGCCAAGACAGAGCATCTCAAGCGACAAGGGAGAATACTTTCCCCCGTTCAGGAAAAGGCGAAGGGACAAAGCTTGGCGGTACTAGGATGAGACCCATAGGTTTTGTTTGGATCTGGGCAATGGGATCCCACCCTGCGTCCCCAGCCTTTATCCTTGTATTTTCATCGTGAGCGCAGCAACCCGCCACGGAGCCTGGACCAACACAACGAGGGCGGCCTCCTGCTCCCCTGCCGAAGCAGAGCGGGCTGCGGAGAGCGGGTTCCTAGCCACATTTGACAATAAAACGGGGCCCGCTCCGCCGCCGAGGCAGGCTGCTCTGGGGGCGGCCCCAGCCCTGCCTGAGGCTGATTGGGTACCAGGCGCGCCGGGCTCTTCCCTTGCCGCGGCAGAAGCATCCTCTCTCTCCGCGGGCAGAGCGCCCCCGCCAGCCCCGGCCCCGGCGCATAACGAGGCATGTGATGGCTGCGGGTTGTTGCGGCTGCGGCTGCGGCTGGGGGCGGGGGCGGCCGGGAGGAGGCGGGGGCCGCGGCCCGGGCATTTGCATGGGCTGAGGCAAAGCGGCGGGCTCAGGCACAGCCTGGTTTTATTTTTAGCTGGCCGCTCCGGGGGCCGGGCTCCCGGCGGGACGGGGACACCAGCAGAGAGGTTACTGCAGGCGAGCCGCAGCCAGCGGGGCTGCAGCGGCCTCTCGCTCCCCTAGCTAGAGGATCTGCCCGGGAGGAGGGGGGGGGGTCACTCGGCTCCTCCGTGCGAGCCTCCCTGCGGCGGAGGCACCGGCAAGGCTCCGCAAATGGCCAGCCCTCGGCGGGAGCTGGAAGACGGGCAGCCGCTGCAGCAGCACCCTGCCCGCCCCGAGCCAGCCTTCGCCGAGGCGCGGCGCTGGATCGAGGTAAGGCGCCCCCGCTGATCGCCTGGTCAACGGGCACCCGCTGAAGCTCTCCTTTCCCCGGGCGGGAAGCATCGCGGTACACGAGAGGAAGGACCGGCCCATTTTCCTCCCCTCAGCGATTGTGGGGGGGTTTAACTTGAACCCCCCCCCCCTTCCCCTACAGAATAATGCTTCCCCCCCCCCCCCCGCCAGGGTGCGATTTGCAGATGGATTGGGAAATTAACAAGGCACGTGCCCCAAATCTCAGTTCCTCTTCATTGCCCCGGGGCACGGCTTCAAAGGGCGGCTCGGTGCAATGGAGCAGGCGCTGGAAGAGATTGGAAGTGTTGCAGATTAAGGGGCGCGCATTGTGTGGTTGTTTGGATGGTCGTGTGTGTGTGTGTGTGTGTGTGTGTTAACTCCCCGCCCCTCTTCCCCTCCCCCCCCCCCGGTTAATCTCTTAATCGCATTTGTTTCCCGGGACCGAAAGGAGACGAGCGCTCGTAAACCAGAGCTTGATCGAGACGAGGACACCACGATCGCCCCTCGTTTTGTGCGTTAGGAAGGTGGTGGGCTGTGCAAGCCATTCAGGTGTTGAACCACGCGGGCGTCGCAATTATCTGTCTCTGGCATCTGCTGAGCGCTGAAACGGGCTGGGGGTTTGCAGTCTTTCTGATTCGGATCAGGTTTCTCTGTATTACTCATTCATCCCTGTGGATGTGCATATATTTCCTTGAGTAGCACTTTATGCGCTACTGTGTATAGAAATCGGGCTAGTGGAAAAAGAGCTGCCAGCGCAAACATTCAGCGTAATGAGGGGAAATGATTTGCAGAGCATAGGCTATCCTGATTGGTATGTGGTTGCAGATGAGGACGGTGGCTATGATGATCCATGGGAGTAACACTTTCATAGTGAGGTGGTCATTCTGGATTGACTGGCATACAGATTGTTGTGTGACTGATTGACAGTGCCTGTTGTTAACTAGGTCTGTAAGAATGCAAGAACTTTCCATAGCACCATTACAGCTTCCTTCCTTGATAACTATGATTCCCTCTTTAACTACGAGTTCCTCTGGCTCTACTGACAGGGTGAAAACACTTATATTTAGTCACTGTTCTCTCATGTTTATAATACGTAAAGATATTGTATATCCAGACTGTCATGAAATTTGATAGTGCATCCAGCATGGAAAGATAGAGCCCTTTACATAGGTGTTTATCTACTCACCAATACAGAGCACTGAAGCAAACTGTTGTGGTATCATGGTTTATACCACTGTTTCCTTGAGCTGCAGGTTCCTAAATTTAAATTGAAACCCTGCGTAGATCTTTGCAGTTTCTATTTTAACAAAGTGTTTAGGAAAAATAATACTTCTAAATTTGTTTTGAGACTGTTAAAAGCTAGATTAATTTCTGGGGGATACTTCTGACAGTATAGTTAGTTCAATGATATATGAAGAATAACAGTTCTTGTTCTGATATTAAATAAAAGGGTAATATTGAACCAGAGATGAGTAAAACTGCATTGATGAGGAATTGGTGGCAATTGTGTGTGTCTGTGCTCCTCCCACTCCCAAAGAAAAATCGAAGAGGTCCAGAAACAGGAAATGAAAATGATGAGAACATGGAAAGGCGCCTCGACTTAGGAGAAGATGAAAAGATAGGGACTAGTATCTTTTTTAAAGAAGAGTCAAATAAATTAAAGGGAACATGACAGGTATATTAAAATATTGACTAGTATGGAGAAGGTAAGTAAAGTGTTTCTATTTACCCCTTCTTACTATGCAGGGACCAGAAAACATAAAAGTATTGCCTTTGAATTTCATTGTAAAGCTGAGAGAAAATAGTACTCTTTTTAATACAGTGCATAGTTACATTGTGACTGAGTTCCACTGGGTTATGATTGAAACTAAGAGTTGAGTGGGATTCAAAAGGATTAGACATGTGTAGTGAGACATCTATAGTTCCATTATATGATGATATATGGAGTTTAAATCCTGCTGCTTTGGAGAGTAAACCAAAAACTGCCTGAGGTTTTGAAGAAACTTTCCCAGGAGCAGTTTATTCCACAGTTCACCAGGATAGGGATTCTTCTGTCTTCCTCTATGCATCAGTTCTGGACTAGATGGACCAACCAGTGTTCTGAACAAGGAAGGCAAATTCTTCCTTCCTGAAAGCCTTTTTGTTTCCATCCCAATGGCATGGGGATGTATCTATCTAGGTTTCTATATTTGCATCCATGTATATGTAGCACCTTCTATACAGCATTGTCTGTATGCTCTTTCTCTGTTCTTAACCATTTGGTGTGGAAAATTTGGCATTGCTGATGACAAATGTGAAGTGCATTATTATGACTTAATGTGAACATGAAACTGCTGCAATAGCCACTGTTCCTTTCAACAGGAAATATTTCAGGAACATAGAAATTACCATATTTGATTACACCAGTGGTCCCTTGAGTCCATTATCCTGTCTCTGACAGTGGCAAATTGTCTTCCTAGTGATTCAGTGGAAGGTCCAAGAAACCACATATTTGGCAGATATGGGTTAATCTGCCCACCACATCAGGTCTCTTCTTAATCTGCAACAGATTGGTTTAAACCTGGAAGCAGGAAGTCTAATATCTCTCTTCCAAAACTGTTGTCAGCTTTGACTGTTCTAACTGGACCGTTGGGTGCAAAGCAAGGCCCTACACTCAACTTCATGGTGCTTGTTAGTTTGTAACACAATAACTTTTGAATGCCACATCCAATCAATTCTAAAATTTCAGGGGAGGTTCTAGTCATCAATGAGTAGAATACTATATTTTTATGGTGAAAATAAGAAAACCAGAAGGGGGCAATGGAGGACACACAAGCCCCTGGCATTTAGTTAGCAGATCCAGCAGTGTCATCCAGATCTCTAATTATCTACAGATCAAAGAACCAGTTGATAGCAGCCTTTAGCACCTTCCAGCATCATCCACTCTTCCTCTGCCCTCCCCCCCCCCTCAGCTCTGCCCATCCTCCCACTACAATTTAAAATTGTGACACTCTGGATTAATCATAGCCTGGACAGAAAGAAAAGAAAAAAATAATAATGGGGGGCCATACAGAGCCCATGGTATGGGGAAGAAGGTCATGGGGTGCTTGTGGAGGGATGCAAGTAACCCCTTCTTAACATGCAGCCTTCTAGCTGTTAGGTGCAACTATTTAGCTCAACTGCTTTTATGGGCCTCATCATGGTACCTGCGCACGTAACAATTGTTAATGTATTTCTCCCCACAACACCCTTGTGAAGTAAGGAAGTACTATTTGTCAGCTGAGGAACTGAGACAGTAAGTGACTTGTCCAAGGCCATATACGATGTGGTGGAGTAGGGACTTGAACCCAGGTTTCCTGGGTCTCCGGCTAGTGCCCTAACTACTGGACCATCCTTCTTTGTTTAAAGCATGTTTGAATCTTGCTAGTTTTTAGTCTCAGTGACTTCTTCTGTCTGAGTTCCACAGTTTAACTTGGTGTATGAAAGTTTTTTCAAGGGGAGGTAGAGTTGTTGTGACTCATAGTACTGAAGATGGTATATTGAAATTCTATTGGTTTTTTTTTTTTTTTTTTTTTCTGATTAGATCATAAATCTGCTTAATGTTTTAGGAAACCATAATTCCACCTTGCACCATGTATTTAGTTTCATATAAATATAAACAATACTCATCTTTTGTGTAATAGTAACCCAGTATTTTAGTTTTGCTTGACATTCACTGTTTAGATTTAAGCACCTCATTAATAACAAAATGAACTATATTGGTAGCACTGAGAAGACTTAAAATAAGCGACGTATCTGTATGGTAGGACTTTTTTCTTTTGGTGTAGTCTGCATTATTAAAGGTGCAGTATCCCATTTCAATTAATGCATCTCAATGTCACTGAAAGAATAGATCAGCCTTGCACAGTATAATGGGTTACCACAGAGAAACAACAAATCTCATTTAGTCCAGTGGCTTGTAATGTTGAAATGTCAATGCTCTCTGATATGCTGATTTTTCTCAAATTAGAATAACAGTTTGAAAGAACATCTGTAAAAGCAGTTATTCACACCACAACAATTCATACGAGGATAATACAGCAGTAAAGTTACACTTAGTGCTGGAGTAACTCCTGGGCTATTGTTACCTCATAATTGTACCTCTTAGGCTTCCCTCATTATGCTGTATATTCACTGTTGGGACTTTGTTCAACTAGGGATGGCTTTCCCATAGACTTGTACTACTTAGAAAATTTGCCAGCTGATAAGAATGCTTCCTTTATGGCTACTTGGTAATAATAAACAAGTCCTGTTTTCTCTCTCCTCTGTACTCTGAATTTGCTTTCCCTAGAGGTGTACACACTGCACAGGCTAAAAAAAAAACAAAACAAAACCTCTTAATAAAGATCCCCCCCCCGCTCCTCATCAAAAATAAAATGAAATAAAAAAAAATGTTCCCTCTAGAGATGGCTCTTATTAGGGAGAAATTTCTCCGACTAGTGGCTTGTTGGATTGGGTCAGGTTACTGGGCAAACCAGCTGACTTTATAAGGCCATGTCTCTATGTACAGTACTGTAGCAGCCCAGCTGCAGCGTGTGTGGTGAAGATACTTTATGCCAACAGGGGAGAGCTTTCTCACTGGCATTTTAAAAAACAAAACAAAAAAAACAAAAACCAAAATAAAACCCACCTCCGCAAACGGCAGAAGCTGTGGGTGGGAGAAGCTGTGCACATGAGTGCTTATGTCGGTGTTAATATGTTGCTCAGGGGGATGGACTATTCACACCCCAAGCAACATAAGTTTTGCCAAGATAGGCTGTAGTGTAGATCAGTGGCTCTCAATCTTTACAGACTGCAACCTTTCAGGAGTCTGATTTGTCTTGTGTACCCCAAGTTTCACTTCGCTTAAAAACTACTTGCTTACAAAATCAGACATAAAAAGACAATAGTGTCTCAGCCACACTGTTATTGAAAAATTGCTTCCTTTCTCATTTTTACCATCTCATTATAATATAAATCAATTGGAATATAAATATTGTACTTGTATTTGTGTATAGTGTATATACAGCAGTATAAACAAGTCGTTGTATGAAATTTTCGTTTTCTACTGTCTTCACTAGTGCTTTTTATGTTGCCTGTTGTAAAACTAGGCAAATATCTAGATGAGTTGATGTACCCCCAGAAGACTTGTGTACCTCCAGGGATACAAAAAGAAAAGGAGTACTTGTGGCACCTTAGAGACTAACAAATTTATTAGAGCATAAGCTTTCGTAAGCTACAGCTCACTTCATCGGATGCATCCGATGAAGTGAACTGTAGCTTACGAAAGCTTATGCTCTAATAAATTTGTTAGTCTCTAAGGTGCCACAAGTACTCCTTTTCTTTTTGCGAATACAGACTAACACGGCTGCTACTCTGAATCCAGGGATACACAGACCCTTAGTTGAGAACCACTGGTGTAGACATAGCTTGTGACTTCTGCCTTAAGATGGCATAAGTTTTAAATTCATAGTGGAAATAACAGTTTTTGAAGGGATGGGAGGCAGGGAAGTGGAGCAGGGGAAGAATCAAACACTTATCTGGTGATATAGTTGATCTTATTCTGGGATTAAGATGAAGATCCATCTTTGAATCCTTAAAAGGGTGTGGAATGAAAAAGCTTGCAAGAAAATCCTATGAATTTACTCCTGGGGGAATTCTTCCCTACTGCGCATGCGTAAAAGTCATGTGCTACGAAGAATTTTTTTTTTCCCAGCAGAAAATAACTTTTGCCGACATGCTGCAGCAGTTATGAATTTTGCCCACCAGAGGCTACTGTGGAGCCAGAACAGAGAGCAGTCTCTCTG
This sequence comes from Dermochelys coriacea, assembly GCF_009764565.3. Classification (NCBI taxonomy): domain Eukaryota; kingdom Metazoa; phylum Chordata; order Testudines; family Dermochelyidae; genus Dermochelys; species Dermochelys coriacea. Next base: position 98,907,471 of record NC_050071.1, on the reverse strand, counting down.
CAGATAGGGAAAAGAAGAGGCTGCCTTCCTCACAGTGTCTTGCCCATAGGACCAGGTCAGGAGGCATGGGATATGGTGGGACAGACAGAGTGGGGCATGTGGGGCTGCCCCGGGGTGTGTGTGTGTGGGGATGTCACAGACTAGAGTTCAGAAAGGCTAGTAGCGGGTACAGACTGGTCAGGGGCTGAATGGGAGTAGCCGTGCAGGGACACATTGGGGCGGGGATGGCTGAGTGGGGGTGCTGGGACACATGGGGATGTGTGAGGATGAGGACTGAGTGGGGTTCAGGGCCACATGGTGATGGGAGAGGAGAGGTGCATGAACACAAGGGGATGGGGGCGGGCTGAGTGGGGCACAGCGCACAGGACCAGATGGGGGAGGGGGTTTAGGGACACACTGGGACGGGGAAGTGGGGTGACTGAATGGGAGAGGCTAGGGGCCAGCCAGGGTCTGCATGGGGAAGGCTCCCTAACAGTCCTTCCCCCCCACCTATAAAAATCCCAACTGTTCCATATTTCTCCCACCTACCCACAACAACCCTTTAAGTTCACACCCAGGCTCTTTCTCAGCAATTATTTCCCTGTCCCTCAGCTCCTCTGTTACCCCTGACTCCCCCAAGCCTTTGCATGGCTTCTCAGGGGTGTGGGAAATACATTTCTGTATTGTAGTTTAGATGAATTATTACTCAAAGTTCAGTAATAATATGCCTGATAAGGAATCTATTTGTCCAAAAAAAAAATCCTGAATTTTTTTTGTTGTCTGTATTGTCACAGACATACTTGATGACAGGTATTTTGAAATAAATTACCAAAATAACTGAAACTGGTGTGAATACATTGTTGTTTTGGCAAATAAAATATGCAGAATTTTAAAATATTGTACACAGAATTTTTAATTTTTTTGGTGCTGCATTCCCTCGGTATGAAGTGTCTTATATTTGGGTGTCTGAAAGTGAAACCTCTTTATGGGGGAATACCTCTGGCTCTCAATATATGGCTGGTGCTCTGAGGCTTAAGGTCTCCACTGCAAAAACATAATTTTAAGAGGTGAGGGGAGGAATTCATTGACACAATCTTCATTACTGAGTTAAGGAATCTCAACTGGAAAATCTATTTGAGTAGCTAGTGATCTAAAGTGCAGTGAAAGGCATTCAGGTTTAGTATAAACAACTAGCTTAAATACACTCGCCACCTTCAAAACTCACTTGTGATATGTGCTTTAAGAGAATGCACTAACCTTATTTGAGGGGCACTTGAGGTAGTTTATGCTTGTTTATATATAAACACTCATCAAATGATTTGGACCCATTGAGTTGAGCACATAGCTAGATTGTCCTTATTTCTATTACCCTTTTTTTTTTCCTTGCTGTTTGTTTAAACTCCCTTGTCACTTGAAGTGGTTTGTGTGAGAGCCTTATGGCAGGAACTTTATGTACCTGTGTATTAGTACAGCTCCTAGCGCAGAGTGCCCCAGTGCAGTTTGGGTCCTTTAGGCCCTAATGCAATATAACTAATTCCCCCCCCCCCCCTTTTTTTTTTTTTTTTTTTTTGCCAAGTGGGGGCCAGAGCTGAAAAAGCTTTCTTGATGCAGGTAGTTCTTGTGAAGGCAATACAACTATCCTTGGAAGCATGTGAGTAAAGTTAGTCACATGCAGAGATTTGTACAGTATCCTACTCTAAATAATTACATTATTATCCAACTGTAGAATCAAAATTGGTTAACTAGTGAAATTAACCTATGGCTTTGAATGGAGCAGTGGCTTACCTAACATATGCTTATCTAGCAGTAGTTGTAATTGAAGCTTTCTCTCCCTATTAGAAGAAATTAATATGAATTTTTGTTAGTAAAATCTGCTGGGGATAGACTTACTGGAAGGAACAAATGTTCTTACATAGTCCCATTTGAAGTCTTCTGGTCCACTGGTATTGCTGTTCTGCATGAGGAGTACTACAGGCTTTTAAGGCATGAGACCAGCTGGTGATGAGAACTCTCAGGCTGATAGAGACTGGATATGATACAAAATTTATGCATTTAGGGTCCAATTCAAAGCCCATTGAAGACCATGGAAAGACTCTCGCTGTCTTCAATGGGCTCTGGATCAGGCCCTTTGTCGTTGTTAGGAAGATGTTGATCATACAGTGGATCCATAATGTAGCCTGGAGAATGAATCTTTGGATGAAACTGAGGTCCATGGCTCGTTTCTGTTCTTAAATGGGCATATATCCAGAAGGAGGCCACTGATTTCACAAGGGTTACTCCAGACATGTATAGATTTAAATGAGGGCAGAATTTCACTCTTTCTGCTCCCAACAGAGTTGGTTACTGCAGACAAGGTGGATAGAATACATCAAACTATTAATTCTGGCTAAAATAACCACTCTTTGTTCAGGCTGTCACCTTCCAGAGTGTTTTTTCCTTTCCCAGTTGCTTAGCAAACAACCTCCTTTCCTTTATATATGGGCCCAATTCCCTTATCATGAGATCACACTACTAAGCCATGTCACAAGTGGCCCTTGGCATGAGGCTGTGGGTGCGAATGGTCAGAACAACAATGTACTTGATAATATTAAAGGGTGAATGTCAGTAGTGCAGGACTAAACTGTTCAATGTCTTACAACTGTATTAATTTGAAGGAATGGAAGGAAATGTCCTTTCAGAACTTATTTTTAAATTCTCTGCTTCATCAAGAGACTATAAATAAAAAAAAATATAGCCCTGCAATATTGTTCTGCTGCTATCCAATCAGTAGAGAGAACCAGCTTAATAACAAAACCAGTTAACCCTATTCCAATAAGTCTGCTGATGTTAATGGTGTATTATTTTTGAGGAATAAGTAAGTGATTTGGTTGGTCCTCAGGAAATAAGGTGCAATGTTGACCAAATAGGGAGAAAGGAAAAAGCTGGGGAGAGCAGTGTTATTTTCAGTCTTCTAACACTAGACGACTATTCTGTTGGATAAAAACTAGGTGATAAAACCTATGTATCTGTGTTTGGAAAAACCTGCTAACATGGAAACTGGTGTTATCCAGTTACCTGTGGATGGGCACTTCTGGATTTGGGCTCTCTAATTATTCCAGATGAAGAAAATTGTAACAATAAATATCAGAATTAATAAATATTATCCCTCCTATGTTTAGCTAGGATCTTAGACAGAAAAGCCCTCAGTATGTCCTAGGGATTAACAATGAACAGACATATTCAGTTGAGTAAAAAAAAAGTTTTCTGTGGACCAAGATATTGTTCAGCTTGCAATAGGGTATTTCAGGACAACAGTTCCAATAATTTGTAGCTTTTTCTGTTAAAAAAACATTCAAAAGGTCCTTCCCGTGAAGAAGTCTGGTGTCTTGCAGTACTATTCTGCTGTGTGGCTTCTTTAATGGACATCAATGTCCTCAGTGATGGGTCCCTGCACAATTCAATCCTTAAGACTCTAGCAGTCTTCTTTTATGTAGCTGCAGTTTGTATGCCCTTGAAGGGGGGCAGGTGAAAGTCACTTAACATTGTCTCTGATGCTACAGGAGTGCTTTAGAAGCTGTGGATCAGGACCCCATTGTGCTAGGTGCTGTATAAGCACAAAACTCCTTACTCTTACGGCTTTGCTCAACTATGGCCTTTTATAACAGGTCATGTTCTTCTGGAAAGACTTCTTAAGGCAATACGAAACATGTTATGTTGCTGCCAAATTAACTATTTTTACTAGATAACTTGTGCTATTTTGGTTATAGAAAGCTTCACATTTTCTTTACCTTAGATATCATTGGTTGCCTTGGTTCTGAGACCTCAATCTTACTGAAGTCATTATGTATGGAATTGAAATTCTTCTTAATGCCATTACAGGAAAGGCACTTGGTATGAAGTGCAAGTTTAACAGATGAGATCTCAAAAATGTTGAGTCCTTCTAAAATAGTCTTGTGCTCACGTTAATATTTGATTAGAACATTCCTCTAGCATTAGAATCCATGTCAGCCAGTCTCGGCAGAATAACTTGCATAATATTGTTAAATAGCTTTTTAAAGAATTGCTAATAATTTGGTGTTATGGATGTCCACTTGATATAGGTAAGGCTGCAACTAAACTCTGTGACATGGAAAAATCCATTTTATAATCAAATCAACAAAAAGCCAAGTCGATTTCAAAATTGGTAGGTTTGGTGGGGGTGGGAGGGGAAATATTTCAGTTTTGAAGAGGGTCCTGCATTGTAACATGCCCTTTTTTTAATTTGAAAAAAAAAAAAAAAAGACAGGAACAGGGATAAGAACCTATTTTGCTGGCCTCCCCTGACTGACTTAATTTAAAATCATATTTGACAAGTTAAAATTGTGAACTATCACATTGCTATGGCCTATTGGCTCCAAAGGATTGTTGATTCATTGGGAGCCCCAAGCCCAGGGAGCAGTAGAAAGTAGATAAGGAGAGGAGGGTTCTTCAATCCCCACATCTCCTGTGTGTAGCCAAGGGAGCAAGACTGAGTGGGAGGAAAATGCCCTCCATAATGCTACATCTCCTTCCTCCTGAACTTTCTGCTCTCACCCCTTTCCTTCTTCTCTCAAACATTTTGAGGCTCCTAAGGCCAGCTTCTGCAGGCCTTGCTAGATCTGCATTGGGAGAGGCTGGAGAAAGCATGGCTTTGTAAAGAGGGCTTTCCTCTCTCTACATGGCCCTTCTGAGATCTGAAGAAGAGGGAAACCTTGCAGAAAGCCCCAGGTGGCTTCCTGGCACCTTTCTGTCGGTCCTAGAAGACTCATTGGGACCACCCTCTGCCTCCTTGGCCTGTTGGGGGTCAGGCCTGAGGGGGCTACCGGTTAGTGTCTCCTACGACTGGAGGAGTTGTGAGCTTCTCAAAGAGCTAAGACCTATGGGGTGGGCTGATAAAGTTTGCAGGAAGCACTGCCTGTTGGACTGGAAAAGTTTTCTCAGGCTGGGGTTGTGGGTGAATGGGTGATGGAATCTTTATGCCCTGGTACTCCATGCAGGAGATAGCAGGAGTGGCACAGGGGTTCTTCAGTCACCATGCCCCCTCCGCCATGTGGGGTAGGAACAAGAGAAGGAAGGCTTTTTATTTTTATTTATGTTTTTACTTATTTTGCTGACTCCCGCCAGCTACATTCCTTCCCTTCCTGTGGCTGTTAAGAAGCCAACAGGAAGACAGCTGGACTTCTGTGTACCTCCTGTGTTCTTTAGAAGGGGAGCCCTGATCCTGAGGAAGTAGAGAAACTTTCAAGAGTGGGGTTCCCTTTTTATGGGCCTTAGTAGGTTTTAGTCTTACCAAGCTCAAGTGCCCCCGAAAATCATGTCAGACTCCCCAAAAATCATGATTGGCTTAAAAATTAACTTGTTTAAATTTGGGTTTTTTACTTGTTTTCTGGCTTCTGATCCTTTAAGGTGCACTTGATGTTTGAAGCTTTTTCTCTCTAACCACGAGGGCTAGAAACGTGCTTTACAATAATAAATAGAAGATGAGGTTTCTCAACTAATAACAAGATTCTGGGAGCTGGGCTTCAAGCTGGGTTCATGATTTTAGAGCAAGTCTCACATTTTGGTGCAACACTAGAGTTTACAGCATCAGGACTTCAGTACAAAGAATCATGGTGGACTATAGGTGGCAGGGGACTTCGCCAGAAGGCTAAAGGGGCATTTGCTTCCTTTGAACTCCTAAAAGTCTTCTGGATTGAGTCTTTCCTCTTGGAGACCTGCTGGGGTCTAGAAAGGGGCCCTAGTCCTCCAGTAAACCTTAGCCTTTCAAGAATGCTAGAGGTTAACTGCCTCCCTGCCCCAATTTATTGGAAATTAAGATCTCACATCCACAACAAGCCACCGACTCTCGCCTAAATGACCACAGGCTTTTAATTCTCTCTCTCTCTCTCTCTCTCTCTCAATCTCTCTCAGTAGAGACAACAGAAGCAAAACCTCCTACTTGTATAATACGATGCTGATACTCATAAGTATAACAATCGTACACAAGTGTGAGCAGAATGGTTTCAAGACTACAATAGAAAAGGGGCTGTGATTATATTTACTTCCGAGTGCACTGAATTCAGAAATCCACAGGACTAGATATACAACCTGCCATAAGCCAGGATCTGGAGAAGCCCTGCCTCTCTGGGTGGGGAGCTGACAACAGGCATGCTTGGAGCATACATGAAGAACGCACTGGTGAGATTGGGGTGAGGAGCTGAGAGTGGGTATGCTAGCCACAAATCAGTAACTCTAGTACTGGGGAGGAGAGATGGGAACACCCATTTCCAGGAATGAGATGTAACTGCTCTATAGCTATTGTTTCAGGCGCTATTGGTCCCCCCTGGGTATTCTGTTTCATTTGAGTACATCTCATTGAGATGAATGGTCCCCTTAACACCTCTCTGAACCAGCCATGGTGCTGATGGATGTGTAGAGCTCCTTCTCTCCTTTCCATTCTTTCTCCTTCTAACTTCATACAGTAATATAGTGGAGTACCAGCTTTGCTCTAGCTAAGGTAGGGAAGTCCTTCCTGTTCAAAGGATGACTCTTCTAAATCTGTATATATGCATGGATTGTCTTAAATTTGCTATGCCTCGAGGGAGAGTAGGATTAGTGACCCAAATGCGGGGTCGTCTGAGCAAGTGGTTCCCAAGATACAGTCCACCCCCGCAGCATTTCATTAAATCCACAGGTTCTAGCAACTGTGAAGTTTGAAACCTACCTTGGACAGAAATCTGAGAATGAACTGTAAACATTTGGGAAGAATCTATCCCTGCCTCTGTTTTTGTTTTGTTTTTATTGGGGGTGTGGCAGGTGGAGTGGAGTTGTTGAGAAATGTAATCTGAATATGGCAGAATATTCAAAAAGTGCAGAAACCATTTTTTGGGGGAAAGGCTTGATGTTTCTCCATTCTTCTCTCCTCTTTTTAAAATTCAGATAGTACTAAAATCAGTTACTATCAATAGCAAATAAGAGCTAATGCTTGCCTCCAATCAGCCCCTGGTTCCAGCCTCCATCGTGTGCTTGTTAAACTTACAAACAAATACTTTCGTGCTTTCTCCCATGCTGCTCCTCATGCTTGGGAAGAGCTCCCTGTAAACATCTGTAAAGCTACCTCATTGTCCACCTTAAAACACTTCTCAAACCATCCCTTTTGCCATAAGGCCTACAAAACCATGGTTTGACCATGGTTAGGCTGCTGGGGTACTGTCGGTCATGCTGACCAGTATTATCTCATTGCTATATTACTCCCCTCTCTGTATCTATTTGTCTTTTTATACTTCGTGTAAGCTCTTTGGAGAAGGAACAATATTTTTCTGTTTTTTTTTTTTTTTTTTTCGTACAGCACCTTGAACAATGGGGTCCAGACCTAGGGCTCCCCGGTGCTACAGTAATGCATATACTAAATAACATTTTTTTTTTCTAGCCTGCTTCCAAACACCCTTGAAATGTTCCAAACACCCTTGAAATCCTGCTATTTGGCAAAGCTGTTTTAAGGAGAGATTGCATTTTTGGAGGGGGAGCGGAAAAGGGAAGAATAAGAAGGGAAGTGTAATTGGTTGACCCACTGCTGTGGTAATCCCATAAATTCAATCCTGAAATCCTTGATTTTTATCTTCAGTCATGTGAACAGTTTGATTCCTTTCAATGGGATGACTTGCATGGGTAAAGTTTTGCAAGATGTGGGCTCTTGATACTTTCCTAAAGTCCAAGAGTATGGCTGTTAATGTGAAAACTAAATATTCACACTAGCAAAATAAATACATGTATGTGACAGCAACAGTATTATATGTTATGTCCTCCCTTGTGCCACCAAAAGCCAGGGAGATAATCATAAGCGGACTTTGAACACTCCGATTTGGACCATAGAATAAAAGTTTTGATTTCTTTTTTTTTTGAAGTGTTGTTTGCCAGTGTATTGATTCATGAAAGATATTAAAGAAAACAAGCTGCTTCTGTGGAAGACTGTAACAAGATGGGCAAAATATCAGGATGAATCAGTTGTAAAGGTGACTAACCTGATTAGGAAGAACAATACTACATTTTTATGAAAACCTCTCCACAATATTTTAGCCTTTGGAAACCCTACAAGAAAATTTGTCAAATCTTAAAAGTTCAGGCAGCTTAATGACCCTTTATCTAAAAAAATAATATCTTGGCTTTTAAAATAAAAATTAAAGGCAAACCCATCTCTCTCAATCAGGAGTCTGCAGAGATTCAGCCTTGCTGTGAATTTTTCTTTCCAGATACCCTTTTTTTTTTTTAAAACTCTGTACCCATTTCACTTTCCCTAAAGATATCATTCTGCACAGATGTAGTGTGCAGTTTCTTCCTGGGTGTTTAATTTTTGACAGTCAGCTTGCTTAAAAAATGCCCAATTTAAGTTAAAATCAATTTGAAAGGACCCTTAGTCTTGCAATTTTTTTTTCTGCCCACTGGAAGCACTAGGTCTAGGAATGTTCAAATCTCAATCTCAGAACTGTCCAGGCATGCAGGGCACTTCTAAAAGTGGAAGTACCGGCTGTTCCTCAGTGATTCCTGGCATTCAGAGTGTTCCAGATTGGCACATCGTAGCTGCGTAGCTCAGAAATCCCTGGTGAGGCGATGACTGTAGGGGGAGAAGAGCGTTAAAAATAAAACTGGTCAAGCTGCTTGAGTTAGTAGGAATGTCTACGCTACTATTTTAAGTGCAATCCCAAGTCTGTAGACCCAGTTCTTAGACTTGCTACTGTGTGTGCGTTGCAATGTAGAAATACCCTAGTCACGAGTAGCTTTGCCAAGTAACTTCCCTTCCTTCCCGCTCTGCTCAACCCCCCCCCCCCTTTTTTTTAACATGAGTATATCCCAGGCAACAGACCCCTACGTTTTTCATATGTTCATTCACTTGTGGTGTCTTTTGTGATAAATTTGTAGCTGGATTAATTTATATCTCCACACTTGGAGAATGAGGTGCATTAAGACTTCTCAGAGAATGTTAAGTAAAAGCAGCTTTACTTTTTAAAAGTAACAAATGCACAAGGCTGTTTTTTTCTGCTTTTGCCATTTTATACCTTCACATGCATGTTTGTGTGTATTTTTTTGTGATAGTCGCTTCAGGGGGAAAATACATTTCTTAATAACTTATTGAATATATGAAATATTGAGGTCTTTCGCAGAGGACATAATTAAAATAAAAGAAAACTTGTCTTCAAATGCTCTAGGGTTTTATCTATTTTTCATTCTCTAGAGATTTTTCTGATCTCTTAGATCTATTACCATTTGCTTAAAAATGAAATGTTTATTTTTGGTTCCCAACCATTTTAAAACACAATCTTTCTCCAAAATGTGGATTCAAGGCAGATTCCATATTTGTTTGTTCTTCCAATAAGCAATATGTGGTTAATTCCTTTTTTTGAAAAAGTCTGACAGCCTGCAACATAACACATACTTTTTGGAAGAGAGCACATTGGATTTTTCTCTTATTTGAAGGATTATGTATTTTTAAAAGTGTTCCATCTTCTACCATAAAGACCCCTGAAATTAGCAGGTCAGACGCTTATGTCTAACTTCATAAAATCTATGTATAAGCTCAAATTATATTAAAAGGTGGTTTTTTGTTTTGCTATCAGTGCTGGTATCTCCCAAGTAAGAAATAACTAGGGTGACCAGATACCAAGTTTGAAAAATTGGGACAGGGAGTGGGGGATAATAGGCACCTATATAAGAAAAGGCCCTGAATATCGGGATTGTTCCTATAAAATCAGGATATCTGGTCACCCTAGAAATAGCACAAACAGGTTGTGCCTTTATTAATTATTTTGGTAGAAATTGTCCTTCTGAACTGAAGGTATGGAGGAGGCCTCCTGAGCATCATTCTCTGCTCCTTTTCCTTGACCCAACAGAAGATCATTATTCATAGGTGTGGAGATGGCAGAATGGGGGTGGGGAGAAGGGGAGAAGTAGGTGAGGCACAGAATGGCTACCTCCCACTGGAATTTCGTGCCTGAATTAGGCCCCAATCATCCAGCTGGATTTGTGCATTGCAGTGATGCCTCTAGATTGATCCCCTTGGAGAAGTGGGAACCTTAATGGCCTGCACTAACTGTTCTAGAGCAGTGGAGATTTTCTGGTAGCACAGGTCTTACAGGAGCTGCACCCTTCAGTGAGCAGGAAAGGAGCAAAAAGGGGATGTGAATGAACACCTGGGCTTTGGTTAGGTGTTGCAGAGGGGAGAGGAATGTGTGGGTTATTGGTGCCATCCTCTCTTCTTGGAGATCAGTATAGATCTTCTTCTTCTTCTCTTACCCTATTTTCTTCCCTGGAATATTGTGTTCAGTTCTGGCAAAGCTATGTCAATAAGGGGAATGAGATGGGGTTCAGAAATGGGCAACAGACACTTAGAGCTGTGGAGAGAGTTTCATACAAAGAGACTTAAAAAGATCAGGAATGTGTTGTTTAGTGTGGAGATGCACCAAATAATGAATGGCATGGAGCAGCTCAATTGCATGCTCCTATTTTTCACTCATTCATACAAACAAAAAGAAGGCCACAAAGTTAAATCTGAAACAAAAAGACTTTTTAAATTCAGGCATAACTAGTCTATGCATTCATTGCTATTGGAAATCTATTGAGGCCAAAAATGGTAAGGTTCAAAAAGAATTAGACACTCACATGGGGACTGAGAACATCCTCAATGTCATTAGAGAGGGTTTTAAAAAAAAAAAAAATCCTAAGAAACCCTGATGTTTCAGGGAATAAGATAACATTTCACTGATACTGGGAAGAAACTCCCCTGGGGGAGCCTGGAGAGTGGTGGTGGTTCAATATTTTGTCCACAATGTGTGTCTTACAGTTTTTCCTGAAGCATATGATTCCAGTCCTTGCCGTGACAGTTGTACCAAGCTCGATGGAACACTGATCCAGTATGGCAATTTCTGTGTTCTTAATTACATTCATGGAAGTACCACTAAAATATTTTTGTAAATAGTTGCGTTTTAAACAGCATATTGGGCTGTTTACATATCCCTACCTTTTTAAAAGCTGCTTCTTGTAGTATTAGAAGTCCAAATTTAGATTCTTGGAGGGGAATTTATAACTAATAAATCTTGGGTAGATTTTTACACTCTAAAATAGTTCTCCTTTTCATAATGTTTGAATGTGGTGTGACCTACCAGGTCCAAAGGAGTGAGTACTTTTGGCAAGGAGGGATTCCTGGCTTTCTAAATACAAAGCACCTTTTTCTCTATCCCTGATGTGTCATATGTCCAACAACTGTTCTAGGTCTATTTATTGCCTGGCCAGAGCTCTGGGCTACTGTAATTCTTTGTGTACAACATCTAGGGTTTTGTGTTCAGCAAGGTTACAGACTGGAACAACCCTGAGATAAAGAATATTGATGAGTTAGTGGGTAGAGAGCAGATGAGGTGGTCAAAGATGTTTGGTTTGTTTGCTTGCCTGCTTGATGCATTTTAATCAGAATGATGTCACCTGTGTATATTCTATATCTGTGTTTTTGAACATTGAATGCATTTTGTAATTTATGGGAGTCTCCTTGTGGGCAGTTACCTTGAAGAGTGCGTGTGCATTTTGTTGTTTTTTTTTTTCCTGAAGTTTAGAATCCAGTTCCTCCTCCCCGCCCCCACATCCCCATTTTGATATCTTCTGCTGCTCCCATATGCTTTCAGAATCCTTGCTGTAAGAATGACCCTAGATTCCTGCATATCTGCTCCCTCTGGTGCTGTTTGGGGAACTGACAGCTCCTTTAGTGGTGCAAGTCTTGATGTGACATGGGTGTTCTGTGTATCTCAGGGAACAGCATTTATTTAATAAAGTTCCAGAGCTCTCATTTCCTCTACTGCTCCTTGGAGTCAACCAAAGCATGCCGGGGTGGGGGGAGGAGGGGACGGGGAAAGAGTCTGGGCTCAAAGCAACCACTATATCCTAAACTTCTGATGAATGAACATTTTTAGTAGTGTTCACCCTGCTCCGCCTCATTCCAAGCAGTTTCAAATCTGATGTGGAGAAATAAATAAGAACATAAGAATGGCCATATTTGCTCAGAACAATGGTCCATCTAGTAGAGTCTTCCAACAGTGGCTGATCTTGATGCTTCAGAGGGAATGAACAGAACAGGGCAATTATCAAGTGATCCATCCTCTGTCGTCTAGTCCCAACTTCTGGAAGTCAGAGGTTTAGGGACACCCAGAGCATGTGGTTGTGCCATTGATGGACCTTCCTCCATGAACTTACCTAATTCTTTTTTGAACTCAGTTATAGTTTTGGCTTTCACAACATCCATTGGCAACAAGTTCCAATAAGTTAACTGGGTATTGTATGAAGAAGTACTTTTTTTTTTTTTTTTTTTTTTTTAAAACCTGTGGCCTATTAATTTCATTGTGTGACCCCTGGTTCTTGTGTTATGTGAAGGGGTAAATAACCCTTCCTTATTTACTTTCTCTACACTATTCTTGACTTCTACCATAGCCCCTCTTAGTCATCTCTTTTTTCTAAGCAGTTTTTTTTTCTCTTTTCTTGTGGAAGCTCTTCCATACCCCTAAAGATTGTTGTTGCCCTTCTCTGTACTTTTTTCTGTACTAATGTATTTCTTTTGAGACTGGGGTAATCAGAGCAACACTCAGTATTCAAGGTGCAGGTGTACCATGGATTTATATAGTGGTATTATATTTTCTGTACGTTGCCCATTGAGCAGCTGTTTTCAGAGAACTATCCACAATGACTCTAAGATCTTACTTGAGTGGTAACAACTAATTTACACCCAAATGTGCATTACTTTGCATTTATCAACATTGAATTTCATCTGACACTTTGTTGCCCAATCACCCAGTTTAGTGAGATCCCTTTTTACTCTTCACAGTCAGCTTTGGCTTAGCTATCTTGAATAATTTTGTATCAACTGCAAATGTTGCCACCTCACAGTTTATCCCTTTTTCCAGATCATTTTTGAATATGCTGAACAGAACTTGTCCCAGTATAGATCCCTGGGGAATCTGCAATTTTTCTCTCTCCACTCTGAAAATTGACCATTTATTCCTACCCTGTGTTTCCTATCTTTTAACCAGTAGAGGACCTTCCCTCTTATCCCAGGACTACCTACTTTGCTTAATGACAGATTTCAGAGTAGCAGCCATGTTAGTCTGTATTCGCAAAAAGAAAAGGAGGACTTGTGGCACCTTAGAGACTATCAAATTTATTTGAGCATAAGCTTTCGTGAGCTACAGCTCGTTTCATCGGATGCATTCAGTGGAAAATACGGTGGGGAGATTTATATATACACACACACACACACACACACACACACACACACACACACACACACACACACACACACACACACAGAGAACATGAAACAATGGGTGTTACCATACACACTGTAATGAGTGATCGCTTAAGATGAGCTATTACCAGCAGGAGAGCGGGGGCGGGGGGAGCCTTTGTAGTGATGATCAAGGTGGGTCATTTCCAGCAGTTGACAAGAACATCTGAGGAACAGTATAGGGTGGGGAGGGAAAATGAACATGGGGAAATAGTTTTACTTTTGTGTAATGACCCATCCACACCTCTGAACAACATACTAACCCACAGAGACCTTACTACCAAGACTACAAAAAGGATTCTGGGTGGACTCCTCCTGAAGGTCGAAACAACAGATTGGACTTCTACACAGAGTGCTTCCGCCGACATGCACAGGCTGAAATTGTGGAAAAGCAGCATCACTTGCCCCATAACCTCAGCCATGCAGAACACAATGCCATCCACAGCCTCAGAAACAACTCTGACATCATAATCAAAAAGGCTGACAAAGGAGGTGCTGTCGTCATCATGAATAGGTCGGAATATGAACAAGAGGCTGCTAGGCATGTCTCCAACACCGCTTTCTACAAGCCATTACCCTCTGATCCCACTGAGGGTTACCAAAAGAAACTACATCATTTGCTCACGAAACTCCCTGAAAAAACACAAGAACAAATCCGCACAGACACACCCCGGAACCCTGACCTGGGGTATTCTATCTGCTACCCAAGATTCATAAACCTGGAAATCCTGGACAACCCATCATCTCGGGCATTGGCACCCTGACAGCGGGATTGTCTGGCTATGTAGACTCCCTCCTCAGGCCCTACGCTACCAGCACTCCCAGCTATCTTCGAGACACCACTGACTTCCTGAGGAAACTAAAATCCATCGGTGATCTTCCTAAAAACACCATCCTGGCCACTATGGATGTGGAAGCCCTCTACACCAACATTCCACACAAAGATGGACTACAAGCCGTCAGGAACAGTATCCCCAATAATGTCACAGCTAACCTGGTGGCTGAACTTTGTGATTTTTGTCCTCACCCATAACTATTTCACATTTGGGGACAATGTATACCTTCAAATCAGTGGCACTGCGATGGGTACCCGCATGGCCCCACAGTATGCCAACATTTTTATGGCTGACTTAGAACAACGCTTCCTCAGCTCTCGTCCCCTAATGCCCCTACTCTACTTGCGCTACATTGATGACATCTTCATCATCTCGACCCATGGAAAAGAAGCCTTTTGAGGAATTCCATCATGATTTCAACAATTTCCATCCCACCATCAACCTCAGCCTGGACCAGTCCACACAAGAGATCCACTTCCTGGACACTATGGTGCTAATAAGCGATGGTCACATAAACACCACCCTATACCGGAAACCTACTGACCGCTATTCCTACCTACATGCCTCCAGCTTTCATCCAGACCACACCACATGATCCATTGTCTAGAGCCAAGCTCAACCGCATTTGCTCCAACCCCTCTGACAGAGACAAACACCTACAAGATCTCTATCATGCATTCCTACAACTACAGTGCCCACCTGCTGAAGTGAAGAAACAGATTGACAGAGCCAGAAGAGTACCCAGAAGTCACCTACTACAGGACAGGCCCAACAAAGAAAATAACACAACGCCACTAGCCATCATCTTCAGCCCCCAACTAAAACCTCTCCAACGCATCATCAAGGATCTACATCCTATCCTGAAGGACGACCCATCACTCTCTCAGATCTTGGGAGACAGGCCAGTCCTTGCTTACAGACAACCCCTCAACCTGAAGCAAATACTCACCAGCAACCACACAACAGAACCACTAATCCAGGAACCTATCCTTGCAACAAAGCCCATTGCCAACTCTGTCCACATATCTATTCAGGGGACACCATCATAGGGCTTAATCACATCAGCCACACTATCAGAGGCTCCTTCACCTGAGCATCTACCAATGTGATATATGCCATCATGTGCCAGCAATGCCCCTCTGCCATGTACATTGGTCAAACTGGACAGTATCTACGTAAAAGAATAAATGGACACAAATCAGACGTCAAGAATTATAATGTTCAAAAACCAATTGGAGAACACTTCAATCTCTCTGATCACTTGATTTACAGACCTAAAAGTTGCAATTCTTCAACAAAAAAGCTTCAAAACCAGACTCCAACGAGAGACTGCTGAATTGGAATTAATTTGCAAACTGGATACAATTAACTTAGTTTTTCTTTGTGTAATGACCCATCCGCTCCCAGCCTCTATTCAAGCCTATTTCCCCATGTTTATTCCTCTCCCCCTACCGCCCACTGTTGCTTGGACGTTCTTGTCAACTTTTGGAAATGGCCCACCTTGATGATCACTACAAAAGGCCCCCCCCCACCTGCTCTCCTGCTGGTAATAGCTCACCTTAAGTGATCACTCTCATTACAGTGTGTATAGTAACACCCAGTGTTTCATGTTCACTGTGTGTGTGTGTGTGTGTGTGTGTGTGTGTGAATCTCCTCACTGTATTTTTCCACTGAATGCATCCGATGAAGTGAGCTGTAGCTCATGAAAGCTTATGCTCAAATAAATTTGTAAGTCTCTAAGGTGCCACAAGTACTCTTTTACTAGGCTTAAGAGCCTTTGGTGGGAGACCTTGTTAAAGGCTTTCAGAAAGTGCGTATACACTGTACAATAAGAATATTAATAGATTGCAATGGGGATCTGATGATAAACACAATTTGGCATGGGATAGAGATCTTCAAGAGCTAGCACAATCTGGAATGTAATTATTTAAGAGAGAATATCATGGACTCTGACCTTTTTCAGCCACATACAAAAGCAGCTGTTATCCATGTGGAGATTTGGCCAGAATCACATGCCATGTGGTGATGCTTCTGTTTGCTACTGTCGGTTTTGTGAACAATGTCGTATAACTTTTACATTCTACATGTCTCAAGTTGGCTGGATGAGGTGGCCTTATAAGTCTTCTCTGTTCCACTATAACTTCCGTGAACCTGCATGAACTCATATTTGCTCTAAAACTTATCTTAGTTCATTGTTTAAATTTTTAAGATTATATAATCTAATGCTAGGACTTCATGTTTGATTTTTAAAGGTGTAACCCTACATTTATTCCCAACCTTACAAAAAATCAAGGTAGTGAAGGTGTGCATGAATTTGGACTCACTCTCCACATCTCCCACTGTTATGTCAAAAATAAATAAATCCGCATACAGTAGATGAAACTGCAGAGTTAACTCTACTTGTCTTAACTGCCCCCTTTAAAAAACAAACAAACAAAATCCAAACTAAAAAATCCTCTTTCCTTTCTCCTCCCATATTTTTGTAATCCTAAATTTACAAGGCAATTTAGTAGGTGTTGGAAGGTATGGTAGCTCATGTTCAGTAACACTTGGTAATCCTGGTCCTCAGTAACACATGTCCTGCCACCCTTGCTCATGTGATCAGTTTCACCCACACGCACCGGCTTCCTCCAGGCGCCAGGGGTGCTCAACCCTCTACTGCGCCCCAGGCCCCATCCAGCCCCTTCTCCCAATCCTCCCTCGCCCAGTCTCTTCCTGCCCACTTGCACCCCCTCCCCCGAATGTACCCTGTTCCCGTTCCTTCTCCTCCTGCCTCCCCCCCAGCGCCTCCTGCATGCCATGGAACAGCTGATCTCAGGAGCACTGCAGAGGGGTGGGAGGGGGGAGAGCTGGCTGACAGTTGGTGCTAAGCACCCACTAATTTTTTTTCCCATGGGTGCTCCAGCCGTACTACGGAGTCGGCACCTATGGTCTCCCCCGTTTCAGTAAGAATGCTTATGAGTAGCCCATACTCATGGCAAAGGATGTGGCAGGGCAGTGATCGTGTCTCAGAGTAAACAAGAAAATTACGTGATGTTTGGGTCCAGTTCTACACTCTGTGCTGAGCTGAGCTACCTGTTGATATCGGTGAGAATCTTGGCTGAGCAAGGCATGCAAGAACCTTGTAGTAGATTTTTGACAATTGCTTCCCCACTCCCCATCCCATTCCTCACTTTACCCTGGGCTGGATGCCTAGCTCTTTATTATCATAGCTAATCATTTTTATAGCAAGCTCAAAATAATTTTTGTCTTGACATTTGTTTTGTTACTGATATTCCTAGTAATAATTCACTGGCATTAATGGCTTTCTGCCACCTGAGCTCTGCCAGGAGTCTCCAGCACACTTTGTGTGCCATTTGTCAAGACTATTTAAACCTGTAACTCTCTACCGTACTTACAGAGAAAACTAATGTATTGTATCTCAGGATTTGGAGTCATGGCTTGATTATGAAGTTGACAAATCCTGGAGGTCCACATTTGTTTCCCTTTTTTACTTTTATCATATTCCCCAGAAAGAATCTTAAATATGGATTTTTATTTTTTTTTAAATAAATCACTTGCTGTTGGGGCATTCTGGACATTACAGGCTTCTGGTATTAGGTTTAGGTCACATATCATAAGTCACTGGAGCTTTCTTGCAACTTTTACACTTGGGCAAATGGACAAGTAACAGTTGCCCCTGAAAGACAATTATGTACTTGTATTGATTAGCCCTATGATG
This sequence comes from Dermochelys coriacea, assembly GCF_009764565.3. Classification (NCBI taxonomy): domain Eukaryota; kingdom Metazoa; phylum Chordata; order Testudines; family Dermochelyidae; genus Dermochelys; species Dermochelys coriacea. Next base: position 98,889,644 of record NC_050071.1, on the reverse strand, counting down.
AAATTTAACAGATTTTTTTTGACTGATGTACATGTATCCCATTTCTAATTTAAAAACCAAGATTCAGTTGTATTCTGAATCAGTGGTTTGTTGTGTCCTGGAACGGATCCAAATTGGAGAAGCTTTGTTTCCATGTGTCTCTTGTCACCAATAAGCAGGTAAAAAGGAAGAACCCTGATTGGGCTGTATGCATTCACTCAAAATCTATTTCTGTCCCAATTCATTGTTTGCTAGGTTTAGACTAATCTTGTGCAGTGTGCACTAACAATATATATCCCTGCCAGGTCAGTTTCTGACGGCGTACATCTGACTTCCCCCTACAGCTACGTACTTCAGTCGTAGAAGCACTTTTCTCACAGATTACACCTATGACTTACTCACAATTCTTCCTAGCATTTGGTAGTATCTTTAATTTTTAATGTACTGGCAAGTTACCCTTTTCAAGACTTGTCAGTTCATTCCAGTTATCTGCTAACCCGAATGCATTATACGAATCTGATAGGCTTCTGTTGAGTGACTCTCAAATGGAATGATTGTGAGTGTGGAAGGGGGAAAACAAAGGTGGTTTTCATTATTAAAAGAATAAACAATGACTAGGTGGGCTGAATAACTGATGTTCTTTCCAACAGGCTCTCCATTTTCTGCACTCTCATCAGCTAATATATGCTGTGTTCTTTTCTACCCATCTCAGGTCAAAAGTGACACTGCCTTTGACTAACATTCCAACAGTTTTGCCTTCAGTTCCAGTCTTGGGTGAATTTTTAAAAAGTTATAAAACACTCTATAAACACAAGAATTTAGAAAATGACTCTCAACTTTATTAATTTGTTAAACTCCTCATAATAGGAGAGACCTTTGATATAAATTTTAGGCCCAAACTCTATCTTTTTGTAAAAACAGGCTTCTATAAAACCTAATACAACAGAAATGTGACTGTTATGAAGAAAATCCAGCATTGTAAATAGGTTTATTTTGTTTTCTTTTTTGTAGTAAATATTCCCCTATGGGGTTTGCAACTAAAACATTTCAGCAGGAAGAACTTGAAAATGAAACTGACTTGATTTGATTTTTTTTATTTTTATTTTTTGGTCCCGCTAAGAGAAATACAGAATAAATAACACGTAAACTTCCTACTAAGTCATCTCCTGTGGGATTTACATGGGAGCAGGCAGTCTGCCCCCTCCCCTCCATTTTTCCTTTGTTGTTGTATCTGGAAATTGTGTATTTTCACAGTGTTCGGGGGATATGTTCCTTTTGCTCCAGGCTGGCAAGAACACAATGAAACAGGCAGTGAGAGGACCAGTGTGGTATGATGCATGAGTTGGCAATCCCAGCACTGAGGTTGTGCTATACTGCTGGCATTTTAACCCTGTGGTCTTTGTTTTGGAGCATGTCTATTTTTCTATATTGGGGGAGGGAAGGATTTTTTCTTTTTGGTAAGAATTTGGTCCTCATAAGAGTGCTTGATTTCCATCTGTAGAAAATGGAGTCATAACAATGGTCTGACCCAGTAGGGCCATTCCTATGGACCATCTAGGCTAGTATCCTGTCTTCCGACAGGTGCCGGATGCTTCAGAGGGAATGAACAGAACAGGGCAATTATCCAGTGATTCCTCCCCTGTCATCAGTCCCAGCTTCTGGCAATCAGAGGTTTAGAGGCAACCAGAGCATTGGGTGCATCCTCGAACATCTTGGCTAACAGCCCTTGAGGGACCTATCCTCCATGAACGTTTTCTTTCTTTCTTTTTTTTTTTTTTTTTTTAAACACAGTTATAACTCCAAAAAAAAAAAAGTTCCAAAATATGCTGTAATCATTACAGGCCCTCCCACACTGCCTGACCAACACACATCAATCCCGGGCCTGGAGACACTACCTCTCAGGGCTGAAGAATATCTAACTTTCTGTATATCTGCTCAGTTCTTGATTTCTCTGCTGAAACTGAGCTAGGTTGCTATTTAGTGCCCATTATGATGGTAGAGGAGTGGCTGTTTTTGTCACATGGATTTTTGCACTTAGCGCTGGGCTGAGACAACCAACATCACTTCACACAGGACTCAAATGCCTACTACTAAGGAAAGTACTTAAGATTACTGCTGACCTTAGGGTTGCCAAATGTCCGGTTTTTGACCAGAACACCCAGTTAAAAAGGGATCCTGGCGGCTCTGATCAGCACTGCTGACTAGGCTTCTAAAAGTCCAGTTGGCGGTCACAGCAGGGCAGCGCAGTTCCTGGCAGCGGCCAGCATGCCTGGCTCCTAGGTGCAGGAGCAGCCACAGGTGCTCTGTGTGCTGTCCCCACCCCGAGCGCTGGCTCCGCAGCTCCCATTGGCTGGGACCCACAGACAATGAGAGCTGCGGGGGTGGCACCTGTGGGGGCGGGTAGCGTGCAGAACATGCTGGCCACTTCCAGGAGCTGCCTAAGGTAAGTGCCACCCAGCTGGAGCGCACACCCCTCACCTCCGCCCGCACCTCAACCTTCTGCCCCAGGTGAGAACCCCCTCCCAGAGCTGGTACCCCAACCCCCTGCCCTGAGCCCCTTCTGCACCTCAAACCCCTCATCCCCAGCCTGTTGTAGCAACCAGGTAAGGTACTAACAAACTTTAACAGGACTTTATTTTTAAACTGGAAACCTCTTTTACCAAGCCGCTGCTGCACCCGCAGTAGCTCTCGCTCCGCCTGCTCAACTCCCCCCACCCCTTCCTGTTTCCTGTCCTTTCAGACTCCCAACAGCCAGTGCTCCCAGTTCTAATAATTACAAGCAGCATCTAAACACCACATAGCCCCACCCCAGAGCCCGGACCCCAATCTCCTGCCCCAGTCCTGAGCCGCCTCCTGCACTCCAAACCCCTCAGCCCCAGTCTGCACCCCAGAGCCTGCATAGGGAAGGGCAGGGCAGAGGGCGGGTTAAGTGTGTTTGGTTTTGTGCGATTAGAAAGTTAGCAACCCCACCTGACCGGGGCGGGATTCCAGACGGTGCAGGGAGATCTGTATCCAATTACAAATCTGAACTCTCTGGAGTCTTGTTGAGTAGAATTCTTTTAAACTTATCTTTTTTGTCTCAAAGGAGAATTGGTCAAATGTTGTGCCTCTCTGCTGTCGTGGTATCTTGATTTCCATGTGAGTGGGAAATCTCCTTTGCCACCTCCCTTCCCTGTCAGAAGCAGCTGTGCCTCAGTTTCCCTCCAGCCCATTTGAATAAATGCTCTAAAACAAAATATCGAGCTCCAAAATAAGTCTCTCTTTCTGGGTTTTGGTTCTTTACAATATTAAAGAAACAGATTGTACCCTAACATTTGTACAGAAGACCTTCATGCCTGGAGCCTTGGGAGATCTAAAGCATTATAGAAGCACTAAATATTAAGAGTAACTTGACTGGAACATGTTCCTCCTTCTCTTTTCACCTCCAGCTTTAAATTTAGACATGATTGTTAAATGAGATGAGAGGAACTAATTGAAGGGTAAGCTGCAATCCTCTGCTAAGAGACTCACTTACACTTCTCAGTTGTATCAGATTCTCTTTTTACCTTTGTAAGTCTATTGTGGAGCCTTCTCATGCCGTTTATAGTCTATAGACAACTTGGTAGTACATGCTGTACAAGAAGTAGTAAAGTAAAAAATAACTTTCAGCTGATGCAAGTTCAGGTAAGCTCATATTGGCTTGACTAACGTGATAGAGCTGCCGTATATAGCACCCATGGGTCTGGTCCCATGCCTTCATGAACTGCCGAACTCCCATCAGGAGACAAATCTGTGAGATAAGGGAAAAGCAAACTATTTTTGTTCAGACTGGTTCCATTTACCGACATGATGGATTTTCTGTTTCCATGGAACTTGAGGAGCACAACCGTCCTCATCATTGACTGAGTATTGTCTTCCTACTGGAGAGCCAGCCAGTCAGTTTGTTCTGCCTCATAGCAGCACAGGAAGGTTCTGGACTTCATCTACAGAGCACTGTTCTTCCAGATTCCTTTTCTTTCTTTCTTTTCTTTCTCACACACACACAGAGAGATTCACACCATTCCTCAGCTGAGTGGATGCCTGGCTTTGGCTGTATGTGTTTGCTGTGGTGTGTTTTTTTTTTTTTTTGGGGGGGGGGGAAGGCCCTTATCCTCCCCTCTTGCACTGATTGCTGGATTAGATTCTGTTGAAGGAAAAGCAAAGGACTAGAAAGTACGTTGTATTCTCTATGGGGAAGAGACTAGCTTTCTGCTAGGTTTATACAGCAGCTAGCATAATGGAGACATGACCCAGATTGGTGTCTCTAGACACCAGTAAAATGTATTTATGTAATTATCAGTGGGTTTCACTGATATCTGCTGTTTTTAAAAAAAATTAATCACGAGATTAAAAAATAGTCACAATTAATCACAGTTTTAATCACCCTGTTAATAATAGAATACCATTTATTTGGTGTTGTGGGAGGGAAGAGTGTGTGTGGGGTGGGGGGAGGGAAGAGTGTGGGTGAGGGGCAGGGAAGTGCTGTCTCTTTTTAAGCAGAGCACTCAGGAGCCTGAACACTTTTTGAGCCAACCGCGGCTGCTATTGGCAGCACTCCCTCCTGAGCCAGCAGCAGCAGACAGGTTCTTCCATTCCCTGACCCCAAGTCAGTGGCAGCCGGGTACATGGGCAGTGGGAGGGGGACACCCTGACATTATGATCCCCCCCCCCCCATCCTGATGTGCGCAGGAGGCAGCTACCAGTCAAGAGCAGCTTGCCCAAGGGTGGCTCCGTGGTAGGCAGGGGGAGGCTGGAGCAGCAATGGAGCAGAGCAGTAGGAGGAGGGGCACTCCTGCACTGGAGGCATGCAGCACCCTGGTGTGCAATTAATGCTTGTTTAAAAAAAGTTAACTTTTTTTGCATTAATCACATGCATTAACTGCAATTGACAGCCCTAATTATTATTTTTGATTAAAAACGTTTGCACTGTGAAAAAGATGCATGAAGAGCCATACAAATGTTTGGCACAGAAATATCCTGCAACACCAGCTACAACAGTGCCATGGGAACACCTGTTCTCACCTTCTGGTGATGTAAACAAGAAGCAGGCAGTATTATCTTCTGTAAACGTAAATAAACTTGTTTGTCTTAGCAATTGGCTGAACAAGAAGTAGGACTGAGTGAACTTGTAGGCTGTAAAGTTTTACATTGTTTTGTTTCTGAACCCAGTTTATTTATTTGTGTGTGCGTGCAAAAAGTGTGCATTTGTAAGTTGCACTTTCATGATAAAGAGATTGCACTATAGTATTTGTTTGAGATGAATTGAAAAATATTTTTTCTTTTTTATAGTGCAAATATTTGATAATAAAAAGTGTGCACTGTTCACTTTGTATTTTGTTGCAATTGAAATCAATATATTTGAAAATGTAGAAAAACATCCAAAATGTTTATAATAAATGTAAATTTGTATTCTATTTAGGTTTAACAGTGTGATTACAACTGCGATTGCGACTTTTTTTTAATTTTGTTAATTTGTTTTGTGTTAATTGCTTGAGTTAACTGCGATTAATTGACAGCCCTGGCTGACAGCAGAGGAAAGGTGAGATTCAGTCTCAGGAAAGTAGTGTGCACTAGTGGGAACAGACTATTCTGCCCCCATCCTCTCCAACCTGCCATTCTTCTCTCTACCCAACTCCCTCCCTGTGCCAGTCCCTGTCTCCTTGCCCAGCTAGTAGTCTTCTCTCCCCAACCCCTAATGTTCCTTGCGGTTCTTCTTGCTACTCTGCAAATACCAGAGGATTGTGCTTTCTATGCTTGCAATACTCCTGACAAAGGCGCAGAGCTGTGCGGGCTCCATGCTTCTGTCAGAGATGGCGTACAGCAACAATCCTGCATGGGTTCATGGGAAATTGAAAATTATGGGGTGGAGAGCATTGCATTATGGGAAGTTGCTCCCAGTCACCCCTGCACAAGTTGTTTCTGCCCCACCATTCATTGCCAAAACTACTCAAAAGATAGTGTGCTGAATGGCGGTAGGTTACACACTGGGATGTCTACCCCTAGCGCATAGCCTTGTGAGTTGACACAAGCACTGCGGGTGAGTACGTGCAGCACTGATGCAAGGAGCCCAGTATGCACATGCACAGGTGATATGCTAACTGTAGTGGCTGTATACCAGCGTACCTTGTGTTGGCAAATATTTGTAGTGTAGACGTGGCCTGTGATAGCTTTGGAAGTTACTTTGTTGAGTGGGCTGGGATTAGTATTCAGCCAGTGATGGACAGGTCTAGTTTCACCCTCAAAGCTCTGTAGAAACTGAAGGCCCACCTTGAATCAGTGGACCTGAACTGAAGAAAACAAGCTGTTCAGTGAAAGAAGCAACTTGACCATGGGAAAGCTTTTTCTCAAGTGTTGGCCATGAGCTGATTGTCACAATAGTAATAAGGAGTGAAGTTGGTCTCTTCTCCGCCGTAGAGACTAACTATATTTGATGGTTCAAGTACTGCAACACATTTTCTCTGTCCTTGAATTCCAACTATTTTTCCCCCAACCCTAGGTTGTGCAAGCTAATAGATCAGCAAGCTGCTGTTGGACTGGTGCTTTCTCTGATTAGTCAATGCCAATGCCCTGTCTCGTATATCTTTTTTAAAAGTCAAATAGCTTTAGAAAGGGAACGTTTCATGTTGTACAACTTCTGTACCATGGTGCACATTTCAACTGAAAAAAAAAGTTTTTTTAAAATGTTTCTAGTCTTATAATGCACATCTTGTAGAAATAGTAAGATATCATATTCTGACCCAAAGTCCATACTTAACAACAGTTTGGAAATTACTTTTGTGGTGTGGGGTGGGGAGGAGAAGAATTTTAGTACCCTCTGTCTTTTTGGAATAGTGATAAATGCTTATTTTTTTTATATCTAAGTTGGTTTGAATTTTTTGGCTGAAATTCAGAATGTGAAAGTTAATAGATCAGAATTTGTCAGCCATAAATTTTGACTAAAGATTGTGTAAGAGATTGACTGTCTGTCTCTTATCTTGGTGGCAATTCAGATCTGCTTGCTATCACCATGCCACACCGAATCTGTTTTGTCAGTAGCTATGGTTGAATAAGATGCTGGACTTTCATAATTTAGGCTTACTATTTCATTCTAACAATACATTTTAAATTTCCACTCTATATAGAGGGTTTTAATATATACCACAAAATAGCATTCATTTGGAACTTGTTAAAATCTAAAATTTCACGTGGCAGACTTGGAATACCTGTTGTTTAAACCTAATCTTCAAACCTCAGCCATACTTTCTCCCCTTCCCTGCCCTTCCACAAATGGTGAAAATTCCATAAGACACTTGTGCTTCTGTTGTACGTACCCATCAGATTTAATAATGATGGAAATAGAGATTAAAATTATATATTGTAGGAATTACATCTGTGTTGATCATTGAAGATAAGAATTACAGTTACTGGATGGGTTCAAGGTTACTAATGCATCCGATGAAGTGAGTTGTAGCTCATGAAAGCATATGCTCATATATAAATTTTAGTCTCTCTAAGGTGTCACAAGTACTCCTTTTCTTAATGCATCAGTGTGGTTTTACATAAATATACAGATTTATCGGGGTAAAATGTTGTGTTACACTCGTGCAAATTAGTGTAGCTTTAAGTTCTAGGTTTTGGTTTCTTAAAGAGTAAGAGGGCATTTTTAAAAGTCATAATCTTGGAAAGGATACTGTCAGGCAGGCTGGGAGGGAAAAAAGGTGTAAAATATATTAATATACATGGAGTAGGATTTTTGAAATAATGTTTGGTGTTGGCCTAACTGCTCCCATTGATTGCAATGAGATCAGCCTTAGGCCAATACTGAGTGCTTTTGAAAATACCACCTGTGGGGGGGTATGTTGTGGGTGTTTTTTTTTTTTTTTAAAATAAAATCTAGTTACTACTTAAGAAAATGTCTTCAAATTACCTAAAATAATGTCATTTAAACTCTCTCTCTCCCGGAAGTATTTGCCTCCCAGGCCTTGTAGGTTTGTGGTAGTGTGTGAGATCTTGAAAGTGAAAGATGGCTATAAACTGAATTAAAAACCACCAGTCAGATTTTATTATCCAAGCTGTGTGGAATGCAAAAAAGAAAAATCTATATGCTGAAAAGTGAATGGGCAAGGCTTGCAAAAATCAAAGGACATTTGTAAGGAAACTTCGTTCTTCCTCCCACCATTCTGTACCCTATCTTCCCCTTCTCCCCTCCCAAGTTTTGAATTTTGTTCCATTTAAAAAGTTCAGAAGAGATGGAAAGAATCTAAAACAACTGAATTCCTGGGGGGAAGGGGGGAAGCTGATTTAGTATCATAGTACTTAAAATTATGATAAATACTCTCTCTGTGGCCACATGCTACTTTCTCTATAGAGACCATTCATTGACATCAATGAGCATTTTGCACTCACATTGAGGGTACGATATGACTTAGGTAAGTTTTAGATTTCACAGTTTTAAAAAATGTTGAGCAGATATTGGCATTTCAAGTCCCTGAATGACATTAGTTGGTGCTTAGAGAAAACAGCATAACATCTAGAGAATCTTCAAGGAGGTTGCAAGGCCACCCATTATGTGTGTCTGTGTGGTGACCTCCAGCTCTCCTGTATCTAATTGTCAGAAGGCTGTGGGGCCAATGAAGCGATATTATCAAACAGCTAGAGGGTGAATTTCTGGCTCATTGTGGGGAATCAAAACATGAAGACTCTTTGTAGTTTAGGTTTAAGCCTATGAGGTTTGTGTGACAGTACTCAATGACCCTTTAAATGTAGTATTGTGCTAGAATTTGGTTTTTGTACTTGACTTTGTGCTGTGACTGTAATTTGAGCTGGCTTATCTGTAAGGACTACAAAATCTTCAGGAAGTCAGAAAATAGTATAGTTGTTAGATCAAAATTTGTTGATACCTCAATATAAGCTGTCTCTCATTTAGTAAGATAGCTTCTCAGATGAATAATACTACTTTAATCAGCCTGGCTCCTGAGTTCACTAGGTGTAAATCACACTCTTTTTTTCTTTCTTTTTCTTTTGACAGGTTGGCATAAAAACACCTCTGGAAACAATAGTTGCACTATGGCAGAGGGCAGGAGTAGAGCATAGTCTCCCAAATAGGGAAACAAACAGGCAAAATATATATTTGGCTTAAACCCTGGGAAAATGCTAGCAGTTAATGTGTCTCGTGGAACTGAACAGAAATCTGAGAAGCTTAAGGAGCCTTTGCACAAGGTAGCTTTGTGCATATTTCTGTAGATTGTGGAGAGAATAGGGATTGTTGCATGACACACACTTGATATTCAGTCACCAAAAAAAGTACCTTTTTGATTTTTAAAATCCTAGAGGGAAAGGTAGTATTGGGAGGACCGAGAATAGGTCCTGTTTCCCAATATATTAAACAGTAAGCTGGAACTGGCAAAAGGAAGCTTATCCAAAAATAGCTTGAATAAGAGCTATTGCCTTTTCTTGAAAGCCAAAAAGATTCTGCTGTGTTGCTGACTTGGTCCAGGAGCTTTTCTGTGCTGATGCCAAAAAACACACTAAACTGTGTGAAGAGGATGTCCTGTTATGTTCTTCTGGGGATAGTGCAGACCCCACAACTAGGTCCTTATTCTTACTTCTCCAGAAGTACTGAGTACTCACAGATCTCATTGAATTCAGGGGTGCTCAGCATCTCTGAAAATCAGGTCTTTTTATTTTAGAGACACGTTGAAACTAAGGTACTGGCTATTCCCTCTCTTTCCTTCTTAGATACTGTCTATGTCTTAGCTACTTGTATGACCCCCTATAATTGATTGATTATTTAATTAGATGACCTGTCTCTGCAATGACAAACTTTAGAGCAGGGGTTGGCAACCTCTCAGAAGTGGTGTGTCGAGTCTTCATTTATTCACTCTAATTTAAGGTTTTGCGTGCCAGTAATACATTTTAACATTTTTAGAAGGTCTCTTTCTATAAGTCTTTAATATATAACTAAACTATTGTATGTAAAGTAAATAGGGTTTTTAAAATGTTTAAGAAGCTTCATTTAAAATGCAGAGCCCCTCGGACCGGTGGCCAAGACCCGGGCAGTGTGAGTGCCATTGAAAATCAGCTTGCGCGCTGCCTTTGGCACACGTGCCGTAGGTTGCCTAGCCCTGCTTTAGAGTATGTGGGGTGGGATACCCTTGAAGTAGCATTAGCAAACTTTCTCCTGTGATTGCTCAGACTGTGAATTTTCTCAGCCCTTTGAATTATGGATTATAGATCCAGGTTTTTTTCCCCCTAAGGATTTTGGTTACATTGATGCTAGCTAACAATTTTATGTAGTCTGAATAAAAATCACTGCCCTTCTTAATCTGGTTTGTCTCTTGGGATCTCTGATGGTATAAACAAGGGATATTCAGACCTCCAGTGGTTCAGGAGCCAAATCAGTAATCAACATTTACCCAAAAGAGCCACAGTAGTGTGAACTCATTGTTTCATTTACTTAGTGCTATTCGTATTCAAACATGATGAGAAATATTTGGTTTTTATTTTTTATATATAAATTCAGACAAAAATTCAGAATCGAAATAAGGTGCATATGTTTAACAGTGAGGGTAATTAACCATTGGAACAGTTTCTGAAGAGTTATGGTGGTTGCTTTATCACTGAAAATTAAATCAAGATTAGATGTTTTTCTATAAGATACGTGCTCTGCTCTAGATCCAATAGGAATATATATATATAAAATATATAATCTCACAACAAATAAGTTGTTTACTTAGTATAACATAGTAAAAGTATCCTGATTGGTTAATAACTTAGATTGGTTAATAATTAAATCACACAGTGTTTTAATATCAAGGTGTCTCCTGCGGCTCTTTGCAGCGCATAAGGAGCCACTTGTGGCTCACGAGCCGCAGTCTGAGTATCACTGATATAAACCTGGTTTTAGTTCTCCAATCCATCCACAAAGTCTTCCAGGGTAGAAAAGACTTGAATTTCTAATGTGGAAGAAAAAACAACCTAAACAAATGCACACAGTTCAAACAAACAAGCCTTTCAGACTTTCTTTATATCTAATAAAACACTATAATGGTTTGGGTACAAGCTTAAATATATTTTTCTGCACAGGCCACCTTTTAAAGAGCTTGGTTATTTTTTCAGTGCTTCAGTAAATGTAGCACTTAAAACTGCCATCTTTTTTTTTTTTTAAACGTAACTGAAGATTTTCAAAAATTGGAGTGGGGCATTGTATTATTGGAGTTAAACCACTGTGCTTTAAAACTATTTCCTCACAATCTTAACATTTTTTGATAAGTTGTTTCAGAAGCTGGATTAAATCCAAACTTCAGTTTTTTCAGGTCCTATAAAAAATGTTGGCAGTGGCAAGAGAAGGGCATCAACTTCTGAGTTTGGGGAAAGCTGGTTATAACGTTACAGCTGGGTGACGCATTCTGTTAGAGGTTGCTTTACAACTCCTTGTTTCACACGAACAGAAAAGCAAAGTGTAAGAAACCCAGTACTGAGAGATGCCATGATTCTATATTGAGGAAAACAGAATTTCCTTTGAAGATCTTTTTGCATAGTGTGTCATGGTTTAGGACATTGTTGAGCTCCTTAAAAACAGCCTCTACTAGTGAAAAGTCACGTATCTGAAAAGTAAAGACACTTGAATAAATAAATCTTATATTTACCATGACTGTGTTTTGATTTGAACCATCTTCTAAACGATGTGAGATTAACCTCATCACAGTGAAGAATATGTAGCTTGAATGCTGAAGGCTCTGGATATTCATGGTTTAAATGGACATCTAAAATATTTATTGCTATTTAAAATGAGAATAAATGGTCTAAATGGATAAAAAGCGGAACCCAAAGGGCTTAACATAAGCGAACATCATAATTAACATAATTGAAAGAAATCCACTTTAAGATAAAGCTTGTCTTCTCCAATGAATACCTTCAAAGAGGCGGAATAGAATTCCTCCCTCCCCTCAATGTGGTGTGATGATTTTAACGAATCAAATAACAAATGATGAGCAATAAAACTTTGCTAAATGTGTATCTGTCTTCCCCCTTGTTCAATTCACTTCCTTTGGCAGACTGGATTTTTGCTGTTTTTTTGTCTTCTTTACCTTCAGCCTCAGCCAAATGTGGTTATTGTGGTTAGGTGTAGTATTTGGTGGTTTTCCTGTGAGTTGATTGTAATTCATCAAGAATTGACGTATCTGTGGGAAATCTGTCTCTTGCTATATAGTGTCCTATTGCTTTAGCAGGCTGCACTGATGATACAGGGCCTGATTACAGTACATATTTATTTTATTTTTCCATTTAATAAATACTTTTACCATTCACAGAAGCTCTTTGCTTAAGTGTTGGCACCATTTGTTTCCTATGCTTGTCTGTGGGTGACCGATGCAATATATTTTTTTTTGAAACTCTTAATGAGCTTCTAGTTGTTCATATTAGTAGGAATTGATATGATTTTGCAGTAGGAAAGTAGCCATTGGGTTTTGCTTGTTCTTTTAACAAGTGGAATAGGCCAGAAAGTGCAGAGAGAGGGAACAGAATGTATTGATGTTTCTTATGGAATGTGCCTCCTTGGATAGATTATCTAAACTGGTTTCAGGAGCGTAATTTTGCTTGAATTGGTATAGGTAAAATAAAGGTACTTCAGATTCCTCATAAATAGCCTTTTTGAAATAACGAAACTTTAATCCATGATACCTCACTTTCTTCTAAGTCATCCTAGTATTCTTCAGGAGTCGTTATAGCTATGTTGTTCCCAGTATATTAGAGAGACAAGGTGGATTTGGACCAACTTCTGTTGGTGAGAGAGAGAGAGAGAGAGAAGCTCTTGAGCCACAAAGAGCTGCTCTTCAGGTCTGGGAAGAGCTCTGTGTGGCTCAAAAGCTTCTCTCTGTCTCCAACAGAAGTTTGTCCAATAAAAGATATTGCCTCACCCACCTTGTCTCTTGAACATACCTCAGGAGGGCAGTTGAGCAAGCTCCATCTGGTGCCAGATCCAATGTTGTGGCATTATATTGATGTCACTTTCAGCTGCGAGGCTGAATTTTCTCTGCACCACACTGCAGAATTGGTCTGACGGGTGCAGAGCATTTTTCCTATTGTAGTCTTGTGAATATCTTCATGTCTGTAAACATTGGTTGAGTTTTTCTTGCATGAATTATTGCAGCAAGTCCAAGGATTCCTTTTTTACTTGATGTATTGAAAAATAGGAACTGATGATATCATTTTGCTTGTAATGGATACACAGTAGATGGTAGCCCCAGGAATAAGACTTTGCCCCTGTGGGAATTCCACACCACTATGCACATGCAGAATTCATGTCCCCTGCAGATTTTTTTTTTTCTCCACAGAAAATACATTCTGCTGGAGAGGTACTGCAGTTGTACCTTTTCGCCCAGCAGATGGTGTGAGAGCAGCCAGCTGACTAGCAGTAGCAGCTGGCTGCTTTCCTCACAGTACCCTGCCCGCGGAGCCAGTTAGGAGGCATGGGATATGAGGGGGGACAGACAGCTGCTGGGAGAATCGCAGGCTAGAGTTCAGAAGGGCTAGTGTGGGGGACAGACTGAGGCAGGAGCTGAATTGGGTGCAGGGCCACATGGGATGAGGGTGGCTGAGCGTGGGTGCAGAGACGCATGGGGATGGAGGGGAAGGGGTTGCAGGGACACATGAGGACAGGGGCAGATGTGCCTGACTGAATGGAGGGAGGCTAGAAGGCAGTCAGGGTCTGGATGGGGGAGTCCCCCAACTCCCTAACAACCCCTTCTCCCGCCCCCCAAGCTACCCCCCACCCCCGTTCCATACTTCTCCCATCCACACCCAACAACTCTCCAGGTTCACTCCCAGGCTTCTTCCCAGTAATTACTTCCCTCTCCCTTAGCTCCTCCATTACCCCTGACTTGCCCAAGCCTTTACTCTGCTTCTGAGGGGTGTGGGAAATACGTTTCTATATTGTAGTTTAAAGGACTGATTATTCAGAGTTCTGTATTAATTTGCCTAGTAAGGAATCTACTTGTCAAAGAACATTTTCCTGAATCTTTTTTGTTGTCTGTATTGTTACAGACATACTTGCTGACAGGTATTTTGAAATAAATTACCAAAATAATTGAAACTGGTGTGAATATATAGTGTTATTTTGAAAAATATGCAGAATTTTAAAATATTGAGTGCAGAATTTTGAATTTTTTTTGGTGTAGAATTCCCCCAGGAGTAGTCACTTTTATACGTTTATGATGTGTGTTTATGTAATTTGATCTACAGAATTCCACCCTTTGAATCAGGTTTTTTCCAGAAGCCTTTATTTTTTTGGTTGATCAGATAATACAAAACCCTAATATTAAATGAGTGCTTTCCATGGTGATAAAATGCAAATATTGTAGCAAAAGAGCTAGATAAGTTCCTGCTCACTAACTATTACATTGGAGACTTTTTTTTATTTCAAAATACTTTCATTGTAAAATGCACTATAAAAATAGGGGAGTCCTGAGTGGGACTCCACATCAGCTCCATAATGCAGAGAACACACTATGAATAATGTAACCCCAACATTGTATTAACCTTACTAGTTTATTTTCAGCATTCATTTTATATGTATGTATGTATGTATATGTGTTTTTGAAAGTGGAGGAATAAGGAAAGAGGAAACTCCTGCTTTGTGCATGTAGGATGACGGTATCTTTCCTTGCCTCCTGCTGTTTCTTTCCTTCCCGGACTGGTGCTTTTATGTAGTCTCACTCCTACTGTGTCACATCGCTTGTCTTGCATATTGCTCAGTTTGCAAGGAGCAAGGGGAATGGAACTCTTCATTTGTCAGATTTTTTTTTTTTGTTCTCTCAGGGCTAGAATATGGAGAAGACCAAGAAGAATGAAGGCAAAGCAATTTTAATAAGGGGCTTTCTTAAGCCCTTTAGCACATTACTGGTATCAAGCATCTAGAAAAGAAGCTATTGCCAGCTTGTTAAGGACATTTGAACATAAATATTGGTCTGTCATGCAAGAGTTCTTGCTTGCTAATCCTAGGAATTCCCCTGGAAATCTATCTGTGGGATTTTATCGCTCCACTTAGATGCTGGCTCTTGCGTAAAATAGTATGATTGAGAAGGTTGTGGCATGGAGCATCTCACTGTAACTTGGGTAAGTATGTCTCTATGTTCTTACTGAAGGCCTGGTAAGCTCTGGAGCAGCACTGTGGCATGTTGGCTGCTGGTCAACTTCAGTTTGGGAAGATGCAGAATTTTTTTGCAGTGGCACTTCAGCTTGGCTTTTGACATCAACTGCAGTGCAGAATAGTGCTGTAGTGTCGGGAGCAACTTGGGTGTGGTCCTGCTGACAGCTCTGAAACACAAGTTGTTGCAGTTGTCAACAGCCTAACATTTATTTATTTACTTGGAATGCATTATACTGATTATAGAAATCTTAAAGGCAAACAGTGGAACAGAGTCCAGGATCAAATGGTATAGGTGGAGGAGTGATCTGAATCAAACCCTTCCTTGAGAGAGTGGCAAATATTGGGGCTTGTTCTTTTCTTCTGGAAAAAGACAGACCGAACTTAACAGAAAACAACTATCCTTTAAAATTTAATAGAGAATCTCCATCTGTGCTATGGAACACTAAAATAGAGGATATAATTGTATAGATATTGATAGTAATTACTGTGAACCCTCTTTAATTCTAGAGGATTTTTCCTTAATGGGTAGTTTGTTTTGAGGGTCTACCCTTACATAGTCTCTTGCATAGCCACACTGAAGCAAGACAAATTCAGAATTGAAATAAGCTGCATATGTTTAACAGTGAGGGTAATTAACCATTGGAACAATTTCTGAAGAGTTATGGTGGATGCTTTATCACTGGAAATTAAATCAAGATTGGATGCTTTTCTATAAGATATGTGCTCTGCTCTAGATCTAATAGGAATTAATTCAAGGAAGTCTTATAGCCTTTATCTATGGAAAAATGCAAACTCTTACACACCCACACACTTCATGACTTAGAGATTCTTACAAAAAATATTTTTAGGGCAAAACCAGGGAAGATACCTGACATCAGACTACAAGTTTAAAGGAGCTCGAAAAAGGCGACCAAACTATGAACAGTGGAATTATGTTTTGTCTTTCTGCAGATGAAAACAATGCTTTCATGTTGGCACAGAACTGGAATTTGGCTTTACAGGAGTCATCTCTCCTCTGTGTTTGCCAACAGAGCCAACTGAATGTTTTAACTCTCCCAGAATAGACCTTGGAGGTCTATGTGGTCAGACATTTCACTTATTGGTGATTGTGCTGTGAAATGGCAGTGTCCGATTTAATCTCTGTGTATAGTTTTTTGTTTAGCCCTGTGGATCAGAATACATGTTGTCAGGAAAGTCCCTCAGTATCACTGACAGAAAATAATGTTGAGCAGAAAAAGAAGCAATGTTGATATGGCTTTGGTTTAGTTACTGCAGGTCTGTCTTGGTTATCAGCCATCAAATTGGTGAAGAAGGGGGTTTGATCAAAAAGGCTTGAGAATAGCAGTGCTGCAAGAGTCCCTTGTCCGTGGTCTCCACACACACACCATTTTGCCAAGCTTTGACTGTAATGTAACTTAACCCTGATGTAAAAGCTGTCCGAGTGGTGAGCTGGTCTTGCTTATCAGTTAGTCTTTTCTGATGCAAATTGGCGTGATCTGCAAGTTCTTAAACACTAACCTTATTAAAATAAAATCTGAAGATGCTTTGTCTTGTTCCCTGTTTGTAACTTCGTATGTGCTGTTGTGCTAGGAGGGCCAGAGGTATTTTCTGTGTTGTTCTGAAGAACATACTGTTGCATAGATCAAATCTCAAATTCGGAAATCTCCCTCCCCCAGTCACTAATCAGCTGGGGAAAAATGCAGAGTAGGAGTCTATAATGGAAACTCCTTTTCAAAAATGGCGGGGTCTGGGTAGTTAAATGGAAAGACTTAAACAGAATTAATTAAAACGGACTCTGGTCCCCAACTGGCAAATGCTTATGTAAGTGTTTTTAATGTTAACCATGTAAGTAGCCCATTTAGCTTGAACTGAACGCCGTATTAGATTATGGTAAAAGGATAAGTAGCGGCGTGTGGGTGTTTGCGGGGCTGGGGCATTACCACACTTGAGAGCAGCGCCCCGACTAACATTTTTTCTCTATTGAGTGACCTTCTGCCATCTTTCTGGTTAATGTTATGACTTATTGTTCCACACAGCAACTGCAATATTTGTCCTTTTTCTCTAACATTTCAAGCACGCTATGTTAAATGATGATATTGATGTGGTAATGTAAAATTCTTGGAAGAAACTCTAGAAGAAATACATTATTTAAGCCCAGGCAAAAAGACACCCACTGATAATTTGTTTGGAATATATCAGTTCCGAATTATTGGAATGTGTCACTTAACCCATCAATCTACTTTTTGTTTAAACTGCTTTCTACGTAAGACAGGAAAGGAAATAAGGAAAAAATGTTGTCCTTCCCGGAAGATAAAAATATTAAAATAATTTCTTATATAAGAGCAGAATACTTATGCTGCAAAAAATATAAAAAGGTCTAGTGTTGTGGGGTTTTTTTGGTTTTTTTTTTTTTTTTTTTTTGACATCCTAAAATATAATAGCCCAAATCCTTGGCTGATTTAAATGGCTGTAGCTCCATAGACTTCATTTGGAAATATACGGACTTACTGTGGCTGAGGAAATGGCCTAGTTTGGCCTATTTCATTTTGAAATGAAATTTTTTAAACTCATGTGGGCTGTTACTTCAAAAACTGTCTGAAGAGGATTTAGACTATGCCACTAAGGCCATGTCTATGCTACGAAAGTACTCCTATTTTACAGAAGTTGATTTTTGGGAACAGATTGTATAAAGTCGAATGCATGAGTCCACACTAAGCGCATTAATTTGGCGGTGTGCGTCCACAGAACCGTGGCAAGCGTGGACATTCCAAGCGGAGCACTGTGGGTAGCAATCCCACAGTTCCCGCTGCCCACTGGAATTCTGGGCTGAGCTCCCAGTGCCTGATGGGGCCAAAAATTTGATGCGGATGGTTATGGGTAAATGTCGTCAGTCAACACTCCCTCCCTCCCTCCATGAAAGCAACAGCAAACAATCATTACATGCCCTTTTCCCTGGATTGCCTGAGCAGACGCCATAGCATGGCAAGCATGGAGTCTGTTCAGCTCACCACAGCAGTTTTGACCCTTTGTAAACACCTCGCACATTATCATGCAGTTTATGCAGAACCAGCACCTGAAAAACCAGGCGAGGAGGCGACGGCAGCACGGTGATGAGGACATGAACACAGATTTCTCTAAAACCACGGTCCCCAGCAATTTGGAGATCATGGTGTTACTGGGGCAGGCTCATGCCATGGAATGCCGATTCTGGGCCCGGGAAACAAGCATAGACTGGTGGGACCGCATAGTGTTGCAGGTTTGGGATTATTCCCAGTGGCTGTGAAATGTTTGCATGCGTAAGGGCACTTTCATGGAACTTTTGTGACTTGCTTTCCCCTGCCCTGAAACACAAGAATACCAAGATGAGAGCAGCCCTCACAGTTGAGAAGCAAGTGGCAATAGCCCTGTGGAAGCTTGCACCGCCAGACAGCTACCGGTCAGTCGGTAATCAATTTGGAGTGGGCAAATCTACTGTGGGAGTTGCTGTGATGCAAGTAGCCAACGCAATCATTGAGCAGCTGCTATCAAGGGTAGTGACTCTGGGAAATGTACAGGTCATAGCAGATGGCTTTGCTGCAATGGGATTCCCTAACTGTGGTGGGGCTATAGACGTAACTCGTATACCTAACTTGGGACCAGACCACCAGGGCAGCCAGTACATAAACCACAAGGGGTACTTTCCAATGCTGCTGCAAGCACTGGTGGATCACAAGGATCGTTTCACCAACATCAACGTGGGATGGCTGGGAAAGTTTCACGATGCTCGTGTCTTCAGGAACTCTGGTTTGTTTAAACAGCTGCAGGAAGGGATTTACTTCCCAGACCAGAAAATAACTGTTGGGGATGTTGAAATGCCTATAGTTATCCTTGGGGACCCAGCCTACCCCTTAATGCCCTGGCTCATGAAGCCATACACAGGTACCCTGGACAGTAGTCAGGAGCTGTTCAGCTATAGACTGAGCAAGTGCAGAATGGTAGTAGTGTGTGCATTTGGACATTTAAAGGGTCTCTGGCACAGTTTTCTGACTCGCTCAGACCGCAGCGAAACCAGTATTCCCATTGTTATTGCTGCTTGCTGTGTACTTCACAATCTCTGTGAGAGTAAGGGGGGAAGACGCTTATGGCTGGGTGGAAGTTTGAGGGAAAATTGCCTGGCCACTGAATACATGCAGCCAGACACCAGGGCGGTTAGAAGAACACAACAGGAAGCTCTGCACATCAGAGAAGCCTTGAAAACCAGTTTCATGACTGGCCAGGGTACTGTGTGACACTTCTGTTTGTTTCTCCTTGATGAAAACCCGCCCCCTTGGTTGCCTCTAAATTCCCTGTAAGCCACCTGCCCTCCCCCCTTTGATCACAGCTTGCTTGCAAAGGAAATAAAGTCACTATCGTTTAAAAAACATGTATTCTTTATTAATTGATTATAAAAATAGGGAGATAACTCACAAGGTAGCCTGGGTGGGATGTGGGAGGAGGATTGAAGGGAAGAAAAGACCACTTTAAAACTTGTAGAATGACAACCTTCTTTTGCTTGGGCTGTCCACTGGCGTGGAGTGGTTGGGTGCTCGGAGCCTCCTGCCGCCCCCCCCCCGGGTGTTCTTGGGTGTCTGGGTGAGGAGGCTATGGAACTTGAGGAGGAGGGAGAGTGGTTAAACAGGAGCTGCAGCAGCAGCAGTCTGTGATCCTGCTGCCGTTCATGAACCTCCCCCAGACGCCGGAGCATGTCCGTTTGATCCCGCAGTAGCCCCAGCATTGCCTCATGCTTCCTCGGATCTTCCTGCCACCACCTCTCCTCACATTCATCAGCCACTTTCCTGTACTCTGTTATTGTGTCCCTCCACACATTCTGCTGAGCTCTGTCAGTGCCGGAGGACTGCATGAGTTCAGAGAACATTACATCGCGTGTGTGGTTTTTTTTTCACCACCTTTTCTGAGATGGCCTTTGGGACAGAGGAGGGAGGCTTGAAACATTTGCAGCTGGTGGAGGTAAAAAAGGAAGTGAAGTATTTAAAAAGATGCATTTTACAGAATAACAGCTATACTCTTTCGTGGTGAACAACACTATTCACATTACATAGCACATGTGATTTTTTGGTACAAGGTCGCATTTTGCATCTTGTATTGAGTGCCTGAGGCTTTGGTGTTAGAGATCACACAGACAGTGCTGGTCATCAGAATTTGGCTTGCAGGCGGCCATGATAAGCTATAATCTTTTGGCTTCTGCAACCTTTATAACAGCAGTCCCCTCCTCTCCCATACCAAGCAAAGCCCGTTGAGTTGGCCATGTAGTGCTGCGGTTTTCCTGTTAATGTGCAGCAGCAGAAACCAAACTAACCCCCCCACCCTCCCCTGGCAATCCAATTCTCTGGGATGATTGCTTTACCCCTCGCCCCTCCGCGTGGCTGGTATCAGTATGCAAGGAGACTCACTGACTTCAGCGGGGCTCCATGTGGAGCACAAGGGGCTTACCAGGTGGATTGGATTGTAGGATCAGAAACTAAGGTTGCCACTAGGTCCAATTGAACGTGGATTGGAATATCACATGTTCCAAAATGTAATGAATGGAATATAGAGAGAGCATTTTGACTCACATTTGTTTCAAGGAATATAGTTTTGAGTTTTTTGTGCAGATAGAAAAATGAAGTCGATATTTGCTAGTAAAGAGCTATTGCAACCCTCTACAGTCTACATCCTAAATTAAATTGGAAATGCACTCTACTGCAGTTGACTTTTCTGAGGCGTTACTTTCCCTTTAGTTAATACTTAACACAATTTAAGATATCAAGCAGTTGGTAGGGAGGTATTTTCTGAACTGTGCATTAACTGTGTTTCCTTGTGAAATACTGGTTTTTATGTTTTATAAACCCACACAAATCTTTTCTTTGGTTTCAACTGAGGTGAAAAATAGTCTTAATGTTTACTGTAGTGACTTTCTCCTACAGATAGCCTTAATCTCATATGCTGTATGCTGCTTTATGGAAAAAAAGTTGTCCTTTTTTTTTTTTTTTAAATCAAAAACACTTCCCCTGATTTTTTTTTAACAAGTCATTTCACATTTCTACTTCACCTGAGGTTGTAGCTAAATACATTTCATAAGTGTCCTATGTAGGATTTCCTCAGTGTAATGATTGAAAGCAGATGTTCTCTCACACAAGGCTAAGGAATTTGCCTGGGCCACAGCTGATGCAATAAATCCATATGATGGACTTGGGAGTGTTGCCATTTGTAGTTATAGGCATAGGCATATGTTATAACAAGTTCTCTACCCCGTCCCCCCGCCAAGTACTCTTTATTTCCTCAGTGGTGCTTGTATCTAAACAAAAAGAGACCCATCATAATGACTTCTGGGAAGGTTAGCATGCACATATTTTTTTTCTAATTTCCCAGTGCCTTTTAAAAAAACATTTTGTACAAGTCTGGTTTCTCTTTCAAGGAATCAGGAAGGAAACTAGTTAATTTTCTGCCCATTAACACTACCATTCTATAAGTTACTATGGCAGAGTGTGAGATCATCATGAGAACTTTGGATAGCATTGTTTTAGTGGCACAACAGAGTATTTGAGTTGAGGAATAGAGCTAGGCTGGAAACACTTTCCTGTCTTGAATATTTTCAAGAGTTTTGGATTTTTTTTGCGTCTCAAATAGGTTAGTGTGTCAATATCTACAATGACAGGTTTCAGAGTAGCAGCCGTGTTAGTCTGTATTCGCAAAAAGAAAAGGAGTACTTGTGGCACCTTAGAGACTAACACATTTATTAGAGCATAAGCTTTCGTGAGCTACAGCTCACTTCATCGGATGCATTTGGTGGAAAAAAATATCTACAATATTCACCAACCAAACACTCTGAACAATTTCTATTTTGACCTTTGTTCTTTAAGATTTTTTTTAAAGTCTAAATAACTTAAACTTCATAATGAAAAGTTTTGTAACCGAACACCAAAATTTTCTGTTTTGACCATTTTGAAAGTCTCTTTTGACACTTTTTTCAAGTTGGTATTTAATCAAACCAGACCCTGTTTCAATGAATTTGTATTTTTATTTAAAAATTATTTGTAAAAGTTTCTGACCAACTCTAGTGAGGAACATAAATGTAATGGAAACTTAGAGCTAAAGTATCTAAAGAGGGAGGTGCCATTTTTCTGGTTCAAACTCCTCCTCCCCAACCACAAAGCTTGAAAACTACATACTCTGTCTTTTTGAGGAGCATACTCTGTATATTGGTTTGCAGAGGAAAAACAGTAGATGTCATGTGGATTAAACAATTGATGTCCAACACTGAGAGAGTAACTAAATTTCTGTCTTCCATTTGAATCTTTTCCCTTTTTAACTATGTCTAACTTGCTTCCTTGCTTCAGTTTGGGAGTTTCCTGTAATTCAGCCATGAACTTACATTTATGGTAGAATTGGTCTCCCTTCAATAAAAAAAAAGTGTGTTTTGAGGTACAGAAAATCCCTGAATCTTACTTGGTTTGGCTAGCACGTGACATTCATTGTTCCTACTGATATTGTTCAGATCATATACTGCCTCTTGACCATTAGTGCTGCCTGGGTGAATCAGAAGAAAGATCACCAGCCAAAAAAATACTGATGAAAAATTAACTTGTGGCTTTGATTTGTAGCTTGATTATTGGAAAACTGTAAAGTAGCTAGCTATATTATGTTAAATTCCCCTCCTTAACCTCAGTCCAACTGGCAGGGAAAACTTATTTTAACAGTATATGACTGGTCTGGTGGTGGTAATCACAAAGCTGTTATCAATTGCCATCAAAAGCTGCTGGTGGTGGTGGTAGTGGTAGCAGTAATAAAATGTTATGTTAATTTGATGAGGTTTAATGTCTTTTAACCCTTTTAGATTGGATTCAGGGTAGACTACTCTACCCTTCCTTACCTACATTTTATCTTCACTTTTAGTAGAGTTTGATGTAGTTTATTTTTAATTATACTCATGAGATTTCCTCCACCCCCATGCCTGCCAAGGATAGGCCCAGTACAATCTAGTGCACAAAGAGCTTTCATAGCCATTGAATGAGGTGACATTGATCCTCTGTCATGCTGATTTTGGTCTCTTTTTGAAAGGTTACTGAAATCTTGTAGCTGGTGAAGTGCAGGTGCAGAATTTAAAATGACTCTAAAAGTCACTTTAAATTCTGCATCTGCACAGCTGTGAGATTGCAGGAATCATTCTTGGAACAGAAATGCATTTCTTACTGTTGTGATGGTCCTGATGTACTGTAGTATTCTGGTGCCACCTGAGGACGAAAGTGTGGCTCTTTATAGTAATAATTTTGAAAAATTTGCTACAGCTTCTATGGGAAGAATACTGGACATCTTTTAAGTCCATTCGTGTGGTAGACAGAGTTCGTTCTTCAGAAAAATCTAGATAAAGGTTTGTTGTGTAAACACTTTCCAGACTTTGAAATCTATTTTATAGATTTTGCATAAGACAAGTGTTTGCAAACTAAAAACTTGTGTAAATTTATAATTAGAGTCTTGTAAGTATCATGAAGTATGACTCATTATTTTCTGGTTTTAGGTGCTGGATAAATGTAATTGGCAACCATTGAAATGAGAGACTGGATGCTCTTTTCAGTGCTTTTACTGAGGGATTTTCTGAAATTCAATTTCAGATTGACTCCAAATTTCCAAAAACTGTTTTAGCTAAAAGTGATTCATTTGATAACTTCATAGACTAAAATGTTGTTTCTTCCAGGATATGATATGGTACTTGTAATATTTTCCTGCCTCCACTTGTTAGACCATAACTCGTTCTATGTGATTATTTTCCTTTGGGGATATTTTATGTCACAAGAATCCAGGGCTGGTTCCCAAGTCCCATTATTTAGGGGATAGTAGGTATTCTAGGGCTCCTGGATATATGAGTTGAAAAGCAAAATCTTCTAGGAGTCCAGGAACTAGTTAGATCCCTGGAAAATATTGGATTGTAAGAGTTTTAAAAAGTAAAATTGGGCTACTGTGTCTTTTTATTTTGTGTGATTTTTATATAAAGGATGAAAATTCCAATCTGCTGCTGTTCCACTACATAACATTGGATAACTTTGTAGGTATTTTAGCCTTTCTGACAATAATATGGGGTAATTAGATTGTTGGGGTGGCAAATTCTGCCCCCTCTCTCCCTCTGTAGTGCCAGAGCTGCAAGAATCAAATTATAATAGCTAAATATATGGCTTCAAATCCCTAGCTGTGGTGTTGGGCTCTTCTTGTGAAACTAATAGTAGCATATGAAACTAGTGATTCCAGAACTGTATTTGTAACTTGTTTTCAACAGGAGACTTCCAAGATTTTTTTTTAATTATTTTATATCTATATCTATCTATCAGGAATGTTGGTTAACTTGCAGAAAACTTTTTTTTTTTTTTTTGGAATGAGGTACGTTAGATCCAGTGGCTCCAAAAGGGCTCATTTTTAAGTCTCTTGGTCTTGATTGATAAAACTGAACAGGTTGAATGAATTCTACCCAAACCTGGGGCAGTAAACTAGAAACGACAGCATTTGTGCCAATTCTAATGCTAGCTGGAAAATGACACAACACTTCAATATGAAGTGGGGCTGTTGTAGTGGGGCTGTTGTAGTGAATGTCTTGCTCATTTACAGGGTTCCAAATATTGTAGGAATTCTCTTAATGAAATATTATTTAAATATCTTTTCAGCTTATAGGGAGGGTAGGAATCAGTGAATAGTCTGAACATTGTATTTACCACTGTCTCTAATCTAATGTTTTCATAATTAGAAATGGGCTAAAATGTGAACCTTTAGTTTGAACCTCTTTGAATTTCAGGGGGACTTAGATTCTCATCCCTGGATCTGAGTCTGCACCTATAGTTTTGGATCTAAAACTAGAAGGACTCTCTTTGCAAGATCAGATGTGGTCAACATTTCTCAAGAACAGCTGTTGTTTTGAGACTGTCCTCATCCCATTCTATAATCTCTCAAGAACTGCTGATATTGTGGAACTCTTTTGCCTTTTTTGAAGAAAACTTGTGAAAATTTAGGAATGGATCCTTTAATTGCTAAAGCCGCTGAATAACTTCTTATACCAGAATAGTTCCGTTGCACTCAGAAGAGACTGTATAGGTGCATCAAATTAATTTCATGCTTAAGTGTTTCCAGAATCTCGGGGTTAAATGACCTTTTCTTTTTTTGTAGGTGAGCATCATATTCTTGAAACTCAATCCCAGAGATTAGTAAATTCAAGATTTGAAGGTAGGGGTGTGTGTGTGTGTGTGTGTGTGTGTGTGTGTGTGTGTGTGTACGTACATGGGTGGGGCCCATTGGTCAGGAGAAGCAGGTTTAGAAGATGGAATAGGAATAATTTGAAACCTGCTTCTGGATTATATTAAAATAAATAAAGTGCTTTGGATGTACATAGGTTATCTGCCAAAATTCTGCCAAATGCTGTCTGTAAGTGGATGCGACTCCCATGGACGTGTTTGGCTCAAGTTCAGCAATGATTTAAATGGTGGCAAAAGTTACGCATTGGTTGTAAACTGCCCATAAAACAGGTGATGGAAGTAGAGTGTCTCTTGCACAGACCTGGCATTCAGATGGGTAGGAGAATGGCGAACTTAAATGTTGATGGGGCAGAACTAAGATGTAGTGGAAAAAGCAAGTAAAATGGGGTGTAAATGAAAAGAGTAAGCAGCTCACTTCCTTTGCCTTGTCGCGTGTGCGCCCACACACACACCACTCAGTATAATAAGAGTTGCCCATGCTTATGTCACAGCAAAATGTGACTCCCAGAGAACACTACAGCAGTTAAATGTACTCACTTTGCATGCTCACTGCATACAAAATGTGTTCGACTTACTCCGCCACATAGCACATTCTGACCAGTTTATACTTTCACCAGGTCTGCCCCTGTGCACTATACAAGCTTTTGCTCCAGTGTGAGGGCATATAGGGAGGGGTAGATCTATAGCTGTTCCCATTTTCTGCTCAACACAGAGCATTTCGGTGTCCATTGCTTCTCCAGAAGCATCTGTTCTTCTGTACTTGTGTGGTTTTTTTAATTTCAGTTTAGGGTTTTTTGTTTTGTTAATTTTTACCCCCAGGGTTGAGCTTTCTATTGTCTGCGGCATTCCCTGCTCAGCATATGATGAAGACCCAGAGTTTCACACCCTGTGACCCACTGAGGTCTTTTCCCCCTCAGTGGCCGACACTCCAGCTGCCTTGAGTGCCCCAGAGAGTCATGTATCCCTTCAACGTGCAAGGTCTCCATGGGATTCAAAAGCAGATCTTGCAAGCTGAGGAAGGATAGATTGGAGCTCCTCCTAATGGAGGGCTCGTTGAGGCCGGTGGGGTCTGATTCCTGCCCCCTCCCACCGGTACAGCAGCCTCAGCCTCTCAGGCCTCACCAGTGACTTCCAAAGCTCCTGCAGCAGCTTGGGAAATGAAAAATTTAAAGAAGAGAGAGCCTTATTCCTCAGAGAGTGACACCCCCTTCTTCTAGAAAGTTGCCTCTTCAAGTTGGACTCCAGGAGACCTCACATTCTCTTAAGGGTACTGCTGAGGTTCCAGCAGACTTTGGTACTGAAGTGATGGTACTGCCTGCCAAGACTACCCGTTCTGAGAGGTTTTCCAGTAAACTCACGAAAGCTTATGCTCAAATAAATTTGTTAGTCTCTAAGGTGCCACAAGTCCTCCTTTTCTTCTTCCAGTAAACAGCACTGAGAGGCACCATCGTGGTACTGAACATATCGGAACCAAACCAATGCTCTAGGCATTCCATAGAGGAGCAACTGAAGGACCCTTTTACTTACCCACTACCACAGTGAGTCTGCTGGAACCTTGGGCTCCCTAATGGGACCAGTTTTATAGGATATCCTCTTGTATGAGACCTTGCCCAGAGCACCTGCTGGTATCACAGCAGCCAACGGTCCCACAAGTTCAGCTACCAGTACCACTCCTTTCCCCTGTCCAGGAGGAGAATCAGGAGGAACAAGAGCCAGTAGCTGAGGACCAGACATCCCCTTCATATAAATCCTCATCCTCCCTCGATGAGGCGATGATGCCATCACCTCCTTGCTATGCTGATTATTTCAGGGCCTTGTAGGACCAAAAGAAATGACTAGCTCAATCTCTCCAAATTCTACTAGAGGAAGTTCAGAAGTCTCAACATTCTCCAGTGAACATTCTGCATTCTACCCCTCCTCCACCGGGGCAAGATCACCTTGCCTTTATTGAGGCATTGTCACCAGCCTGTACTGTGTGGCAGATACGTGCCACCATTGCACCTTTCTGCAGATGGGTGGATAAAAATATTACATTCCAGCTAGGAACTGGAATGTGTTTTCCTTCCACCCCCAGCTCATTGGTGATGGATGTGGTTAACAAAACAAACTGTCAAGCTTGTTCCAGGTCCATCCCCTCAGATAAAGAGTCATAGCGTTTAGACCTTTTGGGTCGGAGGAACTATTTGTCTGCAGCTCTTCAGTTTCGGGTGATGAACTATCAGGCAAAATATGATTCCAACCATTATTCTAAGTTGACTCCATTTTACTGAACACTGCCATAAACTCTAAGGGAGCAATTATGACTTGCCAAAATGAGGGCTTGATTGATTACTAAAGCTTTCCTCCAGCGCTCCCTCGATGCTGCCGACATGGCCTCCTGGTCAATGACAACTGCAATAGTTATGCAATGAGGCTCTTGGCTCCAATCTCCTGGCCTCCCCTGGAGAGTTCAGAATACTGTTGAAGACTGTCTTTGAAGGGCCGAAGCTTTTCAGTGATTACATTGACTTGCTCCACTCCCTCAAAGACTCCAGGGCAATGCTCTGGTTGCTGGGGATTTGTACACCTGGAACAAAGAAGCACTTCAGCAAATCACAGACAGCTCAATGCTTTTGACCCTTTCAGTACCAAATGTATCATGAAAAAAGAAAAGGAGTACTTGTGGCACCTTAGAGACTAACAAATTTATTTGAGCATAAGCTTTCGTGAGCTACAGCTCACTTCATCGGATGCATTTGGTGGAAAATACAGTGGGGAGATTTATATACACACACAGAGAGAGAGAGAGAGAGAGAGAGAGAGAGAGAGAACACGAAACAACGGGTTTTATTATACACACTGTAAGGAGAGTGATCACTAAAGATGAACCATCACCAGCAGCAGGGGGGGGAAAGGAGGAAAACCTTTCATGGTGACAAGCAAGGTAGGCTAATTCCAGCAGTTAACAAGAACATCTGAGGAACAGTGGGGGGGAGGGTGAGGTGGGGGAGAGAAATAACATGGGGAAATAGTTTTACTTTGTGTAATGACTCATCCATTCCCAGTCTCTATTCAAGCCTAAGTTAATTGTATCCAGTTTGCAAATTAATTCCAATTCAGCAGTCTCTCGTTGGAGTCTGGTTTTGAAGTTTTTTTGTTGAAGGATAGCCACCCTCAGGTCTGTAATCGAGTGACCGGAGAGACTGAAGCGTTCTCCGACTGGTTTTTGAATGTTATAATTCTTGACGTCTGATTTGTGTCCATTTATTCTTTTACACAGAGACTGTCCAGTTTGACCAATGTGCATGGCAGAGGGGCATTGCTGGCACATGACATATATCACATTGGTAGATGTGGAGGTGAAGGAGCCTCTGATAGTGTGGCTGATGTGATTAGGCCCTATGATGGTATCCCCTGAATAGATATGTGGACAGAGTTGACAACGGGCTTTTTTGCAAGGATAGGTTCCTGGGTTAGTGGTTCTGTTGTGTGGTGTGTGGTTGCTGGTGAATATTTGCTTCAGGTTGGGGGGCTGTCTGTAAGCAAGGACTGGCCTGTCTCCCAAGATCTGAGAGTGATGGGTCGTCCTTCAGGATGGGTTGTAGATCCTTGATGATGCACTGGAGAGGTTTTAGTTGTGGGCTGAAGGTGATGGCTAGTGGCGTTGTGTTATTTTCTTTGTTGGGCCTGTCCTGTAGTAGGTGACTTCTGGGTACTCTTCTGGCTCTGTCAATCTGTTTCTTCACTTCAGCAGGTGGGTATTGTAGTTGTAAGAATGCAAGATAGAGATCTTGTAGGTGTTTGTCTCTGTCTGAGGGGTTGGAGCAAATGAGGTTGAGCTTGGCTCTAGACAATGGATCATGTGGTGTGGTCTGGATGAAAGCTGGAGGCATGTAGGTAGGAACAGCGGTCAGTAGGTTTCCGATATAGGGTGGTGTTTATGTGACCATCGCTTATTAGCACCGTAGTGTCCAGGAAGTGGATCTCTTGTGTGGACTGGTCCAGACTGAGGTTGATGGTGGGATGGAAATTGTTGAAATCATGATGGAATTCCTCAAGGGCTGCTTTTCCATGGGTCCAGATGATGCAGATGTCATCATGTATCATGCTTTTTCAAAACCTACAGAGCCCTCTAGAAAAAGATCCAGATCTCAGTGGAGGGGAGCATCTTCTCTGGTGGCCTCCCAGCCTGCACTTTTCTCTACGCAGTTTTGACAACTTAATCAAGGGTCACAAATCACAACCTTTTCTAGATCCCATGCTGAATGAACGCTCCCTTCAGGAATGGTCTCTCTCTTCCATCTTCTATCTGCTTGGGAACTCATCACCTCAGATAGTTGGATATGGGAGGTGGTTTCCATGGAATACTCTATCCAATTCCACTCGATTCCTCCTCTGTCCTGTCCCACTTAATGGATCTCTCTCATGAAGGTCTGCTAAAACAGGCGATCCAATCTCTCCAGTGTCTGGGTGCAATTGAGCCAATTCTCCCGGAATTTGTTGGAAGAGGGTTCTCTTCCAAATATTTCCTGGTTCCCAAAAGAAACTGAGGTTGGAAGCCCATCTTTGACATCAAGAACCTGAATACCTATATCCTATCACAGCACTTCTGGATGGTGATTGTCAACCATAATCATATCCTCAGATATAGGTAACTGATTTGTCTCCCTCTACCTCCAAGAGGCACAATTTTCACATCATTATGCACCCATCCCACAGATGTTTCCAATGCTTTGTTGTTGGCACAGAACACTACCAATATTGTGTGTCCCCGTTTCGGTTTTTCCACTGCTTCAAGAAGATTCTTTCTATCGCTGCAGCTCACCTACATCAATGGGGCACAAGTCTTCCTTTATCAGGATGACTGCCTCGTCGGGGGGGGGGGTGTCACTCCTTTCTGGAGGTCCAATCAGAAGGTCCCTGGCCTGATTTCAATTCCTGGGTCTGCACCTAAACCTGGAAAAGTTGACCCTAGCACCGGTGCAGTGTACCAGTTTAATTGGAGCTGTTAAATTTGTACACAACTAAGGGGAATCATTTTATATCTTTATTACTCTGCACATATGGTTCACTGAGTCTTTGTAAGTTTCTTTCCTGGATGAATCTTGCTGCTTTGGGTTTAGGAGGGTGGGGGTGTGTGTTTTAAGTGATTAAAACATCTGGTATCAACTTCATTTGAAAAAAAGAAAAAACAAATTTAAAGACCTTAGCTGCATATTGCCGTTAGCAGTAAATGATTACCAACTGTATAAACACAAAAGGTTTATGAAATGTCTGAGTTTAGCATATGTCCCAATGTGCAGCATATCTTCAAGTCTCTGGGCTCTGAGTGTTGAAACTGTTGTTTGAGTTGCTTGGATGCAGTGTCTATGTAATACCTGATTTGAACAGAAACATTCACACTAATTGTATTGTTTTC
The DNA here is from genome assembly GCF_009764565.3 of Dermochelys coriacea. Taxonomy (NCBI): domain Eukaryota; kingdom Metazoa; phylum Chordata; order Testudines; family Dermochelyidae; genus Dermochelys; species Dermochelys coriacea. The sequence goes on along the minus strand of NC_050071.1, from coordinate 98,858,872 downwards.
AATTTTTAAAAAATCATCTTTGATTAACATGGATTTTCAGGTTATCTTAAGTGCTGAATCACCAGACATCAGTATAGTGATGACAGGTCTTTGGCCAAACGTGAGATCTATCTTCTAATACTTGCCATGATTTGAAATATAAAAGGTGGTTGGTTTATTTAAAAGAAAAAAAATCTTAATGTTTAAATATTGCAGTGATTAATGCAGTTTAATAAGAAATGACATTTCCCAGTCTGAATGTCCTCTTACCCACTATTTGGAAGAGCTTTTTCCTGCTTTTAAATACAGCATAAAAAGAAGCAGAAAGAGGCCTTGAAGTATAGTTATGTAGCTTCATCCTCCTAATAACAGGGCATTTGCAACAGCAGTCACTTTGTATTGCAGCGCACACCTGCTGGCTGTCATTTAATTTTTACCTGCAGAGAAGTGGAAGAAAAGCAGGTGACCTGGCCGAGATGCTCAGCTGGAGTGAAGCGTAATGTTGCCTGAGCTGGCCTTGGTGCAGGATGGGATCTTGCTGGCTGGGTGGAGGGGGCAGGTGTGCTGCAGAAGCCCAGGGAACAGGCAGCCAATTTGAAACCATGAAAAAGATCCCTGCTTTGAAAGAAGGAGAGAAAAAACCCATCCAGGAAAAAGGCATAGTTGTCAGTATTTCATAGAATCATAGAATATCAGGGTTAGAAGGGACCTCGGGAGATCATCTAGTCCAACCCCCTGCTCAAAGCAGGACCAATCCCCAATTAAACATCCATATTTAAAATACTTTCCTGACCCAGTTCCGCAAAGAAGCCGTGGCTCTGGGAACGGCTGGGTCATATGCACTTCCTTGGGAAGATAGGTGCCTCAACCCCAACAAGGAAGGGGGAGAAGTCGAGACTCCCATGTGCCACTGTGAATCTGCTTTGCTCCTGTCCCTTCTGCAATCCTTGCCCCCTGAGCACTCTGCTTCCTCCACTCTAGTAAAACAACTAAGGACCCCTGCTGAGTCGAGTGTTACCAGTGTCCTCATGGAGAGGAGACGCTAGTTTTCCTTCTACTTGCTTGGAGAGGAGCTATAAAACTGGGACACAGGGGAGAGGCTGTCTCTGGAAGATGAGGCTCCTGGTATGGGAATCATAGGACTAGCTTGAACCCCCAGCCCAGAAAAGTCTTCTGGTCCCTTTCTGCTTGTGTTAGTTTTAGTTTCTTATTGTAAACACCATCCCTTGGAGTAAAGACCTGTGTGACTGCAACTTGTCTTTCTAAACCAGAGGTGGACAAACTGCAGCCCCCGGGCCACATCCGGGCTGGGGGACCGTCCTGCCTGGCCCTTGAGCTCTCGGCCAGGGAGGCTAGTCCCCGGCCCCTCCCCTGCTGTTCCCCCTTCCCCCCCAGCCTCAGCTTGCTGCATCACCAGCGCTTTGGTTGGCGGGGCTGTGAGAGCTGCTGGCCTGCCCTGGCGCTCTAGACTGCGCGGCAGCATGGTTGGCTCCGGTTGGGTGGCACAGCTGCCAGTCCTGGTGCTCTGAGCGGCATGGTAAGGGGGTGAGGAGTGGGGGGGGGGTTGGATAGGGGCAGAGGATCCTGGGGGGCAGACAGGGAGCGGGGGTGGTTGGGTGGGGAGGAGGTTCGGGGGGGGCGGTCGGGATGGGGAACGGGGGGGGGAGTTGGATAGGTGTGGGAGTCCCGGGGGGGCCTGTCAGGGGGTGGGAGTCTGGATAGGGGGCGGGGCAGTCAGGGGACGGGGGACAAGGAGCAGGGTGGGTTGGATAGAGGGCGGGGATTCACAGGGGGGGCAGTCAAAGGGTGGGAAGTGGGAGGGGGTGGATAGGGAGTGGGGGCTAGGCTGTTTGGGGAGGCACAGCCTTCCCTACCTGGCCTGCCATACAGTTTTGGAACCCCGATGTGGCCCTCAGGCCAAAAAGTTTGCCCACCTCTGTTCTAAACCCTTCTATCTGCTTGCAGGGTCCAGGTGTTCAATGTATCCAACAACAAAACTGTGGACAAATAGGAATTCACTTCATCTGTGTTTTACAGGCTGAGTTTAAGAATTTTTCCATTTCAACTTCCACATACTCAACTGCCAGAAATTACTTACAAGCTGGCACCACAGCTTGTTGCTTCTGCCCTTGTGTTGGAGTTGGTGTTGGTAAATTGTCAGCAATGCTAGCTAGAGTCTGAAAGCATGTGCAACTCCTCTTGCTGTACATTCCACATGATTTTAGTAAATATAGAAGTGCTAAGATGGCTACTTACTTAGATGCTGTATGCAACGATTTAGTGTATTTGAGCACTAGTGTTTTATTTTTATCTCTTAAACTGATGGCTTAGCTGTTAGGAGATTTACCCTGCTTTCTTTGGAGAATGATTTAGTATTGTCTCTTCAGCTGTAGCCTTGGTATGTGACTCGTGTCACAATCATGTAAGCCATATCTCTTGTATTTTTACTGCACGTTTATGGGATTTAAAACAATCTCTTGCACTACATATTATGTGTGCATTTTGGTAGTGTAGCAAACTGGAGATTTGCTGGTTTGGAGACATTAATAAGCAGCTGGCTATACAGTGACATCAGAGAAGCACATAAGCCAGGAAAATGTTACACCAATGACTGAATTAAAGACGTTCCTATGATTTAGTATTCTGATGGGAGAAACAGTTCCTCCATCTAGGAAAGAAAACTGCAGCATTGCTGTTGCTTTTTTATCTAAAGTCCTAATAGTCTTAAATAATAATGGAAAGGGATTAAGTTTCTGTACAGTCTCAATAGAACTATTTTTCTGGCTGTTGGTGGTGTATACTGCATAACAGCATCTGCAGGCAAACATCTTTCAGCAGGGAAATTAAATAAACTTCAGTTTGTTACCTCTGTTTTCCCCTAGATTTAAATCTTGACACTCTAGTTTCAGATTGACCCAAATACTTAGGTTCTCTCCTGAGAAGTAAACTTACCATAAAAACAGCACAACCTTCATCACACTACTCCATCATGATCTAGTTTTTAAAACCATCAATAGAAATTGTTGAAGTCTGGTATTTTCTTTGTATGTTCCTTGTAAATAAACAAGATCACATCAAAGTCCTGTCTCTCCGAACACAAAAGGAACCAACAACAAAAGGAGCAATTGCTTAGTTTACAGCCCCCAAATCTGTTTAGCTAACACCAGACCCAAAAACTCTCTTGCTTTTTTCCCCCAGAGTCACACTGTGCTTAGGTTATTGCTTGGATTTCTTGCCTCTCTCTCTCTCTCTCTCTCTCTCTCTCTCTCTCTCATAGATTCATAGATACTAAGGTCAGAAGGGACCATTCTGATCATCTAGTCCGACCTCCTGCACAGCGCAGGCCACAGAATCTCACCCACCCACTCCTATGAAAAACCTCACCTATGTCTGAGCTATTGAAGTCCTTAAATCATGGTTTAAAGACTTCAAGGAGCAGAGAAGCCTCCCTCAAGTCAACCATGCCCCATGCTACAGAGGAAGGCGAAAAACCTCCAGGGCCTCTCCAATCTGCCGTGGAGGAAAATTCCTTCCCGACCCCAAATATGGCAATCAGCTAAACCCTGAGCATATGGGCAAGATTCTCTCTCCTCTTGTCTGTCTTCAGCTTCTATGTGTTCTTTCTTCTTCCACACCCCCTCTACCTACCCAAAACATCTGCTATTAAAATCTGTAACCATTTCATTAGTTCTGCTTTTCTTTCCAAAACTGAGTCAGGACAGGACCAAATTAACTTAGATCCAAAACAGAGTTGCTGCCGTAAAAGCAGCAACAAGTTTTCTTCTTTGTCTTCCAAAATTAGCAGTAAAGATTTCCACCAACACTCTACCAGAGAGAATACAGCTCACAAACTTAATAGTATTTTTATCATACTACCATCATTTCTGAGAAAATAACCGGTGAGAAACAGTAGTGTTCTTTGGTTACCCTAACCATAAATAACAGTTCAACAGCTTGCAGCTTAAAGCAAAGTTTCTGGAAGTGGCTCTGTGACCATACATTTCTTCTTAGCATGTGTGTAACATGCCTCAGGTGGCACGTGACCATGATTCATCACTGAATTTGGTTCACTGGTTGGATCATTAGCTTGCCTGAGCTGGGTACCAGGAGTACGACATGAACACTGATCCAGGCCTCTCACCTCAGCAGTTCATTCAAACTCTGTGCCTCAATTTCACTATCTGCAAAATGGAGATAATACTTATTCAAAAACAGAGCTTTTCAAAAAAGTTTGGCAAAATAGATATTTTCATAATCTTTTGAAAAATGAGGCTTTTTGCTTTTTCCCCAAAAAATTGTTTCAAAGATTGCAAAAAATGAGTGAGGTGAGTTGAAAGTGAAAAACAGATTAGGATAAAATCCCATTTACTTCCATGAAGTATTTTCATAAACTTTTTTTTCTTCCTGAAGTGGGTGAGGAAGAATGTGTTTGTATATATTGTTTTTATTTTTTTTAAATCTTTTCCTCTATGTGAAAGGTAACTTGTTTGTTCCTTCCTTCCAGTGGGTAAATATATAAACCTACTTTTCATACTTTCTATTTTCCAACTGGCAAAAGTTGTAAAAAAAATTTCTAAATTTGGGAACAATAAACTGTGTGTGCGAGTGAAGAAAATCCCAACTGGAGAACTTTGAGTGAAGATTTTTCCCTGTGAAAATTCCTATTTTTCCAACTAGCTCTCTAAGTCTTGGTAAATCACTTAGTCTTGGTTGGAATGCCCTACAGAAATATAAGCAATATGTAAATTCATCATTGCCCCCTACCCATTATCAGATAATCGTGCCAAAAATACAGGCTGCCTCTTGTATAGTCTAAGAATCTGGCTCAGTTAAATAGGCAGTACAAGAGTTTTTAGTGAAGGTGTGTGCAAGAATGGGATATAAGGAGTGTGACGTTATTGACATAAACTGTGACCATATAGATCATTGTTGCAACCACTGTTATATATTTGCAGCAAATATTGTACAAAGGTTGTCTCGTGAGGTGTCTATAAAAAGGGTATGATTTGCTGGTTATGATTATGCTATCTGTAGGTGTGTATCATTTTTGTAGTTGAAATTATGAATATTGGCTATATATTGTACTTGCATCTCAATGTGTTTGATTCTAAGTAGCATTAGTGAAGCATTTGGTCAGCTTCTTGAGAAGGGAATTGGCAAATTAAGTGCCCAATCAAGAAACACTTAACTGACAATGGACCTTCGATGACTCCAGTCCACATGTGAGAAGTCTTCCTGGGATGTTCAAGGTAACATGTGAGCAGTGGCTGTCACCTGCAAACAGAGTCATTCATGGACATGTGACTTGCCAGGTGGCTACTAACTCCATCTTGTTGCTGTGATTTTGCATGGGAGAACAAGGGGTTTCTGCCCACAAGAGAGAGCATATAAAAGACCCTGGAAACCCCTCCATTTTGTCTTCATTTCTGCTTCTGACCTCTGGAGGAACTTTGCTACAAACTGAAGCTCTGAACAAAGGACTGAATGACCCATCCAAGCTGTGGATGTACTCCAGAGGCTTGATTTAAGCCTGCAGTTTATTCCATCACTGCTACAAGCCTGAACCAAGAACTTTGCCATTACTGTATGTAATTGATTCCATTTAACCAATTTTAGCTCTCATCTATCTTTTTCTTTGTTTCGTTCTATTTTAGATTCTAAAGGATTGGCAACAGCGTGTTTTGTGGGCAAGATCTGATGTGTATATTGACCTAGGTCTGGGGCTTGGCCCTTTGTGATTGGAAGAACCTTTTTTCTTTTACTGGGGTATGGGTTTTCATAACCATTCATCCCCATAAGAAGTGGCTGCTGGTGGTGATTCTGGGAAACTGGAGTATCTGAGGGAATTGCTTGTATGACTTCTGGATAGCCTGTGGGGTAAAACTGAAGTCCTCTCTGTTTGGCTAGTTTGGTTTGCCTTAAGTAATAAAGGACACCCAGCTTTGGGCTGTGACTGCCCTGCTCTAAGCAATTTGTCCTGAATTGATACTCTCAGTTGCGTCCCACCAGAGGCCGCATTGTTACAAGGAGTTAAAGAGGGGAAATTGATACCCTTGTGCTTCAGCTGTTGAATCTGGATAGGGAATCCCCAAAGCCTTAATTGAGAAGAGTAACAAGGAGTCCGGTGGCACTTTAAAGACTAACAGATTTATTTGAGCATAAGCTTTCGTGGGTAAAAATCTCACTTCTTCAGATGCGTGGAGTGAAAGTTACAGATGCAGACATAAATATACTGACACATGAAGAGAAGGGAGTTACCTCACAAGTGGAGAACCAATGCTGGCAGGGCCAATTTGATCAGGGTGGACGTAGTCCATTCCCAAGAATAGATGAGGGGGTGTCAATTCCAGGAGAAGCAAAGCGGCTTCTGTAATGAGCCAGCCACTGCTAGTCCCTATTCAAGCCCAAATTAATGGTGTTAAATTTGCAAACGAATTTTAGTTCTGCTGTTTCTCTTTGAAGTCTGTTTCTGAAGTTTATTTTTGTTCAGATATAGCTGCTTTCAAATCTGTTATAGAAATGAATATTGAAATGTTCTCCCACTGGCTTTTCTGTGTTACCATTCCTGATGTCCGATTTATATCCATTTATTCTTTTACGTAGGGACTGTCCGGTTTGGCCCATGTACATGGCAGAAGGGCATTGCTGGCACATGATGGCATATATAACATTAGTAGACATGCAAGTGAATGAGCCTCTGATGGTGTGGTTGATGTGGTTGGGTCCTCTGATGGTGTCGCTAGAGTAGATATGGGGACAGAGTAGGCAACAAGGTTTGCTACAGGGATTGGTTCCTGGATTAGTAAAAGATTATATAACATACTTCTCTTATATGCAAATATTTTCAAGCTATACAAACTCCAGCTAGGAGTAGGCTATGTACTTGTTTAGTCTAATTCATTGATTCTCAACCTTTCCAGACTACTGTACCCCTTTTTGGAGTCTGTTTTGTCTATAAAGTATCACAGCACACTGTTACTGAAAAATTGCTTACTTTCTCATTTTTTACTATATAATTATAAAATAAAATCAATTGTAATATAAATATTGTACTTACTTTTAAATGTATAGCATATAGAGCAGTATAAACAAGTCGTATGAAATTTTAGTTTGTACTGACTTTGCTAGTGCTTTTAATGTAGCCTGTTGTAAAAGTAGGCAAATACCTAGATGTGTTGATGTACCCCCTGGAAGACCTCTGCATACTCCCAGAGGGACGTGTACCCCTGGTTGAGAATCACTAGTCTAATTCATGGTTCTTACCTTGTAAATAATGTTGTAAGTAGCTCTTTTGTTAGTTATTGAGTCAATTAATTTAAGGGGCACTCTCTCACCCTAGGCAAAAAAATCTACTCACCTGCTTATATGGACAAGTTAGCTCAGTGAAACAAGCAAACAGCCTTGCTGTTTCATAGGATGCAGGGGAGCAGAGAAGCTCCAGCAAGAACTCTTCCCACAGGAGGCATGAGAGAGCAAGAAGGAGTGAGTGCCCTGCACACCTGGGAGCTTTTCAGAGGGAGTAGGCTGAGAAGAGGATCCCTGCAAAGAGGAGGAGGGGAGATAAAATGCTCATCTTGCCACCTATATGTAATAAGGTAAATGTCAATGTTTTAGGGAGAGAACAACCCTGCTCTGATTATCTCTCTTGCAAGCAATTCTCTTAAGGGAATATGAACTTCCCAGGTGTGTTTGTGTCCCACTAGCATGGCAGTGTTTTGGAATACAGATTTGTCAAAGATGCTGTTGTACATAGTGCCAACTTGGCTACACAAAGGCTGTGGCCTAGGGAATCCCTGAGAAATCCAGGCTGCAAACAAAACAAAACAACCCTCTGGTAAAACAGTCTGTTCATGCTTCTGTTTTCCTGCTAATAGGCAGGAAGGCCTTGATCCTCCTCCTACCTCAGAGTGGCAGCACAGGTCACCAGTTATGGCTGCCAGGTCACTGACCAGCTGGCCACACTAGTAATTAGTTTCCCTGTGGCTCTGACTTCTGCCACTGATCACTGCTAACTTCTGCACAGTGGAGGTAAGCTTCATTCTCCATATCCCCTCCCTCCTATTATGCCATGGTCAATTGCTGTAGAAGGTTGTGGATCCATCTCCACCAGCTTTCACCTCTAAGCAAGGGGAATTCTCTTCTGGTTATCTGAAGGTTTTAAGCCCACTTTGTGCTTACATAGCACAAAGTGGCTGTAGTGAACTAAAGAGCTCAGCCTGGAGTCTCCTTGTTTATCATTGCAGGGAGATGGGTCCCTGGAATTGTAAAAGATAATCTGCCTGCTACTCTTACCTCCCTTCCTACTGTTTTTTTGTTTCTTTGTGTTGGCACTCTTGAGCCCAAATCCCATCTTCATTATATGCTCTATCCTAGTCCTCTGTTCTTCCCCCCCCCCACACACACCTATTATCAGCTTTCACATTAAGTGTCTGCATAAAATCTGTAGCTGCAGAGATGCCAAGGGTTGGCTGTCCTTAAGAGAGATTTACAGCCCCAGAGAGTGAGATTCAAGGCCAAAAAGTGAGAGTTTCCAGGTGGTGTGTTAGGTCATTGCTTAAAACAGGGACTTTCATCTTTTGGCCCTTGGTGACATCCAATAGTCCAGGCTTTCAATCCAACCAGCATTTAATAGTTGGTTTTAAACTGTACACTGTTTAATATTGCATATGAAACATTTCAGTGTCCTAAGTCGTAATGAAATCTAGGGCATGTGAGAATTCTATATGCAATGCAAACCAGTGGTTTGTAATAAAAACAATTTATTTGCTGGTTGGAACAAAAACCTGGATGGGTGGAGATCCTTGAGGACATGAATTTGTCCAGTGTGGTTTAAATTCTGAACTGTATTTTGCAGAACCTGCAAACTTTTGATCAAACCCTACTCATTTTTTAGGGCAAACTCTTGTTTGTTTTATTTGTTTTTGATGTTTGACAGTCAAGTATTCATCCCCCTGCCCGTGTGAATAGAACAGGGCCTGTAGTCACCATGGTAACCACAGTACCCAAGCTTGGAAAGCGGCTTTCCAAGCTCTAAACCCAGTGTCTGAGGCCCTAGATGTATTGTCTCTTGCAGTGCCTGAGCAATATTTTAAATCTTAAAATGAGTGAGATAAGCTTAAGAATGTGTGTGAATGAGAGAGCATGCTGAGGAGTGAGTCTCACACCCAGTGAGTGAGTCTTGACATGTCTGTAGCTTGTAATTCCCCATTGGTAAGTGTCCAGGCTTGCAGCCTGGTTCATTGCCACTACCCACTCCCAATCAAGAAGGCTACTGTGTTTCATGCTTATTTTGCTTCAGTCTTCACTAATTTCCGTCTTTGATAGGGTTACTGGCGTGGTGGATGGGTGGAAGAAGTAGATGTTGTATATCTTGATACTTAGTAAGGCTTTTGTCACATGGGACTGTGTCATTCTTATAAGCAAATTTGGGATTGTGGTCTAGATTAAATTACCATAAAGTGGGTGCACAACTGGTGGAAAGACCATACTCAGAGTAATTATTAATGGTTTACTGTCATGACCTCCTACTTTATCTAGTGGTATCCCACAGGGTCAGTTATGAGTCTGAAACTAGTGAATATTATTGTTAATGACTTGGATAATGGAATGGAGAGTATGCCTGTAAAATTTACAGATGACGCCAAGCTGGGAGGGGCTGCAAGCATTTTGGAGGTCAGCATTGGAGTTCAAAGTAGCTTTGAAAAATTGGGTAATTGATCTGAAATCAATAAGATGAAATTTAGTAGAGACAAGTGCAAATTGCTACACTTAAGAAGGGAAAATCAAATGCAGAACTACAAAATGTGGAATAACTGGATAGGTGGTAGTATTGCTGAAAAGGATCTGGGGTTATATAGTAAATCACAAGTTGAATGAGTCAGTGTGATGCAATTGTGAAAAAGGCTAATATCGTTCTGGGGTGTATTAACGAGTTGTATGTAAGACACGGGAGGTAATTGTCCTGCTCTACTCGGGACTGGTGAGGCCTCAGCTGGTGTACTGGGTCCATTTCTGAGAAAGATGTGACCAAACTGAAGAGTCCAGAGGACAGAAACAAAAAAAAGGTTAAGAAAACTTGACCTATGAGGAAGGGTTAAAAAACCTGAGTATGTTGAGTCTCGAGAAAAGATAACTAAAGGCGGACCTGGTAACACCCTTCAAATATGGTCTTAATATGCCGTAAGGGTGATTTGGGCTAGATACCAGAAAAAACTTTCTAACTATGGAAGTTAAGCTCTGGAATATGCTTTAATAGGAGGTTGTAGAATCTTCATCATGATTAGTTTTCAAGAACAGGTTGGACAAACGCAGGGCAGGGATGGTCTAGGTTTCCTTGGTCCTACCTCAGTGCAGAGGGCTGGATTTGATGACGTCTCAAGATCCCTTCCATCCCTACTTTCCTATGATTCTATGAATTCATGCAGGGCTTCCTTGTGAGATCCCTCAGTTCTCCTGTCTCATTGTCACACTATTTTTGGCAATCAACCAGTCTTGCTGTGTGAGCAATGCTGTCTGTCTTCTTCTCTCCTGCATGTCACACAAGTGGCCACCACTCCCTATTTTCATAGGGCTTTGCTTATCTCCTTCTAGAGGGATAGGCACATTGCAATGATAATATGGTTCTCCAAGATCAGCCATGTCCTGTTTATCATGAGGGACAGGGGGATCCATTATGTATCTAGCAGATTGTACAGTGCTATATAGAAAGCTGAGAGGAATTGCTTCCAGACCCTTTTCAGGTCATCTGTTTTATGCTGTGAAATGCAAGACTTCGTTGTCCTTACAATTAACTTAACATGTGCAAAGTAGCTATACAAGCTGTTCTAACCCATAGTTTTGTTGAGGCATAAGGGAAGATAAGAAAGAGTTTACAACCAGAATGTAGATTCCCGGGCTTCTGTCCACAAACAGCCTTTAGAATAGATTGAAAGAGAGACAGCTGGCTGGAGCTGTCAAGCGCCTGTAACTGTCAGTTATGTAGCTAGTAGAACCCGGGAAAATATAGATGGGAAGGGAATACTTTCTCTTAAAGAAATCTTCTCCATGTATAGCAGCAACTATTCTTGGAGCATGTTCAGTTTAATCAGTTTTGCAGGCAAAGCACACAGGTATGGAAAATCCTGCATGTGGAGGAGTGAAAGGTGAGGAGTTCTTCAGCACTCTACATTTGTCTCGAAAGGCATACATTCCGTAGCTCAGAGGCAGTGTTCCATGGTTAGACTGCCTTAGACTTTTGACATTTAAATTTAATATTTGGTTCCATGGCAATTGAGCTATGTTAACTAGTCCATAAATCTGTTTATGCTTGCTATTTTTTTAAAAAGTACATTCAATGTATTTTGTGTCTATTTTGCATAATCTTCTGCATTGATTCTTTCTCCTTTCCTCTGCCCAAAGAATGGTCCTGATTTTGTACTTGCAGAACTATATCCTGGCCTCCATTTTCATGTTCATGCTTTCTGGCCTCTCTTCCAGTGCAGTTGCTTGCAAAGCTTTGTAATTGTGTATCTGGTTTTACTTGAGCACCATATTCTGTGAAGTATACATCCGTGGTCTGATGGAATAACTTAGATAAATCGGAAGATTTCTCTTCTACTTCACCACCTCTGACCCTCATAAAAACCAAACAAATATAACATAAATTGATGTTTTACAAATTACCATAGATATTTGTCAGGGAGAGTGGGGATGTCTTTCTGGGAAATGGTCTAAATGATCAGTGTAGACAACTATTGGCATTAGAAGTTTTAGCTAGGCAAATTGTGTACATGCAACACTGAAAGATTTTATTGGGAATAGTAACGCTTTACCAGTTGCAAACGTTTCTCTGTTTAGAGTTCCTCCTTAATATAGGACAAAAATAGTAACCATCTTCCTAGTTTTTAGCTGCAATTAACACATTTGTGTCCCGTCCTCCCCTGCCCGAAGGCTGGGGTAGCAAAATCAAAGCAGAAGTAAAATAGGATGAGAGCCTTTACAGTACCCAATTCAATTTCAATTTCAACTTCATTTGGATATGGCAGTTTTCACTTCCTCTTCTAAACTGTTGTGTATAGTTCCTGTGTGCTGTTAAAGAACTGCTGCATTCCTTCTTTGAGGTGGTAGTATTTTTATAGCTTCACCAAATTGTGTATAATTTAAAAAATCTGTGTATATTACACACAAAAACTACTTTAATAGAATGTTGAGATGCCAAGCCAAGAACTCAAAAGTTGGGAAATTCCAGAAATTAGGCTGCCCATACAACTTTATTTCTACCCATTGTGTATATGTGTTATGGTCTTCAATTAAATGATCACATGCTATTTTTTTCCCCAATTGCCTCATTCAGTCCATGGGATGGATGATGCACAATGAATGAGGCAGCTGTTTGATACTTACCTTCCTTATTCAATGTGTGGCCTCATGCCCACCATCCAAAACCCTGTATTGAATATGGAATTATTAATTGCCTCATGCGTTTTCATCCTTGCCTTTTTAACCACTCAAATGCCTCTCAAAGATGGGTAAATAATATGCCCCATTCTCAGATGGGGAACCTGGGAGTTGTTAAATAGCTGAGATTTTGGTTTGCCTTTTAGAAATCTATATTCTGTTCCTTGCTAGTGTAACCTGTGCGGTCTTGTTCAATAATATGAATTGTGAGGGTTACTAATACCAAAGCCTCTTAACACACACAACATGAAGATGAAATTAAAAATTTGCCACGTCCTGAGAATCTTTAAATGGAGAACTGAAAGACATCAAGCAAAACTGTCATCAAATGTACTGGCCCTGATCATACAAACACCGCCATGCAGGTGGACAACAGCACCCATTTATGTCCCAGATTCTGCAATGGGGCTTTAGTAACTGAAGATTATATTCTATGGGGGAGGGTGGGAATCTGAGCAAAAGCTAGGTCATCTTCCAAAATACCTTAGCAATAGGTCTCTGCTTAGTAAATATTTTATACATATGTCTAGTTAATTTGCATCTTGAGCTGAAAGAGTACGTACTTTCTCTCTCCTTGTTAAAATAAACTAATTTAAAAAAGAAAACATGTTGCAAACATATTGAAGTTATATTTAAAAGTTTCACTATTTTGGGTTAGGTTTTTACAACAAATCCTTCAACTCTCAAATGTTTCTACACCAAAGTTTTAATGTCTAATGAAAGTTAGATAAGGAGGGGGGACATATCTTTTATTGGACCAACTTCTGTTGGTGAAACAAACAAGTTTTCAAGCTTACACAGAGCTCTGCCTCAAAAGCTTCTCTTTCATCAACAGAAGTTGGTCCACTAAACAATATTACCTCACCCACCTTGTCTCAAGTTTACTTGTTACCATTCTAAATTGACAAATCACATTCTTTACCACCCTGTTAGTGTGCTGTTGATAAACAGGTCTGTTAGGTGCATGTGTGGGGTAGAATTATCTTGCCTCTTCCCCGCACTCACCCCACAGTAAGACAGTCACAGGCCAGACTGCTACACGATATACCAATCCTGTTTCATGGTCTTCTTGATCAGAAAGAGAATAGTCAGAAGCTAAATTTCAGGGAGTTGTGGGGAAGACAGTTACTCAAAGAGTTAATGCTCTGGAATTTCACACATAACTTGACATTATGCTGTATACATTCTTTGGAAATTTTCTCACTGATGTCAAAATACTTTTGTTTGGTGTGCCAGATTGTGGTCCAGTGACTGCTCATATCCAGCTTTTAATCAGAAGGAAAATAACTATGCAAATTGGACAAAATAAAATGTAGCACTAAGGGCTCTATTTCAAATGACGCGTCTACTGCTGAAATAAGTTATTTTACCTATGAACTAACACTATTCAAATGTACATGTGTAATACAATTAAATTTAAACATCAAACTGATTCAAAATAGAAACTTGTGATATATATCGATATGTCTCCTGGATACACTCTCATACCATTCTGCAGACACACACTTGCAAAAACTTAAATGTGCCTGTGATATGATTACATTTATAGTGCAAGTTTGGCTAGATACTGTGAATTGACTTTATGCACGAGAATACTGTGATTCTGAGAGTTTGCTAATATATGTGGTGTTCATCTCCCCTCCCCCGCTTTCCCAACCCACTAATCACATCTCAAATGCAGGATTAAAGAGCAATTTAACAGTCTTATTGGGAGGGGGCAGCTTTTGAATCTAAAATTTTCACTTAGTACTTGAATGTGTTTGAACACAGATTTAAAGATCTTTGAGGGATCCTGTTTTCTACCCTGTTCTGTAAATGGATGTGCACAGTTAGTATTCAATAGTAACTTAATAATAAAACGGAAAACCAGAAGGGTGGGGATATTCCCTTCAGTGTAGCTTTTTCTTACACAAAAAAGTGACTCCTTAACTGTGGTGCTCAAATCTACACCAAAAGATTTCCTAGGTAATCAATCCACCAGTGTGGTAAAATTCACTAATCGTTTTAGGTATGCTCTTTATAGTGTGACAGTAAGTCTGGTGGTGTCAGTGAACTTTGCAACATCACCTCTTAAAACAGTTGAGTATGGGAGGAGGGATGGTGTACTGCCAGGGTGAGCCTGTGTGTGTGAAGTTCAAGTTGTGAAATCTCTGTTGCTAGTCTGGTCTCTCCAAGTTAAAATGAGGTGCCTCTAAAGATGGAACAAAGAGATATTGTCAGCACACGAATCTTGTGAAATCATTGGTAAAACAGACAATCTTCTGCACTAGCAATTGGACGTAATACCAAGCAAGATGAACTATAGATTAGTTTAGAGCCATTGATTTCCATATGTTAATTTTCGTGCTTCTGGGTTAGTGTAATTGATTATCATACAGATTGGTATGTTGGGGTGGGAGGGGACTGTTTAGCTTGGTGTGACCGGGATAGTTGATGGTTGTCTCCCATCAATGTTGACGTTTTTAAATGTATTACAATAATAGATTTCTGCAAAATGATGACATGAAATATCACCTTAAGGTAGGAAAGAAAGGAATGAGGCCTGGATTAACGGGTATAAATTACTTTGGTTGCTTTAGTTACCCTTCAAAATTGATGGAATGATAGAAAATTTACAAGCAACCAGTTACTAAGGCATTTGATGCAAAACATGAAGTACCAACAATGTCTGAGTATCTTTTACATATACCACATAGTAAATTTAAATGTGTCCCTGCTGTAACCCCATTGTCTTTCCAGGATGAATTTGGTCCAGAGGACTTACAGTTCTAATAAATATAGTAAGTTCTTTTTTGTCTTTTAAAGAATGGTGATGTAATTTTTTAAACAATTTATAAGTTATGGCCTGGAATGTGGTGATAACCATGGTTACCATAAATCTTTACTAGAGCTCTGTGGCATTTGCAGGGGTGGGGGAGAAATAAGAAAGAAAAAATAATGGTGCCGTTTATTTATCCTTCTTTGAGTAATCATGTATTGTATGTTGAGCTGCAATGGCTTATTTTTTCCTCCCGTTATTGGATATGCAAATAGAAATGTTCTAAATTTCAAATTGAAATTTAGAACGACTTAAGTTTAACATGTAAGATATTCTAAAACCTTAAAGATGTAGGCTTTAATATGTACACTACTAAATGTACGAAGGTGTTCTATAGCAAAAGCAGATGTAAAAAAAAAAATCACCTCAGACAAAGAAGATATATGCCTCACTTGGATGTTACTATTTTGTTGCATCTCTTACCTTCATCTCTTATAATATCGGGTCCCTTTCAAATCCACCAGCAACGTTGTTCACTTCAGTTGAATAGGGATGGGCATTTATATTATAAATTGTTTGTGGCAGAAATTATTTTTAAACAAATGATTCAGAAACATCAAGTTGGGCATAAAGCTAACCTCTTCTACTTCCTACCCATTGGTCCAAGACTGCACAAATGTTCCAGATATGTGGAAATGAAAATTTAGCAGAAATTAACAGAATTGATAATTGAGTTTTTAGAATCACTTCACTTGTCAGACTGTTGGTTTAAGTTTCCTCTAAGATTTTTCATACCTGTTTACTTACCTGGAGAGACCTTCCTTGACTAACAGTAGTTGCTTAATCTTCACAAATTGTTAATTGCAGTTTAGTCAATAGTCTGTTAAAACCTGAAGATTCCTATTTTATCTGTTTTTCTGCAGCTGCTAGTTCACTTCCTGTGTTACATCTGCCCATGCTATCATGGCCTATTGATTTTATTTCGTATTAATTTAGGCTGGGATTTGTCAAAAGGGTCTAAAGGAGTTAGGCAACCACATCTCACTTAATGGGAGTCTACAACTCCCTCAGTGCAGGGTTGCAGCTAAAAGGCACAATAGGGGTTTAAGGTAGAAAAGTCTAAAGTGGAAGTCAGCAAATTCATATATGTACTTTTGCCTTCTATGTATGTGTTCTGTCTGGTATGTATTTTATTGAGGTTTTTCATTATGCAACCACAAAATATTTGGTAATATGATCTGCTAATTGACAAGTAAAACTAGAAAGTGGACCAAAAAAGCACTTTTTTTTCTTATAAGCTTAGTTGTGTATACATCAGAATTATTGTGTGTATATATGTTGTGATCACATAATAAGACCTAGTTGTAATACATATACTGTATATTAAAGTGACAGTGTTTAAAATTCAAACTCTGAAATTCCTGGATTCTCTGATTCAAATTTCAGCCTTAATGTTGCATTAACATAGGTGTTTTTGCATATAATATCTTGCTTCCTAAAGTAAAATTGGATCCTAATCTTGGCATAATTTGCATTGCAGAGACTTATTGGAAGACTATCTTATTAAATTGCCCAAACAATAGACTAATTTTTCCTTTATTGAAGAGTATTTCTATAACAAGACAACCAAAGTAGGTTGTTTTCTAAAAGGAATAGAAACCAATTCTCAACAGCCAGATAGTCAGTAATGATGCTGTGTATTGTAATATTTCAGAAGCAGCTATTATTGACTCCAATATACAGCATGTTAACCATAGCGGTAATCTGAGAGGTACTGTTTCTTTGGACGCAACAAATCCTGTGAGCACTGAGTGCCTATGGACCTGGGGCTGGACACTCCATGAGGATGTTTGGAGGGATCGATGGTTTGAGTGTGGCAATTGCTAACCTGCAGAGAGATGGCAGGGCTTGCAAGGCCTGGAGGGGTGTGTTTGTGTTGCTTGTGGCTGGTGGAGTTGAGAGCTAATCCATAGCAGGCCCAGACAGGTTCCTCATGCTCAGGGCAGGTGGTAGCAATGTGCACCACAGCCTTGGGCATCATGGGGCCTAGGCGTCAGCTTCCTCTGGGCCTTGGAGGTGCCCTGCCCCCACTCTGCTCCAGGCCCTGCCCCCACCCTACCCCTTCTCCCAAGTCCCCACTCCTACCCTACCTCTTCCCACCCAGTTCCACCCCCTCCCCTGAGCGGGCCCCATCCCTGCTCCTTCCTCTTCCTTCTGAACCTCCTGCATGCTGCACAGCTGATTTGCGGCAGGCGGGAGGCTCTGGGAAGGAGGTGGAGGAGTTGATTGGCAGGGCTGCTGGAGGGAGGCGCTGGGAGACAAGGGGGGAGCTGGCTTCCAGTGGATGCTAAGCACCAGCTAATTTTTTTCTGTGGGGGCTCCAGCCTTGGAGCACTCATGGAGTCGGCGCCTATGCGAAGCAGCACCGTAACTTTTCAAGGATTTAGCTGTATATCATTGATCATGTTTCATGATGCCAGTGAAGCTTAGATGCTGTAATAAATTGCTTTTGATTAAATAGATGTTGAAATATTTGTCTTGTTTAAGTTACTTAACAAGAAATTAAATACTTTCTTCAAGATTTACTTTTTGTATACATGTAATAATTTAATCTCAAGATTTTAAAGATAAATCTTCAGGTTTAAAATTGACATTGAATGTTGGTATTCATTGCTTCATTTAGGACCTGATTTAGCAAAATTTGATTTTAATGGCACTTAACTAGATGATTAAATTTAAATACATACTTAAGTGTTTTTTCCTGAATCATGTTCCATATAGTCCCATCTTTATACAATTAATTAGCATTGTAATATAATTCATGTTTTCCACAAGAAACACAGATGCTTTGCAGATGCTAGTCTTCAGCTTGGCTATGAAACTAATCTCCATTCACTCTCCACTTCCTGTCTTCTCTCTCACCCACCCTCAGCCTTCAAACCTAGAGTTTGTGCCAAACCTTTTAACTGGCCTCCTAATCTCTAGCCCAGTTTTCTGGAGTTGCAACCATTCTGCCTGCTGGCAGGCTTAGTGCTGCTGATTCTTTTTTAAAAATTCATGACAGTCTGGTAACTAGAAAACAACTTCATTATCTCATACTACATGCATGCATTGAGTGACTTTGTTTTGTTTTGGTTAGAAGATGCTGCGTGAGAATGTTCTCCTAGACAAAAAGAACAGGAGTACTTGTGGCACGTTAGAGACTAACAAATTAATTTGAGCATAAGCTTTCGTGGGCTACAGCCCACTTCATTGGATGCATGCAGTGAAAAATACAGTAAGACAATTTTATATAAACGGAGAACATGAAACAATGGGTGTTCTCCTAAACACTGACCCTGCACAATTCAAGTCAATGGGAGCTTCAGTATTATATTCAATGAGCATAGGATCCAGCTCTAATTGGGAAGGATTCCTCCAAGGTAGTATAAAGATATCAAGAATTCAGAATTACTACTGGCTTTTAGTAGATGGGTAGCAAAGTTAGTTTTTAATGGCATGTGAATTATGACCAAGACACATTTAATCTGACTTTTAAATAAGGCTGTGGGGATGGAAACATGCTCTGTGTGTGTGTGTTTATTATGGGATATGTAATAAGCCTACAACATGATTTCTGGCTGAATTTGAAAATTGATACAATATCTAGTACAGTAACTCCTCACTTAACGTTGTAGTTCTGTTCCTGAAAAATGCTACTTTAAGCGAAATGTTGTTAAGCGAATCCAATTTCCCCATAAGAATTAATGTAAATAGGTGGGGTTAGGTTCCAGGGAAATCTTTTTCATCAGACAAAAGACATCTCTCTGTGTGTGTGTGTGTGTGTGTGTGTGTGTGTGATATTTAAAAACATAGTACAAGTTTTGAAATAAACAATTTAATACTGTACACGGCAATGATGATTGTGAAGCTTGGTTGAGGTGGTGGAGTAAGAGGGTGGGATATTTCACGGGGAATGCCTTACTGCTAAATGATGAACTAGCACTCGGCTGAGTCCTCAAGGGTTAACACATTGTTAACATAGTCTCTCACTCTACAAGACAGCACGAATGAAGGGAGGGGAGACAGCATGGTAGAGAGACACGCACACTGTGTGTGTGTGTGTGTGTGTGTGTGTGTGTGTGTGAGAGAGAGAGGCGCAATGCCCCTTTTAAGTACGCTGACCCCACTCTAAGTACACTGTCTTTTTAAAAAAGAAAAGGAGTACTTGTGGCACCTTAGAGACTAACCAATTTATTTGAGCATAAGCTCCGATGCATCTGATGAAGTGAGCTGTAGCTCACGAAAGCTTATGCTCAAATAAATTGGTTAGTCTCTAATGTGCCACAAGTACTCCTTTTCTTTTTGCCAATACAGAATAACACGGCTGCTACTCTGAAACCTGTCTTTTTAACTAGATCAGCAAGTTGAGACAGCAGCTGCTACCAACAAGCTCCCTCCATCCTGAGCCCTGTCATGTCTCCTGCACACCCCCCTGCTCTCTGGAGATGTGGTGCAGGATCGGGGGGGAAGAGGGACACCCTGACATTAGCACCCCTCTTCTCCCCCACTCCCTTGCACAACAAGCAGGAGGCTCCTGGGAGCAGCTTCAAAGCAGAGGGCAGGAGCAGCACATGGCAGTGCGGGGAGGAACTGCTGAACTGCTGGCAATTGATTGCCTGCTGCACAGGGAGCTGATGGGGGGGCTGCTGGTCCACCCTGGTTCCAAGCCCCCACCAGCTAGCTGCAACAGGCTGCTCTTTCTGCAAGCAGTGGACAAAGCAGGCAGCTGCCAAATAACGTTATAAGGGAGCATTGCACAACTTTAAACGAGCGTGTTCCCTAATTGATCAGCAACATAACAAAACCAATGTTAACCAGGATGACTTTAAGTGAGGAGTTACTGTATATATTTACAAATGTGTTCTTTCATGAATGTTGATCTAATCTGATAACTTGTTTCAAAACACTTTTAGGTTGATTCAAATATGAAATACTGGCTTTTAAAAGTCTCTTTGTATGTAGATTAAAAGTAAGAGCTGGGCTTCAGTTATCTTGTATCTCGGACTCTTTTGAATGTCATGATTGGAAGGTTAGATGCTGTTTCTCCATAATTTCAGTTCTGAATAAAAGCATCTGCATAGGATAAATGGATATAATCTGGAAAACCTTTTAGTATTCGGATTTTCTCAGCCAATAAGTACTGTAAGGGTATGTCTACATTCTGAAATTAGGTTGAATTTATAGAAGTCGGTTTTTTAGAAATTTTTATATAGTCGATTGTGTGTCCCCACACAAAATGCTCTAAGTGCATTAAGTGCGTTAACTCGGCGGAGTGTTTCCACAGTACCAAGGCTAGCGTCGACTTCCGGAGTGTTGCACTGTGGGTAGCTATCCCACAGTTCCCGCAGTCTCTGCTGCCCATTGGAATTCTGGGTTGAGATCCCAATGCCTGATGGGGCAAAAAACACAGCAGCAGCAACCCATTGCCTTGTGGCAGTAGACTGTGCAATAGACCTGAAAACCATTCTCATCGTTTCCGAGGTGCTCCTGGCCGCCTCGGTAAGGTCGGTCAGGAGCGCCTGGGCAGACATGGGCGCAGGGACTAAATTAGGAGTGACTTGACCAGGTCATTCTGTGTGACAGTTGTTTTTGTTTCTCCTTGATGTAAAGCCATCCCCTTTGTTGATTTTAATTCCCTGTAAGCCAACCCTGTAAGCCGTATCATCAGTTGCCCTTCCCTCCTTCAGAGCAATGGCAGACAATCGTTCCGCGCCTTTTCTCTGCGCAAACACCATACCACGGCAAGCATGGAGCCCGCTCAGATCACTTTGGCAATTAGGAGCACATTAAACACCACGCACATTATCCAGCAGTATATGCAGCACCAGAACCTGGCAAAGCGAAACTGGGCAAGTAGGCGATGTCAGCGCGATGACGAGAGTGATGAGGACATGGACACGGACTTCTCAAAGCACTGTCCCTGGCAATGCGGGCATCATGGTGCTAATGGGGCAGGTTCATGCAGTGAACGCCGATTCTGGGCCCGGGAAACAAGCACAGACTGGTGAGACCACATAGTGTTGCAGGTCTGGGATGATTCCCAGTGGCTGTGAAACTTTCGCATGTGTAAGGGCAGTTTCATAGAACTTTGTGACTTGCTTTCCCCTGCCCTGAAGCGCATAAATACCAAGATGAGAGAAACCCTCACAGTTGAGAAGCGAGTGGCAATAGCCCTGTGGAAGCTTGCAATGCCAGACAGCTACCGGTCAGCTGGGAATCAGTTTGGAGTGGGCAATTCTACTGTGGGGGCTGCTGTGATGCAAGTAGCCAACACAACAAAGATCTGCTGATATCAAGGGTAGTGACCCTGGGAAATGTGCAGGTCATAGTGGATGGCTTTGCTGCAATGGGATTCCCTAAGTGTGGTGGGGCCATAGACGGAAACCATATCCCTATCTTGGCACCGGAGAACCAAGCCGGTGAGTACATAAACCGCAAAGGGTACTTTTCAATAGTGCTGCAAGCACTGGTGGATCACAAGGGACGTTTCACCAACATCAGCGTGGGATGGCCGGGAAAGGTACATGACGCTCACATCTTCAGGAACTCTGGTCTGTTTCAAAAGCTGCAGGAAGGGACTTTCTTCCCAGACCAGAAAATAACTGTTGGGAATGTTGAAATGCCTGTAGTTATCCTTGGGGACCCAGCCTACCCCTTAATGCCATGGCTCATGAAGCCGTACACAGGCAGCCTGGAGAGTAGTGAGGAGCTGTTCAACTACAGGCTGAGCAAGTGCAGAATGGTGGTAGAATGTGCATTTGGATGTTTAAAAGCACGTTGGCACAGTTTACTGACTCGGTTAGACCTCAGCGAAACCAATATTCCCACTGTTTGCTGTGCGCTCCACAATATCTGTAAGAGTAAGGGGGAGATGTTTATGGTGGGGTGGGAGGTTGAGGCAAATCGCCTGGCTGCTGGTTATGCACAGCCAGATACCAGGGTGGTTAGAAGAGCACAGGAGGGCATGGTGCGCATCAGCGAAGCTTTGAAAACCAGTTTCATGACTGGCCAGGCTATGGTGTGAAAGTTCTGTTCGTTTCTCCTTGATGAAGCCCCCCGCCCCTTGGTTCACTCTACTTCCCTGTAAGCTAACCACCCTCCCCTCCTCTCTTTGATCGCCACTTGCAGAGGCAATAAAGTCAGTGTTGCTTTACATTCATGCATTCTTTATTAATTCATCACACAAATAGGGGGATAACTGCCAAGGAAGCCTCGGAGGGGTAGTGGAGGAGAGAAGCACTGGAGGGGTGGTGGAGGAGGGAAGGACAAGGCCACACAGCACTTTAAAAGTTTATAACTTATTGAATGCCAGCCTTCTGTTGCTTGGGCAATCCTCTGGGGTAGAGTGGCTGGGTGGCTGGAGGGCCCCCCCCCGTGTTCTTGGGCATCTGGGTGAGGAGGTTATGGAACTTGGGGAGGAGGGCGGTTGGTTACACAGGGGCTGTAGCGGCGGTCTGTGCTCCACCTGCCTTTCCTGCAGCACAACCATATGCTGGAGCATATTAATTTGATCCTCCAGCAGCCTCAGCATTGAATCCTACCTCCTCTCATCATGCTGCCGCCACCTTTCAGCTGCAGCCCTCTCCTCAGCCCACCACCTCTCCTTTCGGTCATTTTGTGCTTTCCTGCACTCTGACATTGTCTGCCTCCACGCATTCGTCTGTCAGTGTGGGAGGACAGCATGAGCTCAGAGAACATTTCATCGCGAGTGCATTTCTTTCTCCTTCTAATCTTCACTAGCCTCTGGGAAGGAGAAGATCCTGTGATCCTTGAAACACATGCAGCTGGTGGAGGAAAAAAAAGGGACAGTGGTATTTAAAAAGACATATTTTATAGAACAATGGTTACACTCTCTTTCACGGTAAACCTTGCTGTTAATATTACGTACATAGCACGTGCTTTCATTCCAAGGTCGCATTTTGCCTTCCCCCACCATGTGGCTAGCCCCTCCCCCCCTTCCTGTGGTTAACAGCGGGGAACATTTCTGTTCATCCACAGGCAAACAGCCCAGCAGGAACAGGCACCTCTGAATGTCCCCTTAAGAAAAGCACCCTATTTCAACCAGGTGACCATGAATGATATCACTCTCCTGAGGATAATACAGAGAGATAAAGAACAGATGTTGTTTGAATGCCAGCAAACATACACTGCAATGCTTTGTTCTACAATGATTCCCAAGTACGTGCTACTGGCCTGGAGTGGTAAAGTGTCCTACCATGGTGTATGGAATAAGGCTGCCATCCCCAGAAACCTTTTGCAAAGGCTTTGAGAGTACATCCAGGAGAGCCGCAAATGCCAGGACAAATTAATCATTAAACATGCTTGCTTTTAAACGATGTATACTATTTTAAAAGGTACACTCAGCAGAGGACCTTTTTCTGCCCGGCAGGTCCAGGAGGCAGCCTTGGATGGGTTTGGGGGGGTACTGGCTCCAGGTCCAAGTTGAGAAACAGTTCCTGGCTGTCGGGAAAACCGGTTTCTCCGCTTGCTTGCTGTGAGCTATCTACAACTTCATGATCTTCCTCGTCCCCAAAACCTGCTTCCGTGTTGCCTCCATCTCCATTGAAGGAGTCAAACAACACGGCTGGGGTAGTGGTGGCTGAACCCCCTAAAATGGAATGCAGCTCATCATAGAAGTGGCATGTTTGGGGCTTTGACCCGGAGAGGCCGTTCACTTCTCTGGTTTTCTGGTAGGCTTGCCTCAGTTCCTTAAGTTTCACGCAGCACTGCTTCGGGTCCCTGTTATCGCCTCTGTCCTTCATTCCCTGGGAGATTTTGACAAATATTTTGGCATTTCAAAAACTGGAACGGAGTTCTGATAGCACGGATTCCTCTCCCCTTACAGCGATCAGATCCCATACCTCCCATTCGGTCCATGCTGGAGCTCTTTTGTGATTCTGGGACTCCATCATGGTCGCCTCTGCTTATGAGCTCTGCATGGTTGCCTCTGCTGATGAGCTCTGCACTCATCTGCAGCTTGCCATGCTGGCCAAACAGGAAATTGAAATTCAAAAGTTTGTGGGCCTTTTCCTGTCTACCTGGCCCGTGCATCTGAGTTGAGAGCGCTATCCAGAGCGGTCACAAGGGAGTACTCTGGGATAGCTCCCAGAGGCCAATACCCTCTAATTGTGTCTACAGTACCCCAAATTCAACCCGGCAAGGCCAATTTTAGCGCTAATCCTCTTGTCACAGGTGGAGTAAGGAAATCGATTTTAAGAGCCCTTTAAGTCAAAAAAAGTGGTTCATCGTGTGGATGCGTGCAGGGTTAAATCGATTTAACGCTGCTAAATTTGACCTCAAGTCCTAGTGTAGACCAGGGCTAAGAGGAGGGGAAGGAAGTAAAATGCTTAATTTATTATAAGGCATTTCTACAGCAAGAGCTAAATCTTGACCTGGATGTGTTCTGTCTATGACTTGGTACTAGTTTGAGCAAGTTCAATTTTCATATTACTGTGGTACAGAAGTGAAGGGCCTGATCTTGTTAGAAGGATAAGGCTGGATCCTTCTAACATCACCTACAAAATACTGAATGACCTCACTTACCATTGATTTCAATGGAAATTGAAGTTATTTAGTGACATTAGATCAGGTCCCTACATGTCTTGGCCTAACATGAACCAGTAACAGAACTGAAAGCAGAACACAGAAGCATTTATGTAACCGCTGCTTGGTGTTCTATAGAAGGACCAGAACAGTGTGCAAACCAAAATGCAGTATACTATTGTACCTGTTCCAGTGAGTCTGACATCTTGAAAAAAGTGGTGGCAGGCCACCATTTACTAGAATGGATGCCAGTGGTGGACAGTGGGTTGAAGACAAACAGGCAGTAGTTTATAAGTTAGCTAGGTCACTGGCTCCACTGGTCATGGATTGAAACACAGAAGGTTGACTGCTTGCCTTCTTTCATTGTCCTTCTTTCCCTACTGTAGTGACATTCCACTAACTAATTTGTATAAATTTGTTTTTTAAAACTACACATACTTAATTCTCTTCAATATTTGACTATTGCTTTTGTCATCTGTTCTGTATTGCAGCATCTTATTCAAATATGTGTGCTCTTCCTTTCCAAAACAGAAAAAAGAAAACAAACAGAAAAGCCCTTTTATTCTAATGAGATTTATTTTTACACAGAACATGGCTGATGGCGTGATTGGTATTGTTTTTCATTGGGCAGTTTGCAGAAAGAGCTATTGTCTTAGTAAATAGTGCCAGGGGGCTGCTGGTTCAGGTTTGCAAACTTGAGCGGACAGTTGCCCAAGTTCTGTAATTATTTGCATCTGGATGTAAGGGCGTATTATGAACTACCCAGAGCCTTGTGATGGACATCAACATCTGGGGACCACATATAATATGTAGAGGGAGGGCAGTATGTTCTGCATCTGTGCATTGGATTTGCCTCTAACATCCATTTCCAATTTTTATATTATGCCAATTGATTTCCGATTTCCCCTCCGCCTACTGTAAAATTGAAACAAGTGACACTGTCTTGTTGAAAGAAAAGGAGTACTTGTAGCACCTTAGAGACGAACAAATTTATTTGAGCATAAGCTTTCGTGAGCTACAGCTCACTTCTTTGGATTCATGCATCCGATGAAGTGAGCGGTAGCTCATGAAAGCTTATGCTCAAATTTGTTAGACGCTAAGGTGCCACAAGTACTCCTTTTCTTTTTGTGAATACTGACTAACACGTCTGCTACTCTGAAACCTTTCTTGTTGAAGTGGCTTATAGGAGAAGGGTAGAATGTTAAAATATAGGGTAATTTATCTTGGAGCTCTTCTTTAGAGGGTGATTGGTAAAGTTCTTCTAGAACAGTGATTTTCAAACTTTTTTTCTGGAGACCCAGTTGAAGAAAATTGTTAATGCTTGCAAACCAATGGAGCTGGGGATGAGGGGTTTGGAGTGTGGGAGGGGCTCAGGGCTGGGGCAGAGGATTGGGGTGCGGGAGGGGGTCAGGGCTCTGGGGTGGGGCCAGGGATGAGGGGTTTGGCGTGCAGGAAAGGCTTGGTTTGGGGGAGCCTCAGGGCTGGGGCAGGGGATTGGGGAATGGGGTTGGAGTGCAGGCTTACCTGGGGCAGCTCCCAGTCAGCAGCACAGCGGGGGTGCTAAGGCAGGTTTCCTGCCTGTTCTGGCACCATGGACTGTGCTGCACGCCGGAAGCAGCCAGAAGCAGGCCTGGCTCCGCAAGGCTCTCACCCCCAGGTACTGACCCCCACCCCCAGCTCCCATTGGCTGGTTCCCTGTGGCTGCCCTGCCTAGGAGCTGGACCTGTTGCTGGCTGTTTCTAGGGTGCAATGTGGTGTTGGAACAGATAGGCACTAGCCTGCCTTAGCCGGGCAGCACCACTGATGGGACTTTTAATGTCCTGGTCGGTGGTGCTGACCAGAGCCGCTGCGACCCAGTGCCTTCCATTCCACGACCCAGTACTGGATCACAACCCGCAGTTTGAAATCCACTGTTCTAGAAGGCTTTTGAATTGTTCTCAAAACAATTCAATCCCATCCTCTCCCAGTTTTTCATCCAAATAGGAAGAACACCCCCAAGTGAATCATAACAGGATGTGGCATAGGGGCGTAGTGCAAGAAGTAATTCAAACCTTCGATACTATTCAAAGGCAGATTTAAATTTTAATTTAATTTGTTTTGGCTGCCTGGTTTAAATTGTAAACTCCTCCACATGAAACAAAGTTTTTCAAGAAATATCTGGTCTTGAACCAGTAACCAAAGACCACAAAGTAATTTACTTTTATTAGCTTTGGAGTAAATACCATTGTTTGCTGGCTTGTGGCTTGGATGCAAAACATACCGAGAAACCATTCCTGGCACTTATGCAGGTTTTCTTCTGAATTAATGAAACGGCTGGAAAAAGTGAATATTTTTCTCCCTTTAGAATTGATTAATCAGATACGCAATATGCTAAAATTTAATGATTGAGCTGTAGTTTAACCTGACAGATTAATATTGAATGATGAAACTGTGTATCTTGGCTATTTATAGGGCATCAGTATTGCACTGCTGAGCTGAAATACAATAGAATGCAAAAGTGGACTCCATTGTTGCCACTTCAGAGTTTTCTCACTTATATTTGGACTTGTGGATTGCAGGTGCATGCAAAACCACCTCAGTCAGCAGCTGCATTTTTCTCTCTTATCCTACAACAGAAAAGGAGGACTTGCAGCTGATGGATAAAATATTGTTCAATAACTGCTGCATTTCTTCCCCCACAGGTCTGTCCCTAGCCTAATCAAACTCCCTATTTACACATTAAGATAACCTAAGTAACTAATACACAGACTTTTTGTTTGGAAGCAGTCAGGATTGCTGAATACCTGACACAACCCCACAAAAGCAAGATAATGAAATGTTAGGCCACCTAATATTTCCTACCCTCTATTCCTGCCTCCAACAATCGTACACCTAACATTACTGCAACTACTATACACCACAGACCAGGCACCATAACCATAACTGTGTCCTCTTTAATTGCCCTTCTTACGTAACCCTTTACAAATTGTCCTCTCCCAGTGCAACCCACTCACTACTCCAAACTTCCACAGCTACTAGTACGGAGTGGGTGGGAGAATTCCACTTCAGTATTCTAGGAGTATACTGCCTTTTTAAAATTGATTATATGAACAAAATTATTTATTTTTAAATTGGTTGAGGAAGGATTCCTTCCCATTCATTTTCCTGCTGGCTGAGAGCTGTATACACAACATGCTAAAAAAGGGTGGGGTGTATATATCTGGCCAAACTTTGCAGTGAAGGATAAAAACAGATGGGTGGAGAGCATACTGGCAGATCTTGGTCTGTCTGAAAATGGACAATTGACATTTAGATACCTGGTGCCTCTCATCATGTACAAAAAAGGGAATGGTAAGATATGTAAAGGAAAAAAGGAACTTCAAGACTGATTAAGTCATATAACTAAATCAGGTATCTGTTGTAAATGTATCAGTAATACCTACCTTGGCACAACTACATTATTCTTTCCAGTGGCTTCTCCAGCTCTATAGACTTTTTTCATATTCTGCTGAAAAGGCTCAGGGTTTTAAAATGAAAAATGGGTTCAGGAGTCAGTTTGATCATTTGGATGAGATTGGCTGACACCTCATTTGAAACTCTGACAAATCTTTTCTATCACGCAAGTCTGAATCTAACTTATTTTCTGATCGTTCTTCATTAACAAAGACATTTTGCCTAAATTCAAAATGTTTTCATAATTTTCATCCCCTATTTCTCCTATGTCAGACAGATTAAGACTTCATAAATTATTCCTGGGATGGAGGGGAAAGGGTTTATATAATGAGACAACTATGAATTCTGATAGAAAGCGCAGTGTTGCCAACTCCTGTTTTTGTTTTGGTTTTATTGCAAGTTTTCAGTGTTTGGGAAGGGGAGAGGGATCTTGTTAAAGCGCTAGCTTCTGGAGTTATGTGATTATGCAAGAATTACAGCTTTAATTAAACAAAAAAGAGTGTTTTAAAAAAAAACCCAAGAAGCAAAGTAAAAAACTACTGTTTTTATTTGGCTTAAAAATTATGACACAATCAAATAGGTTTTTAGGGCCTAACATGATTTTTGAGATATTGGTGCTGGATATACTGAAGAAACAATTTGAATAGATGTACTCTTCACCAAAGACTTTACTTTCATGCAAATATGACTTTACGTTCTAATAAAGAATGAGGGAAGAGAAATACGGGAAATTATATAGTGAATTACTTCTGAAAATGTTGTTCAAGGTTGTCCTGGAGCTACCTACTGATCTATAGAATTTGTCTTTATTTAAATGTATTGTGAAGCTTTCTCTGCAATTTGCTTTATTGAAAGGTTTGGTTTGCCAAATATTCTTGCTGATAATCAGTCTAGCCACACATGAATTTCTGTGCTCTCCCTATTTCTAAAGCAACAGTACACTTCCATCTTTGTAAGTACTGTGATGTGTGATATGTAAATGATAGTTTAACTTTGCACTTGAGTTGTGCTATTGTCATCAGTGGAGCTACTTCATGTAAAGTGAAGCATGTTTCTAAGTGTGTGCAGGATTGGCGCCTTCTTGGCGAATGGCTAACACCAGGAACTTGTGAAAAATTGTAGAAACTTATCTAATGTTTTGAAACAAATACTGAAAATTGTTACTGAAAATTACAGCATTTCTATTCTATATCACAAGAAATCCTAATAAATGTTTAAACAATTTGATTTTCATTAGTGGAACAGATTGCTGGTATTCAAATAACTACATCTCCCTCCACCTAGCTTAAGAATGCTTTTTAAAAAAAATTTGCATGCTTGAACTTTTCTCTAATTTAAGATATGATTTTTTTGAAAAATATACTTTGACCATTTTTATTTATAAATGCCAGTTATTATTAGTATATTCCTTTCCTTGTGGATCCAAACATTTAACATAAGTGGTTTCCTGAAAGAATAAAAAAATAATTAATAAAAATAGAGATCCGGGAATAGAGATTGCCAGTGTTAATCTATTTGATAATAAATGAGAAATTGCTCACTCTGTAGCTCCTCAGTCAGGTTTGTTATGGTTTCAGAATTGCCGATCTTGGTCCCATCTCTGCTGGCATGTTGCATAATGGATGAGCCTGCACTGATGTAGGAACAGGTGTTCTAACAATAAAAAAGAACAGTGTTGGTTATTGTTTCAAGCAACATCAGTCCTCCGTCCCTCTCTCTATCCTAAATGCTCCCCAAACAAATACTCCCTGTTTCTAAAGCAGCAAGAGGAAAAATAGCAACATTCACTGTACAGCCTTTGCCACTTGCTACCTCAGAAGCAGTCTGGTAAATAGATCTTGATTGGATACTCTAGATCTTTTAGTGGTGTGTTTATTGCTGCTGGCTGCATAGAAACAGATTATGAATTCCATTTAGTGGAGAACTACATTAGTACTCACAAATAACTACCCTATTACATCTGAACAGCATGAGTGAAAAATAACTTTTCATTATTGTGCTCCATTATGTCATGTTAAATTATTGTGTCCTATAAGGGGAAATCTACTGAAAGATGAGTTTTAGCCCTCTTAAAATGGGGAAAGTGGGGGCAGCTTATTTCTGGGAACTAAAAAACACAGTGCACAGAAACAAATGCTAAAAGACCAAATGGCAAGTAGGCTGTAGTTATCGGTTTAAGATGGCAACTGTTGTTCAATCCCATGAACGTGGCTGTAAATGTAAAGTTTGAAATCAGCATGGCAAACAAATTCCCTTTATTTATTTATTTTTAAATTTTTTTTTTTGAGGGCAGGGGGAACTGCAGGTGAATTATGGCCAATTTTGAAAAGATTGTATCTAAAGTGGACAGTTTACAATGTGGTTATTTTCAAACCTTTTCACTGTTGCCCGTCTGCAGCAGGAATGGCAGCTTTCACTTCATCCTGTCGGGCATTACATCTGCCCCTGGATTAAGAATACACAAATGCAAGGGGCACAATGCGGGAGAAAATCGTGTGACTTCAATAAAGCTTGACAAACATTCTTTTCTGCTTACAGAATTGACTGGGTTTGGCAGGAATTAGTAATGTTTTTTGTTTCACATTTTCCCACCATTTCCTACATCATTAGTTTATTTTGAGAACAGAAGATGAGCCAGTTATCTTACAGAAAAAGGAGTCCAATAGATTTCACTTAAGGAAATGATGCAGTTTGTATTTGACTATCTCATCTGCTATACTACGTTCTATTGCCAATAAAATCAAAATATTTGTTCACTGATGCCAGTAGAGATCACATTACTTTATAATGTGATTGTTAGTGGAACATTGTAACAAAAACATGTCACTGTGAACAAAAACTTCTATACAGACAGTATGAAAAAGTGGCATTTGTATAAAATACTGCATGTGTAGTCTTGTCTCTGTTAAATAGTAGGGGTTTTAGTTAATTGTTTTTAATATGCATTTAACTTTGAAAGGGTCAATCTAGTTCATATCTCAGACTCCTGATGATATAGATTAAGACTACACTGTATGTAATACTTTTATTACATTTGTGGGGGACAGTCTCATTTTAAATGTCTCCAGCAATGGGACTTCAGCTGTCCCGGGAGAGTGTTTTAAATCTAATCCAGCTCATTCTCAGAAACGAATATGGGAAGTGGGGGGAAGGAGGAATTCTGGATTGTCCTTTCTTTTCTCATTTCTCTTTATTCTACAGGAAACGCTTGTATCGCACTAAACTCCTCTCCCATCTTGGTGTGTCACTTCAAATTCTTGTTGACACTGCTGTGTCACCACTGGTGGTTTAGCAAACCTATATTTGTTAAGAGCTCTATAAGGTTTAGTGTGCCATTAGCTTCTGCTAAATTAATTGAATATTATGGGAGCAGGCCCTTGGTTCTTTTAATCTTTCCTTTTTTCTTTCAAATAATAAACTTCTGTTAAAAATACAAATGCTTTGGGTTTCAATGCTGTTTGTTTGGCCCCACATAAACTAGTTGGCCAAATGGTGTTAGAAACTGGTTTATCAGAAAAGCATTTAAACTGAGAGTTTAAACACTGTTCCTTAACTATGTGGCCTTGTGCAGATGGGAACCAAAACTTATTTAGTTTATTTAAAAAAAAAAAGTTAAATGAAATGTCCACTTTAAACTAAACAAAAAGGTTTGATAAGAAATTGTTCAGACTGTGGCTGTCTTTGATCTAGGGGCAGTCCTCTGGCTATAAGACAAGGAGATTTTTTTTTCATTTAGTTTGTAATGGATTTTTAAAATATTTCAATCCAGTTTCTAAATTGATAGCTGTGTGATAGTTTCTGTCAGCGATAGTGGAGCTGTGGCGTGCAGTCCTGCTCGTGTTGGTGTCTGTGCCAAGAAATGCTTCAGAGCTTGGGAGGCAATTCCTAAAGAGCTAAGAACTTGCTCCCATCAGATTTTCCCCTCCTTTCAATGGAAGAAATATTGATAGTTAACATAAATAGTCCCTTGGATCTTGATTCTGAAATCCATACTGTTGTGGTATCAGGGACCCCTATGCAAAGGTCCATTAACCTCTGTGGCACTCCATGTGGGAGCATGGGTTTGCACTTGTGTGTCTTTGAAATTTCAGGGCTTGGTTAAACTATATATGCATTTTTTTTGTATCGCACACACCATGTAATAGATGGAACATTGTACATATGGACTTGTCTCACTGTAGCTTGAAGCTTTTAAATTTAATAATTTTACAGTAGAATGTTGCTTAGTAATGCTCATCATCAGCTTTTTTTCAGATGCCCAGACAGGGACTTAATGGCATCAGTTTGATATTAAATAATTGATTACATGGGTATTAAACTGGCCAGTTTATTATTGTAACTCTCCCTTCTTTATCCCTTTTCTTCTTCGTTTCTTTCCCCCCTCCCCCAAAAGGAAAAAAGTTTGTCTCCTGGTAGGGGTTCTTTGTTGTGGAAGCTTGGTAATTATGCTGCAATAGGTTCTTTAGACTCTCTGCTGAAAGTGGTTAATAATGACACATTGCAGTGCTTCCAGTGCCTGGCCTCTGTAATCTGTTTCCTGTATTTGTTGAGTCTTCATATCTCTGTCCAGGTTTCCCTTTAAATTTCTGGAAACTTTCTAAGCTTTGTTCCAGGATTTATCTCTGGCACAGAATGTGATCCAGACTGCTTTTCTGTCATATTTCCACATCCAAGCAAGAAGAAAAGCACAGCTGTTGAATAAGGATCTTCTAAACATTTTAAAATTTTATTTTTTAAGAGATTGGATTTTAGAATAGTGTAAGTACAGAAAGCATTCTTCAGCTTATCAAAGTCCATTGACAATATTTTATCTCCTATAGATCCATCAGTGTCCCTGTAGACTGTCCCCAGAACTACAAGACCTGTGCTGGCATGGGCTAAGTCTGGTATGCTGGGGAGTCTGCTGGTTTGCTCTGGTCTGCCTTCAGAGCTGCAGTTCTTTGGACAGGTTTCTCTCTGCAGAGCATTAGAACCTGATTTTAGAAATTTTACAGGGTTGGGAGAGCATTTGTAAGTTATGTTTTAGCTCCTGATTTATATAACTTAGGTTGGGGTTCAGAGGAGTAATTCCTATCATTGGCCGCAGATCCGATTCCACAGGAAATGGCAGCAAGGAAAAGGAAGCTTTGGACAAAACAGAATCTTTGGCAATACAAGCCCATCCTTTTTATGCATCTTTCCCTCTCTTCGGAGGAAACCATATATATCTTAGTGTTTTCTAAGGTCTCTGTCACCGTAATATCTAAGCACTGTAATGCTTCTTGAATTACAATTAAAAAGCTGGTTATCCATATATTAACAATATAATAGTCTTTTGAGTGCCAAATATAACTTCGGTATAACAGATTGTACACCACTAGGTAAAACATACAGGATGCCCAATTCAGGTAAAATGGAAATTTATTTTCTCCATTCTCTTTTTTTCTTTTTCTTTGGTCACTTTAATTGTGCATCACTTATGCATCATTATACTCTTGCCCATAATATTGATAAGGTGGTAAGACCCAGAAATACATATAATATGCACTACTGTGCACTATTCATAAAGGAATTTCATCTACTCTATGAAGGCATTTTCAAACTTCTTAACAACTCACAGGCAAACTAGGATTATACTTCAGATGTCATTGAAGAAACTTGTATAGTTCTGCCAGATCATGAATCTAGACAAACATCACGACGAACATACATCAACAGAATTTCTATCTTTTATTTATTTTTAAACCAGTTGCATATTTATTTTGTTTCTCAGCAGAGAGGACTTTGTGGCGGGCAGAATTACGTGTGTGATGATCTTATCCTTTCTCTGCAGCATTAAGTAATAGCCATTGCCAGAGCCCCTACACCAATAGGTGTAGGATGTGATCTGATAGAGATCTTTTGTAGTCATTGCTACATCTTTGCTTCATAAGTGACAAACAGCATAAACATCTTACCTCCCTTATTTTTGTGTTGATCCTTCAATATGAAGAATTATATGTGCAGGAACTTGGAAGCCAAATCTTTGCTATATGTAATTACATTCCAGAATGTAGAGCGGATGTAGTCTAATGAAAACCATCAAGCACAAGACAGACACACCTGAATGAGAACAGAGCTGTTTTGATTTGAGTCAACTTGTGAGCACTTCATCATTCTCTCCTTGTATGTTGGTGTTCTCCCTCTTGAGAAATTTTCTGCTGAACGTAAACAAAATTAAAGCCAGGAATGTGAAGGCCTTGTGCGAGGCTTGCCATTTGGTCTATTTCTTTCTTTTTTTATTCCTGGTTTTCCTTTGTCACGATTCCTAACTCAATACTGAATAAGCTGCCCTTCTAGTTTACAAAGTAAATGGCTGTACATGTGCATGTATATTTTTAAGATTCCAATTTAAGACAAAAACTGAAAAAAACTTGTTTTGATAAATGAAGAGACTTTTTCCTTTTTGAAACCAAAAGGGTACTAACTAAAACCCAACAAAGGATAACTGCTTTTTTGTTTTTGTTTGTTTTAAAGTGGGTTTTAGCCTCCTTTTGCCCCTTGCAAAAGGGTCTTAACTGCAGGGTTTTAAAAGGGATTGGAGGAGTAAGACATCTAGTATTCATATCAATGGATAACATTATTACATGAGTTACTTGGTAAAGTAATAGTCTAGTGTCAGTGTTGTCTGCCAAGGAGGCTACTCCTAAAAGGAGCTTGAGGCAGATAGAATAAAGTACACTCAGTTTCATTGTTCCTTTTAGAAAAAGTGGAGAGTATGTGAAGAATGAGAGAGAGCAAGTAGACTCCTTGTAATTAAAAATATGAGGGTGAGGGGGAAAACGTCAAGAACTAAGGGAAGGGAGAATGGGACTGGTATATTCAGCTAATTTTGAAAGCAGATTGAGACGTGTAATTATAAAGTGAAAGATTAATAAATTTATTTTTAGATGCTTCTAAGTGGTTTTTCTTCACAGCTTTACCTTGTTAAGTCTTAAATCCCACCTCTTTAAATTGGCAGGTTCCATATTATTTTCATAATAGGCACAATGCCAACCCCACGAGTTGTTCTGATGTCATGCCACGTTGTTGCCGTTGATCACTTGAATTTCGCTTGCATAGATTTCAGTCATTCATGGTTTTATTGGTTTTATAGTAAATTAATTAGCTCACTCTTGCTGCATATTGTAGATTAATATTTAGTACCTACCAGAATTAGTGCATTCTTCAAATATCTCTAGAAGCTAGATATGCCCAACCAGTTTTCCTTCCTGTCCACCAACCTCTACACCCATACATACATCCTTGATGTCTGTCAGTCTGCTGAGCTAACTTCCTAGTACTTAACATCTGGATTAGCAGTTTTATTACTGTGTATTATTTGTATTATAGACCCACTTAAAGCATCTCTCTCTTATGTGACAGTCCCAGTGGGAAAGAGTTGACAATCTAAGAAGACAATAGAGACAAAGAATGGGAGAAAGGAAGAATTGTTGTCTTCATTGTATGGATAGAGATTAAGTAATTTGCCTGGAGTCTTTCTGAGTCTGTAACAGAGCCAAGAATTGACCCAGGTCTCCCTGAGTCCCAGTGCAGTGTGACGAGACCCTGTTTCCTTTCCATGTCAGCGGCTCATGAAGGTTGTGCGTTGGCTGATATTCTTCCTCTAGAGCAGTGCTAAGATCTCCCTGACAATTTAGGAAGGCAGGAAGCTGGTCCCTGATATCAAAAAGGTTGAGAAACGCTGCTCTAGAGTGGCACTTTATAGATACTTTGACACAGTAAAATTTGCTTTTACTATTTTTATCAATTCAAAAAAAAATTTGTCTGCAAATACAAAGCTGATTCTGGTGCTGTGGCAACGCTGCCAAGTGGAAGAGGTTCTCTTAAAAACTGAAAAAACACAGGTTTCAGAGTAGCAGCCGTGTTAGTCTGTATTCGCAAAAAGAAAAGGAGTACTTTGTGGCACCTTAGAGACTAACAAATTTATTAGAGCATAAGCTTTCGTGAGCTACAGTTCACTTCATCGGATGCATTTGGTGGAAATCCACCAAATGCATCCGATGAAGTGAACTGTAGCTCACGAAAGCTTATGCTCTAATAAATTTGTTAGTCTCTAAGGTGCCACAAGTACTCCTTTTCTTTTTGTGAATTTCACTATTGCATGCACACAGAAAAATGAATAGTGTATCAAATGCAGACCTCCTGTATCTTTTTGAAGGTCATCTTTTTATTGCCACGCTTCACGAATTGTTGCCCCTAATACACAATCAGTAATGTATAGCTCTCGCTGCTGCCTGCCTGTCTGCTTCTGTAATTTTGTTGTCCTCAATGCTCGCCCATCAAAAAGTAAGTTGACAACTTTCTAAGCTTTGCCATTGATGAGTCAAATGTGAATCTTGTTGGCTGGGATAAACTTCACCTGGACACAGCATCTGTTCAGCAATTTGTCACTGTTCTTTTTTTTTCTGCCCTTAAGCTGTTGTGACACCAGAGGCTTGTCAGCTCAATGCAGTGCATCACATCAAGCATCAATAATGATTGTTTTCATCACATTTCCCAATGTGAACTGAAGCTTGTTGAAAACAGAATTGTGTAATGTGGCATTATTTTAGTGATTTGGGTAAGAGTGGTAGTTGATGGCATTAATTTAGCAGTTTATATAGCTGCAAAAGAACACTGAAAGCAATGAGTTAATCAGCAATAACATTGTATATCGCAAAATGTGTGTTTCTGTGTAAACACTTATAAAAGAAGCTGCCATGATGTTGTGGTGCAGAGATCTACTATTGTGTGGCTTAGTTTCCTCTTGTGGATTTAAAAATTAGGCTTTTTTTTCCTTTCAGTTTTTAGCTCCTTTGGATTGTCTAGTGTTAATGAACTGACACACAAATCCAGCAGTGAAATAATTACCTTGGTTGAAATTGGATATAGGCCTTTACATAGTCATCTGGATTATATTTCCCTCTAACTCAAACAATTGCTCATGCAAGCAAAAAGTGGTGACAAATTATATTATACTCAGCTTCTGTTCTCTATTTTAATTACATTACCACACAAAAAAGGGTGTTTTCTCATTTCACTGAGCTTTATAGATTTCATCAATGGTTTGGCAAATGATCTATCCAAACAGAGAGTGCCATATATGTGGTAGCTTTAAGAAATGCAACAAATCACCTAGATATAAAAACCATAAATATTTGCTTTAATTACAAGTTGCATATCTAGAATGCAAATTATTTCAAAGTCTGCTCAGAAGGAGGCTTAATTATTAATTGGTGCTTTATTTAGGTAAGAAATTGTCTAAAATTTCATCCAGTTTAACCCCCTTTTTTGCCATTTGTTAGGGTATCTCCATTCATATATCTCTTCATTTTTGTGGCATAGGCAGGAAGCATGGATCATACTGGAACTGTGTGTGGGTGTTTTTTGTACTGGATTAATTTTTAGCATGAGTTATCTCCGGTGCGGAGGCAGAAGCAATTGAAATCCGTGTTTAGCTGCTTTCCATTGTTCTGTGCCTCTGATTACTGACTGGCAGCTTTTCCTTTTGGCATGGAAACCCATAAAATAGGAATGGTAAATAAGACCAGCAGTGTTGCTCTTACCTTTAGAATAGCAGAACCTGGATGGTTTACTCCTGGGGGAATTCTGTGCCTAAAAACTCTGCTAAATTCTTTAAATTTTATTTGTCAAAATAACACTATATATAATCATGCCAGTTTAAATTATTTTGGTAATTTATTTCAAAATACCTGTCAGCAGGTATGTGTAACAATACAGGCACACAAAAACATCCCCCCCAGGAGTAGAGAGTGAAAGAAACCCCTATAACAACTCAGTTCCTGTTTCTCTGCCCCCTCCCCACCCCCAGAGCCCAGCCGAGGGGCCCTCCCCGCCCAGACACTCTCACCTCCTACCCCCACAAAGCCCAGGGATCCAGAGGATAAAACAGCCTAATGCTGGCTCCCAGTCTTGCATGTAGTTTCCTGCGCACGGCCACCTCCTTCCTTCAGGGTGTGCTGGGAACTGCAGCTGCTGGGAACCCTCCAGTTCTCTCACCGTCCTCGTCCCCCCGGACTTGTTTTCTCTTTGCTAGCTGGGCTCTGCTTGGTCCAGTGGCCCTTCGTGGTGGCCAACATCTCTGCAGCCCATTTCTGGGGGATGGAGGGGAAATTCCACAGGCCCAACATTAATTTCAACAAAATTTTGCATTGCGCTGTAGTGCAGAATTCCCCCAGGAGTAATGGTTGCATCTAGGGGTCAAGTAAGCTAAAAAGGTTTTAAAGCAAAGTTATTCATCTAGAGAACACAGTGGAATTAATATAATGTAACAGTTGTAACTGCCTTTTTTTCCTAGTGGAGTTACCATAGCTAGTGTGGTGGTTTCATGTTTGAAAACATGAATGGCTAAATATTGCATGGCAAAAAATTGTCCATTAACAACCCTGTACTCCCAAATACGACCGATTAGAACCGGTTTGTCTTATATTTTCTAAAGCATATGTCCTTGTGGTATCAGAATTCTGAGTGCCACCATCGCGACACTGCTTGGGTCTGGCCTAAGGATTTAAGGGAGGCGGCTTTTAGTGAGACTCTTTGGGATGTACTGAACAGACTGACTTGACATAAAAAGGGGTGAGTGTATGGGTGACAGAGAGCGATCTTAGGATCCCCAGCTCTTCTTCATGTAGTAGCCCTATGGGTGCTCCGTGTCAGGTGCACATGCACCTGTCGAGCCCTTGATCAGAGATTTTCAGTTAGCAGTGTCCGTTAGCGGTCTGCGCATGTGCCCTGTACTTCATTATGCCAGATACCAAGGCTGTACAGGGATGTGCGGCAATGTTCCCTCTAATTTTTCCCATCCATGTTCAGAATGAATTTTGTTAAGTGCACCAATATGGAGGTGATGTGTGGTGGGGGTGGGGCTGAGGGGTTCAGAACTCAAGGCTGGGGCAGAGGGCTGGGGTGTGCAGGGGTGAGGGCTCTGGCTGGGGGTGGGGGCTCTGGGGTAGGCCAGGATGCGGGCTTTGGGGTGCAGGAGGGGGTGTTGGGCTTGGAGTGGAGGGGGGTAAAGGCTCTGGGGTGGGGCTGATGAGTTTGGGGTGCAGGCTCCCCCCGGGCTGG
Organism: Dermochelys coriacea; assembly: GCF_009764565.3. NCBI lineage: Eukaryota > Metazoa > Chordata > Testudines > Dermochelyidae > Dermochelys > Dermochelys coriacea. The sequence continues at coordinate 98,819,598 of NC_050071.1, read as the reverse complement.
GGCCAGAGGACTCCCCCCAGCCCTCTCCCCACTGGCAACAGCTACGGGAGATAGATGCCTCCCCCAGCCCTGGAGCTGCTGCTGGCGGGAAGAGAGGTGCGTGGCAGTCCTGCATGCCCCAACTTGCTCCCTTCCCTGCCCACCCCTACCTCTCTCCTCTGAAGGCCCCTGTGGCTGCGTGCCTGCTGTGTGGCCGCGTGCCCGTGCAGCTTAGAGGGAGCTTAGGTGTGCTGATGTGACATACCAGCTACAGTCCAGATCGGTTGGGAGCTGTCCTGTCAGCTGGGGTGCCTTGCAATGCCTTGCTGTTATAGCCTCCAACCTGGACTGCTCGCAACCAGCATGCATGTTGCTCCCAGATATGTCTGTGTAACTGCAGCCTGTCAGTCACACCCTGCCTCTCACAAGCCTGGGTTATGCTGCAGGATGACCCCAATACCCTCCCAGTCCCAAACTTTCCACCAGAAATGTATGTTTTGTACTTCCTAGCCCTCTCCCTGGACCATCCAAATATACTAAATCTGTTATTCCATTAAGGGAATAATAAACACTAGCTTGTTATCTTAGTTACCCAGACACTTCAGTTTAAATACACTGGATTAGATAAAACAATAAAATGAGTTTATTAAAGCTACAAAGAGAGGTTAAGTGTGTAAAAGTAATGAGGCAAAAAAGTCAGAAATGGTTATACAAAGAATAAAGATAAAATGCTTACTAGTGCCTAACTTCGCTATATTAGATTCAAGCAAACTTTCTCACTACATGCTTCCAGCAAGATTACTGACTTAACTCCTCAGGTTGGGACCTTTTTCCTCCCCCAAGTCCAGTAGCTGTTTCCTTTTTGTCTTCTCGGGTGTGGAGAATGCAATGGGCAGGGGGAGAGAGAGGGATGCCTTGAGGTATTTGCCTAACCTTTTTATAGTTTCAGTTCCCCTCTTGAAAAACATTTCTAGCTTAGAACCAGGAGACAGTCTACATGGACGGATGTTCCCTGCTGGGCTTTTTTCTCGTTGGAGCTTGTTTTGTTTTCCATTCCCACTTGATTCTGTATAATGCTTAAATGCAAATAAAGGCAAGCACATATTCCTTTGTTTAGGACAGACCTTTTTCTGACTTCTTCTTGGGTAGTGGGGTTTGGAACATGTTTTAATAACATCATATAGGGGAATCTTAACTTTTTATCAGGACAATGCTGCCCAGCAAATTGAGTTTTCAAATCATAACTTACAAGGCATACAATAGTGTACAGGGCTGTATTCCATCATAGCGGGCAATCTGTCCTCAGTTTCTTCTCCACCACCTCAGCCTGAGACAGAGTGTGCCTGGCTTGAGCGTGCCTTGGCTTTTCTCATATTACTGTGGTAGGTCAGATAGTTTTTTAGAATAGTTAGACAAGTAGTGAGAAAATTGTTTTACTCCTCTTTCCCCTCAAGGAGATTAATTATTTTTTCCTGGTAGGGCCTGCCTGGCTTGCCTGGTTTCAAACCATCACATCTCCTACTGAGAAGCTATTCCTGTAAATGTCAACCATTCTAAGTGTGTCCATTGTTTGGGGGAATCCCTTGTGTCTCAGAATTGCAACTTCTGCCTGTCCCTCAAATCCAGGGCAAATCAAAACAGGGAGATTAAACTCTGCTAATGATGGAACACTCCCTTTTGGAATGCTCTTAGGTCAGGACATGCCCCCTACCCCCATCGAGTACATCTGTCTCCAGATGGATCCAGTGCCACTTTTACCTCAGTGCAGGCTTCTCCTAAGAAAGGGAAGGCTTCCAAGGCTACAGAAAAGGCTTCCAGAAAGAGGAGTGTGGATTCTCACCATATGGAGCCAGCTCCAATAAAGTCCAGGTCCCCAGTGAGATCTGTGATCTCCAGAGCTTCAACTTCTCTTGATTCAGTCTATTGAGTTTATGGCCCTGCCAGTACCGGAGGAGGAGTCCTTCATGTCCTGGTGTACGAAGGAGAGAGACAACTCCGATAGAATCTTGCTACCTTCTACCAGCAAAGAGGGTAAGCATAGACACTTGAACTGGCAATGTCGAGTTTAGCCTAGCTATTGGTACTCACACATCCAGCCCCAAGCAAGCAACTGCACCAGACACCTTCAACATCTTCTTTGGTAGGCGCACTGTGGTGGTGCCTTCAGTGACGATGGCCTCGGCTACTGTATCGGTACTGATCCTCCATTCAGTATCCAGGAGTTGAGATGTACCAAGGACCTCTTCATAATGGATGAACCAGAGTCCCTTCTCCTCTTGGTACTGAGACACTGGTCTGCAACTACCATCCTCTGGAATTGCAGGACTTTCCACTGTTTTCTGTGGGTGCTCCTCCATTGGATGAGATGGAGGAGGATGAAGGAGACTTCCAGTCAATCTCCTCTTTCTTTTGTTCAGGGTTCTCCAACATATTCTTTCAGGAGCCCATTCTCTGAAAGTAATAGGGAAGATCAAGCTCAATATCAAGGGTGCATGCCAACCCTGCATGCCACCCTCACTTCTTTATGGGCTCCCCACTGGTACTTGTTGGCTGCCTATCGACAACATTTTGCTAGACTGCTAGTACTGTCTCATAGAGAGGCCAGAGTTGTACAGCCCTCTCCTTCCCAACCAGCCCCTGACACAGGTGGAGGCTTTTGAGGAGCAGGAAGCTAGGACAGGTAAGGAGGCCACTCTTCAAACACCTATTTCATTGTCTATGGACAAGGCAATTATGCCTCCACCACCATCCATGGCTGATGGTGGATGTGTAAATGAGTGGGATAGGCAACGCTTCTCTAAGTCCACTCCATATGACAAGGATCAAAAAAGGCTAGATCTTTTTGGGTGAAAGGTTTATTTATCAGTAACCTGTAATTCAGGATCACAAATTATCAGATGGTCATGGTCAAATATAATTTTACAGATTATAAACAAATTCACGGCTTTTCTTGAACATCTGCCACAAGAACATAAGGAGCAATTCCAGTCCATTATCTCAGAGGGCCAGTTGATGGCCAGAAATTGCTCTTCAAGCATCCTTGTATGCTGTGGACACTGCTTCCAGGTTAATCTCCATGGCAGTGGTTATGTGTAGGGCATCATGGTTCTCTCTCTTGAGGTTCTGGAGAGAAGTATAGAACGCTGAGGACTCCCCTTTGATGTTCGTAAAGTGTTACAGATGAGTCCTGGCACACTTTAAAAGATTCTAGGGCTATTTTATGATCCCTGAGCATATGTACACCTACAAATAAGAAAAGGTTTAGTAGATCAGACTGCTCAGAGTAGATCAGACTGCCCAGAGATCGCATCCTGCTCAGTTTTCCAGGTTCCACTGAACCCCTTGAAAGACCCAGATTCAAGAGAGAAAGGGCCCCCCAACTGCCCTCTATGACTGCCCAGACATCTTCAAAGCAACAGTTTTCCTGGGTTGGTTGAGGGTTCAAATCCTCCTGCACTTCTGGATTTACAGCTGTGCCCATTAGCCCATGACAACCTCTGTACAGAAGATGCAGTTTATAGGGGCACATTTTGACTCATTGACAGCCACATTCTACCTTCCCTTAAACAAATTTGTAATCTTGTGTGGTCTGGTACGGGCAATTCAGGGGAGCCTTCAAACCACAATAAAGAACTATCTTCTGCTCCTGGGACACGTGGTAGCTTGCATCTTTGTGACCAATCATGCAAGACTGTCTGCTGCTTTTAGAATTGGCTCAGAATGACCTGTTCTCCAGTCAGACACACCTTGGGCAAACAAGTGACAGTTCCTCTACAAGTGAGCAACTCCTTAGTCTGCTGGAAGAATCAACTCAGTGTCTGTGCAGGTATCCCCCTCTGTCACCCAGCCCCATCAGTGACTTTAAGAACAGATGTATCACGGTTGGAATGGGAATCCACCACCGCAGTACCCTCACGACTCAGGGCAGATAGACAACTCAAAAAGTCAGTCTCTGCATCAATCTATTGGATCTCAGGTCTGTCAGGAATGCTTGCCTTCATTTCCTATCCCTCATCAGGAGCAAATCAGTCAGGGTCATGATGGACAATTTATCCTGCATGTTCTATATCAACACACAGAGAGGAGTAAGATCTTCCTCCCTGTGCCCTGAAGCCATGAAACTATGGAACTGGTGCATAGCTCATCAGATCCAAATTTCAGCAGTCTGCCTCCCAGGTATTCAGAACACCAGTCTCAGAGGATTACAAATTGGAGCTAGACATCGAAGTTCTCCACGGCATATTCCTAAAATAGGGACTGCCAGAGGTGGGATCTCTTCACCACCTCCAGGAACAGGAAGTGTCCTCTTTTCTGCTCAAGAGGGGGTCTGGGCCTTCACTCCTTCACACTCAGGGTGCCACCTGGAACTGGGGTACCACTGAGCCCTCTGACCCACCAGCCTGGGCTCCCTCTCACACTGTGCTGCTGTGACAAGCTGAAAAGCCCTTCAAGCCTGCACTTTCACCAGCATTCCCACAGGTAGGGACACACCTAGCTGCAGTTACATGCAGGCTCTCTAACTACCAGCTTCCCAGCCTAGACCCCAGAGCAGTACCGTCCTGCCCTGGTCAAATCTGGCCAGTCATTTGGGTTTAATATCCTGTCAGCCTCTCCTCAATGTGAAGAGGATCATGTACGCTTGTAGTAACCAAGCTGAAATTTTCCCCAGACACCTTAGTCAAATGCACACTGGTTTGGATTAAAACATAAAATAAGTTTATTAACTACAAAAGGATAGATTTTAAGTGATTATAAATGATAGCAAACAGATCAAAGCCGATTACCCAGTAAATAAAACTGCAAACTGAGCTTAACATACTGGATAGGTAGGATATGAATTAGCAAATTCTCACCCTGAGTGATAAACAGGCTGGCAGATTCTTAAGGCACAAGGTGCATTGGCTTTGCAGCTTGGGTTTCCCAAGTTTTCATACACAGGCTAGAAATCCCTTTAGCATGGGACCATCACTTTCCCCGGTTCAGTCTTTGTTCCTCAGGTGTCTCCAGGTGTGGTATTGTAGGGAGAGTGAGGTACTATCATGTTGTCATTTCCCCCCCCCATATCTTTTTTTACACTTACTGGAAAGCTCTTTTGCTGTGACCTGGGTCAAGCAGTTCCCATTGTGTAGTGCTATCTCTGAGAGGTTTCTATTGTACACAGTTCCTGGGGTAATCCTGGTGCTTGTGTGCCTTTCCTCAATAACCCATTAACATTGTTTGGCCTTTTTACTGTTGTACCTGAAAGGCTGCTTGTGTGTGTTGTCAACCTCACAACATGTTTCAGTAACACAGACATAGGCAAACTTCATAACTTCACATACAACACTAGCACATACAATCCAATGAGATATTAATGTCTAACAGATCAAGAATTTTGGAATATCTCACAAGGTATTGTACATACTTTGTACAAAAAATATGTTTTACATTTTAATTACATGACAGTTGTGAATATTGGGGTGTCACAATTCCTTTCTTCTATCTTGAAAGAAGGGTCTGTTTTATGCATTTCTTCCTATGTTGCTGATACCAAGGGTGATGAACGAGATCAGTCAGGACAGAGACAAAGTTATCCTTTATAGTGCCATTCTGTCAGGGACAAGCATGGTACCCTTACGTGTTTACCTATGTATCCAACCATTGTTCAAGTTCCAAACCATTCCTCTTCTCCTGTCATGGGATGCTGGTTGGATGCTTCATCCCAACCTAGCAGTTCTCTGCCTCAGGGCCTGGCTCCTTGATGGCTCACAGGGTGAGAATCCTACTGCAATATGGGAGTACAAGAGGTGTTACTCAATAGTAGAAAGAGATCAACCCTCACTATTTACCTGCAGAAATGGAAGAGATTCATCACTGCCTCCTGCCTGATTTGGTGTCACTTTGTCATCCTGGATTATCTGTTGGATCTAAAGAAATCTGGGTTATCAGATTGGCCACAATATCAGCCTTTCATCCACTAGTAGAAGGATTCTCCATATTTGCGTATCTGGTTATTAAGGATGTGAGGAATCTCTGTGTCAAGGTTCCTTCCCCACTCTGAACTCTAGGGTATAGATGTGGGGACCTGCATGAAAGACCCCCTATGCTTATTCTTACCAGCTTAGGTTAAAAACTTCCTCAAGGTACAAATTTTGCCTTGTCCTTGAACCCTATGCTGCCACCACCAAGCGTGTTAAACAAAGAACAGGGAAAAAGCCCACTTAGAGACATTATCCCCCCCAAGCCCTACACCCCCTTTCCTGGGGAAGGCTTGATAAAAATCCTCACCAATTTGCATAGGTGAACACAGACCCAAACCCTTGGATCTTAAGAACAATGAAAAATCAATCAGGTTCTTAAAAGAAGAATTTTAATTAAAGAAAAAGTAAAAGAATCACCTCTGTAAAATCAGGATGGTAAATACCTTACAGGGTAATCAGATTCAAAAGATAGAGAATCCCTATAGGCAAAACCTTAAGTTACAAAAAGACACAAAAACAGGTATCTACATTCCATTCAGCACAATGTATTTTACCAGCCTTTTAACAAAAGGAAATCTAACATATTTCCAGCTAGATTGCTTACTAACTTTTTACAGGAGTTCTGAAGAGCATTCCTGATCTGTTCCCAGCAAAAGCATCACACAGACAGACAGACCCTTTGTTTCCCCCCCACTTCCAGCTTTGAAAGTAACTTGTCTCCTCATTGGTCATTTTGGTCAGGTGCCACCGAGGTTATCTTAGCTTCTTAACCCTTTACAGGTGAAAGGGTTTTGCTTCTGGCCAGGAGGGATTTTATAGTTCTGTATACAGAAGGGTGATTACCCTTCCCTTTATATTTATGACAATCTGCAATTTAGAAACCCTACCCAAACCGGGGACCTTAGCCTGGTACTCAATTATCTTAGGAGACCTTCATTCGAATCAATGGCAACCTGTTCTCTGTTGCATTTAGCTATGAAGACTGGCCTTTTAGTAGCCATCATGTCGGCCTGTAGGGTAAGGGAGATTGGCCTTGATGGCAGAGCCCTGCCATCCCCCTCTGATATGGTGTTCTTTAAGGACAAGGTCACTTTGTCTGCACACTAAATCCTTACCTAAGGTTCTGTAAGAGTTCCACCTTCATCAGTACATCCATCCAGTGTTTTTCCCATAGCCACATACTGTAGTTCTTTACAGGAATCCTGTTTACATATCTAGGATCTTAGAAGGGCATTGATCTTCCACTTAGTTAGGACCAAGCAATTTATGAAGTCACTTAGGCTTATCATTTCCTTTGTGGATAGTTCCACAGGGTCCTTGATCTCTATTGAGAGATGGATGGATATCTGTATTTGTTATCACTTGTTATGATGCTGTGGGCACTTTCAACCAGATGGCAGGCAACATCTATGACATTACTGAAGAATGTACAGGTATCTGAAATATGTAGGGCCACTATGTGGGGTTTCGATACTCACATTTTCAAAACATTATGCCCTGAGCCATGCTGTCAGATCCATTGTGGCACTTGGTTCTGCAGTGCTAACTTCAGTTCTGGACTCTATTCCAAGGCTTGTTCCTCCATCTGGGGATACTGCTCAGAAGTCACTTGAAATGGAGCACTGGTAGGGATGCTACTCGAAAAAGAGGTAACTCACTTTGTGCAGTCATTGTGGCTCTTTGAGATGTCCCCCCCCCATGGGTGCACCAATGCTTGTCCTCCTTTCCTTCTGTTTCAGACTGTTCCGTAGGGAATGTTTGGGAGGAGAAAGAACTGAGTGGTTTGCCTGTGCACCCCATATAGCCTTGATATCAGGCATGAGGAGGATTGGCCAATGCATGTGCCCTAACAGACACTGCTAACTGAAAATCTCTGATTAAGGGCTCGAGAGGCACATGCATATCTGAGTTGGTGCTCCCATAGAGACACGTCTCAAACAATCACATTTACTGCACAAAGTGAGTAACTTCTTCCTACAGAAGTCCAGTTGCTTGCTCCTTTCAGCCCTAGCAGCTGGTTTACCTCTTGCCTTTCCTTGTGAAGATCACTTTGAAAATGTTAGAAACATTATTCTAATGGAGCTGTCTCATTTGCATTTTTAGCTCCTTCACAAATCAGGGGCCTGCAATTAATACTTCCCCTTCAACATCTTGAGTCTTTAGAGCACTCATCACCTGTCTGTGTCTCACTCGTTTTCATTTCCTTTTTACACAGACGTGTGCTGTTCCTATACCTTCACTCCTTTCCTCATGTGCCATCTACTCTGGTTCTTGTACTTTGTTGCACAGCTGAAACAACGAAAATGGTACATTTGAGTTGTACAGGCAAAGCATCACAAAAATAAATGTAGCCAGGTGTAACCCTTCTGTTAGGTGGAGCCAGGAGGGCCAGGGTCCATATCTAGGGGTTCCTTTTCAACAATACAACACAAACCTGCTCGAGCCCTCACCCAGTAACCTCGGTAAATTACATACCACCCCTAGGCACCTCTGAGTGCAATACTTCCTCTCTCACAAGCAGAGAGTCTGAGTGTAGCAAATAAACTTTTAATGAAAGGAGGCAAGCCACCCAACGTTCATTAGGGAAAATGCCACAAGCAGGATTCATAATCATAAAACTATGAGCAGGAGACATACCCCAGCATGCGTGGAGCAGTGTCTTCCACCTCATGTTCTTGAGTTCTACAACCAAAAGTTCCTTTTCTGAGTCCCCTCTCTGCACCCTCACCATACCTCACTCACAGTCAGGGACAGTCTTGGTCAGGTAGGACCCAGGGTGCAGAGATGCATCTGTGTGAGTTTACCTCCTACCTTTCTTATTCTGCCATCTGAGTACTTGCTCTGGCTGGCTACCCCGCCAGCCACGGTTCTCCTCTGCTGGCCTCCAAATGTAATTTTTTTTCAAGGTTACTAACTTTGTGTTCTTCAGCTTATTACAAACAATGCACAGGTAATTAGGAAGGTTGCCTCACATTTGTGTAACAAATCATATTGCAAGGTCTTGCGTGGACGGGTGCAGGGTTAAATCGATTTAATGCTGCTAAATTCGACTTCAAGCCCTAGTTTAGACCAGGGCTAAGGATCAGATACTTCCTATCCTTACTTCACATGAAAGTCCCATTTGACTTCATGGTGTGTAGTGTTCAGTATGAATAAGGGTATTGCAATATGTCTGCAAATAATGTAAGTTTTTTTCAAGGTTACTAACTTTGTGTTCTTCAGCTTATTACAAACAATGCACAGGTAATTAGGAAGGTTGCCTCACATTTGTGTAACAAATCATATCGCAAGGTCTTGCAACCCCAACTCGTATAACTTAGTGCCCCTGTGAAATTGCTCATGTGAGTAAGGGCTGCAGGATCAGATCCATGAATAGCACATAAAGTGAAGTATATTTGTTATGCAAAAAATACATATACTTAACTTTGTGTAAATACACTCGTTGCCTATAAAAATGCCTAGACTGACAATTATTTTGAGGGTTACAGTGACACATTAAGCCATTCTTGAATTTTAAACTAAGGGATTAGCAGAGAGGGCTTTGTGTTACATGTTAAATAGTTCAGTGAAAGGGGCTTTTTCTTGATGCAGGAAACATCTTGGACTTTACTGGCAATGCCCAAAGAGTTGTCATGTTACATTTGCTCTAAAGGTTTTAAATAACAAAATCACGAAGCATTCTTTAAATATGCACCTGTTAATAAACTCTTTTTTTCTCTCTCTTGCTTCCCCTTATTATTTTTCAGCAAGTCTCAGGCAGAAGTTTTGGTGACAAAGATTTTCGTTCTGGATTAGAAAATGGTATTCTGCTTTGTGAGTAAGTAAAGCTTTTAGTTTGAACTTCACATGCAGTTTTGACTAAAGAGGGAACCTATTTACTTTAGCTGGTACAATGCAATGGTTGTTTTTCTTTTCTTTTGACTTTGGGTACACTACATATTTCATCACACTGTTGTTCCAGTGCCAATGCTTTTGTTATGGTGAGAATTGAAATGTGGGTTTAAAAAAAAGCAAGTTTTACAAAGGGCTTCTCCCCCACCTCTCCCTCTCCCCATATGTAAAGTAAAAGTGATGTTGGCATTTTGGATTTCTTCTGTTTAAAGTGGGTGACTGCAGTTTGGAAAAAGTGTGCCACACCTGGCCTGCAGACACCTCTCTTGCAATGAAGGGTTTGGATCAATTCCAGGTTGTACTGTTGGCAAGACTTATCCATCTAGGTACAAGCTTATTTGTTCTTACATCCTTTGAGGTCCAGGCTGTACTCTGAACCTTTTGTACTCTGAACCTTTTTTTTTTAATTTTATTAAAGATATGCTTGAAGAACATACTTCAGAATTCTTCATAATACAACCAGATCATAGATTTAAACAAAATTCACCAAACTCAACACTCCCATGTTAATGTTCATACTTATGTTGGGGTGTGTGTGTGTGTGTGTGTGTGTGTGTGTGTTAGTGGTTGATTTGGGCTTAATTTCCAAATAAATCTAAAGGAGTTAAGTGTCCAGTTCACTGCCTTTTAGTGTGATTTGGGTGCTTAGCTCCCACAGGGTCCTTTGAAAATACCACCCCTTAGTAAGGAGTTTGAGAAAAGCTACTGTAGCTGTCCCATCTGTAGTGGCTAAATTCTGCCCCTACATATATGTAGAGCTGCTATTTAAATCCAATGGGAACTGTAAGTCTGAATTTGGCCTTAAAAGGTACAGAACAAAATGCAAATTGAAGCTTACAAATAGAGGTCTTGAAAACATTAAACTTGAGAAGTACATTTCTTGTATTTGTTACAATTCTTTAGTTTTGGAGATGAGAGGAATCTGACTTGGATTCTGCTTCTGATGCTGTATAGTTCAGTTAATACCATTTACTTGGCTTTGGAAAGCTGAACCTTATGTACAGAAATGTATATCTCACTAATGCAATTGAACTTTAACTGTGGAAAAATTAAAGAGAGTCTGCAGAGCAGAGATGAGCTTATTTACCTATCTTTCCCTCCCCACAGGTCATATCTTGGCAAAGACTAATATAAATATTGCTGATCCAGGTGATATTCAATATGCAGATAGCAGTCTGTAGTGGTTACATCACAGTGTGTGTAATGGTTGGTCTTGAACAATCTCTTCCTCCTTAGTGCAAAATACTTCAGTTGGAAGTATTGTGTATTGAATCTCATTAACTTGATTCTTGCTTGTGAGGGTTGAATTGTGTTGGTGAAAGAGGATGTGTGTTTCAGGATCAGATCTTAATCTGATCTGAAAATAAACAGGTAGTCTGGTTTAAGTGGTGTAAATCTTTCAGATGCAAAGCTTAAGTAACAAATGTTATGGTTTATTGCCTCCACTGTAATACATGAGTATCTATCTCTTAGGAGGCTGTGGGGGCCAGTCATTATAATAGTGGATGAAGAGATCGGACTAGTTGATCCTTCTACCAACTTGCTGTATGATTTGGGGAAAAATCACCTTTCTTCTATGTGTCTGTTTACCAGACTGCACGAGGCATATAATGCTTGCCGCCTGTAACGATGCTGGCTTTGGTGGGACCCAACTGAGAGTACCCATTCAGGACAAATTGCTTAAAGCGGGGCAGTTACAGCCCAAGGCTGGGGTTCCTTTGCACACCAAGGCAAAACAAACTAGCCAAACAGAGAAGACTTCAGTTTTACCCCACTGGCTATCCAGAAGTCATACAAGCAATTTCTTTAGACACTCCAGTTTCCCAGTATCACCACCAGTGCCACTTGTTATGTGGACGAATGGTTATGAAAACCAATACCCCAGTAAAACAGAGAGGTTCTCCTGATCCCAAAGGACCAAGCCCCAGACTCAGGTCAATATACAAGTCAGATCTTACCCACAAATCACGCTGTTGCCAGTCCTTTAGAATCTAAAATCTAAAGGTTTATTCATAAAAGGAAAAAGATGTAGATGAGAGCTAGAATTGGTTAAATGGAATCCGTTACATACAGTAATGGCAAAGTTCCTGGTTTAGACTTGTAGCAGTGATAGAATAAACTGCAGGCTCAAATCAAGTCTCTGGAGTACATCCACAATTGGGATGGGTCATTAAGTCCTTTGTTCAGAGCTTCAGTTTGTAGCAAGGTTCCTGCAGTGGTCAGAAGCAGGATTGAAGAGAAGATGGAGGAGCTGCAGCAGCCTTTTATAGTCTCTTGCCATGTGGCCTCTCTTTCTTTCTTTCTCTTTCTAGCACATGGCATGAAAAAACCTTAGAGTTCTGTCCATAGGCATGTCCCTGCATGCCATGCTGAGTCACAAGGTAAATCTACCTTCTTTCAACGGTTCAGTTGTGTAGCTGATGGTCCTTAATGGGCAATCAAGCAGGCTAGGCAGTGCTGGTGCCAAATTATCTGGGGTGTCACCCAGAAGCATAGCACAAGTTTGAAATACAGACAGTATAGAGCCAGTAGTTATAACTTTAAATACAAAAATGATGCATACAGATAGCATAATCATAACCAGCAAACCATAACCTTTCCATAGACACCTTACTGGACCTCCTTTGTACAAGATTTGGTCCAATTATAGGACCTTGGTTGCAACAATGATCTATTCGATTCCAGTTTGTGTCAATAATGTCACACCGCCTCGTGGTGTGTTTTATAGGAAGACCATCCAGGGTGTCCTGAGTCATAGTCAGAGTTTAAAGCCAGAAGGGACTGCTGGATTACCTAGTCTGACCTGCTGTATATCACAGGTCACCATACCACCCAGCACCCACACACACTAAACCCAACAACCAAAATTGGACCAAAGTATTATAACCCAGGGGAGACAAAACTGTAACATTCTATGGGGGAGAATAGGAGGGGCCGAGGTTTATCTATACCTGAGACCCCTGGAACTGCAGGGAAATGATTCCGTGAGATATAGCCAGATAATCCTGGCAATTGACTCATGCCCACACACTGTAGAGGAAGGCAAAAATTCTAAAGTATCTGCCAGCCTGACTTCACCAGACCAGGTTACTCTGGCATGATCTACCTTTTGGTAAACCTATGTCACTTTACATCCCCTTTACTGTTTACATCCATGAATTTAATTATTCTTTCCTTCAAAATTTGTTCAAAAACTTTGGTTTAATACTGAGGTTACACTAACGGGTCCATAATTGCCTAGATCACTTCCCCCACTTTCTTAAAAATAGTTGTGACATTAGCTATTCTCCAGTTTTATGGTACTACCCTCAAATAGATATTTTTATTAAAAGTCCTTCCTACTGGGTTAGCAATCTCATGTGCCTGTTCTTCCAGTATACTGGGATGGAAATTATCCAGTCACCTCAATTTGCATTAAACTTTTTAATTTTCTGTTCCACCTCACTTGTGGTAACTTCAGTTTCTATACACTTGCTTCTATCAGCCATCCTGTCTTCAATGGCCATGTTATCCTTACTGAAAACTGAAGCAAAGTAATCATTTTAGTTTTTTGGGCCAGTATTAGAGATTATCTTTAATCTTCTTCCCATCTGCACTGCATAGCGGCTCAATCTCATCCATCCTTATTCTTTTTTTTTATTTATATAACAAATCTCTTTTAATTTCCTTGACGAGAGCTAATTCAGCTTGACTTTTAGCCATTCTCACTTTATTTCCCATTTTCTAACTTTCATGGTGTAACCATCTTTGTCCAATCCCTGTAGGCTTTCTGCTTACTCCTAATAACCCTTTTGAGATGGTTATTCATCCATCTGGGTCTAGAGCCTCTCTCTACAAGCTTCTTTTCCCCCCTTGCTTGGGATGCAAATTTCAGATAGTCTTTTTTGTATAGAAGATTTGAAGAAATTCCAAGTCTCCTCTACACTGAAATCCAAGATGTTCAATCTAGCTGAACTCTAACTAATTCCCTTAATTTCCCAAAGTCTGTCCTTTCAAAATCAACTTGTGATCACTCCATTCAAGATTATTTCCTACAAGCTCTGCTATGGCATCCTCACTGCTTACAAAACCAAGTCTAAAATTGCATTACCTGTTGTTGATTCAGTGACCATTTGATTCAGAAACTGTCATCTATCACAGTTTGGAATAACTGGGCCCTGCCAGTATCCATTCTAGATCTGGGAAGTTTTTCCTGTTATGACACAATTCCCCATAGTATTTATCTTTCTAATAATATTAAAGAGCTCTCTGTCCATACGAATCTGACCCTGCTGGTCTATAGCAGACCCTTAACACTGTCCTAACAAAATCTCTATTGCAGTCCTTCCCCCAAGTGATTTTGACCCAAACAAATTCCATTTTGTCCATATTATCACTTATTTCTTTACAGTTTACTCCACCATATTTATCTTTGACTCTCTCTCTTAACAGCACATACCCTTCAATACCTGTACTCCAGTCATGAATGCTATTCCATCTTTCTGTAATCACTGTAATATCCTGTTTGACCTCCTGTCGGTAGTGCAAGTTATTCCATTTTATTGGCTGGGCTCCTTAAATTAGTGTGCAAGCATTTCAGTTGTTTTCCCTTGGACCTCACAGTTTTTTAGCTGGATTAAGTATAGTCTTTTCACTAACCGTATCACCTGCCTGACTACTACTCCAATCAATATTTGTACTTTTTCTTTCTTATTGTCCATAATTTTATCTTATGGTGTTCCTTTATCCTTTACTGTATCTTCATTTAGCTCTCTTTCTTCCTACTGTGTATGGAAGCAAGTTGTGGAGATTTCATGAATCTCTCCCAATCTTTTCCCCTCATCTCCCAGTGTATAGTCCTTCTTATCAATCATGCCAGCCTTCAACCCAGAAGATTAATACCCCACATACTCAAGAGGAGTCCAGTCAAGCCATCATCTTTCTGTAAATGCCTCCCAATGGTCAATCATCCCAAAACTATCCTCATTGCACCAATCCTTGAGTCATCTGTTGATCTTCATTATCTTGTCATGCCTTTGCTCTCCTTTTCTAGGGACTGGAAATATTCTGCTGAAAATCACCTGACCTTCCACTTCTTTAAGGTCTTACTCAGCATAGTCATCCATGACCCATTCCAATGGGAATCTAGCTGTGTTGATGATTTTTCTCCGCGCCCATCAGGATCCTTTTCAGCATCACATCCACATCTCATATCCTTGTTACTGGCAGGCAGCATGTTCTTCTGTTTTCTGGATTTGGATCTGGTCTGGTTACAGTCATTGGACTTTGCATTTGTTTTCATGGCTGAGGATGTGAGGGAGATTCCCAAACCTAAACCATTCTTTTTAGGTGACAAATCTGAGGAACTGTCCCAGATTCAGGTGTCCTCAAATTGATAAACTAAAAGAGTAATAAGTCACCAGGACCAGATGGTATTCATCCAAGAATTCTGAAGGAACTCAAATGTGAAACTGCAGAACTACTAACTGTAGTCTGTAACCTATCATTTAAATTAGCTTCTGTACCAAATGACTGGAGGATAGCTAATGTGATGCCAATTTTCAAAAAGGGCTACAGAGGTGATCCTGGCAATTACAGGCTGGTAAATCTGACTTCAGAACCTGGCAAACTGATTCAAACTATAATAAAGAACAAAATTGTCAGACACATAGATGAACATAATTTGTTGGGGAGGAGTCAACATGGTTTTTGTACAGGGAAATGCCTTCCCAATCTACTAGAATTATTTGAGGGCATCAACGAACATGCGGACAAGGGTGATCCAGTGCATTTAGTGTACTTGGACTTTCAGAAACCCTTTGATATGGTCCCTCACCCAAGACTCTTAAGTAAACTAAGCAGTCATGGGATAAGAGTGAATGTCCTCTCATGATCAGTAACCGATTAAAATATAGGAAACAAAGGGTAGGAATAAATGGTCATTTTTCACAATATAGAGGGGTAAATAGCGGGCTCTACCAAGGCATCTGTACTGGGACCAGCACAGTTTAACACATTCATAAAAAAGGGGATAAACAGTGAGAAGGCAAAATTTTCAGATGATGCAAAATTACTCAAGAAAGTTAAGTCCGAAGCTGAATGCAAAGAGTTACAAAGGGATCTCACTGGGTGACTTGGCAACAAAATGTCAGATGAAGTTCAATGTTGATAAATGCAAAGTAATGCACATTGGGAAAAATGATCCCAATTATACATACAAAATGATGGGTTCTAAGTTAACTGTTACCACTCAAGAAAGAGATCTTGGAATCCTTGTGGATAGCTCTCTGAGAACATCTGCTCAATGTGCCGTGACAGTCAAAAAAGCAAACAATGCTAGGAATCATTAGGAAAGGGATAGACAGTAAAACAGAAAATATCATAATGCCACTATGTAAAGCCAGGGTACTCTGACACCTTGAATGCTGTGTGCTGTTCTGGTTACCCATCTCAAAAAATATATTTGAATTGAATCGTACAGAGAAAGGCAACAACGATTAGGGGTATTTGAGCTTCCATACAAGGAGAGCTTAAAAAGACTGGGCCTGTTGATAAAATCATAAATGGTGTGGAGAAAGTGAATAAGGAAGTATTATTTAACCCTTCACATAACACAAGAACTAGGGGGTCACCCAATGAAATTAATGGGCAGCAGGTTAAAACAAACAAAAGGAAGTACTTTACACAATGCACAGTCAACCTGTGAAACTTGCAGCCAGGGGATGTTGTGAAGGTCAGAACTATAACTGGGTTCAAAAAAGTTTGTTCATGGAGGATAGGTCCATTAATGGCAATTAGTCAAGATGCTCAGGGATGCAACCCCAGCTCTGGGTGTCCCTAAACCTCTGACTGTTGGAAGCTGGAAATGGATAACTGGAGATGGATTACTCAATAGATTGCCCTATTCTGTTCATTCCCTCTGAAGCATCTTGCACTCGCCACTGTCAGAGACAGGATACTGTGTTAGATGTACAATTGGTCTTGACCCAGGATGGCTGTTCTTTTGTATTGCATGAAGTAGTTCAGATCTCTGTTGTTGTTGGCTTACGTAGTCATAACGGCACTGGCTACATTTAGTCACGTTTTTAAGCTTCCCTTTGCAAATATGAGAGTAAGAAATTTTAGTTTTTGGTAATAAAAGCTGAGATCCTACTGTGATCGCATGACTCTGTGAGCCAAGGCCGTAGACACATTGGTGTAGTGTATACAGCCCTGCTGCCACTGTTCTCCCACTGGCAAAGGAGGGAGAGAGAGTTACTGCAGCAGAGACCCGACCAGCTAGAGAAGACTTCAGAAGTCTGCTTTAGTGCCAGCCACTACTATATGCTTGTGTCTGGCTATGGTCTTGATCCCTCAGCACTTATATAAGTATTTCTGTTGGCTTCAGGATCTGACCTTGTTCTTGTACTTTATACCTCTAGCCTCGTCTTGATCTGAGGATTTTGTTAAAAGTTAATGATGGAGAATGCCATAATGCTGAAAGCTGACAAATATGACTGATAGCTCAGTCATTTCTTCTTTTTGGATTCTAAACTCCACTCATGCTGTTTTCATAACAGCACCAGTTCTAATTGTTCATGCAGCTGTGCTTAAGTTATTGATCTTTTTTTGTTTTTTAGAAAGTATGTTATGGCTCTTTGGCATAGTTGTTCTGATCAATGTCAGTTCAGACAGTGACTTCAGTGAGGGGCATTCTAACACACCAGGATATTGGCAATTCCTATTAGGTTCCTGCTCCGTTTGCTAACCTACCATTTTTACATATTATGTGTCACACCCAGAGATTTCAAGGCTTTCCCATGGTACAGTGCTGCTGGCTTTCCCATGCATCAACAAACTTGCTATACCCTGGGACCTGCTGGAGGAGGGCAATCATTCAACCTGATAGCTGGCAAGAGGGAAGAATTGTAGCAACAAGTACACCTAAAAATCCCTGACTTCTGCCCCCATGACACGCTTTTTTTGTTTTTGTTTTTTTTTGCTATGAAGTATTAACATTAGGGCTTGATCTAGATCCTAGGAAGCTGGGGGATTAATCAAGAAGAAATGTAATGTAGTAACTACAATGGTTAGGTTGTTCTTATGTAAGAAGCCATGTATCCAGGAAAGAGGGAGTGTTGCGAAAGAAAAAATCATAAGATATCTTTTTCCACTGTGGGTTACTGCCCATTTTCTCCCATGCTGTTGCTTTTTACCGCAGAAAGACAGGAAGTTGAGTAACAGTTGTGATTTAATGATGGTTGAGCAGAAAAGGAGAAATTCACATAATACAATAAAGATAAAACATTCTTGCAACATTCTCTTTGCTTTGTAGGTCTGGTGATATATACATTCTTCTAATGTTTTCCTCTTGCAACCTTTTTTCATTTTAAATTGAATTTCATGATTCTGCATTAAACCACAATGGGTTCAGCACCTGTTGCTTACAGGTTCAAGTTCAGAGTGAATATCACCTCTGATGCTTTTCTCAGATTCTGAGTCTCCAGAAACACGCAGAGACCAAGGATAGTAACCACAGACACAATCACAAGTACAAAGTCTTACCTCTACTATAAGTTTTATAAAAGCACTAAGTGAAGTTAGTTACCCATGCATCTATAAATCCTAACAAAATCCCTTGCAATGGCTAATACTATAGTTATACTTGCATCTCCAAAAATATTCTAGGGTCTGATGGATCTCTCAACTGGGGTAATTGATACAGGAGTGGATCCTACTGGGATTTCCTGTGGGTCTTCCCCCTGTAACCCAACTATGCTATCTCCTTTATCCTACTGTTATGGCTACACCTTATGCATATGCATGAGGGTTTCAACCCTCTTTTCCTTATCTGTACTTCCACACCCCATGAATATTAGGGTGCTCCATTTGTTTCTTAGGTCCCCTAATTTTCACTAATAAAATATATCCATGGTAACCTGCAGACAAAGCAGGGCATCCTACGATGTTACAATCAGGCTTTGTGGTCTTGGACAGGATGTTGTGATCTGTTTTTCTAGACCGTTATCTATTGGCACATTCTTCCCAGTAGTCTTTTTACCTTACTGGCACAGTGTTATTCCTAGGTCACCAACGGATGTCAAGCGTTCTAAAAGCCTATGGCCTTGTAAGGGTAAGCTAAAATCTTACAGGCCTGAGCCTGTAAGCCTTGCATTAGAGCCAGACTTCACTTATATACCTAATACACAATGGTCACTCCTAAATGCTTGTCAGTCTTATATTTCTGTAATCCTACAATTTTAAATCTATTTAGCATGCATTCATTATGTATGAAATAGCATAAGGGTTGACCATAAAACTAAAGAACAATGATAAATTGATGATGAAATGAATGAGTTGGCTATACTCTGTTACACTTTTGTGCTGCAGATCAGGTTCTGAGAAATTGGTTTCATTCACAGTTCTATATTAACTACAGGAATCTGAATATGGGTGTGAAATTGAAAGTATGCTTAGTAAATAGGGTTATGTGTTTCTCTTTATGCGAACTTAGCTCTCAGTGAGTGGGGAAATGCACCTTAAGATCTCATTCCACAAACATTTATCGTATGTGATTAGTCCATAAATTCTCATCCCTTTCATGTTTTTTCCAAAACAAACAATATTAAAAGGTCTGATCCTGAGGGGTACTGAACAATTTAAACTCCTGTTGGCTTTAATGATAGCTGAAGGTCCACAACACCTCTCAGGATCAGGCCCTGCACTTGAATAACCCTTATTTTACAGTAACTTTTCTATACATATTTTTATTACTCAGCCTGTAAATCCTAGCTTTATATTTATGGTGTAAGGATAATTGGGGATCGATACTTAAACACCAGTTTTGAACCCAAACTAAAATATCAATGCAAAATAAATCTGGCTTGGCTGTGAAATGACAGCAACGTATCTTGTATGTCACACCACGCTCTTTATCAGCTCACAGATTGTATGGATTAATTCACTTGTATGTCTGCCTGCTGCATGTTGATAAATGTATAACTAAAATATTGGTTTGATGTAATAAGGCCTTGATTTGATTCAGTGTGTGCTTAAATCCCACAGACTTCAGTGTTAAGCACCTGTGTAAGTGCTTTGATGAATCAGTGCATAATAACAATAGACTAGACTATTTATATACCTGTGTTATTGGAGCACTACCCCACTTACCTTGTATAAACTCTTGTATATTCTGTGTACCTGCTTACCTGTCCTATCCTGTAACTATTCCTTTGAATTACAAATAAATGGTTTGTTTAAAAAAAAAAACAACCCTCTTCTGTGTACTTCAGCTTGGGAATTATATTTGTGGAGTAAATACATGTGTTAATGTATTCTAAAAAGAGCTCTTTCCTTTATATTAAGGAATAAGCATTCCAGGATTTTCCATTACATTTTTATTGAAAGAATAAATACAGAAGTTATGTTTAAATGTAATAAAGGAATCTTGATACAATTTATCCAGTAAATTCAAGGGAAAGGTCTTGAACAATCTTTTTCTGATAGATGCACACTTTTCCTCACAATGTGAATTAAGAATAGCATGTTAGTTTTAAAAGGACAGTATCACAAAATTTTGGTTTTCTATAAAAACATGTTTAACAGAAATTAATAGTACTCTGAAAGAAAACTGGTGTGGCCATAAACTTGAATAATATGAGAAAATTATTATGATCAAGAATTAATGAAACTGTTTCCTATGTTATGGGACTAATTTTATCTAAATAAGAAATTGACTTGGCACATGCTGTTCATGCCATTGGTGATGAGCTGCTTATTCTCAGAAAGCGAGTTGCTTTGGATTTGCATCATGATTACAGCACATGTCACCAAGCATTGGACTGGCATGAGCTAGGTTTTCAGAACAGGTTGGGTACATGCCAGATCAATGCAAGTCCAACACTGTGACATAATAAAATTAGACTTCAGTCAGTAGAATTCTGCGTGGTTCTGGGTTTGAGTTACTTTCATTATATACATGGTATTTTAAATGATTGGATGTCAAAATCTTACCTGCAATTTAATTCCAGCATGGTAAAATCACTGGGCCATTCATGGGGGCGTGATGGGAAAAATCACTATTCAAAGTCTGGTCTGTTTTCTATCAGATTTCTCAGGTATTTATTTTACTGATCTGCAAATTGTGTAGGACTGAATATTATGCAGTAGTGGAGAATCTTGTATTGCCAAATACCTAGCTGAAGAAGAAGTTAGCAAGTGTTCAAGCCCTTGTGCTTAAGTTTGAATTTACTATTGTAGGGTCTCTCTCTTTTTTTTTTAAATAGAAGCCAAGAACTGGTATTTTGACTTCATATCATAGGTCTGAACATGACCCCATGCCTTCAAGTCTGTGGGTTTTATGCTGCGTATTCTAAAGTTAAAGCATTACCAGCCTCATGGATTTGGCGGGTCTCCAACCTAGAGAGAGGCCCCTGAGGCTCATTAAGCATTAAGATTTAAGTTCAAGTGAGGACATTTGAAACAATTTTGTATCAAGCCACAGTTTAGTCTTTTCAAGTTTTGTTACCTTGCCACAACGAGACCCTTCTTAAATAGTACAATTTGGGTGGGGGAGTCATAAGTAAAATAAACTACTATAAAAGCTCAGTTGCATAATGGGGTGTGTATGTGGGGGAAATACAGCAATTGAAGGGTGTGCTTTATTACAACCAGAATACTCTGCCCTAAAATTTGGGCATAATGTCATGTAGATCAGACTATATGGCAGTTTGGTCTTTTCAGTACATTTTGGTGACTGCCACAGCTTGCTCTGTCATACTGATCCATTCAAACTAATTTGTTTAGGTGCAAAGCAGAGTGATGCAATGAAAGATTTAACCTTTCTAAGAAGTATGTTATGGAAATGTTTTTGGATTCATGCTTTGCATAGCAGTAAGCATGGTTAATTAACCACTGTAAAACGAGACATGAATTGTTTTGCACAGTTCTGTGATGTCATTAACTTTGTACGTTGCTTCAGTATATAGTGTTAGCCTTTGCACAGGTCGTCCATATGGCCAGTTGCTTCTGTGCCTTCTCTAATGAACCCCACTCTAATGGGTTTAGTCACAGAGACCCCTTTGGGACTGTCACCTCGTGTGCCGAAGCTACCTCTGAGCCTGTTTTCCCTGCCAGCTTGGGACTCCAGAACCCTGCCTTGTTGAGCCAGATACACGAGCCTGCCACAACACAGACCCAGGGTTTGGTCCACACCCCCAAAGCTGCAGACTTAACTGAAAATAGCTCAGCAGGTTACCTATCTTCAGCACCCAGACACCCAGTTCCCAATGGGATCTAAACCCCAAATAAATCCGTTTTACTGTGTATAAAGCTTATAGAGGGTAAATTCATAAATTGTCCACCCTCTATAACACTTAGAGATGCACAGCTGTTTGCTCCTCCAGGGATTAATCACTTACTCTGGGTTTATTAATAAACAAAAGTGATTTTATTAAGTATAAAAAGTAGGATTTACATGGTTTCAAGTAATAGACAGAACAAAGTAAGTCACCAAGCAAAATAAAGCAAAAACACAGAAGTATAAGCCTAATACATTGAAAAACTGTTTACAGATAATCTCACCCTCAGATGTTCCAATAAGCTTCTTTCACAGACCAGACTGCTTCCTCGTCTGGGCCCAATCCTTTCCCCTGGTACAGTCCTTGTTAGTTCCAGCAGGCATCTTGGGGTAAGCAGGGGTCTTCTCATGACTGGCAGCTGCCTTTGTCCTGCTCCACCCCCTTTTATAGCTTTGGCACAAGGCAGGCATCTTTTTATCTCTCTGGGTCCCCATCCCTCCTCCTAAATGGAAAAGTACCAGATTTAAGATGGATTCCAGTATCATGTGGCCAGGAAGGTTTTAAAGTAACTAAAGCCATTTACAACTGATTGTTTCTAGAGCACCCTTAATAGCCTTCACTTAATATGTTTACATTGGCAATATAAATTTATATCTTCTTCTAACTTCATAAATAGAAATACAAATTTGCAAACAAATAGGATGAACACACTCAGATTATAAGCTTTGTAATGATACCTTACAAGAGACTTTTTGCAAAAAGCATATTCCTATTACCAGATTCACATTCATAAGCATATTTTTATAAAGCTTATGGAGTGCAACATCAGCCCCTCCCCCCACACACATGCTACAGCCTCCCTGCGCTGCTTTGCAAGGCCCTGGCCTGTCTATATTTAAGTCCTCTAAGGGCTTGTCTGTCTCCTGCAATTCAGATTACAAGAATGTGAATAGCCATGCGCACCAAAGTGCTGTATTGTAACTCTCCATGTGGACGCTGCAGGCACAAACCAAAAGATTCCTAGTTTGCATTAGTGTAGTCCCGGTTAGAAGACTATGTTAAGGAAAACTAGGAATCTTTTGGTTTGTGCTTGCAGCATCCACTCAGGGGAGTTACAGTGCAGCACTTTGATGCACACTGCTATTCATGCTCCTGTAGTCCGATCTGCAGGGCAAGATTCACTTCTGCCATGCTACTTAGGATATGTTTACACTGTGTGAAGGTATTAATGCTAGCAGGGGTATGCCTACCCCTGCTAGCATTAATATACTTAGCAAGGGTAACCATAGTAGTATAGACAGAGGAATGGGCTAGCGACCAGAGTACGTACTTAGGCTCCTTGGTGGGCTTGTGCTCCGGTTGCTAGTCCATGTTGAAAACCTTGCTGCCATGTCTACATAACAACTGTTACCTGTGCTAGCTAGATTAAAGTGACCACAAGTAAGCCCTTAGGCTATGTCTACACTTGGAGCACAGGGTGTGATTCCCAGCCTTAGTAGACATAAATGTACTCACAGTCATTGAGCTAGCTCACTAAAAATAGTAGGGAAGCTGCAGTGACATGGGTGGTGGGGATCAGCAGCACATGCTAGCCTCTAGTACAAACCCACCTGGACCCCATGGATACGTACTTGGGGCCACTAGCCCATGCCACCACTTGTAACTGCCAAGCTACTATGGCTGCCTTACTACTTGTAGTGTGCTAGCTCAATCTGAGCTAGCGTGAATGTATCTACATAGCTGGGACTCTCACCTCCATCTCCAAGTGTAGATATAGCTTCACTGTATCTAGCTGTCTTGGATTTTTTTAAACAAAATACTGTTGTCTCCCCTGTGAAATTTTGAGGCCCACCCAGACCAGTAAAGGGCTCTGTCATCACCTGTCCTGTAACTTTGGGGCCTTTGTGTTGTGCAGCTGTGGTTCAGATCCCTAATGCCAGCTGCTTGTCCACAAGCATAAGGTCTGACCCTGACTAGTCCAGTTATTCTTTGCAGGGTGATAACCCTTCCACACTCAAGTCTCCCCACATACATACTCCCCAAGCTCTTAATTACCAGACACTTGGTAACTCCTCTGATTCATTACCCCCAAAGGCATGAAACAGGCCCGCCTTGTTATCAGCTCACTTCTCACTTTGGTGCATGCACACAGACACCACACGGTTCATACACCAGAGACCTGCTTGAGATTAAAAACAAAAACAAAATTTAATAGAAAACCCCCCAATTCAAAGATGAAGTAGTAAGGGGAAAGTATATGTATACAAGTTACACAGAAAACGATGCAACCTGAGGCTTCAACTTTATTAAAATCTAATAAGAATTACCTATTGCCATAAAACAGTTTCCCAGTGTACCCTCTAGCTATAGGACAGCACTCATGGACAGCCTCCTACCTCTGTGCTGTCCCCCCAAATTCTGGATGATTTTCAGGTCACCCTTCTACTTTAAAAAGATCTTGCAGGGTGTTTTTCACCATCAGGGGCTATAAATATTCAAAAAGGGGAAAATTGTCTACATAGCAATTAAAAACCCATGGCTGGCCCATGCCAGCTGACTTAGGTTTGTGGGGCTTGAGCTATGGGGCTGTTTAATTGTGGTGTAAATGTTTAAGCTTGGACTTGAGCCCAGGTTCTAGCATCCTGCGGGATGGGAGGGTCCCAGAGCTCAGGTTGCAGACTGAGCCCGAACATTTACACTGCATTGAAACAGCTCCACAGCCTGAGCCCCTCTGGCATGGGCCAGCCACGGGTGTCTAATTGCAGTATAGACATACCCGTAGTTTTCAAAGGCTGGGATTTTCTTTTCAGTTTCAAGCTGTTCCCATGTGCTTTGCTGGTTCCTCGTTATTTCCTGGGCTGGACAGCGGTACTTGGTACTTGAACCCAGTCTGTGGTTGGAGAGAGTGCTCCTCCCTGCCTGATTGCTTCAGTATTACCTCACAACAGGGAGGTGAAGTTGTACCACAGTTACAATTGCAATTTTCTGTACATACATGCACAAATACATTCAGCACCATAACCTGTATACATCTCAATGATTGTTAAGGTCTGTATAATACAAATGTTCATAAAAGACCTTAATATACTTTTACAGTAAAATAACATGGTATGCAATCAGTTGGTTTAATAGCTTTTTTGATGGGAGAGTGGATGGTTTAAAACTTCTGTCACATCCCTTTATCCTAACTCCTGGTGACCCATGGATTATGAGCTCCCCAGGGTAGTGATTACTGATTAAATTCATTCGGTCTTGAATGTCTGAAAAGCACCTCGTACATTGTGGGTATGAGATATAAACCATCTGACCATACAGAAATAACTAATAATAATACCAAAAGGTTCATTAGGAATCATTGTGGAATGTTTTCCCAGATATACTTTAGAACTTCCCATAATTTTTCCAGGCTTGGTGAAGAAATCTCATCTTATTGTCCTTATCTAAACATGCTTCATGTTCACATCCTGGGCTATGATTGCTGATCTGCCTCGTGTTTTAAATGTGGTGTTTTTTTTTAAACCAGTTTACTGGTGTTTGAGGATTGCTATCCTAACTGACACCCAAAATATCCACTAATTGACCGAACATACACTAATAATTTTGGCCAGGGTGCCCAGATAACAGAATAGATGCTTCATAGTTAGAAAATAATTCAATAAAACAAATTGTAATAATTACAGAATAATAAAGTATCACCTGCTTGAAAATATTTCATGGTGATTTAGGATTTTCTTGTGGTGTTGAACATTAAATGCTCTGTTCCCTCTAGTTGGCTTCATCAGTCCCTTCTTAGTTGCAGAAATATTGTCTATCCATTTTTTTTGTTTAAACAAACCACTCTGTTGGATACGTACATTTCAGCTTGGACTCATTTGTGAATCAGACCTCATTCTAACCTTTTCCTGAGGTTTATTTTCCATAAACCCCTTTCCATCTCACTTTCTCCTAGAAGCAATGTGTTTTTGGAGGGTGGGATTGGCAGCCATTCTGAGGGGAATGAGACTTTCTGACTAGAAATGCATATACAATCTTCCCAGTGTTTTCTGCCAGATCACTTGTTAGCTGTTATCTTAAATGCCCTCTCTTCCTGGCAGAAGTTTTCCAGATTCTTAAACTAGAGCTAAACAAACTCTGGTGGGTCTCGTTGATTAGATATCATCCCCTTTTTGCTTTTAGGGATCTTGCTCCTGCATCTTTTAGCTTCCCAGGACTACCTGGTGGAGCTACTGACCCTTCCCAAAGCCATCAAGGCCTTCAGGAAAGTAACAAAGTGACCTGATACTTCCATAGAACAGGAGGAGTACAAGACCTTTCCACTCCTGCTGCAGTTGGCTGCTTTGCTGAATTAAGGTTTCCCTAGCTTCTATGCTAAGTCTTATGCCACTTCATTTATCTGACAGCTATTAAAGAACCCAGGGTGGTTGTCCAGCCACATGAGCGAGCAAGTGAGGCATAGTGATGGGAGCACAAGTCACATGGAAGTTAGCAAAGGTACTGGTAAGTAGAGAGTAAAGGGCAGAGGGATTCTAGGGATGTATGAACTGCGTCTGTGTATGTAGGTATTTGTAGATGTTCTACCCACTAGCAGTTAGCCCACAAGAATCCTGGCTAGGACCATGAACCCATGTGAGATTGGGTCAGTTCAGTGTTCAGAGCCCTGTATTCTCCTTCGCATGATGGTCCTCCTGCGTATTCCACTCATGGGTATGCATGTGCCTGAGTCGAGGTTTTTAGTATGCAGACTGTTGATCCCCACATGTGCAGCTGTTTTTCCTTGTACTCTGAACTGAGGGTGGAAGGGGTGGTGCAGACTGGTGCCTCTCCAGTTCCTTTATACCACCGCATAGCCTGAGTCAGAATCTTGTGTGTTCGTAGCGTCTTCCTTTGACTGTTTCAGTCTTCAAATATATTATAAATAGTTTTATTCTTTTAGTTTTAAATACTACTGGTACAACCAGCCACCAAAAGATCCAGGCTGCAACTCCCCCAGAACTACACCCTTGGACAAGAAATAGTTTGACCTCCTAAGGGAAAATGGTCGTCTCCTCCGCCTCGCTCCAATTTAGAATTTCAAATTATCAGGCCCTTCTACATAAATATGACTTCTCTACTTACGCAAAATTGTTGGATTTTCAGCACAGGCTCCCTCAGGAAGGCAGAGTTCAGTTCCTATCCTTAATTGATAAATGCAAATGAGTAGCCAAAACCTCTATCCAGGCTGCAATAGATGCGGTGGACATTGCATCCAGAGGGATGGTTAAAGTCATTGTCATGAGGAGAGATTCCTGGTTTCAATCCTCAGATTTCCCTAGAGAGGTGCGTAGTACTACTCAAGACCAGCACAGTTAACGTGTTCAGTGAAAAGTCAGATGAATCTCTCTTCTTTCTCAAGGAGAGGACAATGCTTCGCTCTAAGTATCTATACCCTCCCCCTAAAAATCATCACAAGCAGGGGTACAGAGCAAGACCACCTCCTCAATGATTTTACTATCAATGTCCCCAGGAGCCACCATGCTAAAGACAGAAGGTATCTGATATCTGCTGTCACACCTCACTAACCCACAGCCAAAGAACTTCTTTTGATGGGACCATTGAGACTTGCACTCCTTTATGGATGTCCCATAATCATGCCCCTCAGTGTTTTGGAGGCCGTCTTACCCACATTGCCCACAACTGGAGGGCTTTAACAACAGACAGATGGGTACTGGCAGTTGTTCACTACGACTATTGGAGTTTCTGTCAACCCCTTCCCACAAACGCCTTTTCCGATTCCTTTTCAGGGGCCAATCTCCTGAGTGAATTCTGCATCAAGAAGTGGACTCCCTTCACCACCAGAAAGCCATAGAGTTCCTCTGCAACATCAAGGGAAAGGATTCTACTCCCCATTCTGCTTAGTCCTCAAAGAATGGGGATGGAAACCAATTCCTGACCTTCACTGACTAAATATATGAATCCATAAATTAAAATTTCACTTGGTCACATTGGCATCAATTATTCTCTCTCTGGAAGAGGGCACATTGTTTGCCACTCTTGACAGGAAATGTATATACTTTCACATAAACATTCACCCATCCCACAGGAGGTTTCTGCTTGGTCAAGACTATTACCAATTCAGTTCTTCCATTTGGGCTAGCTACAACACACAGGGTCTTTACAAAGTTCTTTTCAGCTGGGTAGCAGCTTGGATGAGAAGAAACAGGTTTACTGTCTTTCCACACCTCAACCTCATTTCTGATGGGCAGATCATAAAAGGAAGTCCAGTTGGCAATCCAATTCCTGCTCCATGTACTACCCTCTCTGGGAATCTGTGTCAACCACTTTGACCCCCCACAAGATCCACTTTCTTCATAGGAGCAACCTTGGACTCATCTACAGCAAGAGTCAATCTGCCTATCGAGAGTCACCCTTAGATTCTCATCTTGCTGTAGAGGAGTTCAAGGTTCCCCTTAGACCTCAGACTTCAGTCAGAACCTGCCTTTTCCTCCTTGGCCTCATGCACACAATGGTGCCTTTTGCCAGGCTCCATCTCTGTTGTCTGCAATCCTGGCTTCAATCCATTAGACGAAGGTTTTTAACCATCAGAGGAGTGAAGTTTTGGAATAGCCTTCCAAGGGAAGCAGTGGGGGCAAAAGATCTATCTGGCTTTAAGATTCTACTCGATAAGTTTATGGAGGAGATGGTATGATGGGATAACGTGAATTAATTGATCTTTACATATTCATGGTAAATAGGCCTAATGGCCTCTGATGGGATATTAAATGGGTGGGATCTGAGTTACCCAGGAAAGAATTTTCTATAGTATCTGGTTGGTGAATCTTGTCCATATGCTCAGGGTTTGGCTGATCGCCATATTTGGGGTCGGGAAGGAATTGTCCTCCAGGGCAGATTGGAAGAGGCCCTGGAGGTTTTTCGCCTTCCTCTGTAGCATGGGGCACGGGTCACTTGAGGGAGGATTCTCAGCTCCTTGAAGTCTTTAAACCATGATTTGAGGACTTCAATAGCTCAGACATAGGTGAGGTTTTTCGTAGGAGTGGGTGGGTGAGATTCTGTGGCCTGTGTTGTGCAGGAGGTCGGACTAGATGATCAGAATGGTCCCTTCTGACCTTAATATCTATGAATCTACTCACCAGAAAAAAAGAGTCAACATCAATGCCAATGTAACAATTCCGACCAAGATTCTGGCGTCTGGCAGACAAAGCCGGAGAAAGTTTGAATGGAGTGTCCTTTCTTCACACCTACACCCAAGGCAACTATCATTACTGATCCCTCTCCCTTAGGTGGTGAGCCCATATGGCTAATCATACTGCACAAGGCACCTGGACCTCTCAGCAGTCTAGGATGCACTAGGAGCGGTCTGTTGGGCTGCAACACTTTCCTCCCACTCATCCGATCCCAGCATATCCAGAAAATGTTGGACAATATGACTTTCTGCTATAAAAACAAGCAGGGGAGGGGGACAAAATCCCTCCCTCTGTGTGTAGACAACCAACTTTCAAAATTAGTATATCAGACATCAGGTAACCCTCTCAGTAGCATACTTCGCAAGTGTGCAGAACTCCTTAGTAGACAGTCTCAGCAGACATTTTTCTGTGGATCATGAATGGGAGATTCACGATTCAGTCCTGAATAAGATATTCATTCAGCAGACAGAGCTCTCTTGGGATCTCTTTACCTCACAGGCAAACCTAGAACTTCCCCTTCACTACCCCAGAGGGAGATAGCTCAAAGGGAGATGGCCCTCTACTCCTGAATGGGACCACCTCAGGCATGCCTTCCCTCCATCCCATCAATACCACATGTCCCGTTAAAAAAAATCAGTCACAGCAGGGCTCAAGTCCTCCTTATTTGCGCCCAACAGAATGAGAGTTCTGGTTCACTGATAAATTGAGACTTTCAGTCTGTCTTCCCACCAACATCTCACTTCTGGTCTTGCTAATGCAACACAATGGCACCTTCAGGCACCTCAACCTGGGACCTCTGCTCTCAAGGCCTGATATTTGGATGGCTATCAGATGTGTGTGTTTGTTCCAGGGCGGGTCAATACATTCTCAACCAAAGTAGGAAAGAATCTACCAGGAGATGCTATTCAGCTAAGTGGAAGCATCTCCCCTCTTGGGAATAATCTGCCAGTTATCTCCAGAGTCCACTTGTATCTCTGCTATTCTAGAATAACTACTAATCTAAGACATCAGGTCTCTCTATTAGTTCCCTATGGATTAATTTAGCAAAAATCTGTGTTTTTCATCCCCCTGTCAATGACCACAGTATCATGCTGGTCTTTACCGTACCTCATGGCCTTGGGTCAAATCATGACAGGAACAACTGCACAGCTGCAGGCCAATGGACATGGATTACTAAAAATCTCTGGACACAGCTACATGGTGAGAATGCATACCCATGTGTGGAATACAGCTAGGGAACCAAACATCTCTAAAAACTTCCAATTACAGATAAGTAACCTCAATTTTTACCATAAGGTTCTGAAAGAATTTGCTTTCTTTGATCTGTTTTGTGTCTAGACCCATTTTATCTCTCCTATTTTAGCATTTTGTTTCAGAACCTGGTTGTAATTTTTCAGACATTAAATCCTCTTTCATTTTGGTCACCTTTCCTCAGAGTTAATAATCATATTAAGTCTTCCTATGTGTGTCTTACAACAAAATAATTAAATAAATATTCTCCAGCTCCTGTGTCTACTTGGGCCCAGAGCTCATTAAGGTG
The DNA here is from genome assembly GCF_009764565.3 of Dermochelys coriacea. NCBI lineage: Eukaryota > Metazoa > Chordata > Testudines > Dermochelyidae > Dermochelys > Dermochelys coriacea. The sequence continues at coordinate 98,788,790 of NC_050071.1, read as the reverse complement.
CAACTTTCTAATTAACATCAAATGCATTCAGTTATGGGGACACTCAAATTGTTATATATTTTAAAAACAGTTCCATCATTGATGTACATGCAGTGTATACATTTACCATATGTGTAGCATGATACTCTGAATTAAAATATGAGAGGTATTGGATTTTTTGTCCTTTTTTTGATCTGCTCACATAAATTTTACTCATTTAATCTGTTTTTGCTTGGGTTACTAATAGCAGGACAGACAACTGAAGTTTACTCAAGTTTAAAAGCCTACTATAAATCCCACCCCCGCAATCACTCCAAAATCATCTGAACAATCAGGGCTAGAAATACCTGCTGTAACCTGTTGGAGAGTTGTGAATAGTATTTTACAGTTTGTTTCCAACCATGGTTGGAAACACCACAGACAATGTGTATATTGATATAGTTCAGCAAGTCTCAAACTGTGGATTAGGACCTGAAAGTAGGTCATGGCCCCATTTTAATGGGATTGCCAGTGCTGACTTTGACTTGCTGGGGCCCAGGGCCCAAGCCTGAGGGCTTCTGTCCTGGGCAGCAGGGATAAGGTTGCCTGGGGCTGAAGCCCTTTGGCTTTGGCCCCCCCGGCCTGGGGCAGTGGAGCTTTGGCTTTTGCCCCCCCCCGCAGGGTGGTGGGGCTTGGGCAGGCTCAGGCTTTGTTCCCCCCCCGCCCTCCTGGGGTCCTGTAGTAATTTTTGTTGTCAGAAGGGGGTCATACAGGGCCATCCTTAGGATTTATGGGGCCCTATACAGTGCCCGATGGCAGCCCGGGCTGGGGAAAGACGAGGCTGCAAAGGATACCGAGCCACCTGGCCCACCTCACGGTGGTGGCGAATCACAGTTCCTCGCAGACACCCCCGCACCCTCTCCCTCATGCAGAATGCACAGCAGTGACACATTCGGCTCTGTGAATACAGCCCCTGCCTAAGGAGATTGCAGTACACACTGGGTGTGCGGGAGCTGACCTGCTCTTATGTGCTGTCATGGGCGGTGGGTGAAGCTGCCACTTGGGGAGGCTAGCTCCCCAGCCCACCTCTTCTGCCTGTGGCCCCACGCATACTCCACTCCTGCTCTGCCCCTGACCCTGCCCCGCTCTGCCCAGGCCTCGCCCTCTCCCCACTGTCTCCTTCCTCTGTTCCCTCCCCCACCCTCCCACCCCCTTCCAGCCAAATCCCTGAACCTAAATGAAGCAAATGATGTTTGGAGGAAAAAAAAAAAAAAAGAAAAACACAAACAAACCTCTTCTGCAATTTCTTTCTAAAGAAAATGGAGCATGTTTTCCACTGCATGCCAGATGGGTGAAGACTGGACATGCAGAAGGTATCTAATTAAAAGCACTAAATTTGGGAATAAAATGCCAGTCATGGGTTTTTGATATGCCCTAAAGTTTGTGAGAGATTTACTTGCAAAAACTTTGTAGTAAGAGCGAGTCAGCTGTCCTGCTGAATACAACATTAAATATTATGGAATACATGATGCAGTTCTTCTGTTTTATATTTTCTTAATCATTATTTCTAAACTGATTTTGTATTTTAAATGTACTCTTAAGCCTTCATAAAGTAGTCATTCCAGATTACTACATATTTAACTCACTGAAACAAAGAAATTTTAAATTAATGAGTCAGAGGTTTAGTGGGTTCATAACAATGTTCATGCTTTTAGAAAGGGAACACTAATTTACTTTGTGTGATTTCCATAATAGACATGTTTATGAAATTTCACCAACTTTGGAAACACATTTTTTAAAGATTTTAGGCATAACAGAGGATTTTACATCTTACTAGGTACTACTTTTGCTGGAGGGTTCTCTTAAAACTAGTTCATCAGATAGAAGTAAAGAAAGGGAAACTCTTTGTCCAGCTATCTGGAAGGAAAGGGGTGTTGTCCCTTTAAGGGCTGTCTTCAATGGGGGAGGAGTGTGGGAGGTGGTGAGGGGAGAAAGGGATGGACAGAAAAGACAAGACTACTTTGGAAGCAAGTTTTTTTTTTTTTTTACTATAGTAATTAAAATGTGTATTTTAGGTAAGGGTGGTCTTTTGAAGGATTTATTTAAAAAACTATGTCTGAAGATCCAAGCATTTAAGGCTAAAAATGATTGTGCATCTAAAAATCTATGCAAGGAATTTTTAGAGCTGTGATTTTATAATCTTCACCAACTCGCTAATGAAATATTTTTAAAGCAAATTTTAAACTAAGGTCCTGTAGACTAACATGTTCTGCGTAAATATTACAATAATGCACAACTGTTTGTCAGTAAATTCAGAAACTGACAGTATATACCTAGGTGTTGGCAAATGCCTGTTTAATGGCTTCATTACCACTGAGGTTTACCAAAAGAAACTACACCATTTGCTCAGGAAACTCCCTGAAAAAAGCAAAAGAACAAATCCGCACAGACACACCCCTGGAACTCCGACCTGGGGTATTCTATCTGCTACCTAAGATCCATAAACCTGGCAATACTGGACGCCCCATCATCTCAGGCATTGGCACCCTGACAGCAGGATTGTTTGGCTATGTAGACTCCCTCCTTAGGCCCTACGCTACCAGCACTCCCAGCGATCTTCGAGACACCACTGACTTCCTGAGGAAACTACAATCCATCGATGATCTTCCTGAAAACACCATCCTGGCCACTATGGATGTGGAAGCCCTCTACACCAACATTCCACACAAAAATGGACTACAAGCCGTCAGGAACAGTATCCCCGATAATGTCACGGCTAACCTGGTGGCTGAACTTTGACTTTGTCCTCACCCATAACTATTTCACATTTGGGGACAATGTATACCTTCAAATCAGCGGCACTGCTATGGGTACCCACATAGCCCCACATTTTTATGGCTGACTTAGAACAACGCTTCCTCAGCTCTCATCCCCTAATGCCTCTACTCTACTTGTGCTACATTGATGACATCATCATCTCGACCCATGGAAAAGCAGCCCTTGAGGAATTCCACCATGATTTCAACAATTTCCATCCCACTATCAAGCTCAGCCTGGACCAGTCCACACAAGAGATCCACTTCCTGGACACTATGGTGCTAATAAGCAATGGTCACATAATCACCACCCTATACCGGAAACCTACTGACCGCTATTCCTACCTACATGCCTCCAGCTTTCATTCAGACCACACCACACAATCCATTGTCTCCTGCCAACCTCTACGATACAACCACATTTGCTCCAACCCCAGAGACAAACACCTACAAGATATCTATCAAGCATTCTTACAATTATAATATCCACCTGCTGAAGTGAAGAAACAGATTGACAGAGCCAGAAGAGTACTCAGAAGTCACCTACTACAGGACAGGCCCAACAAAGAAAATAACAGAACGCCACTAGCCATCACCTTCAGCCTCCAACTAAAACCTCTGCAACTCATCATCAGGGATCTACAACCTATCCTGAAGGATGATCAATCACTCTCTCAGATCTTGGGAGACAGGCCAGTCCTTGCTTACAGACAGCCCCCCAATCTCAAGGAAATACTCACCAGCAACCACACACCATACAACAGAACCACTAACCCAGGAACCTATCCTTGCAACAAAGCCCATTGTCAACTCTGTCCACATATCTATTCAGGGGACACCATCATAGGGCCTAATCACATCAGCCACACTATCAGAGGCTCCTTCACCTGAGCATCTACCAATGTGATATGCCATCATGTGCCAGCAATGCCCCTCTGCCATGCACATTGGTCAAACTGGACAGTCTCTGCGTAAAAGAATAAATGGACACAAATCAGACGTCAAGAATTATAACATTCAAAAACCAGTTGGAGAACACTTCAATCTCTCTGGTCACTCTATTACAGACCTAAAAGTTGCAATTCTTCAACAAAAAAAAACTTCAAAACCAAACTCCAATGAGAGACTGCTGAATTTGGAATTAATTTGCAAACTGGATACAATTAACTTAGACTTGAATAGAGACTGGGAGTGGATGGGTCATTACACAAAGTAAAACTATTTCCCCATGTTTATTCCCTCCCCCCAACCCCCACTGTTCTTGTCAACTGCTGGAAATGGCCCACCTTGATTATCACTACAAAAAGCTCCCCCCTCCCCGCCGCTCTTCTGCTGGTAATAGATCACATTAAGTGATCACTCTCGTTATAGTGTGTATGGTAACACCCATTGTTTCATGTTCTCTGTGTATATAAATCTCCCCACTGTATTTTCCACTGAATGCATCCGATGAAGTGAGCTGTAGCTCACGAAAGCTTATGCTCAAATAAATTTGTTAGTCTCTAAAGGTGCCACAAGTACTCCTTTTCTTTTTGTAGATCCCCTCTGGAGGAAGACTCACCAGGCTGCAGCAGCCAGCTATGGTAGGAGCCTGCAGGAAGGGTCAGAACAGGGATAGGAAGAGCTGGGAGGATGGACACTAAGGGCATGGCTACATTAGAAACTTCAAAGCATTGCCGCAGGAGCGCTTTGAAGTGTGAGTGTGGTTGCGTGCGAGCTCTCAGCACTCCTGGTAATCCACCTCCACAAGGGGATTAGCTCCGAGTGCTGGGAGCGCAGCTCCTAGCGCTCTGAACCTGTCCACACTAGCGCTTTAAAGCGCTCAGACTTGTGCACAGGGGGGTGATTTTTCACACTCCTGAGCCAGCAAGTTAGAGAGCTATAAAATGTAAGTGTAGACAAACCCTTTAAGACCCAGTGGTGCCCCAAATTTTCAGGTGCCCTATGCAGCTGCCTATGCCTAAGGACGGCCTTGGGGTCGTGGTGCAATGGAGTTTGAGAACCCTTGATCTATTCTATCTAACTGTCAGCACATTGCTTGTTTCTTCAGAGTATCTTCCAGAGCTTCTAATTGAATCGTTAACCATAAATGTAGTTTTAGAGATTTCATTTGGTGCACTAAATATATCTAAGCAGTGTTCCTTAAACTTCTAAATTTTACCAACTAATACAAATAATGAATGTTTTCAAAAGAACGTGAATTTTTATTTTTTAATCTGGTGTAAAATGTTTTAGGCATTGTAATACTACAGCGATCGGTGTGATATAAGAACTTAAACAAATAGAAGGGGACTTAAATATGAAAAATTAACTTCATGTCCCCCACAAAACCAGTCAACCAAAAAGAAGGGAGTGGAGAAAAAGCAAAAAAAACCAACCAAACAAAAAGTGCTATGTTTGGTTTTTGCTATAAAATGGAATTATAGTCTGTGGTTTATGGTAATTATTAGTGGTATAAAAAGGTTCTCTTTCCAGCAGCCTAGAAGAATGTATATTTCTAATCGCAATCAGTCTGCTTTAACCTTTAATCAATTTGCTGTGCAGAATGATATCCAAACTATTTCTTATTGATTCAAATATTGGTGGGGCCTCCAAGGTTGAGAGACTTCTTTTCACTTACTTTCTTGTATTTTTACAAACCACATTTTTTCCCCTGCTCCCTTAAAATAAATGCATTTTTTGGCCACAGATGTCTTTATTTTAAACATACCATGAAAGCAAACAAAGCAAGTTATTTTCCTACTGTTTTTGGCGGGAGTGGCCAAAGATTCGGAGGAAGCAGTAGGGCCTTATTGGAACTTTCTTCTTCAGTATGGTCTTAGGGGTGACTGACTAGGTTAGCGGATGGGTAGTGGTAATCATTTGGCAGGCAACCCAGTTAAAGGGACAGTGGGGAGTTGAAAGAGTGTGGGTGAAGGGGCCAGGAACAAGGAGAGTTGATGGAGAGCCAAAAAGGAGCAGCTGATGCCAGTCTGTTCTGGTCTCGTAGGGGTGGAGTACTCCTTAAATGATCTGGCTCTTTATTCACATAGTAATAGGGGCTAGAACTTAAATGAGACTACTCCTGATATATGATGCTATTTACTGAGAGTCAAGAAATCAGAATCTCGCCCTTTCGTGAATACATGCTGTTGCACATGTAAATTAGGGTTACCCCATCCCCTGCCCCACCTTTTCCCCCAAAGGCCCCACTCCTACTCTGCCTCTTCCCCCAAGGCCCCGTCTCTGTCACTCTGTCACGCTCCTCTCCCCCTCTGTTTCCCTATAGGGTTGCCACCTCTGAGGTACATTTGCCCACACATCCTAGGATTAATAAGCACAATTGCCCACGCATGGGATTTTCATTTATAGACACTCATTTGAAATTCTCCATTTTTACACACAGAGGTTTGCTTAATTAGCATACCCATTCTGGGGAGCAGGGGAAGGGAGCTCCCTCTTTTGCACATACAGCTATGATAAAAGGGAGGATTCCCCCTACGTTTACACAGGTACCGAGATTGGGGGCAAGACTTCCCATATTTGCACTAGTACCTGAAAGAAGAAGGTCCCACTTACTTGTACCCACACAGTGGGAGTTTTGAAGGAAGAGAAATGGATGCTCCCCCTTCTGGAGCACTCCCACCTAAGAGAGAAGAGGGGAGCACCCCCCAAATTGCTGCATACCTACCTGGTTCCCATGCCCCACCAAACTCCAGACTGAGAAACTTTTCGAATTTTTCCCAGTTTGGCAATCAGGAGTGGGTAGGGCAGCTGCAGGCTGTGATTGGCTGGGCGGGCTTGGTGCCGGGCTGTGATTGGCTGGGCTCTGTTCCCATCTTCAAGAGGGTGGTGAGCATTTTCTGGGTAAGCATGTCTCAGTGGGTTAAATTCAAATGAGCAGCGAGCGGTTTCCATGGATCAAAAAACCAGACATCGGGGCTTGTCAAATGGCACCCATACACACAAGCTGAAACCCAGACTGTCTGGGTGAAAACCGGAAGGGTGGCAATCCTAATATAAATAGGTGTAGTTTCATCTCAGCATGTGTTTTGAGAAGTCATCAAGAACACTTGGGACAGATGAGTTTTGGTGGCTAGAGAGGTCTGTTGTGGTGCTGATACACCCAGTCACCCTTTGGGGGCGGGGAGAGGTACATTACAGCCCCGTGGTTGAGTCTGTAGAGCTGCACCCAGTCTTGAGGCTGCGTGACCCTGGGGCTTTAGTCAGTAGCCTGGCTCTTGCTATCGGCACTGTGGCCTAGCAGCTAGAGTTAGTAGCCTATCCCTTGCTACCAGGGCAGTGCAGCCTAGCTACCAGAGTCAGCAATATAGCCCTTGCTACCAGGGCAATGCAGCCTAATGGCCAGAGTCAGTAGCCCAGCCCTTGCTACCAGAGGGGTGTGGCCTAGTGGCCAGAGTCAGCAATATGGCCCTTACTACCAGGGCAGTGCGACCTAGCTACCAGAGTCAGCAATATGGCCCTTGCTATCAGGATGGCGCAGCCTAGCGGCCAGGGTCAATAGTGCTGGTGAGCTAGGCTGCCACCACCACGGGGTGGGCAGTGGTCAGGATAGGGGGATCTGGGTCTGCCCTCTCCACCGGGTCCTAAACGAGGGCCCTGTCAGTGGCAGGGTTGCCCACTAGCCGCTCGGCAGGGAGCCTACCAAAACATGCCAAACCTGTCTATGGTTCTACAACCGCTTCCCCACAAAGTTTCCCTGAGTCGCTTCCTACCCGATTCTCTGTAGTTTGCCATCTTTGAATCTTCATGGTCTTGCCCCTCTCTATGTCTAACTGAGCCTGTGTGTTGGGGCCTGTCTGTGGCTGGCTGGCTGGCTGGCTGGCTGGCTGGCCTCCGCGTCCTGGACTGCAGGTGATCCTCCCTCAGGAGTCATCTCCTTCCTCGCTGGCAGTCAGCCCACACTGAGCTGCTCTGCTGCCTTTATATCCTGTCTCAAACTGGAGCATGCCCAGCAGAGCTGAAGGGGGTGGCCTCCTCAGCCCAGAGAGAAGGGTTAACCCCTGCCGCACCAGTGCCGGGATGATGCACCCTGTCACAAGGTCCCATTAATGTTTATCCAACCTTGACTAAAGGACATTTAAATGTAGAACAAATGAGTGGAATATCACTATTTACAGCATATAGTCAGTCTGGAATTCACTGCCACAGGAAGCCAACGAGACAAATTGTACTGTGATTGAATTTTAAAAAGGGGTGGATAAACTTATGAACAGTAATGATGCTTGTTTCTGTTCAAAATCAGACAACAAAGTCAGTAGTTAAAACTTGTGTTTTTGGGAGTAAATTGATTGCCCATGTGTGTATTGGGAAGGAATTTGTTGCTTCTATGTTCTACATTGTACAACTGAATAACTTTATAACACTGTTATGCGGCAAATTAAAATATTGAGCAAATTTCTAGTCGTTTTCCAACATAAAGCGCATGACACATCTCATAGTACTATTTTACAAGAAGCTAGGGGCTACTTTTATGGAACAAGAAAAAGATGAAGAATCTCTAATTATTTGCAAATGTCTTGACTACTTTCACTTGGACTAATTACACTTTTTAAACCATAATTAGATGTTTAGTTTTTCACTTTATTTCCAGCATTGTATGGACTGAATGATGCTGCCTATATTCTGAATACATGAAATGTCAACTTTCTTTGTCCGTCCCCCCCGCCCCCAGTTTTTAGACCAATGCAGCCTGTTTCTATTGAACATATCTATTGAAGTCCATTAATTTCTGGGGAATGCTCTGTATAGTTGAATGAGCCACCAGATAGAGTTAATGACACTAAATATAAAGAGGGATGCTTCATTTGAGCCTGTGTAGAATTTACTTAAAAATATATCGTGTGTGTGCGTGCGTGCATGCAGGGTGGGGGTTAGACGGGGGAGAGGAGTGACTGTATATAGTAACTGGGGAGAGAAATATGAACAAATAGTAATTGGATTAGATTGAAAATCTCCCGATGGTTTACTTCATAAATAGTGACTCGCAGCCTGACTGGTGGCTGAATAAGTTTCAGGTACTTGGTATTTTGGCAGCCAGCCTAATTCTTTAGAGAGTCCATTTAAAAACAGCCAGTCTGCTTTGGAGAAACGTTCCCTTTGGCCTGCTTCTGAATAAATGAGAGCTGGGAAACTAAGTGCCCTGTCGTCCTGGAGACACTGTTTGCTTCCCTAAGGGAAATGATCTAAATATGAGTGATGGTCTTCCCGCTACTTCACCACCATTTTTCCATACTTCCCCTCTTCCAGGTTATAAACTGTTCTGGCCTAACCCCCATTGTTACTCCTGGAACTCTTCCCTTCTCTCTCCCATTTTCCCCCAACCTTAATCTTAATCTACAATTATGCCAGTTCAAACTATTTTGAAGATCTTTTAAAAATAGTCTGACATTTGGGGTATCCATTAAGACCTCCATGACTTGCTTTCTATTCCTGGTGAGAACCTGCAATATAGGTTATCGTCCATAATTTATGCATCATGAGGAGATTAAATGAATGCTGCTCTGTTGCGAGTGTATCACTTTTTCCCTGAGGTAACATTTAATTTACTAACCTGCAAAACTAGTAGACTAGATAGAAGGAGCTATTAAACTAGAGTCTTCTGAGAGGAAGAATCCTTGAGGAAAAATTGGCATGTTGACCGTTGCAGCTCCCGCAACATAAAATATTGGTTTATGGGCTTGCTGCTGTGCAGGTCTGGAAGAGAAATCAGTGACTTGAATATAAATGTATATTTTGGAAGAAGAGGTGCTGTTTTTTTATTTTAAACTGTTAAATCAGATGTTATGTTGGTTGTGGAATTCTGTGTGGATGGAAGAAAAATATGAATTGTTTTAAAATGTTCAATAGCTATACATGTGCTTTTCTATCATGTCTAGTATGTATTGGAGATGATCCTGTAGTCAGATTTTTTCCCTTAAATCGAGCAGATGTCAGTTTGTACATGTAAACATTCGAGAGGATTAAACTGAAAGCATATTAAGGGCATGTGTACACTACAAACTTCTGATGACATAGCTTGCGTTGGCATGCATCCTTGGGTCATTGTGTTGGCGCAGCATGTACTCCCCAGGAGGGCTTGTTTTGATGTACAATGCAGTGTACGGTGGGTAGTTATCCCAGTGTGCATCTCACCACCGTCCAGTGCACGAAGTTCTGACAAGGCAAGGTGGGGCAGAAGCAAATCACACAGCTCTTTCCCTTTCCTTATCCCTACAGTAGAGAAGCTGTCATTTTATCCTCTCGATCCCACTCCTTTATAAGCACCCTGACTTTTCCTCCTCTACTTGGTCCTCCACTGTGCTGTGTCTGGTCCTCCAAATGTGGAGTGTGGTGACCTGATTTGGATCAAAGCTTATCAAGGGCTTATAGACACTAACCTGATCTAGAGTTCTAAATTTGGGAAATTGTATTTAATACTCTGTTAATGATTTTATAGGTGTTTCTTCCTTTTCAGGGATGTAATTTAGTTACTTACATGCTGGGGAAAAGGCTTTTTATTCATATTTTATAAATAATTTTTAAATATTTTTTTCTCATGACAGGTTACTGAATGCAATAAAGCCTGGACTGGTAAAAAAGATCAATAGACTGTCGACCCCTATTGCAGGGTTGGTGAGTATCTGAAACTGAGATAAATCTTTCTCTATTCCTCTTGACATCCTAATTTCATGACAGTGATTCTTTTAATCCTGTAATATATTTTAAGGTAGTATGAACTCTTTTATCCTGTTAAACTCAGACTGTCCCAGTGCAGGAATTCCAATCTTAACTACTTCCATGGTGGCAGGAGAACTCAAATCCTATTAGTATCTCTCTTCTAGGCAGGTGCTAAATGTGGTGATTCCGAAGTACATATTTTGGAATTCTGGTGCCAGTTTTAGAAAGTTTTGATGTACCAAGACTGTTTAAACATTCAAGAATGAAAATACGATTGTTCTGGATGCCTTATTTAATGCATAACTAACTTTGTAATATAATTCTGGCTAAAAAACCAACCTGGCATCTAGTGGGGAAGTGAAGGCAACTTAAAAAAATTATAACAAATGGAAGAAAGGGGAAGTTGATCAGAAGTTAGGAATTGTCAAAAATTGATAAGGGAACCCAAGGGGAAATACATGACCAACAGAGTTAACGATAATAAGGAGGAGTTTGTTAAATATATTAGGAACAAAAAGAATTCTGGCAATGGGATTGGTCCATTACTAGATGGAAATGGTGCAAAAAAGCAGAAGAGTTTAATAAACATTTCTGTTTGGCATTTGTGGGGAAAAAAGGATCATATAGTCTCATCATACCATCAGATGGTAACATTCTTTCCATCCCACTAGCATCTGTGGAGGTTGTTAAACAGAAGCTACTAAAGTTAGACATTTTTAAATCAGCAGGTCCAGATAACTTGCATCCAAGAATTTTAAAAGAGCTGACTGAGGAGATTGCTGGATTAATGTTGATTTTTTCAATAAGTTTTGGAGCACCATGGAAGTTCCAGAAGACTGGAAGAAATCTAATGTTATGTCCCTTTTTAAAAGGGATAAATGGAATGACCCCGGTGATTATAAGTCTGTCAACCTGACATTGAGCCCAGGCAAAATAATGGAGTGGCTAATATGAGACTCATTAATATGAGAGTTAATAAAGAATTAAAGGAGGGTAATGTAATAACTGCAAATCAACGCTAGTTAATGGAAAACAGATCCTGTCAAACTAACTTGATATCATTTTTTAAAAATGAGATTACAAGTTTGGTTGATAAAGATAATAGTGTTGATGTAATATACTTAGACCTTTGTAAGGCATTTGACTTGGGACAGCACAACATTTTGATTAAAAAATTAGAACGATATAAAATTAACATGCCACACATTACATGGTTTAAAAACTGGCTAACTGATGGTCTCAAAATGTAATTGTAAATGGGGAATCATCATAAGCAGGTCTGTTTCCAGCGGGGTCCCACAAGGGTTTATTCTTGGCTCTGCACTATTTTACATTTTTGTCTATGACTTGGAAGAAAACATAAAATTATTACTAATAAAGTTTGCAGCTGACACAAAAACTGGGGGAGCGGTAAATTACAAAATTGACAGGTAGTGGGAGGAATAATGTAAATAGTATTGTTTTGTTGTTTCACTGTGTATTGCTGAGTTGAACTTCTGCTGTCCGAAATTTTTAAATTTCATGTGGTTTTAGGTTCTTATTCATTCAGGGAGTTACTTTTCACTTGTTTGAAAGTAATGTTTCTATTTCTATGCATCTATTTGCCTTTTGTTGTTGGTTTTTCTAAATATATCTACAGTAAAATACTAGTCTAGGGGAAAAAGACCCCACCCCCCAAAAACCTCAAAAGTGAATTTACCAATCTACGGTGATTTAATCTATCTATGGTGATATGGATTAGTTGTTTAAAACACCCTCCTAAATGTCCCCATGCCTTTTGACTTTTAACCCAATCCTGCTCCTACTGTCCTTTTGTAAGCACTGTGGCATACCAACGTGATGAGTAAATTATAAATGCTGTGCAGAGATCCAAAACACCCATTGACTTCCTTGGAAAGAGGATCAGGCCTTCAGTCTGTTGTCAGTATTTTAAAAATAATATTTTTAATGAGTAGACACCATAAGTATGTTTATAAAATGTAGAGGATAACTTTTTCTTTTTCTTTCTTTCTCCCCACTCTACCAAGTCACATGTCTGGAGAAATCTGGAAGACTAACACTGTAGTCCAGAAACAGCTGTACTGTTTAGCTAGCTGACTGATGCACCTGAGGGACATTCCTTCCTTTATCATAAGATCTTGTTTATTATATAAGCTACAGTTGGCTTGTCATAGTATATAGTCACTAGGGTGAATGAACTGGAAAGAAGTATGTATGACTCACCCCAGTGTGCGCACACTAGGGTGGAAATGGCCTCTAGAAAGTCAATATTTTTTCCACTCTCAGTGAAACATACTTTATTTTGAACTCCAGAGACTGGTTCCACCTAAAACCGTAGCTCTGGTTTACAAGAACTTAGTGAAAAATAGGGTAAGTTTTACAACATCTGAACATGCATCCAGTTACAGTATTCTGCACATGATTGCACAATTCCAGAGCATCAGTGTTCAAACACTTCAGTCGCTGTTCAAATTTGATAAATCTCGATTCTCTGTTCTTTTTGTTGCACACACTTAATAGCTGACATAATGAGTATTTGGTACAGCTCTGGAGGAAAACATCCAATTTTTGATGCTTTTTCAGAGTTGGAGATAAAGCTTTAATATATGCTTGCCATGCTGAATACTTGGGAATATTTATTTCTTGCTTAGCTTCTATATCCAAGAGCAAATGGTCAAATTCATTTCATGAGCATACAGTACATAGCTCAACAAACAGCTTAGTTCAATTAAATCTCAAGGTACTCCTAGTATTTTTTGGTGTGGGTCTGCTAAGGTCAGAAAGCAGAGAGGACACTATGTCCAAAAGAACTTGTTGGCCTTAGGCTTTCAGCCCATCTTGGTAGCAGGTACTAAGGACATCTGGATTGGTTCCGTGGACTCCTCGTGGCTGCAGCTGATGCCCATATACTTCTATTTAGCATTTTAGAGGCTTCTCAGAAGAGAAGAATTTGTAGTGAAAAATATTAAGCGTGGGTAATCTATTTTATCTACTGACTGAGCTGTCTTGGCTTTAGGGACTAATAAAAATGGCTATATCTCAAGCTACTCTGAAACTTCAGCTGTTCTCATTTGCTTCCGTACGTGACTTAATAAGGAGCGATTCATGATTTGTTCACAAATACTGTGCACACTAGGAGAATATTCATGCTGATAAGTATTATTTTGTATTGTGACAGCAGCTAAGGATTGAGGGGTCAGGGCCTCATTATGCTAGGCACTGCACAAACAAGTAATCCAAAGACAAAATTCAGAGTGGTTGCCATGTTAGTCTGTATCAGCAAAAACAACAAGGACTTCTTGTGGCACCTTAGAGACTAACAAATTTATTTGGGTATAAGTTTTTGTGGGCTAAAACCTACTCATCAGATGCATAGAGTGAAAAATACAGGAAGCCATATAAATATTACAGCCCATGAAAAGATGGGAGTTGCCTTATCCGTGTGTGTGGGGGGGAGGGGTCAATGCTAACGAGGCCAGTTCAATTAAGGTGGAAGTGGCCTGTTCTCAACCGTTGACAAGAAGGGGTGAATATCAAGAGAGTGAAAATTACTTTTGTAGTGCTAACGAGGCCAATGCAATCAAGGTGGACGCTGCCCATTTCCAATACTTGACAAGAAGGTGTGAGTATCAGCAGAGGAAAAATTACTTTTTGTAATGACCCATCCACTCCCAGTCCTTATTCAGGCCTAATTTGATGGTGTCCAGTTTGCAAATTAATTCCAGTTTTGCAGTTTCTTGTTGAAGTCTGTTTTTGAAGTTTTTTTTTTTTTGTTGAATTGCTACTTTTAAGTCTGTTAGTGAGTGTTAGGCACATGATGGCATATATCACATTAGTAGATGTGCACAGATGAACAAGCCCCTGATGGTATGGCTGATGTGGTTAGGTCCTACAATGGTGTCCCCTGAATAGATATGCAGACAGAATTGACAGAACTCTATGCATCTGATGGAGTGGATTTTAGCCCACAAAAGCTTATGCCCAAATACATTTTTTAGTCTCTTAAGGTGCCACAAGGACTCCTCGTTGTTTTTGCCAAAGACAAAAGAATCCCTGCCCAGTCAGAGATCTCACAGTATAGGATTTTGACAATCACCCTGGATAAATATGCTCAAAATACAGCTGTCAAGCATGGTTTTAATTTGCTTCCAAATTCAGGGTGGTTGCTGCTTCTGTTAACAGCAGTCCATAAATTGTGCTTTGCTAGAACCAAATGGAACCTGGACATTAAAATTTTGGCTTGCTTTTAAGCTTAGGACCTACAATGTTTGAGTACATACAAAATTTGATTAAGCATATGCAGGAATGAGAAAGTAATTTATTTGTTAATATGAAAATATAGCTTTGCTTACAAAAAAATCTAATGTACAGAATACCCCAATAATATGTTATGTCATTAATAGTGATGGAGTGTTTCATTTAAAAGAGCTTTCTTCTGGAAACATGGATCTTCAAGCCAGGAATTGATATTCGACTTTCAGTTGTTAACATTGTCAACCTTCCAGAAACTCCATCTTTGTGTTTAACTATAGACATCTGGAAAGGTGTTTTGTTTGCTTCACTAAATAGAAGCCCAGCTAATATTATGTAACTTTTATAATGAAAAGAGCAGTGGTTTAGAGTAGATTTAGTGATTTCATTAAACCTGCAATTTTTCATTGAGTTCAAGTTGCTGTTAATTTAATCAATTTGGTGTAATATATTTAAGTGGTCACCATTTTTAAAAGTTGGCTTGTATCGATAGTTATTTCATACCACTGCGTAGTGCCATGTACATTTCTTACCTCATTATTTTCATAAATTTAGATTATTTCAGACACCACTGTGGATAAATGCTGACTTTTCAATGGTAACCACTCTATATTACTTCTGGAAATAGGTTTTTCACTTCCAGATTTTTCTCCTTGTCCCTGAATAATGTCACTTTATGAAAAAAGAAAAAAGTTTATGCCTTATCTTTAGTTTGACAGGGCTTATCAGACTTTATAGCCTTTACTTCAGTTCCTTGCACTATCCCCACAGGAATTTAGACATTTACTTCAGAGTCTGTGTGAAAGAGTCAAATATAATAGTAGGAAATAGCCAAGACAAAGTTGAGGGGCTGAACTTTTGATCATATCTTGGTTCATGGTTCAGCACTAATGAAGAAACATCTGTATACTGCAATATTTAATTTTCAATTTATGTATTGTACACAGCTCCGTATATTTTTGAAGTTTAGCAATAGGAAAACATCTCCCCCAAAGCTGCCTGAGTGCATAGTTAATACACTGAAAGGAAGAGAATGATAACATACTGTGTTAAAATGACCGGTTCCCTTTAAAACAGTCTTTTCAGTAAATTATTTTCTTAGGAAGTTTGTCTTGGCAAAGTAATCTTCAGGAACTTGCTAGAAACCTTGTTAAGAGTCATAGTTGCCTGATCTGCTGGTATCTGGGATTTGCTTTGAACACTGAACTGTTGCATAAATTACTGTGTATTTTTGGATTTACATGTTACCTCATAGATATTTCAGAATTGTGTTTGCTTTTAAGGACTTGTGAATTAAGTCTAATAGATTAAGTAAATATTTTATTTCCAGGTAGATGACATTCACAGGATAAATATGGTGCACTATTCTCTTTCATAAGGTACATAATAAGGAATTAAATTTTATGGGAGGTGAATGCATAGAAATTTAATGGTGTACATGGTTATGGTGAATAATCAGGGCATTTAGGGAAAGGGGAAAGATGAAGTGATATGAAACAATTTTTGTTGTTGTATTTTTAATATTTATTGCTTTAGAAAGAGTACCTTTTTCGCCTCACCAATTCTTTGTTCTTTTTGTGTGTGTGTGTGTAATGTTCACTGGGTTTGTAGTTGCAACATATTTCTCTGTAGTAGTATCCAAACTCATCATACAGGATAACTTTTCCATTTCTCTATTCTACACATGCTTTAATTCAGTGGTTCTCCAACTTTTGTACTGGTGACCCCTTTCACATAGCAAGCCTCTGTGTGCGACCCCCTCCCCCCTTATTAATTTAAAACACTTTTTTACATATTTAATCAGTGGCGGATTAATGATTTTGCTACCCCTAGGCCCAGAAATAATTGTGTCCCCGCCCCCCGAGCTCACCTCTGCTCTGCCTCCGCCTCCTCCCCTGAGCGTGCCGCCGGGTCCTGCTTCTCCCTGCTCCCTGCCAATGCTTGAGCGTGACACAGCTTCATGAAGGGGGAGGGAAGGGGGGGAAAGTGGCACGCTCAGGAGAGGAGGCAGGGCTGGGGTGGGGATTTGGGGAAGGGGACCAATAGGGGCAGGGAGGGGCGGGGCAGGGGGCGGAGGGCGCAAACCGGCACCGGGGGAAGCAGCCTCTGGCTGCTATTATAAATTTGTCGGCCCTGCAAATTTGCCGGCCTAGGCCTAGGCCTTATCGGCCTAGGCGTTAACACGCCACTGATTTAACACCATTGTAAATGCTGGAGGCAAAGCGGGGTTTGGGATGGAGGCTGACAGCTCACAACCCCCCTTTAATAACCTCATGACCCATTGTTTGAGAACCCCAGTTTTAATTGCTGATGGCGGTGTCTCTAAACAAACCAGTCTCTCAGCACAACCATCTCTGAATAGAAGTCTCACTGCTCAAGTTGAGTCACTGTTTTCGAAGTGTGATGAATTTTACTTCTGCTTTTACTTCTGTTTAGTTCTCATGTAGATCTTGGCATTGGTAGCCACAAAAATGCTTGTGGATTGTAATGGATGAAATGGTAAACATCTACACAGCAAAGTCCTTCAATCGTTGGCCATAGATTCTGTGATAAAAGTGGTGCCATTCTAAATAGTCACTGGTTTTCTTACACCACCTATGCCTGATTCCAGTATTAACATCTGAAAATTTGCTAAAACAATACCTCTGGTGTGACCAGTGGTCAGGAATGGTGCTGTGTGTTTTGGCTCAACATTGGCTCATCTGTAATGTGTGCTGGATTCCAGCTGTAACAGAATACTGTCTTTAATTCATTTGTTATGTATCCTTGCATGCTTGTTTTTCCCCCCAAGCCCTCTAGACTCTTCTTTCAAATGGAATTTCCATTCCATTTTTTTCTTTCTGTTGGATTGATGTCACCTGGGAGGGACAGAGCAGCCTTATAAATTGAATATTTTCCTGTTACTGAATTTAGCCATGTGCTCTGTTCATATTAATCTCTGCTTTTTATGAAAGTGTAGAAGTGAACAGAAAGGCTTAGCCATAGTTCTTCCTTAATGGAGTGTGAACTGAGTCTAATGATACTATGGCTAATTCACCATCGAAAACAAAATAAAAGAGCTGTTGGTTGCAAAAATTTAACAGGGTCCTTGGCAGCAGAGAACTCAGAGAAATCCAAGGAAATAGCATTTCTGGGTGTGGGAAGGGAATAGAAAACAGTAAAACTAAAATTTTAAATTGAAATTCAGCTGTTTTTCAACTGGATTGATAGGTTTATTGCTTGCAAGTATTTCTCCATAAGCCCATCTCTTTCCTAATCCTGAAAAGAAGGAAAAGGCCAAATGCAACACTGGCAAAAATGTCTATATCAACGTCTGCATCTCTGTTGAAATCTTTCATTGGAGGAGCTGTACATGCTTGTTGCACAGATGGATTTGGCTCAAACTCACACACTTTAATGTTTGAAGTTAATCATCATACTGACAGTAGTATCTGTACTGGAGACCTAACCTACCACATGGTTTACATCATATTTTTCAGCTATCCAAGTTTAACCTTAAATTGACCTAAGGTTTGCAGAGTAAAGGGATGCATATGCAACAGACTATCAGCTGGCATGGTATGCAATCAGAAGAGAGAGGTAAATAACCCCTCCAATTTATTCAATAGTAATTTTGCTGTTGAAGTGTTGAGCTGAATTAAGCCCTAACCCATATTTCAAATATAGTAATCAGATAATACAAGGAAGCTATGCTGCATATTACTTAAACAAAATAAACAAAAAAGAAACGCCCTGGGTTTCACTTTGAATATACACTTCGAATGTAATATACAGTTAAGAGCTTTGGAAAGATATGGTTGTGGCTTGCTGGTATCTCCTTTGTTTTGTTTTTTGAGTAATATGGAGAGAACAGACAGCTTTGCAGAACCCGTTAATAAAAAGATATTTTTAGCACTGGGAATAGTAGAATGTTCCGACATGCTATTCATGTTACAGTTAAATGACTGACACAGCTTCACTGCTTTGTGGACCTCATTTACCATTGTGACAGATATTTATTCCCTCAATGTGTATGTTGATGGAAGATAAAAGAACTCAATTGGATTTGTCCCTTACACAGTTCTTTTCCGTATATTTTTCTGTATAAGTATAACACTATCTGAAAACGATGCGTCTTACAATTTTTCTCAGTTCTTCTGATGTATGCAAAATTAGTAATATCCTTATCTGTTTCTTGGAGGTGTTACTTGCTAGAATGCATGCCCCAACATGCTAGGGTGTGCCTGGCAGCTTTTCATAATAACTGGAGAAAGCAGCCCCTCCTCTTTCTTCCAAAAAACTACATGCAAAATATTATTGCAGGGATAGGCTTGTCACTTTAATTCTCTTATATTCAACTTGAACTTGGGGGAAAGAGGATTGTTCAGAGATTAATTAACTTTCATTGGAAGCATTCCACATAGTTGTAACCTTAAACAGTAGCTGTTGCTTAAGTGGAGTAGGGACTCCATTTGATACATTACTTGGGGGAATGTTCTTGCTTATTTTCCTCTTTGGTCACCTGGGATTTCATACCAACATTCCTGATTGGAAGGAAGCCATATGATCTCACTGGATCTATAAAGGAGATCAAATTCTGCCCTCCTGTGTCAGCAATTAAAATAGTCTTCAGTAGGAACTGGAGGTCCCTAACTGAAGGCAACATTTGCTCCATGTTGGTTACTGCTCCATAACATAGTAATGTGGATAGATTTAGATATATGGGGAAAAATTGTGGCTTAGGATTGGCTGGAAAGTCATGTAATTGTTTCATTAAGCGATGGGCCTGGAGTGTAGGCAAGTGTAGACCAATGAGCAGATGTAAACTGAGTATAATATCCAATACCAGTCCCACTGGTTGCCCATGCAGTCTTATCTCTGGGGTGCAGGTTGTCAGTGGACAATGACCCTTGTGTTTGAGCAGTTTAATACAAGGTCAGTTCTCTGTGATAAGAGCCATATGATAAATTGCATTTATCTTTGACCATCCTATCTGTGCTATGCCCACTAATTTATCTCCTCCGAACCTCTTCCAATGTTCCAAATTCTGGGGCAGCATCAAAGGTTTGTTTTCAAAATATCTTTCCAAAATTACCCAAGTAAATCAGATAGGAAATAATCAGTTCTGCACCAGTGATGGTTTGGCATTTTAATATATGATGACCCCTAAGGACTAAAGTTAAGTTTCATATATCATTGAAGTTGAAACCTCTCCAGTTTGCCAGTGGTATAACGTACTTAGCCACGGAAGGTCATGAGTTATTTTAAGTGGAGCTAATAGCACAGCCTATAATTAAGGTTGCCTGACACTTCCCATTATAAGACCCTGTTTTCAGTTGCTTATCACTTTGCCAAACTTCAACCATTTGGACTGAAACTTACTATGCCAACTGTCTGCCTGAGGATGGGTTCTCCACCCCTCCCACTGAGTTTCAGCAAGAATGATTAATCCTTTTCAGAGAATGAGATTAGGGAAACTACATTGTTTGTCAACATTGAAAAGAAATATTTCAGCCTTTTGTTGTTGAGAGGTTCGAGTGTCTGCATGTTTTGTTTTTTAAAAGGGTGACCTTTGTGTTAGAGAGATGCCTGTTGCTGTCCCCATGGAAAACTACCCAAACTTGACCAAGTCCTTTTAAGACCAAAAAAAGGCACATCATGTGTTCAGAAGAACTGTTACATTTTCCCAAAGATTCTACCTGTACAACCCCTGAGGCTGCAGGAGCTGACCAGGACTTTCTCTGCAGTTCTGATCCTGGAAGCTAGGGGTTGCTGTGGCACCAGGCACAGATACTGAGGGCAGAGGCCCTTTCTTCTATGCTCTCAGTGCTATTCCTGTTGTGGCCATGGCAGCATGGAGGAGGTGAAAGGAAACTGACTGAAATGCACAGGGTTCAGGCAGAGATAATAGATTGGGACAGAGAAGCAAAGGGAAGACTGGGTGTGTTTGGTGGGGGAAATTGGATCTGACTGGGCAAGGAAAGTGGAGGGGAAAATTGGGAGTGGGAACCGGGTTGGGGGAAGAGTGGGATTGGACATGGAGTTTGGAGGGGCAGACTAGGATTGGCTGGACAAGGAGATTGGTACTGGGATTTTAAAAGACTGATACAGGAAGCTAGAGTGAAACTAGTATAAGGAGATAGGACTAGCACAGGGACAGGCTGGAGGGGACATGGGCAGAAAGGGTTAAACTTGTGGGGAGCAGGAGCAGAAGGGTCTATGCAGGGCACATTCCCCTCCAGAACCTGGAATGGAGCCAAGGATTCCCAAATCCCAGCATTCCTCTGTGAAAAAGGATGGAAAATTGTCTCATTCCATCCTAGTGGCTCGTCCACATAGAAGCTGACTACCTTACTAGCATTATCTGTTACCCTGTTAGTTCAAGTTTCAGAGGTCTGTGTAATGGATCTAACTGTTCCAACCCTACTGATGAACCACGTGGGTGTCAATATAATGCCACACGATAGAATTTCTGTTTTGTTCAGTTTTCTTTTTAAAAGGAAATCACATACACAAAACTTTAAAATAATATTAAGGTTGCAATGTCAAGCACTCACAAGTTAGGAAATACCAGAATTAAGGTTCTACAAGTGCTGTCGCTATGGGTGCCCCACTTCAGATGTCAGTGTGTCCCAGCGCTGTTGATCGGAGATTTATGGTAGCAGTGTCCGAGCTGGTTGTGCATGTGCAGTAGGCATCTCGTGGGGACATTGGTGCTGCGTCTACCGCACACACAACCTAAGCCCTACAGTTCCTTCTCAACTGTCCTCGGCTGAAGATGGAGCTCAGGAGCAGTGTTCATCACTCTTCCCAAACCTTTCGAAATAATAGTTTAAATAGTTAGTCATATATAAAGTTAGTGTTATAGTTATTTTTATTACAAAAAAAAGTTTTTCTCTAATTACCCATCCTGCACCAGGGGCTGTTAACCATTAAGATACCTGCCTCCACAGGCTTCAAGCAATATGGTTCCTGCCGTGAAGCAATGCCCATTTCGGACGGGCACTCCTTGTGCGTACAATGTCTCAATGAGGCACATATTCCACAAAAATGCGCCCACTGTAGCAATCTGAAAGCTAGAGACAGGTGTGACCTGAATCTCAGGCTAAAAATGATCTTGATGGAGAAATCTCTCCAACCGGAAATGGACACATGGACTGCCTCTCCGGGCACTCCTCCCATAGGAACAGAAGACGTATCCTCCAAAAGACTGAGGAAGAGGGCACAGATGTCTCCACAGAGAGCACCGCAAAAAACGGCGGTCTCCTGCCAGGTCGCTACCCTGATGCCAACACATGCTCGGGTGAACACCTATGATGCTCCAGGTACCTCTGGCACCGCCAAGTCCGAGTGAAGGAGACGGAATTGAGGCACTGATGAAGACATGCCTCCTCCACAGCACCAAGTTCACCCATAAGGGACTCAGTACCAAGTGTCTCCTCAGGCACCAGGACTCCGCCCCCGGCACCAACAGTGGAGTCCGCACCAGTGGAGAAAACCAAGCCGGCACCTAACAAACCGCTGCAGCATCTGTTGGCACCGATGAGAGCACCCCCCTCAACACTGATGGTACCGACATCAGAACTACCACAGTCTCTGCTGTGAGAGAAATGTGATTGTGTCATCGGCACTGCAGTCCCCATTATTTGGTTCTGAGTGCTCCCCCATGGGCTATGGAGGAGGTCCCCATGTTTCTCACAAAGCAATAGACTCGTCCAGGGAAGACTATGAGGTACAAGAACCATGCACTTTCTCACCACACCATTCAACACCAAAAGAACGATGACCACCTTGGAGCCATATGGGGCTGACATACTATTATAACCAAATGGCTCAACCATGGTGCGGACCGTTGTGTATGTATCCACCAATCGCCTTACCAATGCAATGGACACATTGGGAACAATGGGCAACTTACCAGGGCCCACACTCCAGTTCACCTACGGCTCATAGAGGTGAACTGAGGTCTAACACCACGTCTCCCACCCTGCACCCCACGGAGGCTCAGGAAGTTGGGGATGACACTGAAACAGGCACAGACCAGGAAGCTACATCTGCAGCACACAGTTCTTCCTCTTCCCTGGATGAGGCGATCATGGCACCACCGCCTACTTTGGTGGATGACTTCAAGCAATTCCATGAACTATTTAAGCGGGTTGCAGACAAACCAGCATAAGCTGGTACAAATCCTGCAACCATTATCTACTTCCAAGATCACCCACCCCATCAATGATGCGATCCTGGAACCAGTGGAGGCAGTCTGGCAGACACTGGCCTCAATTCTGCCAACATGTAGGGCAGATAGGAAGTATTAGGTCCCCGCCAAAGGGGTAGACTTCCTCTTCTCACATCTGCCTCCCAACTCCTTGGTAGTCGATGCCGCTAACCAAAGCGGTAAACAAACTCTGTTTAGATTGACACTACAAAATAAGGAATACAAGAGGCTCTACCTGTTTGGGCACAAAGTTTATTCTTCGAGCACATTACAATTCAGAGTCGCCAACTATTTGGCCTTGTTGGCTAAATACGATTGATAATTATGGGAAACTTAGCTTGTTCACAGTGGAGCTCCCTGAGGAGAAACCGTCACAATTTCAGGCCATTGTAAATGAGGGTCAACTCTTAGCTAAAACATCCCTCCAAGCATCTTTGGATGTTGTGGACACAGCAGCCAGAACCACGGCCACGGGCGTAGTGATGCGCCAGGCATCCTGGTTGCAGGCCTTGGGCATCCCTAGAGAACTGCAAACGAAAGTAGAAGACTTACCTTTTGATCAAGAAAAATTGTTCTTGAATAAGACTGACAAGGTGCTCCACCCAATGAACAACTCTCGGGCCACTCTGTGCATTCTGGGGATTTATACCGCACTTGCAAAGAGAAGAAGGTAGAGACCCCTTCACCAGTCGACATGATATCCACTCAGAGATTGCCTAAATGGATCTCCACATGCATTCAACAGTGTTACCATATTCGGAACACGGACCCTCCTACGCACATCAGAGTGCATTCTACATTCAACCTTGATGGCATTTATACACAATGGTTCCGATATTAGAGATTTGTAAGGCAGCCACTTGGGCCTCTGTCCATACGTTTACTGAGCACTATGCAGTCACTCATGATGCCAGGACTGACGCCATAGTTGGCCTAACCATACTCACCTCTGACTCAAACAAACCCAAAATCCCTTCTGCCTTCTATGGGGCACTGCTCTACAGTCACCTGAAGTGAAGCACCCACAGGCACAGCACTTGAAGAAGAAGAGAAGGTTACTCACCTTGTGCAGTAACTGAGGTTCTTCGAGATGTGTGTTCCTGTGGGTGCTCCACTATCTGCCCTCCTCCCCTCTACTTCAGAGTTCACAGTTGGGACTCTGCAGTAGAGAAGGAACTGGAGGGCTCGGGTCATGCACTTGCTAGACGCGGCACCAACGACACTGCATGACCCCTACTGTACACGCGTGACCCACGCGGACACTGCTACCGTAAAACTCCAATTGACAGCTCCGGGATGCACTGACACCTGCAGTGGAGCACCCATAGGGATACATATCTCAAAGAACCTCAGTTACTGCACAAGGTGAGTAACCTTCTCTTATCTGGACAACCTTAATTTGGCCTCCTTGTGTGCATGCACTGATTTATTTTAAGTACTTATGTTCCTCGTTATCATAGTATCTCAGCACCTCACAATCTGCAATGTGTTTGTCCTCACATCACCCCTGTGAGGTAGGGAAGTATTATTATCTCCATTTCACAGATGAGGAACTGAGGCACAGATAGGCTAAGTGACTTGACCAAGGTCATACAGGAAGTCGGCAGAGCAGGAATTGAACCTGGGTCACTGAGGCCTAGGCTAGATCCTTAACTATTGGACTGGTCTTAACTCTCTAACAATCTTTTGTTACGTGATCGCATACTGTCTTTTCCTTGTGACCCCCTGATTCATACATTGCTTAGGATGAACCAGCTTTGGGGTTGAGTCACAATTGTACAGTGAAAGAGGCTGTTGTTTGTAAGACCCCCTTCTCATTTGTGCAGAACTTGGAAGGCGTGTAGTGAATGAGACAGGATTAAAAGAAAAGAAAGGATGGTCTCATGGTTAAGGCAGATGCTGCCCTGGAGAATTGGATTCTATCCCTGCCTCTGCCACAGACCTCCTATGTGATGCTGGGAACATTTCTTAAACTACATTTTCCACAGGTGGACATGGGGAGTGGATGATTCTCATTTTCTGGGTGCCTGGTTTGAGACCCTCAAGTCTAATTTGCCAAAATTTTGAGCACTAGCAGCTGCAACTGACATCACTGGGAGCTGTGCTTCGAAAATATGAAGTGCTGTATGATACTAAGTACTCTGAAAAATCTCAAATTGAGCATCCAAAATTAGAGGATGCTTTTAATCTTTAATGTCGGAGTGCTTCAGCTCTGCTTCTTTAAAAAGGGGATGTTACTACTCTCTCACTTCCCAAGGGTGTTATGAGAATAAATTCATTAATATTTGTGATGCACTCAGCTACTATACTGAGGAACAACATAGGAAAATCCTATGAGGAAAATTAATAACACTGTCTTCAGAACAGGATTTGAATCATATGCCGTAAATAAGGTTTAGGGTCACACGTTGACAATGTAGAGAAATCAAAACGTTGAATACCTGCTTATTAAGTGAGCACCATCCATCCTCTGCACTGAATGAAGCAGTTTTTCTGTGGAAAAAATAGTATGTGATCATATAATTTCAGACAGTGTCAATGCATGTGCAGAAGGGGGCCAAATTAGGGTCGCCCATAATTCTGGCATTTCCTAACTTTTGAGTGTGCTTGAGTTTGTAATCTTAGCATTTTTTTCACATACCATTTTATGAACAGTATTACACAAAAAGCTATGTACAGGGTTTTCTTATTTCTCCTCCCAATTTTCCTCCATATTTAAGCGAGGGCTCAAATATTGTGAGTGCAAAAGTGAGGGTACAGCTTTATCAGTACTGCACCCATTTAGACAGCTGACAACCTGATTTGTGAGTGCAATTGGATAATTATCTAAATAGGTGCAACAGTAGACATAAATTCCACCTTTAATTTGCAAGGTCACTTTGAACATATAGGGTGTAGATTCCCAGTAGATGGATATAAGAAATGTTTTTGTTGACAACCAAGCATTTTCTATTGGCAGAACCTGAACAAAATATTTTTACCTGTGCCATGGATCAGGGCTAGCTACACCTTTGACCTCAAGTCTCACTGAAGATGGGTGCCTTTACCTCTCCCAGGGTGGAGTCCTGTGATTCTCCCATTCTGGACTGGGTCCTGAGCTAGATTACCTTGGGTACCACCTGTGATTGCTCAGCAAGTCTGACTTGGTTTGGCCTCTGCAAGTATTTGCTTTGGGAGCTGTGACGTAGTGGAGAAGAGAGATCCCAAAAAAGCCTTTTCAAAACAAAGTGATGTTTAATCAAAATAGGAACAAAGCATAACAAAGTAAAGGGTTTTAATACAATAAAATCTCTCCATGCACATCTTCCATTGTTGTTTGGGTGTGTAGCCGTGTTAGTCACAGGATATTGGAGAGACAAGATGGGTGAGGTAATAGCTTTTATTTTGACCAACTTCTGTTGGTGAGAGGAAGATATTACCTCACTCACCTTGTCTATCTTGCATTCACACATCTTATCTACAGGCTTAGGTATGCAGAGCTTATTTCAGACATCCTACTGTCTGGGGACTGAGGGTTCAGTCTGCTCTGCAGCAGTCTGTGCCTCACTCTTTTCCCAGTTCTCCAGGGGTTGTCGTTTTATCCCCCCTAAAATTCTTTGTTCCAGATCTTCCCATCTGGATCCTCCACTCTGGTGGCTAGAAGCTAGACAGCTGAGCTCAGCTGAGTTGGAGCTAAAATTTCAAAACACAGGACACCTGCCATGTCCCTTAGGTATTGGTAAATGAGGCTATCTGAAGCTATTGAGTACTTTACTGTGTAGCTGTCATTAGCATCTGTTGGAATTGACTGCTTGCAATCATCCCTGAAATCCGCTGCACACAGAACCGTGCAGGAGAGACCTCCACCATTTGGAGGCAGTAGGACCCAGCTGGTGCCTTTCCTGCTCCCCCTCCCCCATGTGGCTTTGGGGAACAATTGTAGAAAGGAGCTGGCAGAGACTCCAGCTTGTAGGAGCAAAAGCAGCCAAAGCAGGGATCTTTGGACATTCAAATAATTTCCTACAGCTTTGACAGGATGATTTCTGCTCAGTTCTGATGGACCGATTGCTACAACTCTTCTGATTCCTCTTCCCCTCTCACAGACTTTTCACCTCAGCTTCACACCAGTCCTGCCCCTCGTTCCTTCCCTCCCCTGCCCCTCGTTCCTCCTCCCATCCTTCCATTTAGCTTATCCTCTCCTAAGTAACCCCTAAATAATTGTGGAACAAACATGACATTTGTGGCTATCACATTTTTCACTCTGTGTTCTTCTCTTCCCACCCCCCATTCCCCATGTGTCTGTCTTGTCTATTCAGACTGTAAACTTGTCTAGGTAGGGACCATTCTGCTGTTCTGTTTGTACCGCACCAAGCACAATGGGGCTCCATTCTTGGGTGGCCCTTAGCCACTACTCTAAGTGTCCAAGAGTGACAGGAGCTTAACTTTAGTGCAAAGGGGACAGTCCAGATCAGAGAGGGCATAAGTATGGTGTGCTTATGCCTCATTCTACAGTGACCTTTTTCCAGACTCAGCTCATGTTCCTTCCAGGTTCTTCAGAGACTGCTTGGCTTCTAGTAGCTCCTCCTTAACCTTAAGGCATGTTAACTTGCCAGCTCCAGTCTTCAACCTGAATCATGCTAGGTCAGTGCAAAATTCAGAATTAAGTCTAGTAAATATGATATAGCCATGTCTGATTAACTTGCATTGAAGCTCCATTTTCCTTTTGTTAGCAGCAATTTTGTGGTGTTGGTACCCAATCTCATTATTACGGCTGTTAGTGAAAGTCTGATTAACAGCAGTAAATTGCAAAGGCATATCTTATGTTTCACAACCCTGCTAATTGGCAATCAGTAAGCAGGTTCCAGGAAACCAGTGTGGGAGCACTACTCCCCCACAACCTCCAGCCACTTTCTGTGTAATCTCATAGTTTAACTGAACTTCATGCTGTGGAGCATCTGTCCTCAGACGTTCAGCTGATGATGCTGGTTGTTTATTCCTTGCCTTCTATCGTTGTCAGAGCAGTCCATTGCTTGTGATTATTATTCAGCTTTAAGACAAATGGGTTGCACTGGACTTCGTTTTAAATGTATTTTAATGTTTCCAATCAACTTTTACTTCTCCTTGATTGGTTCTTGGAACAGTTTTAGGGATAGTGGAATGGATGCCTCCTCTCCTAGCATTACAGTTGCAATTGTAACAGGATCTCTGGCAGGCTTTCACTCCAGCTGTATGTTCTGGACTGCCAGCAAGTCTGTCTTAGCCATCATGTCCTCAACTTCACTTTGGTGCTCAGACTTCCAGAAGTTAGAGGTCCCAGAGGTTCCAAGCCAGC
The DNA here is from genome assembly GCF_009764565.3 of Dermochelys coriacea. Classification (NCBI taxonomy): domain Eukaryota; kingdom Metazoa; phylum Chordata; order Testudines; family Dermochelyidae; genus Dermochelys; species Dermochelys coriacea. The sequence continues at coordinate 98,760,601 of NC_050071.1, read as the reverse complement.
TCCTTGATGGAGTCTTCCTGTGTTGCTTTGAGCCAGGACAGCAGACCTAGCTGCCAGATGCTCGGACTCATGACATTGTGCTTAGAGTTGTTGCTGTTTTAGTGAAGTCCTTGTGGTAGCAGGTATAGCTGCCCTGATGTCATTTAGGCATGTACTTGTGAAGGAAGGGCCAGCCGATGGCTGAATGCGGCCCACCTTCAGTGTTGTTTTGTAGACCTTCTCAGGGCCACATTTTAGAATGCTGTCTCCTGCAGCATTGGCTCCATGGCTAGCAGAACGCTAGCTGGGCACATCTTACCCCATCTCACTAGGTCTTTGTTAGTCCCACAGCCTACAGGAATGAAGCTCCCTCCTCCATGGCAGGATTATTCTATAAGATGTCGTCTTCTTGATACAAGTTTTCAGTCCAAACTCAGTGTGTCTATTGGATGATAAACATGATGCTTTTGAACTGCTTCTGGAGTTGCAAAGATTAGGCCGTGTCTACACTAGCAAGTTTACAATGTCACAATGCAGCTTTGCTGCTGTAAGACTGCTCATGTGGTTCCTCTATGTCGGCGAGAGACACTTTCCTGCTGACAGCGCTGTGCATACAGGCACATCTGTTGGTGTAGCTTCTGTCACTCAGAGAAGTGTTTTTTCACACCTCTGAGCGACACAAAGTATGCCAACAAAAATGCTAGTGTAGACATAGCCCTAGTGATATACAATTGGCATAAGTATACAGTGGGTCCTCCATTTAAAAGGGGACATAGAATAGGTTCAGATATTTGAAGTTTCAAGTAATCCAAGGGAACTTTCACTCTGACTAATACATGTCAGGAACATGATTCTTGTTTGAATAACTAGGAGGTTTGGATAATTAAGGTGATACTGTAAATATGTGGTGAAAATAGTGCTAGACAGCTCTGTTTGATTAATATTCTAAGCTACCAACTGATGAACTTTCAGTGGCTGAACTAGCAAAACAGTTTATATGGCTTTGCCCTGAATGTAGAAGTGGAAAAAATCCTTTCTTTTTGCACAGCACTCGGGTGTTTTCCTTCATTAAGTTTCTCCTGTTATCCTTATAAAGGTCAGATGGTAGCTGCTGCTTAAGCACAACCATCACATGAAAAGCACAGCTTGAAATGTTCTCAATATGACACAATGCATCTGACACTGCTATGGTATTTTATATACCTAGTTTAAATAAAATAAGGTTTAAAAAATAAAAACTATGTGCGGCTAACATGGCTATTTTTCAGTGTAAAGCATGCTTTTGAAATAACCCTTGCCTTACATTGATATTGGACATTGAAACATAGAAACTAGGGCCAAATACAAAAATTCCATAGATTTTTAGCTAAAGCCATTTGTGAAAACTTGTAGATCAATTGGAATATTCCCCTGAGATTACTAATTGTCCCTGCCTAAAAGGATTTATAAAATTTAGAAGCAGACTGATGTAAAAATTACATTTGCCTTATTTTGCATTAAAATGGCATTTAAAGACTGACACAATGGCAAACTTTAATAATCATGCTGTTTAGAGAGTAATCTGATTGATTTTAAATATTTTTCTCCTCACTTGTTTAGAGAGACTTGTATGAAAACAGAATCTTTCTTCCTTGGGTTAATCTCTTCCTACTTTTCATGCCTAGGGTTTGCCTAACAGTTCTGTTTATGGTGGCATAATTTAGATTCTCTAGTCTGAGGAATATGATATCACAGAGGATAATGACTTGAGACATGAAAGAAATAAGACAAGTCTCTCATTCATAGAAAAATATTCTTGGTAGTAATAGAGTGAAGAAACTTATCATTTGAGAATGATCATGAAACAAGCTGTCGTCCCCCGCCCCCGAAAATTCCCATGACGAGTTGCTTGTTCTCTAATACTTGCTACAAAGCAGTCCACAACAACATGAAGTAAATGAAAGAATGTGTTACAGGGTTTCAGAGCTATTTCTTATATATCTGGCCTGAATTTTCAGATACTGTATCCAGTATCTCTGCAGCTCCTGGCTAGCTATGTCGCTGTTGCTTCCCAAAAGTGCCCAGTCATTTCCTGGGTCACGGTCCTTCCTCCTACCTGACCAGGAAGAAGGAGATTTGCAGTAGGGAGAGGCTTGATAGGGATTGTAGTCACCTGTTTAGCAGGTTCATTACACCAGCCATAGTATTAAAAGTTTGCTCTCAACAGTGCTTGAGTACTTAAATGCTCTTCAGTCCTTATCCTTTAACTGATCGTAGATTAATCACATGATTTTAAAATACCATTGCCCAAGCTCTTGAGCTTTCCAATCTCAAATAGGATTTGCTTTATAAAGTATGAGCTGTTTTGGAAAACCGAGTCTCCATGAATTCTAGATTTTGACATTTTTCTTTTTTTAGAGCTGTGAATGAGTACAGTCATACTTAGCTCTGTTCGAATGCTTATACCACTTGCAAAAAATTAAGATAACTTCTCAACAGCAGTTAATTTGTATGTGAATTTTTTTTGCAAAGAAAAAGAATTTGAGGGGTAATACTAGAAATTTTGGCTCTTGGTTCCACAAACAAAATACTGAGTAGGCAAAGCTGTAATGTGAAAAATTTCAGGCAGTCTAGCCAGTCTCAATCACAGCTTCTATTGTTATTAATAATTATTTGTGTGCAGTGCCATAAATGTGGCTCATGTTTTTACAGGCACATAAGTATGGACTCTGCCCTATAGAAAGTACAATACAAATTAGATTAATAATAATAAATAAAACTGACTATTGGGCAGTGAGGAGGGAGGTCAGACAGGAGGAAAATAACTTCTCAACAGCAGTTAATTTGCATGGAAGGAAATACTCCTATTGGGGAGAAAACATAGTGATCAGGCTTTATACACTGTTTTTTCTTTGCATATCCTTTAAAATGTAATTAGTCTACTCCTCCAGAAAATCTTGACAAAAAGAGAATTAAAGACTTTTAATGATGTTAAGGAATGAATTAATATCTCGGCTGGCTTTTGTCATGTGGCTGTTCTAAGCAGCAGTCACCAGTTAGGCCAAGATTTACTGAATTATAAATATGGGTTTGGTCACTATCCATTATAAACTGAGTGTAGACTGCCAGCTTACTTAGTTAAGACAGAAGGCTGGTTGTGTAACCTGAAATCTGAGGTGAAATATCAGTGATTTATCCAATGGACACAGTTTCTTTTGCCATCCCCACTTACCAATTCCCAAGCTATAATGTATGTATTCCTTTATATATCTAGTCTTATAACTGTCTCATGCATTTTAGTGTAAAATATAGCTTGAGTATGCCAATGTACATCTATGCACAGTCCAGTACGAGCATAGGAACTGCCATGCCAAATCAGACGACTGGTCCATGTCGCCCAGTGTCCTGCCTCAGAGTGGCCAGTGCCAGATTCTGGAGAGAGAGGTGCAAGAATCCCTGCAGCAGTCAATTATGGAATAGTCTGCATGTTTGGGGAAGTTTCTTCCTCATCCTGTTGGTTAATCATGGTGGATTAAAAATTGGAATTTTTATTTTGTTTGTTTTTTTTTCTTTTTAAAAAGAACAATGTTTAAAATGAAATCTGAATTTAATACAAAATATGTTAAGACTAAAATTTATAATCTCTTAAAACTGAACGAATATACTGAATTCACGAGTCTCCATTAAAAATGTTGAGTTAAAGTCTGCTTTTCTATATAAAGACGTTTTTCCCGATTGTAACTTTTGAGGTCAAGCTTTATAAATATGGCAAAATAGGACATATACTGTATTAAGTGCTAGATGGAGTGAAGTCGCAGGAACTGTGCTGTGCAAGAGACTGGCAAAATCATCACAGGCATTGGGACCTGGCTGGTGACTCCAGGAGACACCATCATGCATCTCATCAAGGTCATTCACTGTGCCCACCTGGGTGGTTTCATACTCCTATTTTATAGCTTCTCTCTACTTGAGCTATGATGGCTCACTTCTCAAATTATGAATATTTGACTCCACCCACCATGGAAACTTACCCTGGGTATAGTGTACCCTCCTAAGTAGCAAAAAGATGTACCACATCTAGTGTAAAGACTCTATTAGGTTGTAAATCAACATGTTTAGTGATCATATCAGCCAATAAGGGTGCACCTTTCTTTAGACAGTAAGTGAAGTACAAATGGAAAAGTTGCTTTACAATTGATTATATTAACTGAGTCTTCCACCTGATTATTCAAATTGAATCACTTCATCCTGCAGTTAATATGTGGCTTATGTACTGAAGCATGAAGGTTTATATCCCTTTAGAAACTTTAAAAAAAATCCTATGTAATGTAATTATGGATGTTCTCATTAACCACACAAATCTCTAATTCCTTTTTGAATCCTACTAGCCTGGTGGCTTGTAAGCATCCCATCCTGTGTCTCATCCCATCCTGTTTAGGATCCTGGCGGTGGAAACTAATGGAAATTTTTTTTGCCAGATTCGGGCTTCCTAACATCATTGATACTGATCAAGGACCACATTTCATGGGGGATATAATGGGAGCTTTGTCAGGCACGAGGGATATGTCAATGCTTTCACATTGCTTGCTTCCGGAAGTAGTGGCATGGCCCCGCTTCGGCGCTCCAGCCAGGATGTAGGGTTGGGGGCTGCACCATGGGGCTCCTGGAAGCCATGGAATGGCACTGCTCCAGCTCCTACACGCTCCAATGGCTCCCTCCAGTGCTCCAATGGGAGCTGCAGGGACGATGCCTGCGGAAAGGGCAGTGTTCAGAGCCGCCTGGCATGCCTCCGCCTAGGAGCCGGAGAAGGGACATGCTGCTGTTTCTGGGAGCCGCTTGAGGTAAGCGCCACTTGGAGCCTGCACCTCTGAGCCTCTCCCTACACTCCAATCCCCGCCCCAGCTCTGATCCCTCTCCTGTCCTCCAAACCCCTCGATCCCAGTCCAGAGCACCCTCTTGCATCCCAAACCTCTCATTCCCCAGCCCCACCCCAGTGCCTGCACCCCTTCCTGCACCTCAACCCCCAGCCCAGAGCCCCCTCTCACACCATGAATTCCTAATTTCTGGCCCCATCCTGGAGCCTGCACCCCCAAACAGAGCCCTCACCCCCTCCCACACCTCAACCCCAATTTTTTGAGCATTCATGGCATGCCATACAATTTCTATTCCCGGATGTGGCCCTTGGGCCAAAAAGTTTGCCCACCTCTGTCCTATATAGTCAATTTGAAGTCTTGACCATGGGCCACCCACCTGCTGGTGCCTTGTTGGTCCTTTAGTGACTTGATGATCTGCGTTGTTAATACAGGTTTCAATGTCCTTATACATTCCTGGCCACCAACTTACAGTAGACAACCAGTTTACAGTTTTTTTCCAACCCAAAGTGACTGTGATGATGAGATAGTTCAACCAGTTCTTTTCTTAAATATGTGGGCATTACAATACAGGAATGATGTTCCCTACCCCTTTCTTGGGTGCCAAGATGATTCCATCCTTACTCTTGAAGGTTTCATAGCCTTTACATTCTCTCTTTTCCATTAGCTCTTGTACTTCAGGATCTGCTTCTTGAAGATCTTTTAAATCTTCCGGCTTGTGGAAAGGTATTTTCTGTGGCTGGTCTTGGTAAGCCTCATTGTCAGACTTAGTCCAACAATGTTCCGGTCCAAGTAAGGCTGCTGCTTTGGCCATTTTATCTACATGGTTATGTAGCTGAGAAACTTCTTCTTGACTCTTCCGATGAGCGTTTACTTTATACAAGTTGATTTTTCCTTTTCTGTTCTTGGCAATGTTCCATGCATTTAAAAAGAACTTTGAGTGTGCAACTGGTTTTCCATCTGATGATATCATTTTTCTTTGAGTCCAGATGGGCATCCACTCGACAAAGGCTCTTATTATCCAATTGGAATCAGAACAGACAAATAGATGGCTTGATGGTTCCACATCATCCAGGCCCGCAAGTACAGCTATTACCGCTGCAGCTTGCACCGAACAAGCTTATACCTTGAAGCATCTTTTGAGTTTTCAGTTGTAAAGCATGGGCGTCCACCTCTGTGTAAGGCACTGCCATCTACACCCCAAATATCTAGGTCTTGCTTCTTGGCTTCCAGGTAGGTTATATCTAATTTGAAGGATGATGTTGGTAACTGTGGTAATTCTGGAAGTGGGCATTCGTGTTCTGCACCTTGGGTGAGAAGCGCATATGGCATGTCTAACAAGAACCTTGTCCACTTTCTCTTTTTGGTTTGAGACTCAAGGTCCATGCAGCTAATCTGGAGTTTGACACCCGTCCATCATTGATTTTGCCTGACAAAACGTACTTGATGGGAGTATGTGATGTTCTCAACACCACCAGAAACATCCCAATGATGTATTCCCAATGCCTTAGAGCCCATATGAGTGCAAGCACTTCTTTTTCACATGCTGAAAATCTTTGCTCCACGTCTGTTAAATTTCTGGACCGATAAGATATGGTCTGGGACCTTATAGCAATATGGCACTTATACCCTTCGCAGTAGGCGCCAGCTGTAATTGGAAAGGAGCTTCTGGCTTGGGGTAAGCTAATGCCGGAGCTTCCATCAGCACCTGTTTTAATTTGGCAACTGCATCACAATGTTTGTCAGTCTATTCCCAGTCCTTTCCTTTTTTAAGTAGTTTGCATAGTGGCTGTGCTATTTTGGCATAGCCTTCCACAAATTCTCATGAAAAACCAGTTAGACCCAAAAAAGATCTTAAAGCTGAAATATCTTGGGGAGCGGATAGTTTACTGATGAGCTCTACCCGTTGAAGCTCTGGTCTTCTTCCTTCACTGCCCAATTCTATTCCCAAATAGGTAACTTTTCTCTGTACCAGCTGTGCTTTAACTGGGTTCACCAGAAATCTCGTTTCTTTGACTTGGTTTAGCACTATATCTAAAATTCTCAGGTTCTCACTTTTCGTAGTTGTAGCTATTAATACATCACCCACTGAGAATTAACTGAGGATTTTACTTCGATCTTCTAGGGACTCCCACATTTTTGACACCTGACGATGCCAGATTGAAGGCGTGTTGTGAAATCCTTGTGGGACCCAACAAAGGCAAACTTGTAATATGCAGATTCATGCAACAGGATGGTGAAAAAGGCGTTAGCAAGGTCTATTACTGAAAACCAATGAGTTCCTGTGGTAATTGCAGCCATCACTTTGTTATATTTTGCCGCTACTGGTGACATTCTAGGGGTTACCTGATTAAGTTCTTGATTAATCCATATGAGACACCAGGTCGGCTTATCTGATTTCATGACTGGCCAAATTGGAGCATTGCAAATGCTTTCAGTCTCTGTTAGAACACCTTGTGCAGTTAGAGCGGTTATGGTTTCAGTTATTCCTTACTCTGCAGCTGCGGGATAACGATACTGTCATTGGGGACGAGGGTCTGGACCATCTATCCTAATCTTGACATCGATTTTTCCACATTGCAATTTGTCCTGTGCGAACACCTTAATGTGCTTTTCAGCAATCTCCTTAACTTCAGGTTCCCAATTGGGCAGTGTCAAGGCTTCTGGATCCTTAGCAGTGGCTATTCAATGGGATGCAGGTATTCATTGGCATCCTTTCACCTTAGTTTCTTCTTGCCAGCACTTGGTTAGGCAAGTCCACAGTGATGTTCATTTTGGACAGCACATCCATGCCCAATATATCTTGATTGTCCAGATGCTGTATTCCAAAGGATGTGGTTATGAGGAATGGATCAATTAGACAGACTATTGGTTTTATAAATGGAACTAAGCTTTCTTGCCCGTTGAAACCTTCCAGGACCTTTAGTTCTTGAGCAGCCATCTGTTTTATTCAAAGTTCTGCCTTGGAGCATAGAAGAGAAATAGCAGCACCAGTATCTATCAGCATATGTTGATTAAATGTTCAGAAATCTCCCTTTACACTTGCCAATGTGGTGGGCCTTCCCCACATAGCACCTAGTACAACATGATGTCTTTGGGGAAGTTAAGGAAGTTCGACCTCCTCATAATAGAGCTGAAGCCTCTTCCAGCTGCGTCTTTTGGTTCACAGCCTGTTTTCCTTTATCCTCATGTCTTACAAACATCCTTAGCAGCTCCTCAGTAGGTAGTCTATCAATGACCTCTCAAGGTTCATCTTTAATAAGGCACTTCCGTATCTGGTTTTTGAAAGATTTTTCTTCCTCATTCCTTCTTGACTATATGTTGCCTGATTTGTTGATTCTATGCTGCTGTTGTGGTAGATGGTATGCAGACTTACTCTGATTATGTCCTTTTCCTTGTTGGGAACCTTTTCCTTTATTTTCTGATGTTACTGATATAGCATACACCCCCTTCTTTTGATGCATGGGAAAAACTTCCTTCTGTATGTCATAAGACTCTCTTAACTTGTCCTCCAGTTCTTTCAAGGTAACTGCATTTGGATCAGTAGCTTCCATGGTAATTTGCAGAATGGGGAGCAGACCTTGGATCACTGACTCCTTGAATTCCGGTGTGTGACATGAGACTGCTCCTGCCATCCAGTATAATAGTTTCTTGTGACTTAGGTATACTTCTGGCCGTTCCATATTCCGTTGCTTCTCTGAAAAGAACTTCCCAATAGTGTTAGATTGAGGAAAATAAACTTCAATACTTCTTCAAACATCTTCAAACAATTATCTATATCCGCAACTTGTATGTTGACAGGTAGTGCCATATAATCCTCATGATGTATACGCTCTCTTAATAGGACTGCTACGTCATCTCTCCCTATACCAGGTAAGGCGTTTACTCTTGCTGTCCAATCCATGGCTGTCTCGGTTTAAGGGGCCAAGCATTCGTCCCATTGCCTTGACTTCTAATTGCTGGTGGCACTTAGTGTGGTTCACAGGCTGCTGCTGCCTATCTTGTAACTTTTTAACTAGTTCTCGAATAGCAGCCTGAGATTTTTCATGCTGGACACGGAGGGTATTACACTCCCTTTCCCTTTTGCTATGGAGGGTGTTAAGTTTCCTGCAGTGTGCAAGCTCTAGTTTGCCTAACTGTGTTACATGACTTAAATTTTGAGCAGACAGCCCTTCTATTTTACTTTCTGCTCTTTGTAGGCCTGTAAGTCTTTCACTATCCTGGATTTTTAACTGGGAGATCTCTTGTTCTAACATCCCACATTGCTTTTAGTTCCTTAGCCACTAAAGCTAAACCATAGATTAATGCTCGCTTCTTAGTTATATAACAAGGCTTAGACTTAGCTGTTAAAAACTCCTTCCATTTTAAACCCAAGCACTAGTTCCCGCAAACAATCCTGGAACCCACAGTTTTTTCCCTTTTCCAAATAATTCAGTAGACTCTGCCAATTCATCTTTATTTTGCTGCACTTCCCATCAACTGGATCCAAATAGTTTACTCATTTTCTTTTGTTTCAAGGCCCGACTTACCCCGGACTGAATCTAAATTTTCTTTCAGTGGCACACAGACCACTCACTGCTGGTTTTGTAAACCAGGATACACTCCTGTCTGCTCGACTGGTGGGTGTCTGCAACTCCTGTCAGGATTACTGCTGCTTGCAGTCAGTTCCTGTATCTCACAAATATCACCAGCTTTTATGCCAGCACTCTGTGAATCATAAACGGGGTCACTGTTCTATCAGTGCCTATCCCAAAATTTGGAACAGGATATTAGCCTCTCCTTGTCACCTGGTTGATCAGACCAGTGTGACTGCGACACCAAGCTGCTTGCAGAACTGATCCGTTGCGTCTCGGTCTGCCTGGACCGTTCTAATCCAGACTCAGTAGACCACTAAAGGCCCGTGGTGCTGAGTGTGCCTCCCAGCCCGCTATCAAACTCTCATGTCCGCAACTGGGACTCTCTCTTCCCGACCCGCTGTCCGCCCGCTAACACTCTTAATTAGCAACCCTCCTAGATTCCTTTCCAGAGGGAAACAACAGCTCGCTGGCCCGTTGCTAGCAGCTGCACACTGGCCTGCTGCTTCGTGTCCCTTAATTTAACTGGAGGTTACTGATCTGGCATCCTGGAGTCGGTCCCACCCACACGGTCAGTGGACCGAACCCAACACAGTGTCAAATAAATCAAACACTTTAATTACTGTATGGAGCCTGCCTATAGCCAACTCAAATGGGGGTCCTGCTGTGGTTGCCAGAAATATGTTAACCAGGAACTCAGATCTTGCCTCAGGTTAACTGGATGTGCTCTAGGTTCCACACCTCAGAGTCCCCGCCCAGCAGACTCATTCCCCCAAACCGCATCTATCGACGAAGAGAAAACTAAGGACAGGATTAACTGTAAAGCAAACTGGTTTATTAAACAGTGATTGAAACAGGAAACAGTAACTTATAGGACCCCCAGCAAAACAATACATAAAGGGCGTATAGGTACATGTTGGCACAACAAACGGACATAAAGTTAAGGTCCCAAACCCATGAGGACAAAGGGGAATTTACTACAGGTAAGGTACAGAGGTACACAGCATACTACACCAGGTTCAGAGGAATGGACCCACTACAGAGGACATCACGGATGAAATACATCAAGACAGCAAGGTGAGGACATAGGAGTTCAGGATACAGGTAAGATAGGAATCAATCAGGAACTGATAACTGGAACTATGGAGTTTGGATGATCTTCTTTGGTTTTCTGTAGATGCCTCGAAGTCTTGGCTAGGACGTGTACTGCGCTGCCACCAGGACGGATAGCCTCTCCTCTCGGGTGCAGCAGTCTTTTATGCTCTCCTGTTACTAGGCAGAACACAGGCCATGTGACCCTTGCTCTTTCCTGCCTTAGAGAGAAAAAGGTGCCAGTTGTCTCAAGAAGAAGGTCACCAACATGGTGGACAAATATAAACTCCTTACAAACAAAATGGCAAAGTGCCTAAACAAAATGGAACTTGCAGTTTTCCCCCTACACTGTTAAAACTTTTCTTACCGCTGACATTTGCCATATAAAAAAAAACAGTCAGAGATATTCTGGATAATCGTGGCAATGAAATGAACATAAATGTGCAAAAATGGGGGGGAAATTGCAATATACTATATATACACTAATTTTATATTTTGTATTTGAGAAACAGCATGTGATTATGTAAAGACTGCAACAATACATAGCATAAATATTTAGGCTAGGTGGAAAGATGAACAGAGTTAAAGTTTAAAAAAAAAAGAAAAAAAAGAAAAGGAGGACTTGTGGCACCTTAGAGACTAACAAATTTATTTGAGCATAAGCTTTCGTGAGCTACAGGTCACTTCATCGGATGCATACTCTGTCATTACCAGGCTGAGACTTCTAAATATTCTCTTAACATAGTTATTTTGATGTATTCAAAGTTGTGTACTGTGCAACAGACCTACATATAAGTTTTGATTTTGTTTCCCCTTCCTAACTGCTATAATTTTATACATCCAAACATGAAGGCTTTCTATGTTTATTATATGCTGAAAGTAAAAATAATAATGTAGGTTTTTCAATTGGAATGTGCTGGAACTTAAGTCAGTGCACAAAACTAATTTTTTGCACTTAATTTCATATATTTTTTGGACTTGAAATGCTTCTAAAATGATGATAAAAGAAACCTTGCATTAAAGAACTCTGTACTATATTTTATCTAATATTGGCATGAAAATGTAAACCTATGAATTGGAGGGGGAAAAAGTTGGGTATCATATAGTGGCAGCAGAGAGATTTTTGATGTTTATCAAACCCAGAACATAAGAGATTATTAAAACATATTCTTTGGCAAGTATGAAGTAGATGTTTAAATGAAAAGGAGTAAAGGAATTTGTTGCTCTTCTCCCAAAGGTCATAAACTGAGCAGGAATGAGTCCTTGGCGGCTGTAACTATTTTGCTTTTTGCTTTTGGGAATTTGGTACAACTGTTACAGCTACTGCCAGACCCTCAGCCCCTTCAGCAGTTTTCTTGTGTTTTTGTCCACCTACAGCAGCTGCAATGGATAGAGTGCGGGCTTAGTGGTAGTCAACTCTGTGGCTCTGTAGCGCAATGGTCCTTGTGGTAGCTGTTTGTTCTCAATGCGCTGAGTATAGTATTAGTGTTGGCCAATTGTTGCTATTTATTGGCTTTAAATGAAAGATAACTTTGCTTCATTTGACAGGAAAAAGAAAACAGAAGATGTAAAAGAAAAAGGAGAAATAATATAATCACATTAATAGCAGCTATGTTTACAAGAAGCTGTGTGAGACTGCCAGCTGGCAAAAGTCTGTTCATTTTCAAATGTTTCATGTGGTGCTGATTTTTATTTTTAAATGTCTGTTTCTTTTGCGTCCTTATAATTGAAACTTTTTTTTAAAATTCTGGAGTTTTGTTTAGCTCTTTCTCAATCCTGGCATATGCTCTTCCGTTTTTGAATGTTGTCATTCTTGACATCTGATTTGTGTCCATTTATTCTTTTACATAGAGACTGTCCAGTTTGGCCAACGTACATGGCAGAGGGGCATTGCTGGCACATGATGGCATATATCACATTGGTAGATGTGCAGGTGAACGATCCTCTGATAGTGTGGCTGATGTGATTAGGCCCTATGATGATGTCCCCTGAATAGATATGTGGACACAGTTGGCAACGGGCTTTGTTGCAAGGATAGGTTCCTGGATTAGTGGTTTTGTTGTAAGAAGAAAAGGAGTACTTGTGGCACCTTAGAGACTAACAAATTTATTAGAGCATAAGCTTTCGTGAGCTACAGCTCACTTCATCGGATGTGAGCTGTAGCTCACGAAAGCTTATGCTCTAATAAATTTGTTAGTCTCTAAGGTGCCACAAGTACTCCTTTTCTTTTTGCGAATACAGACTAACATGGCTGCTACTCTGAAACCTGGTTTTGTTGTGTTTTTGTTGTTTGGTCACTGGATTACAGACCTAAAAGTGGCAACTCTTCAACAAAAAAAGTTCAAAAACAGACTCCAATGAGAGATTGCTGAATTGGAATTAATGTGCAAACTGGATACAATTAACTTAGGCTTGAATAAAGACTGGGAATGGATGTGTCATTACACAAAGTAAAACTATTTCCCCATGTTTATTTCTCCCCCCAACTGTTCCTCACACATTCTTGTCAACTGCTGGAAATGGCCCACCTTGATTATCACTACAAAAGGTATTCCCCTCATCCCCTGCTCTCCTGCTGGTAGAAGCTCACTTTACCTGATCACTCTTGTAACAGTCTGTATGGTAACAAGCATTGTTTCATGTTCTCTGTGTACATAAAATCTCCCCACTGTATTTTCCACTACATGCATCCGATGAAGTGAGCTGTAGCTCACGAAAGCTTATGCTCAAATAAATTTGTTAGTCTCTCTAAGGTGCCACAAGTACTCCTTTTCTTTTTATTTTAACTGTATGTTTTAATAAAGCCTTTTTTATTTTTATATAACGTGGTTAAAATGCATTTCTGTGTTTAAGCAGCAAGACAGCTAGTAAAAAACTGAGGAAAATAAAGACAAGGGGTAACTCCAAAACAGTTTAGTTTCTTGAAACAATATTTAAGGGGGGGCAATTATTGTGTGATGGATTAAATTCACTCTTGTATGCAGTGTTGTTGTAGCTGTGTTGGTCCCAGGGTATTAGAGAGACAAGATATTACCTCATCTACCTTGTCTCTATAAACTCCCTCTCTGTATTTTGGGAACACAATATGAAAGTCTCACTAATTCTTGTTCCCACTGTCTTAGGGCATGCACAAGGGGGGACAAGCAGGGGCATGTCCCCCAATAATTGTCAGGGGCACAGAACTCCTTTAGCTCCTGGGCTGCGGGGGGACGGGTGGTAGGAGAGCAAGCTCCTCTCGGCTTCAGGGCTGCAAAGCAGGGGAAGGAAGAGCAAACTCCTGCTGTGCCAGGGCGGGGGAGAGGGAGGAGGGGAAGGAAGAGTGAGCTCCTGCCAGGGCGGGGGTGGGGGAAGGGAAGAGTGAGCTCCTCCTGCCAGGGCGGGGGCAGGAACACAGAACATGACCCCAAATGGGGTCAAAGTTAAATTTCTGTGCACGCCCCTGGCACTGTCCCTGTACAATACTTGAAAGCAAAGGTGAGAGGGAAGGAGCACTAATAAGGAATTCATAGTGTTGATGCATACTGGAGTTCTTTTTCAAGGTAATCATTTTGTAAAACATATATACAGCACATGCCCAAACCACTTAGATTAATTGATAGTACAGTACCTTGGCCAAGTAATTACCTCATACAGATTTTTGAAGGCTAGAGGAAGGTGGGTGGTCTTTGGGATTTCCCCTCTTGCTTCCCCTCCCACCCTGCAAAGCTTATCAGAGAGCAACTTGTTGCAAAGAAAAGATGAAGGTTGTTCCCTGGAGTTAGTCACTGCTGCTCTAGCTAGAGACTAAAGTGAAGTATTTCCCTTCCCCCCGCTTCCAACCACCACTGCTGGAGTGAAGAGTAGATTGTAGGCTGTCCGCATTCGGGTAACACAATCCACAGGTAATATGTGTGGCGTAGGGGCCCAATGGGTAGTGGATTTGACTGTAAATGTCTAGGTAGATAAAGTCTATTCCCTAACACAATCACAATCTCGCAGAGAGAGACTGTCTCACACAGACTGCTTCTGACACACAACTGTGTTATAAGTATGGGTTAAGCTGTGGCATATGCCAACAGAAGCAACGATATGTACAGATATATAGGCATCCTTGATTGACATCTTTAATGCATGAAAGATTTACAAATGCAATTTGTTTACATTAGAGTTTAAATTATTACTACTGTTCCACTTGAATTATTTTAGGGGCTACACCTTTTTGATCTATGGCTTCAAACATCATTTAATTATATGCAACACCTAAAGTCATTTTTAGAAATATGCAGATGGATATACTTTTGTTAGCAATGCATCTTGTAAAAACTGTACTCTAAATCTGAATGCTAAATATATGTCTAATGTTTCTTTGGTGGTCCTATTACTCAGTAGTCTCTGATTAATAGGATGTTTAGTTTTTAATAACATCTACTGTAGTCATTTATGTGAATAACTTAGATTTTAAACTAGAAATATTTTCCTTAGCTATTAAAACACTTTGCCTTAAACAGTAGATTTTGGCTGGCTGCCTTTGTTTGAGATAGCTTAAGTGGGTATTCCTGCTGTGTTTATATTTTTTCGCACTGTGTGGTCTCCTAATTGTTACATAAAAATACAGTGTAAACTTGTAAAGTAGCTTTTTTAAATCTGTGGGTTTTATTCATGTTTGTATTTTGCTGTGAAGGTCAGTTGAGGGGCAGCAGATATGATCATGCTGTATTGGTGTGTTAAGTAGGTGGCTTTGGGAGTGAATGCCCTGTTTCCTTCAAAACAATTCAAGTGCACAAAGGTCTGAGGACAAATGGTGTCCTAGAACACTAGGAGAGTAAAAACAGAGCATGTTTTCAGTGATCCTTGAAGTCTCTATTAAAGATTTTATTTTAACACAAATAGAATAATCCCACATTTTTTAAAAATATAAATGAAGTTTAGATTTTTCTCTTTGCAGCATTTTGTTCAGATAAATGAAATAAAGTATTGCTGGCTCAATGGATAGCGAGGAGATACAAGATAAAGAGAAGTGTTGAACCTGGATCCTGAGCAGTTTTGCATTAGTAACAATATGATGTGATATGACATTTCTTTAAATCTGTCTTGTCATGAAATTTTCTACATTTTCCAGTAAGATTCCATAACATCAAATGTCATAGTCTCTTACCAAGAAGGAAAGAAGCCAAATGACAGTCATTTCACAGGCAGCATAAGGATCCAAGCTTCACCTGTCTCCGTCTCTGTCCCATAGGCAGCTAGTGAAAATATTCTTGGGGGAAGGCAAGGTGTGCATATTGGGGGCAGTTTCCCACCCACATTTGGAGAGAGTCCGCTCTCTGGGTGGGTGTGTCAAACCCAGCTCTCTGGTGAGTGTGTCTGTGTGTGTGCGTGTGTAGGGGGTCACTCTCCCTATCCTGGCCTGGTGTGGAAGGGAGGCCCGGAGGAGGGGTTGGAGAGCGAGGTCACCCTGCAGTGTGGCAGCTCCTGTTCTGCAGGGTTGGGCCAGGGCTAGGGATATTTAATTAATTTAATGCCAAACGAAACAAAGTAAAATGTGGCAAAAGGAGTAGGAGATGAGATGGGGTTTTGGGGCGGGTGGAGGGGGAGAAATGAATAACTCCCTGTGATCTAGCAGAGCTAGGGAAGGGCAGAGGGTTGTCTCTGATGTCCAGAAGGAGCCTGCGTGTTGGGAGAGCAGTTTGCAAAGGTATCAATACTGATCAGGCGAAGCCTATATCCTTGAACTCTAGGGAGTTGCTGCTGACATTGACACAGTCAACCCAGCTTGCACGAACTGCTGCTTCCCCAGTGTGTACCCGCCCGGCCTTGTGGAAGTTCTAGTGTGCAGAGCCCAAAGCTAGCTGGGTGAGGCAGGGAGCCCAGTCTCCTGCCAGACTACAAGTCTCGGGCAGGGTCGGCAGGTGGGTGCATGTGCACAGGGAAGCTGGGAGTAGAGCGAAGGTGATGTGTAGGGAGTGTGCTGTGACTAGTTCTGAAATGCCGGAGTGTAGCTCTGCCCTCTATTTCAGGTGCTGGAGCAATGCTCTGGATCACTCTGTTAGCACTATGCCCTGGCAGCAGAGAGAGATTTGGGGTGCTGAGTCCCTCTAACTCTAGCCATCTGTACTCTGTCCTCCCCTTAGTTTTAGCTGCTTTGCAATTAGGGTGGCAAGATAGCAAGTATGAAAAATTGGGACGGGGTGGGGCGTAATAGGCACCTATATAAGAGAAAGTCCTGAATATCAGGACTGTCCCTATAAAATCAGGACATCTGGTCACCCTATTTGCAATGAAATCATGGGGTGAACTCGCACTGATTTCAGTAGAGCCTGGTTTTTACCAGGGAGTCCTTGCTCAGGTATCTGCTCACTAAACATAGCCCTGTTCTTACTTTCCCTTCTCCTCCTCCTGAGGTCACTGGTCAAAAATAGAGGGTTGTAGAGAACTCATGGAGACCTAAGTTGTCAAGCAGACAAGTGGTGGGGACTGGATGCTGGATAGCTCTAGAAGGTGTAGGATAGGGATGGAAAGGAATCTTGTCTGTGCTGTGAAGTTGCTGCTACCATACCTTTGAGGTGCCAGTAGCCACAATGGCACGAAGGCACCCCATGTCCAAGGAGAGGTGAAAGCAGGCAAATGGCTATGATTATACTGGCCTCAAAGTCAGAGCATGGCCTGGGGAAATATAGAGTCTGCAGGACACAATCTGGCTTATGTCTGTAGGCAAACCAATCTACACTGGTTGTTTCCTAGTGATGGCAAGTCAGAAAAATGCCCACTGTTTGAGTCTTGTCAAGGTTCCTTCCCCACTCTGAACTCTAGGGTACAGATGTGGGGACCTGAATGAAAGATCCCCTAAGCTTATTCTTACCAGCTTAGGTTAAAAACTTCCTCAAGGTACAAACTTTGCCTTGTCCTTGAACCCTCTGCTGCCACCACCAAGCATGTTAAACAAAGAACAGGGAAAGAGCCCACTTGGAGATGTCTTCCCCCCATCAGAATATCCCCCCAAGCCCCACACCCCCTTTCCTGGGGAAGGCTTGATAAAAATCCTCACCAATTTGTATAGGTGAACACAGACCCAAATCCTTGGATCTTAAGAACAATGAAAAATCAATCAGGTTCTTAAAAGAAGAATTTTAATTAAAGAAAAAGTAAAAGAATCACCTCTGTAAAATCAGGATGGTAAATACCTTCACTCCCAAAAGATTAGGGTATCAGTTGATCAGTTTGTTTGAAAATTTGTCTACACATACATTCTGCAGAATTCTCCTCATTCCCTCCCCAGCCCTTTGTCTGTAGGGATAAGCTGTAGAACCAATATTCTAACAGTGACTACTACAGGTTGCCCCATTCACAAATTCTCCCAGTGATTAAATTTTGTACTCTGCAGGGGGCGAAGGTGGGCGCAGAACACAACAGAATCTCCCCTGCACTGGAACCAGGGACCTGTCAAAGTTTGAGATAAGGAGAAGTGAAAGGGCACTAACCTGCTAACTAGTCTTAAAGATGAAGGAGAGCCTTGTTAACCAGCTATTCAGGCTCATGTCTGAACCTAACAGGCATTGGCAAAGAATAGATGTGATGATAGGCATCCAGGGCATGTGCAGCCTCCTCCCACCCGTATCCCCAGTCATGTGGACCTGTGAAAAAAGGTAAACTCTGGGAGGAGTAGACCCAGGAACAAAGAAACTTTCCTCCCATGACAGGAGCTGTGAGCTGAGGCAGACAGCTGCAGGATATCTTTGGATGGCAGTGATGTCATAAGGCTATGTTTTTTCTTTGATTATGGATATATATATCCACTTTTTCCCACATAGTTTTGCCCCTGCATGGTCTCTTCTTTCTCTCCTTTTTTCCTCCTCTGTTTCTCCCTTCTCTCCCACCCTCAGTATTATCCTTTTTCCCCTACTCTTATGGTCCTAATAACTTATCGCCTTCCCCTTCTTACATCGTTCCCCGCTATAATTTATAAAACAAAACAAATTTTGCAGAATTAACATTTGCCATGCATCACCCACCTCACTGTGCTTTGCATGTTAGATACCCTTCCATCCCAACCCTTGGTCCGTCTTGTCTGTCTATGCTGTAAGTTCTTTAGGACTGTATTTTGTTGTGTGTTTGTACTGTGCATATAACATAGAGCCCAAACTTAATTACAGTTGCTGTGTACCACCAGAGTACAAATAATAATAAAAAATGTTCTAGACAAGATATGAGAACACTGATTAGCTTGGTCAACATTGTGTTATATGCTACGTGCTTAAAAAGCAGTTCAGTTGGGATGTGTATTACTATGTAAGGAGAGATACAAAAGAGTGACAGGTCTCATTTATTTGACTGGGGACTCTATTATTGGGCTTCTGTTTTTTCTTACAGAATTGCAAGCTTTTAATTTGAACAATGTGTGTCTGTTGATATTTGAGAAATAAATGTGTACAATGTGAATCATTTCGTATGTGTCTTGGGTTTCATTTAATAACCTTTGGGGGACCTTGGTTTTTGTTTTTTCAGGTTTTTTCCCAGAAAAAAATATGGTGGTAAATCATAACATCCTTGTCCATATTAATGGAGAGTGGGTAGGATCATAGTGTATAAGAGCCAGTTATTTGGGAAAAAGAAAAGGAGGACTTGTGGCACCTTAGAGACTAACAAATTTATTTGAGCATAAGTTTTCGTGAGCTACAGCTCACTTCATCAGATGCATTCAGTGGAAAATACAGTGGGGAGATTTATATACATAGAGAACATTTGTGCTCCCCACTGTATTTTCCACTGAATGCATCCGATGAAGTGAGCTGTAGCTCACGAAAACTTATGCTATAATAAATTTGTTAGTCTCTAAGGTGCCACAAGTACTCCTTTTCTTTTTGCGAATACAGACTAACATGGCTGCTACTCTGAAACCAGTTATTTGGGATTGACTTTAAAACATTTTGCTGGCTGCCAAAAACACTAAGGCCAGCCCTGAAAGACAAGAGGAACTGGCATCTGGGCAACTGTTCCCTCTCCATCCCCAAAGAAAAAAGTTGAGCTGATATTAAGCCATTTTCCTATATCATATTGATCCAGGCACTCCTAGTTTCCATACCTAATACACTTTTTTTTGTTTAGATCTGTGCTGGATGCTACTCTCTTGTTCTGCTTGTTGTTCTTGTTCTGCTCATGCTTGGTTCCTCCTTTCTCTGCCCCACTCTTGTATTCTTATGCTATCTTGAAAGGTATAAGGGAAAAGTTAATGATTTTAAGTTTTTTTCCCCCCTCTCATTAAGTGGCTGAGTGTCTGCTGGTAGCAGGAAACTCTCATCCTTGATTAACAACTTCCAATTAAGTGCTGCAAAACCAAATGGTTAATAAACATAAGAGATTCCAGTTATGACAGAGGGACTCATCAGATCCATTTACCTTTACTGGGGTTTTCCTTTTGTTCAAAAGGATTGTTTTGTTCAAAAGGATTGTTGATTTTTTTGTTGGATTGGGTGGGGGTTTTTTTGAGTCCTAGAGAAAGAAATCCTTTTTTTTTTTTTGCTTTCTTCCTAAGTGATCTTATTATTTTACCCTCTCCAAGTTAGGCACATAAGGGCACTGATATTGAAATACCCTATCTGCAGGTGTTTTGGACAAACTTCAGACTTGTCCAGACTTCTCCCCATCCTCTCACAGCTTTCCTTCCTTTGAGTCTTACAGTTCTACCTTCATTCAACCAACTGTTTTTCAAAGTTTTTTTTTCTCCTCCATCCTAATCTAGTTACTGCTGCACTCATTTTCTAAGGTTCACTTTTGATCACAAAATTCTATAGGGCTCCATGCTAAGTAATTCCTCCTCCTTACCTTCACACAGTGCTTCATTTGTAATGAAAGAGGTCCTGGGGCTCAAGCAGTTTTTTTTTTTTTACTTTCATAACTGATGCAGCAAGCCAAGAGGTGCTGGGGCTATGAACGGCCAAGCCCAGAGGTACTGGGGCTCAGCCCTGGTACAAATTAAGCACTGCCTGCACACTGCCCATCTCCTTACTGTCATGAAATCTTGTTTAGGATGGGGGAAGAGCCAATAACTTTGTGTTAGGCTGCTCATTTTCTTTTCTTGCCTTTCCCCCCCCCCCCTTTACTTACTTTCTTCACTATTCTTTATATTAAGTAGGGTGGCTATGTGCCAGTTTTCGACTGGAAAGACCGGTCGAAAAGGGGAACTGACAATGTCTGGTCAGATCTACTGACTGGACAACACAAAGTCTGGTTACTGTGAGAGGGTGAGGCAGGAAGGGGCTGGGTCATCACCTGCTCCAGCTCCTACTCAGCCGGGGCCACTTGCTACCTTCGTCGGGTGACTGCAGCTCCCAGCCCTGACTCCGTGGGCAAGTCCCTCCTGACCTGAGGGGAGGGGGAATAGCAGTGGGCAGATGGGGGGCAAGGAAGAAGATGAGTGGATGGGGCAGGGCCACAGGAGAGGAGGCGGGGTAGGGGGGCTTTGGGAGAATGGGCAGGGCAGAGGTGGGACTTCGAGGGGAAGAGGCGGGGCAGGGGAGGTTCCAGCGCTCCTGCTGGAGTGTTCGGTTTTTAAATATCGCCAAGTTGGCAACCCTAATATTAAGGTCTTGACTCTTTGTCTGCTTTATAAATTACTTAATGTAGTGAGTGAAGCCTGGATATTGTAATGTTGGTAAATAACAGTTGTTTAGCTTCCTTGCCATTTGGGTTAGATAGGGCTATAATTCTTGTTGGTCTGGAATTTTGTGGTAGGAGAAGAGGGGACTGGGTTAAAACTGACTTACCAGTAAGTTTACCTTCTGCTTCCTTCCTTGCCATCTTACTTCCTCTTTTGCTTTCATCTTCCAACAGTATGTAACACTTGTTAAAACAGACAGCAAATGAGTTTTTCTGTAGCAAAAATAATGTGGGCAGCATTCACCCAGTGTAATAGCCTTTAACTCTGTGACTTGGGGTATTTCCTTCAGTTCTGGCTGCGAAATAGCTCAGAGACTAAATAGAGAGCTGGCTAGAAATTTTTGGACAGAATTGAAAAATGCTGATTTGTCAAAAGCAAAATGTTTTGCAGAAACATTGTCTTTGACCAAAATTGATTTCCAAGTGAAAATTTTAAAAAAAACTCCAACCCTTTCAATAAGGTTGAAATGTAATATTTGAACATTAATAGGACATCTAGATTTCTCTAAAAGAAAAGGAGTACTTGTGGCACCTTAGAGACTAACAAATTTATTAGAGCATAAGCTTTCGTGAGCTACAGCTCACTTCATCGGATGCATTTGATTTCTCTGTTTCAAAACGATTTCCTGTTCAAATGCTTTTCATTTTATATTTCTATTATAAATTTTTAAAAGTCTAAATAGGAACAAAACATTTTTTATTTTTGTCAAAACAAAATGCAAATTTTTTGAGACTTTTGGTTTGCAGAAAACTTTGTAATTTTTTAGTTTTCTTCCATTCAGGAAATTTCAAAATTGTGAAACTCCCTCAAACAGAAAATCGGGTTCCCACATAGCTCTGCTCCCAAACATGGTAATGCTACTGAGAATCATTCAAATCTAGCCAATCTTTCAAATGCGTTTCGACATTGTCAGCATAGCCCCTTCATTTCACAGCATCCAGTGTTATATAGAGTTCTTTTTTTTTTAAGGAGTTCATCCTTATTCCTGTTCTAGGACATTCAATAAATAGTCATGGGATCATTTCTAACTATTGAGCAGTTATTCTAAGCTGCAGTACTGTAAAAATGAGTGTGAATACTTTATTTTGCTGTTGTGAAAGATGCAATGAGTGGAGACAGTCCAGTTCAAGCTGTTTGCCTTTGCATCTGATCAGCAAATAATAGGGAGGGAATTTGCCTGCTGTGAATGTTTGATTCACACTAGTCTTTCTTATTTTCAGAGTTGGCAGTGCTACTGTATGAATGTACAGTACAGTGATTTTACAGGTTGGCTATTCTAAACAATCATCAATTTCCATTTTCTGTGAGAATAAGTATTTTGTGATTTATGCCAGTCACACTTTGTATGGAAAAATTTATCATAATACTACACAAGTAACTAAGATTTTTTTCTTGTTCCTTAAATTTGAAAAGTTGTCTATATTGAATTTCAGCTGTGAAAGCCTGTAGTGTTTCATATACATATACACTTTCCAGCCTGAAGTTGTCAGTTTTAGCACAGGATTCAGACCAGTAACTTTTGAATTTGTAATCTTTGTAAGCAAGATAGGCTTGCCTGTATGTGCATGCTAATTGCAAGCCTAATGAGTTCTCTCAGACAAGTGTCAGACTGTTTAATGCTTAAAATCATTGTTTGTTTGTATCCTGTATTTGTCTGGTGTTGATGTATTTCTCTGGTGAGTGGCCAGTTATAACTTGTAAAGTTTTACCAATATTAGACCTCTTCCAAGTTTAACATCCAGCATTTTAATAAAAGAAAATTAAAAGCTTAATCCCTAAAGTCATTTTCCCCCCTCTACATTACAGATGACAAGTACAGAGGAAGATGTCCTATTGATTGAAATGATTCTCTGTGTGTGTTTACTATAAACAAAGAAATAAAAGTAACAATCTTTAGACACCATTGTTTTTCTTAAAGGAACACAGGAAGTGATGCGTCTTATCAGATGACAGTTCTTCCCTTCTTGCCTCCATGAGCAAGATCATTCATAGGAAGGCAACCTCCTGCCTGCTTAATAATGCACCAAACTAATTATGCATTGCTGCATATGCAGGAGCTGAAAGCAATTATTTTCTAAACCTCAGATATATACATTTGCAACTTTTTGCTGAGTGTTTCTAAATATTAATATGCTTGAGTGAGCTTTAAAAAAAAGAGAATGCATTTTCTTTCTACTTAGTATCCATTTACATGAAATCCTTCATATACTTATGCAACTAAAAAAAAAATTGGATCACTTTGTCAGCTGATTTCAAAGCAGTGACGATGTTGAATTGAGCTTCACAGCACTCCTGGTGAGATGGGGGAAGCAAGATCTCCCTTTATTTTAATCAGCTGAAGAAAATGGAGCCCAGAAAGTGACTTTGCCAATGAAAGTTGTGACATCCAGAGAGAGAACCTTGGTCACTTGATTGCCAACCCTGTGCTTTAATAACAAATCTTTTTTCCCCATCCCTCTTGTGGTTTAGCAGGATAGTTTACCAGTATGTTTAAAAAAACAATAAATACAATTTTAGGTACTACTGAGTCAAGCCAGAAAAGCTTCAGTTCTGTAGTACTGTTGGAAGCATTCTGGTTTTGGACTGGCAGCCTGTAGGAATGCGAAGCATTTTGCAGTTTATCCCGCTCATCTGTCACTCTTAAACATAAATTTCTCTTCCTTAAATAAATGCTTCTAGGGCTACCAGGGACTGAAAACCATAAAACTGTCAACATTTAAAAAAAATCCAATCTCAGTGATGAAAAAACATACCTTATAGTGGTCACCATTTTTAAAAAATCACTGTTATCCGCTCTTTATCACAGTGTTTCACTATACTTAAAATAGGAAATAACTATAAAGCAGGAAATAACTCATGATACTGTGTTGTGACTGTTTCCAAATGTTGACTTCATTGTCACAATCACTGCAAAAGCATATGCAAAAACAGCTTTAGCATTGTGAGAGTGGATTTTTTTTAATATGGACACTGGGCTGTTAAGTGAACTGGGACCACACTTCACGTGGGCCAGTAATTTGTGTGTTTGCCAATTTTGGACACTGTTGATGTAGGTTGGATTGGAATTTCGGACCTAAAGGGAAGAGACACTGTTAAAAATCCCTTGAGCCATCCTATCCTTTGATCATTTCCCAAGTCTATTTGTCTTGGATATATTGTAACAAAAATTACTTTTTAAAAATGCTTCACACTTAGGTAACCAAACTTTTATTAGAATTGAACCCTGCTCCACCCACCATTTGGAAACAAACCATATTGTGCTCCTTCAAAGGCAAAACACAGTATTGTTCATGTTTCAGCTGGAATTAGTGTGGAAAAATTATAATGCAAATAGCAAAACAGATGGCAATTTTACAAGAGTCTTTTCATGTCACAAATGAGCCATCTTCTCATGGTTGTAGGCTCTCTGTTCTCCCAGTTGCTGCTGCTTCTTCCCTGGCTTCCCTCCATAGCGGTTAAATTTTAGCCGGGGATTGGAGGAAGATTTGGAGCACTCTAAATTTTTGAGCCCAGATTTTGCAATGTGGCTGCTGACAGCAAGCTTTGTTTGCACTGATGTTGGTATGCTGAATGCCAGAGCGATTAGTGTGCTGATCACTGCAGACCGAAAAAATAAACAGTGACGTTCTTGCAGATCTGTGCAAGTGCAACATAAACAAAGACATGGGAACAAATGTAGTGATGGCAAGAGTTCTGTGCCGGAGCGGTTTCTCTTCAAATAGGGATAGATGAGAAGGGGTTCAGAGAGGGGTGAAAAGCTTCAAATGTTTGCTTATTCTTCTACTGAAATTATTTTTGAAGTTCAAAAGAAAAGAACCCAAAACTGCTCCAGCACACTTTATGGAACTACTATTCCCCACCAACTGGAGGCGGGTCATCTTCAGAGGGAAGAAGAGAGGAGGGGTAGGGGGGAGTATGGGTGAAGAAATTTGTGCAGTCTGCTACCTCCTGCCCAAACTTAACCGGCTATTCCTAATGCTCTGGCAGTTCCTCAGAATCTCGTAGATCCTTATTGTCACTTGTTCCCCATGACCTCAAAATTTGTCTATAGGAGAAAGTTGTACTAGGTCTACAAAAGGTTCTTAATATAGTTAAACTGGCGCAAACCATATGGTGGTGAACCGTCCCTGGCGATTCACCAATGCTTGCATAACCACAGAAAAGTTGCCCTTTCTGTTGATGTACTCTATGGCCAGGTGGGCAGGTACCAAAATAAGGATATGAGTGCCATTTATTGCCCCACTGCAGTCCAGGAATCCCATTGCTGCATATCTATCTGCTATGTCCTGCATGTTATTGAGAGTGGCAGTCCTGTGTAGCAGAAGACTATTAATGGCCCAACTCATTTGCATGATAACGGCCTTCACTATGGATTTTCTAACTCCAAATGATTTCCCACTGACTAATTGCAATCCAGCACTTCAAGCTTCCCTAGAGTGATCGCCACTCATTTAACCACTGTCAGTGCAGCTGTCGTTCTAGTGTCCCTGCGCTGGAGCTAGGGCTGGCAGGTATAAGAAGGTTGGGGAGGTTAAGCCTCCCCAAATGGGGCAAGAGATGCTGGATGTGGCGTGCCTCCCTTTGGAGGCATGCCAGTCCACTGCCTTTGGAATGTCGCTGGTGGAAGAGCCTGAGAATCAAGGGGGGCCACCAGCACCTGGACCATGGTCCCACTCTGCCCCGAGGCCCTGCTCCCACTTGACCTCTTTCCCCTGGCCCTGCCTGTCCTCCACCTCTTCCTGTCCCCGCTCCACCTCTTCTTACCTGCCGCTCGCTCCTCTCCACCCCTCTCCCGTCCTGTCGCTCATCTTTAAGGCAGGAGGGGACAGACAGGAGCGAGTGCCAGGAGAGCTTGGAGGAGGTGGCGGAGAGGAATGAGCAGTGGGTGGAGGGTTCTTGGGGGAGGGGATGGTGGGGGCGAGTGGCGGGTGGGGGTGGCCTTGGGGGGAAGGGTTGGGGCGGAGTGGGGGTTGGGCCTTGGGGGAAGAGGCTGAGCAGGAGCAGGGTGTTGGGGTGGAGCGGGGATGGACTGCGGACAGAGCCTCGGGCAGAGGAAACCGAGTTGGGCCCTGGTCCAGGTGTCTGTGGCCCCTTCCACTTCTAGGGAGCTTCCGGTGCTCATGCCCAGCCTCCCCAAATGCCTATGGCTGGAGGTCTGGGACAAGCTCAGCACACAGGAATGTGTCCTTGTGCATCTGAAAGTTCTGCAGCCACTTTCTGTCCTCATCCTCTCTCCACAGTATGATGTGATCCTACCCGTCAGCGCTTGTTTCTCAGGCCTAGAAGCAACACTCTACTGTTTGCAGCTCCTTCGTGAATGCAACCCTGACTTAGTTTTTGCTGTGTCTCCCAGCACTCTGTCCTCCATGCAATCATCATGTGTCCTGCTGCCACAGTTTTGTCCTGAGACTCTGCAAATACCAGAGGATTGTTCATCCTCTGCTTGCGACAGCGCAGAGCTGTACAAGCTCCAGGCTTCTGTCAGAGGTGGCTGACAGTGTGAAGTACTCCATGGGTTTGTGGGATTTTTTAAGATAATGCAGGAAAATTATGGGATATGGATGGTATTATGGGATGGCGAAAGTTGCATGATGGGAACTTGACCCCTTGCTCCCGGTCAGGCCTGTGCGACTTGTTTCTGCCCCACCATGGATTGCCAAAATTTTCCAAAAGACAGTGTGCCGGATGATGGCAAGTTGCACACTGGGATACATACCACACTGTGCATTGATACAAGCACTCCTGATGAGTACACGCAGTGTTGATGCAAGGAGCCAAGTCTACATAAGTGATATACTAACTGTGATAGCTTTATGCTAATGTAATTTATGTCTCCTAACTTCCGTCGACTAGGTCGCAGACTGACGACAGAAAGGGTTTTTCCATCACTGTAGAAAATCCACCCCCTTGAGAGGTGATAACTAGGTTGATGGAAGAATTCTAGCAGTGGATACACTGGGTCTTAGGTCATCTTAGCTAGATCAGTGAGGGGATGTGACA
Organism: Dermochelys coriacea; assembly: GCF_009764565.3. Lineage (NCBI taxonomy): Eukaryota > Metazoa > Chordata > Testudines > Dermochelyidae > Dermochelys > Dermochelys coriacea. The sequence goes on along the minus strand of NC_050071.1, from coordinate 98,733,473 downwards.
TTTTCACACCCCTGAGCAAGGTAGCTAGATAGTTATGTTTTAGATGTAGACCAGGTGTAAGCATGCATATTCCTGTGTGGACACTGGTTTAACTAAATCAGTGCATCTTTCTTGTGTAGAAAAGATCTCAGTTGTTTAAAAAATGTCATTTAACATTTCCAGCTTGAGGAAAAGAAGTGAATGACTGTCTTTCTCCCCTCCCTGCCCCCCACTTTTGGCAGGCTAAAGAGGGAGGGCAGCGGAGTAATTAAGTACACTAGTTAGAAGTAATTGGCCAGTTAATATAAACCTAACATTTTTGTAGCACACTTAGAGTGGTGAATTAATATATTATATACCTGTGCTTTTTGACTGGTTCTGAAATATGGCTATTGGCCTTAGGACTTGCAGTGGATCAGAGTTGTGCAGATAGCTGGCATAACTTTAGATGGCATATCAACTGTTTTTATATATTTAAAAAAATCTTGCCGTGTGACTTCTGACAAGGAGAACTGAATGAACGTGATGCAGTTATGGATTTCAAAGATAAAATGTATCTCTCTTTTCCCCTTCTGGAATCTTGAAAGTGACATTTTATTATATAATTGGCAGTATGTTAGTCCTAGATTTAGTGGATTAAGTGATTGGAAAATGATCCAGTAATTTAGGTAAGCAAGAGGAGGGGTTGATTCATTGAGATAATCTTCTGTAATAAAAAGGAGTTAAATTTTGTTTGGCTCATTTCAGGACAACACCATCTTATTCTTAAGAGGCTGCAAAGAGCTGGGGCTTAAAGAATCTCAACTTTTTGACCCAGGTGACCTTCAGGACACATCAAACAGAATAATAATCAAGTAAGTACAATACCAGTTTATAGTTAGGGCCTTAACACTGTGGATATGTGTGGTTTAATTGTAAATGTTTAAGGATGAACAAAAAGGGCTGTAGATTCTGACATTCATGTAAAATAGAGACAAACTAAGCTTTCAGAATCCACACTGCTGCCTAGACTGGATGTTCTGTTCAGAAATCCCCCCGCCCCCCCCAGAGGAAGAAGCTAGTTTTCTTTATTTTCAGTGATATCAAGCACAAAGTTTTCAAATGCTGGGTCAATACTAATCAAAGGTTGACAGCATTCTCTTGGTAGGTTGATAACATTCTCTTGTATCTATTTTATTAGAGCACTATGTGAACTTAAAAAATCCCAGCCCTTGTTATTGTAGATTAAACTGTTTTCAAGATGCTTTATAGGACTCCGGTAATTTTGATCTACTAATTGAAGGCTTGTGAGAAACTAAGACCTTCCAGGGTAGAGAAGGCTGCAGTCAGTTTATTCTTCAAAATGGTCAATGGATTGTAGAGCAATATTGCAAAATATTTCATTTGAACCTGGAACTTCTGTGTAAACTGTGAGGATGAGGTATCACAGCTGAAACCCATTTTACTGCATGTAAAAGCTTCCTGCAGCAGAGTGCATAGATTAGTGTTGATTATATTATCAATCTATATGCCTCCATTAAAGTTGTGGTGCTCAGACACTAATTTTATGATCCTCAACGCCTCTGTGAAGCAGGGACGTATTATTCCCATTTCACGCTTGGGAAGCTGAGGCAGCAGGAGAGTAAGTGACTTGCCCAAGGTCACACAGGAAGACTGTGGGAGAGCAACTTGAACCTAGGTCTCCCAATTCAAGGGCTAGCACCTTAGCAACTGGACCATTGTGTCTTTCAAGGATGGTCCCATCGAGAGAGATTAGGTGAATGAGAGGTGTAAAAGCAAATCATCTTGTTGTAAATTTGACTAAGGGCTTGTCTACACTTAAAATGCTACAACAGCCCAGCTGCAAAGCTGCAGTGTAGACGCTACGTGGGCCAACAGGAGGGGTTCTCCTGTTGGCATAGATAATCCACCTTCCCGAGAGGCACTAGCTAAACTGACAGAAGAATTCTTCTGTCAATTTTGTGCTGTCTACTTGGAGATTTCAATTGGCTCAACTATGTTGCTCATGGGGTGTGGATTTTTCACACCTCTGAGCAGTGTACCAGGGATGATTTAATTTTCTAGTGTAGACCAGCCTTTAGAATCTCCAGAAATGTAAAAGGATGTGACAACCAAATTTACATGATGATGAGTCACAACCCTGCTCACATTTCAGTGTTTATATAGCCTGACCTGTACACCTAATGAGAGCAGCATGTTAAACTGGTAATGAGCAGCAGGCTGCTTGTAGACTTTGTGAGCCTGATTTCCACTGGTGTTTCTGTTTTTTTACCAAAACCAGTAGGGTTCTGCCTACAGCTGCCTAGAATATTCTGTGAAATATTGACATTGATGCAGTGTTCAAATGAGTTAAACTAAAAATTAGTAATAAACTGGAGAACAGGGTTAGCCCTCAATTAAACATGGTGGTAGATCGATGTGGAGCTGCTCATTGTCAGAAAATCTTTTCTTCCCTTGACTCTTCAGAGAAACCCACCTGTGAAAATCTAACTGAAATACTTTTCCTATACTGTCCAAGTTCATGTTTAGTAAGTGAGCGAGGTGCAGAAGCCAAATCTATGAGACTCGTAGTGGAAAAACTCCATGACTGTTTTTACTAAATAGACGCCATAGTCTACTCTTCAATCTGCAGCCATTTTGAATGTTTATTTATTGTAGCAAAGACTGTTTATTCTGTGCTACAAAATAAAATAAATCTTTGATATTACTACACATGATTAAAATAATGACATACCTTTTTATTCTTTTTGTGATTTATTTTTGTGCATTTTAAATGGAATGTGTTTTAGACATATTTTTGATCATTCACCTATAAAAGTTATGATCTAATGCTTTAAAGAAATAGGCTTTAATCAGATTACATACATTTTTTCATTCTAAAATTGCAGTGGAAAAGAAAATATGAACAATATTTTTTAGGGTGCAGGTACTGGAAGAAGAATGTTTTGGGAAAATAGCAAATTATTTGAAGTTTCTTTATTTTTCAAGCTTTCAATATTTTCATAAAAGTAAACAAACATTCTGTTTTTTGGCAGTGGGATAAAATTATCACCAGAGTGCACTTACATAGTTTGAAGTGAATTGGCTTTTAATTTTGTTCTGGGGACAATCTAAACTAAACATTTGTAGTACATTTATTTTATTTGTTTAATACCCAGAAGTGTTAGACACATTCCTTTTATGCTCAGTTCTCCAAGAAGTTTCTTGGCTAAAAATAAGTTGAATTTGAAGTGCAGTCGTATAATTTCCTTGTTGTTTGTTTTCACAACCTTAAACTTCATGTAGGTTCCTAATTTATGACTTCCAGCCAAATTGAAGGAATACTGGCCAAGAAATAGATTGACTTTGCCCAAAAAGGGTGTTAGTGTTCAATGGGAGTGCTAAATATACATTCACAAAGCAGAACATAAATCTTCTACAAGTGCACTAGAGGAGACTGTATCATCTGTATTATTGTTTCATCTCCCTTCCGGTCTCTGCATGATGTTTATTTTCTTTGAGAGACTTGCTGTGGGGCAGGCCATGTTTGTTTAAACATTTAGGGCTAAATTCTTCCTTGGTGTATGCATGATCAACTCCTAATAAATCTGTTGGGTATTCATGTCATATTGGAGAGCAAAATTTGACCCTTGGACTACAATAGAGTAGATTTTAGGGTTTAGGACTTCAGTCTTCCTTGGGTACAAATCAGCAGCTCTATATTTCATTCTTGGGACTGGGACTCCTACAACATATTTTCTCTTTGCTGTTAAAGCGTTGTAATTTAATGATTGCAGTAATGATTGGAAAATACTCCCACATTATGAATGAATACACTCCATCTTCCCAGCTTTCTTGTGTTTCTAACCAGCAGAAACATCCTGCAGGCTTTTGTTAGGGGAACCACGTGACCTCCTGCATACAGGCTTGGAAACAGTGTCTGCTTTCTGATTTTTCTTTTCTCTCTTTTTTGTGGGTTCATCCAGGAACACTGACAACAGTAGGAAGCTGAAAAATGTAAGTATTTTATTTGCAGTACTTTCTTCTCTGGGTAATCCTGGCTTTGGACTGAGTTCGAATTTTTAGATTGTAAAAGCTAGTACTGTGATGCAAATCTGAAAAGTTCTTTTATACATTAACCACGCATAGTTCATTGGAAATGAACTATAGTGCTGCAGAGGCAGACCATCTCTGCAAACGAAATAGAACTGTGCTAGTCTTGTTGCCTCTGACTAAATAAAGAAGTAAACAATTTAATCTCTTGACTACTAGTGTTAATCAAAATTAGACTACTTAACACATCAAAAGCTAGACTTTTTTTGGCTTTTCTGAATTTACTAGGCATACAGTGATTAAAATTGGGTTATACATTTGTGCAAAGCACATCAAGAAGATGAAAATACAATCCAAACTGCATTCACGTTATGTGGATCTAAATTGTTGAATTGTCATTTCCCATTAGACTTGCTCGCTTTCTCTTTGAGTTCCAAAGTGCTGTGTATGTTTTCCAAGTAGGATGCATTGTCAAAAGCGTCGTAGGCTTGATTCTATTAAGTTTAACTTTTTGTTGATTTCAACCACGGGCTGTAGTAATGATTTTTGTAATGGTAAAGTTTAAAAAACAAAAGAAAACAAAAAAAAGTCTGAACTTGGCTAGTCCCAGACTTAGTTACACTATTAAAGGCCAGGCTTTCCTGTCAGCTGTAAACTACTGTAAATTCAATTTGTATTTGGCTGATATCCCCCTACAGTGTAAGGAAATGCCAAGACCTTTCCCTTATAATTTTTCAAGCCAGCAATCATGATTACAGGTAAAAAGGACAGAATCATTTCATCCTGTTTTTCCTGTCATCAGCAGAGTAATATCTATGTTTTCCAGCACACAAAGATGTATGTGAATGTTTTCATTCAATGGCATTTGGGGTGTCTGTCTCGCTGGAAATTGGATAAAAGGCTTCAAGTGGATGTGGTGTTCTTAAAATTAACGTTAAGAAGGATTCATAAAAGTGTCTTTCTATGTAATGTAGACATTTCAGATGCATTATTCTGTACTCCAAACGACAGCCTGTAAAAATTGCTTGCAAAGGTGACATTTGTCTGCAAATATTTTCAACCCTGGATAAGGAAGGGAGGATGAGATCAAATGATTGACGCTTGCAAAAATAATTGAACATAGCATAATCCTCATCTCATCACATAATTGAGTAGGAAAATTAATTAGACAGCTTCTTAGTTCTGAATAGTACTGTGTCTGCAAGTATTTTTTACTTTACTTGAGAGCATGTAGTGTTAAGTGTTTTCACATGAATTTGTTATTCTGTGTTTAGTTAAATTTCAGTTGCCATCAAATCTGGGGTTATTAATAAAACTGAAACACTTTCTTTAAAAGGTTTAAATTATAAGACATAAAGGGGCCAGAAAATGACTTCTTAACTTTCTAAAAAAATTAAGAGAATTTTAGCATTCGTGAAAGGTGTTGGATTTTGATAGCCTTTGGCAACTGAAATTCTCTATCCTCAGAACAGATACAGTCCTGCCAGTGCCAGAATAAGTTTCTCTTCTTGGGTCCATCATTGTATATATTCTTAACCTAAAGCAACTTCCTCACAGGATGAGTGTGTATATAAAGGTCTACAAGCTTAGGCCTTGGCCTTAGTTCTGATGGTGGTTTTTTCATTGTGGTAGATGTCTAGTTGAAAGTTAGGTGAAACCATCAACTCATTCTGCCGAAACTGCAGAAAAACTGCCAGATGGTCCCAGCTTTTATTTTTAGTATTGGTCTGGGTATATCTTGAGCCATTAAACTAGAGGTGAAATGCATTGAGTCTTATCAATAATATTGGGGTGGGTAGAAACTGAACTAGTCTTTCTTTTCTTCAAATAGACCCTCACATATTTGTTACAAACATGTTGTTGTTTATTTACTTATGTATTTTAATTAAGAAACACCATTATTAATAATCTTTTCCTGCCACCCTTAACTTTATTTTACCATGAGATTTAGAAGTCTTCATTATTGGAAGGTAGTTCTTTTGAGCTCTCTTCACTTTGGGAGTACTTTTGAATATTGTACCTCGTTTTTAATATCGAGGTTTATTTTTGCTGCTTACTTTTCGCCAGACGTGTGACAGCAGTAGGTTTTTATTAAAATATCAGCAAACTTATTGTATCTTTTTAATAAGCTGCAAATTCTATACAATTATTTTACCTTTAATAGATGTGTGTGTTATTAACCATTTAACCACCCTCCCTTCCCACTCCCCAGTGCAGAATACAGATTTAGAACAAATTCTCAAATTCACCAGTGATTCGGAGTTCAAAATAAATGAAGAAAAGTAAATTTAGCAAAGTAATTGTGTAGATTTTCAATTAATGTTTACTGATTTCTGCAGGTACTAGTTACCATTTACTGGCTGGGGAAAGCAGCAAACAGATGCACTTCATACAGTGGAGCAACGCTGAACCTGAAGGAGTTTGAAGGATTGCTGGCACAGATGAGAAAGGTATCTTTTTTGTTACTGTTTGGGGCTATACATTAGTTTTTAATTATTGAAGTTTGAAGTCCCACAAAAATTCTTTCTGATGTCCGTTGTAATGAAAGTTAGAAGTGGATGGTGGGCTGGGGAGTGAGTTACTTAACTTTTTTGGAAAAGCTCCTGATGATACTAAACAACTGTAAATTCTGGCTTGGCTTTTTTTTCGCTTTTTTTTTCCTTTTTTTGGTAGCCAGTTTTGCAGGTGGTACTAGTGATGCAGAAATTACCAGCGATAGGACTTTAAAATGGTCATCTAGCATTGCACTTAGAGCTGAGTGAATAAGTGATGATTTGGTTCAGGGGCCAAACTGAAAAAAATGGGGGTAAAAATTAAGTTCAGTTTAACCTGAAACAAACTTTTTTTGGTTCGTTTGGGTCAAATGAAACATATCGTAAATATATTGGATTGTTTTCAGGTTTTTCACCCTTTTATTTGTTTGGGTTTTTTTAATTGGCTACATTTTTAAATGAAATGCTGTACCAAAACACAAAGTCTAAACATTTTGGTGCTGAATGGTTAAAATGAACCATTTTGACTTTATTTTGAAAATTTACTTCTTCTTTTTTTTATTGTCCAGAACTATTCACTGAATTTGACCCAAATTTGCAAATAGTTTTGGTGGCCTAAAAATGCATATTTTGGAGAATTTACTATTTGCTGAAAATATGTTACCCAGCTCTTGTTAAAATGGTAGAATAATGTTCATAATTTGTTTTTTCTCTTCTTCGCTTATGGCATACCGATTGACTGTTCTCAATAGAGAGACTTGCAGAGTGAGTCAGTGGGCCTAGGGAGCATCAGATTAAAGAACATATGTGAACATACAGACTGTTATGAACAATATTTCCCTCAGCCAGTTTTCAGTTGCACCACAAGTTCATATCAAGGTGTGTGTGTATATATATAATATATATATTTCAACAGGTGAAGAAAGGAAAAGTGGGTGGGCGAAGGGATTGTGTATGTACTTCGCATGTAGCAGAACCTTGATCATCTGTATTTTTTCAAACTCTAAATCTTGGTTGAAAATGGATGTCAGGGTTTACAAGCCACTGTAGAGCAGACCAGGCAGGTTCTGCTGCTGGGAAGAGGCCAGTGCAGACGGTAGCACCGTTCGCATGGCCCAGTCAGGGGCATGTACAATAGGCTGCAGTGGATGTTGACACTCCTCACCTTGCTGCTCCTGTGGTTCTGCTGGGGTCACTGGGATAGTGATTACATAGTTAATGACATATTGGCACTCCAAATCTCTGGATTCTCCCTTTCTCCCTCCCAAAGTCTCCCACCACGGAAGTAGATTCTGCCACCCACCACGTCTCAGAAAGGCTGTTGCTTTTCCTTGCATATAAAGTAGTCCATCCCACCAAGGCTGGTTAGCATAATCAGCTTGCCTCTGCACTGCTGCCTACTATTGACTCATGCGGGGCACTTCTGACTGTTGGATCCTAATGGACCTGCATTAAACTGTCCCAGGAAATGAAGAAGAACTTGACCAGTATGTTTCAGTTACTACATTCTAGTGGGATGAGGAAGCCTTTAGATAGACTGCCATCTTGTTTTTCTTCCTTTCTCTGGAGCTAACTTTCTTAGAGGACCCCACGGCATGTGTGTACCCAACCATGGGAGCAAGTGAAGATGGCAAATTGCCTTGTTCTGTTGCGTAAATAAAAGATGTGTTTCTGCAGTGGAGGGGGAAAAGGAGGGGCCTTACTGGCAAAAGTTCTTTTCCTTCAGCAATAGGGCTGTCATAAATGTAAATATATAAATCTATTAAATATACCTTTAAATCCCTCCTGGCCAGAGGAAATACCCTTTCATCTGTAAAGGGTTAAGAAGCTAAGATAACCTCACTGGCACCTGATCAGAATGACCAATGAGGAGACGAGATACTTTCAAAGCTGGAGCCGGGGGGGGAACAAAGGGTTTTCTCTGTGTTTGTGATGCTTTAGCCGGGAACAGAGCAGGAATGCAGGTCAGAACTCCTGTAAAGAGTTAATAAGCAATCTAGCTAGGTATGCATAGATTCTGTTTTGTTTAAATGGCTGATAAAATAAGTTGTGCTGAATGGAATGTAGATACCTGTTTTTGTGTCTTTTTGTAACTTAAGGTTTTGCCTATAGGGATTCTCTATGTTTTGAATCTGATTACCCTGTAAGGTATTTACCATCCTGATTTTACAGAGGTGATTCTTTTACTTTTTCTTTAATTAAAATTCTTCTTTTAAGAACCTGATTGATTTTTCATTGTTCTTAAGATCCAAGGGTTTGGGTCTGTATTCACCTATGCAAATTGGTGATGATTTTTATCAAGCCTTCCCCAGGAAAGGGGGTGTAGGGCTTGGGGGGATTTTGGGGGGAAAGACGTTTCCAAGTGGGCTCTTTCCCTGTTATTTTTGTTAGATGCTTGGTGGTGGCAGCAATAAGGTCCAGGGACGAAAGGTAAAATAGTTTGTATCTTTGGGAAGTTTTAACCTAAGCTGGTAAAAATAAGCTTAGGGGATTTTTCATGCATGTCCCCACATCTGTACCCTAGAGTTCAGAGTGGGGAAGGAACCTTGACAAGGGCAGTAGCAATTTTTTTTATTTTTAGGGGTGTGTGTGTGTAAATTACATATCTGGAGATGATAAATTCAGTTAGCATAACTTTGACTTCTTCACTGGCTTCCTGGTCCATTGCCCTGTGACTTAACTCTGTCATTCTAAAGTCCTGGGCAGCTTCAAAAACTGCCTCTTTTTATTTTAATTCTGTACCAATATACCATGGGCTTGTTTTCTCCTTCTTCTCTGTCTCCCTCCCTCCACCACCAAAACATTACATTTGGATAAGGGTCAAAGTTGGAAAGATTAAGCCCTACGTAAGTGGTAGCTTTACCATACATAAAAATGTCATGATTTCAGTGTTATTTTTTAACCGTGTCAAGCTAGGAATGGGAGTTTTGTGTTTCTGGAAAGAGACAATTCCCAATACCTCGCCCTGGAAGATCTTGAGATCTCAGCCCTTAAAACTGTGATACTTTAAGGTGTATATAAAGCACACCCAGTTCATTTTAAAAGGAATTTTTGCCTCCCCTGAACCCTATATAGTTTGACTCATGGTGGCTGAGATATCTGGCTTTACCTGTGGAGGGTTACAAAAAAAAATCTCAATAAAATATTTCAAAACTTTCTGAAACAACCCTAAATTAGTCTTTCCTTATTCTATTCTGTATATGCCACATGCCGGATTGTGTCTGGAGGTATAAAAGTTTATTGGCATTCATTTGGAATGACCTGAATGAATCATGGCTTTGCAGTCCCAACCCCAAAGAATTTGCAGTCTGAAAGACACATAAAGGGTGGGGAGATGGGCTGGGACAAAAAAGCATAGTAATAAGGTTGCCATTTGGTACATGGGGGTTTTAGCTCCACATGATGCATTTTTCATATATTTTTGAGGCCCTACTTGAGTTGCAGGATGATTGTCAAAGAATTGCAGCTGAGTTGCGGACAAGCCATGGAAAATTACGGAAAAGTAATAATGGACCTTATTATTGTACTAACTACTTATGCTAAACAATCTGTTCCACCTTGCATTTAGCTGTGACACTGGGAGTACCTTTCCCAGACTTGAAGAAGAGCTCCGCATAAGCTTGAAAGCTTGTCTCTCTCGCCAACAGAAGTTGGTCCAATGAAAGATATTACTTCACACACCTTGTCCCTTTATGAAGGGGACAGATTGGAAGAAAGTCTAGAGAGACTGTTGTGGGATAAGGGGATAAATGGTGTTTAAAAGCTGGCATCGTTAGGGGGTGGAGATTGTCATGGATTCCTAGGTCGTGCCCACTCTTGGCCTGGGGGGAGCCCCCTTCAATGTGACAGCCCTTCTTGGGGGTCCACTCTCTCTCGGGAGTTAAGCCCTTCCGCCTCCTGGATCTGCAGCTCCCTGAGCCTTAGCATGCCTGTCTCTTGCTGTGGGCCCCCTCAAGGAGTCCATTCACTCTGGACCCCCAGCCTCCACTCCTACAGGGAATAATGCAACCCTGTTCTCTAGACCGGAGCGACTCTCGGCCAGCATAAAACAGGAGGGTTTATTGAGCATCTGAACACAGTGTAAGAAACTCTCAGGGCCCTCAGGCCTGGCCTGCCCTCCCACAGCACAATACATCTAAGGGTATGTCTACACTACGAAATTAGGTTGAATTTATAGAAGTTGGTTTTGTAGAAAGCGTTTTTATACAGTCGATTGTGTGTGTCCCCACACAAATGCTCTAAGTGCATGGGGTCGGCGGAGTGTGTCCACAGTACCAAGGCAACTGTCAACTTCAGGATCGTTGCACGGTGGGTAGCTATCCCACAGTTCCCGCAGTCTCTGCCGCCCATTTGAATTCTGGGTAGAAATCCCATGCCTGATGGGGCTAAAACATTGTCGTGGATGGTTCTGGGTACATATTGTCAGGCCCCCCTTTCCTCCCTCCTTCCATGAAAGCAAGGGCAGACAATTGTTTTGTGCCTGTTTTTCTTGAGTTACCTGTGCAGATGCCATACCACGGCAAGCATGGAGCCCGCTCAGCTAACCGTCACCGTATGTCTCCTCGGTGCTGGCAGACACAGTACTGCGTTGCTACACAGCAGCAGTTTATTGTCTTTTGGCAGCAGACAGTGCAGCATGACTGGTAGCCATCGTCGACATAGTCCTGGGTGCTCTTTTAACTGACCTCGATAAGGTCAGGGGCGCCTGGACAAACATAGGAGTGACTCAGCCAAGTCATTTCCCTTTTAAGTTTCGTCTCATGGTGATTTAGTCCTACTGGCAATGCACTGTCTTTTAATCTGCAGCCAGCAGAAGACGATGGCCAGTAGTCATACTGCACCATCTTCTGCCGAGCACCCAGGAGATGACGATGGCTAGCGGTCATACTGCACAGTCTGCTGCCAGCAAGATGTATAAAGATAGATGAAGCAGCTCAAAACAAAAAATAGACCAGGTTTGTTTTGTATTCATTTTCTCCTCCCTCCTTCCATGAAATCAATGGCCTGCTAAACCCAGTTTTGAGTTCTGTCCTTGAGGGGGCCATTCAGTTTCTCACAAAGCCATCCCCTTTGTTGATTTTAATATTCTGTAAGCCAACCCTGTAAGCCATGTCGTCAATCGCCCCTCCTTCTGTCAGGGCAACGGTAGACAATCATTCTGTGCAGTCGCCATACCACGGGAAGCATGGAGCCCGCTCAGATCACTTTGGCAATTAGGAGCACATTAAACACCACATGCATTATCCAGCAGTATATGCAGCACCAGAACCTGGCAAAGTGAAAGCAGATGAGTAGGCGATGTCAGCGCGGTGACAAGAGTGATGAGGACATGGACGCAGACTTCTTTCAAAGCACGGGCCCTGGCAATATGGGCATCATGATGCTAATGGGGCAGCTTCATGTGGTGGAACACCGATACTGGGCTCGGGAAACAAGCACAGACTGGTGAGACCACATAGTGTTGCAGGTCTGGGACGATTCCCAGTGGCTGCGAAACTTTCGCAAGCATAAGGACACTTTCATGGAACTTTGTGACTTGCTTTCCCCTGCCCTGAGGCGCAATAATACCAAGATGAGAGCAGCCCTCACAGTTGAGAAGTGAGTGGCAATAGCCCTGTGGAAGCTTGCAACACCAGACAGCTACCGATCAGTTGGGAATCAATTTGGAGTGGGCAAATCTACTGTGGAGGCTACTGTGATGCAAGTAGCCAAAGCAATCAAAGATCTGCTGATATCAAGGGTAGTGACCCTGAGAAATGTGCAGGTCAAAGTGGATGGCTTTGCTGCAATGGGATTCCCTAACCGTGGTGGGGCCATAGACGGAACCCATATCCCTATTTTTGCACCAGAGCACCAAGCCGGTGAGTACATAAACCGCAAAGGGTACTTTTCAATAGTGCTGCAAGCACTGGTGGATCACAAGGGACGTTTCACCAACATCAGCGTGGGATGGCCGGGAAAGGTACATGACGCTCACATCTTCAGGAACTCTGGTCTGTTTCAAAAGCTGCAGGAAGGGACTTCAGAAAATAACCAAACCAGAAAATAACCATTGGGGATGTTGAAATGCCTGTAGTTATCTTTGGAGACCCAGCCTACCCCTTAATGCCATGGCTCATGAAGCCGTACACAGGCAGCCTGGAGAGTAGTGAGGAGCTGTTCAACTACAGGCTGAGCAAGTGCAGAATGGTGGTAGAATGTGCATTTGGACATTTAAAAGTGCACTGGTGCAGTTTACTGACTCGGTTAGACCTCAGCGAAACCAATATTCTGACTGTTATTACTACTTGCTGTGCGCTCCACAATATCTGTGAGAGTAAGGGGGAGACGTTTATGGCGAGATGGGAGGTTGAGGCAAATCGCCTGGCTGCTCGTTACGCACAGCGAGACACCAGGGTGGTTAGAAGAGCACAGGAGGGTGCGGTGCGCATCAGAGAAGCTTTGAAAACCAGTTTCATGACTGGCCAGGCTATGGTGTGAAAGTTCTGTTTGTTTCTCCTTGATGGAAGCACCCCCTGCCCCCAGTTTCACTCTACTTCCCTGTAAGCTAACCACCCTCCTCTCCTCCCTTCAATCACTGCAGAGGCAATAAAGTCATTGTTGCTTCACATTCGTGTATTCTTTATTTATTCATCACACAAATAGGGGGATAACTGCCAAGGTAGCCCGGGAGGGGTGGTGGAGGAGAGAAGCACTGGGAGGGGTGGTGGAGGAAGGAAGGACAAGGCCACACAGCACTTTAAAAGTTTAAAACTTTAAAACTTATTGAATGCCAGCCTTCTGTTGCTTGGGCAATCCTCTGGGGTGGAGTGGCTGGGTGGCCGGAGGCCCCCCACCGTGTTCTTGGGCATCTTGGTGAGGAGGCTATGGAACTTGGGGAGGAGGGCGGTTGGTTACACAGGGGCTTAGCAGGGCCTTAGCAGGTCTGTGCTCCTGCTGCCTTTCCTGGAGCTGAACCATATGCTGGAGCATATTAGTTTGGTCCTCCAGCAGCCTCTGCATTGAGTCCTGCCTCCTCTCATCACGCTGCCGCCACCTTTCAGCTTTAATCCTCTCTTCAGCCCACCACTTACTTTCTTCAGCCCGCCACCTCTCCTCCCAGACATTTTATGCTTTCCTGCACTCTGACATTGTCTGCCTCCATGCATTCATCTGTGCTCTTGTCAGTGGGGGAGGACAGCATTAGCTCAGAGAACATTTCATCGCGAGTGCGTTTTTTCGCCTTCTGATCTTTGCTAGCCCCTGGGAAGGAGAAGATCCTGTGATCCTTGAAACACGTACAGCTGGTGGAGGGAAAAAAAGGGACAGTGGTATTTAAAAAGACACATTTTATAGAACAATGGGTACACTCTTTCACGGTAAACCTTGCTGTTAACATTACATACATAGCACATGTGCTTTCGTTCCAAGGTCCCATTTTGCCTCTCCCCACCGTGTGGCTAGCCCCTCCCCCCTCCCTGTGGCTAACAGCGGGGAACATTTCTGTTCATCCACAAGCAAACAGCCCAGCAGGAACAGGCACCTCTGAATGTCCCCTTAAGAAAAGCACCCTATTTCAACCAGATGACCATGAATGATATCACTCTCCTGAGGATAACACAGAGAGATAAAGAACGGATGTTGTTTGAATGCTAGCAAACATACACTGCAATGCTTTGTTCTACAATGATTCCCGAGAACGTGCTATTGGCCTGGAATGGTAAAGTGTCCTACCATGGTGGACGGAATAAGGCTGCCCTCCCCAGAAACCTTTTGCAAAGGCTTTGAGAGTACATCCAGGAGAGCCGTGAATGCCGGGGCAAATGAATTATTAGACATGCTTGCTTTTAAACCATGTATGCTATTTTAAAAGGTACACTCACCAGAGGTCCCTTCTCTGCCTGGCGGGTCCGGGAGGGAGCCTTGGGTGGGTTCGGGGGGTACTGGCTCCAGGTCCAGGTTGAGAAACGTTTCCTGGCTGTCAGGAAAACTGGTTTATCCACTGGCTTGCCGTGAGCTATCTACAACTTCATCATCATTGTCTTCCTCGTCCCAAAACCTGCTTCCGTGTTGCCTCCATCTCCATTGAAGGAGTCAAACAACATGGCTGGGGTAGTGGTGGTTGAACCTCTAAAATGGCATGCAGCTCATCATAGAAGCGGCATGTTTTGGGCTTTGACCCGGAGCGGCCGTTCGCCTCTCTGGTTTTCTGGTAGGCTTGCCTCAGTTCCTTAAGTTTCATGCGGCACTGCTTTGGGTTTCTGTTATGGCCTCTGTCCTTCATGCCCTGGGAGATTTTGACAAATGTTTTGGCATTTCGAAAACTGGAACGGAGTTCTGATGGCACGGATTCCTCTCCCCATACAGCGATCAGATCCTGTACCTCCCATTCGGTCCATGCTGGAGCTCTTTTGCGATCCTGGGACTCCATCATGGTCACCTCTGCTGATGAGCTCTGCATGGTCACCTGCAGCTTGCCACGCTGGCCAAACAGGAAATTGAAATTCAAAAGTTCCCGGGCCTTTTCCTGTCTACCTGGCCAGTGCATCTGAGTTGAGAGTGCTGTCCAGAGTGGTCACAATGGAGCACTCTGGGATAGCTCCCGGAGGCCAATACCGTCTAATTGTGTCCACAGTATCCCAAATTCAACCCAGCAAGGCCGATTTCAGTGCTAATTCCCTTGTCTGGCATGGAGTAAGGAAATCTATTTTAAGAGCCCTTTAAGTAAAAAAAAAAAAAAAAAAAAAAAAAAAAAAAAAAAAAAAAAAAAAAAGGCTTTGTCGTGTGGATGGTTGCAGTGTTAAATCAATTTAACGCTGCTAAATTCCATCTCAACTCCTAGTGTAGTCTCTCCTGCATCCAGGTGGGCTCTGCCTGCTCTCTTTCTTCAGTCCCGAGACCCTGCCCTTTCCAGATGAGCATCGATCTCACTGGCCCCAACAGCTCCTCCCCTGTCCCTTGTGTTCTGTCCCAGATAAACAGGTCACTAGGGCCCTCTCTCTTCCGTCCTTTGTTCCCCTCTGGCTGGAACTGGTTGGTCAGGTCACCGGGGTCCTCTCTCCTCAGCCCTTTGTCCTTGCACTGGCCAGAACCAGCTGACTGCCAAGCTGGGGTGGACCTCTTAGTCACCAGTTGTTAGGATTCCCTGTCTCCAGGCCGTTGTCTGGGGGTCCCAGCTGCTAGGCGAGGTTACACCTGGTTCCCTGCAACAACAAACCCTCTCCCACCACCTTGTTAAACATGCGGCACACAGGGAAATTGAGGCACACACACGCTATTCATGTAAAACACTACAAAAATCCTCAACTTCATCACAGAGACGATAAGGAGGGAGAGGGTGGAATTCAGTAGGTCAAAGACAAGAACAAGAAACTTGAATTTGCTGCGGTGGAGGAGGGGGAGCCAATGAAGGGAGTCTCCTAATAGTTGAATGTTTCTATCGTCATAAACTTTTCAGTGTAGTAAACAACGATATTAGTTGGATGATATTATTATGACTGTTGCTACTCCTATATTTCTTACCTTGCCTTCCCACTCCTCCTTTATGCCCCATATCAATTCTCCTGGAGTTATTTTGTGGTTGAATTTTAAGAGGTTTGTTGTAATTTAGAACATTTTAACTATGTTGTGCAGCACTCCATTGCTTTAACTTAGGCTGGATGGTGAGAGCACTTCTTTATAAATGAAGGGTTACATTGGCACAGTTCCATTGAATTTAGTAATAGCATTGACAACAAGTGACATTTCACTATGTGCTAGTAGTACCTCCATTGAAATCCTTTTTTAACTTTATTCATTGTTTTTAATTTTATTTCTTTTAATCTACTTTACTGCACACTCATCCATTTTTCAATCTGAAAAATTTAAACCATTAATCCACAGTGCACTTTGAATATATTCAATAGTTTGAAAAGGAATATATAAAAGTGGCTGGGAAATAGGTTTTAAATTTGGCAGTTGTATCTACTTTTACTACTGCAAGGTTATACATTGATTTTTACCAGATGGGCATGATAGACCAGTGCATTATGGTATACTATGGGATTATCTTTTCAAAAAGTGTCACAGTACAGATGTAAATGATACTTAGAGTGGTTTCTATTCAGTACATAACAAACACTCAAAATTGGAGGAAGTCTCTGTCATAGCCAGTAACAGTAATCTTGGGTAAATGAGGTGCCAACGGGAAGGCTAAATAGTACATGTTTACAAAAGAATTACTACAGTCTGTTGTGCCATCTCTTGCACACTTCCCTACTTTCACCTGTAGCCACCAGTAATTAAAAAGTAAACTAAATTAAAGTTAACAGGTTACTAAAATAGGGAATTTTGGAATCCGTTCATTCACACTTCATTCAGGATTTTAAAGCATGAAACAGTTGAAGAATGTTTTTTTCAGCCTGTACTTTTGAATAGTTCATCTGATTTCTATCCCTCTTGCTATTGATCATTTCCATGACTTTCAAACATATTATTTTAAGAAAATGGAAGTCTGCCAGAGGATTGAATATAGATGATTGGTCTGTAGAGATGGGGAGTTTTTTTTCTGAATCTGGATTTGGAAAAGATTTCAGATAGTTTTGAAGAAAAGGGCAAAGAGGATTTTGAAAGGATGTAATCTTTGTTCTTAAAGCTATATACTTAATATAGAGATATAGATATATACCAGACAGAGTATGGTATATATTGAACTGTGTGTGTGAGTGAGTGTGTGTGTGTGTGTGTGTGTGTGTATATAGAGATATAGATGTATACCATTCCTAAACAAGGGATAAGGGAGGAAAAACACATAGAATTAAATTACTACTTGTCAACATATTTTAAATTAAAAAATAAAACAACATTGGTGTATAATCCCAGTTTGTGTATTCTGTGACTATTGGCATTACTGTGATTTTGCTTGGCCTTAAGGAACCTTTGGTGCTGGACATACTGTGGTATTTTGGCAGCAAGTTATTTAGTGGCTCTAATTAAGTCTTCTTCTTGGAAAGTCTACAAGACACAAGTTTCTAATCTTTCCTTTTCCCTCTGAGCCGCTCCCTTTGAATATTTAACTTTTTGATTGATATTATGATGCTCCCTTTCTCAGCTGCTCTTTTTTGCCATAATTCTCCTTTGCTAAGGAGGTTGTTGACTTTATTGTACCATGATGTTGATTGATCTGATCACTGACAATACTAATAATGACAACAGTAGCTGTAGAGGGCAGTGGGAGCTACTCTCCACTCAGTTATCGAGCTCCAACTATCTGTAGCCCATAGGTGTTGTTTTTTTAATTGGAAAGTTTAAAATTAATATTTAAGTGTGTCAGGAAAAAGTTTCACATTCCAATCTTTTCAGATTGAAAAATGTCAGTCTGATGATGTCAGCCACATCTCTTGAGTTTTTCAGTGACAGTCTGGCGAAGAAAAAAAACAGAGGTTTATCTTTTGAGTAAGAGGGGTAGTTATTTTTGCTTTTCTCAGCCTGTGCTATTGTAATTAATGTTAAGAAACTGGCTGAAACAAGGGATTTATTATAATGCAAGGGTGAGGATGGCTTCCATTGACCTTTCCCTCTGCTGGAGTTTCAGAGTTTTAGTATGTGCTGCTTGCTCTGGAAAGAATTTATAATCACTGGGCTGTCAAAGACAACCATTGTTCTCACTGCTCTGAACATGTGGGTCAACTACAAGTGCTTTTATATCCCCCAGAGCCAGGAGCTGGCAAAGAGTAAAGAGCACGACTGAATTCTTCTGAGGCATCAGGAAAAGCATTTTGAATATTTTTCATTGCTGATTGCTTTAGAAAGACATCCCTCTTTCATAACAGGAATTTCTCTTCAAGGTACAGGGAGGCTGGGACACACTGCTTCATTATTTTGCCGAGCTGAGGCGGCAACAACAAATGCTGCCTGCTGGTGTCCCAACCAGATACAATAGATAGATTGGGGGAATTAATCTGGAGAATAGTGAGCTTATCCCCAACTCAGCCATGAGGTCAAATTTATAATGCCTTTGCCAGTGTGCTATGGACTATGGAAGACAAGTCAAATTTCAGGTTTATTTAAATGTTGATAGTTTTATTAACCTGCCTATTGGAACTGTATTTCAAATAACTATATTAATCCAAAGCATGTGTGTTCCTCTTAATTAGTATGAAATGAGGTTTTATTGCAATCTCATGCTTTTGATTTGAAAGCAAAAAAAAAGCTATGATTGAGGGAAGAGATTTTAGTGCATTAGAAAGATACTTTGCACTCAGATGCATAGTGGATCTCATTTTTGTGTCACTGACTTTTTTTGAAGAGGTACCATCTGTATTTCCATGTAGGAAACCGAAGACATTGAGAGCCCCAAACGCAACATTCGTGACAGTGGTTATATTGATTGTTGGGACTCTGAACGCAGCGATTCCCTTTCCCCGCCTCGCCACGGCAGAGATGATTCCTTTGACAGTCTGGATTCATTTGGTTCCCGCTCACAGCAGACACCGTCTCCAGATGTAGTGCTCAGAGGAAGCAGCGATGGTAAGTTTTGGTCACAACAAGATGCATGCAAAACATTGAATGTGTCCCCCAGTGCTTTCAGTGCAAAGGCAGCCATTCAAAAGCTGGATGCAATTTTTGAATCATGATGTCTCCTGTGAATTGGTAAAAGAAACTTTCTTTGAATACAGATTTTTGTTTCTAGGGTCTTTAGATAATTTTGCCAGCAATTTATTTGAAGTCTACCTCAGTTACTATAATGTAGTATAGTAAAATGAGATATACCATACAAGTTAATTTATGATATGGTGTTTCTCTGTGTTACAGGGTAGCAGACACAGTATGCAGACACACATCAGCTCATAAGCTAGGCTGAAGCAAGAACTAAGAAAGCAAAAGAAGGGGAATATTATATGGCATTTGATTTTTTCAAATAAACTGGTCGTCTAAGAGAAAAAGGAAACCTCTTGGAAATTGTTGATACCTAGGAGAGTTTTGAAGTGCAGTCTTATGAAAATACAGTTATGGCAATTCTTGGCAAGGTATTCAGCATTTAAGAAACTGAGTGACTTGATAGTTGTCCTTGCACGCGCGCACACACCCCTCAGCCAGGGCATGCAGCTCTTGACCTTCAGCATGGCTGCTGCTTCAGTCTTTGCTCTTTGTATGTGTCCAGTTGTATCAGTATGGGATACTGTGAATATGCGCAAGTGTCTTCTAGGAAGTAGACTTAGAGCTTGTCTTAAGCCTGATTCCAGCTCAAAGCTTCTAGGACAGAAATGCATTTCCTTCAGCCTTCCTCACAAGGCTAGCTGCTCAGTTACTTGTGTGATAAGCATGATGTAATTGCCTGGATATTATGTTCTCCAAATCCATCGTTTCTATTCAATCATCCTCACTATTAAAAATAATAATGTTAGTTTATAGAAAAGGGGAGGGGGCAGATTCTGAGGTAGGATCCAGCCCCTTTACTCCTCTTGGGCAGCACAAAAGAAACTGGTTCTGACCCTAACTGGCCAGCTGAGATTCCCTGTGGTATTGGGAACTCTGTGCTGGTTAAAGCCGGCAGTCAGTTCTTACATCATTAAAACATGTTAACTAGAACCAGTAAGCAGTTGCACTAACAGGGCCTATGGTTAGCATCTCCATTTGGGCGTTGACTTGATGTCCTCACCCAGGCACTAGACTCTGCAAGAAGAAACAGAGAAGAATATTTAGCAGTCTTTTAAATTTTATAGTAGAACTATAGACAGACATAAGAGTACAGCTACCCCTTGCACACAAATAAATCAAATCCCTTACCTGGCCATCTGTGGCACTAGACATGCTGCTTGTTCCCCTCAGTTCCCTTCATGCAGCTAGAGAGGTCTCTTGAACCACTGCTTTATATGTCAGTAGGAGCAGGGAATACTGGTCAGGCTGCTCCTTGCTCCTATCTTGGGCTCCTAGAAAGCACAAAGATGACTGCAAATTAATTTTATAAATAGGGGTCAAGGCTGAGTGCTTATTGCAGATTTAAGCTCAAAACAACTGACAGGAAAAATCATTGAAAGTTAAACAAGCCCTTTGTCTCCTGACATGCTGTCACCTAGACATGGTGATGCTTGTAGACCTGGACCCGCAGTCCTAGAAGCAACCAAGGAGAGGATGTGGAGGAATTGCTTGCATTCTTTCTGCCATCATGCATCTCTGCTGGTGGGTCAGGATCTGTTTTTTCAGGACTCATCTGCATGCAGGACAGAACCAGCCACTGGAGTAAAATTAGAGTTATGGCATAAGAGTAAGCACGGAAGCACCTCCTCCTCTGCTGATTCCTGTGTTGTGGCCCTGCTCAACCTAAAAATAAAGCAGTTGTCAAAGACTCAGCACCACTCTGACATTTAGGATTCCATGGCCATGTCCCCACGTGTCATGCTGATAAATGCTAATGCACCATTAATATGTCACTAGCCAGCATTCATATGCTAATTCCCACGAACCTAAAACTGCCCAATGCAAAAAACACCAGGCAAAAAAGCATGTGGTGAATGCAGCTGACTGGCTGATTCCGGTAGTGTGTCTAATGGTCCTTCCTGACTCTGGTCTCTTCCCCTTTCCTCGTTCATCTCCAAGCAAACACATTCGGCATTGCAGAAGGATTAACTGTCCCTTGCAGACAGCATTCCTGACATACTTAACCCTCTTTTCTCTTTGAATTATCACAAGCTTCTCATGATTTTTATTACTTTGTTCTTCTTAATTGTTGAGCTAGATTATGCAAATATAGTGTGATAGTTTACCTAAATTGTGTGAGTTTTTGTTTCTGTTCCCTGTAGTAAATGCACATAATTTTGCCAATAGTCTGATGTTTGGCTATGAAAGAGCTTTTCCAGATGACTGACAGTAATTCTACTGTGAACGCTCTTATAAATAATAGTTGTGTTGGTGTTTGTGATTCTTTTGTTTTCTAGGAGAACTCTTGCCATTAAAATCTTGTTAACTTAGTGTTGTCTGCAAATGTGATTTTTAAAAAAGGGGTCATTAATACCAGCAAAGTGAATTGGTAGGTTTAATTCACAACAACAGCCACCCACCTTTGTTTAACATTGTTGTTTCTTCTCGTCTCTTCCCATACCCCCAAAGCTCTGATTTTTCCACTGCTTGTTCCCATTCTTCACCGAAAAATATCCCCCAAGCTATCTATTATTCTGACCCATCCATTTCTGCCTTTCCCTTCTTTCTCTCCTATTTCCAAATTCTCTATCTCCTTACCCTTTTCTCTTTGACTTAAGTTTCTGCTCCTGTTCTTTTGTACTGAAGTAATTGACCCAAGAGCCAGTGGAGGATTAAATTACCTGAAGCCTGATCTACACTACAGTTAGGTCGACATAAGACAACTTATGTTGACTTAATTATGTCCATGTACAGACTGCAGCAGGGGTGGGCAAACTACAGCCCACGGGACATTTTAAACCAGCCCTCGAGCTCTTGCTGAGGTGTGGGATCTGGGGCTTGCCTTGCTCTGGTGCTACAGCCGGACAGCAGGGTTGGGGGACGCTCCATGTGGCTCCTGGAAGCAGCAGCATGGCCCTGCTCTGGCTCCTACCTGCTCCAATGACCCCCGCTGGCGTTCCAATGGGAGCTGCAGGGGCGGTGCCTGTGGATGGGGCAGAGTGCAGAGCTGCCTGGCCGTGCCTCTGCGTAGGAGCCGGAGAAGGGACATGCCGCTGCTTCCAGGAGCCACTTGAAGTAAGTGCCACCTGGAGCCTGCACCCCTGAGCCTCTCCCCATGCCCCAACCCCTGGCCCCAGCTCTGATCCACCTCCTGCCCTCTGAACTCCTCGATCCTAGGCCAGAGCACCCTTCTGTATCCCAAACTCCTCATCTCCAGCCCCACCCCAGAGCCCACACCCCCAGGCGGAGCCTGCAACCTTTCCCGCACCCCAACCCTCTACCCCAGCCCTGGCCCCTCTCCCGCCCTCTGAACTCCTCGGTCCTAGCCCAAAGCACCCTCCTACACCCCAAACTCCTCATCCCCAGCCCCACCCCAGAGCTCACAACCCCAATCAGAGCTCTCACTCCCTCCCGCACCCCAACCCCAATTTTGTGAGCATTCATGGCCTGCCATACAATTTCTATTCCCAGATGTGGCCCTTGGGCCAAAAAGTTTGCCCACCCCTGCATTACAGCCCTGTTCCACCGATTTAAGTGCCTTACTACACCGACATAATAACACCACCTCCATGAAAGGTGTAGGGCTTATGTTGGTGCAGTTAGGGTGATGCAGTGTCTGTGTAGACACTGCATTATTTACATTGGCTGTTGGCTGTCTTTTCAAGAAAACTGGGCCTCTAGAGCCGGGCTGTCCCCTGCTCCCAGCTGGGCTGCTGCCCAGAGGCTCCCCACTCCCTGATCAGGGAGGCAAGAAGCCCGGGCAGCTGCCCCCTCCACTCC
This sequence comes from Dermochelys coriacea, assembly GCF_009764565.3. Classification (NCBI taxonomy): domain Eukaryota; kingdom Metazoa; phylum Chordata; order Testudines; family Dermochelyidae; genus Dermochelys; species Dermochelys coriacea. Next base: position 98,710,593 of record NC_050071.1, on the reverse strand, counting down.
CAGCCAGGAGCAGTGAGGTGATAAACCAAGGGCGGGGGCCTACGTAGAGGACTCTCAGCCCCCCACACTGCCCCTCTTCAGTTGGTATAAGCGCTCCTGGTGAGGATGCACACCACCAACAGAAGAAGGGAAATGTGGACATCATCCACCACAGTAACTACTGCAGTGGCTGTAAGTTGACCTAACATAGGTTCACTTAGGGCTGCAGTGTAGACATGCCCTGAGTCTCTTGCTTTACAATTGCCCAAAGTCATGCCTAGCCTGTGGGCATCTAAACTGGCCTAGCATAATTCTGAAAAGAGATAGCACGTGCCTATTCCTGTAGAAAGTAGAGCTGGTTGGGAGTTTTTTGGCATAACATTCATTTGTTGAAAAATGCAGATTTGTCAATACTGAAAATTATTGTTGGAACATGCCAGTTTCATTGAAACTTTCAGCAGGAAGGGTGTCTCAGGTCCAGGATGGATTAGAGTGAGAGAGACACAGACCCCGCACTGAACCTGGCCCCAGAATAACCAGTAGCCTTGTGGTTAGGGTTGGGATGTGGCAGACCCAGGATCAAGCTTGAGGTCAGGTAAACTTGAGTTTGGGTTTATACCGCTGGGTTATATCATTGGATACTGGTGTAAAACTGACCCATCACTTTGGGCAACTGATCAAGCCTTTGAAAATGTAACTTGCTGTGAACTTTTTCTTGAATTAGATTAATTTTGTTTTTTTGGCTGCAGAAGGTAGGCCACTGGAATAGACTTCTATTTGTTACCACTATAGGGAGTGTGGCCAGTATTTCACTGATTGATTTAAAATAGGAATATAAATCCACTATAACTAGCTGTGTGTGTTTGAAGTTTCTATGGCAAGTGTTATTTCAACAGGGGTTGTCTTCCTTATTAAAAAAATAATAATTTGTAGAGAAATGTCTGAAGATGCTGTAGTAAACTCTAGTATTTTGGCCCATTATTATAAAATACTGTTGTATTTTTAAGTAAGTAAGTAAGGATTTTGTTTTCATTTTGGAAGTTAGGGTAAAATTACCTTTTTTTTCTTATTTCTCAATAGGGAGAGGCAGTGACTCTGAGTCTGACTTGCCACACCGAAAGATGCCAGACGTGAAAAAAGATGATATGTCTGCAAGGCGGACGTCGTATGGCGAACCTAAATCAGTTGTGCCTTTTAACCAGTATCTCCCGAACAAGAGTAACCAGACTGCCTATATACCAGCTCCTCTTCGGAAAAAGAAAGCTGAACGAGAGGAGTACCGGAAGAGCTGGAGTACTGCTACTTCACCACTTGGAGGAGAGAAGCCTTTCCGGTAAGGCTTTGTCCCTCCAGTGATGTTATTTTTTAACCTTTAACAAGTCATGACCTTTAAAAGTACACAGTGCTTTGTAAAATGGGTGAAATAGATCTTTCTTAGAACTAACTGATAGATTTTTACCCTATTGTTTCAAACAACAGAAGAGCAATAGTCTCATGAGTGGAAAGTCAGGTAATACAAGACTTGGGTAATTATCCTGACATCAGTGTTGTTCACTGTGCAGTACAATGTTGGCTGTGAATTATTTAGTGTTGCAGTACACATTAACTGTTTAAAACTGAAGTGTTTGACAAAATATTGGTTTATTTAAATGCCACATTTAAATATTAAAATAACTGTCAAAAGTATAGTTTGTTGCTCCAATGTGGTCCTTGATGGTGAGTCAGTTTTCAAGAGATGCTTCATTTCAGTGAATAAAAGTCTTTATGTGATATATATTAGTCAAAATAGTTACCTTCTTTCTGTTCTTGAATTTTGAAAATAAATCTATTGTGCATCAGTTACATAAATTTAGTTTAGTACATAAATGTGCTCTAAGATTTCCCGATTTTACATCAGGTGTTTTGTTTTAATTTGGTTTCAGAATAGCCTGCACTAGATAGTATGATTAAGCTTCTGTGCCATTCATCAAAATATTGTTTGAAATGTTAGTATCAAGCAAAATGTATAAAGAATGCAGTGTACTGTACAGTAAACTACCTTGTATAACTCAATAGCAAAAACCACCCTGAAACCATAGAAGAAGAACAAAGTGAGGCACCAAGACGACATGAAGAGGAGCAGGTGGGATGCATGGCTTCCAGGACAAACCCCAGTAAAAGTCAAGTAGATTTGAATCAAAACAAAGGAGAGACCATAGGTCAGTTTCCTTCAGATAGTGCCAAAGAAACTGCAGTGCACAAGTGCAAAGAGAAAGATGCAGAGGAGATCAGAAAGTTAAGAAGGCTTGAACAAGCTGGTATTAAGGTCATGCCAGCAGCACAACGCTATGGCAGGTTAGCTCAAAAGTGTGTGATATTGTGCACGCTTCACATTTCAAATTTTGTGAGTGTGTGGGTTTTTCTCATTCTGCTATTACTTCACTTCTCATAACCAAAAAAAAAAATCAAATCTACTAAGCTCTTGCATTTTCTGCTGTTTCACTTGCACACTAATTAGATATTAGAAAAGGTTTAGGTATGGAAAAGCTTGTGACATGGTAATCATGCATTGCAAAGCTAGATGGTGTTAAATGTGTTTTGCTGCAATTAGTAATACACCCTAACTTGGATGGAAATGAAGTTCAAGAAACAAAAACTACCAAGAACATTTTCAAGCTTGTAAATCTTCCATTTTATACCATCTTAGGTTCACAGAAAAACCCACACCTGTTTTACTACGATTCCTTGTTTGGACAACGGTTCTAGAAATTCTTTAATACTCTTCTTAGTGATGGAACATTTCAGTGACAAGTGGCTGAATCACACTTAAAAATATAAGTGTTTAGTATTTTTAACAATTATATTAAAGGATGTATTTTATTTTAAAGACAGGAACTATAAAAATGCATTGCTTGTTAACACCTGCACCAAGTAAAGCATGTCGATATAGTTCAACAGTCATTCATTGACTACAGCTATGCACAGAATGGTCATATTTATTCATCATTTCACCGGCATTGTTTGTTTTTTGGTTTTACTTAAGTTGGTTATTTCCCTTTCATTATTTCAAAAGTCTGATAATGAATGGACTTAATTTCATATTAAGCACCTATCAATCTTTCAGTCACAATGATGTGGTGGTGCTCCCATGAAAACTAGCTGTTTCTCATGAGGTTATGTCACTAAGCAAAACTTTTAACTGGTATGACCAGGTTAGTCCTTTCAAAGATTGTGAAATGGTTTGGTTAAATGGTAAGTGCCCAACCTTCTGCCTGCCCAACCTCTTAACATCTGGAACATCAAGGAAAGCTATTCAGAATTGTAGTCTCAAACAAAAACTTCACTAAACTTGAATTAAAGTTGTAAATTATAAGTAGGGGTGCTGGCAATATATGGACAGCACCTAGCTCAATGGGGCCATGAGTTCAGATGGGACCGCTAAATGTTGTTGTAATACAAATAATAATAGCTAATATGAAACCATTTGTAGGCTTAATGAGGCTTGTAGGCTGGGGAGAGCTGTCAAATGCAGTTAAATAATCAAATCAAAGTAAGTATGTGTGTGTATTTTCTGCTTCAGTCTTGTTTTATTGTTCTAAAGGTATGCTGTCTTATTACAAGCAATAACATACGTTTTGTATATCAGTAATACACATCATAACCAATGCATGTACTAGCCAAGGCACTGAAGAGCTATACAAGGTAACAGACAAAATAAGTGCTACCCTAGGACATAAGCCAAAATACTAATAAAAAGAATTTGTGATCAGTCATAAATCACAGCCTCATCCTGCCTTAGTTAATTGCAGGCCGCCGGTCAGTAGTTCATAAACCAGAAGGATAATAGTGCAAGATATCTGTGTCCAAGACAATAGTATTGTGTTTGGCAATCCAAGGTGTAACAAACAATATTTATAGCCCAAGTATTATTTTTGGAGGATACTTACAACCTTTGGCTGTCAGCCCCCTGCTCCAATCTTGCTTTGATTTACTGATTTTAATCTCCAAGATAGATGCACATGTAGACAAGCATATGGTTCAGCAGGGATTCTGATCTCCTCCTTTCACAAAGTGACTTTGTGCTACTTTGGCAGGAGGAAAGAGGAACAACAATAATTAGTGATTTTTGTTCCCTGCTCCCACCAGAAGAAGCTCTCTAACTTGTCAACCAGGTGCAATTTCTATAGATTGCAGCATGGGTGTTCAGAGGAACTAATGACTCTCTACACCAGCTAAACAGCTGAGGTGCAAAGAATCAAGCTTGCAGGAGAAGCTCAGTCTTGCTGCAAAAAGAAAAGGAGAACTTGTGGCACCTTAGAGACTAACAAATTTATTAGAGCATAAGCTTTCGTGAGCTACAGCTCACTTCATCCGATGAAGTGAGCTGTAGCTCACGAAAGCTTATGCTCTAATAAATTTGTTAGTCTCTAAGGTGCCACAAGTTCTCCTTTTCTTTTTGCGAATACAGACTAACACGGCTGCTACTCTGAGTCTTGCTGCAGTTTCTCTCTTAATACTGGAAGAAGATCTTTGGGCCTAGTGAGGCAGGAGAAAGGGGAATGAAGGTGCAGAGCTATAGGGAGAAATTTGTTACAGCAAGTGTGAGTGGGAAAGGGAGAATGGAGAAGGAGGAGAGATGGGGCAAACTTCAGGGAAAAGCGAGGGAGAGGGGTCGACTTTGTCATCTTTCTGTTCACTGTTGCCCCATCTTTGAATCACTCCTTTGACTCCCCTTCTTCCATTGGCTCTCCTTTCTCCTCTACATCAAGTTCAAGATTCTTATCCTATCATTCAAGGACCTACATAACTCTGCTCCTCCATACTTACCTATTCTGGTTTCTCTTTGCTTTTCCCCTGTCAAGGCTGAATCCTCACACTGTCACTCTGAGTGCAGAAGTGGGGGCCAGCAAGGATTTTAAAAATTAATACTTGCCACTCCAGGCTTGTATTACATTCCCAAGATTACAGCTTTTCTCTGACCTTGGCTTGGTAAACGCTACCACCCAAATGCAAAACCAAACCAAACCAAACCAAAAAAACCCTTTGAACCCAGGAAGAAGCACTTGGGAATTCCTTCCTGTGGCGCACCCTGAAGCCCTTTCATCTCCAACCCCCTTCTCCCCCCCCCCCCACCAGGGAAGAGCTGAGAAAGAAAACTAAGGAAATTAGCTGTGGCTACCAGCTAATCGAACATGCACAAACCTCTTAGGACACCAAAAAATCCAATCCTGTTTTTAAAAGAAGGTCAATTTTATTAAAAACAAAAAGGAAAGAATTACCTCTGGAACTTAGGCTTTTTGCTAGATCTTAAAAGAAACAATTCCAAAAATTAAGCACCCAAACTAGCTTTTTGGGGGGTTCAGCTTAAAGGTTACAAGCAAACAAAAGCATCAGGAGTTAGCACAAAGGAGATCCACAAGCCAAAATAAAAAATAAACCTGATTGTGTCTGTCTAAACATTCCCTATCCAAATAATTTGTTCTGGGTATGGAAAATGAATTTTCATACCTGGTTCAAACCTTACACAGCATTGCTGCTCCGTCCCTGCAGCCTAGAGAACAACTGAGAAAGCGAAAGTTTCTTTCCCAATTTCAAAAAGTTTTACCTTCCCATTGGCTCTTTTGGCCAGGTGCCCACTCCTTTTCTTTTACCTGTGGGCTTGTTAACCCTTTACAGGTAAAGCAAGCAGAGAACAGACCAAGAGGGATTTTACAGCTAACTGGCAGGCTGGGTGTCCATCAAAGGGAGCAACTTCCTCCCCTCCCTCATGTATCACATCCACCCCATCCCTTCTGATCTGCCCATGATGCCAGCCTACATGTTTCTCCCACAACTCTGTTTTCCTGAACACTATTTTTTACCCATGAAAACTCTTTCTGAGCTGGTATGCAAGGCACCAGCCTTTCCATATTCCAGTCCTCTGATGACCCAAATCCACTGTGGTGCCTACAAGATATTACCTCAATAATAATGTAAAACCTGAAGGGCATTGGGGATACACTGTGGCCGCAGACTAGCTAGCACTTAAGCAAGTATTTAAATGTGTTGCTCGTTCACAGCCTATTACTATTTATTTGTATTACCCTAGCACCTAAAAGCCCTAGTCATGGACCAGGACCCATTGTGCTTGACAGTCCCTGCCCTAAGGAGCTTATGATCCTGTAGATAATGATAAATTGTGTTATCAAAATGTGGCCAAACACCTTGATCATTTCACTTACACCTTGTACCCTTTTGTGTATTGGTCGGTCTGTCTGTCTTTTTATATTGTAAACTCTTTAGGGCAGGGACCTGACTTTCTAAAGTCGGTCTGGATTGAGCGGGGGAGCTGGAGGCATTCCATAGCAATTGCGTGGTGGGTTTTCTTTGCCCATCCTCCTTTCTGGGGTGCAATCAAACTTTTTGTCTAGGAATTCCCAGTTTTTACCAAATGGTATTTACATTGGAAATCATTTTCTGAAAATACTGCTTCTGGATCCCCCAACAAGGGCTTACTTCTTTATCTGAAAATAATTCAGGGAGACTGATGGAGGGAAGAAAATGAGGTGGGTTAAGTTGGAGGGACCCTCAGTGAGACACCTTGACTGGAATTTGGGTTCTGTCCGAACATTTAGAATACCACTGATAGAGGTGGTGGTAATAAATGTTATGGGGACTCCTGCATTTCACAAGGCATGGTATAAATTTATTTTATTATGCACTTGTGAGTATAACTCCACTTCACCCATTGCTACTTCTGTAGTATCTAAAGGAAGATAACAGCATTTAAATACAAAGATCTTTCCCCTACCCATGCAGCCCAAAAATAAATTGTGATATTGTAATGTAGTATAAATCGTATTGTTGCTCCTTTGGGAAAACCTATATAACTCACGTGGCTCTGTAACCCATGAGTAATGTAATCATGCCAAGCTTGTGACAGTAAAACCATGTTTATATTACTTTCACATCGTCTCATACTGTGCATTCATTAAATACTTGGATTGCTAAATGCCTGACTAAGAACATCTCCCTCCCATGAGGTACACAGCATGCTGTTGGCTAGGTGGTGTTATTTTTTCATTCCCTTCACTGGTCTGAAATTGGTGGAAACAATCTGACACTTGAGTAGCCTTCAGAATGTTACCAATCGAAATGTACTCTCCTGAAGAATTTCAATTTTTCCTTAGAATGGAAGGTCCAGCGATTAGGGTACTAGCGAGTAAGCTAGGATTTTAGGAGACCTCTGTGTTCAGTCCCTACTCCACCAGACTTTCTGTGTGACCTTGGGCATGTCATTCAGTATTTTTGTCCCTCAGTTCCCTATCTGCAAAATACTTTACCTCACACTGGTACTGAGGATAAATGCATTAGAGATCGTGAGGTGCTCAGATACCATAGCAATGAAGCCATATAAGTGCCATGGATATCTAGATAGATTCCACAACCTTTGTGTTCATTATTAATCCATAAAACACAAAATTAAAAAGAGCTAAATGTGGCATTTCCTGTTGCATGTCCATGCTGGAAATGCCTAATGGGGCACAAAATGCTCTTTGAATGAACTTGAACTCTCTTACTTCACAAAGGCAAGAACTGCTCTCACTCCAACGGTGCATAAAACCATTGCATGACTTTTAGTTGATGCTACATTCCTTGCATAACTACATTAGCTTCCTTAAATAAACATACTAAACAGTCTTGATCTACTGACATACTAAACTATTCATAATCACAGGAAGGTGAAGAACATCTGCTTTTTAAACAAGTATGTGAATCATCTATGATGCATAAAACTATAATTGATTCCTCCAAACTTTTCTTGGAATTATAAAACTGGATTTGGAAGATCACTGCCCACTGAGTGGCCTTGGATTTGAAGGACTGGAATACTGGATAATATTACCAATATAACTAGAAGCACAGTAACTCTGTGCCAACAAATAGATGAAAACCTGAAAGTGACTTGGACACCTCCGAGCATCTCAGGGAAAAGAAAGGCAGTTTTTAACTGCTTTCCTGCATTCATGGTTCTATGCCTGGCTGACTTTTCAGTGCCGTTCTGTGGCCTGATGGAAACCTTCTATTACATCTTTGTGTTAAAATCTAAATTGGGACTGTTAACATTTTGCTGAAAGGGCAGCTGGGGCTATTGATAGTCGGAGTTAAAGATGGGTTTGCAATGCTCAGAAAACTTAAATTTAAAAAAATTACAATAAACAATTTTAACTATTGATTGTAAAATGGGGGGGGGAACATATGGACTCTTGAGCTGTTGCCATTATTTTAGTGTCTTCACTTTACCATATTTTCTGACTTAGAAGGTGTGCAGTATGAAAAACAAGAGGCATGATATCTGAACCTAGTAATATTACTATACTGACCTATCTTGCAACACTCGAGTCTTCATGTCTAGTTTTCTAGTGATTTCTAGAAAAATAAGCTTTTGATATTTTTTTCCAGTGGGGATAGAAGTATGTAAATTATTCTTCATGATCTTCTCTTGTAAAAAGTGACTCAAATTGGATGAGCCTATTGCATAATTTAGAAATATTTTTCTGGTGTCCAAGAGCCATATTGCCATATTATTAGTACATCAATATTGGTATAAGGTGACTGAAGGCACCGTCTCCAGGATGCAGGTATTAATGGACCACTAGAACACAACATTGTGTCTCAAAGACCTGCTTGGAAGGGTTAGATTTTTATTGGTAAGTATCTATTTCACCGTACACACAAAAACAGATGAAAATATTTCCATTGATCATCAAAATTTAGAGAGGCAATGTAAGAAAATTGCTTGAGAACTTGTTAGAGTTTGATTCAAGTGATTTAAGGATTTTGTATATTTTGACGTGAGGTTGGCAGTTTGTGTTTTAATGGTTATAAAATGTTAACTTTTTGAATCTGTGTCTACTATAATTAAGAAGTTATTGTCTGACATCCTCCATTATCTGACACCCCCATAATTTCCCACAACTATGAAGATTAAAATTGATAAAAATTGAAAAAATGCTTAAACATAAACATTGATATTATCCTTCAAAATCCACCAAGTCTAGAGAGAGAGGGGCTCATTTCTACTTACTTGTAAAACAAGAAGCAGATAATTTCTTTTGAAAAAGGGGAAAAATCAAACTGTGGTGGGCGGGGTGGGGGAAGGGGAAAGGACCAGTCTTAATGACTGCCCAGGGTACAGAAAAGTGGGCAGTCTCGTTTAGGTGGTGAATTCTAGGTATCTGAGGATTCCACAGTAATGATCAGAAATGAGCTTGGTAGTTTAGGTAAATGAAAATAGCTTTAGTATAACAGTGTCTAAGAATAATGTCACCACTGAATGTATAATTTGGAGTCTGTTTCCATCCATGGCTAAAATAATAGCCTAAAAGCCTGATCCTTCTAACTGTTCATGTTTGGAACTGCAGTTAACTTCTATGAGAGCTTTCCTCGTGGAGGGTCTGCAGGATTGTGCCCTAAACAAATAAATGAAGGCCTCATCTAAACTAACAGCTGCTTTGAGCACATTTGACTAACAGCACTTATTTTATGGCCTGGAAATAAATGTTGGCTTTTCCCCCTTACCACATCTGGAACTCCATTTAATTTTGCTCTGTGTCAGTCAAAAGCAAATATGTGAAGATAGTGAACCTACCCCAGATATCATCCTTCACAAGGAGAAACCCTCTATGATGCATTATCAAGGGAAGGATTCTGGATCAGAAGATGAAGCCGTGTGCAGAGTTCCTGATCTAGAAAAGGATGACTTTGCAGCCCGGAGAGCAAGACTGAATCAGCCCAAACTTACAGTGTCATTTAACCAGTTTTTAGTTGGGCCCCGTACAAATAAAGACAAAGGTAAACTGGAAGGTGTTAAAAAGCCATTACAGAAGGAAAAACAGGAATATGCCAGGTGTGCATACTACCTTTCTCTGACTATTGTAATATTTAATTCTATGTGAAATACTGTTATTTGGTAGACAAATCTGGCCCAAAAGTTCAATAATGGATAAATAAATATCCATAAAATCAATACAAATTCTCCATTATTTTTAAAAATTGTAATGGAAAATTTCTTTTTATAAAAAAAACTAATGTTTTCAGTTGAGACATTGTAGAATTGCACTAGAACCTGAGAACTGGAAAGTGAAACTGATTAGAAACTTACACTTTAAAAAAAAAAAAAAAAAAAGGAAAGCACACTGCATATTTTCAGTGTCCAAAGCAAGAGAAATTCGGCAATGAATATAAATAGTGAAAAGTAAATTTTAGAATGTAAAATCTAAAGAGAGTAAATTCAATAATCTAATGAAAATTTGTGATATAAATAAGGAAATGTTTGTTTTATTATATATGGTTTTAAATTTAACACTATTCTTTGAATCTGTGTAAAGAAAGGGCCAAATCCTCTGCTAGGTTATACATGTACAGCACTCTGTGAACTAAATGGGATATGGGACCATGTAATTAGTGGCAGAATTTGTTTAACATTATTTTGGAAATAGACAGATTGGTTCCAACTTAATAACTCTCCAATCCAGTGCTATACTTGGTTTAAGAAAAGTTAACTATGCTATAGACACTTCTGTGAAGCAACCATCTTCTGTAGAAAATAAGCATATCTGCTTTTGTTTGTTGATATTACATGAGGCATTTTTAGATAGCATGGGGAGTGTATATAAAAGAAATATAGATCTGGAGGTCTAGTGTAAAAACGCACTAATGAAAAAATGGAACGAAATACAAATATTTATTTTATATTACTCTATTTTATCATTTGTGGGTTTTCACACTAGATCTCCAGATCTATATTTAATCCTAAATTTGAACTAATACAGGTAACATTAAGCAAGCCTATCATTAGAATCTGTCTACCTACAACTCAGACATTCCGAGCTTTTTTAAAATAAGTTCATGTTGTTTTCAGTTTTATAAAATGTTCCTTCCAGTCCGTAACAATCTGGCACATTGACATTCATAGTAAGCAATCTGACATGTGAATAATGTCTTGGAAGGGCATCTGGAGAATATACCACATTAGAATTCTAGAATTTGGAATCTTGCAAAGGTTATAGACATTACTCTATAATGGTTTAAAAATAATAATTCTCCAGCTCTGGTACATTCAGGAATGAAACTTGCAATAATTACAATAACTTTAATAGTATGAGAGTTGGACATCATAACCTATCAGAATGAACCTCATTACTGAACTAAACACTGTTGCAGTGATTCCAGATGTACTTGTTTGGGTTAAACTCAAAACTATAATCATCCAATGAGAGTGTCTCATTAGAATTCACAGGGTAGTCTACACGAAACAGTCCCAGTTTCAATTGATTGCATGCTTGCTCAAAGAAACCCCAGCCTTTCTACTTTATTCATCGTTTCAATTTGTTCTTGTACTCTGAACTGCCATTATTGACATTCCACTTATCATTGTCTAACTCCCCAAAATGCTTTTTCTTGCTGATTTGTAATGTGCATTAAATTAGAGCAAACCAGGTACATATGGCATCAGCGAGGCAAATTGTTACACATAAAGAAAACCCATTCCTGCAGTCTCAGGATCTCGAGTCGGAGGAGGAAGAGCAGGTGAAAGTGCCTGATATTCAAAGAGATGACCTAGCTAAACGAAAGACTCAAAGTAACCTTACCCAGCAACAAGAATCTCCAGTGTTTGTGAAAGCTTCTATAACACAAGCAGATTTGGAGACATGGGACAGACTGAAAGTGTCCGAGGAGCTCAGGTATGTTGTTTTACAGGGTCATGGATGAAGCTGGAATGGCAGTGTGGGAAATATGAGTTAATATTGCTTGAATGTCTCAAATGGCTTTCTTTTTTACTTGAATAGTGCTGTGTTGAAAATGGTTCTTTAAATACAAAACCAGAGTTTAACAAATATGCAATATAAGTTCAAGCACCTTACTAATGCATGCAAGTGATTTGTAAAAAGAAAAGGAGTACTTGTGGCACCTTAGAGACTAAGATGCCACAAGTACTCCTTTTCTTTTTACGGATACAGACTAACACAGCTGCTACTCTGAAGCAAGTGATTTGGAACTCCTCCAGCAAAGGATAGCAACCCCTCACCTACCTAGTGGTAGGCATTCCATTTTCTAGCCAAATGTAGTCATCTTTTCATTGGCTTGGTTATTGGGTGATTTCAGTCCTAATATAAGCCACCACACTAACTGTCCTTTGATCTCATAGAAGCAATAGTGGTATATAGTACTACTTATGAGTAGAAAGTTGTAAACTACTGCAGACATGCTCAAATTAGAGATGCAACACTCATCCAGATTTGTGATAGGGTTGAAGTTTGAGTGTGATGATGCCAACATCCTGCAAACTCTGTTCACATTTTGGCCACATCCAAAATATCCCCCTTCTGCAATTTAGACTCAATTTATAACCTCAATGGTTAAGGTTAGGCAAGGATTCTGGGTTTCGTCTCACACCCCCACTTGAATTTGAAGGCGTTCATATTCCATTTTCATCCTTGGCTTCACTGTTCACACCACAATATTTCAGGGCCAAATTATGGGGGTTTTTTGTGGCGTTGTATTAAGAAGGCATAGGGAGCACCTAAATGCTTCACTGCAGAAAGCAGCTATTATATGGCCATCTGTATTCCCTGAGAATAACAGGGGTCTGCTAGCACTGCCCAACAGCACATGGGGACATGTCTAATTAGATTTGGGTGTGGCTGTAGATCCACATCTTGTGCCTGGGGTGTATTTGTGTCCTATACCTCACTCCTAAAAAGTAGGAGGGGCCACCAGAGAGCAAGCTTCCCACAGTTTCTCTGGAGGAATTATGCTATCTCTTGGCTTCCCACCCATATGGACAGTTTACCTCCTTCTATATGCTCTGGCTTTGGATCTAAGACCCTCAGTACACACTAAGATGTTTGCTAGGCTATTTGTGATTTTTGTTCTTGGTTTTTCTTTTGTCTTGTAACTTCCTTTGATTCCTTTGTTTCTGGTTCTGACTAGTGAAGAAAACCTCAAACGCTCCCAGGATCCTGAACCATCTGCTGAAATTGCAGTGGAAGCAGCTGTTCGTGATGATTTTGCTAGCCGCAAAGCAAGAGCATACAAAAAGGCTTCTAGCCCCAAGCAGAGGTTTGTGCACTTTGGGCCAGTGACTGAGATTGATCAACAGAAATGGGAGAAGCTTTGTATTGCCAGGGCCACATCCAACAGTGAAATCACAGAGGAGACTGGGAGGGAAAGTGCTGAGACACAGACTTGCCATGAAACCTTTGCATCTGCCACTGCCTGCAGCCTCACTACCATTGGACATAATAATGAAGTCTCCAGGCCACAAAATGATTCCAGGTATTGTGACAAAGTTCCTGCGCTACCTTGATGGGTCTTGCACTTATTGGCAGATTTGCTCACCTTGGAGCATCAGGGCAGCCCTCAGCTTGGCCGTTTTTCTGAATTCACAGTCCAGGTCGACTCCTCCTGTGTCTGACCAGGAGTTGGGAGGATTTGGGGGGAACCCGGGCCCGCCCTCTACTCCGGGTTCCAGCCCAGGGCCCTGTGGAATGCAGCTGTCTAGAGTGCCTCCTGGAACAGCTGTGCGACAGCTACAACTCCCTGGGCTATTTCCCCATGGCCTCCTCCCAACACCTTCTTTATCCTCACTATAGGACCTTCCTCCTGGTGTCTGATAATGCTTGTACACCTCAGTCCTCCAACAGTCCGCGTTCTCACTCTCAGCTCCTAGTGCCTCTTGCTCCCAGCTCCTCACACGCACACCACAAACTGAAATGAGCTCCTTTTTAAAACCCAGGTGCCCTGATTAGCCTGCCTTAATTGATTCTAGCAGCTTCTTGATTGGCTGCAGGTATTCTAATCAACCTGTCTTAATTGTCTCCAGAAGGTTCCTGATTGTTCTGGAACCTTCCCTGTTACCTTATCCAGGGAAAAGGAACCTTCTTAGCCTGGGCTAATATATCTGCCTTCAATTACTCTCCTATAGCCATCTGGCCCACCCTGTCACAGTATTTAATGTCATTGTCTAGGAAACAGATTGCTGAATCCAAAATGAAGCTGCTTCTTGCGGGATGCTGATTTGCATGGGGAAGGATGGCAGGATGTAGTTAGGAGCTCCTTATGAACACAGGCTCGTTCAGCATTTTTGGAGCTGTAATAAATTATCTGATGCCTTCACAGAATTTAAAGGAGAGAGAGAGAGAGAGAGGGTCATGCAGAGCAACATTGTGCAAACTTATTCCGAGAGTCACACTTGAATTTTTGGTCGGTATCAAATCACTAGTTACACAAGGGATCTTATTAGCTATGCCTGCTTCTTTTTTGCATTCCAAGGGCTTTGTTTCATAGGCTACTTATGTATTTGAAGTTGTAGTGCAGCTTTCACTCCAGGTTCTGGCAATACTGATTTTTTTTCCCCCCTTGAAGATTGTTTTTATTTTTCCCTTGAAGACCTCTGAAATCTTCTGAAGTATGCCTGTTACAAGTGAGCTGTACCAGTTATGTGACTCTGTTTCTGGCATTTAACTAGGAAAGACTTACAGTGCTAAGAAGTTACACACTTTGACCAGAATTTACATTTAATTGGCTTCAGTTTCTTTAATCATTCAGCCTGTCATCATAGCAAGAAACTGCTGGTTGACACCACTAGCAAATTACTCGGTCAACTAAGTTCATTTATTCTGAAATGTTAGTAAAATTAGATATAAAAATGAAATGGATCTCTCTTCTTACCACTTTCATATGTTTCACTTCACCGTGGACTAATTTTTCATTATCCGTCTCCTCTTTTCCCCCTTGCTCTCAATAATCTTGTATTACTAGTGAAGTAGCAAGGTCAGGTACAGATGAATATTGCCAAGGAATCCAGTTGGCTGCCTGTATTGTCTCTCAGAACCAAACTCCACGCAGAGTGAGTGAATGGCATGAAAGCAGGGAGGAAGAGCTTGATGGGAGTTCACCACACAGTCAGAGAGATGATGTGATGACTAGAAGGTTGGGAATCTTTCAGAGGCAGACTAGCCCGGTTTGTATGCCAAATTCTCCCATGTCAGTGGCCCATCATCCGCTGCAGCAACAGAAAGAAGTAATTCATAAGAGAGACTTGAAGACTCCACAGAAAGCAGAAAGGTCAGAGAATGGATGCCAAAACCCAGAGCTTTCTGCTTGCTTTGCGTGTAATGCTAACTGGGTCAGTCTGTAATGTTGTCCTACTCCTTTAAAAAAAAATTAAAGAGGGAGAGAGAGAAGCTAGGATGCATTTTACTCATTTCATATCCAATTGTGGCATGTATTCAGCTCATGAAATTACTTACAAGAATGCATCCTGTGAACATGAAACAGCTTGTTTTCTTCATTACACATAATGACTTGGATTGCTAATTGCAGTTTAGCATGAACATGGTTATTCATCTTTTTGGAGGGGGGTTTTGGACAATCCATAGTTCTTCAACCAGATTTTATTAAGACTTCTAAATGAGTAATTGCTTACCTGTAAATATGAGCCGCATAAAAAAATCTAATTCCTCATTTGCTTAAAAGAATAGTATATGTCATGCTGTTCACCATAGTTGCCTCTTGTTCACAGTTCCTGTGCTACTGCTGCTAAAAATGTTAGTTTTCCATCTTTTTCAATGGTCTTCTGAGTAATGGTACCCAAAATTGCCTCAGCAGCGGTTTTCCCTTGAATTGCACAATGGAACAACATCACGGAACAGTTTCGTCTGTCTCCGTGGGCTGCAATGTGACAAGGGATGAGAGCCATGAGAAACTGAAAGATCATGACCAAAGTAGGGGTGGGACAAAACACCAAGTGAGAATTCCAGATCCAAGAAGAGATGACATGATGGCAAGAAGAACTGGAGCTTTTCTAAATCAGCCTGGACCAAGTGTTAAACAGTTCCTTCCAGTTCCTTTTTCAAAGCAGCAGAGTAGCCAGGAGAGAACTAAGGAACTTGTAAAGCCTGAAAAGAAAGTGAAGAGGTAAAGTTATTTTGTTCCAATAGTTTTTCCTCACTATAATTGCATCTTAGAGGCGAGTCTCATGTTTCACTGAAACATGATAGTTACTTTATAACCTTCTGTTTCCAAAATATATCCACAGTTACACTAGATAGGGTTATTTATAGAAACCCTCATATTTTAGAACATAACCAACCCCTAACTGAGGAGTTTAAGCAGAAACTGCCCTTCCCCCCCCCCCCCCCGGGGTAGATTGTTCTTCCATTTTTATCCAATTCAGGATTCTTGCATCTTCCTATAAAACACCTGGAACTGACTACTATTGGAGACAGGATACTGGACTAGATGGATCACTGGTCTGATCCAGGCTGGTAATTACTATAGCCTAGCAATACACTAATAGTAATTAATTATAATTTACCTAGTCATAATTAAACACATGTTTTCCATCAAGAGAACCAGGAAAGTCTATACTGATTTGAGGAGGATAAATTATATTCAATAAACTCTGCAGGGCTGGCTTGGTATCAACTACCAAGCAGAAAATGTTGACTCTGGGACTAGATCCCTTCTAATCAGGCTGTGGTGCCTGTAAGCACATTGCTTCCGATGGATAGGGCTGCATGGGAGGAGTGAAGGTTAGCCGTGTGAGTGACAATAGTTATACCTGCTGACAATCAAGATTAGCTCCAAACTGAGCTTTGAAGGTATCTTGCTGTTCAGCTTCTTGATGGTGGTTGAAATGCAAAGTTTGTGGTTGAAAAGGAAAAGATACACACGCGTAAAAAAATGATATCTGCATCATTGTCCAGATTCTATCCTGAGAACCTATTTCCATAGTCCTATATCTAGCTATGATGGGAAAGGCTTGTCCCCTGAGTGGAGACAGAGTAATTTGAGGTTGAAAAAACCTAGTGCTGGTGTAGCTTAGTTAAAATAAACTGTGGTACTTCTGGTTTACATCTTTGGATGAAACAAAGAGGGCTGACATTCCTTCTAGGTTGAGGGAGCAGAAATACAAGCTCTTGCCTCACTATCAAAATTCCACTATGTGTGCCCCTAATACATCTAGCTTGTGAAATTCTATCCATTTGTTACTTACTGATTCATCTGACTGTATATCATATATGTGTATATAATAAACCATTTCTCATAATTAAAAACTAAAATTTTAAATTGTTTTCTTAGCACCACCACCACTGGGTCATTCACCCCTGAAAAATGTCCACGAATCTGTGTTAACAGTCCTCAGAGACTGGCAGTGCAGCTTCAACACAGAGAAGAAAAAGAGCAAGAAAGACAACATCTCTCTGATACAGGACAAGATGTGGCTTCCACTATTCACATGAGTAGTCATAGTCTTGATCAAATTCACCCAGATCAAACTTCACGGCTTCAGGAAGTTCCTGAGAGAAACGAAAAAGTGGTGTCATCCAGAGATGAACAACTGCAAACGTGAGCTTCTTACAGAATGAATCACAGTTTGTGTTGTGCAGCCCTCTGTGTCCTGTTAAGAGTGTGTGCACACTACAGAATTTAGGTTTTGCACTTGCCTGGCTTATTTTAGGGTGGACTGCAAACACTGTGTGTCAGTATTGTACTCTTTTGAAACAAATAAAATAGTTGCAAGTGGGGCGTTGATTTCTTTTCTATAGTCAATGGAAGAAAATGTTTGATTATTGAAAGAATAAAATGCAAAAAAGGCTGGTGAAAAAGATTTTCAAAAAGTTCTGTCTGGAGTTTCCAGAAAAAGCAAGATACTGAAATGTGTGTAGATTTGTATAGTTTGCTTTTTCTTGAATAGAAATTGATGCTGGTAATGATGCTGATTGGTGTTCTGGATATTCTTCCATATTCAAAACAAATACACATGTCATATGCATGAGTCTAATAGCAAACTATGCACTTTTGTGAATAACACTGGCATATGGTGTGTTTGAATTTAAAGGATGACTTTTTTCTCTTGTGAAAAAATGTGGAATATTGTGGCTCCCTCATTGTGCATGATACTTGTTTTACCTGTTTTCAGTACTGATGATTCTGAACACTGTATTATGGAATGTTTCAATAGAGTTATGTCAAGATTAATTGCATGTATCTCTGACAAATATAACAGTTAATCTAATACCATAGTCTCCATCAGGAGCTACTTTCTACAAACAATTTCACATTGTATTTCACCAGTTTTTATATTGTGGAAAAAATGATTTTGTTTCTACATAGTTTCCTTCGTATGATTGGGTAGGTCTCATTTGTTGTTTGTATAACCTCATGAGGGGCATGTTTCTTTTTCAGCCCACTTGATTGATGAAGAAGTTTGGGGTTCAAATGAAAATTGCCCAGCTGTGTTGCTTTAATTGCAATTGATACTGTTTTTACTAACCATCTAATTTTATATTTGGTCTTGTAGATTCGGCCCCAGAACTGCTGTGTCTGATGACGCAGAGTAAGTTGTCTTATGCTCACAGGGTTGTTTTAAACAACTTAAACTGCATGCTTTCCATACTTACTACTAATTTAAAATGCAGTTGACGCATTTTGCTGTGTTCTGACACATAAATGTTTCAGAAAAGCACTTGAAGGTGGAATGAAATAAGTGTTCATATTGCAGAAAAAAAACTAAAAAAACAGCATGACGCTAAAGCTGCTGCTTTAAAAAACTTGGTGTGATTTTTTTCTTCTCTTTTACTTGTGGGCTTGCATCACCTCTAATCCATTACTAGTAAAGGAAGTTAGGACTAGATCTGGGAAACGTCTTGGGAAGTTTTGATTCTGGAGTGGTAAATTGAGGAGTGACTATGTATCTTGATTGGTTGAAGAATAAAGTCAAAATAGTGTAAATGAGGTCCTTTGGTAATCTCCAAATATTAATTAGGAAACTAAACCTTAAATTGCTAATTACTCATGCCTTGCTAAAACCATTTCTTAAATCCTTTCCAGGTTAGGCCTATTATAACCTATACAACTTAACTGGCTTTCCTAGTCCCTCACTTTGAGATTTTTCTTAATTTAAGGATAGAGCTATGATGTAGGATTTGGTGTTTAGAAGAAAACTCAAGCACATTTTAATCTCAAACAAAAAAACTTCATTTAAAAATAGGTTTATTAGGTGAAAAGTGTAGTTATTTATCACCTCACTTATGAAATTCAGAACATTTAAAAGCAAAAAAATGAGTTGTTAGGGACATCTTACACTGTCCACCTAATAACTAAACTACATTCTTGTCATGTCAAAGAAATTCACGCAACCACCTGAATTCTGACTCAAATTAAATGCTGTTGATTAAATATCAACACTACATAGCTTTTTTCTTCTTCTTTTCTTTTTAAAAGCAAATTACATGTATCATGCTGCTATTATGCTAGAAAAAGACAAATGTGTTAAGACAAATATCAGAATTTCAATTTAGGTATTTTTAAAAATTATCTCTAACTCAGAAATACTGTGAATCTCCTTCTCACTTTGCAGAAAATTTCTCTTTTCATCTCAGAATAAATATGGCAACTTTTAAGCCACATCAGTTTTTAAAATCAGTTATTGGAGTTGCTAAAAGGGGCTTTAGAATGGAAAATGGTTGTACTTAGCTAAGTAGAGTTTTCTGCCACTCCATAATGTATTTGTCTGTAAACACCCACATATGTGCATATATGCATGTAAACATATATGGGAGAGAGACTACATAAAGGTGCTTTATGAAGGTTTTATTGGCATGGGTTTGAGATGGTCATATTATTTGAAAATAGCAATGTTATAAATGAATTATGCTGTTCATTCCAAACTAGGGCGACCAGATAGCAAGTGTGAAAAATCGGGACGGGGGTGCGGGGTAATAGGAGCCCATATTTAAAAAAAAGCCCCAAATATCGGGACTGTCTCTATAAAATCGGAACATCTGGTCACCCTATTCCAAACTCATGCAGATAAAAATCCTTTACGCTTCACTATTGTCCATTCCGGATATGCCACATTTTACAGGATTACTATTTTACCAGTGTTTTAAGAGATTTTTTTGAAAATTTGATTGCATTCTTCCACCAGAAACCTAAATGTCTTGGCCAGCTGGAATCCAACAGTGCAGGGCTCAGAGGGAGAGAAAAAAACCCCAAAAACAAATACATCTGAAATACTTTTTAAAATGTGCTTTTCTGTACATAAATATGCTGCAGCTCTTAAGTCCCAGTTCCCTGAGACCTGCCAGAGAAGCAAATGCTGTGTGTCCAAGTGGGAAGCTGGAAACTCTCCTTCCAGTGGCATAAAAACTCCTTTTTCTAGATCTGATGGGTTGATAGGTATCAGACCTTAATCTTGTCATTGGCGCAAGACTGAATATTCGCTGTCCTTGTCCTCAGGACAACATGGTTTGGTGGAAAGAAGGAGACGTTTATCTTGATTTCCCTAACTGCCCCACCCAGGTTAGTAGGAAGGACAATACAGCTCCAGGCTGTTGATATCCTCTCTGGGTATGTCTACATTGCAATTAAAACCCCACAACTGGCCTGTGCCAGCTGACTCAGGCTTGGGCTGCGGGTCTGTTTAATTGCAGAGTAGACTTACGGGCTCAGGCAAACTCCCAAGCTCTTGGACCCTATAACCTTGCAGGGTCCTAGAGTCTGGACTCCAGCGCAAGCCCGGAAGTCTATACTGGAATGAACTAGCTCTTCAGCCTGATCCCCAGTCAGCTGGCACAGCCCATCTATGGTGTCTAATTGCAGTGTAGACATACTCTCTGTGAAGACCCTGTGTTGTGTTTCTTGAGAAACTGCCACTTGCTAGTAGAGGCCCTAGTAGTACAGCTCCATTAGGAACTGCCAAGGAGCCAGGGATATTAGAACTGCTGTGGAGGAGCAGGGCCATCTTTGGATGCCCCAGTCTTTTGTAGACTTGCTGATTTCTGGACTGGAAAGTTCCTTCTTTGGGGACAGAGATCAGCATCATCCCCACTGGAATGGTTTGGGAAAAATGCAGTGTGGGGAGATTCCTAGAGTTTCACTGTTCTACTGGAGGAGTTGCTCTGAGCTATTGGCAGAAAAAGACAAGCCTGCTCTCATTTTCTTTCACTTCTCCTCCCCAGATTCTTGCCAGGCACTGAGATTCTCTTCCCCAGGTGCCCTTCCTTCTCTCTCTCTCTCACCAGACTTATGCTGCCCATAACCTTATCCACAGTGGAGAAGTGGGGCTTATTTCAGGGCAGGAGGAGGAAGTGTGAATATCTGTGCTTCTTCCTCCCCCTGCAGGCTTTACTGGCTACAGCAACCCAAGAGTTGACTGACACCAACTGAACAGATGGAGGGAGACATATGGAATGGTTTGGTCCTGTATTAAGTGGTGAAGAGCAGTAATGGCAGTACATCATGTTTTAGGGGAAGGTGAAGAGCCATTTCCTTTTAAGTGCCCAGGCATTAGAGCTGTCAGATTTTAGCTGTAGGGTGGAAGTTGGTAAGGGTATGTCTACAGCAACACAGCTGCACCACTGTAATGCTTCAGTGTAGACACGACCTACACTGACAGGAGGGGTTCTCCCATTGGCATACGTAATCCACCTCCCCAAGAGGCGGAAGCTAATTGAAGAAAGAATTATTCCATCGAACTAGCACTGTCTACGCTGGTGGATAGGTCTGGATAGCTATGTCCTTTCAGGAGTGTGGATTTTTCATGCCCTGAGATAGGTAGCTATACCATTGTAAATTCCTAGTATAGACCAGACCTGCGACATGTCTCTTCCCTCCCTTCCCCTTCCGTCCTGTTTGCACCAATAGTGCTAACCAACCCCATCTCCCCCGAAAAGAAGGCTGACACTTCCTGGTAGCATGACAGTTTAGTGTTGATTTTAGGTTTATGCTTCACCATGAACCTGACAGACATGTGAGGTGAGATGTGCTTGTTCACTTCAATTTTACACTCTGGCAGGCAGCTCACTTTTTTTTTTTAAATAAAGTCTTGACATGTCTATAAAACTATAATGCAGCCACATAACGAGTATCCTGTCTACACATTTCTAACAGATAATCACTTTCTTTCTCATAAAATGTAGTTATTCACCATATTCTCATTTAAATGGTGTACTACGAAGTTGTTGGGGTTTGTCTTACTAGAGATTTATGATGATCATGAAATAGCTATGTCAGTCCTTTGTTTGTGTTTGTAGTATCTGGGCTTCTTAGAAGCAGATGAAAAAAAATTTGGTACCATTCTCAAGAACAACTCTAAATTAGGAAAATAACATAACAGGCTTGAAAATAAGTGACGTCAATGCTAGGACACAGCCCACCAGAAAATATCTGTAGTCTAGGCAAGCTCTTGGCAGTGATATGTCCAGGTCTGTGGGAGAACACCAGATTCAATAGAGAGGTCAGTCTGCTGTCACTGAATCCCAAACTTCCAAAAAGAACTTGGGTGATTATCTACAGAACTTCCTTAGAGGTGGAGAACTTATGACAGTATGTACTTGACTTTGCATGATCTAACGCTCCCTCTTCTTTGCACCTTCTTTTCCCCCTATTCTCTTTCCAGTTGCATGGCAGCCAGGAGTTAAGCTAGCTCCATCTAATAGAGGCTTGAATGGAAGATGCCACCCATCTGCTTGAATGGGTGTTTGATTATTTTTTAAATTATAAATGAGAAGAATACTGTGGGGAACTTCTTCCCTAACGGCCATTTTCAGTTGATGAGAGACAAAAGTTTTATCTTTGAACAGTAGTTCATAGTCCAGGTTTCTTTTCCTTGCTTTCAAGATCATTCTTCTCAGGCAGAGACAACCATTTATGTCAATCCGGGACCTGTTCCACTACATCAAGGGGGATAAATAGCTTTCCTTAAAGATATTATATGTGGTGCTGTCAGTCAGAGCAGATAGAGCACAGTACGTTGAGATGCAGCTCCTCCATACTTCTCCCTCTGAGAACCTGACTAATGCTGTGAGGGAAAGCTAGCTTCTTCATTGTGTCTCCCTGAGTAAAAGTATTTGCCCAATTGCCATATGTTACAGGACTTAATTCCCAAGCGCTGTGTGACAGAGAAGCTGGCAGAATTAGATGCTCTTGGCAAGCGGGCAATTGAAATGACTAATCAGGCATTCGGGGAATTCTTTTTACTCCTCTGAACGAGAATTATTCTTTGTGTCTGCAGGACTTGGGAGGCTTATGAAACTCCTTTGAACCACTTGCCACAGATTGCTAATTTCTGTTATCTAAGACCTTATTCGTAAGCATTCACAAACTTCTTAAATTGCAGTAAATCATCAGAGGTGACAGTATTTCCATGTTAAAATTTTAAAATCCTCCACACTCCAAATTAATTTTTTGAAATGTCCCTTAGTGCATGGCATTTCTTTAGTTCATTAAATAAAACAAACAAACACACAAACCATATAGCCTTTTAGACTTTAGTATTTAACAATGCCCCATTCTGGAGTAACACAACCCTCAAGTTACAGTCAGTGGGGAATCATTAGGGTTTCTGCTCAGCTCTCTGTGCTTTTTTCAAAATTGTTAGTAACCTTAATAATAAGTTATGCTCAATGTACATAACTAAGGGTTATAGAGTGTCTTCTGTGTCTATGGGTAACTTCCATTAGTGTGGATAGGAATTATGGTTGTGCTCTCTCTATGCATTAATGGAAGACTATAAAAACATTTATTTATTTTTCCTGGGAAAAAGGTTAATTTGCATCTTGGTTCTTTGGATATAGATTTGAGCTAAACCTACACATACATAAGTCTTCATTACTGAATTTGTAGACTACTTTTTAAACTGTTTACATAAATAATTATGTGCACTGTTGCTTGCAGTTTTAACCATTTTATCTTCATTCTGCTTCTGCTGCTGATTGGCTCATTCTAGCTATAGAGGGGTTTTTGAACAATGCTGTGGAATTACCTCATGGAACTGCATGGCTTATTCTTTTAATGGCACAAATGAGGTAGTGTTTTGCAAGTACCAGGCACTGCAAAAAATAATATACTTAGTATCTTCATGTGAATATCTTTAAACAAAATTAATATACTGTAATATGTGATGTACTGTAATATGTAACTATGACCTTTTAACTCTCCAAAGATAAGAACAGAAATATAAAGAAATAGTTGTGGACTAGATCCTGACTGTTGTTGTACAGGTTTTATGCCTTTCCGTTATTAGAACAGACGTATTAATAGTTCATTGTTGATAATATTGTGATTCTTCATGAAAAATAAACTATAACACGACCATTCATACTTCATGCACTTCCCAGGGCAGATTCTCACAGTTTACTTACCATTGGCATTTAACCTGCAATGCTGCCTATAATACTGTACCTCTCAAACTTCTCTTGTTTTGTTATAAAATAAAATCCAATCTCTGCTACAGAGAGAGAAATCGGAGTGAAATCTCAAAAGTGATTCAGGAAGAGAGCTTCAGAAAGTTCGGCATTTTAAAGTGGCTCTGAGTAGAGTATTTTTAAGACATTCTCAAATTTTTAACCCTATTAATGGAGGACAAGTGATAATGGAAAGCAAAAGTTGCTGTCTAATATTAAAAACAAGGGATACTTGAGAAAGGTGGTGCTAATGTGCCTGCAGTTGTACATGGACCTAATGTGGATACCAATAAGTCCTTTTGATATACTCTGATTTTTGGAAGCTTCCAAAGAGAGCTGTATTTGATTTTGTTCTAGCACCTTCATGTGGGCTAGGTTTAAAATCAATATAAACTAATGATCTGCTTATTGTTCATCCTTTGTTTAGGAGTCTGAGTATGTTTGACATGAGGTGTGAAGATGAAGCTGTGATGCAGCCTCACAGCAAGGCTCGCCATGAAAAACTTCAACATATTCACAACCAACTGAAAGAGGATGAGGATAGATGGCAAGACGTGAGTACAGCATAATGTTGCCTCCAACAACAGCACTTATCAAGGCAGAGTATTCACTCCAGTAAGGTATAAAATGAACCTGTTAAATCCAGATTCACTGTGTAATCTCTTCAACAAAACAATCTGGAGTGAGGTTTTCAGGATTAGGTTTGCCACTAAGCATAAGAGCCTGCAGTTCATCTGGCATTGGATGACATGAGGCTGTGTCAAGTTGTTTTGTTTGAAAAAGCTGCTCTTACTTCCTGGAAAGCTTTGAAAAATGCTGTGGCTGGAAACAGTTCTGCTTATGCTCTTATCTGTTTTTCTGAAGTAAAAATTCTTGCTTAAATCCATAAATAACAAAAAAGCCAAATTAAACAATACAGAAGGAGCCCAGAATGGGCACAGTCCTAATAAATCTGAGTAAATGAAGTGTTATGCTTATAACACTCAGACAAGATAATGGTGGGTGATTTACATTTTTCAGTCCAATCCCAGGCAACAAAGTTACCTCCCAAATTTGCTTTACTTAAAAGTAGAATGCTACTCCTCCCTACTCCCCCCAAAAAACCCTCTCAAAACACCCCCTATGTGCGCTCTCATGTATTGGTGCTGATTTCCACAAATCACTGTAAACTCAGACATTCAAGAAAGCATTGAAACAGTGTATAAGTAAATCAGCACCAAAGGGATTAATACATACTCACTTTAGGAGCACTGGTTCTAAATGATTAATTTTGAATATCCTGTTCTTAAGATTTTTTTTCATTGGAAAGGAACTGGTCTAGTAACTTCCTTTATATATATATATATAAAACACTATTTTTAAACATTTGAGAGGCTGCTTTTAGTAGAAGTTTAATAAATATTAAAAACAGTTGGCTTATAAAACTAAGAATTGATTAGTGCAATAGATGCAGCATGGTAATAGCCTACTGATATCGGGGGGGGGGGGGGTGTATCTGTAAGTCCATATCAACTGGGGACACCCAATAAAGATTTATTCCTTCTGACTTGTATTTTTTTGTTTGAGAAGTTCTGGGACTCTGACTGCTGAAATGCAAAGCACCCTGAGCTACTCTATATGAATTTCCTGGACTGTCTCTTGATACTGCACACTAATATCTATTATTTGTTAAGAACTACTATAAATTCCCTTATTCAGTGTCCTTGCTACCGTAAGAACAGGGTGAGGACATTGTTTGTTTGTCTTCATGGGTGCATTATTGTTCATGATGAATCCACTTGCTAGTATATGCCCATGCAATAAGTTTGCTAGTGATTTGCAGTTTCATAGATTTCAGTTGCTTTCTTTCTGTCTCTGCTGACTTTAAAATAAGAAAACTTAAAACAAATTATATCCATTTGCAAAAAGAGGAGGCAAGTTAATCATCAGCACTTGCCTGAGCAGCACCATCATCCCCCGGACACAGGTCAGCTTACCTGCCAGAGTTCCTGGTGTGGGTCCCCAGGCTCTAGGCAGCATTCCTCAGGCTCTAGGTGTCAATTGCCTGCTGTCTGGTGCAGATCCGCAGAGGTGCGGCACCAGTCCCCAGAGGCCCAGTGCCGAGAGCATCCAAGCCACTCTTCCAGCGCACGGCACCATTCCGGAGGGTTGAGATGTCAGTCCCTGGAGCCCTTTCTCCGGATCACCAGTATGGTTCACTGCAGGCATTTTGACAGTCTCTTTTACGTTGATCTTCTCGCTCCCGTTTCCACTCCCGATCTATGGAGCAGCACCACTCACTAAGCATGAGGCATCTATCGCCGGAGTACCATTGCCGATTAGCTGAATGCCGCCACCGGTCACCAGAATCGTGGCACTGAGAGCCGTACAGGTCCTAAAAGGAGGTCCGCAGCCAGAGCCAATGGGATTGGGGTAGACAGGCAGCCTCGGTACTGTCCTGTTCCCCCAGACAAGTCTCTCCCTCCTCAGCCAGAGAGGAGGAGACCCTGCCTGCAGCCCAAGGCCACCCACCAGGGGCATTGGCATTCCCCTCTGGGCCGCCAGTAGCTGGCTCCTTGGCAACTATGGAACCCTGGGGGTTTCCCCACCAATTGGAGGAGCATAGGTTGGTCTCAGGGGCATCTGAAAGACAGTCAGTGACAGTCTCCTGCCTGCCCCCGACTCATATGCGGAGTCAGAGCAGGCTCCCCAGGGCCAGTCAGCATTGGCCAAGGCTCCCTAGCAGAAGCAATGGAGTTAGCAG
Organism: Dermochelys coriacea; assembly: GCF_009764565.3. Classification (NCBI taxonomy): domain Eukaryota; kingdom Metazoa; phylum Chordata; order Testudines; family Dermochelyidae; genus Dermochelys; species Dermochelys coriacea. The sequence goes on along the minus strand of NC_050071.1, from coordinate 98,683,653 downwards.
ACCCATCTGTACCTGTCCCCTCATCATCTTCACCCAATGAGGCGATAGCAGGGCCCTCTCACTCAGTGCCTCAGGATGATGCAAGGGTCCACCAGGAGCTTTTGAAGAGGGTCGCCTCAAATCTGGGGCTGGAAGCCGAGGAACTGACGGAGCCCTCAGATTTCCTGTTTGATGTGCTGAGTGCAGCAGCCCCCTCCCCGGGGGCATTGCTGGTGCACGCGGAAGTAGTGAAAATTACTAAGGCCCTGTGGCAGACACCCTCTTCCCTGCCCCCCCCCATCTCCAAGCAGGCAGAAAGAAAATACTACTTCTCCACTAAGGGGTAGGAGTATCTTTATACCCACCCAGTCCCGAGCTCACTGGTTGTGTCAGCAGCCAATGTGCGCAATAGAGAGAGCCAACCGGGATCGACACCTACAAACAAGGAGACAAAGAGGCTTGATCTCTGGTAGAAAAATTTATTCTATGTCTAACCACCAGCTGAGAGTGACCAACCATCAGGCCTTGCTTGGCCATTATGATTTTAATATTTGGCAGTCGATGGCCAAGTTTATGGACTCACTGCCAGAGGAGCTCAGGAAGGAATTCCTGGCTATCCCTGATGAGGGCAAAGCTGTCGCCAGCGCAGCCCTCCAAGCAGCCTCAGTTACGGCAGACTCTGAGGCCAGGACCATGGCTTCGGCCATTTTTTATGGGGTGGCTGTCCGGGTTGCAGTCCTCGTGCCTATCAATGGAGGTTCAACAATCCACCCAGGACCTCCCGTTCAATAGTCTGGCACAGTTTTAAGAACAAACAGGCAGTAAATTACATGGTTTGAATGACTATAGGGCTACCTTGCGCTCCCTGGGGCTGTAAATACTGGGGCTGGCAAGGAAGCAGTTTAAGCCACAACAGCCCCACAGGTTTGGGAGCCAACCTTGGTCAGAACCCTTCCACAAGAAGGGCAAGGGGGATAAGCGCCGGCAGTGCCATCAGCCGGCCCCTCAGCTTACTCAACCTCCACCCGTAACCAACAGAGTAACAAACAGGCATTTTGAGGCTGCGCTCGAGGGCGACCTTCCAGCCTGTGTCCTGGATCCTGCTCCCCTGTTATTTTCCAACCATTTGTCCCCCTTCTTCCCTGCCTGAGCCTCTATAACATCAGACCAGTGGGTCCTCAGCACGGTAGCAGGGGGATATACCCTCCAGTTTATTTCTGTCCCCCCCCCATCCTCCTCCTTGTCCCTCTTCAGGGACCCTTCTCACAAGCATCTGCTTGCTCAGGAGGTGCAGGGCCTTCTGTGGGTGGGAGACATGGAGGAAGTCCCTCTGTGCTTGAGAGGGAAAGGGTTTTACTCCCTCGACCTGCGGAGCCTCAACAAGTATCTCAAGAAGTTGAACTTCCGTATGGTCTCCACATGGTCTCTTTGGCCTCCATCATTCCTTCCCTGGATCCAGGAGACTGGTTCACTGCCCTCGATCTGAAAGATGCTTACTTTCACATATCGATGTTTCATGGACACAGACAGTTCCTGCATTTCGTAGTTGAGACCACCCACTAGCAATTCGCACTGCTCCCTTTTGGCTTAGCAACAACACCAAGGGTGTTTACGAAATGCATGTTGGTGATGGCAGCCTACTTCAGACATTGAGGTATCCAGATTTACCTATACTTCGATGACTGACTCATCAAGGGCCGATCCAGGTCCAGCGCAGCATTGAGATATTGCAAGCCACTTGTCAAACTCTGGGCCTGTCAATAAATGAACAAAAATCAACATTAATCCCAGTCCAACAGAGAGAGTTTATCGGAGCAGTTCTCTACTCTGCCCTGAACCTGGCCTCTGGCAGGAATGCTCTGGCTTGGGTAATGTCTGATCTGATTGCCAGCGTCACTGCCCATCTGCTCACCATTGCCTGGGTCTCAAGCTATTGGGGCACATGGCAGCGTGCATGTACGTTGTTTGACATGCGAGATTCAGGCTGCCTCCTCTCCATGTGTGGCTGGCAACAGTCTACTCCCCGGCCAGACGTTACCTAGACAAGGTCATCATGATCCCTCCGTGAATTCCTTCAGATTACCTCTATAAAATTGTGGTCTGACCCAATTCTGGTGTTGGAAGGTGTGCCATTCGCGAGCCCACGACCCGTGGTCTCCCTGATTTCAGATGCGTCCGACCTCGGTTGGGGAGCGCATCTTGGTACGCTGTGGACTCAAGGGTTATGGCTTCGAAAGGAGCTTGCGTTGCATATAAACATCAGGGAGCTCAGAGCCATCCATGTGGCTTGCAGTATCTTCCTTTCCCGCCAATTCCGCTCACCAGCAAAGTCCTCTCAAAAATCAAGAGGGGCAAGGCACAGGTCATTATGATTGCTCCAGGATGGCTCCACCAGAGCAACTTACCTGGCAAAGTGGAAGCGTTTCTACTGCTGGGTGTCAGAGCGGAATATCTCCCTGACCGAGTCGTCTCTGCAGTCCATCCTGGATTACCTGCTTAACTTAAAGCACCAAGGTCTCACCTTTTCTTCAATCTCTTCGATCAAGGTGCACCTGGCTGCTATATTGGCCTTCCATCCTCACATCCACAGTAGATAGGTGTTCTCGCATGCGATGTTGATCAGATTCCTGAAAGGCCGTGAAAGACTCTTTCCCCCAGTCTGGGACCCGGTTCCCCAATGGAACCTCAACCTGGTCCTCTCCAAGGCTCACAGGTCCTCCCTTTGAGACTATGGCTTCTTGTTCCTTTCCCACTTGCCGTGGAAGTCGCTTTCTTTGTAGCTATTACCCCAGTGAGTTATGCCTCCGAAATTAAAGCCCCTATACGGTATTTTACAAGGTCTAGTTGCGGCCCCATCTGGCCTTCCTGACAAAGGTGGTGTCACACTTCCATGTCAACTAGGATATCTTCCTCCTGGTGTTCTGTCCAAAGCCTCACATGATCAATGAGGGGAGGCAGCTGCACACTCAGATGTCAGGCATGCCCTGGCATTCTACTTGGAACAAACTAAGCCCTTCTGCAGATTGACCCAGCTCTTTATCGCGATAGCTGACAGGATGAAGGGCCTTCTGGTGTCCTCTCAGAGGATTTTAAATTGGATCACCACCTGCATTCGTACTTGTTACCAGTTGGCGCAGGCTGTGCCTCCACTGATGATGAAACAGGTTTCAGAGTAGCAGCCGTGTTAGTCTGTATTCGCAAAAAGAAAAGGAGTACTTGTGCACCTTAGAGACTAACAAATTTATTAGAGCATAAGCTTTCGTGAGCTACAGCTCACTTCATCGGATGCATTTGGTGGAAAAAGCAGAGGAGAGATTTATATACACACACACAGAGAACATGAAACAATGGGTTTATCATACACACTGTAAGGAGAGTGATCACTTAAGATAAGCCATCACCAGCAGCAGGGGGGGGGAAGGAGGAAAACCTTTCATGGTGACAAGCAAGGTAGGCTAATTCCAGCAGTTAACAAGAATATCAGAGGAACAGTGGGGGGGGGAGGGAGAAATACCATGGGGAAATAGTTTTACTTTGTGTAATGACTCATCCATTCCCAGTCTCTATTCAAGCCTAAGTTAATTGTATCCAGTTTGCAAATTAATTCCAATTCAGCAGTCTCTCGTTGGAGTCTGTTTTTGAAGCTTTTTTGTTGAAGGATAGCCACTCTTAGGTCTGTGATCGAGTGACCAGAGAGATGGCCAAACTGGACAGTCTCTACGTAAAAGAATGAATGGACACAAATCAGACGTCAAGAATTATAACATTCAAAAACCAATTGGAGAACACTTCAATCTCTCTGGTCACTCGATCACAGACCTAAGAGTGGCTATACTTCAACAAAAAAGCTTCAAAAACAGACTCCAACGAGAGACTGCTGAATTGGAATTAATTTGCAAACTGGATACAATTAACTTAGGCTTGAATAGAGACTGGGAATGGATGAGTCATTACACAAAGTAAAACTATTTCCCCATGGTATTTCTCCCTCCCCCCCCCCACTGTTCCTCTGATATTCTTGTTAACTGCTGGAATTAGCCTACCTTGCTTGTCACCATGAAAGGTTTTCCTCCTCCCCCCCCCTGCTGCTGGTGATGGCTTATCTTAAGTGATCACTCTCCTTACAGTGTGTATGATAAACCCATTGTTTCATGTTCTCTGTGTGTGTGTATATAAATCTCTCCTCTGCTTTTTCCACCAAATGCATCCGATGAAGTGAGCTGTAGCTCACGAAAGCTTATGCTCTAATAAATTTGTTAGTCTCTAAGGTGCCACAAGTACTCCTTTTCTTTTTACTGATGATGAAGGCTCACTCGACTTCAGCTGCCTTCCTGGTGCACATCCCTATCCAGGACATCTGCAGGGCTGCGACCTGGTCTTCAGTACATACGTTCACCACGCATTATGCCATCACCCAGCAAGTCAGAGATGATACTGGATTTGGCAGAGCTGTGTTGCAATCGACATATCCATGAACTCTTATTGGCCTCCGGTGGCACTGCTTGGGAGTCACCTACAATGGAATGGACATGAGCAAGCACTCAAAGAAAAGACAGTTACCTTTCGTAACTGGTGTTCTTTGAGATGTGTTGCTCATGTCTATTCCATGACCTACCCTCCTTCCTCTCTGTCAGAGATCCAGCAAGAAGGAACTGAGGGAATGGGGAGCTGGCGGCGCCCCTTAGACCGGCACATATGCACACCACTCCAGAGGGTGCCAGAGCCAGTCCCCTATGGATACCACTGAGGGAAAAACTTCCGGCACTGGCGAGCACACACGTACCACTATGGAATGGAAATGAGCAAAGCAACACTTCTCGAAGAACAATAGTTACGAAAGGTAACCATTTTTTCTGGACTAAAGTGCCATTTAGAAAACTGTGTAGTTCATGAAATAATGTTTGAAACAAGTATCTGTGTAGTAATGCTGTTTTTCTTTTAAACTGTAACTTGTTAAAGATACTTGAAATATGTTCTGTACACTAATTTAGTAATGGTGTTAAACTAGTTGTCAGAGTGACCAATATGTCCTTCCTATTGTTTATTTGTGAATATAAAGCTGTTTTCTTAAAATAAAATTTGGCTGTATAACATTTGGCCTCAAAATGGTTTTACAGCTTTGGAACATTTCCTTACTGATTTTACAGTGTTGATAACATTCTAGTACCTAATCTAGGGACAGATCTTCTTCCATAGTCCTCTGTGGCCACAAAAGGCTCTGAATTCAAGAACCAAAGAGGATGCAAGGAACATATGACACGGATTGTATTCTGTGAGGTTTTCATCACTCCAGCGCATGACTACTTTGTTCACAAAGGGATGGAACAGTTAGTGAATCTTCAGAGTTGTGGATCTACTAACCAACTAATAGGTGGAAAAGTTGCAAAGCAACAAGGGAAGTTACTACCCTGAGGTTGCAACAGGGGGTAGAAGAACAGGCCCACTAACCTCCCGTGATGCAGAAGGAGGATTTCATCCTCTTGAATTACTGTGATTTCCACCCTCCAACACTCACTCTATACCAAATCTGTTTGTTCTTTATGCTGCAGCGACCAGGGTTTTCCCCATAGTCGTTAGGATGAAGACTAAAGATGAATATGCTGATCTTTGGATAACTGGACTTCTCAATGCTTTCAGTTAATACAGTCCTGCAGCACCAGAAAGTCACAACAGGCCCATCACAAATTAAGATTAGTGACATGACCAATAGGGAAAAAATGAACTGGCAAAGATGTGGAAACTACAGTGAAACCCACTGACAGAATAGTCAACCATTTCCCCCCCCCAATTTTTAAAAAATAATTTCTTTTATAACTTTTTAAAAATTAAGGATTGTTACACTGTTGGCTATTTAGGTATGTGAAATCAGTCTACAGCTGCAGTCATTCAGTTGTTGAGTAGTTGCCTCTCGATTGAGGTTTTCTGCTATTGGTTAAGTAAAAGCCTCACAGCTGATCATTTCTGTGACGAGTGTTATAAAGCTCAGAATATGCATGTGTCTTCCCTTCTGGTATAGGATCTGGCACGATGGAAAAGTCGTAGAAGAAGCGCTTCACAGGACCTAATTAAAAAAGAAGCAGAGAGAAAAAAGATGGAAAGATTATTGAGTGGCAGTGATGGAACAAGTGAGCGAAGGAAAAGCATCAAGACTTATAGAGAAATTGTGGAGGAGAAGTAGGTTGTTCTACGGAAGTGTAATTGCATATTTAAGAATACTGTGTGCTTCAAGTATTTTGTGTAGCTGTTGCTCTGCTTTTAGTGGGGACATCATGCCTGAGGAAAGAAATGAGCTACTCTTACAGTTACACATAAACACTGAAGTGTGGATTGTAGAGTAGAATTTGGCCCAAATTTCACCTCAGGCTTGGTGCACATGGGTAATTCTCTCTGTATTAATCTTTCTTGTGTTGCCTCCCACACAGAGAGAGAAGAGAAAAGGAGCTGCATGAGGCCTATAAGAATGCCAGGTCACATGAGGAGGCAGAGAGCATTCTCCAACAATACATTGAAAGATTCACCATTAGCGAAGCTGTCCTTGAACGTTTGGAGATGCCAAAAATTCTGGAAAGAAGCCATTCAGTGGAGCCAAACTCATCATCACCACCGAAGGACCCAAATCCTATGAGATACTTACGGCAACAATCGCTGCCTCCTCCAAAATATACTGCCACGATTGAAGCAACCATTGTTCCCATCAGCGAATCGGAAGCCAGTGTTTCAACAGGCCAAACATCTCCAAGCAAAACTGTTGTCTCCAAGGCTGTGCCTATGCTGACACCCAAGCCTTATGCACAACCCAAAAACACACAACAGGTCTTGAAAACATTTAAGGTAAGATGCCTCGCACTGGTCAAAATCCATTAAATGTCAAAGGAACACCAACATACGTCACATGAATTCATAAATGTGAAAGGCAATTTAGGATTAAGGCATATGGGAAGCAACATAGCCATACATTACAAAATTCATCATTTTGGTTTCTTTGTGGTAAGAGAAAAACGAATGGGGAGTGTTGTCAGCTTTGCCTATTATTAAGGTTGCCTCACACTTGCATTATAAGACCCTGTATTCAGTTGCTTATAACTTTGTGAATCTTTAATCACTGAGACTGAAATTTTCATGTCAGATGTGTGCCTCAGGCTGAATTTTTTACCTCATTTTATTCAAACCCTGCTCTGAAGACAGACATATTAATTTCCTTATCAGCTTTTTTATGGCTTTTCTGTGGTGCTGTACTGTCTGTGTGCTTCATGAATATTAATTTTCACAACACCTTGTTGAGAAGGGGTATTATTAGCCCCATTTTACAGATGGGAAACTGAGGCACAGGGAAATTTAAAGTAAAATATTCATTAATTCTGAATGCCCAAGGTGAGATGCTGAGGACCTGATTTTTCAGAGTTCTTCGAATTATAGAGCACTTTAAACATTCAAAACACAGCTCCCATTGACTTCAGTTGCAACTGTGTAGGGTCAGTACTTCTGCAAATCAGACTCCAGGGTCTCAAGTCAGGCACCCAGAAAATGAGGAACATACAGTGAGTGACCACTTGTGAAACGTTTGGTTTAAGTGACTTGCCCAGCATTACAGAGAAACTTTGTGGCAGCAGCAAGGACAGAATCCTGTTCTCCAAGGCAGCATTTACCTGTGTAAACCATAATGATTTATAATGGCTGGTTATTAGAATATAAAGCATTCTCCTATATAGATTTTAAATTAACAAATGGAAAAAGAAAGAGACCTTAAAATACCATTGAATAATATCATCAATGCACAATTAAGGTTTTCTCCCCTAAACCGTGATCCACCCTCCTACTCTAATCCTAAATTAATTCCCTATAAATAAACAAAAATAAAAATAGTTCATATCCCCCTTAATACACATGAGGTGTAATATGCTATCCAAGCAACTCCTTACCTTAAATTAGCATATTTATTCCTTTCCTCTTCTTGCATGATGTCAGCTACCCTGGTGCTTGTCTTGTTATACTCAGTATCCATTGTAATTTCCTGGGAACAGAGATTGTGTCTTTACTTCATGTATAAAGCAAAATACATTCCTATTATGCTAGATTAATATTTTATATCCTGAAGTATATTTTTCTGGTGTTCACCAGAGGGTTCATGTTGATTTGCTGAAATATAAAACAAGTAACTCAATTTTTCCTCAATTGACTTGATCAGCTTCTTGAAGTTTGAATTTTACAGCTCTTATTGCATGACACATGGATCTTTCTCTGGCTTCTGATCCTGACTATTTATTTTAAAAAATTCATAGAATGAAAATAAAGGGAAGAAGCAGGTATATATGGACAAACTAAAGAGAACACGCTTAGTCTCCTCAGAGCTTAGCTGCTTACTTTATGTGGGACAGTGTGATCTATTTCAGTAAGAATTATCCAAAAAAGAATTGTTATACAATTGCTTTACCTTGTTTAAATTAAAACACTGATATATTTATGATGCTTTGCCATGATGACAGTGTGATGACTAGCTCCAGATCAGGAGGAGGGGAATATGTTTGTTTAACTCTGCAACCAGGGCATCTGTTCTGATCATTCAAACATTTGCTTTCCCTCCCTGTGTAAATAGAGAAATGTTTTAGTCTAAACAGAGACATGAAAATGGAGGCTTAACTACTCAGTATTTTTCTGGCTTTTTTATTTTTAAACACTTTCATAACCTGTCTAGTAGATAATACAACAAAATCCCCAGAGGACTTGTGGTCTTCAAGACCTGCCAACATTGTATTCAGAATTAAACTGTGAGTAATATGACTTGGGCAGAAGATGGAAGTGGTAGAAGAGTAGGAGAGGTTGTCTTTTTTTTTATTGCATCACAATAACATTTGACATGCACACTAAAATCTGTTTTTTGCCATTTAAGGTCATTTTTTGCAAGGTGCTAACCACCTTCAACTCTCATTGCTTTCCCTGGGAGTTGAGGGCACTGAGCATCTCACAAAAAATACCCACTCCCTGGAAGCTTTGGACCTTTAATGAATTTCCCTAATATACAGAGCAGAGCCTTGACTGATCACACAAACAGGAAAAGTCAGCAGAAAGGGCAGTTTGCTCTTGGTCCACAGTTGGTTGTGTATTCGAAATTGAGTGCTATCCAGGAGGGTTCTACCCAGACTGTTGACTAAAAAAAGTAAACCAAGGGTAGCTGAATGGAGAAAGATTGAGAGGTGAGGAAAACTATATGCCACTTTAAGTGTTTCAGTTTATTGAAAAGACCTGTTCCCTGTCCTTCATGTTGTTTGCATCAATTTTGAATAGTACTCTAAAGGATAATGTTCCAAGGAATGGCTTGCATCTGAATTTGTACTTAAATTTTTATGTATATAGGTCTTGTAGACTAGCCATCTCAAAACATTTCACATGGCCCATTTACCCATCTCTTATGTGGCATTGATCTGTGTAATCTCTTTGCCAGCAGTAACAGCCTTTGTTGCCCAGAAATCTAATTTTCGCTCAAACGCCTTTTCACTTTCTTCCCAGGATGCTCCTTATCCAAATCTGCAAAACCACTACATTATCCTCCTTCAAATCTCTTCTTAAAACTCAGTTTGCCTTCATGCCTGCAAAACACTCAACTATAGCTAAGCAGCTGATGTGCTGTGACTGTTGCTTAATACGCTGATCATAACATCAACTCACTGTTACCTTGCACTTTCCTTGTCTACTGTATCCATCTGTTGTCTCATCATACTTAGCTTGTAAGTTCTGTAGGGCAGAGACCTTCGCTATATGTATGTACAGTGACTTACACAATGGGGCCCTGATCCTGACTGGACCCTTTAGGTGCTACCCTAATTCAAAATCTAATAGTGGTATTAATAAATGTGAACTTTGTTTTTAAAAAGTCATGAACTAAAGGAAAGTCAGTGACATGATCAAGCTAAAGAAGATGCGGTTAAAACTAGCTTGATCCCAAATTCAGTGCTCCTCAGTGTAGGGTTATGAATGCTGGGAAAAGGGACCAAGATAGCTTGAACTGTGACTTTTTTGCCTTGAGAATGGAAATAGCTAACTTTTTTCTGATGTGTATTTTTAATAGATATTGTCTGTTTGACATCTAGTGAGGAAAGCAGAGTGACATATCTCCTTTCTTCTCTGGAGAGCAGAGAGGGCTTCCCCTCTCTGCTCTTCCCCCCCCCCAGCCTATTGGGACTTTGTTTCCAAGCCCTTGTTTGATGGGGGGGGGGTGGAGAGGGACTGACTTCAGGCTTGCTCCCTTATGAGTAGTAGGGCAAAGGAATACTCAGCTGAGTTCTGCTGCTTTTGACCTTTTAAACATAAAGCTACTGTGCTCCAGAGTGCACAGTCCTCCTAGTATTAAGATAAGACTGGCTGATTCCATAGCAGTTCACCGGTATAGTTTGTAGATGCTTGAGCATTCTTGCCTCTCTGTGATGCTCTGCATAATAAAGGATTCAATATAGGTATCCTTTAAAATTTGGTGCACTCTCTTGAAAATGTACTGTGAAGACATATTTCCAAGTCATCCTCTTCATTTAGAACTCTGCCTAAAATTTGCAGTTTATTGTGGATTTTTAATTATTTCATCACTTGTGAATTATGATCTACTGAAGTTTTGAGGGTCACACCTCATTAGTTTCTCTCTCCTCTTTTGCTTTTATTGAAGCTTCCCCATCCCTAATATTCCCTGATTTTTCCTACTGACTGAGTGACCACGCTGATTTTGTCCTCTTAAAAAAACAACAACACTTTTTAGATTAATGCCCACAAAAGTGTGTTTACAACTTATGGGGGAAAAGAAGTTTTTCTCCTCTTCCTGGATTTCCTAGTGATTCTATCTCCTGAGTGTCTGTCTTTTTTACTGTAAACTCTTCAGGGCAGGGACTGTCTTTCATTTTGTGCTAAACCATTGTTAGTATTTATATAGATTCTTTATTATTTTATTAATGAAAAATACATGCCACCTTGATCTTAGAATCATAGAATATCAGGGTTGGAAGGGACCTCAGGAGGTCATCTAGTCCAACCCACTGCTCAAAGCAGGACCAATCCCCAACTAAATCATCCCAGCCAGGGCTTTGTCAAGCCTGACCTTAAAAACCTCTAAGGAAGGAGATTCCACCGCCTCCCTAGGTAATGAATTCCAGTGCTTCATCACCTCCTAATGAAAAAGTTTTTCCTAATATCCAACTTAAACCTCCCCCACTGCAACTTGAGACCATTATTCCTTGTTCTGTCATCTGCTACCACTGAGAACAGTCTAGATCCATCCTCTTTGGAACCCCCTTTCAGGTAGTTGAAAGCACCTATCAAATCTCCCCTCATTCCTCACTTCCGCAGATTTAACAATCCCAGTTCCCTCATCCTCTCCTCATAAATCATGTGTTCCAGTGCCCTAATCATTTTTGTTGCCCTCCGCTGGACGTTTTCCAATTTTTCCACATCCTTCTTGTAGAGTGGGGCCCAAAACTGGACACAGTACTCCAGATGAGGCCTCACCAATGTCGAATAGAGGGGAACGATCACGTCCCTCGATCTGCTGGCAATGCCCCTACGTATACAGCTCAAAATGCCATTGGCCTTCTTGGCAACAAGGGCACACTGTTGACTCATATCCAGCTTCTCGTCCACTGTAACCGTTAGGTCCTTTCTGCAGTACTGCTGCCTAGCCATTTGGTCCCTTGTCTGTAGCGGTGCATGGGATTCTTCCATCCTAAGATCAGGACTCTGCACTTGTCCTTGTTGAACCTCATCAGATTTCTTTTGGCCCAATCCTCTAATTTGTCTAGGGCCCTCTGTATCCTATCCCTACCCTCCAGCGTATCTACCACTCCTCCCAGTTTAGTGTCATCTGCAAACTTGCTGAGGGTGCAGTCCACACCATCCTCCAGATTATTAATGAAGATATTGAACAAGAAGATATTGAACAATATTGAAGATATTGATATCTTCTGTGTTATTTCCTCAGAGAATTTATTTATTGTTCTGCAGGTAGATGGAAAAGTCAGTATGAATGGCGAAACCTTCAATGGACTTGAAGAGAAGGAGAAAGAATGTACAACAGTGATATTTGCTCCTTTACTAAGAAGATCTCCAAAGTTTGAAGGGGTGGCCAGAGAGGATGGATCTCCGGTGGAACTGAAGCAGGACACCACTAGCATTGAGCTCAATTTAAAGCGGCCTGCCACTCACACTGTGCACAGAGAGCTGACAGTAAGAATAAAACAAACGCATCAGCTGTGTTTTCTCTGCATGTTTTCTTTTGCATAATGTATTTAACCATTAGCTAATGGAAAGCCAAGGGGCTAAATTTGTTTTAATTCCAGGATCTGCCCAGGTCAGAAGCATTATACTCTTAAAATTTAGTGTTTCTCCTTTAGGAAGGTAAAGACACTTTGCAGTTGGCTTTTGATTTTGTAGACCATGCAACTGATAAGCATGCTTTAAATCTGCTGGCATGTTTCATTATGTCCCATTGAGAGATTGACTGTCTGTCCCAGCTATTGTGCAATTTATTCAGCTCTTCTACTGATGTTAGCTGATAGATCAGCAACATAATTAGAGTGTGTGAGCAATTATAATTAGTTGCAGTTCTCCAGATTCAAACAAGAGGATGTTAATGTTGGTAATTTTTGCATTCAGATCGTCTCTATTCCTTTATCAAAAAGGGGATAAATTATTGAATACATTGGTCAGTTTGCTTCCGAACCACCTAAACAAAGAGACCAATTGTAACTTTTCATCTCTCTTGATATTTTGAGGGACAGGGCAGAAACAATGGGAGCATATCACAACAGGTCTCTAGATGCTGCATAATGTAAAATAAATAAATAAAGCAAGGACTATCCTACATAAAAAGCACCAAAAATGAGTGTAACAGATTGGAGGTTGGGAGAATCTGACCTTCTCACCATGTACCAAAGATACAAATCAAGAACACCACAAAAATAACAAAGGTAGGAATGTTGCTGTGCTACTTTTTCCTAAACTTCGTGGTATTGGCCAGACCCACTATGCTGGGGATGAGTTTTGATTCATCCCAGCTTCCTGGGATGGGAAAGCTCGCTTCATCCCTGGCTTGCATTCTTGGCAATGGACCCTCTTCTCTTAATGCTGGTTCTGAACCCAACCATGAGGTCAGGAACAAGTGTGGGAAGCCAGATTATGTCAAGAGCACAGACCAGAAGGAGCTGGTTTGGAGCCAAGAGTGGGTGATAACAGGAAGGCTGGCTGGTGGCAGAGTGAAGGTTGGTTGGGGAGTGATAATGAATTGGACCTACCTGGGGATGAAGATTACCACTATCCTCGAGAGGTTGAGGTGAGAATGTTTGATAGATGCAGGGGCCTCATCTTCTAGGAGGGAGCAGCAGCTGAAAGGGAGTTAAAGGTATAATTATAGTCAGAAGAGTGATTATATGAGTAATGGCACCTGCTCCTGTTAGCACTGCAAGACCATATAGCTATGGAAGAGTGAGCTGGATACTATTCTGCCTTGGTCTTCACCTCCTATAGCAATCAAGGTGATCTCATACAAGTGTCTAAATTGATGTAGCTTGAAATTTTCTGTCTATACAGTTTCTGTTTGCAGAATTGTATTGCCAGTGGTAGTGATGATATAGAAAGCAGAACACAGCTTGAATTTTCAGATACCAGGTTGAGTTTGCAGCACTGACGTTTACAAAACAACCTTTTGGTTTGTAAACTGAGTAAACATATGAGTCTTTGGAACAGAATAAATATGCACCCGCACAATGCCATTTTTAGAATTTCTTCTCACTAAAGGTTTTGTAATTTCACATTCATGATTGAATCAGCAATGTAATTAGATGTATAAACCATTCTAATTAGTCTTAGCTTTCCAGCTTCAAACAAAATAATGTTAGAATTCTGGTGTGTTGTGTGGTGTTTGGCATTTTTAGTTTTCAGAAATTCCCTGCTCCATTGCATAGCTATAATTGTAATAGGTAATTTAGATGCAGTGGGGTGTAATGAATAGATGGATCATTTCTGATGTCAGTCTATTATAACAAGAACACCAGGTCTGTGTGTGGCACGGTGGTAAATTAAGGTTGTAAAACTCACTGTCTTAATAGTCTAAGCAACAGCTGAGAGGTATGAGGTCTGCTCTTTCAAGATTATGCAGCTTGGTTATCCTTGTCCAAGAGAGAAGTATCTTCAGTCAGGGTTTGCATACAGATGGCTTTTGTTTTAATTTGCTTCCTTGTCTTGCTAACTTTGGACCAGACTGAAATGGTACTTCTCATTTTTGTATTGCAGATTCACTGAAAAAGAGTTGAGAGGGAGAGAGCAAACCTTTAGAAGTTCTTATGGCCAGTTAAGCTAGTAGATGAAAGGGAAGGGAGCTATAGAGAATTACCAAAATGGCCTTCAAGATAAAAATTCACTCCTACATAATGATATGATACATTATAATCCATTGCCACATAGAAACAAATGAAAATAAAATATTATAAGAGCAGAATCTACTAGCTTCACAATTCTTAAGGTTGAGGAAACTCTTCTGAAAGGAGAATCTATATTAAGGGACTACTAACATCATGAAAAATCTTTCTTCTGGTCTGAAACTTGACTGAAAAGATTTAATTCTGCTATGGTTGGCTTTTTATATAGCTTTAACAATTTGATTTAGCAGTTTATGAATCAGAAGGTTTACAAAAAGTGTTGGCAATTTCTGTTTTTGTTTTGTTTTTGTTTTTTTGCCTGGTCAGTTCCAATAAACTAAAACTTTTGAGATGCTATTACCAAGTTGTAATTAAATCATTTTCTATTGTCCAGAAAAATGCACTTTTAAAAGACACTGCTTGTCTACTACGCTTTATAGAGCTGGAAGAAACTAGAGAGAAAATATAAAATTTAACATTTTCATAGCACTTTCCATTTTCAAAGTGCTTTATAAACTGTTAAATTATTCAAATAAAACTTGTGTGATAAATTATCTTCATTTTTGTGAGTGAGGACTATTGAGGTTGAGGAAGTTAACTGGCTTAGCTAAAATATCAGAAGGTGGCAGTGTAAAAACTTGGATTAGAATTTTGATTTTTTTTGGCTTTAATCTTATGTTAGACAATTAGATTATGCTTTCCTCTTTTAAATCACAACTGTCTAGGAAAGGGACCTGGAGGAAAGGGGGAAACATTTAATGAGACCTAATATGAAGGACAGACAGTGTGTGGCAACTGCAGAGAAAATAAATAAGATGCTTTGATACGTAACCTGGGGAATTGGTTTTAAATGGGGTGGTAATGATTCCTCTGTACAAGGCCCTTATCAGACCTTATTTGGAATGTTCTCTACATTAGTAATCACTGATCTCAAAGGATGGTGTCCAAAGGTTAGAAAGTGGCCAGAGCAAGGCAACAAGGCTAGTCTGAGAATGTGGAGGGAATATTGTGTGAGGAAAGGAACTAAATAAATTGAACTTTGGGGAAAAAAAGATGGCAGGAGACCTGTTTGTTATTAGGGTTGGGGAAACAGAGGGCTTATGTTTACATGTTCTAATCCTACTATACATCTTTCATAATCCAAATATTTCTTTGTTCCTGTTTCCCATGGCCACCAGGACTGGAATAAGGCATGAGCATGACAGGCCTGTTCCTAGAACCTTAGCTTCTGGAATCATGTGATCACATCAGAATCTCATCTTTCCTATGACTTTCTCCCCTCCCACCCCGCCATCCTCTTGGTCTTGGAGAAAAGTTTGAAAACATGAACCAAGTGTAAATCAATGTAATGATGTCTGCCTGAGTCTGCAGACAGCCTGAAATAATAGCCCCTAAGAGGGGTGAACTTCCCCATGCATCTAAGTAGGGAGTTAATTATACGCAAAATAGTATGGGGTGGTGGTAGCCTCCTATATCATGCCAGCAAAGGACTGTGGGTGAGTGGCCAGAGAAGAGTCTAATATGCTTGGCTTGTGCACCAAAGAGACATTGAAGCTGATGAGCTAAGTACTAAGTGTTATCCCTCTCTGCACTGTCTTCTCAGGAGAAAAAGGGTCTTCTGCTGCTCCTGAAGGAATGCGGGGTGTCCCTGCTGCTCTTCCTGGGGTGGGAAAGAGGGGTCCTATGCTGCAGTCTCTACCACCAACACTTCAAGTAGACAGCAGGGCCACAGCGCAGGGATGGAGCCACATGGGAACCCATTGTCATCATATTCCTAGAGCATAGATTGCCTTAATGTGGTCTGATTGACACTACCTGGTCTGACTTACAGGTGAACTGGAGTCACTAGCAAAAGGAGCTACTAGATGTTTCTGATAGCACAGCTTGTGTGTATGTAGAGGGATGTGGCAAGGGGAATAGGAGGGAAATCAAATCGGTGTTAATAGAGATTGTCAGATTTATATTTAAATGAGTATCAAGCACAGGTGTTTTCATCTGGTAGAGTAAGACTACGGACTGGATTTCTGTGATGAAGTAGTAACAAAGCATGGATCTGCAAGTATGTAGGCTCAAGGTTTTGTAAGACTCCTTTCTAGCTAATGGTGGTTCTGGAATGCCAAGGCAGCAGCTCACCCACTCCTACTCCTTGTGGAAGATGATCGGTCTTGTGGTATATAGTTCCCAAAAATAAGGGGAGCCACTTTCTGTGGGCCTGATTCAGCACATATTACTTAGTTTCTGCACTCTGAAAATGAATTGTGGTTCCCTTATTTGAAGTCTGATCCTAATGCACATTGGAATATGGAGGGAAAGAGAGGCAAAAAAGTAGCAAGAGGAGGTAGTGGACTGGGGGAAAGAAAGAATTCTCTGGATTTTCCTGGGAAAAAATTTCAAGTATATAAAATCAAACATTTTTTAAGCCTTGAAATTATTCCATTCACTTGCCTTTCACTGATTTTTTTTTTTGGTTTGGTTTTGGTTTTTACTTGTCAAGTGAGTTAGGGCTTTTGGTCTATTTCTGCCACTTCTCAAAGCTTTGAATAAGGCAGCACTTTTTTTCTGGAGGCAGCACTTCTATCTGCCAACATAGGTGCTGTTTCTAGGGAATGGGTTTTCTCTCATCTTCTTACTTTCCCAAGGTCCTTGTTTACTTTTCTCTCAATTGTTAGTTTGTCACCTCCTCCTGCTTGTGTTTTTTGTTATGTTCCATGTGAGCTTTGCCTCTTTCCTTTATTATTATTGGTCTCCTGGTGTTTGCGTTCACTTGGTCAAATAGACTAGTCCTGTCTTCTCTTTGCCTGGCATGTTTTCCTTTGATGCTCCATAGTGTTGTGCTAAAGCAGATCAGATGACCCAAGGCATCATTTACAATAGAGGAAGATGCTCTGCATTCAATGTGCTGTTTTCTTGCTCAAACATGCAGAAGAGTTTAGTCAAGCTTCACCATATCATAGACCAATACAATCTTGTCTTCGTGGGTTTTTAGAGGCATGGGTGGTCCCTTTATGAGATTTACATTCATGTCCCAGCTCAGGTCCAGGCATCGTTCCAACAAAATAATTGAGAGGGAAGAAGAGAAACATACACGGTACTGATAACAACCTGCAATGGGAGACTCATTTGGGGTGTACATGGCCACTGCCTAGACTATTTTGTAGATGCAGAAAATTACGGCACCAGTCCTGGCAGCCACTGGAAAGGAATGGATCTCCCCCACCAGAAGTATAGTAGAGAGAAATATTTCTAAGCATGTCTGCTTGTGTCTGGTATATATGTGGAATTGTTAGGTAGATCTCTATTCCTTAAACCTGAACACATCTTTCTCCAATTAGTATTGAAAGGGCTGGTAATTCCGTAGTCAAGTTATGCAGCAAGCTGATATCTTTACTAGCCTGTGATCCAGCTGAAGATCTTAAAATGCTCTATGAACATGAATAAAGTAAGCCTTAAAACACTCCTGTGAGGAATAGTATGTGCGGCATATCTCTAATTTACAGCTGGAGAAACTGAAGCAGAGGCCCAAAGATTAACTAGCCCAAGATAACACGGTGTGTCAGTGGCAATGCCAGGAATAGAACCAGGATTGCCTGTCTCCAAGTCCCAGGCTTTAGCTGTTA
The DNA here is from genome assembly GCF_009764565.3 of Dermochelys coriacea. Taxonomy (NCBI): domain Eukaryota; kingdom Metazoa; phylum Chordata; order Testudines; family Dermochelyidae; genus Dermochelys; species Dermochelys coriacea. Next base: position 98,665,670 of record NC_050071.1, on the reverse strand, counting down.
TTAGATCAAGGTTATTAGATCTCCATTATTAATGGTAAATCCTCACACACGATGAGAATTGTAGCCTTAGTTCTTAAAATTAAAAATTAGAGAAGGCCCCAAAATACCATAGATTTTTAATTTTAATTATATTCATATGGATTATAATGAAATGAGATTAATCTGTCTGTAAATAACATCATTGTCTTTAAATTGCCTCTTTTATGGCTATCTAAGAATGGTTAACTTGCATGTAGCTCTATTTGAGGCTGTGAAGTGAAGAGCTAGAAAAAAATTCCAGATTTAAATAGCAAACTAAAAAAAAATTTACTGCCACTCCCATAGGTATTCTGTTAGTTTCCCTCCCTGTTTGCGTGGTACAAAGGAAACACAAAAAGAACAGGAGTACTTGTGGCACCTTAGAGATTAACAAATTTATTTGAGCGTAAGCTTTCGTGGCTTACAGCCCCACCATTCGGATGCAAGAACTGGAAAATAGTAAGAGATATTTATACATACAGAGAACATGAAAAGGTGGAAGTACCCATACCAACTGTAAGAGGCTAATTAATTAAGGGGAGCTATTATCAGCAGGAGAAAAAAAAACTTTTGAAGTGATAATTCTTCTACAGCAAACAGGGAAAGATTAAGAATGAGCTCTCAAAACAGGATACTCTCATAAAGAACCAACCTTCCACACAAACTTCCTCGTGGCTGGACTTTACAAAAACTAGACAAGCCATTTACAACACACACTTTGCTTCTCTACAAAAGAAAAAGGACACTAAGCTATCTAAACTACTACATGCCAAAAGGGGCCACAACAGTGGTTCCCATAACCCATCCAGCAATATTGTTAATCTATCCAACTATACTCTTAACCCAGCAGAAGAATCTGTCCTATCTCGGGGCCTCTCCTTTTGCCCCTCCACCCTCACGAACATGATACAGTTCTGTGGTGACCTAGAATCCTATTTTCGACGTCTCCGACTCAAGGAATATTTCCAACACACCTCTGACCAACATATTAACCCACAGAGACCTTCCTACCAACACTACAAAAAGAAGGATTCTGGGTGGACTCCTCCTGAAGGTCAAAACAACAGACTGGACTTCTACATAGAGTGCTTCCGCCGACGTGCACGAGCTGAAATTGTGGAAAAGCAGCATCACTTGCCCCATCACTTGCCCCATCACTTGCCGTGCATAACACAATGCCATCCACAGCCTCAGAAACAACTCTGACATCATAATCAAAAAGGCTGACAAAGGAGGTGCTGTCGTCATCATGAATAGGTCGGAGTATGAACAAGAGGCTACTAGGCAGCTATCCAACACCACTTTCTACAAGCCATTACCCTCTGATCCCACTGAGAGTTACCAGAAGAAACTACAGCATTTGCTCAAAAAACTCCCTGAAAAAGCACAAGAACAAATCCTCACTGACACACCCCTAGAATCCCGATCTGGGGTATTCTATCTGCTACCCAAGATCCATAAACCTGGAAATCCTGGATGCCCCATCATCTCAGGCATTGGCACCCTGACAGCAGGATTGTCTGGCTATGTAGACTACCTCCTCAGGCCCTACGTTACCAGCACTCCCAGCTATCTTCAAGACACCACTGACTTCCTGAGGAAACTACAATCCATTGGTGATCTTCCTAAAAACACCATCCTAGCCACTATGGATGTAGAAGCCCTCTACACCAACATTCCACACAAAGATGGACTACAAGCCGTCAGGAACAGTATCCCCAATAATGTCACGGCTAACCTGGTGGCTGAACTTTGTGACTTTGTCCTCAGCTATAACTGTTTCACATTTGGGGACAATGTATACCTTCAAATCAGCAGCACTGCGATGGGTACCCGCATGGCCCCATAGTATGCCAACATTTTTATAGCTGACTTAGAACAACGCTTCCTCAGCTCTCGTCCTCTAATGCCTCTACTCTACTTGCGCTACATTGATGACATCTTCGTCATCTGGACCCATGGAAAAGAAGCCCTTGAGGAATTCACCATGATTTCAACAATTTCCATCCCACCATCAACCTCAGCCTGGACCAGTCCACACAAGAGATCCACTTCCTGGACACTATGGTGCTAATAAGGGATGGTCACATAAACACCACCCTATTTTGGAAACCTACTGACCGCTATTCCTACCTACATGCCTCTAGCTTTCATCCAGATCATACCACACGATCCATTGTCTACAGCCAAGCTCTACGATATAACCGCATTTGCTCCAACCCCTCAGACAGAGACAAACACCTACAAGATCTCTATCATGCATTCCTACAACTACAGTGCCCACCTGCTGAAGTGAAGAAACAGATTGACAGAGCCAGAAGAGTACCCAGAAGTCACCTACTACAGGACAGGCCCAACAAAGAAAATAACAGAACGCCACTAGCCATCACCTACAGCCCCCAACTAAAACCTCTCCAACGCATCATCGAGGATCTACAACCTATCCTGAAGGACGACCCATCACTCTCACAGATCTTGGGAGACAGGCCAGTCCTTGCTTACAGACAGCCCCCCAATCTGAAGCAAATATTCACCAGCAACCACACACCACACAACGGAACCACTAACCCAGGAACCTATCCTTGCAACAAAGCCCGTTGCCAACTCTGTCCACATATCTATTCAGGGGACACCATCATAGGGCCTAATCACATCAGCCACACTATCAGAGGCTCCTTCACCTGAGCATCTACCAATGTGATATATGCCATCATGTGCCAGCAATGCCCCTCTGCCATGTACATTGGTCAAACTGGACAGTCTCTACGTAAAAGAATAAATGGACACAAATCAGACGTCAAGAATTATAACATTCCAAAAACCAATTGGAGAACACTTCATTCTCTCTGGTCACTGGATTACAGACCTGAGGGTGGCTATCCTTCAACAAAAAAACTTCAAAACCAGACTCCAATGAGAGACTGCTGAATTGGAATTAATTTGCAAACTGGATACAATTAACTTAGGCTTGAATAGAGACTGGGAATGGATGAGTCATTACACAAAGTAAAACTATTTCCCCATGTTATTTCTCCTCCCCCCCCCCCCCCCCCCACTGTTCCTCAGATGTTCTTGTTAACTGCTGGAAATAGCCTACCTTGCTTGTCACCATGAAAAGTTTTCCTCCCTCCCCCCGCTGCTGCTGGTGATGGCTCATCTTAAGTGATCACTCTCCTTACAGTGTGTATGATAAAACCCATTGTTTCATGTTCTCTGTGTGTGTATATAAATCTCCCCTCTGTATTTTCCACCAAATGCATCCGATGAAGTGAGCTGTAGCTCACGAAAGCTTATGCTCAAATAAATTTGTTAGTCTCTAAGATGCCACAAGTACTCCTTTTCTTTTTGCGAATACAGACTAACACGGCGGCTACTCTGAAACCTGTTCAAACCTAAGTTAATGGTATCTAGTTTGCATATTAATTCAAGTTCAGCAGCTTCTCCTTGGAGTCTGTTTTTGAAGCTTTTCTTTTGCAAAATTGCCACCTTTAAGTCTTCACTAAGTGATTACAGAGGTTGAAGTGTTCTCCAACTGGTTTTGAATGTTATGATTCCTAATGTCAGATTTGTGTCCATTTATTCTTTTGCATAGAGACTGTCTGGTTTGGCCAATGTACATGGAAGAGGGGCATTGCTGGCACATGATGGCATATACCACATTGGTAAATGTGCAGGTGAACAAGCTGCTGATGGCATGGGCTGATGTGATTAGCTCCTATGATGGTGTCACTTGAATAGATATGTGGACAGAGTTGGCATCCGGCTTTGTTGCAAGGATAGGTGCCTGGGTTAGTGTTTTTGGGTGTGGTTGCTGGTGAGTATTTGCTTCAGGTTGGGGGGCTGTCTATAAGCAAGGACTAGTCTGTCTCCCAAGATCTGTGAGAGTGAGGGATCATCTTTCAGGATAGGTTGTAGGTCTTTGATGATGAGCTGGAGGGGTTTTAGTTGGGAGCTGAAGGTGACGGCTAGTGGCATTCTGTTACTTTCTTTGTTGGGCCTGTCCTGTAGTAGGTGACTTCTGGGTACTCTTCTGGCTCTGTCAAGCTCTTTTTTTCACTTCAGCAGGTGGGTATTGTAAGGTTTAAGAATGCTTGATAGAGATCTTGTAGGTGTTTGTCTCTGTCTGAGGGATTGGAGCAAATGCGATTGTATCTTAGAGCTTGGCTGTAAACAATGGATCGTGTAGTGTGTCCTGGATGGAAGCTGGAGGCATGTAGGTAAGTACAACAGTCAGTAGGTTTTTGGTATAGGGTGGTGTTTATGTGACCATCGCTTATTAGCACAGTAGTGTCTAGGAAATGGACTGCTTGTGTGGACTGGTCTAGGCTGAGGTTCATGGTGGGATGGAAATTGTTGAAATCCTGGTGGAATTCCTCAAGGGCTTCTTTTCCATGGGTCCAGATGATGAAGATGTCATCAACGTAGCACAAGTAGAGTAGGGGCATTAGGGGACAAGAGATAAGGAAGCGTTATTCTAAGTCAGCTATAAAATGTTGGCAAACTGTGGGGCCACGCGGGTACCCATAGCGGTGCCACTGAGTTGAAGGTATATATTGTCCCCATATGTGAAATAGTTGTGGGTGAGGACAAAATCACAAAGTTCAGCCACCGGGTTTGCCGTGGCATTATCGGGGATATTGTTCCTGATGGCTAGTTTAGTCCATCTTTGTGTGGAATGTTGGTGTAGAGGGCTTCTACATCCATAGTGGCCAGGATGGTGTTTTCTGGAAGATCACCAATGGATTGTAGTTTCTTCAGGAAGTCAGTGGTATCTCGAAGATAGCTCGGAGTCCTGGTAGCGTAGGAAACAGTTTTTCCATTCAAGTAACACTCATTCTCTCTTTATGAAAATGAAATTGTTGAGCTCAGACTAAGGAGATATGGTGGATTATTAGACTAACTTCCGGAGAACAGAGTTGAATTCTGACTTATACAGATGTGGGGATAGGAAATCCTCTTTGTGACTCATCATGAAAAGCACATGCAGAATTTGCACAATTCTGCAGAACTGACAGTTATTATGCAAATCACATCTCCAGCTGATGGTGTCCCCTAATGTGATTTGGAAGAAGAAATGCCTATGTTTGGCTTTCCTTGGTGGTTTCCCATCCAGTGACTGATCCTAGGTGGTAATATCTGACTTGATTAGAGTACTGGGTTGGGTGGCTGCAAGCAAAAGAGGCTCAGGATTTAGAAAAGGAGGGATGTCACAGCAGTGTTATAGCAATGGTGCTGAACTGTCATGGCATGCAAGGCACCTACCTATGTTAGACCCTGCTCATGTCATTGTTTCCTGCTCAATTTCATTAGTACTATGAAAGCTTTGTTTTGATTAAAATACTGCAATGTATGTATTTTAAGGTTGTGCTTTTAAGGTGTGACAAAGCTGTCAGAATTCCATTTGGAACATAATTATATGTTTAAAACTGCAGTCATAGTAGGATAAAAGCATTTGAGCTAATACTAGCTTTATTGCTGTTGAGATCCACTGCAGCTAACTCATTTAGAGTTCAATTTTCAGTAAAACCCATTGCTTTTTAATACTCCTGGATATTCCTTTAGAATATCTCTGCATTCTTGCTGGCTCCAGCCAGCTTGTTTTGCTGCATTTCATTAAATTTGCAATATTGGTATTTTAATTGCCATTGTGCACTAGCAGCAGTAAGTTAATATGTAGTTTGAGTTAATTTATATTAGGAATAAATAAAACTGTACTGTAATTTTTTTGGTTTTAGGTTCTCCCAGTAGCTTAGTCAACTCAATTAGATTCTTTCCTAGATTTGGTTATGTAAACTGAAGTGGATTCGTATGTTTTTTACTCTCTTACAAACAAATGTTTCTGCTATGGGGACAGGTGATATGGTTAGTTGTTGCTGACCAATATGGCCACAGATAAAAGCATACATGGTTTGAAATCCTAGTTAGCCAGATAGTAGTCCTGTCTGTCACAAAGAGAAAATGAATTAGTTTATTTTAGTCACAAATGGACATTAATTAACCAGTTGCTCAATTCTCTTCATGAAATGTATGACTTGGTTAAGCAGGACTGAGAAGTTGGTTAGCTCATATTACTGGCTCATTCACAACTGCAAATTAAGCTAAAATAAAAATAGCTTTCCAGCCTCACCCAGAACTTTTTAACTCAAGGGTGACTAACTTTAACTGCTGTACTGTTTTAACTACTGTTCAACTATATGTACATGCAGACATAGTGTAAAAACCTTACTTGCTGAATGAATTCACCTGTCTTGGAGAACTCTGCTGGGATAGAATCATCATTCCAACGCACAGGTAGGGTGCAGAGATGCAGCATGCCCCAGCTACAGCGGCTAGTGGAGTCAGCTCCTCTACGTCTCCTCTCGGAGGGGTTTTTTGTCACTGGCTTGGAATAAATACTTGCCCAATGGCCTCTCTTCCTGTGCATCTACGGTGACTCCTTCCTGTGCTGGCCTATTCAGTGCCTGCTTTGAGGCCATCCTGCATGGCAATTTTGCCAGCCCACACTTGACTAAAGTTGTGCGTAAGTGGTGCAGAGAGCATTGCCTAGATGGTACCCATTGCAAGATAAATGAAAACCATGACTTACTTGAGAGCTAGTTATAAATTTTCACATTCAGGTCAAAATACAGTGTATAGAATACTACTTTAGATACAGTGGAATATATTGGCATATTTTAAGATTGCTTCAGTTTCATACCTAGTGACAACATGGAATGGCTTATGATAAAAATATGTTTGTCAGATGTATGAAATATGGCATAATATACAGCATAAAGGGAGGGACATTAATTGTGTTAATGATTCAAGAATTTCTAATACAAGATGTAATGTCCATGTGAAAAAAATACAGTAACATAATAGTGAAATACCTTAAATTATTTAGCATCATACAGAATGTCAGAAATACAGGGTTTCTTTCCATTGAACACGACTAGTAGTATGTATCTTCTTTTTTTCTAAAACATCTTTCAATTTGCAGTATTATTTAGCTTGATGTTGCAGATATTTCATTGTTCAGCAGCTGAAGAGAATTAAGTCTCACAAGCATGAACAGATGACATCAGCTGAACACCATTACAAAAGTTAGTTTCTCTGCACCACATAGTTCTTTTCTCCATTTTTAAAGCGTTGCAATAAATAGTGTCCTTGTCAATACCATCGCTCAGAATGAAGAAATCTTCTCTGTCACCAATTCAATCTGTTTCTTACTTGAATGGAAAGATTATAGGTGGAACTGGCAGTGACTCTTACAGTTATGGTTGTCTAACACTTTCCATAAGAATACCGTTTTCAGCTGTTTATAACTTTGCCAAAGTTTAACAGTTCACATTGAAATTTTCCATGCTGGATGCCTGCTTCAGGCTGAAATTATTTTGCAAAGCTTCAGTTAAAGCAGGTCAGCAGTTCCCAAGAGTGAGGCTAGAGGAAAAATATATTCTTTTAATATTAGCAAAACAATTTTAACAAGAGTTTCACTGAGAACCTCATGTTTTGGAGCACAGGGATTGTGCTCGGGTCAGAGGTGGCCTGTTGATTTCCCCACGAAAATCCATCCAAATTTGCCAAGTTATAAACTGCTGAAAATTGCTGTTCCCATATGCTCATAGAAGTTTGTTAGAGGCTGGCAGCAAAATTCTCCAAATACTTTCTCCAGTGAGCATGCTCCACTCCCACAGAGTTGACTGAGCATGCTGTAGCATTGGGCTGGGGATGGGCTTTTCCTTCAATTGCTCTTCCTTGCTGCTATGATGCTAGGAGCCAGAACTAAGAGCAAAGGAGACCCCAGCACACAGGCATGGTGGAGAAGGAGAAAGTTTCCTGCCTCAATTGCAAAGGGTTCAGGGACAGGCTTGGGGGGAGTGATATGTGAAGGGTGAAAACATGCTGGAGACAGGAGCGCAGGGGGAACAGGGTAGGGAGGAGAAACTGCAGACTGGTGCATGGTGGCAAAAAATGTGTAAAGTATAGAGCAGACTTTCCTGCACAATAGACTCATGAAAATAGTGGGAAAATGCTGGGACTCATGAAATAGACTCATGATTCCTGAGTCCCAGCATTACTCATCTGTCTGCAAATGTCTGTGAAACCCACTGGCAAAATGTGTCCTCATCCTACTCTGAGTGATTGGTCCACATAGAAGATAACAGTCTACTACTGATATTCTATTAGCTCAAGTGGGAGAGGCCTCTGTAGTGGATCTAAAGCTTTCACTCTGCTGATGCAGGGATTGGTGGCCCTGGACTCGTAGGGATTCTCTGGGATCTGGCAACTAGGCATAGCTTTTGTGAGGGAGGAGAGATGCAAACCCTGCCCCATAAGAGCACAATGTAGGGGGATCTTTGAGAGGGAATCTAATGAAGTTTCCTCTTGTGCATTTTGATTGGGATGGGGAAAAATCTGGGTTCATAATAGACCAATAATCTTGTAAAGTACGTTTCTAAAAAGAGCATCTTATCTTTTTGTTGTACGGAATATCTCTGTTTATTCTTTATTACATACTAGAAATATTGCTCAGATGTATAATCGATATATTGCAGTTTTTCTTGCCCCATGTAGTGGGGAAATTAAATATATTTATAGATAAAGTGGAAGCATGTTAAATAATGTAGCTGTGTCGCTGTCGTTCTTTTGACTGTTTGGGTTTGTTCCTGCAATGAGATTTGCCCTAGTTTAGGAAGTTGTCTTTTGCAGTAATTAGGATTACTGGCTTGATATGGTTTTATCATATTTGTCAATCCTCTCTTAATAATGTGCCAAGTGCTTCACGCCTTTTGATGATAACCATGGGAAGTTCCATTTAGACAAATACAGTATTTGTGCAGCATTAGGATAAGGGAAATACTTCATTTGTTTTGCCAATGTTTATACCTAGAGAGTTTTGCAGATTCATTAATAAATTCATCAAATGAGCTACAGGTTATTTCATAGAGTCGAATGTATATTCCACTCCAACTAACTCAACTCTAGATATTTTCCATTTTTTGTTTTTTACAGACTGCTCCAAGGCCATTATCAACAGTAGTGGATGATAGTGAGCATTTAGAAGATATGTGATTAGCAGAGGAAATTAAGGCTAAGTAACTCAAAAACAGTCCATGCTGTTCATAAACTCACTCTTCAGTGCTTTGCCCCTGTTGGGCTCAATTCAAAAGCATTACAAAGAGGAAGCCAGTACTACAAAATGGAAATGACTGAAACTGTATTTTTGCTCTAGCCATTTTATTTCAATGAAATTGTTCTCTGCAGGCCTCCTTCACTGAAGAAGTTAAAGCAGCCAACCAAAAAGATGAAACTGATGCTGGAATGCCAGAAATGATGAATTTGGGGTTTGCTTCACCAGGTTTGTTGCTGCAAAACTGCTTTAGCCTGGTGATATTCTCCTACAAATCCATTGTGCTGTGGATTTTTCTCTTCCTCCCTTCTAAATGCTAAAGAAGAGTGCATTCACAGTGACATCTAGAGGTTTCATGAGAAATTGCTGAGCTTGTATTTATCCGGTTTCAGAGTAGCAGCCGAGTTAGTCTGTATTTGCAAAAAGAAAAGGAGTACTTGTGGCACCTTAGAGACTAACAAACTTATTTGAGCATAAGCTTTTGTGAGCTACAGCTCACTTCATCAGATGCATTCAGTGGAAAATACAGTGGGGAGATTTATATATACACACACAGAGAACATGAAACAATGGGTTTTATCATACACACTGTAAGGAGAGTGATCACTTAAGATGAGCTATTACCAGTGGGGGGGGGGGAAGAGGAGGAAAACCTTTTATGGTGATAATCAAGGTGGGCCATTTCCAGCAGTTAACAAGAACATCTGAGGAACAGTGGGGGGTGGGGTGGGGGGAGAAATAACATGGGGAAATAGTTTTACTTTGTGTAATGACCCATTGACTCCCAGTCTCTATTCAAGCCTAAGTTAATTGTATCCAGTTTGCAAATTAATTCCAATTCAGCAGTCTCTCATTGGAGTCTGTTTCTGAAGTTTTTTTGTTGAAGGATAGCCACTCTCAGGTCTGTAATCGAGTGACCGGAGAAATTGAAGTGTTTTCCGACTGGTTTTTGAATGTTATAATTCTTGACGTCTGATTTGTGTCCATTTATTCTTTTACGTAGAGACTGTCCAGTTTGACCAATGTACATGGCAGAGGGGCATTGCTGGCACATGATGGCATATATCACATTGGTAGAGGAAAAGGTTTTCCTCCTCTTTCCCCCCCCCCCCTTCCTGCTGGTAATAACTCATCTTAAGTGATCACTCTCCTTAAAGTGTGTATGATAAAACCCATTGTTTCATGTTCTGTGTGTGTGTGTATATAAATCTCCCCACTGTATTTTCCACTGAATGCATCCGATGAGGTGAGCTGTAGCTCACGAAAGCTTATGCTCAAATAAATTTGTTAGTCTTTAAGGTGCCACAAGTACTCCTTTTCTTTTTGTATTTATCCGGAAATGGTATAATTACATTGTTTTCAAATCTATCTGATGCCTATTATGTCCATTTTGTATCTTACATATCTTTATATGAATAACTCTAGATTAAATGCAGCATGCCCAGAACATATTAAAAGTAGAAACTAGTGATAATGCAATAATGGTTTTGGTTCAAGAAATGATATTTTTTTCATAGAGTTTAAGGCCAGAAGGGACTACTGTATCATCTAGTCTGACCTTCTGTAGATCACAAGCCACCAACACCACTTGCACTCTAAACCCAACAACTGAAATGAAACCAAAGTATTATACCCCACAGGAAGTTATGCTATACATTGAAGGAAGAGGGAAAATAGATCAAGAGGCAATTCAAGCCAATCTTTCTACAGGTTCATAAATATATATGTATGGCATCAACAACATTGCACTCATCCTTGACATTCTATTAAGGCTTTTCATATGGTTCCTGGTCAGACCGTTGTAAAATTATGATGCTACTTTTCCCTAATAGTAATGTTGCTAAAAAGCAATTTACATTCCAACATATCTTTTGTTTACTGCTTATTCATAATAAGATCATGTTAACATATTTTTCAATTTCTAAAATGTGCCGATCACCGTTTATCTTGGTGCAGGTACATACTGAAATATCTACCTCATATTGTTTGTAAATGACATACTTTCCTGTAGTAAGAGTATAAATATACCCTTCCCATCCTTCAGGCCAAAAGCATGACTAACCATTGGAGCTTTTCATCACATCCTGAAGGTTAACCAATTTGAGCTCCATCATCTCAATGAAAGAAGCACATTCTGCCCTCCACTGAGAACCCTCTGCCTCCAACTCCTAGCTGTTCAAATGCAGGGACTATTAGCAAGGATTCATAAGGATTCTCAGATGCTTTCGTGATGCACAGGGAGGGGAAAAAGAGAGCTTAGGCTTTCAGGTAGATAATCCCAGTCAAGGTTAATATCAACATCTTGAATTGCACCTGGCAGCCAATGTAGCGCCTGCAGTGCATTAGTGTAACGCACCAGAGATTGAACAATCGGAAGGCCAAATTCTGCACCAGTGGAAGTTTCCAAGTTATCTCTGATGGTAGCCCAGTGAAGTTCATTTTATTAATGATCTAATCTGGAGGTAACAAAGGCTGAAGGTAAATGTGCCACGGTCCAAATCTGAGAGAAATAGCCATACCAAGTGTAGGTGAAAAGAGTTCTTTTGCCCCTCCCTTAAATCCCTTTGGACTTCAGGAGTAACTGGGGATCCAAAGGTATCCCCTAAATTGTGTACAGTAGAACCTCAGAGTTATGAACAGATGAGCCAAATACACACCTCATTTGGAACTGGAAGTATACAATCAGGCAGCAGCAGAGACTAGGAAAAAAAAAAAGCAAATACAGTACATACTGTGTTTACTAAAAAAAGATTTGACAAGGTAAGGAAACAGTTTGTGTTTTGTTTAATTTAAATTAAGATGGTGTGACAAAGCTCTGTCCTTGCCTCCGTGGGTCCAGTGTTTCCTGGAGGATTTTGCTAGCCTCAGAGGCTCACTGTGACCCTCCACGTAACCCTTCTTTCTCTAGAGACAAGGGTCACAGTCTACTGAGCCATTTTCATCATAAGCCAGCGAGGGAGGTGAGGAGAAGTTATCCTTCCTTGCACAGTCTCTGTTGTCTCCCAGTCTCAGTGATTAAACAGAGGGCAAAGGTTGGGGGGGAGCCCGGGCCCACTCTCTACTCCAGGCTCCAGCCCAGGGACCCTAATAGTATCAGCTATTGTAGCTGACCTTTTAGAAACATGACATGTACAATTCCCTGGGCTACGTTCCCCACAGCAGCCCTCACTTCCTCAAGCTCCGCTTCACCCTTAGCTCAGGGCCTCCTTCCTTGTGCCTGATATGGTGTGTACTACTCAGCCTCTCCAACAGCGCAACTTCTTCCCACAGCTCCTGACATGCACACCCACCTGACTAACTGGGAGGCTTTTAACTAGGTTCAGCCAGCCCCTGATTGGCTTCAGATGTCCCAATCAACATAGTATTCTCCCTGCCTTCTGGAAAGTTCTTAATTGGCCCCAGGTGTCTTAATTGACCTGGAGCAGCTGCCATTTCACTTAACCTGGTACCAGGGATTTGTTTAGCCTGGAGCTAATATATCTATCTTCCACTACTTTTCTATAGCCATCTGGCCTTGCCCTGTCACAATGGTTAAAAGCACCATTTTTCTTCTGCATAGTAAAGTTTTAAAGCTGTATTAAGCCAATGTTCAGTTGTAAACTTCTGAAAGAACAACCATGACATTTTGTTTAGAGTTATGAAACTTCCATTCCCAAAGTGTTCATAACTCTGTGATTCTACTGTATCATTCTGAAGGCTGTACAGCCTCCCCCTGCCATTCTATATAGATCCTTTCCCCAAACAGCCATCATCATCAATGTTTTATGTGAACTGAGCCTCAGCCATCCATCTCTCTGTCTCAGCCATGCATAGGCACTGGGAAAGCAAAGACAGTGCACTTTCTTGTTTTAGTGAAAAAATAGGTAAATCTGAGATGCCATCCACTGTTGATAATGAGACAGTTTGAGCTGCAATATCCTCCTTTGAGTACAGACCTAATGTCTGTCTCTTTGAGAGAATAAGTTCTGCTTACTCTGAGGAATGTTTTCAGCACAGGTAATCAAGTTTCCAACCCCATTCCACAGTCCCAGCAAGGAAAGATCAGAGTTTCCTTTTATTTTATCCCTCTCTTTCCCCTTCCCTAACAAAAAGGCATTCTTAAAACTTTGCAATTCTTACATAGCTGGGATTTTTCTAATTTTTTTTATGTCGTGCTGAAAAAAATATTTTCTTGTGTTGTGTGGATTAGGTGCAGAGCAGAAACAATTCAAGACAACTGTTACTTGTGCGCATCCTGCTGTGTCCACCGTGGAGTTCCCGCTTAGCACCCATTCTGAAGAAGCAGCTTCAAAAGATAAAGATCTGAAGAAACCTGAGACAGAACAACAGAAGGAAGCAGAGATCCTAGTTACACAGAAGGTAGTGTGACAGAAGAGCATGGGAGGGGGAGAGAAAAGGACCTGCCATGCAAGTGCTTTCAGTGTTAATGAGCTAGGTTTTACTTTGCCTTATGTAATACTAAACTAGGAATTTAATCGAAGCAGCCTGTTAGTGAACAATCTTGAATCATTGTTTTAGTACAAAATTTTCCTCTTTCTTCCACATGGAAGAACTAAACTTTGGTATTCCTAGATGCACTAAACCAGAAGTCCAAGCTTGCAAATGCTGCAAACATGGTATTTTCTGTTGCAAGCAGGCCAGTTAAAGTTAATGGGACTAATTATGATTTTGAACAGTGCACCCTATAGTAAGTGTTTTCAGACTCACGACTCAATTCAGTTGCAACTCCCTGATTCTGCACCACCTGTCCCGAGCAGAAAAGTGGCTAGAGCAGACCAGAGAATCAGACCTGAAGTTCTTGTGTTTCTGTGCATAAGGAAAGCAGAATACCTGAAGAATGTAAAAGAAAGAAGTTTGCCCTTAAAGCCTTCTTGAAATGTTCAGTGAGTGCATGTGGTTGAGACAGTGATTGTGTCTGACAGGATTCTGCTGTGAGGAAATCTATATCACTGCATATCTTTGGACTAGTAGCAGTCTTGGTATTTAGGGAAGTGCTAATATCACATGGGGGGGGCAGTAAACAATAAAAAATAATCCAGAATTTAAATATTACAAAATTACACAAAAGTGATGTAAGTAGAAGTTTAGCATCATAAACTTGATTCAGAAAATATGTGAAAAAACAACATATAGTGGAATTAGGACCTCATTAATTCTGTATGCTAGCATTTTATTCAGTCAGACATAGTGCTTTCTGGATGTTAATGCCTGTTCTTAAATAATTGGGTAGGTAGTGAAGTCAAGTGCTCCAGAACAAGAAGGGGTTATATTATTTCCATTTTTGAAGAAAGTACCTGAGACCAGCCAAGTTATTCTGCAGAACTCTGATCAACAAGGTAGGCAAAAGAAAACAGGAGTATTCTGTAGCATTGTAGAAATTTAACTGGGTAGTATTTAAACATTTGTTAGAAGGGTCAAAAGAAAAATAGCTGTCCTTTGACCTACGGTTCTTCAAGTAATGATCTCTATGCGTATTCCACTCAAGGTGCGTGTGTGCTCCATGTGTATGAGACTGGAATATTTTTCACTTGCAGTGTCCATTGGTCCCTGCCCCATGCCTTCTACTCCTCATGCTCCCAACTGAAGGCATAAGGGGCAGTTTAGACCAGCCACTTTTCCAGTTTTTTTCTACTGCTCATGATCTGTGACTGTACTTCTTCAGCATTCGCAACTTTAGCTAGCATTTATTTTTTATTTGTAGATAATTGTATATAGTTTACCTGTCTTAGATAGTTCATTCAATAGCAAGTGTAGTTTTAATAGAGCCAGGGGCCCACTGACACCCTCCTGGGGTGGCTACGATGCCCAAGCACCATCCAGGATTCAAAATCTCTGTGGTCTGGCCCAGGGCCTTCCCAGTCTGTGATGATCACGATATTTGTGTATATAGCCTCAGTGAAGCTCATATCCCCTCCAAGGGCAATGTGTGCTGGTCATTCCCTTGAACAATCCATCAATCCCATGAATTCAGGCTTAGAAAATTTCTGGTGGATTGTTTAATGAGACCCCAGTCTGACCGTAGCTTTTCTGACCCCCACACTGTACATTGAGCTAGGGTGACCAGATGTCCCGATTTTATAAGGACAGTCCCGATATTCAGGGTTTTTTCTTATATAGGGACCTATTACCTCCCACCCCATGTCCCGATTTTTCACACTTGCTATTTGGTCACCCTACATTGAGCAGAAGCACCAAAAAGTTCCTCTTTGAACATGATTGCCCTGGGCTCTGGGACTATGCTGGGAGCAGAGCTGAGGGCTCTAACAAACAAGGCAGACCTGAGGAGAGTGAGCAAACATTCTCACAAGAAATATGAGAAATCCCCCTCTAAATGTTCATTCAGGAAGACCTCCTCTCCAACATCCTCAATATCAGGTGAGATTCCATGCCCCAGTACTGGTGTGTTAGGGAGCATAGTATTGGTTCTGTGACACCATCAACCAGCCAAGTCATAGTAAGACCACCAAGACTAATGGCACTGCCCATCGACACAAGGGCCTTGTATTACTATGATGAATCTGAGATCAGTGAGAGAGTTTCATCAGCCTTATCAAGACAAGTGAAGTCAGCCCTGATAAAGACTCAGAAATCTTATGGGCACTTTCCCACTCCCACAGAAGAGACACTATGTGGCCCAAGGACACTGGCAATTTTCTCTATGGAGATCACTGTTTTACCCCTATAACCACTCACATTGGACTTGGGGTCCTTGGGATCTATGTATGAGACATCCGGAATACAGATGGACAGAATGGGAGTTGAGACAGGCATCCCCTCATGAAAAAGAACCTCAGCCCACTCAGGAGCACTCTGAGGAAGAGGATCAACCAGGTGGAGCCAGTTGTCCCTACTGGATTATCATTGTCCTCACCAGATGAGGTGGTCACATCACCACTGGGTAACAAGAGACAATTCCAAGATCTTCTCCTGAGGAGAATTGCAGATATGCGCTAGATGCCCCTGGAGGAAATACAAGAAACTCCTCACAAGTTATTGGATATCCTCCACAGTGTGGGTCCTAATAAAGTGGCACTGCCAATCAATAAGGCCATCTTAGAACCTGCCAAGATAGTCTGCAATTCTCCAGACACTTAGCACTCCTACTCCAAAAAGAATGGAGAAGAAATATTTTTGTATCATCTAAGTGAGTGGTGGACTCAGAAGATACTTCCCACTAAATGGCAACATCTTTGGTTATGAGATGGGGTTCCTAGTTCCAGTCCTCCCAGAACTCCCACAGTTCAATCCACCATGAAGGATTTGCCTTTCAAGGAAAATAACCTATTCAGTGAGAAAACAGATGAATCGTTACATTCCCTTGAGGACTAATCCTCTCAGCATGCACCATCCAGGAGTGCAGAACGCTCTGTTAGAAACCCTCAGCAGACATTTTTCCACAGACCACAAGTGGGAGCCACCTGACCTGGTGATACAATGCATCTTTCAACAGAGGAGATTCTTGTTGTGGGATCTCTTTGCATCTCAAGAGACCAAGAAATGTCTGGGCTTCTGCTCCTGAGCAGCTGGGGGTCATGTCAGGGTTCCTTCCCCACTCTGAACTCTGGGATACAGATGTGGGGACCTGCATGAAAGACCCCCGAAGCTTATTTCTACCAGTTTAGGTTAAAAACTTCCCCAAGGCACAAATCCTTTCCTTGTCCTTGGACGGTATTGCTGCCACCAACGGGTGGTTTAGACAAAAATTCAGAAAAAGGACCACTTGGAGGCCCTATTTCCCCCAAATATATCCCCAAGTCCCTTCACCCCTTTCCTGCGGAGGCTTGAGAATAATATGTCAACCAATTGCCTTTAATGTAAGTACAGACCAGACTCTTTATCTTTAAGACACTAAAATCCATCAGGTTCTTAAAAGAATTTTATTATAAAGAAATTTTTTAAAAACACCTCTGTGAGATCAGGATGGAAGGTAACTCTACAGGGTGATAAAAAGATTAAAACACAGAGAATTCCCCTCTAGGCTCAGCTTCAAAGTTACCAAACCTGGCAGTAAATGTGGCAGTCATTAGCACCTTTTATCCTCTGGTGGACAACCATTCAGTCTTTGCCCATACTGCTACAGTAAGGTTTCTGAAGGGACTTGTCAGAATCTTTCCTCCAGTACTGAAGCCTACCCCAATGGGATCTCCAATCTAGTCCTGTCAGCGTTAACAAAGTCTCCATTCAAACCTTTAACTTCATGTTCCTTGCTCATCTGTCTATGAAGGTTGTGTTTCTGGTTGCAGTTATCTCAGCCAGAAGAGCAGATAAGCTGGGTACCCTTCTGGTGGATCCTTTCTCTATGGTTCTTCCTCAAGGATAAGGTTTTCCTTGGTTAATTCCAGAAGTCTGGAATTCCATCTGAAGTGGGTCATCCACCTACCTGTCTTCAGTCCAAAGTACCATGCTGCCAGAGAAGCTACACTCTGGATGTCAATCCAGCCTTAGTATTTTACCTGCAGAGGACAAAATCCTTCAGGGAATCTCATTAACTCTCTCTCTTTTTACTGAATGTATGAGAGAGGAAGCAAAGACAGATTTCAGGATGCATCCTGCTTTGCTATGACTTGACAATGACCCCTCACAAGTGTGTGAGAGCCCACTCAATCAGAGCCCAGGCACTATAGTAGCTTCACTTCATGATGTTCCCCTTCTGGAAACCTGTAAAGTGGCAACATGGGGCTCTGTGCATACCTTGGCCCTGGCACAAGCTTCTCTGTAGACACATCCTTCTGCAGAATAGTGCACACAGGGACCATCACTCGAAGAAAGTCCAGTTACTTACCTGGTACAAAGAAAAGGAGTACTTGTGGCACTTTAGAGACTAACAAATTTATTAGAGCATAAGCTTTTGTGAGCTACAGCTCACTTCATCGGATGCATTTGGTGGACAGTAACTGGAGTTCTTCAAGATAGTGGTCCCTACATATGTTCCACTACCTGCACTCCTTCCCCTGTGCTTCAGTCCTTATCTAAAGCTCTTCACAGTAGAGAGAATAGAAATAGAAAGAGGTGAAGATGCGGCACAGGTAGGACCAGCAGACGCTGCTTATGAAAAATCTTCCAGTCTCAGGTTCATAGAGCACATGCGCTCCTGAGTGGAATACACAAGGGGGCCACACCATTTCAAAACTCCAATACTATGCAAGGTAAGTAAGCAGACTTTTTAAAAGAAAATAATTATTTTTCACCAAAACAATTGCTTCTGTATTAGTATTGTTAGCGTAATTCTGTGGTGATAATTACACTATTATCACTCCCTTCCTTAAATACAACAGCTGATGTATGGTAAGAGTCAGGAAGACCAGGATGGCCCTATTATATATCTGACACTGAGTTAAAGGGTATATTATATTTAAGGGTATTATATTTTACTAGTACTGCTGTTCTAAGATGAAAATAGCTTAGTAATCTCTTTGATGAAAAATGTTTGGATCTAAGTTCTGTCCTCATCTGCTCACGTGTGGCTCCCATTAAAGTGAATGAAAACAATGCATAGATCTGGCACACACTTCAGTTTACCTCTCAAATATTTGAAGTTGCTGTAAATCATGAAAATTTGCATTTTATCCTCATGATGTACAGATTTTAATTGTGTGTGCAATATAGTACATATACTATACAGAAATCATAAAGCAACCCCAAGAATTACCTGACCTTCTAGTGTCCCCTGAAACCTTTGGTTAAATGTGCTTTGACGGTGTGTGTGTATAAGTAGTGCAAAGACTTCTCCCCCTTCTTGCTGTTTTCTGGATTGAAATTGCTTTAGATGGCAGTTGTGGAAAATAAAACAACCCTGAGTGGAAGTAGAAATTGAACTTGTAATTAATTGGGAGATTTTTCACTCATAATATAATTTAAGTGTTAAATTAAACTAAACAAGAGAACAGCCATACATTGAGTTATAGAATGTAGATATTAACATTTTTAGTAATGTTGAAATTCTTCGTGCTCTAGAGCCCACATAGAATAGATGGTGCTGAGAAAGTCAAACAATACAAGACAACTTAAACATGTATGATATATAAAAGCTCATAATGAATTTATAAGATTAAAAAATGTAGGATTCTGACTGGGAGAAAAATGTCTTTAATTACACCAGTGTGTTAGAGGACATTTAAATGAAGTATACCACACCAACAGCTTGTAAATACTAATAGCATTTCAACTAAAAACCCTCTTAATTTATCACCATGGAAAATGGAACTCAAACTAGCTTTGATCAACAACCCTTTAAAGCAATTAATGAATTAATTTAAAAATCCATTTGGTCACTGAGTTCACATCTACGTGGTAATCAGTTTTCTTTTCAGAGTGTCATATTTCTTGTGTTGTTTCTATTCTGCCATCCACTCTAGAGTCACCCAGCCGTGCCAGTGTTCCGCTTAGGGTTCGGAACTCCTGGCGACGCTCACAGTTTTTCTCACAGTCAGGTAAATGATGCGCTGGGAGTAGCTGCATCTTTCCCGCTGCACTGAGTAGTAGGTGTTTTAAAATGTATGCTGGGGCAAAAGCTGATGATCACTGGTACTTATTCCGCTGTCTGCTTTAATAGAAAGTGCCTATTCCTGTTGCACAGTTGGCAAAGAGCTGATGGATTACACACAGATATAATGCTTTGGTTTCAGACACCAAAATAATAATTTCCCTTTAAATTTATTTTTACTTGACATCTGTTTTTAAGCAGTTTAGCGCAAAGGCACTTAATAGAAAATGGCAGTGATTCTCTTGGTAACTGTGACACTTGAATAGTGTTTACCTTGACATGTCCTACCTTTGCTCTGCTTTTTTCTTTCTCCACATTGAATAGTGAAGGAAAAGTTAAATTAAATTTGATAACACTCTTTTCAGACACTGCTAATGACTCTGACCAAAACTAGTTGTCAGTAGCTAGTGGTAGCTTAGAACCTACTGTTGATGTTATGCTCTTTGTAGCCATATCAAAAGTACTTTTGTTGGTGGAGGGTAAAATCTATTTCTCTGATCTGTTGAATCATAATTTCTCATTGCTGCTAGTTGTGGGGCAGGTATTGTTATAAAGTTGAATTGATAGTTTCCTCTTTATACAGTTGTGACTTGGCTTTTTATTTTAAATTAAGATAAAGCATATTTGACAATCTTAATATTTTGGGGGATTAATTTTTGTTTTTCTCTTTTTGCAGCAGATTCTGATAATATTGACAAGTCAAATGTAAGTAACTTTGCACTGTTCTTAATAGCAAAATAGTAGTATGTTTAGTGTAGAGATTTGCATGATGGTACAACTAAATCAGTGATTCTTTTGAAAACCCTTCCAAAATAGACTCAGATAGGAAGAAGAAAACTCAGCTCTTTTAACTGAAAGAAAAGAAATATGATCCAAAACACTTCATACACTTTTAAACAAATATGGGGCTAAGTTCTGTCCTCAGTTACACCTGTGCAGTCCCATCAGCATCAGTGGAATTGCACAGGTCTAAACTGAGAGTAGAATTTTCCCCTTAACTAGGAAAAATGCAGAATTATGATGTGTGGATTCACTTTGGTCTGGATCCTACATACATGCTTAACTTTGAGAATGAATAATTCCATTAGCTCTAGGGCTCTGTAACTGCTTGTATGCTCCTTCTGATTACTTGCAAAGAAATTATTACATACAAGAAATGATCAACAGATCAAAATCCATTATCCCTCAAGGAAACCCACATATATTTGAACACAGCGCATCCTGTATTCCATGTATTGCTCATCATCTGAAAATAGACATTATTTTTTTCATTTGAGAATGCATAGGACTCATAATGTAGAGTAATTAGATATTTTACATCATAAGGCCTCAGCTTCTAAAGAAAAAAATTTAGCGCATCATATAATGGGACCCTGATCTGACTGGGGCCTGTGGATGTTGTTGTAGTATAAATAATAACTTAAGCCAAGACTTGAGATTGGATATGGTGTCCAAGATCTGAAATATGTAAACATTGTTCTTCTGTGATAATTTATTTTGATAGTTGTGGCATTAGAGGATTATTTTCAGGAAAAATAAGCATTTGGTTATTTTTCTTTACTAAATTGGTATATTTGTATAAGTAGATCAATGCCCCTTGGAATTTCTTCTCAATTTCTTCTGTTGTCCTGTTCTACCCAATGTTTTCCTAGTTCTTATTTGCAAACCAAATGATTTTTCTGTGACTTGTATATATTGCAGAAATAAAACCATTTCCAATTGATGGTGTAGCTAGGAATACTGTTAGCTAACCATGAGTAGTATTGGTTTCAGAGTACCAGCCGTGTTAGTCTGTATCCGCAAAAAGAAAAGGAATACTTAGAGACTAACAAATTTATTTGAGCATAAGCTTTTGTGAGCTACAGTTCAATTCATCGGATGCATACCGATGAGAAGTACTGTAAATTGAAGCAATTATAAATCTGAATTCCACTTGTAGTTTAACATTTTCACTTGATTGGTAGAATAGCTTAAGTGACTACATTGTGCAACTTTTTAGGATTGTCTTGTGATGTATATTATGAGATCCTAATAACCTCATTCAATTTATCTAAGTGTTTCAGTTTCTGGTCCTGGGATCCAGAAGAGGAACGAAAGCGACAGGAAAGATGGCAGCATGAACAGGAACGCTTGCTTCAAGTACTTGTGCTACTAAATTTATTCCTACTATTGGTTACTTGTTTTTCAGTTGAATTATCACTCTTGTTAGACCTTGAGCAGCACAGTTCACTTTGACTGTTTTAATTTAATTTCAAATCTGAATATTTTATATTCATCAAATTAGCCTAAAATTGCTTGTAGATAATACTGAACATATGAAAGAATTTAATTGGTTAAAATGTGAACAATATTTAAATTTACTGTATTAAAATATTTCTTCTCAATTTATCTATAAAAAGAACAGAAATGAATAATTTAATAATTTAATTCTTAATTTTGTGGCAAAATGCTTGCAAAAACTTATTGTTTTGTCAAGCATGTGAGAGAGTAAGTTAATTTTATTTCGTAAAGGAGAGGAGTAAAATGTATTGATATAAATTAAAAGTGATTTTTTGGTTTATGAAATACCTTATCGTGCCTCATAGTTTTAAATGATAGAATTTGATAAATATATACTTCATGAAAACATATTATCCATAAAAATACATTTGCATTGTTTGCTTTTCTTTAGTTTAATTCAAAAACATGCCATTGTTCAGTATAGGATTTGTTTTCAGAGGCATGCTGTTTTTTAAAATACAAAAGTAAAACAGCATATGGCTTAATGTGAGTTGATGTATGGCTATCCACATCTGTAATGGCAACAGTCTTAACTCTTTTATGGGTTTAGTTCTCAGTGTTATGTTTTGCTTCTGTCAAATAGGATTATGTACAATATGCGAACTTGTAAATCAGTTCCATACATAATGACCTTTCCTAATCAGCATGTGCTCTGTGCCCAGATCACACTTACTGTTAGAGATGGGGCTAACTAGTAAATCCCTGTGTACACACACGTATACAGCTTTCCACTGATTTCACACCCTGTTCTAAACTGTGTCATAAGTTATCTGTGCCCTGAACCACCATACTTGGCTGGTAAGATGGTAAAAGAAAATAGAAACCACACTTCCACTTTTATCTTGTTTTTAACAAGAACATTAGTGCAGGGATTCAGGAATAGCCACCAAATACATAGCATACATTAGGTCTATATTTAAAGCACAGAAAACATAAACTATGTATTGATTAATTGCTTTGATAGTTTTTTTTCAAGACTGTGCATATGAGAACACTGTTTACAAACAATTACTTTGTTAGATTTTGTAGATTGTTGTTTACAGTTGTCCTAATTTAAGAAGACCAAGCTAAACTTCTCCATTATAAAGTGGCTTCTGGAAACTTTCTCTGTACAGCTTAGTAGTATAATAAGCAATGTAAGAGTTCTGAGGGGCTGTCCTGGCTGAATGAACTGTAGTGGTACTATTTTCCAATCTGGAAAGAGAGAAATTGAAACTTCCTCATTTCACTCAACGGTGAGCCAAGAAAGCAACATTGACTGGCTCCAAGGAAGCCTTTTATTCTCTTTCCTAGCAAGGATGATGGCACCAGGAGAAAGAACGAGGAGTCCTTGTGGCACCTTAGAGACTAATAAATTTATATGAGTATAAGCTTTCTTGGGCTAAAGCCCACTTCATCAGATACATGCAGTAGAAAATACAGTAGGAAGATAACTATCTATCTATATACAGAGAACATGAAAAAATGGGAGTTGCCATACCAACTCTTAACAAGACCAATCAATTAAGGTGGGCTATTATCAGCAGGAGGGAAAAAACAAAAAAAACACTTTTGTAGTGAAAATCAGGATAGCCCATTTCAAACAGTTGACCAGAAGGAGTGAGTAACAGTAGGGGGAAAATTAACATGGGGAAATAGTTTTTAGTTAGTATAATGACTCATCCACTCCCAGTCTTTATTCAATCTTAAATTAATGGTGTCCAGTTTGCAGATTAATTCCAGTTCTGCTGTTTCTCATTGGAGTCTGTTTTTGAACTTTTTTGTCGAAGAATTGCGACTTTTAGGTCTGTAATTGAGTGTCCAGGAAGGTTGAAGTGTTCTCCGACTGGTTTTTGAATGTTATAATTCTTGACGTCTGATTTGTGTCCATTTATTCTTTTGTGTAGAGACTGTCCAGTTTGGCCAGTGTACATGGCAGAGGGGCATTGCCGGCACATGCTGGCATATTATCACATTGGTAGATGTGCAGGTGAATGAGCCTCTGGTAGTGTGGCTGATGTGATTAGGTCCTATGATGGTGTCCCTTGAATAGATATATGGACAGAGTTGGCAACGGGCTTTGTTGCAAGGATAGGTTCCTGGGTTAGTATTTTTGTTGTGTGGTGTTTGGTTGCTGGTGAGTATTTGATTCAGATGGGTGGGGGGTGTCTGTAAGCGAGGACTGGGCTGTCTCCCAAGATCTGTGAGAGTGAGGGATAGTCCTTCAGGATAGGTTGTAGATCCTTGATGATGTGCTACAGAGGTTTTAGTTGGGGACTGAAGGTCACAGCTAGTGTCGTTCTGTTACTTTCTTTGTTGGGCCTGTCCTGTAGTAGGCGACTTCTGGGTACTCTTCTGGCTCTGTCAATCTGTTTCTTCACTCAGCAGGTGGGTATTGTAGTTGTAAGAATGCATGATAGAGATCTTGTAGGTGTTTCTCTCTGAGGAGTTGGAGCAAATGTGGTTGTATCTTAGAGCTTGGCTATAGACAATGGATGTGGTCTGGATGAAAGCTGGAGGCATGTAGGTAAGCATCGCGGTCAGTAGGTTTCCGGTATAGGTGTTTATGTGACCATCGCTTATTAGCACCGTAGTGTCCAGGAAGTGGATCTTTTTTGTGGACTGGTCCAGGCTGAGGTTGATGGTGGAATGGAAATTGTTGAAATCATGGTGGAATTCCTCAAGGGCTTCTTTTCCATGGGTCCAGATGATGAAGATGTCATCAATGTAATGCAAGTAGAGTAGGGGTGTTAGGGGACGAGAGCTGAGGAAGCCTTGTTCTAAGTCAGGCATAAAAATGTTGGCATACTGTGGGGCCATGCGGGTACCCATAGTAGTGCCCCTGCACCAGGAGAGAAGCTTGAGGTGGAAGGTAATAAAAATGCAGATTTCCGTATTTAAGAATGGATTGCTTTTGACCAGTATTTTATTCTTGAGCTTAGTCTCTTTATACCTCGTACATTTTTATTTCTATTTGTTGTTTATGCCATTCCAAATTAAATCATATTAGGTGGAGTTGATTGCATGGTTTGCCTGGTTATCAAATTGATAATAACAAATTTCTTATGGTCAGGGGTTTGTGTTCTCAGTATTTTTAACCTTTGTTTTGCACAATATTTTGGAGGAAGGAGGTTGCAACCAAATTGCAGAGGAAACAGTGTGACTTTGCTGTTCCAATACAGATAAGACAGTTTTGACACCACAGCATTTTAAAGAGCTCTTTGAGAGATTCTCTTTTGATTCAGAACACATGCAGGGCTGGGGAGATTCAATTCTCAAGAAATAATCCCATCCAGGAAGAAAACCATGACTCAGCTAATCATCATCTTATCCACTTCCGACCTTATACATTGTCTATTTATCATATGAGCCTACATGGTTTTTCATCTTTCATTAAATTGTATTAGCAGCAGCTTATCTTTATTAGATTAGTGCCAAAGCTAATATTTGCGAAGCCAGTTAAATTCAGAAGCTATTTTAGCCAATGACTAATGCAAAATCCATGTTTTAAATATATTTGAGTGTTTTGATAGCTTTTTTCAGAACTCTTCAGCTCTTCATAAGCTATGATTGTTTTTAAATGCTGAAAATAAATTGCATTTTGATCTAGTATTTGAAAACTCCTAACTAGTCAGACTTGTTATAGCACTTTAAGCATCCCTGGTGCTTTACAATAAGCTAATAGTACTAAACAACATAAAACTGGGAGACTGGGGGTTGGGAGGGAAAGGGAGAGAAGTTTGTTCATGTTCTTGTTTTTACATTGCATGTCTCTTTTCTGATGAGCCAGTTTCTAGTGGGTCCAGTTTCCCGATACATAGCAAATACTGCAGAACATAAATACTGTCTTTTAACCATTGAATTGAAACAGATAAAAAGAACCCCCTATTAAGTTTCCTATTAAATAGATTGTACTGAAATTCTGCACAGGAGAGGTACCAGAAGGAGCAGGACAAGCTGAAAGAAGAATGGGAAAAAGCACAGAAAGAAGTTGAAGAGGAGGAGCGTAGATACTATGAGGAGGTATGATGTTCAAAAGAAGCAAGTTTAAGAAGTGATCTTGCAGTTCCAGTGCAGGGGTATCTTGCTTCTATGCATTTTTAAAGTCTTTTGCTAGTGGGACTGTCACTTAGAGACTAACCATTTACGATGATCCTTTATGTGAGAGAATTTACATCTCGGCAATGGAAATGTCAGAAGCTCACTGTTAGTTTAATTATTTTTAATTTCCATGCCCATGTGTTGTCCTGTGCTCAAGTCATCCTTCGTCCTGTTTCAGTGGTGCAGTTAGCTTGGACAATGTGTACGTCTCTTAAGTTGTCTTGTCACATTCATTGTATGTTTCTAATCATACTTTTATGTACAGTAGTTAGGCAGATTAACATTGGATAATCCGTGCTTGAGTAGTAAATGGCATACTCATGACCCTGATGAGAGGTAAAGCATCTTTCTGAACTCTCTGTGCATTTCTCATGCACCCATCACCATAATGTCTAGCCACCGTGCATTACTTAGAAAATAATTAAATGTTATTTTAGGAAATCTGTCTATGCTACAGATGAATTGAAATAGGAATGTAGGAGAGAGGAGGCAGAAGAATAGGTTAAGGTGACATTAACAGGCATTCCCAATATGGATGCGCATATCAATAAACACAAGCATGTACTTGGCCAGCAGCAGCAGTCTTGACTTCCCCAGTTTATCACCCAGGACACACTGGCATTCATACTCATATAATGGGGCTGGTGCTGAAGTACACTAGAGAAAATTATGATGAACTTTGGAGACCTAGCAAAGATAGGCAAATAGGCAGCACAACGGCAGATGAAATTCAGTGTTGGCAAACTTAAAGAAATGAACATTGGAAGGAATAACTTCAGGTAATTCTATAATAATAATTCTGTCCTAGTTGAAGAATGAAATGGAAGATAATACTGAAAAATATTACAATGCCATTATATAAAATAGTAACACATCCTCACGTAGAATACAGGGTCTAGCTCTGGTTAACCCATCTCAAAAAAAGATACAACATGAGTACATAGTGTGCAGAGAAAGGCAATGAAAATGACTAGAGGCATGGAGCAAATTTAAAACCGAATAAAGGAAAAACTTCTTACGGAATACACACCTATCAATTAAACACCCTGCCATTTGATATTGAATCTAGTAGCTTAGTATTCCATGTCCAGCAACATTGAAGATCAGGCCACTTACCTAGTGATCTAAATATGGATTTTTAAGCCTAACTTTATACTCTTGCTTTTGAAGATCTTACTCCTGGGGGAATTCTGTGCCACTGCGCATGCACAGAATTCGTGTGCCCCACAGAATTTAATTTTTTTCTGCAGAAAATACATTCTACCCCAGAAGTGCTGCTGTTTCACCTTTCTCCCACCAGAGACCACTCTGGTGCCAGAACAGCTAACAGCATGAATGCAGCAGGCTGTTCTAATGCCACTGCAGCCTCTGGTGGGCAAAAGGTGGAACTACAGCACATCTGGGGCAGAATGTATTTTCTGTGGAGGGAAAAAGAAATCTGTGTGCACACAGTGGCACAGAATTCCCCCAGGAGTAAAAGTTCATCATAGCACCTAGCCCATGGAGCCAGGTTAGGACAGAGTGGGGCACATGGGGCTGCTGG
This sequence comes from Dermochelys coriacea, assembly GCF_009764565.3. Classification (NCBI taxonomy): domain Eukaryota; kingdom Metazoa; phylum Chordata; order Testudines; family Dermochelyidae; genus Dermochelys; species Dermochelys coriacea. Next base: position 98,638,154 of record NC_050071.1, on the reverse strand, counting down.
GGGGGGTCACAGACTGGGATTCAGAATGGCTAGTGGAGGAGGACAGACGGGGGCATGGGCTCAGGAGCTAGTGGGGTGACCGCATTTAGCCTAGGACGGAATGGGAGTGGGGGTGCATGGCCACATGGGGATGGGCGAGTGGGGCTGTGGGGACAGGGACAGATGTGTCTGACTGAATGGGAGAAGCTTCGGATCAGCCAGGGTCTGCATGGGAGAGGCTCCCCAACCCCCAAAGAATCCTGCCCCTCCCCCACAAAAAACCTGTTCCGTAATTCTCCCCCAACAACTCTCCTGGTTCACTCCAGGGTCCTTCCCTCTCCCTTACCTCCTCCATTGCCCCTGACACTCTCAAGCCTTTGCACTGCTTCCTGCACCGGTGCAGGAAATACAATTCTGTATTGTAATTTAAATGAATTACTCAAAGTTCTGTACTAATATGCCTACTAAGGAATCTATTTGTCAAAAAAAATTCCAGAATATTTTTTTTTGGTCTGCATTGTTACTGACATACTTGCTGACAGATATTTTGAAATAAATTACCAAAATAATTGAAACTGGCATGATTATATTGTATCATTTTGACAAATAAAATATGCAGAATTTTGCAGAATTCTTAATTTTTTGGCACAGAATTTTTAATTTTGGCACGGAATTCCCCCAGGAGTAAGATCTTATCCATGTTCCTTTGGCAAGCTTCATGTTTAAATCTCTCCTCTTCCTCCTTCCTGCTCCCACCTCTCCTTTAGGAGCGCAAGATAATTGAGGATACTGTAGTTCCATTCACTGTTTCTTCAAGCTCTGCTGAACCCCTCTCCACTTCTTCCTCTGTCACTGAAGGAAATGGGACAATGGTGAGTGTCTGACAGAACTGGAGTGTAAACTAGGAGGTAATGAAAACGGGGCAGTAAAGGCAAAACTATGTTCAGTGTGGAGTTAGACCATTCCCTTAAGATCTGTAGGGTCTAAGAATGGTATGAAAGGCAGTTTGTTTCATGAAGCACCCTATCTTACTTTTAAAAGCACTTCTCAATAAGCGTAGTTCACTTTTAACTGATAAAAATGTGCCCAGTTATATGCCTCTAAGCACTATAAAGTGTGTAAATAAAATGTATTATTATAAATACAGAGCCAAACCCCAAAGCAAGCTACCACCATCCTACTTTAGACAAGAGCAGGGTTAAAGTAAAAGGGGCCAGGAGTTGCACAGCTCCCCATTAAAAGTAGATGGTGTGTTCCCAGTCCTCTCCCTGTCTTTGGTGAGCATTACTCACCTCATTGCTTCCCTTCTTCTTTGGCTGATGCAGGCAGATGTCACCCTTGTATTTCAATCTACTTTGACTATCATGCGAAGGCCTAGGAAATCTAAAATTTTCCTTTAAAACATGGGATGACTTTTCTCTAAAGCAAGATGGAAATAAATCAGGAATGTTCAGGCTATGATCCTCCCATGGCTCCTTCTGCACCCATTGCCCACAAAAGGCTAGCCTGACACATTCAACTAGGCCATGGTCTCCACTGCCCAAAACAGGGTGTGGTTACTGCAAAAGAGCTTGCTGTAAAATTCTAATAGAGACACGGCACACTTTGTTTTTACTTCATTGGAGGTTGTCAAGTTCAACATTTTAATCACCCCACATGGCTTTGACCTGAGCTAGCTACTTTGAGGTAAAAAATAGTGGATTGTCTCCATTAGGATTTTACAGTGAGATAGCTAACTTGAATTTGCTATCCTGCTGTAAAAACATCTTTTTTGGCAGTGGAGACAGCCTTGGGAACCTGACAAAGTTCTGGTAGCCTCCTTGGGCTGCACAGATTCTCTACAACTCTGTGGGCTGTGGACCCACCCCAGCACACCCCCTACACCAGGTCTTGAGGTAGTCTTCAAGAGGCAGCCTTATGACTACCTACCATAATAGCTGCGCTGGGGGGATCCTCCCATGGCTGGTTACAGGGGTTTTAGGACTCCTTTATATGGTTCTGGCCCTTTTGCAAGGCAAAGGGAGGCCAGACGGGGGGTAAGGAGCACATCCCTGGTACATGACAGCAATCAAGAATAGCTATGTTTTGACTTCTGGGAGACTAGAAAAGTCTAGCTTGTAGTTATTGGTAAACTCTCAATCAGAGCCCCCGCGTGGCTTCTTCTCTTTTTTCATTCTAATGCAGAAGGAGATGAGCATTTGTCATCCTGAAGGCTATGCTAGACAGTACCTTTAATTTATTACTGTATTTCAGTACTGAAGACCACATTCTACTCAATTATTGTATTTCTCAGGCAATGGAGCGTGTGAATAAATACACATTTTGCTTCCCATGGGATGCCTCAAAAACACCTCACCAGTGAAAGTGTATTGACCAGCTTTGTTTTTGAAGCTTAACTTTGAAGCCCAAGGAATTTTGTAACCGTGTTTTGAATGTCACGTTATCTTTCTGTACTGACAATCTTCCGATTGGCACCACGTATGGCTTCTGTGTTGAATAAATGTTGTACTCTCTGGAGAGGAAATGCCCTTCCATAATTTCCTTGTTACAAGTTCAGTATAATCATGTTAATTTTCTAAACACTGTCCCAATCAAATCCAAGGTCAGTGTCAGTAAGGTCAAATAACTTCTGCTTTATGTAACTCAGTTCATTTTTCCTCAAAGGCATTTCCTTTATGTGTAACAAATATGTACACTGAAGTACAGGCTGTATTGTTCTCATGCATGTTCTGAAGTTGAGTTCAGGTGAAGATCTTCACTATTATCTCACTTTTTTTCTTTTTTGGTAGAATATGATGGAACTGAGTAACTCTCAAGAGGAAGAGAAACAAAAGGAAATTAAAAGACAGCAGAAATTACCCTGGGAGCAGGAGGGTGCATCATTAGCCAAAAACAAGAAAAGTGAGCCATGCCTGGAAAAGAAAAGGTGTGGGTTAATCAAGGAATTTTAGACAAGTGAATGTACGTGTACGGTTGTCATCTGGGCACATAGCAAAATTATTTTGTTGTACTGTGCTCATACTGGGGATGTGGAAGTGCTTGTAACTTCCATTCCTACACATTACACAACTACCCTGGCCTGCAATCTGTCTTCAGTTGTTCTCCAACTTCTTCAATCTGTAGTCAATCCAGAGATCCCTCACCCTTACCAGACTTCCACTTGCCCTTTTGAGGTCCCTCTTTTCTACTGGGAAGATATGATGGAATGTATCAATGTTTATACTTTTAAAACAATATTTGGTTATCTTTCCTTTTACCTCCTCTCATTTAATTTCTTTATTCTTTTCCACCTTAAACTTTCATCTTTGTCTTCTCACTTCTTCTGTTCCTGTCTTTCCATCTTACCCTTACTCTTGAAACCCTCTGTCTCTCACTCTCCTCTTTTTCAGTTTCTCTGTGATCCCTTTCTAAAGACAGAAGGTAACACTTTGATCATCTAGTCTGACCTCCTGTCTAGCATAGGCCATAGAACTTCCCAAAATAATTCCTAGAGCATATCTTTTTTAAAACATCCTATCTTGCTTTAAAAATGGTCTGTGATGAAGAATCACCATGACCCTTGGTAAGTTGTTCCAATGATTAATTACTTCCACCATTAAAATGTACACCTTATTTTCAGTCTGAATTTGTCTAGCTTCAACTTCCAGTCATTTTTTTTTTGCTAGATTGAAGAGTCCATTATTAAATATTTGCTCCCCATGTAGCTACTTAAATACTGTAATCAAGTCACGTCTTAACCTTCTCTTTGCTAAGCTAAATAGGTGCTTCTTGAGTCTGTCACTATAAGGCATGTTTTCTAATCCTTTAATCATTCTCCAGGCTCTTTCCTGAACCCTCTCCAATTTACCAACATCCTTCTTGAATTATGGACTCCAGAACTAGACATGATATCCCAGCAGCATTTGTACCAGTGCCATATATAGAGATAAAAGAACCTCTCTATTCCAACTCGAGATACCCCTGTTTATGCATCCTTTAAGTTCACATTAGCTGTTTTGGCCATAGCATCACACTGGGAGCTCATGTTCAGCTGATTATCCACTATGACCCCCCAAATCCTTTCCAGAGTCACTGCTTCCCAGGTTAGAGTCCCCCATCCTGTAAATAAGGCCTATGTTCTTTGTTTCCAGATGTATATGTTTACATTTAGTGACATCCCTCTGCTTTCGTCTTCACCCCTTTAGGAAGTTACCAAGTCCTCACTCATTAAGGAAGAGCAGTGCATCCTTCAGGGAGTTACTGGACCCCATTCCCCTTACTAACTATTCTGTATAGTTCTGGAACAACACACACACTCATGTTTGGGTACGGGGTGCTGGAAGGCTGACATTCCTACTGAGGCAGGGTTAAGGTTCTAATGTGTAGTCTGTGTTGTATAGTGGCTGTTCTAGTTGTGAATTGGGCTTCTCTCGGTGGAGGAGTAAAAGATATTGTACTGCTGGGGCTATTTACTGCCTGTCAAGCATCCCCTTGTGGCCAGAGGTTGCTCCACAGCATCCTGCCTCTGTGGCAATCCTGTCTCTTCAGGGCTCCTTGAAGAGCGCACAGTTCAAAAAGTAATTCCGACAATCCCAAGGGATTCCATTTATTTAGTCTTCAGGTGCACACTGGCCCTCCAGGCTCCAACCCTCATCCAGTGTCTCTCTCCCAGTAGTCCAACACAAAGTATTTCAAAACAAAACACAAACTATGCAGACTTCAGCCCAGTTTCAGCTGGGCACAGCCCCCTCTATGTAAGAGTGTCTGTCTGTGCTTCCCAGTGCCTCCTGCATGGAGTTTGTTCTCCCAGTCCCCAGGCCTTTTCAGTAAGACCTCTCTCCCCTGCTTCTTGGGCAGGTCTCTCCCATGCCTCCCTGCCTGGAGAGCTTTCTTCAGCTTACTGTCAGGCTTCCTTCTACCTCTGGCAGTCTCAGCTACTCTCTCACCAGGCCTTCCCTGCAGGTTCCTGCTGCCTTTTATACTGTATTTAAATTACTTGATTTCCCTCTGGTAGGGCTCATCTGGCTGAGGGGGGAAGCCTCCCTGTGGCAGATATGTTTAGATACTTTCCCTTTTCATTTCTTGGCTTTTATGTCCGTGTGTCAGGTAGGCTATGTATAGCGCAATCTTAATTCACAAGTATTGCAGTGTGTTTATGTGCTAATTTCCTAGGTTTCTTAGTTTAAGCAAGGATCTCCAACTTAGCAATAGCTACTTTCACCAAACCAGGATCTTCACTCCTGAACTGGCCAGACGGTTTGACAAGGAACAGGATTTTCAGTGCTGGTAGCTGTTGCTTTCACAAAGACAAGGAGCTCCTGAGCAGGCTTAACATTATACAAAGAGCAAGACCGTTGACACAATAGCTGTTGCTTTGTCAAATATGCCATTCTATGATGCTGTTACAGAAAGGCCTTCAGGGCCTGTAATTGGCAGTATGTCAGGCCAGCAAGGAGAGTCAGCATAGATTACCATTTCAATTTATTGCCAATTCATGATTATTACCCACACCGATCTATTATTGCTAACACACGGAAACAAATACTTGTTAAGCATAAGAAGTTCACATACTAAAGCATAATAATGAAATGACACTCTAGCTGATATTCCTCTTAGCTTTGTGTATACAATGTGATTTGTTTTCATTAGCAGTGTAAATAAAGTGCCCACAGAACATCCAGAGACTATTCTTCAGAGGGGAAGTGAACAGGATCACCAGGTGTCAGTGACAGAGCACAGCTCACCTGTCATACTGAATCTGCCATTGACTCAGGGTAAGATTCCAAACAATCCAAAGATTGGTTTTGTTTGTTTGTGTTTGTCAAGGAAATTTCACAGGTTCATAGTGATTTAATCAAGAATATTAGTCAAATGAAATTGCAAATTTCCAAAATAATTTAATCCGTGTTATTGCTGCGGGATTTAAACTTTTCCCCGGTTCAAAATCTGTTTAGTACAAGCTAAGATAAATGAGTTTAAGTGATAACTGAACTTTGGATCCTTGGCATTACATGCCATGGAAGGCTGAGCACTTAAACTCCAGCTGAGAAGCTAAATAATCAAAGTCTATGTGTGCACAATAGCTATCTAAAGTATATCCTGCAAATATTATTTAATGATAAAAAATTCATTAAGACAGAGATACGGTTGCCTAGCAATAGCTCGATCCCTTCCAGAACATTGAGCTAAGCAAAACTCAAACTTTTGAAAACCAGGAAATACAGCTCGTGTACCCATTCACCCTTAACTCTGCCCCTGAAGCAGGCAATAGCCACTGGGAATTAACTGCATGAACTCCAGCTGCAGTCACTATGTTAGGTGTAGCTGTATTGAATAGCAGAGGAATAGTTGGAGCAGCTTGGAAGATCGGTAATTGTGATATGAGGAGATCTGGGGATTAGTCTGAGGAGCATCGTAGAGCTGTGATTGTGATATAAAGTTTATTCTCAGATTTCCACTGAGGGTGGCTTTCACACTTCAGAGTTGCTAAAATATTTGAACTTAATGAAATGCTGTTTTTGTTTTCTGGGGTCTGTATCTCGGGAGCCCCATGATCAAATGACCCCACATTTGGATCACTAACCCTAACCTACCCTACTTTCCCATGAGGCACTGCAAATTTCAAGACAATTCATGTAAGCACACAGATTTTAGAGGACTAAGAAGGATTGTACTTTTAACAAGAAGAATGGCTTCCCAATCTTAGCTAGAGCAGAGCTGGTGCACCATTATAATAATATATGACATTGGAGGGAGAATCGAAGGGAGGAGCTGTACACATCCATCAGCAACATTGGTCTTACTGCAGAGGGTATGGGGAAGATCCCCATCCTGAGTCATTTTTTTTTAGATGACAAATCTGAGGAACTGTCCCAGATTGTGGTGTTGATTGAAGTGGTTTTGGAACAAATTGATAAATTAAACAGTAATAAGTCACCAGGACCAGATGCTATTCACCCAAGAGTTGTGAAAGAATTCAGATACGAAATTGCAGAACTACTGACTGTGGTATGTGACTTGTCATTTAAATTAGCCTCTGTACCAGATCACTGGAGAATAGCTAATGTGATGCCGATTTTTTTAAAAAGTCTCCAGAGGTGATCCCAGCAATTATAGCCCAGTAAGCCTAACTTCAGTACCAAGCAAACTGATTGAAACTGTAGTAAAGAACAGAATTATCAGACACATAGATGAACACAATATGTTGGGAAGAATTAACACGGTTTTTGTAAAGGGAAATCTGCCTTACCAATCAGAATTCTCTGAGAGAGTCAACAAGCATGTTGACAAGGGTGATCTACTGGATATAGTAATCTTAGACATTCAGGGCTGTGGTCTACACTACCACGCTAAATCGATCTAAGTTACGCAACTTCAGTTATATGAATAATGCAACTGAAGTCGATGTAGTTAGAGCCACTTACTTCAGTTGCTACACTGCACTGTGTTGACAGGTGAGTGTCTCCCGTTGACTTCCCTTACGCTTCTTGAGGAGGTGGAGTACGCAAATCAATGGGAGAGTGATCTCCCATCGATTTAGCATGTCTTCACCGGACCTGCTAAATCGACACTCACTGCATTGATCGCAGCAATGCCAATCTACTGGTAAGTGTAGACATGCCCTCAGAAAGCCTTTGACAAGGTCCCTCACCAAAGGCTCTTACACAAAGTAAGAAGTCATGGGATAAGAGGGAAGGTCCTCTCATAGATCAGTAACAGGATAAAAGATAGGTATCAGCGGTCAGTCTTCACAGTGCAGAGAGGTAAATAGCAGGGTCCCCCAGGGATCTGTGCTGGGACCAGTACTGTTCTACATATTCATAAATGTTACGGAACAAGGGGTAAACAGTGAGGTGGTAAAATTTGCAAACAATACCAAATTACTCAAGATAATTAGGTCCAAAGTTGACTGTGAAGAGGTACAGTGGGCTCTCACAAAATTGGGTGTCTGGGGAACAAAATGACAGATGAAATTCAGTGTGGATAAATGCAAAGTAATGAACATTGGAAAACATAATCTCAACTATACATACAAAATGATGGGGTCTAAATAAGCTGTTACCACTCAAAAAAGAGCTCCTGAAGTTGTCATGGATAGTTCTCTGAAAACATCTGTTCAATGTGCAGCAGTAGTTAAAAAAGCGAACAGAATGTTAGGAACCATCAGGAAATGGATAGAAAATAAGAAAGAATTTATCATAATGCCAATATATAAATCCACGGTATGTCCACACTGTGAATACTGCAGGCAGTTCTGGTTGCCCCATCTCAAAAAGGATGTACTAGAATTGAAAAAAAAAACTATAGAGAATGGGTGTGGAACAGCTTCCATATGAGGAGAGATTAAAAAGACTGGGGCTGTTCAGCGTGGAAAAGAGACGACTACAGGGGGATAGGATCGAGGTCTATAAAATCAAGACTGGTGTAGAGAAAGTGAATAAGGACGTGTTATTTACTCCTTCATTTAACACAAGAACCAGGGGTTACCCAATGAAACTAATAGGCAGCAGGTTTAAAACAAATAGAGTGAAGTATTTCTTCACACAGTGCATAGTCAGCCTGTGGACCTCATTGCTAGGAGATGTTGTGAAGATGAACAGTATAACTGGGTTCATGGAGGATGGGTCTATCCATGGCTATTAGCCTGGACGGTCAGGGATGCAACCCAATGCTCTGGGTGTCCTTAAACGTCTGGCTTCCAGAAGCTGGGACTGGATGACTCGATAATTGCCATTCATTCCTTCTGAAGCATCTGGCACCGGCCACGGTCAGAAGACAGGATTCTGAGCTAAATGGACCATTGATCTGACCCTGTATGACCATTCTTATGTTCTCTGATTAACCATTTCTCCATCACAGCTGCTTTTAAAAGCTATTCCTTCAATTGTAGATATGGAGGTCAATTTTGTCTTCAGATATCTTTTTAAAAAACTCAGTTTAATAGAATTTAAAAATATATATTTTTTTATTATAAGCATTGCAACCCAAACACGGAAGGGCGGTACAAGGACTGGATAGCTAGAAAGTGAAAAAACTTGCCTGTAAAGAAAACTGAAATTGGCTAGTGTATTTTCATTGTTTAATCTGAGATAAAAGAAAAAAGTAAATAATGTGATCAATGGTAAAAAGTAAATTTTGTTTATGAATTTATTTAAGTTTCTGATCTTCATGTTTTGATGTAACAAAAATTTGGTTATCCCTAAAAATGAGGTAAGAGAATGGGATTAAACTATTTAAATTATTATATGCTCTGAGTGCACATTCACAGTTTAAATTTGGTAGGTTTGTATATCATATGAGAACTTCATTGTATGTTTAATATTTTGATTAAAGGCTTCTATACAGATAAAAAAAGAAAATACTGTCCTGTAGCGTATTCTTGTACACATAAATAAAAACTGACTTTTCAACTAATACATTTTAAGCAGAGATAAGCAAACTTCAGAAGGTTTGACAATTTAAGTTTGGGTAAACATCCAACAGTTCCATTGTTTATCTGAACTCTAACCAGACTTTTTGAGGCTCTCCCCAACTTGTCCACCAGTGGTCTTTTGGTAGCCTTTCTCTTGCCTTTGATCCTTTAAGTTTCCCAGCTCTCTCACCAGTGCCTTAATGGCCCAATGCCCAACAGCGCTCTGCTTTTCTTGATGATGAAGATCTGTTACCTACCTTTTGATATGATCATGCACTTCTCCAATAACATCCCCCCCCCACACAGATGCTTGGATTGTTCACATGAAAGTCTGCATGCCTCTACTGTCCTTGCCTTTCTGAAGGGTGGAGACCAAAGGCCCTTTTTCTCTCTCTCCCTCAAATCCATGTAGTTGGTGTCTTCAAGGGGAGGCCTTTCCAGGTTTTCCTAACCCATGAGTAGCAAAATTCTTCAGGAGAAGCCTGAGCAGTCCTCTCCCTTCCACTCAAAAGACAAGAGGTATCTGGTGTGACAAGGTTCGATTAGGCTCCCTAGACATCTGAATTCACTGAATACTGGCCTAGAGCACATTCACTGAGCATCCCATGGGCCACTGAGTGGCTGTCATAGCTGATGAACCTGATGAGATGATCCAAAAGGCATAGGGGAGTCACCGGGAGAAAAGGGTTGCTAGGGCTACTGGGCCAGTGGGAGTGAATAGCAGACATGAACAGCCCACATTCCTTTTATTAATGCCTAAGTTAGTTCTCTCCAGTTCTTGTGGGTCAGCACTCTGCATACATAACTCTTGTAGTTGTCTGGAAGCTTGGATGCACCAGGACCATTGATGAGAAACATTTTGTTTTGGCTGTATGAACCTATTTAAGTAGCTCAACTGCAGTGCTCCTGTATTTATTCCTGACTGGAAAATATACTGAACATAATCTGGTGCCTCTTCTTACAGGCATTAACAAGAATGTATTGGCCTTATTTCTCTACGTGCAGTAGCCTGTTTGACTTCCATGCCTTACTACTTCTTTTTTTTTTTTTGAATCCACAAGTTATATTGGTTAAAAATAATCTTCTCAAATGGTTTTTATCTCAAGTATTCAGTTTACCCCACTCTGTAACTTCAGATGTGTCGTGGAATCAGCAGTTGTTAATGAAACAGTCACCACACATTTCAGAAGAAGTTAGACAGAAAACATCTCTGGATCAGAGCATAGGCCAGCAGGCTAATTCCCCAGGCGAAAGGAGAAGGTGGGTCATGGACCTTTGCTTGATAGCCCCCTTTACCCATGATGAGATGTCTTTCTAAGGGCATTATAAATAAAATATAGTGTAAAGATTGAGAAGTTTTGTTAACTCTAATTTTCTTTTTGGTACTATCCAATGTGTTTCATAAGTTACTTTAAAATATGCTATTTTGTTGGACCAGCGATGATTAATCATACCATGTATAAATGTTACTAGTTCCTACCTTTATTAATTTCAGTTTCTTCACCTGTTTTCTCATAACTCACCTCTCTGTTGAAGCCAATACCCCAGCTGCTATTAATCCTGTGACTTCTCTTTAGCTCTTTAACCCCTGGAATGTATAGAAGTTAATATATTATGTTTGTGTTAATTGTATACTGACTATGCAAAGTGGCAGAGTTAACGTTGCTGTAGAAACCTGGGGGAAAATTCTGATCTCATTGAGATCAATGGCAAAACTCCCATTGACTTTTGAGAACCTAATTTCTCAACCTTTAATGATGTAATACTCATCTTTGCATTTCATAAGAAATGCAATCTGAGTGAAAGTAGTCAAGGCAAGAGTGAAATATCAACTAACTTTCTTCTGATGCTGAAATAGTTTCTGGCTGCTGCTTTCCATTTCCATATTCTTTGTCTTAAAAGATATCTATATAGCAGCATTCTAAAATTTAAAATAAAAGATACAAAGATTCATAATTTTTTTCTGGATCTTCACTTTGACTTCACTTTGTTTCTCTGGTACTTTGCCCTGCATTTCTAGATAAGCATGACTAAAGAATAGCTTCTGCTCTCTCAGTAAGGGAGACATTTTGACTTAAGTTTCACAAGCAAAATATCAATGTTGGATGTTAGAGAAATATTTTAGAGCTCACAATGAAGCATTGATGAGGATCTGTTAGTTAATATACGCTAACACAAACTTTTATACAAATGAATGCCTTATCCCTCGCCTATAACTCTTGTTTCACCTTCCTTGTTTTTCCTCATTTATTATTTTAATTATAACTGTGCTATTTGTTAAGTCTAGGAGTAGTGTGAGTTGTGTCCAATCAAAACTAACCAGCTTAGTTTGAATTTCAGCCATTTAATACCTACAGCAAACTACTTGTAAACAATTTACACACTGGGAATTAGTATTGAAATTATTCAGTTAATAATTAGTACATATGAGCAAAACATGATCTGATCACACACAACTTTTGAGCAGAGAGAGGTGAAATTGGTCTAATAATTTTTCATTACAAATTATTTGCTCAGCTCTTCCTGCATCTCTTGTTGTTCAATTTTTTGGGGGCCTGCAATGAAGCTACTGTTCAATATGAATAATTATTCTTGCTAGATTGACACTCCAAAAAATTATTTATTCTTCTTTATGTCAAAATAACAGTGAGTGTTTATATTATAGTTTACTAACTATAGAGATTGCATTTAAGCAGCAGAGCTAAATTTTAGTTCTGGCTTATTTTTACCTCATCCGTATGAGACTGCTATGATTTTTATTTATTTACTTTTAATCTTACTGTAACTTTCTCTTCTGTATTTTAGAACAGGCTGTCATGAGAATTTCAGGCCTGGACTGTCATCTCCATGTTCTCCTACACCTCAAAGCCGCTCACCCAACAGGTACCAAAGGTCAATAAGGAATTTTGCAGACTGACTAATTCTTTTAAAATATAACTTTAAGGGAAACTTCAAAGATAAATTGTAGCAGTTCAATTCTATTAATATTATTTTAATGTTGTTGGTATTTTCAAATGTCCCCTGCAATAAGTAATTTTCCATCATCATACATTTTTAGGTTTTTTCCCCCATAATGTAGTTCAGTGCAAACATTAGTTTATGGGACTCAACATTGCTATAAAATTCCAAATATAATATAAGCCCTAGTCCAACAAAGCATTTAAGCATGTGCTTACCTATAACACAAGAGGGCATCCATTGGCTCAGGACTAGTCACATGCTTAAAGTTTAAGCACATGCTTAAGTGCTTTGGAGCAGCAGGGTCCGATTTTGTGGGAGCTACCACTCCTGTTGTTCATGTATGTTACTATGTACTGTGAAAAAGAAAAGTACTTGTGGCACCTTAGAGACTAACAAATTTATTTGAGCATAAGCTTTTGTGAGCTACGGCTCACTTCATCGGATGCCTGTACTGTGTACTGTGAAACACACATAGTAGAGCTTTTCAGCAGCACAATTTAAGTGAAAACAATTTAGGTTTTGGTCTATATGTCCAATACCTCCTGCATAAAACTAGAAAAGAGGCGGAGCGTGGGGATCTTGATTATAAATTGCTCCATTCTCCCCCTATATGCAATACTAATCTTGATTCACTAGTATCAAAATATCACTTCAAGTGTTTTCAGCTGTGTTTAGGGTTTTCAAATTTAATCCAGCTTTTAGCTGGAGTAGGGAAAGTATATTTATTTAAGCTTAGTTGGGGAAGCTCTTCATGAGACTGATATTTTTCAACACTCGTTGACAGAAATCCTGTCCTTAATTCCCAGACTTGAAGCACATGTTGGTTCCTTTGATATCCCTACACTCATGCTAAACTTTTAGAGGCCTAATTCTCTCACACAGAGAGCAACGCAGCTTCCAATGAGACATAAGTGCCAACCCAAACTAAATGTTCAGCAAAGGGTTGGTTGAATGGAGGGTGGTGTTTGATTCTAGTGTTTATGTATATTGGTTTAATGTCTCATGAAGCTCTCCTTGTTGTATGATTTGAAATAACGCAAAATATTTCTCCTACAGTTCGTTACACAGTGTGTCCTCTTGCCAGTGCTATTTGCATTGGCAGTGGAACCACTGTTGCCTTATTTTCAACCTCTCCTCTTGTTTTTGCTAATGCTAATAATCTAATGGCAGATGGGATTTTTTGTTGTTGTTGTTGCTTGAAGAATATGTTGTGGCCCTCTTTTTGATCCACATCTGTATTCCTGACCTAAAAACCTCACTACAGGTTTCTTCCAAGGTTGGCCACAGTGCTTTCAGCTGTTCCTTCAGGCTCTTTCTGTGTGTCTTACCCAGGGTCTTTTTTTCCGCCCCCCCAAGTCTGTTCTGTCCTCCCATACATCACCTCACCACTCCCAAAAACAATACTCAGCAAAGGCTCCTGGGCAGGTCCACATACTCCTTTTCCTTACATGGGGCTTAAGTTTATGATTAAGTTAACAGAAGGCAGAGTTCACACCTGTCAATCTCAACCCATAACAGGTTTCACCCAGCTCATAACAATATTTTGCTTTATTTAAACTCTGGATTATTTCTTCATAGTTTTAGCAGTTGTGCCCTGGTTTGAGTCCCTTTTCTGGGCTTCAGATTAATTGGACTAAATCAACTATGTGTGTGTTGGAAACAAGGGACTGGATGTCATGTCATTACTCCCATTAAAAACATGAAAATACCTTTCTTTTAAATATTCTGGGATTATTATTTCTAAAACACTTAATTTATAGAATTTAAATATTTTACCAGTTGTAATCAATATACAGACCTGAAAAATCGGTCTAGCCTCATTAGTTGTGGTGGTGGTCATCTGTATTATGGTAGCACTTACAATATTCTAAATACTGTCAACACACACAAAAAAGATACAGTCACTGCCTGAGAGTTTACAAGCTAAGAAGATGGACGAAGGAAGGGTAGGAGAAGGGCATTAAAACATACAGATTTTAAAAATATCAACTCTGCCAAGTATCCCGCTGCATTGCATTTATTAGTTGGCCAATTTCTTGTAGGCATCACAAGGCCTTAGAGGGGTTTGAATGAAGAGGTTAGTGGATTTACTGATTCACTCAGCAAGGTCATTCCATCCAAGGGATGGCATGGAAGAGTGTGAAGCTGCTTGTGGAAGAAGCATACAAATGGGAGAGGGAGCAGGGTAAAACAATAAAGTAAGTGGAGGGAAAAGTAGAGCTGTGTGGCCTTTGGCAGTGATGGTAAGAAGCTCGAACTCGACGTGATAGAGAATGGGAAGCCAGTGGGGGTTTTCAAAGAGTGGCCAACAAGCTCGGAGCAACAGACAAAGATGATCAGACCACCATTTTTTATGGATTTAAAAGAGATAATGTGGGTATCTGGGAAGCTAGAGCAGGAGTAATCAAGATGGAAGACGAGTGTACGGATGAGGGTTTTAACTGTAGGGACTGAAACAAAAAAGATTAGATCTTACAATTGTTAGAGAGAGAAGCTGCAAGGTTTGGATGTGGCCTGGATGTTCATGGCAAAAATAACCCCCGTTCTTCCAGGTTATGAACCTGAGTGACTGGGCGGATGGCAATGTCATCAACAGTGACCGACAATAAGTGGCAGGATAGGGTGGACCTGGGATAAAGAGTTCATTTTTGGCCATGTTGAGTTTTTAAATTAGTGGTGAGACATCCAGGAGAATAATTTGAAGAGACAAGGTGAGATGCAGAATTGGATGGAGAGAGAGACAGATTAGAAGAATAAAAATGGATTTAAGTCTTTGGTGAAGAGATGATAGTTAAAACCATACGAAGAGGTAAGTTAACCTAGGAAAAGAGTGTGATGATAGAATAAGTGGGTCCCATGATGGCCTCATATGGAGAATGGAGGGGGGAGGAGCCTTTGAGAGAGACTGAATGAAGTCAGAGAGGTAGGAGGAGTGCAAAGAGAGGAACTAGATGTGAAAACCAAAGGAAGATAAAACTTTGAGAATGAGCTGGTCAGGTCAGGGAGGATAAAAATGGAATAAATTCATCAAGGTTGCCAAGACCTGGACAAGAAGAGATCTTTGAGGAGTGTCATAACAGTAGTTTTGGTGGACTGAAGATGGTGGAGGCTCCATTGGGCTTTATCATTGATTGGGAGAATAAAAGTACAGTAAATGAAAACAGTGTTGCCATGTTTACATTACTTACTTTCATATATTCCAATTAAAATTCCTATTTCCTTTTTTCTCCAGAAATGAAATGTGGCCACTTTTTCATTTTTATGGACAAATGGGGCATCTGGAGTGAATCTTTAAATATTTCTGTCTATATAGGAAAGTGGTTTAGCAGTACCAAACTTTAAGGTTTATTGTGTAGCCTCTCAGTTTCATTCTATAATACTTTGGTGTAAAGGGAGGAAGCTTATTGGAAGCTTTATAGTTCATATTCTGAAAGGGGTACCATAGTGCAGGCAATCTGACTACTGCTTAAATTAGCATTTACTGAGGGGAACATAGTGATTTCTGGCACTGGGGATCAAATTATCTCCAGAAACATGATAAAACAGTGAGGGTTACATTTTCAAAAATGCATTTTTAACTTTTGTGATGAATGTATTGGAAAAAAGAGATGTTTGCATATGTAATTGCACAAAAAACCTCCTCACTTGCAGAGCAAAATCTAAAACCATAAGAAACAGTGTTTGTGCATATAGTTTCAGTCTAAGCAACTTAGGAACCTAAGTCACATTGACTCTCTCTAAGACTTAGGGTCCTAACTGCCCAAGTTGCTTTTGTAAATGGGATTTAGTCTCCTAAATTGCTTCGGTAGTTTGGAAAATTTTACCCATAGTACCTAAAATCCACTTGTTCCTTTGTTCAACCAACTGCTTCTGCAATCAGAAAAAAATCAGTGGCAAGTGAATGCTTCACTTTACCGCAGTTGATAGAAATAAACATTTTTTAATAAAATTCCAATCCTCTCAACAAGTGTTCGTTTCAAAAATAGAACTGTAACACATTTTTGCTCTGTGGCTTTTTTTTTTTTTTTTTAATTCTTCCCCTGGAGACCTAATTTGCAGAGTAAAACACTCAGTTTTTAATTTCACTCTTTGTAGTGAAATCCATTTAAAAATGATTTTTAATCTGAGGATTCACTCAGCAATTGAATTTGCAGGCAAATGAGAACTAAGCATTGCAACCTAGGTTTTTGTTATTAATTGAACTTTAAGTGAATTTCTAGGACTCCTGGAAGATGACAGATTCACAGCAGTCATTGAAGAACTCTATCAGCAATACCAGAAGTGGTAATGAATGCCAAAACACGGCAGTCTGCACCATTGCAACTCAACATTGGCCTGGATGTCTTAATCTCCAGAGACCTCTCAACCCTAGTACTTGGCTTCTCTGCTGATACTCCCAGTAAGGGTGGTGATTATGATGAAGCTTCTTTCTAGATATCTAGATTCAGGTCTTCTAGGAACTAGATTTTCAAAATATTTCAGGTATGTTAGGCTAACAAAAAATAGTTATGAAGTGGTAATAACATATGATCCCTACCAGTAATAGACTAGATTTGAATCTGTGACCTCGAGGAGAATGGTGTTCTATCCCACTGAGCCACCTTGTACTAGGGATGTAAAATGTTAACCAGTAAGCATTAAGCTTACTGGTTAACTGACTTTAACTGTTAACCCCCAGCTGCACCATGCCGGCCTGATCCTGGCCCCGGCCCCAGCTGCACCCCACCAGCCGGACCCTGGCCCCGCCATGCGAGACCCCCGCCCTTGCCGACCGGACCCTGGTTCCAGCTGTGCAGCGCCGGCCCCCGGCCCCACCCCCAGCTGCCCCACGGCCTGCTGAATGACCCCAGCCCTGGCCTCACCAGCCAAAGCAACCCCAGCCCCTCTCCCTTTAATCGGTTAACCATTTAAACGATAGAATTTTAATAATTTAAACCATTAACTTTTGAAATGATATTTATATCCCTACCTTGTACCCTACCGTGTACCCTGCAAAATGACTTTAAATAAATCAAAATTAATTATGTTTGCATGCATAGACTTAATTTGGATACAATTAGAAGACTAAAATGGTTAAAATGCAATTATACTTTCAGTTTGCCCCAGGCCCATCCCAGTGTTTCTGCTTTCTCAGTGAGGTCCACAATAGCTTCTGCTCCATTAAGAGGAATGTGAAAATTAATGTAACCAGATTTTGATTAGTTTTGGATTGTTTTTTAATGTGTGTGCTCTGTGCTCAGATCCGTCTTTGTAAATGTAGCCCTGCAAGTCTAGCTGTAATATATTTTAAGCAGTTGCCCACAGTGTGCTTAGCACTGTACTAGACTCACAGCAGGAGTTTCCAGGCTGTGCAGAATATGCAACCCAAGCAGTGGTGGCGCTAAGGTGGCTTTAAGCCACCTTTATGCCTTCCCAATCCTAAGCTGTTGCAGAGGGCAGAGCTGCCCCAATGTAATTTGGATAACTCTGTAGGCCTGTCCCTGGCCAGCAGAGCTGCCCAGAATCATTCCAACACTACCTACTGCAACCACATGCCCACCCATCCCTTACATGCCCCTCCCACCCCCAGTATGCCCCCTGTGATCGGGCTTATGTAGGAGTCTTTGGAAGACACCTGCAGCTGTCTTCTTCAGTTCCTTTGCTGAGGAAATTCTTCCCCACCTGGAGCAGAGGCTTTTAGAGTCCTTTTAAGACTGCTTCTAGCCCTTTTTACCCAGCATAAAGGGGCCAGCGCAGGGTGTGAGACTCACCCAAAGTGAATATAGTCCTTGCCCGAAGGGTCTACAAATGAGTGTTTTCAGAGAGGCTATGTGCTTGCAGTTCCCCTTAAAATCCGTGAAAGCTGCATGTTTTCAGCACTTCTGAAAATCAGGTCTCTGAAGAGTAAAAGTAAAGAATGAATTTGGCAGATAGCCTAAGAAAAGATTAACTTGGATTTTTTTTAATCTATTGCTACTATTTTTGATCACTGCAGGAGAACTGATTCTCTGTAGGATTTTAATGTAGAGATTTAAATGTCTTGCATCTTAGTGTTCAATGCTTGTAATCAAGAGGCTGTTTCATCCTAGTGATTTATGAATTGCAGCATCTTAGCAGCAATTGGTAATTCCAAGTCACATTCACCTAAAGTGGTACAGTATTTGTTCTAAAAAATGGTTTAACACGTGCAGACGTGGCATCTGTTTGAGGATGTAGTGTACTTTGAGACTTAGTTACAGCATCAGGATGACTTTCATCTATACCTTCTTGATTCCTCTCTATACTGATTGTATGGAAATACTCTGAGCTTATCTTATGCCAATTAACACAGCATCCTTATATCATGAATCTGGAGATATTTGACTTTTCTGCTAAGAGATCTCTTCTAAGATCTCCTGATTTGAGATCCATGATGTTTTTCATTTATAGGTGTGGCTGCTCATGGGATGTTAAGGCCAACTTTTTGAAACAAAGCACAAAACTTTTGCCTGTTTGTTTTAGACTTCTGCCTGCCTGATGTTGCCAACGTCTGGTTATTGCTTCTCTTTGGGAAGCTAAAAGAGAGATGGAGGAATGTGTTTGTTTGTAACCTTTTCCCTATTACTTTTCTCTTATCTTTTTATTAGGAAGTACTTGACATAGTGGAAGGATATATTGCATAAACACCCAAAACTATATTTTAAGGGTTTTTTTTAAGTAAAATTTAACAAGCCATGTTCCAATAGCAATAACCTAGTGCAGGGTTTGCATTAATGCACTTTTCTGGTGGATAAAGAGGCATTTGCCTTTGTTCTCCCATAATACAGCCAAGATATACATCAATGGACTACAAATACACACTCTTTTATGGCTTATTGTTATGTTGTGGCACAAATAAAGGTAAGTTTCAGAGTAGCAGCCATGTTAGTCTGTATTCGCAAAAATAAAAGGAGTACTTGTGGCACCTTAGAGACTAACAAATAAATTTGTTAGTCTCTAAGGTGCCACAAGTACTCCTTTTATTTTTGCAAATAAAGGTAAGGGTAAGTACTGCATGTTGTCTTATCACTGCTTAAGCACACACATCAAAGCATTCATTTGAAACTCATGAATCATTGAGAAATTTCTCTCTTACCTCTACCCAATGGCTGATTTATTAGTACTTAGTATTGTTAATACACTAGTGCCAAGAGACAAGGTCCCTTTCAGAATCAGGACCCATTTTGCTAAGCAATGTACAAACACAAAACCAGTCACACACTTCCTGTTCTTGTGGCACCTTAGAGACTAACAAATTTATTAGAGCATAAGCTTTCGTGAGCTACAGCTCACTTCATGTAGCTCACGAAAGCTTATGCTCTAATAAATTTGTTAGTCTCTAAGGTGCCACAAGTACTCCTTTTCTTTTTGCGAATACAGACTAACACGGCTGCTACTCTGAAACTTCCAGTTCTGAAGAACTAAAAATATAATCAGCATGTGGAAGGAATGAGGAGAGAGGAATATATTCAAGCATATACAATTTTACATACTTTATTTATAATATTTTTTTAAATATCAAATGTAAGTACCAGCTATTCCCAGTTGTCCCCCAACAATCACTGTTGTTAACTGGATGATTTCTTACAGGCATCATGGCAAAGCTGAGCCTTGAGGAAAGATTTAAAACACACTTAGGTAAATTATTTGAAAAAATTCCATGCTAACAGTTTGGTGGTAAATAATTCAGAAACTCAGTGGCTTAGTTTTTCCTGATGGAGAAGTGAGTTTCTGAATTATTTTATTATTTGAAACTTAACTGTTAAGTTACTTGAAAAAAATTCAGTGTTATCTAAAAGTGTGCTATGCTAGTAACATTGACAATCCACATGTATTTCCAGTTGGATTGTTACATCTTCAGTTAGGGTAAAAATAATCCACAGTAGTAATTCCTTTTGTTTAACTCCATCAATGGTGCTGTCATATTTAAGCAATTTACACCTTCTCTTTCTGACTTGGCATGTAGATGCGGTACATCTTCTTAGCACTCTACAGACACTTAAGGAGTGGAGACTATCAAAAGCACTTCAAGTCCCAGTGAAAGTCCATCTCCCCCTAGCAAATGAATCTTCACAGCACAACTGTGAGATAAGTTGATAAGCATTATTCCCATTTTTACAAATGGGGAAACTGAGGCAGCGAGGTGCAGTGGCTTGACCCAGACCACACAGTGAGTCAGTGGCAGAGCCAGGTATAACTCAGGATCACCTGACTCCCAGTACTTCACTCATTCTTCCAGGCCACTCTTAATAAAACTGCATAAACATTTGTTTGCTCTCTGCCACACATTGCTCTTACATTTTTTAAAAATATATATTGTCTTTTAGGTCTGTCAGTGGAAAGAAACTATGTTCTACCTGTCGGCTTCCTCTTGGAAAAGGAGCTGCCATGATTATTGAAACACTCGGTCTATATTTTCACATTAATTGCTTCAGGGTATGACTCCATTATTATCTTGGTTGTTTAAAAAAGATTTCACGCTATCTGTGTCATGGTTACTGTGGGAAGAAAGTATGTTGTAATTAGTGATCATGAACACTGGGAATGGAAGGAAGAGGAAGTTATTATTCTGCATCACTGTTATGCATTTATATTGAAGAGGAATTAGAATGGTGTAAATTTGTTTCTTTCCTATCAAATAGTTACATCAAGGGTTCTATTAATTGAACCAAGACCTGTGATTTATTTGCAAGTAACTGCACAAATATTATTCCACAATCTCAAATAACAGAAGTTAGGAACACTGGTTAATGTCCAGTTTACATGTCATTTTCCAAGTATAAAATATTGGAATGCTGGTATCTGATGAACTGGGCTTAAATAATTTACCAAATTAATCTTTCAAAGTAATTATGACCAACTCCCCCGCCCCACCCGTTTTCAAGTGATCATATTCATCTTGGAGAGCTTTCACTGCTTAGCATCTTAGAAAAATTATATATGAATTATACTCTGTCAGTTTAGAAATACTTATAGCTAGATAAAGTACCTGTCACTTCAATTTCTGTTCTTTTACACATTGTCTTGTGAAGTATATGTTGGCTATTCAGCACACTTGAGATTCAGATGCAAAGCAAACCCTACATCAAGAAACATTTTCTGTGACCCAGTCACTGAGGTTTGAAACTATGCTGACACTTTTCTAGAGAAGTGTATTTGAACAGACTTCTTACTAATTAGATGCTAAACAGTTTAAGATCTCTGTTTAGATAGAATGTAAGTGTTGGATGGAAGGAAGACGCATTAAACATTCCATCACTTGCTTCCATTTCAAATGTTTGCACTAGTACAATGTACTTGGTACTTTGTGACCTTTGTGTTACATGCAAATGATTTTTAATTTTTTCTTCTTCCTGCTATATATGGGAGGAAACAGGTAAAATTGCAGTGCCTCCATGATGATATTGAGTAGGTAGCTGAAAAACGATTGCAGAATTTTTTAACCAACGTCTTAATCAAAAATATCCCATAGATCCCAAATTGCTGCTCCCCGCTTTTACTTTGTAAAGGAGGCAGCATATAAGTAAAGGTGGACAAACCTGTTCCTCTAAAATAAAAACCAAATCTAACCTTTGCCTCAAACTGAAATTTGCTTCTGCCTCAGAAAGGGATATGCATGTAGGCATTTTCCAGTGTCTTCATGAATGTGCTTTTCTGATTTTCATCAAGACCTCAAGTAGAAATAGTCTGAGAGAGACTGTTCTTATGGTATTTCTCAATCAGCTAAGTTGGTGATTTCTAGAAATCTCAAGAGAATACCTGGTCTCACATCTCCAGCCTGATTTACACAGCATACATTCAGATAGCGTTCAATAACCATCTTCATCTTTACAAACTCTGATCTTTCTGAGATTTGCCTGTCACAAAAAGGCTCAGTTCTATAGTAACATCTCAGGCAAAATCCTTATTAATTTTAATGTGCATTTAGTCTAAGTGAAGACTTATGGGATCACGCCCTAAATGTAGCCTGCTGTAAACAGCCTGCTTTTAGACCACAGGAAATCTTTTTTTCACCTCACAAGGAACTCATGAAATGAACATCCAAACCTCAGAAAAAATGAGATAGAGAAAAAGAAACCTGTCCCATAAACCTTACTCTCTCTCCATTCTTCTTCAACCAATAGTGTGGAATTTGCAAGGGACAGCTTGGAGATGCAGCAAGTGGAACAGATGTCAGGATTAGAAATGGTCTTCTCAACTGCAATGATTGTTACATCAGATCCAGAAGTAAGTACCTGATTGCATTTTAAGATCAGATAAAATTTAAGATAAGATTGCATTTTAAGGTGTCCATGGTGTTTTTCCTTCCACACTATATTCTAGAGTTAATCCTGTCATTCTTGTTGGAAGATGTTTAGTTATTTACTAACTACATATGTTCATATGTAACATAATAAGATTAAGTTGTTGTTACTGTCAATTGCCATCAAAAATCTCTCTGCCCTAGTTGCCCTTTATTTTAGCTTTGCCATGTAATGCATGAATAATGTTCGGTATTGTAAACGTACTCAATTTTTAATTGCTGTTCATATTTTTGAGAGGATGGGACGTTTCCTTGTGTAACAGCCTTGAAGGTGTCCACCACCACCTAGCGTGACCATATTTCCCTTTGCTGAATACAAGAAACCTGGTACAATTACAGATATTCAAGCGAGTGCAACGGCAATCAATCAGAACTATGCAGTACAAACATTCAAATTAACAGCAAGTTGACTGAGCCTCCGTAAAAAGAAACACTGCGTAGTTGGATTTTTTTTGTTTACCTTCTTATCTTTAAGGCTTTAGAGTTCACATGGGGAGAGAGGTCACACACACGCCCCTCCCCGCCATACACACATATGAGGAGAGGTGACACACACTCCTGGTTGACCAACTGACCCAACCCTCCCTGCCCTGCACTCTCTGCCATCCATGCCTGGCTTGGCCCTGGGACGGGCCTGCCTCTCCTGGCACCGCATCTTTCCGAGGCAACACGTGGGGGGGCATGCAGGGTCACAATTCTCCCACCCCCAGATTTCTGCCAGGGTTCACACCAGAATGTGGTCAGCAGCAGCTTTTCAGTATTGTTGGCAGGAAAGGGATGGGAGCTGCTTCAAGACACAGCGGAGGAGGGAGGAAACAGATGACCTTGCCCATGTCTTTGCAGAATTCATCTCTTCCCCCCGGCTGGAAGCAGCTTGTCCCTTCCTACCTGCACAGCGTTGAAAGGCAGCTAACACCTCCAGGCTGCTGCTGGCCACCAATATAACCCAGCTGCCTCTGGTTACAGCATGGGCAGGAAGGGGTTAAGCCCTAAAGCTTCATCATGCACCAGGGCCCAGGAAACCTGACTGCAGAGGTTTCAGTGAACCACCATCAAGAGAGGTGGCTCAGTAGGAGAAGGTGCCTAGGGGACAGCGCAGCCCCTTGCTCCCTGGGGCAGAACCCAGGACAGAGGGAGGGGCGGGTGAAGAAGGTGCTAAGCCCTTGCCCTGGGGGCTGCTGTGGAGCCTGCAGGCATGAACAGGCTGGAAATCACTCTCCCCCTACCCCCCCCCCGCCCCACCACTCCAGAGCTTAGCTGAGTGGTGGAGAGGCTGCCCTATACTAGCGCTGTGCAGGGCTTTGGCACGTGCAGGGCTTGGATCCTCATGGCTAGTGCTCCGAGCCAGAGGGTTTGGGGCTTTCCCGGAGTGCCAGCCCAGCCAGAAGCTGTGGGGTGAGGAAGGCGCCTGCCAGCCAGGTTGTTGGTAAGCTGAGCACTCTGACCAGAGGCTGGTTCTCCCCACAGTGCTGGGAGTAGGATGCACCCTTCTGGGGGGGAATGTGGAGGAGCAGTGGGGCTGGGGGGTTGAAGGGGCAAAGCAGGGAGAGGACAGTGAGAGGGGAAGCACATAAAGGGCTAATGGGTGGGCAGCAGAGGCAACACGTAACCAGCCACTGCCTGGCGCCTGCCTGCACTCACCAGCCACCGCAGCTCACAATGCACAGCCAGCACCGGCCGGAAATGGGATGGGAGCTGGGCCCTGCTGGCTGAGAGCCAGCATGCAGCAGGGGCTGCGCTGACGGGCCAGCAGGTAGAGCAGCTGGCCCCGTGCGCTGCATCTTCACCCCGCCATCAGCCTTCCACAACCACCCCTATCGTTGGCCACTGGACCCCCCTTACACTCACCACTCGTGGGCAGGAGGCTAGCAAGCAGGGATCTGGCCAGCCGCAGGATGCACCAGTACTGATGCAGGGGAGACAGAAAATATGGAACAATCTGCCTGTTTTTAGGAAAAAGTCGGGACACCTGTGGGAAGGCTTAAATATGGGACTGTCCCTTTAAAAACAGGACGTCTGGTCACCCCTACCACCACGCTGCCCCACTGTGATCCTCTTTCTGTCCAAAAAGGACATCAAAGCCCATGAACATTGTTCTTTAATTGGCAGAAGGGTCCCTGTTAAGCAATATTAGACATGCCATCCCATTTAATGTCTAAATACCTGGCCCCTGCAGCACACTCAGACCTTGTATGTCCTTGAGATTCCTGTTCATGGATCTTTCACTTGTCATTGGAGAGTGTAGGACAGTTGCTACCACTTGGTGTAGGCCAGATTTTGTTCCTATCTACTATGCCATCTACATGTGATTGATATCAAATTACTATAGAATTTTTAGCCCCTTTCCTTCCTTTTCCTCCTCCCAGCACACAGTCAGATACATACGATATTCACTTCACTTTTACTCTGCATAAAAGGAAGGGGGTGCAGAGAAAAACACAGAACACCACCCTAGACTTGATCTGAAATTTCTGTTGAATACTGAATATCCAGGAAATGTTTGCTATTGATGGGACAAAACACAGGATCCTCTTCCTTCCCCATATTATTTCCTCCGCTCCCAAAAAAAGTCTGGCTCTATAAATCAAGGAACAAAACTACTCTGGTCCACCCACAACTTGTACTCAGTCCTAATGTATTGATTTTTGAGTTTAGAAATATTTCCATATTCTTAGACATAGAGGGTGCTGTTGTACAGCCTCTCATTCATTTGCACAGTTGCTTTTATTTCTGTTATGGAACTCTTTTAGGCACCTTATATCAAACCAAACAACATTAGAAAATTTAGAAATACTTCTTCATATCTATAGGCTTGATCATGCAAAATCTTACTCAAGTAGGTGAGGAACTGGCCATAAATTTATATACCTGTGTTTCTAGCTATATATAAAAATTGGAATAAAATTCAATATTTTTTTCTTCCCCTTCCCCAATTTTTTTATTTATTTATTTAATTGGAAAGAGGGTTGTGGTCCCATTTACAAGAGAGGGCACTGTTGAGTATTATTACTGAGTATATGTGAGGTAGCAGTTCTCTTCTGCAATTTTGTTACAACTTTGTGCCAGAAAGTAAAAGAAAATACAATGTATTACAGTGATGTCACTTGTGCATATGTGATTTAAGGTTCTTTGTTTTCATTACAAATTCATATTCTGTGTTTGCATAGTGCCTAGTGAAATGGGGTTCCGATTCATGACTAGGGCTCCTAGATGCTAGGGTAATACAAATAATATTTTCAGAATTTCGTAGCTTACCTTCAGGTGTTTTCTCTAAATTGAAAATTGGCCTCTTTCTGCAGTGTCTCTGCTCAGGAGCTTTTATTTATATTCAAAATTTACCCACTTGTGCTTAAGTTCCAAAAGTGGACAAATAGTCCAAGTGTAGGTGTTCTAGAGGGACTGATTTTGTTGACCTTCAAGGGTTGAAATGGTTTATCTATATTTTGTCTGGCTTTTATTTATATATAAAAAATTTGGAAGACTGTTTGTCTGAAATAGAGGGCAGGATACTACAATGTTAGCACTCTTACACTAACAAGAAGTTGTGCAAATAAGAGGCTGAGAGGGGTATGGACACACTTGCAGAACATCTGCCTACCAGAAGTTTGCCTGAAGCTCCAAATTACTTTATTTCATAATGAATACACCAGTTTAGAAACTTTACATACAAAAAATATGTATATCAATGTGTCTTCTGTTTTTCTAGGGAGAAAACTAAGTGGCCAGGGTATTTTTTTTAAATAAGTGACTGCAGTTTATAGATAGTTTATCTTTTTAGAACAACAAATTAATACAGATGAACTTTAAAAAAAAATTCTTGTCCATATCATTAACGTTATACATGTGACACTGACAAAGAAGTTCTAAGGCAAATTAAGAAAAGGAGTACTTGTGGCACCTTAGAGACTAACAAATTTAGTCTCTAAGGTGCCACAAGTACTCCTTTTCTTTTTGCGAATACAGACTAACACGGCTGCTACTCTGAAATAAGGCAAATTAGTTAACCCTCTTCTTTAACTTGTGTATTGCCTGGCTACAGGAGGAGGCTGCTTCTGATCAGTGCAGTCATATAATGCAAAATTGGCACAATGGAATTGGCTAAAGATGACATATCAACCTGTGCCATGTTGTTCTACCATAATTTTGTGTGTAAATTGACTGGCAGTGCATGCAGAATGTGCTAGCAGTGCAAAGGAGATCATTTGTCTTTCAAACATAAAGGATATATTCCTGCTAGGCCAATATTTATATTTCTCCCCCTCCCCCGAGTTGGTGCCTAATTTATACCCTTAATTGACTATAGAACTAGGGGCACTACTGAGATGTCAAACTCTTGCCAGGATTTCTTGCATATAAATGTCACATGAGGTAAATCCTATCTACTCCAGTGTTTCAAAAGTAAAAAGTGTCAAGATTTGTCACCTTTGTAACAGTTACTATGTTTTTATTTTTTAATTTAGCTGCTGGGCAGCCAACAATGTTGTGACAGGAATGTCAGTCCTAAAACCTTTCTGCAAGAAGGAGCATCCTCATCATGTCCCTAGGGCTGCTTCCAGACAATCACTTGTAAGAGCTCGTATCCATGGACTTCATAGCTCCCATCTCATTTTGTAAAGCTCATATAAAAGGCTGCATCCGCTACTTTAAAGCACAGTGTGATTTTTTTCCCTTTCTTAATGAATTTGCATAATGTGTATGAAGAACATTTGGTAATTCATATCTGAAGTATTAAAAAAGAGGCTTTCCATATTTTCAAGTAAGTTTGATTTTAAATCTGTTGTTTTGCTCTTTTCAAAGTCAGAAAAGATTCAATAAACCTATTTTGTTTTAATACTTCTAGGAATAAAAAAATTAAGTTTACAGAACCGTTATGGAAGTTTTAGAATGTCAATTCAAGATGAGAAATCATTTAAAGATAGCATCTAATTAGTGCATTTGCAAAATTAAACATCACAAGTGACTTTTCTGTTATTACTGAAATTATAACTTTTTTACACAAAGACACTAGTTTAATAATACATACTGTAATTCTGAAACATTTTGTTTTATGTTACCTTCAGTGGAGGGTAGAAGTTATACAAATAAATTATTGCACCTTTAGCATTAGGATTTTTTTTTTCAGTGTATGTATAAATCAAGTAATGTTCAACACTATAGCTTAATAGTCTATCAAATAAAGATTTCTTCATTAAGCCTGAAAGAGTGTATGACATTAGCAATTGCAAAAATCCCCAGTAGGATAATAAAGAGGAAATCTTTTCTTAACTTGTACAGAATTATACAGTACTACCAAATTCTTGGGGGGGCTGACGTGGATGAAGCTGAATCTAGCAGTGGTGGGTTGTTGGTTGTTGGTACAGCTAAGGGGATCTATTGGCTTGTAATTTTCTCATGGCCAGTAGAGTTGTTACAAATGAATTAGAAGATCTTATGAATCTGATACCTTAATGAGATTCTATATAGTAGAAATTCATTTACAAACCAGACAGGTTGATTTGGGTCCCATAAAGGGTCAATATAATTAGAATGTGTCAAACTATAAACAGCTGTGATTCAGTGCAGTACATCAGTGGACTTGAATCTGTGTTCCTTGTACATACAACTCTCATTGCACTCAGGTGATTTGTGAGTGTATAAAGAATGCAGGATGAGGTCCAATCTGTAACATTTTACAAAACAAACACAAAAACTATTAAGCGCATTTGGTCAATTGCACCCTGTGCATTATAATAAGTATATTCTCCCATTAGTGCGTACCAGTAGCTCCCTGAAACAGCTACTGGAGCTGTGGGTGTAGAGAAGAATATAGACACATTTTAGCTGACACATTACAGTTGTAAAATATTACGTACTGTTTTCTAACTGTACTGGTTTCTAACTGTACTACATGGTGAATTTCAGCAGGCTGATAAAGAGAAATTATTCGAAAGCATCACTCTTAGCAGCTTAAGATGCTCTTTAAAAATGGGGAAAAAAATCTATTTATTCTGCCTTAAAACCATGATCAACTAAATTAAGAGATTCCTTATTGTATGTGACAGAATAGGTACACACATCCATTGTCTTTTGATGTGTTGGTAAAAGGAAATAAAGTGGATATTAGGTGAGCAATAATTTTTTTCTAAGTGTTTATATTGATAGCATCTATTTATTTAAAATGCTAGACAGTTATTTGCATGCAAGTTGCGTGCTCATGCAGAAATACTTTGTCACTGAAAACATTTGTACAATGTTGTAATTTTAAGACATTGTTGCTATCTAATAGAAAGTTGCATATAATTTCATTAAAACTGTGCCTTAGAAAATGCAAAGCTGTTGCACACAGTGGTGACTTATGGATGCAATAAATCCCAAGAGTAAAGCTAACTGGACTTCAGATGGGGGTTATTTAAAAAAAAAAACAACCGTACAAAAATAATAAAAAAGAAATTTTTGGATATATACAGCAACATCCAATATTGTGATTAACCGTCTGCATGATTTACTGTTAAATGTTTTGATAACTTTGATGTTTACATGTTTACACTTTGCATGTTGTCATCATAATACTTTATTGCAAATAATGCACAATATGAAAATTCAAAATACAGATTTTTATAAAGTACTTTTTTACATCTATCTAACTCCAACTGTTACACTAAGGGTATGTGACTATATTATATTCTGGGCCTAATTTTCAAAACATGACTTGCATTTTTGCATGCTTGAGTGTGAACCTTTGATATTAGTCATTAACACTTATGCACACAGGTGATAAGATTTAGATGTGTAAATCAGTCACCTGTGTGTACAAGTGTTGGATGTCACACAAGTCTGGTCTGTTTCTAATGGAGTCAGTGGTAAACTCCCAGTGCTTTTAGCAGAAGCATAACTGGAAACAAAATGCATGTGCAAGTTGGAGTTTTTATGTGCAGAGTTGCAAACGCACAAATGGATCTCTGATTGAAGCCTCTTGAAAATGTAGCCCTCCTTTCTCTCATTTTTTCATATATACATATTTTAGTGGGGCTAATTGCATATGTACCAAAGCTAATGAAAAGCAAAACAAAGCAGCATTCTTAGACCACACAGTGTTTTTCCATAATGAACAACTAGTCACCAGCACAGAACGTTTTCTAAATGCTAATTGCCAATGGTTTGTTTATATTTGATTTATTTTTTTCATTTGGAGCCTGTCAAATGGCAGTTCAGTCAGGCTAAGGCTTAGCTTTTTCCAATTCAAGCTCAAGTTTGATGATTTTTTTTTTTTGTGGTTGCCGGAAAAATAATGCTTTACTACATCGAGCTACCATGTAAATGTGTTTGTTTCACAAAGTGAGGTATTGTTGCTGAGCAAGTGCAATCTAATGTTTTTTAACTCTTGCAAAAGCTTATTTACACCTTGTTACTTCAGAGAACATGGATAACTGTCATAACCATTTTATGTATTTCACTACCAGACTTTCATAGTTTTCCTTACTCCTGCTCTGTAGTGTTGTTGATGGAATACATACTGTCGCTGTCTATACATGACATAATGATTGGTGAGCTAAAAGGGATCCACCTTCTATGCAAGGACAAGAATTACTGTCCTAGCTGGGCTAATGTTCCATACAGTTACACTACTCTTCACTTACAATATTTATTCTAAAATGCCTCTGGAAAGTAGGAAAAAATTGTCTAAAATGCAACCGCTTTTATAGTTAATGTATGTTTATAAATAAAATGTAGAATAAATGTGGTGCAGCGGTGATGTGTCTTGTTATAATTAACTTCCCTGGGGCTGGGCAGTAAATAGCTGCTAAATTCTCTCCAGCCGTGTCCCACCCCGCGGGAGGAAGTTCTGCCCGGAGCGTTGAGCGCCCTGCGCTGGAAAACACTGAGCGGGCTGAAGCCCGGCTCGGGCCAGGCCAGGGGCTGGATTCCCCGCCTGTTGTACTGAGCCGAGAGACAGGCGGGGCTCTCCGCGTGGGCCTGATCCAAAGGCCATCCACGGCTTCCCAGGGGCTTCACCGGGCTTTGGCTCAACCCAGCGTCGGCAGCGCCCCGCCTGAGGACGGCACGAGTCCCGCTGTTACGCCAGCGAAGGGGGACTTTAGGGGCGGTGGCGCGGCGCATCCCGCGGCGGGCGGAGCGGGGAGCTCCCCGGGAGCCGCGCCGCAGTCGCCCGGAGGCAGGACGCCTGCAAGTGCAGCTGCCGGCCAGCGGAGGCCGCTGTGGCGCCGAAATTGAAGGCCGCCGGCCACAGCCGGAGTCGCCCCGCAGCCCACGTGCGGGCACCGAGCCGTGGGCCCCGGCCCGCGAGAGGCCCTGGGGGGCAGCGATGGGGCGGGGAAGGCTGGCGGCGTAAGGCCACGATGCGGCTGCCCCAGCCCCCCGCGCCCAGCGCTACCTGCGCCAGCTCCCACCCTGCGGGTCCCGCCCCCTCGCTCCTCCCCGGTGACCTGGGGCGCCCCCTGCGCGCAGCCTCTGCCCCCTCCGCACCGCGCGGCTCGGGGGCCGGCCCCCCAGGCCTGGAGCTGCCGGGGCAGAGGAGCGGGGCCTGCCCGGAGGCAGGGGCTAGAGCCGGCGCTTCATCGTGACCGGGGCGCTTTGAAAGAGACAGGGCCTGAGTCCAGCTGCTTCTGCCGCGCTTCCATTCCTCTCTTCGGGGCAGGGGCAGGGCCTGGCTCTAACAACAGCGCCTCCTACCATGGGCCACCGGGGCTGGGACTAGGGCTGCTGCACCCCTGGCTTCCAGTGGTTTCCCTCACATACAAGATCTACGGTGTGGGTCGATGGTTCTGAGCCCCCCCCCCCCCCCACGGTACAAATCGTTCCAGCACCCCTGCCGTGGGGCCTTGTTCTCTATGCGGACCTCCAGGCACTGTAATAGTACAGAGAGGAAAATAACACTCCTCTGCTTGTTACGTGAGCATTGATCTATGCTCTGTGAACTGCTCTGGGTGACAGCTGAAAGCAAACAGTGCTTCTGCTTAGGGAGAAAGCGGGGGGTTCAAGCTTTGCTTCCCCAAGGCCCAGCTTTGCGAGAGAAGTGTTGTTCTCTTAGGGGTTCCCCCTCCTCAGCCAGTGGGAAGCTGAACAGACAATGGTGCTGCCAAGGAAACTACTAGGAGGAGGACACGCTGGAGCCCTCCCTAAGAAGCAGGGGGGTTGCTGGGCAGCTCAGATATGTGAAGGCAAAATCTACAACAGGGCTCCATCTATGGGGCTTGCCTACAACCAGCCTTAAAAAGAGGAATTCTGCTTTCGTTGTGCCAAATCCGATGACCATCCCCTGGCCAGTGAAAGTGAAAAGGTGCTGGGGAAAAATGTCCCTTCTGAAGCAAAGCAGGTCTCACATCTGCTTAAATGCCTCTCTTGAGGTTATAATCAGAACACAAGCTCCTGATCAGAGCAAATGGCTAAACTGGAAGCCACTGAAATTTTACAAGTAAGAGGAGCCCAAAGATTCCCTAGTAATCATTTCAAAGATAGAAACGACAGTGGTTTCCTTGGTCAAGGGGATGCTTATCTCCATAGAAGGGGAGATTTTCCTAAAATATCATACAGACGCAAAAGGTGGGAGGAATTCTTAAGTGATTCTTAGGCCTCACCTGCTAAGTCTGCAGGCATCTCTACCCACCACATGACTGCAAGAGTTATCCCTTGGATGAAATCACTAAAAAATCAAATCACTAAAAATATATATATATATATATTTTAAAGATCTCATTTGCCATTTCTTTTATTGTTAAATCATCCATGGAGACAATGGGTGGGATCCACAAAGGGATGTAGGTATTGTACCACTGAGCATTACAGCACCTACGTTTTAGGTGCCTAGAAAAATTACAGAAGCAACACTGTGATTCACAAAGTCAAGTTAGATACCCGGGTTCCCTCAACAATGAATGGGGAGAGATAGGCGCCTAAGAATATGATTCACAAGAGTCATCACGCTAGGCGGGGAGTTGCCGAAGATAGCCAGTAGGAGATGCCAGCAAGAGTGGCAGGGTGTTAAGTCCTACTCTAAATCTGGTCTGCAGGGAGGAACATATCTCTGTTCTCAATCTATGCACAGAAACCAGCCATCTGGGAACAAGGTTATAAAAGTAGAAATTACCACAGCCAAGGTGGAAACCAAACTTGAAAAACTTAATGGGACCAAATCAGAGGCCCCAAATAATCTCCATCCAAGAATATTAAAGGAATTGATACATGAAATTGCAAGCCCAATAACAAGGGTTTTTAATGCATCTGTAAACTCAGGGATTCTACACCCCATCATACCCATTCAGTACTGCTATTACCATGTATCCCCAACAGCCAGAGATGGGACACTAGAGGGGGAGGACTCTGAGTTACTATGGAGAATTTTTGCCCAGGTGTCTGGCTGGTAGGTCTTGCCAGAATGCTCAGGGTCTAACAGATTGCCACATTCAGGATCAGGAAGGAATTTTTCCCCAGGTCAGATTGGCAGAGACCCTGGGGGTATTTCACCTTTCTCTCTAGCGTGGGGCATGGGTCACTTGCTGGTTTGAACTAGAGTAAATGGTGTATTCTCTAAACTTGAAGCCTTTAAATCAAGATCAAGGACTCCAGTAACTTAGCCAGAGGCTATGGGCCTACTAAAGGAGTGGGTGGGTGAGGTTCTGTGGACTGCGATGTGCTGGAGGTCAGACTAGATGATCATGGTCGTCCCTTCTGGCCTTAGTCTGTGAGTCTATGAGCTAGAGTCAGGCAGCTTATGTGTCAAAGCCACTTCTTGCGGCAATGAGTTGGGCATCTGCCTTCCTCCACATAAAAGTAGTGGGTGGTCAATTTATAACTTAGCCTAGTGGTTAGTGCACTCACCTGGGCTGTGGGAGACCCAGGTTCAATTTCCCCCTCTCAGGCAGGGGTGGGTAAATGGAGACTCCTGTTCCAATTCTCCCCTCAGGAGGGTGCTCAAGCTCTGGGCTATTCTGATGAAGGACTCCCTCAATATTTCCTATTCAAGCTGTTTCCACTTTGTATAAATATTGAAAGAGTGATTGGAGCAGGAGGACTGGATTTGGGATTTCCTACCATCCAGGCAGGTGCCCTAACCACTGGACAGGAGAGTCATTCTCACTCTCTCTTTCAGACCCAATGAATGTTCCACTGTGGATAAATATTTGAGCAATCATAAAATATCCAAAAGGAGCTGAAACTACATTGTGTTCAAAACAAATCCTTAGGTCTGCAGTCCCAGCTGCCATAAAAATAAGGGATTTCTGTTACTCAAGAGAACAGTAGCAATACAGATCTCAGGAAACTACATGGCAACTTCACATGTCTTCAGCTTGACAGTTGCTGGACAGAAATCTGCCCAGAGCTCTTCGTAGTGGCCCAAATCTCTTTCCTTTCCAAATGGCAAAACTTTAACATCAGAGAGCATGTAGTGGATATTCTCTAGGATTGACAGTTGAAAGCATTTTTTTATCCTGTGTGGTTTCCAGGAATCCACTAAATCATCATGAACTTTTCAAGAAACACCATATCTTTCCATAGGTGTGTGGCTATAGAGCCAGTTACTGAACATAAGAACAGCCATACAGGGTCAGACCAAAGGTCCATCTAGCCCAGTATCCTGTCTTGCAACAGTGGCCAGTGCCAGGTGCCCCAGAGGGAATGAACAGAACAGGTAATCATCAAGTGATCCATCCCCTGTTGCCCATTCCCAGCTTCTGGCAAACAGAGGTTAGGGACATCATTCCTGCCCATCCTGGCTAATAGCCATTATGGACCTATCCCCCATGAATTTATCTAGTTCTTTTTTGAACCCTGTTATGATCTTGGCCTTCACAACATCCTCTGGCAAGGAGTTCAACAGGTTGACCGTGCATTGTGTGAAGAAATACTTCCTTTTATTTGTTTTAAACCTGCTGCCTATTAATTCCATTTGGTGACCTCCCTAATTCTTGTGTTATGAGAAGTAGTAAACAACACTTCCTTATCTACTTTCTCTACACCAGTAATGATTTTTATGTCAATGATTTTTAAACCTCTTAAAACTTCCTTAAATAAATCGATTAAATGTTAACACCCCCGCCCCTAAAACAAACAAACCCAAGACTGAAAGGAGAACATTTATTTAATGCTAAATAGCTAACACTGAACATGACCACTTGTCAC
This sequence comes from Dermochelys coriacea, assembly GCF_009764565.3. NCBI lineage: Eukaryota > Metazoa > Chordata > Testudines > Dermochelyidae > Dermochelys > Dermochelys coriacea. Next base: position 98,603,406 of record NC_050071.1, on the reverse strand, counting down.
ACATCTTGCCAAGAGCACAACATTTACTTTATAGTATATTACATTGAAAAAGGCAGTATGACTTTGGGAAGATAACTTCTATGACTGAGTCTGCTGCTGTCTGATATAAATCTACTTCTGTTCCAGTGGACCAGAGTTGAATTCCAACATTAATTTGCCACTTACAAAACCGCTTTCAAACACTTACCTCTGGTTGCAACACATAAGTTAAGCATTCATACACATGATGACAGGAGGTATGTGGGTTACTAGTTGAACTAAATCAGTTGATTCCAGTTGTCAGTGTTTCCAATTTGTTTAAACCAAAATGTTATCTGTGGCTGTGTTTATTATATATACATGTGCACATGACAGTTGACAAAGCAAATATCCATTTAAAGGATGGTGAATAAAATGTCCTTTTGCCCTCAGCAATGTGTAAATAACTTGCTATGTTTGAGGTTTGTAGCAGAATCTTATTCATTCTCCTTGAATAAAAGCTGCTACTTTCTTTTTACACTTTATAGGAATAGAAATCTTGATTCCTAGCAATGCTTTTGCTAGTAGATTTTGTTAATAAAGGTCACCCAGAACCATCAAATAATATATCATTCTCCATTTGGACCATAGTCACCTTTTAAGGCTATTCTCTGAATAATAGGAAGGTTTGTTTGATTTGACTGGATGACATGATCCTGATATAAGTTGATTTATTTTGATAAAAAAATGGAAATAAGTAACTTATTTATAGTAAGAGAATATTATCTCAGCTGACAAGTGTGTCTATAGTGGTGTGAGTTTAAACTGCTCTATCCAAGTATTGTCAAATGTTGGGGACTGGTGATTCCAGCAATGGTCATGACATTCAGAACTTTCATGTCTCCATCAGTGGGCTGAAATCAAATCAGTAGCAACCAGCTTATCTGATGGCTGCTTAGTGTTTTATGTGAAGGAAGATTTTGTTTACAGTTTAGTTCTCAAATGTTTGCATCACAAAATCACCTTCACAGCAGGCATGCTTATTAGCGGTCTCAGTGGAGCTGCTACAGATTGAGTAGACATTGAGACTAAATTACTTTTTCAATCCTAGATTTGATCATTTCAGGTCAGTGTTGAGACTCATTGACTGGGCAGCATGGGGGATACTTATGGGTTAGCCATGCTGCAATTCTTCTGTTCACAGTGGTACTTACTGCCTGGAAACGAAGCCCCGGAAACAACGGTAACTACACATTGTAACATTTACATCACATCTGTCACATTTCTTTTGATGATGATGAAAATTCATATGATCACTAGGTAACATCACTATTGTGCAACAAAAAAATGTAGCATATGAAAACAATCTATTTTTAGTCAGGTTAAACAATAACCCCTCAAATATGCAAAATAGTTTAATTATATGGATGCATGTAATTAATTTATGCAATGGAGAACATGTAATTCAATAGTTTGGCCTTTCTCTGTCTTTTTTCTTCCCTGACAGCTAAAATATCAGCTTACTTATTATGAATGCGATAAATGAGTTAAGGGAATTCTGTTCTTTTGCCTCTTTGGGTTTTTTCTGGAATGGTTAGGAACTCAGTTGCTGTATTCTCTGTAACACATTCCACTCTATCCCAGTTTCTCAAAGCTGCGTGTGATCCTAATGTGTTTCTTACCTACCAGCTGGAGGCGCACAATGTTTGGATAAATTCTCATGAGGTAACTCACTGGATGGGAACAGCACATGCAAAATACAGAATATGCTGAAACAGTCTAGATCATTGAAACTTGAATCGTTCCTCCAGCAAAATTCATTTCACTTTAGCTAGCAAGAATCAGAAGTATTGTGAACATGCCTACTTACTTGAGCTTGAGATCATTGAAAAGGAGGGCATCCAGCTCTGCATCAGCCAGTTTGGTGGTCTTCCTGACATTCTGTTATGCCTACTATTCAAACTGCTGGACAAAATAAAATTACAATACTTGAGTTAAAGAGCATGTCGCACTGAATATAATTTCTGCTTTAAAAGAAATTCCAATAGCTTAAATCTCCAGAAAAACATCAGGTGAAATATGAACTTACAAAGCCACAGGCAAAAGAAAGAGGAACTTCTAGAAAACCATAAAGTTAATAGAAGGCAGAACAGGCTCAAGAAAGGTGACTTGTGTTAGCCACTGCTACGATCGAAGGCATTAAACATAGAATGAAGACTGATACACCATACAGAAAGTTGAGAATTGTTCAGAAACTCCTCATAGCGAATTCATAATAAATGATGCCCAGGAGAGAAAGTGCTTTAGTGAGAAAATGAGATGGTCAGATAGAGAAAAGGAGCTTGCACACAACAGGGTCAAATTACAACATAACAGGGGTGCAACAAAAAAAGTTTTTGTTTTTTTCCATTTACCAGCCAAAACCCTCTTCTAAGTCCTTTGGCCAGTGCAAAGAAACTCAAAAACGTGTAAATACCAATCTGGCTCCCATTTCAAATTCCAGCTCACCCTGAACTGGACCATAGTCCAGTTTGACCATAGTCCAGTTTTGAAAACTACACAGAGTTGTCATAAAAAATTTTTGCATCATGTACCAGGGATGCTGGAACTAGGGGTGCTGGAGGTGCTCTGGCACCCTTGGCTTGAAGTGGTTTCCATCATATACAGGATTTACAGTTTGTTCAATGGCTTTCAGCACCCCACTATACAAATTGTTCCGATGCCAACATCATGTATTGGAATGCAATGCAGGCCAGAAAATGGCACTCATGCTTTTATTTTGCTGTCATCATCCATTGTACAAAGTTTTTAAGGATCATCCTTCAGAATGTCCTCACCACAGTCCTGACTTCTGCCTTTTTGCCCATGTTCTTCTCACTTGCTCTATAAAACGTTTCCGAATTAGTTACTGTGCTTTTTCAGCTTGGGGGGAGGGGTTTAAATAAACATAGGTGCTGCTCCATAAACTTTGGAAAGCTGGCAGGAAGCAGGGTTGGGACCCTTTCTGTTTATAGTATTCCTAAATAAATATGTACATAATAATACAGCCCAGACACATACCTGTCTACCAGAGTGGTAGCAGAGACACCATAATTGTTAGTTAAATCAGAATCACAAACACTCCTGCTCGACACAAAAGTATTATTGTACCTATTTTCAAATGGATAAAGTGGGACACAGAGACTAGAGAGGAGACTGGGAGCTTGAGGTGCACATGAATTACAACTCCCATGAGGCATTGCAGCAGCATTTCCAAATAACAATTTGTGGTTTCAGCCAAAAAATGTTGGTATTTAAATTTCTGCTGAAAATTGAATTTGTGTGTGTGCGCGTGTGCGCAGGCAGGGAGAACATTGTTCAACCAGCTCTAGTACTACGTCATTTGTAGCATCTTGTTAATTACTGCAACTACTCAAGGTTATGTTCAGACATTACCTAATTTGTTGGTGAAGACAAGCCCAAAGTGAGCCAGTGACGGAACCAGAATGCAATAGACCTGATCGCAGTGTGCTGCTTTAACCAGGAGATAATACTCCTCCAAGACAAATGGAAGTTGATAACATGCATCACCAAAATGACATGCATGTATGTTGTCAGTACTATATACAAAGAGTTAACTGAACATTCAAGAAATGTGTCTGCTGTTTACTTCAAACGGTGGCACATACTGTTGCGGTGTTTTCTGCAGTCAGCTGGCTAACAGAGTAGAATATTAAAAGGTTAAACTGATTATATCATCTTGGTGAATACACCACTAGATAGATAAGAATCTGTCTAGCTTCCAAAGACCTCCAAAAGTGTGCTCCTATTTCAAATGATTACAAGTGCTGTGAGTAGAGTCATTGCTACCATCCAGCTAAAGGACTGCAAGGAAATCAAATTTCAGGCAAGGAGATTGGTTTGAGAAACAATGAGCAAGGAGAAATCTCCTATTTGCAAAGTCACATGCTATCAAAGCTTATTATCATTATATTACTGACGTAAGAAAAAAAACAAATTAAAACATTTAACAGTTGAAATCTAAAACAAAATTGTGTTTAATGCTGAAAATCTAGTTACAATACTTTCAGGCTTACCTTTTCTCCCATAGTAAATCTTGGTATGTGTTTTCAAGTAGCCCTTTTTATCACACTGAATAAACCTGTTATTAATGGATAATAGCTGCTACGTGCTACATAAAGTAAGACAGGATATTTCAGACTTTCTGTTGCAATGAGTCTCTGAACACCATAATCATCTCTGAATTCTAAAGGTTGTTCAGTGAGAACCAGACAGAAAATGTGAAGGTTTTAAAGCATAACTAAAAAGCCCGGCTGAACTCTCCATTTGTAGTGATGTATAATGTACTGTGGTGACAGCATGCATTAAATTAATGACAAAGGTCCCAGCTTTAACATTAAACATGTTCCAGTTTTTTAATGTAAGGGGTAATTTGAATTCCCAAACCAGTTATTCTTTCATATTGGCTCCCAGAATGAAAGAACCATTAAGGGTTTTAGCGATGGTCCAAGAACTCTACTTCCAACAGAAGATTGGCTCCTTTTCCTTGGACACTGGACCAATTTTTAATTGAATTTCGATGAGATGATGGATGTTGTACTTTATTCCAAGTCTATATGCTAAATTAACAAGGCTGTCTGCTTAGTTTCCTCTCTTGAAACCACACTGAGATGAGTTTCTGCTAATTCGCTTACACAAAGCATTAGACATGTGAACCACATTCATAATCAAGGGTTGAAATAGACATTTTTGCCGAGGTTAATACTTTGGATAATCAATTGGTACTGTGCTGCAGGGAGAATCATTTGCTTTCAGAAAGACTTACCAGTTGAATTCTTTCAAACGAATCAGTAAAAATGATCCTGAATGTACAATACACAGGCATCAAAATAGTTTGTTTATTTAAAATGTCAATTTCTGTGTGAAACATTTAATTGACTCCATGTAGTTTCTGATTTATCTCCATATTAATTCTGGTGATTTTTACAGATAACAAATTAAACACATAAGTACACTAACCTATAGAACATATTTAGATTTATTTTCCCTTTATATATACAATAAGGATCTTCTTGTAGTGAGATGCTGTTAATAAATTAACATTTGCCACCCATGGTAGCTAAATCTGTGTCATTTCCTATTTTAAGTACTGTATATGGAAAACAGCAAATGTTATGGCAGTGAATGCTTTTCTTAATGATGCCCACTGTATTATTATTCTTATCGTGCCATAAGTGTGCTATATATAATATCGCATGCCAAACAAGGAAAAGAATAACAGCAATGATCAAACAACTAAGGATAGAATTTGAATCACAAGGTTGTGTAACTTAGGGAGCTGATTCTTCTTCCAATTAAGTTAATACCAAAATATCCATGGACTTTAACAGAAGCATGAACAAGCACTATACATCATTTATTTAAATTATGAGCAATTTTAAGTGTCTTTTTGTGCAAAAAGATGGGTTGAATCTTGAAAATATGTAAAAGGAGATGGGAGATATATTTTCTAAAGACAGTGGACGTATTCTTTAAAAAGAAATGGATTTGTAGCAAGAATCAGTTTTACATGTATTCTCTCTTTAAAAACAGAAGCATTTAAAAGAAATGCTGTGTATAGCTTTAAAGTGACCCAGGGTAGCTATAAATTATATTAACAACTTCCTTTTGGCAGTATAGCCCTCATTCACTTTCTTGCCTGGCAAGGAGCTTTTCAGATAAGTTAAACAAGCCAGTCATGTGGATTGTCTCTCACACTTAATTTATCACAAAATAGTATTTTCCCATTGGAAAACAGTATCATGCAAATACAACTCTTGGTGCTACATAAAGGTGGAGATTAAAAACAGAGGTGGAGTTTGCAGGATAATAGGAGGAAAGTGCTCAAAGAAACCTAGTCCCTCATATTTTTCTCCTTTGACTGTATAATTTATTCAAGCAAAACAACTGGTATAAATTCATCTAGAAGCCCCATGTAGAAGCTTATTTCCTTTCTGATACTCTCCAAGCTTCCTTACCCCTTGACATTTAAACATAAAACACATCCCAAATGCTCTGTTGTATGGTTGGGGCCTCATTTACTCCAGTCTATCTTTTTTCACCCCAGATTCCATTTATAGAATAGAGTCTTTCTTCACTGTTGTGGATGGTGTCTGTGATTAGAATTACTGACATCACTGTACACGTTACAACTTCTCTGAAAGCTGCATAGTTTAAAACTCATTCTCTGCAGCTTCAGAAAAAAAAATTGTGGAAAAATCATGACTGAAAATTGAAGTGCCTCAGCTTCAGGCAGGCCACCAATGGCTGTGATCCTACCAGCTCTCACAAACCAGTAATGACTAGTATGAGTCAATCCTTCAGCGTTGATCCACTGAGGATCAGCTACAGTAGAAGGTGTTGAAAGTGGTGTGATTCACTAAGTATTACTCTTTCCTCCTACCTCTGCATTGAACCAGTTGCTTCAGGCTGATGAGAGGGAGTACTTTGCTTCTGGAGGTGCTAGCTTTCTCATAAACTGCAGAACTGCTGCAATTAAGGATGCCTTGGCATTTTTTGTAAGGGGAGGGGTGCTAACCAAATTTCAAGTTGGGTACCAAAATTCTCACTGGCATTTACTTTTAATACAGTATTCTTTTCCTTCTTTCCTAAACGGTTGCGTAATGTTACTATATGCTGTTCAACAGTTGCCACCTTTCACCCAAGAAGTGACTGCTTTTCCATGATGGTTGGCGTAATCCTGCTATATAAATGATTGTACCCCATTCAAGTTTGCAAGGTGCTTGAGGATCTTTCGGAATGAAGGGTACTGTGTAAATGGAAACTATTATTATTATTCCCTTTTCCCATGATGAATTGTTTCTGGTTTTGCAGAATAGGGTATATTGTCTACATTTCATTCATAAAGATGCATGGCCTCGTCCTAGAAATCTGACCATTGTTGAACTGCCTGATTTCCAAACATGTCTAAATTCTGCTTCTCCACTAGCTCATGTTTGTCTACTGCCTATTGCTGTAGTATCTGATCACCTTTCATGTAATAGCAAAGTCTCTAATGGACTTCATGGAATCTTTGGCACATCTCTTATTGGGTTAAAAACTTTTCTTGGGATAGGGATTTTTTAAATTTAGTTTAATTTACTTTTGTTGCATGCTTTTAATGTCATAAAAATGAAGACTACCTATATCTATGTACAAGAAGTCTTAATACAAATCTACTGCATGCAAGAGCCATGTTTTAATTTTTCCTTTGAAATGTTTGAGTGAATTTAGAGATGAAGAAAGGGAGGGACAAAGAGCACACATATGGACATAATTGAATCATGTACTTCCTTGGGGCATTGTGAGGCCTCTGCATCACTTGAAAAGCACTTTGAGAGCCTTCAATGGGAAGTGTTACAGTAGAAAAAAGTACTATGGTTCATTTTATTTTATAGCAAATTTTCCCATACAGCACTGTACATCAAAATAAATTTCAGTGTCAACCCTGGTCCCAGGTCTCCTTCGGAGCCTGCAAAAAAAGGTGGGATTTTGTTTGGTTTTTGGGTTTGTTTAAAAGTTAGCAGTGCTTGTGATATGCCAGAAGTGGACTGGAATGAGAACCACCAAATTATTTTTATTTGTGACTAGACTCCTAATGTTGTCCAAGGTCCCCAGAGGTGAAAGGCTAATGTACCTTCTTGCTGGAATTAATTATTATTATTTATTATTTATTCATTTTATTAATTCAGGGTACTACCATGACGCCATGTCAATCATAGGTTATTTTTGTTAAATCTCAAGGCCATATGATATTTGTACAATTGATCTAAATGTGACTAAAAATCCTACATCAAAAGCAATTACTACATCCATACAGTAAAAAGCATTCATAAGCATTTGATCAGAATATTCATGAAGGACCAGTATAACCTTCTCATCCTGGCTGGCTCCAGCATGATCAGGTAGGAACTGATAAATACTCCTAACAAGCCTGGTTCTTTTATACAGTGCTACAAACGAGTGATGTCATAGTGACTGTTATTATCTTAGCTACAAACCAGTTTTTGGCTGGTTTGGGGAGTTGACCCTTTTCTTAGGCCTAGAGTAGACAAGATTTTACAACTGGGCCCCTTTCTTGAAGATAACATTGGTGTGTTAGGGAGTCACTATACGTTTATCACGTCACAAAATACCTTTTCTTTGTGTGCTAGAACCAGTTTTGAAAATCACTTCTCTTATCAGCCACATTTTGAGTTCAGCATTCTTACAACTTATTTTGGCAATTACATTTTTTTCCCTAACTTTTAAGCATGTTATTTGTAATGCCTTCCTGTGGCTTCTAAAACCCCTTGCTTTTACTTAAACTACAAAGCACATATATTTTCCTTTATTAAACTACTTAACCCTTTATATATCTATCTAATCCTAGACAATCTTGTGAATACAGGGTCTTTTCATACACTTTTCACATCACCAATTTCAGTTGTACACAGGCATTAGATGAGAATTAGGCCCAGAGCTTCCATCATGCAAAAATCATAAATTATAATGTAGCTGCAGTGTCGGGAGCCTTGTCGGGCTATTTCATTACAGCATAAGAACAGCCATATTAGGTCAGACCAAAGGTCCATCTAGCCCAGTATCCTGTCTTCCAAGAGTGGCCAATGCCAGGTCAAGTGATCCATTCCATGTCACCCATTCCCAGCTTCTGGCAAACAGAGGCTAGGGACACCATCCCTGCCCATCCTGGCTAATAGCCATGGATGGACCTATCCTCCATGAATTTTTCTAGTTCTTTTTTGAACCCTGTTATAGTCTTGGCCTTCACAACTCTGGCAAAGAGTTGACTGTGAAGAAATACTTCCTTTTGTTTGTTTTAAATCTGCCTATAATCATTTCATTTGGTGACCCCTAGTGCTTGTGTTATGAGAAGGAGTAAATAACACTTCCTTATTTACTTTCTCCACACCAGTCAAGATTTTATAGACCTCAGTCATGTCCTCCCTTAGTCGTCTCTTTTCCAAGCTGAAAAGTCCCAGTCTTATTAATCTCTCCTCATACAGGCATCATACCTGTGTGGATTTTTAAATTCCTATATAAACACAGTCTGTGATGATATAATTATATATATTTTTTATTTTCTTTACTGTTAGTTTAAATAAATGACACCGAGTAAGTGATTTGTACTCCCATGCACTTAACCACAGATAATATATATTCCAACTCTGTTGCAGATAGCCATTCCAAATAAACAGTATCTTCAGCATCACTTCTTCATAGCCAGTAATATGACTTAACACCCCTGGATTCAAATTTGAGGGCACAGAACAGGCAAATGCTCCTCAGTAAAAGGCACCCTTTCTCCCTGCCCCCAGATCCTGTAAAGTCTCTCTGTGGTGGTTCCATAGGTAGTGAAAGTAGCTTAAAATAAAAGAGCAGGGGTCAGAATTTTGGTGTCTTGTTTTTGCAGGCCTCAAAGTCATTTGGCACCGTAGAATTCCATCATCTTGTGGTGACTGGCCTCAGCAGGGAGGCGTGAATGGGAATAAGGAAGGAAAATGTATGTGAGAAGAATTCATAGCCCTAAGCAAATCCACAGTCCCAAAACAAACTGTGTGGAGCTGAGTAGCAGCACATCTCTGGTGCTCCTCGCACCAATTTCTACCAGCTTGGAGAGTTTGACCAATCCAGAGAAATTGACGTCAAAAAACTTAAAACAGCAGGGAGTGTCCACATGAGGTTTCTTCCACGGAAGATTTTGAACCCCCTATGCAATTTCCTGTCTCTGAGAAGCTTTATAGATATTCCAAGAGATGTTATGCAAACTCGTGGGGGGGGGAGGGGAGGTGTGCTCCTTTGTCTCTCCCTGTAAGAGGGGGGATGTAGGGATAGGGTCAGAGAACAGCTGTTCATTCAGAAAAGTTGAATAAGGAACTTCAAGTGGGGCACATCAGGTTCTGGGGAAAAGTTAGAAAAGGCTCAATGGGGAATAGCCTTTCTGTGAGCTCCTTCTTCACAAAAAACTTCTACTGACTTCCCTGGGAGTTTAGGTTGTGCAAGAAAAGCAGGATCTGACCCTAACAGTTTCATTATCATTGTCTTGTATTCATCTTCCTCTTTTGTTAATTTTGTAGCACTGTTTCCTGTAGAACATAATATTACATGTACAGGTTCCCTTAGACAGTATGTATGTAAAGCTGGGCTGAAGATGAGGTTTATTTCCAATCATGAAGTCAGAGTTGAGGATGCTCAGCATCTTTCAGGATTATGATCTTAATTGGTAAAGTTTTGTAGTCCCATCCCAGTCTAATAGTGTTTGTAAAAAGATCTATCCAACCTTAATCCTCATCCAATCTGATTTATTTTATTGCTAGTGTACCACACACCAGCGGTTCTGGACTCAAAATACTATGTTAGAAAATCATTAAAATTGACACTTCTTTTGACATCCCATAATTTGGCGTTGCTTAACCTTGATTTTATATTTTTCACTTGCTTTTCCACTTCTCCCTTTTATTGCAGGTAGGCATCTGTGAAAAGGAAGGGTTTGGCCCAGGCTCTGAAAACAGATGACAGTTGTGCCCAGATATAAATTCAGAAACAAAGATGTAAAAGCACCTTGTGAAACATTGACGCCTAAACTATGTTTAAAAGTGTAACTATTTCAGTCAGGCATGTGATTTTTATTTTTATTTTTTTTTAACCAAGTAAATGCCTTATTGTGGACACAGTTGTACTGGTATAATGGTGACATAACTGTATAGTTATTCCCCTTCCCATATACCTGTTTAAAGCACTTTTATAATTCTATAACTGTGTTTTTATAATTCTATAACTAGGAGAGAGGGTTGTACTGCTTTAGCTATACAGGTAGTTCTAGTGTAGACAAGCCTTGAGTTAAAAGTTGAGTGACTTCAGGTTTTGGCAGAGGCATAAACTGGCTAATCTAATAGGTTTTTGTCCATTTCAATATAATGGGGATTCTATGATACCAAATTGTAGTCTCTTCTTAATATTAATTTATATTATTGCAAATCCCAATTTTGACTATTATAAATCATCAAGAATAATCAGCCATACACAATTACATGTTTTAATATAATTGAATTGTCTGTTGTATAATTATTCTTTTTCATTATTTAGAAAACTCCATTTTGTTCAGCATTCATATGTAACTTTTTTTTTAAATTACAGTTGTAACTTTAAAATTTTTAATTAGTGATTTTAAAAAATATATTTTCTAATTACACATAATTTTAGCAAATATTTAAATTAATTGTATTTTGATTTGTTTACGCATTTTTGCATGCACAGTTATAAGCAATTTGCAAGACAAATCTTGTCATAAATCTGCATAGAAATCCTAAAATATCCACATGAGACTATATTGCATGATCGCTGAAAGGGAATAATGAATAATAGTTCAGGGCAACATCGGCTCTTAGATTTAAATGAATGAGTAAAAGGTACCATTGCAAAGAGAGGGCACTGATTAATGGGGAGGCGGGGTGGGATATCCTTGCGAACATGGAGGCGGAAGCATAGAGAAGGGAGTTACTGAGACTTGGCAGCAGGGTGTGTATGTGTGTGACCAAGCTCATTCCAGACTAGAAAGGAGGGTCCCAGGGGTTTCTACCTATTCCGGAACCATGCCAGTCTCTCTGGGATCTGCTCCCTGCTCCTCAGCCTGATGCCAGGCTCTGCAGCGGCCACCCCAGCCCCTCTGGGTCCCACTCCCCCCCCCACCAATATTTCTGTTGCAGGGATGCTAGCTTCCCCTCCCCAGTTCTGCTTCCCCTGTTGATTATAAAAAATAACGAGCAAAAATAAGAACAATGAATCAAATTAATCGCTGGCTTATGTGGATGCTACTCTTTTGGCTTCAGCTTAGACAAGTGCTGAATTTGAGGGGGGTGTCAAATTTCACTAGCAAGGAAACTGAGTTTTATAGTAAAGAAATATAAATGAAATCCAGATTTGGAAGGAGAGTTACTACTCAAGGAGCCTGTACCCCAGGATCGTGTCCTGTGAGACCAGAACTGGAGAAAGTGACTGGAGACTACCCAGACTCACCTGGCTTGAAAGCATGGGGGTTCCAGACACTGGGTCAATACAGCAGATTGGTGACTATCCACAAGAGGCACTTAGCTAAGGATGTAATAAGACTTATTAATGATTGGACCTCACTTTGGTAGTGAAAAACACTATGTATGTACTAATTATTGTTATTGACCACTGGCTAGTTTAAAGTCATTTGTCACTGGGGGAATCCCAGGATGATTTGGTTGGTTGGGAAGGTTTTGGCAGCTGATGGGGTGGTTGTACCAAGGTACTGGCTGCCAGAGGATCTTGGGAAGGGTGAGGGCTTTTAATGTTCATTTTTCCAGGTGAAGGTGGGGCCCTGAATGTGTGGGAGGTTGTAGCTATGTGCTGGGAGCAGATATTCCTGGCTGTAGTTTGTCCTCCGTTTTCAAAGGCTTCCTAGAAATAGCTTGATTTTCATAGGTGCTGACACCCGTAACTCCCAATGGGAACTCTAGGTGTTCAGGGCCTCTGAAAAGGAGGATTAATCCAGAAGCTTTCACAATCGGTAAATTAACTGAAAATAATTAATTTTATTTGCCACTTGTTTTGGAAACTCTGATCAATTCTCCTCAACCAAATAACCACGATAGCTACAGTTAGTTATAAAATTAATGCTATGCTTCCTATGTGGCTTCAACTCCTTAGGGAAACTACTATATTGATTTGTTTTCTTTAGATGTCCTTCTTTAGATGTGAAATAATCTAAAAGCTAATGCCTCTGCTATCCACAACCATAGTTTGATCCTGTTGATAGAGGGCTTAATGCTGATGTTGTATTTGCAACTACAAGCAAGGCATAACTCCTCTGGATTTGTCATGCCAAGATATCTTTTAACTCTTTACTTTTGACTGACACTATTAGTTGATAGACTTGATACAGTTAGAATGTTTATTCCTCTATGATGCTTGAAAAAGCAGGATATATTTTCTGCTTTACCTTCTAAATCTCCTTTAAGAAGGAATATCAGAGTATCACCCTGATCCATAGTTATTTTTCTTACAAGTGTAAGAGTCTTTTATTTTTTATGACTATTATAGTAATGAAAGATGCTAGCACTGGAAAGTGATATCTTCATTGCCATATAAAGAAATTTGGAGACCTTCTGCAAGAGAAACTAGGAGGGGGTACCCTTCCATTAATAATATTCCATTACCAGTTTAATCAAAGTATGCAAATAATGACATACAGAAATCCGCAACTAGTAATTTGGCTGCAAACATCTTTGAAGCTAAACAAATAAATAAACAAATTGCCTGTTGAATTGTACTCTTGTCGGTGAATAACTACTGGAAAAAAGTATGAGTGTTTTTCTTACCTTGTTTATGCTGAGTGCCGGAGTGCTCTATTGATGAATTCTTCTGTCATGGATTTGAAGTCCAGTGTCTTGCGATTGTCACTTTCTATGGACAATTTAGCCGGTCCTACCAATGTTCTTGAGACATGGAAGCCTTCAAATAAGCTTTTATTAACTTAAGCTTTGAGAAACTTCTTTCTTCAGGTGCCACAGAGTTTGGAGCTGAGAGAAACACTCAGGGAGCAATACACACATTTGGGAATAGCATGGACAAATCGTTGAAAATGAACTGGCATGTCTCAAGTGCATCCACAGGCTTTGGCAAAACACCAGAAAGATTCTGGAGTTCATGTATCAGGTCACACCCGTCTACATCCATAATGCTGTCCTCTGAACTCAACAGAGCTGATTCCAGATTACTGGGCAATTTTTCCCACTTCACTTGTTGGAAAAAAGTTTGCAATGATTTTCACATAACACAGAAATCCAAGCCCATTCGTGTGCTCTCACAATAATTCAAACACTCTCCCAGCTTCATTAGTGCAGCATCTATAGCACTACTGAAGAAGTTACATTTAAATCTCTTTTCTGCATCACCAATGACTGGATCCTCTGCTTAGTAGCTAAACAATTTCTTCTTTCTTTGGATTCATGTATCAGCTAGTTCCGCAGGTGCCGACATTTCTTCTTCGAGTGATTGCTCATGTGTACTCCACAATAGGTGTGCGTGCTCGCCACGTGCACTGGTGCCAGAAGTTTTCCTCCTAGCAGTAGCCATAGGGGGAGCACCCTAGCAACTCCTGGAGTGGCACCTCCATGGCGCGGTATTAGGGGCACTGCACGCTCCCCTCACCCTCAGTTCTTTCTTGCTGCCAGTGAAGGTGTTTTGGAACTGCTCTGCTCCAGCTTTGCTGTAGCTCGTCCCCAAAACAGTAAATCGTGCCAAACCAAAGTGAGATGATGAACCAAAAGGAGGAGAGTTCATACATTAATGATCCAGCTTCTGCATATATTCCATTATCTGTTGTTGTTTCTCTCAATTTCAACAGTGCTGATTGCATATTCTGTGTCTTAAACAGCAGAGTTTTGACATTTCCAATTTTGCTCTCCCACCTTGTGTCAGAGAGAGACTTTAATATTTTTTTCACACAGGATTTCAGAACTGTCCATCTACCTGTTGAAGGTGAAAATATTGTTAACATTCATTGAAGAACACAAAAAAAAAATTTCAAACTGTTTGAGGGATTTGCTGCATCACTCAACACTAGATTTCAGGACTGGCATCTGCAAGAAACAAAGGTTTCAGAGTAGCAGCCGTGTTAGTCTGTATTCGCAAAAAGAAAAGGAGTACTTGTGGCACCTTAGAGACTTCATCCGATGAAGTGAGCTGTAGCTCACGAAAGCTTATGCTCTAATAAATTTGTTAGTCTCTAAGGTGCCACAAGTACTCCTTTTCTTTTTGCAAGAAACAAAAAATGTCTTTTTTTGGTTCCTTTGAAATAAATGAGCTTTTACACCTTGATGCTGTCCTCTATGTGAGCTCCATTATCATATCCTTGCATCCTGCAATTATCAAATGTCATACCATGTCTGGATAACTCCTGAAGTATCTCATCTGACAGAGCCTTTCCAGTACTTTCCTGCACTTTCCAAAACAACAGGAAGTGCTCTTCAATGTTGATTTCTGTCTCTCGGAACTTAACATACATCAAAATGACAGATGTTTGTTCCTCATGACTGATATCAGATGTGCAATCCAAAACAATGGAGTAATAATACTTCATCTTCTTTATGTTAATAATTGTACCTCTTACCTTTTAAGATAACTTCAAAATTATATCATTTTTATTGTAGGGCTTAAGTAATGGTGTCTTTCTTCTTTAGTGAAGAACCATCTTACCTGTTCCTTTATCACAGACTCAAATGTAGCCATTAACTCAACTTGGCCTAAGAAGTTTCCATTTCCTTGTTTGTTACGTTTTTCCACGGATCCACAAAATGTGAGGTTCCATTCAACCAAGTGAAGAACAATGGCCACAGTTCTTTCAAATACAGCTCACGAGTGTTATCTTTGAATTGATAGCAATGATTGTGAAGGCTGATCAATTGCCAATTCAATTTTCAGTCATAGTTCCAATTTTCTTCACATCACCACATTTCCAATATGAACATGGCTTGTCTCATGACTTTTAAGAGTTTTGTGGATATGTTGCCTTTCAGAAAACACCATCAACAAGACTGTGCTTACCAACACCAAATAATTTGCAACAAAAACAGAACACTTCATCTACTTTTCTGGAATATATGAGCCAGTGTCATTGTAATATTTTATCAGATTTTCAATTTTCTTATATTATTTTCATCTATATACCTTCTCCTCTTGTGACTTGGAAACCTTTTGCCTTTCACTTGCAATGGTCCATGTTTCACTATGTTTTTTCTTGTTTTTCCATCTATGAATTTAGGCCATTTAAAAGGGATATTGAAATTAGTGGCATGTCTTTTGAGTTACAGTTATTCTTTTCCACGTGTTGCGATATAGCAACATAACTGTCAAGCAATACATCTTGCTCCTTATTTTCTTCATGCACTACTAAGCCTTTTTCTTGATCAGTTTCCTGAACTGATTATACATTTGAAGAAGTACCGGGAGTCAAAACCTCAAGTGCACCTTTATGCCTCTTAATCTGCTCCTCTCTTTCTCTTTTTTCCTTCCTTTTTGCAACACCTGATGTTTTTGTTAAACATCTTGGGGACCAGGGTCTGGTTGTGCAAATATTTAGAGCTAGAGGGCAAAAAGGGGAGTGAGATGATGCACAGAGGGCCACATTCAGCCCTCTCACCCATCCCTCTCTTTCTCTCTCTCGCTCTCTCTCTCATGCATGCGCACGCACACATATCCACCTTATTGTTTTCTCTTTCTCATCATAATACAATAGCAGGAGGACATACATTTAAATTGAAAGGCAATACATATATTGAATTGAAAGGCAACATTTTAGACTTCCTCTGGGGCTAGGGCTCTGAGGCCCTTGCCCTCCCTGATCTAGTGATCTGGAGCACTGCAGGCCATAATAAAAATTCGTATTGAGTTTGTTAGTCTGTACAAAGAGCATTCATATGCACTGTGTGTGGTGGGTTCAGTCACAGAGACCCATTTGGCACTGTCACCTGATGTGCTAAAACTACCTCTGAGCCCATTTTCTTTGATGGCTTGGGACTCCAGAACCCTGTCTTGTTGAGCCAGACACACTAGCCTGCTGCAACACAGACCCAGCATCTGAACCACACCCCCAGAGCTGCAGACTTAACTGAAAACAGCTCAGCAAGTACTCCTGTCTCCAGCATCCATATGCCCAGCTCCCAATAAGAAAAGGAGTACTTGTGGCACCTTAAAGACTAACAAATTTATTTGAGCATAAGCTTTCATGAGCTACAGCACACTTCATCTTTTCTTTTTGCGAATACAGACTAACACGGCTGCTACTCTGAAACCAGCTCCCAATGGGATCCAAACCCTAGATAAATCCGTTTTCCTCTGTATAAAGCTTATACAGGGTAAACTCATAAATTGTCCACCCTCTATAAGACTGACAGAAAGAGATGCACAGTTGTTTGCTTCCCCAGGTATTAATCACTTACTCTGGGTTAATTAATTAGCAAAAAGTGATTTTATTAAGTATAAAAACTAGGATTTAAGTGGTTTCAAGTAATAACAGACAGAACAAAGTAAATTACCAAGCAAAATAAAACAAAACACGCAACTCTAAGCCTAATACATTAAGAAACTGAATATATTTAAATCTTACCCTCATAGATGTTCCAATAAGCTTCTTTCACAGACTAGACTCCTTCCTAGTCGGGCCCAATCCTTTCCCTTGGTACAGTCCTTGTTAGTTCCAGCTCAGGTGGTAACTAGGGGATTTCTCATGGCTGGCATCCCCCTTTGTTCTGTTCCACCCCCTTTTATAATTTTGGCACAAGGCGGGAATCTTTTGTCTCTCTGGATCCCCACCCACCCTTCTAAATGGAAAAGCACCAGGTTTAAGATGGATTCCAGTTCAGGTGACATGATCATCTGTCACTGTAAGACCTTCTTCTTCATTACCTAGTAGCTGGAAGGCACCTACATAGGAAGGCTTGCAGGTAAACAAACCCATTCCCAGTTCATTGATTCTGAAGCACCCTTAATGACTTCCATCTAATATGTTTACATCAGTAATACAAATTTATATCTTATTCTCCTAATTCCAGACATAGAAATAATACATGCAAACAAATAGGATGAGCATACTCGGTAGATCATAAGCTTTGTAATGATCCTTTACAAGAGACCTTTTGCATGAAGCATATTCCAGTTAGTCACACCCATTAGCATATTTCCATAAAACATATGGAGTGCAACATCACAAGGTGCCAAGAACTTGAACTTGTTGCCAAGAAGGCCAATGGCATTTTGGGATGTATAAGTAGGGGCATAGCGAGCAGATCGAGGGACGTGATCGTTCCCCTCTATTCGACACTGGTGAGGCCTCATCTGGAGTACTGTGTCCAGTTTTGGGCCCCACACTACAAGAAGGATGTGGATAAATTGGAAAGAGTACAGCGAAGGGCAACAAAAATGATTAGGGGTCTAGAGCACATGACTTATGAGGAGAGGCTGAGGGAGCTGGGATTGTTTAGTCTGCAGAAGAGAAGAATGAGGGGGGATTTGATAGCTGCTTTCAACTACCTGAAAGGGGGTTTCAAAGAGGATGGCTCTAGACTGTTCTCAATGGTAGCAGATGACAGAACGAGGAGTAATGGTCTCAAGTTGCAATGGGGGAGGTTTAGATTGGATATTAGGAAAAACTTTTTCACTAAGAGGGTGGTGAAACACTGGAATGCGTTACCTAGGGAGGTGGTAGAATCTCCTTCCCTAGAGGTTTTTAAGGTCAGGCTTGACAAAGCCCTGGCTAGGATGATTTAACTGGGACTTGGTCCTGCTTTGAGCAGGGGGTTGGACTAGATGACCTTCTGGGGTCCCTTCCAACCCTGATATTCTATGATTCTATGATTCTATGATTTTAAGCAGCAGCACAACATGTAACAGGTACCTGCAACTGTAAAGTAGAAAGGCAAAAGCTTATCTGCCAGAAGGGAATATACCTTCTCGAAGGGACAGAGTTGAGGGAGAGGGGGGTTTCCCAACCAGTCATAGCTAGGGAATGTACCATCCCTGTAGAGAGACCACAGTGTATGTGTCTAAGGAGTTCAACCATAGCGTATCCTGTTTCCTTTACCTCCGAAGTAGCACTTTGAGTGTGCATAGGGCTATATGAACCCCAAATATCCCATATTTGTGCTACATTTAGTCTGCTCTGCATCAATCGAAATAGCCTTGAAACTATGGACTGGATCTGAGGCCTGCCTTTGGATGTGAGGCAGCTGCAGAGTTTGCCAGGTAGGTTGCTCCAGCACTGCTTCTCTCCACAGAAAATGTGTTTAGCCTGAGCAACGGCAGTGCAAGCTTCACCTACACCACCCTACCAGTGTGCCTCAACTTTCTTCTGAAGGAAACACCAATAAAGTGGGAACGTGGGTCATTCACTATTGTCATTCTTTGTCCTATCTGTGGACTTGTTACAAATAGTACTAGCTGCGATCTTGTTTTTTATGATGTGGACTGATTTCCACGAGCAACTGGAACTTGTTTCCACCAACTTGTTTCATAAAGGCCCTTGACCAGCAACCAGACAGTACCTGAGTTAAACTGGTGACAGAGGGGAATATGTCTATATCCCACCAGCAACTCCTCAAGCATTCCAGATCTCCTACTCTTACTATTCCTTTTTGGATGACAGGGAATGGATACAGATTAACATTTTGATCCTCACATATGCATCCTAAATGTGAAGTGAGGGCTCTGGACACTAGGTGCTGGTGAGGAGGGTGGAGGTGCTGTCTAAAGATTTAACCTTACACCGTCATGTTATTTCCCCCAATCCTTCTCCCTACCCACTGAGGATTGTTCCTGCCTCACTAGTCACAACAGCAGACCATACAAAAGTATGTCTTTCTCTTACCCTTGCTTTGAACAACCTTACAGTAGCAATCTGCCTGGCTTAAGGACTGGAATCTAGCTGTTTTAAAAGTGCTGCCTTGCTGTCTGAGTGTGTTTGCAATCTTCCACTGTAATAAATGAAGGTGATTTTAAAAGTGAATAAAAAATAACATCTTTCTACTGGATTATAAAGACTTTCATAGTACTTCCAGCTCCCTCTGGCCCAGGATACTTTGCCATCCTTATTTAAAAGTGAACTCATTTAATTATTTAGGCACATTTTTTCACTGAAAATGATAAATGTCTATTAATTGTAATTTTTCTGCCAACTCTCCACCCACTTTTAAGTAGCAAAATTCACTCATTCATATTCATTTGTGCAGAAGAATTAATCTTGGGAAGTATCCATAAAAATCAGCGAGAGACTCAAACCACAACCATGGATCAAATCACTTCGGAACTTTGTGGGGGGAAAGGGTGGTAGCAGAACCAAACCCAGCTGGAGAGTTGAATTCCACAGTTAATCCATGTTTTTCTAATGGACCAAACCAAAACTGCAGCTCCAAATACTTTCAGATTTTGGGGTGTTCCAACTACAGATTCAGATCAGAATGATGTCACTTGGCCCAGTTGTAATCTACGTGAATGTATTGATGGTAGCAAAGCAACTGAAAGGTAAAAAAACACGAAATAAATGTTAAGCAGCCAAGTACTGCAAGGGTTTTGAAAATTTAGCATAACATTTATTTTTTTTTAAACTAGAGGAGATTTAATGTAGAACTCAAGAAAAACACCTTATAAGTAAAGGTTTGAAAGAATGTATCTTTGGGCCAATGTCTTTATTTACCTGTATATATATCTAAGTTTAGATACCATGTCCATCATGTGATATGCATTTATGTTGTAGGAAAAAACCCACATACAAGAAATGGTAGGAGTAACTAACTAATCAAGCACTTGCAAAGAATTATTTGAGACGCCAATAAATTAGAATTTTGGATTTTAAAATGTCCTCTTCACCTCTGTTCAAGCCCACTTCTTAAAAGTTAACATTTCTTCTTTTATTAAATTAAAATAATGTCTATATACTTGGCAAACTTTGGTGTGGGTGTGGTTTAGTTAGGATCAGATCATTGAGCTCTTACTCACCCAACTAAGCATACGGTTAAATATATTAAGAATTGGCTAACTGACAGATCTCAAAAAGTAATGGCCAATGGGGAATCATCATCAAAGGGTGGTGTTTCTGGTGGGGTTCTGTAGGTATCGGTACCAGGACCAGTGCCATAAAACATTTTTCATCAATGGATTGGAAGTAAATATAATATCACTGCTGATCAAATTTACAGCTGACACAAAGACTGAAAGAATGGTAAATAATGCTGATGACAGGGAAGACATACAGAACAATCTGGATCGCTCTGTAACTTGGACTCATTCAAATTAATACAGCCAAATGCAAAATCATACATGTAGGAACAAGGCAAGCAGGCCATACCTGAAGAACTGGGGACTTTGTCCTGGAAGGTAATGACTCTGAAAAGGCTTTTAGGGGTCATGGTAGACAAGCACTCAGTATGAGCTCCCAGTGTAATCCTGTGGCAAAAAGGGCTAATGTGACCCTTGGATGTATAAACAGGGAATAGTGAGGAGGAGTAGGGAGGTTATTTTACCTCTATGGCACTGGTAAGACCAATACTGGAATATTGCATACACTTCTGGTCTCAACATGATAAGGATGTTGAAAAATTGCAGCGTATGCAGAAAAGATCCACAAAAATGATTCTCTATCTCTTGTTGCCTACAAATCAAGACTAGCTGCCTTTCTGGAAGACATGACTTAGCCAGACACAAGTTGTTGGACTCAATGCAGGTAAATGGGTGAAACTTAATGTCCTGTCCCTTCTGGCCTTAAATGCTATGAATCGATGAAAAAGTAGCCCCGTTAGTTTGTATGAGACTATTTGAGTGAGTAAATGATCACTAGTGTGAGCAAGGGGTCCAGAATCTGTCCCTTAATGATTTCAGTGATGTTCAGTGATAGAGCTGATAATGTTTGTGCGTATAGTTGCCACTTTTGAAGTCATTCTTGTTTGATTTATGTACTATAGTACAAACCTTGACTCCTGTGCACTGGAGTTTGCAATAGGTAGAACATGAGGAGTTTGCTTGGATACTATAAATAAAGTCTATAGGTAATAGTATATAAATAAATAAATAAAGTATATAGGTAGCTATATAGCCTAGGGCCTCTTATTACACTACACTGTGATCAGCTGTGGATTAATGTTACCTGTCCAAACAATAATAATAATTATAAAATAGGCAAGCCTGATTAGTTGCAACTTTTTGCATATGGATCTTTTAATAACTTACCTGTAGACAAATGGTGTAAACCCAATTTCTAAAGTAATTAATTGACTGTTCAAGAATATCCTATTGGGAATAATTCCCATTGAATTGAGTGTTCCCAAACAGACACATCATTCTAGAGTTTAATAATTCTTAGAGCTGGTCAACAATTTTTGCACAAAAAGTTTTGTTCAACCAAAAATGACCTTTTTTTTTCCAAAATGAAGATTTGTGAACATTTGTCAAAATTACTAAAAAATAGTTCTTCAATACAGTTTATATATTTTTACTGAAAAATGTATCAAATTTTTTATTAAAGCCTTTTAAAAAATATTCTTTTTTTTTTTTTACAGAAAACTGCATTTTCTTAGTGAAATTGGGTTTTCAGCAAACAAAAACTTTCCTAAACAATTTTGATTCAAATGTTTCAAATTTTAATTAAAAACGTGGTGGAAAATTTAGCAAAAAACCTGAAAACAGGTCTATTGTGATCCCAATGAAATAGAGACAGCTTCAAAAAGCTGATTTTTTTCCCAATTTTTTCTGTTTTTCTATTAGCTCTAACTATTGTGTTTTAACTCAGATGTGATATATTTTGAAATCTCAACTGAGTTTTCATATAATTTGTTTTTCTATTTCAGAATTCAATCTTGTATTATTTTCAACTGTATTTTTTCCTTTAATATCGCCCACACTGTACCAAATTCCATTACATGTCACAATTTTTTTTTGTTGGACACACACCTTAACATCCACCTAGAATATCTTTGAAATTATTTTAATATTTTCTATAATAGGCAACTGTCACAGACCCACAGGATCAGTGCTCTGGCCCCAGCTTTGGAACAGTCTCTAGGAGGAACCTGTTCAGTGAGCCAGACCTCCAGGGGTCTCACTCTTCCTCCAGGGTAAGCCACATAGCTTCATTGCCTCCTTAGACTGGACCTCTAGGTCTTCAGCACTCCTGCTTTATACCATGAGCTCTGTTCAGTGAGTCCATCTGAGACACACTCCTGATGGAGAGTTGTACACTCTTCAGGGCCTAATGCATCTCACCAAGCCTTTGCAATGATACTCAAACAGTGTTGTCAGAACAGTAGGGTTTATTAACTGGAATACAGCATAGGAAGTCCTTTGGGTAGCACAGAGAACTGAAGGTTAAAGCATAGTCTATTCTGTTTGGCCAAGAGCCCACCAAGTTGTAGTGAACCCCTTGGTTCAACCTGTCTCTGTTTCCCTCCGTCTAACCTCATTGGTCAGATTCCAGGTGAGAGCCCTGACTTCTTCCAGCAGCCAGCTCTTATCTCCCACCTCTCCAGTCCTTTGATCTCGAGCTGGTGGCACTGTTGTTCAGCTTCTTTAAGGAGAAGTCCATATCCCTCTGGGTCATTGGTTACTAGGTGCTAATATCTGGTGATTGGATTTGCCATTGTCTTCTCAGATGCTCCACTATTATGAAGACTAAAGTCCAGACCGCTGGGCAACACCCATACCTATGTGTCTATGTCTGCCCTGAGAGCAGACAGCTTCCTTCCACGCACTGGGTAACAATGCAGCACATAGGGGAAACTGAGGCACCCATTGGCTTCATAAAAATATTACAAACTAGTCCCACTTTGCCACAGTAACCACAAACTGCAACAAACACAACAAAAATTATATCTCTTGAAATTCTAGTCTACCACATATCAACTTGAGGAGCTGTAATATATATTGGATAAAGATCAACAAGAGATGTTTGGTACCTTCCCTGATCATTGCGGCCTATTTAAAAGGGTAGGTATTGGCTATGAGGAGGAAAAGATACAGGTGTCTTACTCCTATATTGTTATAATGAAAACACTATCAGATGATGGTGCTAGAGGTGAAACCCTGGCCCCCACTAAATGTCATGGCAAAACTTCCATTGACTTCAATGGAACCAGGATTTCAACCTAGGTGTTAGCCATCTAGATGTATAAGAGTTGTGAAGTATTTGGTGATATGGTAAGTATCCATATCAGGAAGTCTCTGACAAGCCACAATCATGTCTCAAATAAATCTACACATCTCTTTTCAGAAAACCAGAGAAAGCTTGACTAGGCTGTAGGAAATGGGTAGAGCTTCAAGTAGAGAAAAGGGAATGCCTCAGAGATGATGGAATGAAGTAGCTACAAGAGAAAAAACAAAGAGTGAAGAGACCAGGACAGTGAAAAGCCATGAAGATCCACATAGAATTTCTGCTCTTCCTCTATAAACTGTTCGTACTCGTATATTTGTCTAGCACATGGAATGTGAAAACTTTTTTATGAGTTTATTAAGTCCTGATTTGCCATGTATTAAAAAGTTGCCACTTTTCCAGTAAACCTGTCACAAAAGGCAGAGATGAGCAAATATGCTGACATGGTTTCAAGTCATCATGTTATATATGTAGGTGCTTTCCAGTTCATGTTATGTGTCTTCTCGGCTGTTGTCTCTCCCTTAGCATGACTAAAATAATATCATGCGGTCTCTGTTACGTATGCCTCCCACACCATATCACATTTACTTTAGGTTGTGTTGCATGCTTCCAGCCATATGTCTTGTGAGCTATAACACCTTTTCTGACATTTGTCCCCTTTTTCAGTAGTTTTAGCCTCATTTGACTTTCACCTTTTTCTAAAAGTTACGTTTCACTTCCTTCCTCTTCTTGTAGACATCTTGCTATGTTTCATATCAATGCTCTTTCACCCTAATTTTGCAGTAAGTCACCTCCATGACAGACTTTATAGGGCTACACATGGTTAACTGCTATCGAGTATGGCTGATGGTGACACTCAAGTGTAGGCATGAAGAAATAAAAGTGAGTGTGTCAAATTGAAAAGGCTGATTTACAGAATATCTATTGCTTGAAGATGATAATACATCCAATGCACCTTCCTGTTGCAGGTCTTCACATGTACTCTTCTTGAGGTTGACCTTCTACCTTTTTTTGAATCTTCCCTTCCAATCTCTGCAAACCTCTTGCTAATTCCTATCGGCTTCCTTTTTTTTGCATTATTTTGAATCTTCTGAAATTGTTTCCTGCTTTGTTGGCTGTTTTTTGGGGCTGATAGCCTCTTCTCAAATGTTTTGGTACTGCTGCAGAAGATTACTCTCATATGGCCTGATCCAGCCCCCATCAAAGTCAATGCGGGTCTTTCCATTAACTTTAATGGCATTGGGGTAAGTGCACAGCAACCTGCCCTGGAAGTATATTTGTATAAGATATCATTGTATCCAGTTAAGTGAAATTCCCTTATCAAGAATTTCAGAGGCTTTCAGGGAAGGAAGCCCAGGTGACATTTCTGTTCATTCTATTTCTGGCTTTCCACCATATTGAAGATTCAGTTAACCAGTGTTTCTCGGCCACCAGCTGACAGTGCCTTTGTAGCATGACATGTATCATTGAGGTTACAAGCAAATGGCTTCTTGACAAACAAAAATATAAATTATTTTATTAGGACTAAACCCAAAATCAAGGTTTTTTTACTCTTTGCAAAGCTTTTCCCCTGTCTCCTCTGGTAGATTCAAAGGGAAGTTGGAATACTTTAAGATGAGTTACCCCTAAGGCATCAGCTAAAATAACTCAATTTGGCTTTAAACTTGAAGCACAAAGATGTTGTACTCTGACAAGTAAAAGGGACCTAAACAAACCAAGCTAGGTAAGAACAATGGAAACTATCAAACCCAAGTCATACATAGGCCTCAAGCAATGCAGTATTCATAACACACTGACTGAGATCCCTGGTACAATGATCTCTGTAGATATGATTTGGGAATTCTCACCAGCAAAGAGTGCCTCATTCCTCACCCACTAGAGTTTTAGTCTAAGGGCACTTTCAGGTATAAGACACCTGGACTTGGAATTCTCTTTCAATATGAAATTCTGTCAACTTTCTGCATCTACCACCCTCTTAAAGCTGCATTTAGAAAGGACTGGAGTGTCATAAAGGGTTCTGGCTAGGGCTGTCAAACTATTAAAAAAACTAATTGCGTGATTAATCACACTGTTAAACAACAATAGAATACCATTTATTTTAAATATTTGTGGATGTTTACTACATTTTCAAATATATTCATTTCAATTACAACACAGAATACAAAGTGTACAGTGCTCAATTTATATTTATTTTTTATTACAAATATTTGCACTGTAAAAAACAAAAAAAATGGATTTTTCAATTCACCTCATACAAGTACTGTAGTGCAATCTCTTTACCATGAAAGTTGAACTTACAAAGGTAGAGTTATGTCCAAAAAAAGTGCACTCAAAAACAAAACAGTGTGAAACTTCAGAGCCTACAAGTCTACTCAGTCCTACTTCTTGGTCAGCCAATAGCGCAAACAAACAAGGTTGGTTACAATTTGCAGGAGATAATG
Source organism: Dermochelys coriacea (assembly GCF_009764565.3). Classification (NCBI taxonomy): domain Eukaryota; kingdom Metazoa; phylum Chordata; order Testudines; family Dermochelyidae; genus Dermochelys; species Dermochelys coriacea. The sequence continues at coordinate 98,577,312 of NC_050071.1, read as the reverse complement.
CTGCCTGCTTCTTGTTTACAATGTCACCTGAAAGTGAGAACAGGCATTCGCATGGCACTGTTGTAGCTGGTGTTGCAAGATATTTATGTGCCAGATGCGCTAAAGATTCATATGTCCTTTCATGCTTCAACCATCATTCCAGAGGACATGTTTCCATGCTGATGATGGGTTCTGCTTGATAACGATCCAAAGCAGTGCGGACTGATGGATGTTCATTTTCATCATGAGTGAGATGCCACCATCAGAAAGTTCATTTTCTTTCCTGGTGGTTGGGGTTCTGTAGTTTCCGCATCAGAGTGTTGCTCTTTTAAGACTTCTAAAAGTATGCTCCACACCTCACCCCGCTCAGACTTTGGACAGCACTTCAGATTCTTAAACCTTGGGTTGAGTGCTGTAGCTATTTTTAGAAATCTCACATTAGTACCTTCTTTGCGTTTTGTCAGATTTGCTGTGAAAGTATTCTTAAAACGAACATGTGCTGGGTCATCATCCGAGACTGAGATAACAAGAAATATAAGAAGAATGCAGGTAAAACAGAGCAGTAAACATACAATTCTCCCCCAAGGAGTACAGTCACAAATGTAATTGACGCATTATTTTCTTTTTAAAGAGCATCATCAGCATGGAAGCATATCCTCTGAAATGGTGGCCGAAGCATGAAGGGGCATGCGAATGTTTAGCTTATCTGGCATGTAAATACCTTGCAACTCCAGTTACAAAAGTGCCATGCGAATACCTGTTCTCACTTTCAGGTGTCATTGTAAATAAAAAGCAGGCAGCAGTATCTCCCGCCTGGAGATGGACTTGTAGGTGCTAAAATTTTACACTGTTTTGTTTTTGAATGCAGTTATGTAACCAAAAAAATCTACATGATAAAAAGATTGCACTTCAGTATGAGGTGAACTGAAAAGTACTATTTCCTTTGTTTACAAATATATACACTGTAAAAATGATAATCAAGAATAATAATGATATAAAGTGAGCACTGTGCGCTTTGTATTCTGTGTTGTAATTGAAATCAATATTGAAAATGTAGAAAAAATTGAAAAATATTTAATACATTTCAATTGGTATTCTAGTGTTAAGTGCAATTAATCATGATTAATTTTATTAATCCCGATTAATTTTTTGAGTTAATCATGAGAGTTAACTGCGATTAATTGACAGCCCTGGTTCCAGCATTTTAATGCAACATGATTAACACTATTCATTGCTTTCAATCCTAGACTGGGGATTACTGGAGACAATTCAATCCTCATTTGTATAGTTGTCTTAAAGGAAAAACCGGTCTGCAGGAAACCATACCATGTTCTGTGAGGAATGAGCCCGCCCTGGAGTGTATAAGCAGGTGGACACTGGTTTGACTCCAAATTGGCTGGGTAAAGGCCATCACTATAACGAGGGGAAGGAATTCTTTACAATTAAAAATGTAAATATAAATATTTAATCCAAAATACAGCACTTTCAAACCACGGAGAGAGCAGAGCTGGTATGGTTCAGAGCACTTTAGAGTCGGGTGTTTAATGCTTGTCTCTGTGTTAGAAAAGCAGAAGCTCAGCAAGTGCTAGTCACTGAAACTGGGTGAAGGAAAGAGAATGCCATGTTTCTGTGTGTTAATGGTGGCCCATTCCTCTTAATGTAAGATAAATGCAAATGCAGACCTAGCTATAAGTGAGTCCAGCCCTGCTGCCTTTACACACGCCAGAGTCTCATTGACTTCAGCGGAACTGAACTGGTGGCTAAGGAGAGCAGGATCTGGCCCTTACGGTATATGTGACGCGGGGGGGTGCTGAGAGCCACTTAACCAAACTGTATATAATGGAAACCACTTCAAGCCAGCCAGCACCCCCCAGCACCCTAGTTCCAGCACTTATGATGGGACACATCGGGGTGACTTTCTCTAACATTTATGGAAATTGTTGCCTACTCTCACAAATAAGAATATCCTTTTCTGAAAATCAACTAGTCAACTAGTTCATGACTCCCTGACTTCCTCTGATGACCTTCCTCTCCCCTTCTCCCCTCCCACCGCCCATATACACAAACAGTTCATTGTAAAGATCATAGAATAACAGGCCATTTCAGAAATGCAATCGACATTTTAAAGCATGTTCTTCATGGGTCCAGCAGCCAAGTGTTGAGTGAAAAAAGAAAATATAGAGCATAAGGAATTGAACTATCACCTATAGGCCAGCACAGAATGGCATTTCAGATCTTTCCTACCAGACACCTACAAATTTGAGACCTCTTACAATGGGGAAGTTCTGTATAGTGCAAGGATCTGAGCCCCCTAGAAACTACACTGTTTCCAATTATTGAATTAACAATTATAACATAGTTATCCAGTCGAGATGAATTTTCCCCTGTTATATTAATATGCTAATATTAAGATAACAAAGGTCACTGCTCCAATCTCAGTTCTTCACACACTGCAACAGTTTGATCACTCAAACCAGCCTCCCCTGCGATTCACTTCCTCATTCCCTTGTTTTATATTTTGTTAAACAAACTTCTCAGAAATAAATTAAGCCAAAAAAACTGCAGTGCTGTGTTCGTTTTTTGTTTTTATTATCAACAATCAGTCAATGGTACACTCTTGGAAAACTATATGCACATGTAGAAATATTTCCCCTTTTAAATAGAAGCATTCATTTGAACCACATATAAATAAATTTGAAAACCCTGAACATAACTGATGACGATTATGCTCTCAAACATATTCCAACAGGAAGGGAAAAATAAAAGAGGACATGCAACTGATAATAAAAATATATACCATCGTCTGAACCTGGTCTCTGGAAACGCAAAGTAACTGAACCCGTGAGAACCTTCTTTCTCCATAAAGACACGCCATAGAGACTACGAGGAGGGCAAACATTATTTATACGGTCAGCTAGAGTAGACACGTCTGTACTGATATTAACACTATACAATGGAGTCACAGAACACAGCTGTAGAAAGACACAGAAAAAGTTAAAGCATACCTGTCCACATTCAACGAATGGCTAGCTATACGTGTGTGCCTTTTAAAGAAATTAAAATAAAATAAAAAAAAAAAAACCCCAAACCCCTAAACGGAGATGCCTAAAACCGCGTGAGCCATGTAATCAGAATACTTAAGAATAAATACAATCCATCCACCCGGCCAGGAGGCGAGTTCCTAGGGGGGCCAGGGAGCCAGGGGACCTGCTCCCTGGCCCGGGACGGGGAGCTGCGGGACCTTCGCAGCAGCTGCGGCGGGGCCAAGGAGAAGGTGGCCGTCAAAAGCCAAAGGGGGCGCGTGGAAGCCGCTGCAGCGCCGAGCGCGAGCGGGCGGACTGGGGAGCCCGCGCGCCGGGCCGGGACGTGGCGGCCGGAGCTGAGCGCGAGGAGGCGTTGCGGACCCGCGCTGGCCGGCCGTGGTCCCGGGGGGGGGGAGGGGAGCCCGGCGGGCTGGAGCGCCGAGAAGCGCGCGCGGCGGGCGCGTCCCAGCCCGGGGGGGGGGGGAGGGGAGGGGAGGGGAGGGGGGCGGCAAGCGGGCGCCTCGCAGTCCCTGCCCGCGGAGGCTCCGGGTCCTGACGCGGCGGCAGCCTGGCGGAGCCTCGCCCGGGCCAGTGCGGCCGGCAGAGCCCGGCGCCAGGGGAAGACGCCGGGGCGCCGCGGCTCACGTCAGCGAGTCAGTGGCCCCTGGCCCGCCGCGGGGATCCTGCTCAGTCCTGGCGGCGGGCGGGAAGCCCGGCCCGGGCTCTCCCGTCCCCCCCCCCCCGGCCGCCGCTCAGAACAGGCCGCTCTTTACGAGGCTGCCTTTGGCGCCGCTGGGTCTCTGCAGCGAGGAGAGCACGCTGGCGAACGGGCCCCCCAAGGAATCCGGGATGGAGGCGATGGGCCCGGGCCCGGGGGCCCAGCCCTGGCCGGGCCCCGCCGCTGCCAAGCCGCCCGCGGCTGCTCCTTTGCCGGGCTCCCCGCCGGGGCCCGCCGCTCCCTGGCCCCCCGCAGGGCTGGGGCCTCCCCCTCCGCAGCTCGGGGTCGGGTTGGGGTTGGGCCCGGGCCCGCCGGTGCTGTCCGGGTCGGTGCTTTTCGCCTCTTTGCTCTCGTCGTCCCCGGGACGAGTCGGATTTCTTCCCCGTCGAGCCGTTCTTTCGCCGCGGGCCCGCCGCGGCAGCTGCCGCCCGCTCCTGCTTGCGGAACTTGGCCCGGCGGTTCTGGAACCAGACCTGCGGCCGGGGGGGGGGAGCAAAGAGTTAGAGGGAGCCAAGGCCCCGGCGCCCGCCCTCCCGCCGCGGGGAAAGGCCCTGCGGGTGCCTGGAGCCCAGCCGCCAGCCCCGTTACCCCGGGCTCGCCCTTAGCCCGCCCCTGCTCTCCGCACCGAG